>NC_136057.1:27815176-29027676 GCF_964261635.1 Lissotriton helveticus | reverse complement strand
TCACCTTGGTCGCATACGAAGTTCACTCTTCCTGGTGTGTACGTGTTTTTGTAAATCTGGGGCAGCATCACAACCCATGGGTAGATGTGTGGAAAAACCCACCGCAATGCCCATGGAACGCCTCCTCGGAGCAGAATCAGGCAACGCAGCGATTTGCACTGCGTTTCCTTACAGAAAATTTATGCGGCCACTCAAAGCACGCAGTGAGACGTTGCATGACTTCCTAAATCGGATTGAGAGCCCTGCGTCATGATAGTCCCACTTTACGTGGTCCAAAAGGGACGCAGGGCTCTCATATTGGGTTGTTTGTGGTGATAGGGCCAGACATGGTTGGAAATGATGGAGTTAAGGGAAAGTGAAGGACTATGGGATAGTAAAGGTAATTAACTAATAGAGAGAAAAGACAGAAGTGTCAGAGGGTAAGACATGGCATAAGTGGGTCGATTATTTAGTCGAAAGTGAATACTGATGGCATCAAGAGAGGCAAGAACGACTGAATCGTAGACATTAGCGGTCAAGGGCAAGCATGAGAGGGGGTGGCGGAGCAATGTGAGTGAGTGAGTGAACAAACGTATCATGGAAGAGGGTTTCAGATGATGAACACATGGCGGAGATGGACTAAAGGGTAAAGGGTAAAGTCTGTAATATTATGATTGGAGTAAGTATTGATAAGGAGAGGGAACACGAAAGAGGCGTAGAAAGAGGGAGAATTTAGATGGTGGTGGGCGGGTTACTTCAATCAATCAATCAGGGGTTTGTTAAAGCGCGACTACTCACCCGTAAGGGTCTCAAGGCGCTAGGGGTGGGGGGGTGTGCAGGTTCCATTCCATCAAGGAGGGGGTCTGTCGAAGAGCCAGGTTTTGAGCTTTCTTGCGAAGATGAGGAGCGATGTTGTCTGTCTGATGTGGAGAGGAAGGGCGTTCCATGCTTTGGTAGCGAGGAAGGAGAAGGAGCGGCCTCCCGATCTGGTCTTTTTGGTGCGGGGGACCACGGCGTAGGAGAGCTGAGCGGATCGTAGGGTCCTTTGGGGTGCGCGGAATATGAGTCGGCTGTTCAGGTATGCTGGTCCGGTGCCGTTACTTCATCACAACGGTGACGGATATACTCTCGGCCTAAATATAAATCCTATTATATCCTGTGGGATTTATAGTTGTGTCGGTGTGACCCGTCTGCCAAGATCTGAATCAGTCCCTTAATGTAAATGCAGGTGGAAAGCTAATAACAATGAAGTGGATTAGAGAAGAAGCCACGGATAGATTGTTAGCTGTTTAAGCATTAGTCAGAGAAGTTGGAGTTACTGAGTGATTTAATTCAGGACTTCTTGAGACTGGTAAGTGATTTTGTTCTTGAGAATTATCTATTTTTTTGTATTTCTGCAGGCTGCTCGGATTGTGTTCGCCTTGGCTTCCATCTCCCTGGGAGTCATCCTCTGCCTCGTGCATGAAAGCATATCCTATAGGAATGGGGTCGCCTTTTGGACAGGAGTTCCGGTGAGTGTCGAGTGGCTGCTTGAGGGGTGGCCGGGAGCTGTCTATAGGATGTACATTTAGACGACTAACATCTATAGCTCAATGAGGGCTCTTCCACTAAGCTCTGAAACTGGCTAAAGTAGGCTGCTGCTGGTAGTGTCTGAGCGCACTAGTCGCACTCCAAGGCGCTGGCTCAAATTCTTGATGGAGATCCAGTGCCAGATTCAGACCACCTTTGCGGTCCAGTGGGGAGGAGACACTCGTTGTTTGTCGATGAGGTGAAAGCAGCAACACAACAGATGCACGCTGTAAACCCAGACAACAGACTCCACCAACAGGAGCGTGTCTCGATGGGAAAAATCCTTCACGACGCAACTTTTACCACGCAGTGCCTTTACAACGCAGGTTTTTCAATGCAAGTCATTACAACGAATTGTGCTAGGGGGCGCTCTAGGATAGGTAATTGTTTAATTTACTATCCAACACCTTCCCTACTATCCACGGGGACTGGATTTGGAATAGTAAATTAAACTATTCACTATCCAGCACCCCCCAACGCAAGTCGTTGTAACGACTTGCGTTGATAAACCTGCATTGTAAAAGCATGCGTGGTAAAAGCATGCGTTGTAACAACGTACATCCGATTCGATGAGGACATGTTGAAGAAACCATGGAAGGACCCAACTAAGAATTGTACGGCTGCGTTGTGCTGATGTCTAATATTAGGGACATACGTAGGGTGATAATGCGGAAGCAAAACTCGAATAAGAAATTTGTAAAGTGTATCTTGTTACCCTATAGAATCCTACATCAATGAATCTAAATGACCATTCATTAGACATTTCCTTCTCAGTAGAAGAGACACATTTCCTACTAGATCTCTCTCAAGAAATTTGCAAGTCTGCCCTTTAAGGGCAATGACATAAATTATTCTTACTGTTCACCTAGGGATTCCTACTTAGAAACCCTTAGAAATCCAAGAGGAATTATTTAAGCATTAGTGAAGAATCGACACAAAGCCCTACCTGTCGCCCAACTCTTGTACCACAGACTGTAGTGATTCCTATAACACCCTCGGTCTACCTGCGATACATGGGTGGTTTTCGCCGTTAGTATGTTTTATGTCTAGGATCAAACCTGGAATGTTAGATGGGCACGCGCACTCACAAAGATGGCTGCTGCATGCGCCATGCATGCAGTTGTAGCAAACAGCACGCGCTGCAGCCTCCAGCTTGAAGAGTACAAGGTAAGTACTAAAGTGCTTTATCACCTGTAGTCACTTAACATTGGGATTAGTTCAAACACGTTGTAGAAGCGCATGACGCTGAGCATTTGTAGATGTCCACTCTACATTGCATCCAATAAGTTGCTTTCTCAGTCTCAATTACAAAGAATTCCAATTGGGATGCACCGGCGACACGTGTTTCACTTCGCTTCATCATGGCCTGACAAAAGAAAGATATTGATGTGCTTTTAAAGATACCTATATCTATCTACATTTGTCTTGTGAAATGGTTCATACATTCCTCATGATACCGAGACTTTATGCAGTCAAATGAACCTGGTCTATGTAACTTCTTATTAACCAGTGAATGCACTGCTCATGTTGACAGGAAGACCAAAGTTCTGAAAAGAAATGCTGAAGAACTGAAAAAGTGACTTGAAAAATCTTATTGATGACAATATCATATGAGCTGAATGTCCAACTAATGATCTCACATAACCCTCAGATCATCAGACCGATTGATTCGATGTAATAATCTCATTGCCTCAAACTGAATGACAATGCATTCATTAGAGTAGGAGATGTGAGGGTACCCTTAGCACAGTAGGGCAACCAGCGGTTTAAGTTAAGGATATATTTTGCAGCCGAGATGCACAAAGCAGAGACACGATCCACAAGGCGTGAGTAGAGGGTCCCATTTGATCCACATGAAGAAGGATCTGCATATCATCTGCATTAGACAGACGTGCAGTGCAAACTGGGTGATATGATGAGCTAGAAGTAACACATATAACATAATGTAGGTATTAAATCAGGCTGGGCTCAGGACCAAGGTTCAAGAACTCCACAGAAGATGGAAGAGGAAGTGGGTAAAGTCATGTTAGAAATAAAATCAGGCTCCCCGCTGGACCCATGCCCACATCACATTTTTTCGCAACTGACCCAATAATATGCCCAGCAGTAACGCAAGTTCTGAACCATTCGCTGGAATTTACTAAATTCCCACTGATCTGGAAGAACGCCATAGTGACCCCGCTACTAAAAAAAGCAGGCTTAGACATCAATAACCCTGCTAATTATAGACCCATATCCCAACTACCCTACTTATCTAAAGTTTTAGAAAAATTGGTCAACAGGCAATTGTCCAGTTTTCTTGAAACTAATAATTTATTAGATATTTCCCAAACGGGTTTTAGGGTTAGAAATAGCACGGAGACCACACTTTTGTCCGTGCTGGATACCATCAGAATGCATGTAGACAGCGGGAAAACAGTTGCCTTGATTTTACTTGATCTCTCGGCAGCGTTTGATACCGTACCACACAACCTGCTATTACAAACTTTGGCAGCAAAAGGTATTCGAGATAGAGCATTGGGGTGGCTGCAATCATTCCTGATGGATAGAACGCAATCAGTGCACATGGGCAATTTCTCATCTCTGCCCAGGAATATCAAATACGGGGTGCCACAAGGGGCCTCATTGAGCCCAACGTTGTTTAACGTATTCGTGTCCTCCCTAGCAGCAATAGGAAGAAAGTGGGGTGTCGAAATCTGTTTGTATGCAGATGACACCCAACTAATTGTAACCCTGAATGAGAATGATGACCCTAAGACCAGGTTACTAAACTGTCTTTCTGAATTGTCTGACTGGATGTATGGACATTGCCTTAAACTGAACGCAGACAAATCAGAAATACTGCTGTTCTGTAAACATACTCAACTATGGAATGACAGCTGGTGGCCGGCATCTCTGGGCACCCCCCCCAATACCAACATCTATAGGAAGGAATTTGGGAGTAACAATTGACACCACCCTGTCTATGAAATCTCACGTGACAACAATCTGCGGCAAAGGCTTTGCCTTGCTAAAGATGTTAAGAAGAGTCTTCCCCTGGATTCCCATAGATTGCAGAAAGATCCTGGTTCAGTCTTTGCTGGTGAGCAGGCTGGACTATGGAAATTCCCTGTTTGTAGCTATGGCATATTATCTTTTTGCCAAACTACAAATAGTGCAGAATGCGGCAGCCAAGGCCATATGCAAGAAAAGAAAATTTGACTCTGCCAAGAGCTGTTTGAGAGAACTCCATTGGCTGCCTATGAGGCAGAGAGCAACTTTTAAAATGCTGTGCATAACACACAGAGCATTGTACAACACAGGTCCACCCATCCTAAGTAATAAGATTCAGTTCTATGTACCATCTAGAAATCTCTGCTCTCAAGTCACAGCAAGAGCAACAATAACTCGAGTGAAGAGAGCCAGGATGGGAGAGCGAGCTTTCTCCCACATAGCTGCAACCAGATGGAATGAACTGCCTGCGGCTCTTAGACTTATGGACTGCCACACTTCATTCAGGAAACAACTGAAAACTCTCCTCTTTCCCAAATTAGATTAAAATGTCGTGTATTTCTATAGGTTCTGAATCGATCCCCCTATTCCTGACCCTATTCTGGTTAAACTAACTAGCTAGTTAACTAACAGTCAGCCCATGAGGCAAGAAATCCCCCATGATGCAGATACCGTTATCTGACGCAGTCACACTACGGCACAGGAACGTGTTATCTGATTAGGTCATAACGCTTGAGATCTAATTAGACAAGCGACATTCCTCCAGCCCCTGATAAGGCATACGACGTTCTCATAACAAATCAAACCTATGACAACCTGGACAATCCGTGCGGCCATTGTTTTGATTTCACAGAGAACTTTTGCAAAAGAATGTGCTAACGAGCAAGTCGTATGACATCTTTATTGACGTACCTATGTCCATCCTTACGTCAATCCCGGCACCTTTAAGGTATAAATATTGCCGACCTTGCCCTATGCAAACACACGCGTGGTGACAAGACGGAGCAGCCATACTTGCCGAAGCCGAGAGCAGAAGCAGACCCCGCAGGCAACAGCCCCGCCTTCCTGACGCGCTGAGAGACGCGCTGCTATCTCAAGCCGAGAGACCCAGCACCGGCGCTTCCGGGTAGCCCTCGCAGGCAGCCTGGAATATCGAGAGCAGAGAAAGAGATACCATTCCTCATCCATCCTAAATTCCAGGTACAGAACTGAATAATCCCTCCTAGAGAATTCTTTAGTTATTCACTTGGCAAAAACAAACTTAACTTAAACTGTAACTTTCTATTCCCGCCCACGCATTAGACTTAGGTCAGGTACACGGGGTAGGCGTATTTAGAAACACCAGTTGAGTACGTTTAGTCAAATGTATATGTATATATTTTAATCATTTTAAAACATCATATGGCTCAGAAACCATATCAATGTTTTTACAGTATTATTTTATACTATTGCTTTTAATGTATGCACTTTACTTAACTATAAGTATTGCAATAATATCGATCCATTTCTCTTGTACGAGAAAAGAGACTGATCAATAAATAACACCTTTTTATTGAACACGCCCGTCTCTTCCTTTTCTCTACATTCTGATGAGACTAAGAATGCACGTACTGACTGAGTAAAATAATTGCCTTGTGCTCACACGACTCTTGAGATTGACTCTTGATTAGGGGAGAGCAAAGTTGTCATGTTCTATGGTTGTCAGAAACTAAATCCCTTCTTGTCTAATCAGGGGAGGTAATTCTCTCTTGAACATTCGAGAAAGTTTCTAGCGAACTCTGAGCTTAGCTGGCAAACCCAAAAATTAAGTCTAGTATCGACAGTAGTAGACCTAGTTAACGTCTGGTCTAGGCCTTTACTGCTGTAGGTACTATTCCAATGCGCAGAGCCTATTGGGAAGATAGGAGCTACACTACATGGCGCCCAACGCGTTTGGAAAGGGCGATAAAACTAAAGTAAGACATTTAGAGTAACTCAGTCGTGCTTTCTCACTCAGACCCCTTTTCCCAAATACTCCAAAGACGTCTGGAGTGGGTGAAAGGTTATTATATCCTCCAAAACCTCGCAGGGGGGAACTCCTATGTATGGTTCTTGGTCTAGTCAACGTTGAAGGATAAAACAGTTCCAGAATATTGTGCATCTAATCTCTGTTTCCATAAAGAAACCTGATCTGCAAACAAACATAATACCATCCTGTCTGTAAAATGGCAGAGAGTGATGATGAAAGAGAGGCAATTAGATTAGCCACTGAAATAGCAGATGCTGATGCTACCATGCAAACAGCAGACCCGGATATAATACTCATCCAGGTCGCCAAAAGGAGATCTATAACCTTAAAACTTATAGAAAATGGACTGACACCTAGAGGTGGCACAGTCATATTCGTAATTGAGGCACACGAATATCGGCAGACAGAGGTATACTATACATGGATACATTTTCCAGCAGCGAATGCTGTAACAAAGTACTTCCACTATTACAAAGTAGAGGAACCTCCTGAAATGTACACTCCTTTCGAGGAGGTGGAAGTACCACTCAAATTCCAAGAGCATTTGCTCTTATTTGATGGCGCCCTAAAACATAACAATCACATTACAAGGCTCGGTCCTTTAGGAAGACCAGGAGCAACGTGGCCGGTCCTAGCCGGATACACACCACATCCAGACATCGAAAGAATGCCTGCAGCAGAGCTGTTAATACAGCTAAAACAACTACTAAAAATTCACAGACAATTAGTTCAGTATGTAATGCGGACTTCAACAATTCAGCCAGCGATTAAACTACCACAGCTGACCCCTCACCAGGGGAACACAAATAAAATTACACCACAGAACATCCAATCCTGCCTAGGTAAAGTTCCAGCTAAACGGGAACAAATACCATTCTGGTTGGCACAGAAAATCACCCAAATAGAGGCGGTGTTTCCTGACACCACCCCATTAGAAAAACACAGGATTCTGACTATATGTCTCCCAATGGGAATCGCACCACACATTGAGGACTGTGACACTTGGGGTACAGTCTTTGCTTCCATCTACACAAAAACGCACGGTGTTCCATCCATTTCGGTAATACCAGATGTGCTAAAACAAATTCAAGATGAATACGGTCCAGAACCTGCTTTAACTCTTGGTATGAAATTACTGAAAGACTTCAAGCAGGTCTCGGCTATATTACTAGCCAACATAAAAGGTGAAGCAGCAAACGTGGCGATCCGCCAGAGGTTAAAAGAGACAGATATAGCAGACCAACTAGCTGAAATTGCCAGAATCATAGAAAAATCCTATGAAGAACTAGGCAGAGATAGTCTAGGTGGAATACCAGTAAAACCGCAACTGACTACAAGTCCAGAAAAAATATTTTTTAATAATAATAATTCACCAAAAAAGAACTGGGATGGAAACAAACAATCCAATCCTAAAGAAAAGAAATTCCAGTCCAGAGGAAGGTCTCCTAGGCGAAGAGAGAAATCTCCAAACCCGAGACAAAGATCACCCCAGAGTGAACCCTCTGGGAATAGATATAACCTTAGAAATAGGGATAATATTAAAAAACCTGATAGATATCAAGACATTGATACACGTCCCTCTCAATCTTTTCAGAATTCCTCGCAGAAATCGGAAAGAAGAGGACGATCAGAAGAGCACGCCAAGTCCAAAGACAAGGAACCTGCTCAACTTAAAAAGAAATCACAATTTCCAAAAAAGAAGGTAGCCAGTATCAAGGTAGTTAAAAATGCCGAGAATACTGAGGACACAACTGAAAAACGGAGAGTGGGCTCAGACAATGCTAGACAGCGCAGCAGAGGTGAGCATAGCTCGCAAAGTCCTTATGAATCATCTGGAGACAGTGGACACGAATGAATATCTTCAAGTGGAAACTGCAGATACCAGAGTTAGCAAGCCCCACAAGATATACGAGATAACATTACGTATAGAGGGAGATAAGACTAGGAAAATAAGGGGACTATTTTGGGATAACCTATCCAAAGGCTATGACATCCTTCTAGCTGAAAAAGACTGGCCACCAGAGTTTGTCAGGGAGTGCCCTCATGGCGAAGAAGTAATTATGCCTGCCTTCTCGAATCAAATACCGATTCATAAAAAATACACACTTGCTAGAAAGTGGGCAGTGGCCTTAGCACCTGCTTTATATAAAAATCATGTAGGATGGGATGAGGATTCTCCTCCTCACAAAATCCAGTTAAAATCACAACGGACAAAGTATACTACTACTTTGATCCAGAACTAGAAGAATTAAAAAATCTAAAATATGAAAAGACGTATCCTCTGCCAATCGACATTCTGCCTCTCAATCATTACGCCTGTGTAATCTATACAGACGGACATGCTCAACCCTCCGTTTGGGGAGAACATGCATACAATCCCACATGTGAGATTACAAAAGAAGTGTGGCGCGGAGGTAAACTAAGACCTCTATTAACAAAATCACACTCAGTAGAAACTAATTCAGAACTACAAACTGAAATAATAGCTTTGAAAATGGCGCTAGATAATGCGGATCGCGAATTCCCGACACTTATAGTGTCAGATTCATATTACTGCGTCAAAGCATATAACAAGGATTTGCAGACATGGATTCAGAACGGTTACAAAGATGACACAGATGCACCAATAAAGCAGAGACTGCTCTGGGAACAAGTAGCTCTTTTGAAAAAAGAACTACCAAAGACTCACGTGACACACTCACTGAGTCATCAGCGTGATGGCGTTCACGTTGTAGGGAATTCATTGGCTGAAGCAGCCGCAGCGGCAGCCACTAAACTGGCTCCCGTAGATCGAAAAAAGCGTGCATTAAAGTACATTGACGGCGAAACATTGCTGGCAGTGAAAACGTCATCAAACGGCGACTGCTCAGCACTACCGATCAACTATCCACTCAATTATACATACATAATCGATGCAAACTCCGTCCCTTTTGCTCGAATCCCTGGAGTGGGGGATAGAGTGATTCCAAACATGGACAGGAGAAACTTGTTAATCGCAGACGCACACATGGGCGAGGGTCACAGACACCTTAAATTAAAAGATTCTCTGGAAGAATTACAATCACGGTACTGGTGTCCAGGCATGAGCCTGCACTACACCATGTTTGTAAAAAACTGCCCAAACTGCAACAGAGATCGCAGTGGGGAGAGAAGCAGTTTAATACCTCGTCGTATCAAGGCAGATAATATTACCAACAAAAAGAATGGCTTGCGATTAACATACACAGGCTAGTTCCACTTATAATGTAGATCCACAGCACTCGGCTGACGTCCGGACTGTTATACAAGATTTGCGAGTCTTTATCGCCACATACGCAATTGGCATTCTGCATTCGGACAATGGTCCTGCTTTTAGCTCTCGGGCTTATAAGGAGGCCATGGTCAGCATGGGCGTGCAATTGCGGTACTCTTGTCCATTTCACCCTGAGGGGAACGGAATTGTTGAAAGAAAAAACCGTGACATAAAGCAATCTATAACGGCAAAGGTATTAGGTTCGGGAGCTGGGTGGGTCAAATATCTAATAAGTGTCCAACGTAGTCTAAATAACTTGCCAAGAAATTCTCTGAAGGGATTCAGTCCGTACGAATTATTATTCGGAACTAGGATGTTGATCTCTGACCTTGATAGTCAGACTTCAGTGGTAATAGAAAAAACCTTTGATGTCAAAGACCGTTTGGCTATTTTGCAGGACTTAAACAAAACAAGAAAAGACCTGAGCAACATACAGTTGAAACAACAGCCAACAACCACTGAAGAATCACCACCTGTCCCAGCAAGACCTGTCTGGATTCCAAAAGTCGGGGATCTAGTCAGGGAAAAGATCGCGGTAAAGAAGGAATTTGGGCCTTCTTACAGAAAAGCAGTTCCTGTCTTGTCTGTCAACGGGACAAGATCAGTTGTACTACCGCCACTTGCTGGAAAAAAGGAGAACCGAGTTGTATCCATCGACCTGGTAAAACCACAACATGTGGCCGATAACAAACAGTAGGCCAAGTGGACTCCCAATAAGTAGCAGAACACCAAGGTTTGCTACCAGTACAGAGGTCCTATCAAAGAGGCTCATCACATTCGAAACGCCTACAGAAGAACAACAAGGACTATGCAACAATGCAATAGAACTAAGACCTCTGAAAACCCAAATAAAAACATTCAGCAGAGACACACCAATCTATACTGAAGTACCCAGTGAAAATGCAAAAAACAAAAATCCTGAACCAATTGGAACAATTGACAGAACTGCATCCGGTTACTTCATCAACTTCGATGATTCCTCTGACGGCTTCAGTGAATCAAAGACACAGCCATCATCAAAATCCTTTAAAGACAAAGCGAAGGAACTTTTGAAACAACTGAAAGAAACATATCTGGTTTCTCCATGGATTGAATTTTGGGTGGGTTTTGGTGCATTTATCCTCATACTTTGGCTCATCATGGTATTTACTTTGGGACGCTTCATTGAGGGAAAATATGCTAAAATGGACACAGCAAGTCAGAACATCAACTTGGTCCTCAAACCACAGACATCTTCACACATCGAGAAAAGAGAACTTTCTTCAGAACTTTCTTCAGCCAACTTCACAGCAATTCCGATACCTGGTGGGGTAGCCTGGGACAACACTGACTATGAAATTTATGGTCCGGTCGAGATCCTGAAATATCCACACCAAATCAAGATCTCCTTGAGTGACTTTGCAAAACCAAACTCATTTGCTGATGATTGGGACTTTGAAAGTATAAACAATATGATGTCTGACTTAGTAATGTCTGCTAAATTTACAAAACATGATTATTTGCAAGGTTCTACAAATTATGATAGTATGTATTGCTATAACCATTATGGTAACCATTTCTTGCATAAATCTGCACAACCTAGAAATGTTTTAAATTATTTGTATTTGTATTTGTATTTTATTTTTATATAGCGCGGCTTACACTCCAGGGAGCATCTTGGCGCTGAGACATTCGAATCACAATGAGATGGGCAGCAGTGAGCAAGGGGAACTAAATTAGGGAAATCCTATATACCTGAAGGGAGTTTAAATTAGGGAGAGACAAAAGGTGTCAGTGATTTTAAAGATCCACGTTTTGAGCGCTTTTCGAAAGAGATTTTCCGACGGGATCTGACGCAACTGAAGTGGAAGTTTGTTCCAGGCTCTTGCTCCTAGTACTCCAAGGGATTTCCCCCCTTTTGTAGTGAGTCTGAATTTGGGCGTCACTAATAGGTTAAGGTTGGAAGATCGAAGTGCACGAGGGGGTACGTATCTCCCAAACCTTTTGGACAGATAGGTGGGACCCAGCTGGTGGTAGGCCCTAAAAGTAATCACTAGGATTTTGAATAGTACCCTCTTATGGATGGGTAGCCAGTGCAGTGTCTTGAGTGCCGCTGAGGCAGATGATTTTCTAGGCCATCTCAGCACAAGACGGGCGGTGGCGTTCTGGACAATCTGTAATTTATGCAGTGTAGCTTTGCTGGAGCCTGCATAAAGACTGTTACAGTAGTCCAGACGAGATGTGATAAGCGCCACCGCTACCGTTTTTCTGGCTGTAAGGGGGAGAAGGTCGAAAAACCTTCTTAAGCCTTTGATTACCTTAAAACAGGATCCTGCCACAGTACCTGCTTGTTGTCTGAAAGACAGTGCCTCATCGAACCGTATCCCAAGGTTACGGGCAGTTGAGATGGTATTGGGGGGGACTTCCGCATCCTGAGGCCACCAATCTTTAGGAGAAAAAAGATTTTTTGGGCCAAAAGGGAGAATTTCAGTCTTGCCTGAGTTGCATTTGAGATGGTGATTTCTCATCCATTCAAACGTTGCGGACAGACAGTCTCTCAGGTTTTCCTCTGCCTTGGTTGTGTTGTTATCCAGGATGAGAATAAGCTGAGTGTCGTCAGCATAGGACACTGTGCTGATGTGGAAAGATGAAATCAGCTCTATCAAAGGGGTCATGTAAAGATTAAAAAGTATTGGACTTAGGCTGGAGCCTTGTGGTACCCCTGTTGTTAGTGCTTTTTCATCCGAGCAATGGCTTCCTAATATTGTGACTTGCTTCCTATGGCTAAGGAAATTTTTCAGCCATTCGAGAGCAGTTCCTGCTATTCCTGATTCTGCTAGGCGGCCAATTAGCACGGGATGTGAAACCGTATCAAAGGCCGCCGATAAATCCAGCAGAACCAGGACAGCCTTTTTTCCCTGATCCAATGCTGTCTTAAGTGTTTCCACCGTATGAAGCAGTGCTGACTCTGTGGAGTGTCTAGCTCTAAAACCTGCTTGATTGGGATGTAGGATGTCGTTATCCTCCAAGTACTTGGTCAGTTGTTTGTTTACTTCAGCTTCCGTAAGTTTGAAGAGGAGAGGGAGCAGTGAGATAGGGCGGAGGTTAGAAAGTGTGGTGGGATCAGCCAAAGTTTTTTTTTGTAGAGGTTTAACCGCGGCTACTTTCCATGTAGATGGAATAACTGCAGTGGCCAAGGAGGAATTGATGATAGCATTAATGTTTGGATTTACAGTGTCCACCAGAGCCTGTAACAGCAGAGGGGGGCAGGGATCAAAAGGGGAGCCTGACTTGCTGGCGAGGATGGCCTGACGGGTTTCTTCCAGACTAACCGGGGAGAAGGAATTTAATTTAATTTTATTATTCATTAGATTCATGTTTTCAGCAGAAACAGACTTTGGAGGGTCAGGGAAGTCTTTGGTAAGGTTGAGTATTTTCTGTTCGAAATAGTTTGCTATTGAATTGCATAGCGGAAGTGATGGAGGAATCTCTTGTCTGAGGAGTCTGGGGTTCATGAAGTCATTGACTATTTTAAAGATATCTTTCTGTTTGTTATTTGAGAGGTTGATGGCTTCTAAGAAGTACTCTTTTTTTGCGTTTTTTATCATTGTATGATATTGCCTCCTAGATGTTTTATAAGTGGTGAGTTCATCAGTTTGGTAAGTACGTCGCCATTTCTTTTCCAAGGCTCTAACCTCATTATGTTTTTCTTTTAGAGGAAGAGAGAACCAGGGGGCGGACTTTTTGTTCCGCTTTTTACTTATTTTTTCCATGTCCGCTGGTCCACAGAAATCTGTGACCCAATTACAGAAAGTGTTGTAATCAGTTTCAGTGTTACCGGTCAGGGAGGGTTTAGTTTCTTCGGCAATGATGGACAAATTAGGTGAGTTTTTTATTTTATTCCAGTCTCTCTTTATCTGGATGTCAAGTTTCCCATTTATTCTTTTGACCTTTCTCTTATTAGTGGTCAGATTAAAAGGTACCAACCAATGGTCCGTCCAGGTTAGAATTCGAGGAGATTCGACTGTCAGCATTTTATTATTAGTACAGATACAATCTAAAATATGACCAGCTTTATGAGTGGGTTCATTGGTCAATATTGTGAGTCCCAGGATGTTGGTTAGGTCTCTGAGCCAAATTGCATTAGGGTCATTAATTTTATCGAGATGAAAATTTAGATCGCCTAGTACTGTAAAATTAGCAAATTTAAGAGTTAGATTGCTGAGTATTTCCTCAAAGCTTTCTAAAAAGTCTTTCTGTGGCCCAGGTGGTCGATAAATTAGGACACCAGCGAATGTGTTTTCCTCATTTATTTGAATACAGAACCCCATACTTTCTGCCCCCTGTAAATCTGCAAGATCAAATATAGAGCACTTGATGGAGTCTCGGTGAATAATGGCCAGACCACCTCCTCTTTGTTCCTGCCTGTCAACCCTTTGTATGAGATATCCATCAGGGACAGTTTGAGCTATTACTGGGTTGCACCAGGCTTTAAGCCAAGTTTCTGTTATGAAGAGTATGTCGAGGTTTGTCTCTGTCACTAGGTCGTAAATATGTGCCCCATTCTTGCACACTGACCTGGCGTTAATCAGGCCTCCTCGTAGGGGGATCTCCCATTCCCTATTTGGTGGCCATTTCTCCGGATTAAGTTGAATTCTGCATGTATAGCAGCATATTTGCCCCAACCACTTATCGACGGCAATACGTTGATGGCAGTTTGTAGTCTTGTGGTTAAGGGAAAGAATCTTTTCCCTAGTAAGAGTGGATGTTTGAGTATTACCTGCCGTGGTTTGGGCATTGTAGCTGGCCCCGGGCCCGGCCGCGGCACGGACGGGCACAGACGGGCTTGCCTTAGGCGCGCCTTAGGCGCGCAAACGGCGCGCCCGCTGCGCCCGTCCGCTGCGCGTCCGGAAGAAGCACATATTTTATGAGGATCCCGCGGCGTCTTGAGGGGGCGTGGCCTCGTCAAGGGGGCGTGTCCGTGTATCGTGGCGGTAATGTCGGGGACTGCTTTAGCGTTTGTTTGCCCGGGCCAGCGATAAGATCCGCTGCGTGGGAGTTTCCAAAAGCTTCAGCAAGGTAGGAATAAATCAAAGTATTTTAAAACCATCAGAGTAAATAGTGACACTCAAATTTTTTAAATCGCTATGCTAGCTCCCGGCTTTCCGCCTCAGGAGACACGAATGATACTAGCTTCGCTTGTGATCAGCGGCGCCTAAATAGTATGCTGAGGGGGCGTGGCCTCGTCAAGGGGGCGTGTCCGTGTATCGTGGCGGTAATGTCGGGGACTGCTTTAGCGTTTGTTTGCCCGGGCCAGCGATAAGATCCGCTGCGCGGGAGTTTCCAAAAGCTTCAGCAAGGTAGGAATAAATCAAAGTATTTTAAAACCATCAGAGTAAATAGTGACACTCAAATTTTTAAAATCGCTATGCTAGCTCCCGGCTTTCCGCCTCAGGAGACACGAATGATACTAGCTTCGCTTGTGATCAGCGGCGCCTAAATAGTATGCTGAGGGGGCGTGGCCTCGTCAAGGGGGCGTGTCCGTGTATCGTGGCGGTAATGTCGGGGACTGCTTTAGCGTTTGTTTGCCCGGGCCAGCGATAAGATCCGCTGCGCGGGAGTTTCCAAAAGCTTCAGCAAGGTAGGAATAAATCAAAGTATTTTAAAACCATCAGAGTAAATAGTGACACTCAAATTTTTAAAATCGCTATGCTAGCTCCCGGCTTTCCGCCTCAGGAGACACGAATGATACT
Source organism: Lissotriton helveticus (assembly GCF_964261635.1). Lineage (NCBI taxonomy): Eukaryota > Metazoa > Chordata > Amphibia > Caudata > Salamandridae > Lissotriton > Lissotriton helveticus. The sequence continues at coordinate 29,012,105 of NC_136057.1, read as the reverse complement.
AGCTTCGCTTGTGATCAGCGGCGCCTAAATAGTATGCTGAGGGGGCGTGGCCTCGTCAAGGGGGCGTGTCCGTGTATCGTGGCGGTAATGTCGGGGACTGCTTTAGCGTTTGTTTGCCCGGGCCAGCGATAAGATCCGCTGCGCGGGAGTTTCCAAAAGCTTCAGCAAGGTAGGAATAAATCAAAGTATTTTAAAACCATCAGAGTAAATAGTGACACTCAAATTTTAAAAATCGCTATGCTAGCTCCCGGCTTTCCGCCTCAGGAGACACGAATGATACTAGCTTCGCTTGTGATCAGCGGCGCCTAAATAGTATGCTGAGGGGGCGTGGCCTCGTCAAGGGGGCGTGTCCGTGTATCGTGGCGGTAATGTCGGGGACTGCTTTAGCGTTTGTTTGCCCGGGCCAGCGATAAGATCCGCTGCGCGGGAGTTTCCAAAAGCTTCAGCAAGGTAGGAATAAATCAAAGTATTTTAAAACCATCAGAGTAAATAGTGACACTCAAATTTTTAAAATCGCTATGCTAGCTCCCGGCTTTCCGCCTCAGGAGACACGAATGATACTAGCTTCGCTTGTGATCAGCGGCGCCTAAATAGTATGCTGAGGGGGCGTGGCCTCGTCAAGGGGGCGTGTCCGTGTATCGTGGCGGTAATGTCGGGGACTGCTTTAGCGTTTGTTTGCCCGGGCCAGCGATAAGATCCGCTGCGCGGGAGTTTCCAAAAGCTTCAGCAAGGTAGGAATAAATCAAAGTATTTTAAAACCATCAGAGTAAATAGTGACACTCAAATTTTTAAAATCGCTATGCTAGCTCCCGGCTTTCCGCCTCAGGAGACACGAATGATACTAGCTTCGCTTGTGATCAGCGGCGCCTAAATAGTATGCTGAGGGGGCGTGGCCTCGTCAAGGGGGCATGTCCGTGTATCGTGGCGGTAATGTCGGGGACTGCTTTAGCGTTTGTTTGCCCGGGCCAGCGATAAGATCCGCTGCGCGGGAGTTTCCAAAAGCTTCAGCAAGGTAGGAATAAATCAAAGTATTTTAAAACCATCAGAGTAAATAGTGACACTCAAATTTTTAAAATCGCTATGCTAGCTCCCGGCTTTCCGCCTCAGGAGACACGAATGATACTAGCTTCGCTTGTGATCAGCGGCGCCTAAATAGTATGCTGAGGGGGCGTGGCCTCGTCAAGGGGGCGTGTCCGTGTATCGTGGCGGTAATGTCGGGGACTGCTTTAGCGTTTGTTTGCCCGGGCCAGCGATAAGATCCGCTGCGCGGGAGTTTCCAAAAGCTTCAGCAAGGTAGGAATAAATCAAAGTATTTTAAAACCATCAGAGTAAATAGTGACACTCAAATTTTTAAAATCGCTATGCTAGCTCCCGGCTTTCCGCCTCAGGAGACACGAATGATACTAGCTTCGCTTGTGATCAGCGGCGCCTAAATAGTATGCTGCGGGGGCGTGGCCTCGTCAAGGGGGCGTGTCCGTGTATCGTGGCGGTAATGTCGGGGACTGCTTTAGCGTTTGTTTGCCCGGGCCAGCGATAAGATCCGCTGCGCGGGAGTTTCCAAAAGCTTCAGCAAGGTAGGAATAAATCAAAGTATTTTAAAACCATCAGAGTAAATAGTGACACTCAAATTTTTAAAATCGCTATGCTAGCTCCCGGCTTTCCGCCTCAGGAGACACGAATGATACTAGCTTCGCTTGTGATCAGCGGCGCCTAAATAGTATGCTGAGGGGGCGTGGCCTCGTCAAGGGGGCGTGTCCGTGTATCGTGGCGGTAATGTCGGGGACTGCTTTAGCGTTTGTTTGCCCGGGCCAGCGATAAGATCCGCTGCGCGGGAGTTTCCAAAAGCTTCAGCAAGGTAGGAATAAATCAAAGTATTTTAAAACCATCAGAGTAAATAGTGACACTCAAATTTTTAAAATCGCTATGCTAGCTCCCGGCTTTCCGCCTCAGGAGACACGAATGATACTAGCACATTGTGCTACACCTCCAAAAGGGAGCTCTACAACCGTTTATGACAAATATTCATATTTTTCAGGTTTTAACATAACTAATGCTGAAACATTTTATTACAAATTGTCAAACAAGACAGGGATGAAAACCATGATAACCAACACAAAATTGATATATTCAGATTCATTCTTTGAAAAAATGAATACTTTTGGATTTGATTATTGGGACAAAAATGTTGATTTGAAAAGTGTTTGGGGTACAAAAGAATGGCAAGTACAGGGTTTAGAAGCTTTGTTTAGAGCCTGCATGATCCCAGAACAAATGATATTTTTAAATGACACTGTTCAACAAACCACCTGTCTTGGCTTAGCCAAAATCAAAGATTTAAATAACCCGTCTATTCCAAAGCCAACAATGTTTAGCAATAACTCTGATACAGATGAAGAAATAGACATAAACCATATACTTAACCAAAACAGAACACATCCTGATTGGAAACAATGGTTAATCTGGCCCACAGATACAAATCACTGTCAAGATAGATTCCTGAATAAAACACAGGGTTTCAAAATGACCAGGCCAGACCCTAGATATCCTCAAAGACATCACCCAGGGATAATAACAACCTACAGTGTGGGCAAATTATGCCTTCAATGGCTACAGACTTCCACACTGCCTGAAATTAAGCAACACCTAACTTTACTTACTGATGGTGCTGACTTGCGTGATTTCATACTGGGACCACGCAAACAGCGTCAAAAGCGTTTCATAGCAGCCTCTGTATATGCAGCATACAATGAGGCCTGGAAGGTTACTCAAATTGAAACAGCAGAGAGAATACGTGAAATTGATCGTATTAATTTGGAAAAATCACTTTCTGTAGTGGACAATGGGTTAATGACTCTGTCCTCCAGAATTTTTTCATTGGACAGCATTGTGTCTTCAGCAATCGATATATTATCGCAAGACTTACTGTTATTACAACATGGTCAGTCACAATTGCGTTCCATTGTACAGCTTGGCTGGACGTTACAAAATCTGCGTTCAGGCTATGTGCCTTGGCGTTTAATCAACACAACGTCACTATTCCAAATCTTTAACCTTACTGATAGACAAATCGGTATGGCGCAGAAGGGTGCTGATTATACAATCTTGAGCATTGAAAAACTTGAAAGATTACCAATGACAATGTCAGAACGACCTGTCAGTGAATGGATAATCCACGGAATCATAAATATTCCAATCTCAACCTTCAGGTTTCAATACTGCCAAAAATATATACAGGCTGGCATGTACGAGAAATTGGGAAAGGGGTACCTTAAAACAACTTGGAACCTGCCCTATTCACATACATGTGTCAGTAAAAAAGGACAGAAAGTGTTTCTTAGTGGCAACAATTGTGCGATGTCACTAAGCGGCACGCTTCTGTGTAACGGTATTAGTTTGCACGGAGCCTGTGAAGGGAATTCATACAACCTTTCATGTCACCAGCAAGGCGCACCTGCAACTGAAATAGAACCATTCTTTCAAAGACTCTATAATGGGAGTTACATTCTTATTGTAGACCGCAGATGTTGTAGTCTTATGCCCGGGACTCCTTATCTCGTCACTACGACGGCGAAGGTCAAGTGCTGTGGACGTTCTTTGTTCCCCAGCTCCTTTCCAGACAGGGAGGCAAGGGCATGGCCCAGTTTGAAAATTACTTCTATTCGAATAGACACTTTAAGCAGAATGAAAATAGTGCTTCTTCAGACGCCTACAAGGCTCACGTCATCAAAAGAAACGTATGATCTACAAGTCGCAAGGACGACTGCAGAGATACATACATTATTATCAACTAATTCCCCCGTACATTTCGCGGAAATCCTGAGCGAAATCTTAAATATTTCTGATACCACTGGGGTCTCAAAGGTATTTAAGACAGTATTTTCTATGGCATTAACACCATTCAAAGCCATACTGGGTATTTTTCCAGATTTCGTCCATTCGATTTTTGGCGGACTTCCCCTGATCCTGGGACTAATTGCAGGAATCCTATTCCTAGTCCTTATTTTTCGTTATGGCAACCCATGTCACAGATCAAACTCTCGCGACAATGGAAGATACGATCCTAGCCATTGGATACCGGGACCGGATATCAAAAATCCTGGGACTCTCCCGGCTTAGAGACCTAAACATGACTTGGTTTCTATCATTTCGACCAATGTGGCAAAGGTGTGTTTTACCTGTACTAAGGTGTCTGCTATGCGGAGAAGAATGCGTGTTAGACACCTGTCTGACGCTACAATCGGATGCGCCGGTGGATGCAGATACACTGTTGGTTCCTACCAAGGTTCACGCTTTGTGCTGCCCTCAAAGGCTGCCAATTCTGATGACGGCATTCCTGGAATCTTCACCACTGCGATTGAAGGGTAGTGAAGTTCAAGATGAAAGCAGCATCGAACAGGTACGACCTTCTGTCAGCAATGCAAATCAGAATGTCAATGCAGACAATCATGCGCACGAATGCATGGTTACCCCTATTTCCGACTTAGTGGAACTTTCCCATGAAGCTGTTGACAGTTTTTTCGAAAGCCTGAATGATATGATGTTCTCTCCGGAACAGAAATAGAGACTTTTGAGTAAACTCGCACACGGCGTTCCCTGAATTCGGCCTTCAACTTTAAAAATAAAGTCACATGAACAATTACAATCCAGTTCACGGACAGCAATTTTTTCAGCAAGCCCCTAAAATATTTTTCTATATATTTTTTCCCCGGGACACTGAACTTCTGCTTAAAGTAATGAACTATTCCTAGAGAACTAAGATTTCTATTTTTAGATACTTTATAGACTTTAGCTGCCCGCTGGTATGTTCACAAAATATATTATGTGATGAAATGGTTTCGACTTTTCTTTCTGTATAGCCATATTAAGAGCCATTTCATGTGTATTTCTCATATACCAACAAGCAATAATGCATAAAATGCGTGTTTACTTTTGCATTTAATTCATAGCTTAAGTGCATACAATATATATGACTGCAATTTTTCAGTATATTTGAAAATTTCGAAATGCATTTATGTATTTTGGGGTGGTAAGGTATACACTATACTCTATAGTATGTTGTACTATGTTATACTATGCATAGATTAGTAGATATGACCATAGTTAGCGTGGAGTGGGTGTCGTGTATTTCTATAGGTTCTGAATCGATCCCCCTATTCCTGACCCTATTCTGGTTAAACTAACTAGCTAGTTAACTAACAGTCAGCCCATGAGGCAAGAAATCCCCCATGATGCAGATACCGTTATCTGACGCAGTCACACTACGGCACAGGAACGTGTTATCTGATTAGGTCATAACGCTTGAGATCTAATTAGACAAGCGACATTCCTCCAGCCCCTGATAAGGCATACGACGTTCTCATAACAAATCAAACCTATGACAACCTGGACAATCCGTGCGGCCATTGTTTTGATTTCACAGAGAACTTTTGCAAAAGAATGTGCTAACGAGCAAGTCGTATGACATCTTTATTGACGTACCTATGTCCATCCTTACGTCAATCCCGGCACCTTTAAGGTATAAATATTGCCGACCTTGCCCTATGCAAACACACGCGTGGTGACAAGACGGAGCAGCCATACTTGCCGAAGCCGAGAGCAGAAGCAGACCCCGCAGGCAACAGCCCCGCCTTCCTGACGCGCTGAGAGACGCGCTGCTATCTCAAGCCGAGAGACCCAGCACCGGCGCTTCCGGGTAGCCCTCGCAGGCAGCCTGGAATAGCGAGAGCAGAGAAAGAGATACCATTCCTCATCCATCCTAAATTCCAGGTACAGAACTGAATAACCCCTCCTAGAGAATTCTTTAGTTATTCACTTGGCAAAAACAAACTTAACTTAAACTGTAACTTTCTATTCCCGCCCACGCATTAGACTTAGGTCAGGTACACGGGGTAGGCGTATTTAGAAACACCAGTTGAGTACGTTTAGTCAAATGTATATGTATATATTTTAATCATTTTAAAACATCATATGGCTCAGAAACCATATCAATGTTTTTACAGTATTATTTTATACTATTGCTTTTAATGTATGCACTTTACTTAACTATAAGTATTGCAATAATATCGATCCATTTCTCTTGTACGAGAAAAGAGACTGATCAATAAATAACACCTTTTTATTGAACACGCCCGTCTCTTCCTTTTCTCTACATTCTGATGAGACTAAGAATGCACGTACTGACTGAGTAAAATAATTGCCTTGTGCTCACACGACTCTTGAGATTGACTCTTGATTAGGGGAGAGCAAAGTTGTCATGTTCTATGGTTGTCAGAAACTAAATCCCTTCTTGTCTAATCAGGGGAGGTAATTCTCTCTTGAACATTCGAGAAAGTTTCTAGCGAACTCTGAGCTTAGCTGGCAAACCCAAAAATTAAGTCTAGTATCGACAGTAGTAGACCTAGTTAACGTCTGGCCTAGGCCTTTACTGCTGTAGGTATTATTCCAATGCGCAGAGCCTATTGGGAAAATAGGAGCTACACTACAAAAATGCTAGGACTAAAGTTATACCATCACCTATCATAGTCGCTTTAGCGCCGTGATATCCTATTCAGGATGAATGTTAGCGCTTTATAAGTAAAATAACAAATAACAAATAACAAATTGTCAGGTCTCGCGACCAATTGTTGAGTATGAGTGAAGAAGAGCAAAGTGACCCAATTCCGGGCCATTAGTTCTGCGTCACACTCGGAAACAGTATCGCACTGTGGTATGAATGATGTTGACGAATGCTGCAGCCAGGTTCAGCAAGATCAGGCGCCCACACATCAACTTCTTGGAAATAAGGGAGAGAGTGGGCTGCAGGAAGGAAGCTGTGCTGCGTTTACACCTTTGAAGGTGAAACATATGCAGGAGACGCTGCAATTGAGTCACTAGGAGACCCTCAATATCTTCACACTGTGATTTGAGTTGGAAACTGGTCAAAGTTCAAGGATGCTGATGGTTTAAAGAAGGTTTCTTTTTTTTAGTTAACTAAACAGGAGCAGTAGCATTCTGTAAAGCGGTATTGATTAAGCATTGACTAGCAGACGCTGGGTGCTCTGATAACTGCTTCAAGATTTTGCCCGACAGACATCCAACGGGGAGCCTCTGGAGCTTTTACTCGTGACCAGATCAATAGTCTTCATTGGGATGAGTCTGGAGTCCCGACTAAGCGACCTCAGACCTGGAGGTTCTAGATACGCACCCAGGTCTGAAAACCCTCCCTCGCCTTGACACCAAACTATCAGGTGCTCAAGAGTTAGACAGTGTATTGGCCCTAGTAGCTACAATTTTGTAAACATTTTAAAGTTAACACCAAACTATTGAGTGCTCAAGGCTTAGAGTATTGCTCTTAATCCCTTCGATGCTGGCCCGTTTCCGCCGCTGTGCGGTAAACAAATGAACAGGGCGGGCCGTGACGAACCCCAGCCGTCATCCGCACACGAGCACCGCGGAGCGTGACGGCTGGGGTTCATCACCAGCATGCAAGGGGTTAATATTTACAATGTTGTAAACACTTTAAAGTTCTGCCCGTCACCAGGGCTTAAAGTGGGGAAGGCCCCATCAGGTCTTAGTCCCAGCAGTCATTAAAAACTGACTTTGAAACAAGTCCTTATCTGGCCCTGTATTGATGTCTTTTACAGGGAAAAAGACTTATCAAGTTCTCAAAATCAGTATCTCAACAATGACTGTATAAACCATTAAGGTAATCCAGTGAGGTAACTCCTGTTTACATTTCACGTTTTAGTTCATTTACTTCCCTAAGACTATTCGCTTTTTCCGCGATGCTGTTTTTCTGTCGTTTTTCATGCAGTATATCAATCTCGCACAGTGCGTGCTGTGAACTGGGTCACCCAATGACTGCAATTGAGAGAAAGCTGCAGGTACATGGACTCTGTGCTGGAAAGCTCAGAAAAATCATTGAAAATCACTTAAAGCCCTAGCGACCGTCAGAACTTTAAAAAGTAGAAAAATCATGGGTCAGTATACTATCTGACTCTTGAGCACTGGATAGTTTGGAATCAATGCGAGAAAAGAGAAGGCGTTCGGAACTGGGTGCGGATCTAGAACCCAGAGGCCTGTGGTCCCTCAGTTGGTTCTCCAGGATTCCTACTGATGGAGAATATTAATCTGGTAAAGAGTATGAACTCTAGCAGATCCCCAATGGATTGCTGCCCGAGCAAAATCCTGTAGCAGTTATCAGAGCATGTAGCGCCTCCTTATCAGTGCTTAATCAATAACGCTCTTTCGCGTGCTATTAATGATTAAAAAAGTTGTGATTCATCCTCGTTCATCGAAACCATCTTCAAACCCAAAATAATCCCTGCATTGTGACCAGTTTCCGACTGAAATCACTGTGCGAAGCTATTGAGAGTGCCTTCGCGAGTCATTCGTAGGGTCTCCTGCATACGCATCGCTTTCACAGGCGTAAAGACAGCACCCATTCCTGTCGGAGAAGGAAAGTTTTGAATATGAGCTCTGTGGAGTGTGGTCTATCGTGAAAGAACTTGACATTAACCTGGATGCACATTGAAACCTTCCCATTGCATCACCACAAGTGACTGGGATGAGAATTTGTTGTCTGCACCACAGCTGAGATGGATATTACCAAGAATGGATAACCTGTATTGGAGTGCAAGGGACATGTTAAGCTCACAGAGGTGGAATTGTACACGAGTGGGTTAGCAGGGCTCCACTCCAAGGACTAAGATTAAATGGTTTGGTCACCCTATTGATTATCAAAACACAATGGGCCCGATTCACAGAATGAACTTAAGACTCAATCCTAAACTTACTACTATTTTGGTATTCACAGAATGAACTTACTACTGTTGGCATTCACAGAATGAATTTACTACTTTTGGTATTCACAGAATTTAGTATTTTGTCTTAAGACAAACTTAAGACAGACTTAAGACAGACTTAAGACAGACTTAAGACAAAATCCTAACTTCTGTGAATACCAAAAGTAGTAAGTTCATTCTGTGAATGCCAAAAGTAGTAAGTTCATTCTGTATATGCCAAAAGTAGTAAGTGCATTCTGTGAATACCAAAAGTAGTAAGTTCATTCTGTGAATACCAAAAGTAGTAAGTTCATTCTGAGAATACCAAAAGTAGTAAGTTCATTCTGTGAATGCCAAAAGTAGTAAGTTCATTCTGTGAATACCAAAAGTAGTAAGTTCATTCTGTGAATACCAAAAGTAGTAAGTTCATTCTGTGAATACCAAAAGTAGTAAGTTCATTCTGTGAATACCAAAAGTAGTAAGTTCATTCTGTGAATGCCAAAAGTAGTAAGTGCATTCTGTGAATACCAAAATAGTAGCAAGTTTAGGATTGAGTCTTAAATTCTTTCTGTGAATCGGGCCCTATATGCCTCCACCACCACTGATCTACCAGAAGCACAAGCACCTTACTGCGTAAGCAGGAAAAACTCAAGAAAAAGAAAACCTTCAGCCAACCCTTCTCCCGAATGGCCTAAAAAATCTGGAACTCTCTCCCTACTGAAATCAGATGGAACCAATCCACATACATCTTCTTGTTCTATACCAGGCATCTTCATGATGGCTAAAGTCCGCGTTAAGGGTTTTTATTTTGCTTTTGTTTTATTGAAGGGTCTTGTATTGCTTTCAAAATAGGATTGTGATATCTGAACAGAAACCAGGTCAGTGAAATTGTGCAAGCTCCATTTATTCACATCAGATTAATTAACATTGGATGGTTTATTAGTGTTTGCTTTAACAGGGCCCGATTCACAGAACTAACTTAAGACAAAATCCTACACTTACTACCACTTTGGTATTCACAGAAGGCACTTACTCATTTCGGTATTCACAGACGGCACTTACTCATTTTGGTATTCACAGAAGGCACTTACTACCATTTTGGTATTCACAGAAGACACTTACTTATTTTGGTATTCACAGAAGACACTTACTTATTCACAGAAGACACTTACTCATTTCGGTATTCACAGACGGCACTTACTCATTTTGGTATTCACAGAAGGCACTTCCTCATTTTGGTATTCACAGAAGGCACTTACTCATTTCGGTATTTACAGAAGTTAGGAGTCCTAACTTTAAGACTCCTAAATGCCTTCTGTGAATACCGAAAGTCTTAAAGAAAGGATTTTTACTCTGTTTAGGAGTAGTAAAGTTAGGACTTCTAACTTCTGTGAATGCTGAAATGAGTAAGTGCCTTCTGTGAATACCAAAAGGGTAGTAAGTTTAGGATTTTGTCTTAAATTACTTCTGTGAATCAGGCCCATTGTCTTTAAAGAGAGACAGCGTCTCTCACCCTTGGCACGTGCAGGGGATAGTTATCAGGCTCCGCAAGCATGTCTACTGTTCGGTGTCTGATCACACGCCCCATCTTTGTGAAGGTAAAGTAAAATTTGGCAGCACCCACATTTTGTTAACTATGCAAATTTTTTTGTTTGTATCAAAAATAGGTTTATTTGAAAATAGCAATCAAATAACAGTACTTCGTACAAATAATCAATAAAGATTTCATAGGTAACAATGCTAATTTTTTATTGTTGGAGAGTAAATTGCAGCACTTGCTTTTGATGACAACTACTTTATGATGGGTGGATATGGGCTATGTTTCTTACTGGATCACAGACAATATAGGGTAAGGTTTATCACGTGTTCTGATATTTGATTTCTCTTTTCTGTAGTTCCTGCTGTCTGGAATCCTGTCCCTCGTTAAGGAGAGCACCTCATCACGTTTTTGGGTAGGTCAAAGGTTTGATTGTGTTTGTCAGTAGCCATTTCCTTTGTGCAAGGAACATTACCTAAGAGGTTACTTGGGCTACAACTACTGTACTACATCACCCACTACCTTCTCCACAATTGCCTCCAGGTGCCCTGAAGAACAAGTGATCCCTCTGTACCATTCCTACCCTCCATATTAGCAAGGAATTGCGATACTTAACAATAAACGTGCTAAGCGCGTTTTGCGATATCGCTGCCTATCGCTGGATATGTTAGCGGAGAAAACATGCTATTAGCAACGTTTATCCCCATTGTGCTAATATATTCAGCGATAGCGGCGAAATGCCTGAATATCGCTGGAAATCCAGCGATATTCATGCATTAACGCCAATGGGGACTTAACCTGACAATCCTCCTCCCATTGGATAAACAGGTAAGTCATGTTTTTTAGCAGGCGTTTGATTCCAGCGATAATCGCGCTTAGCACAACTTTTTTTATCGCAAAGACTGTGTTGCTGATAGGCGATAGCTGTGTTATCGACTGCTTTCAGTCGCTAACAGTTTGGGTACGCCCACTTTGCATGTCATTAGCGATAAATATCGCTGATATTTAAAGCGGGCCCCAAGCAGGTCGCTATCGCCTGAAAGCTGTCGCTAATTGCTGTTAGCGACAGCTTGCTTATAGGGCGATAAAAATATTGCTGCTTTAGCGGCAAAAAGTGCCGCTAAAGCAGTGATATTGCCCTTGCTGATATGCTCCTTAGTTATCACAACAAACTCTGGAGCTAGCAAAGTCCTCAAAGAAATGAGGGTTGCTCCTGTTCCAGCAAAGCAAGGGGTTGGGTCAGTTCACCACATTAACCAAGGCCATTCCACCCATAGGTGGGATGGCCTTGGTTAACTTGGATAATTTGGTTCTCGCTTCTTTCTATTGGCATCCTGCCAACTTTTCTATCTTGTGGTGCTTCTGCCTCCATCTAGTCTCCACTCACTCCTAAATACAGCACCACTCACCCTAAACAGTACCTATCCACTCTGCTCTCTATAATGTTGTAAATATATTTATAGACAAATTACTACTTTCACCACTACGGCTCACAGTTGATATAGGGCAAGTACATTCAAAGACACACACTCCATTTGAACACCAAGTAAATATCTACCTTCCTTATATAATGTCCATATCATCGATGTAAAAGTCTCATCTTTAAATACCAAAAGCATCAATAACCCATTGAAGTGCCAACAATCCACTCCTACTGCCGCAGACTGGAAGGATCTCTGGTCTACCTCAAGGAGACGAGGATTGAGGTGGGCGAGGCGATCCACATGAGAAACAGATGGAGAAGTGACTTTACATGCTCAAAAGATGGGATTAACAGCCTGGTTACATCATTTCATCCCACTCTGATTTCTTCTGCTCCCATTTATCAGAGCTTTTTAATTCTCTCTTGTTATGGCCAATGTTGCTACTGTGTGTAAGCATCCCAATGTACCCCCCTTGGCTGACCCTTAGGTTCTTGCCAATTTTTGCCATATTTCTCTGCTTCTTTTTTCAGGCAATATTCTTGAAATTCTCATCAAGCTGCTGCCGTCCTCATATTTGGAGCTGAACAATGTTTTGGATCCATCAAAGTCAGGATTCGGTGCTTGACATAGCACCAAAACGTCCCTCATAGTGGGTACTGATAAGATTAGGTTGGGTTTGGAAGGCGGCATGTCAACTTTACTTCTTCTATTTGACCTCTCTGCCGCTATTGATGGTGTTGCATAACATGGTGATCCAAAGATTACACGAGATCGGGCTCATTTCCAAATCTCTGAGCTGGCATCAATCATCTCTTTCAGAAGGAATTCAATCTATCCATCTCTCACCGTTTAAGTTGACCCTGTCTTAACCCCATGGGGGTGCCGTCTCTCAGCCCCACACTCTGTAGTAGCTACATGACCCCTTTGGCTGATATCGTCAGAACCCTTGGGTTTGAGATTCTATCATACGCGGATGTATGACGTTACAACGCATACTTTTACAACGACTACCATTACAACGAAACTTTTACAACGCAAAAACTTTTACAATGCATACATTTACAACGCAGGATTTTACAACGCATATACCTTTACAACGCATACCATTACAACGTAAGTATTGGTAAGTATATAATAATTTTTTTAATATAAATTAAATAAAATTATTATAATATAATTTAATTTTATTTAACTTTATTTAATTAATTTAATTTAAATGTAATTTTATTTTATTTTTACAAAGTACCCCTGTACCCCAAAAACCCTAAACTGACCCTGAACCCTAAAAATACCCCTTTACCCCAAAAACCCAAAACTGACCCTGAACCCTAAAAATACCCCTTTACCCAAAAACCCAAAACTGACCCTGAACCCTAAAAATACCCCTTTACCCAAAAACTGAAAACTAACCCTGAACCCTAAAAATACCCCTTTACCCGAAAACTGACCCTGAACCCTAAAAATACCCCTTTACCCAAAAACTGAAAACTGACCCTGAACCCTAAAAATACCCCTTTACCCAAAAACTGAAAACTAACCCTGAACCCTAAAAATACCCCTTTACCCAAAAACTGAAAACTGACCCTGAACCCTAAAAATACCCCTTTACCCAAAAACACAAACATATAACATTTTAAAAATAATCATATACTTACCAATACTTACGTTGTAATGGTATGCGTTGTAAAGGTATATGCGTTGTAAAATCTTGCGTTGTAATGGTATGCGTTGTAAACGTTTTTGTGTTGTAAAAGTTTTGTTGTAATGGTAGTGCGTTGTAAAAATTGCGTGGTAAACGTTGCATTCCATCATACGCTGATGATGCACAACTTGTAATCTCCAGTGAGTTCAATTCTCTTACTTCCATGAGGAGTAAGTTCTGTGGATGTCTATGTTCAGTGGCCACATGGATGATGGACAATTTTCTTAAATCGAACGGTGATAAGACTGATATCATATTCTTCGGAAAAGCACATTCTATCTAGTCCCTCAATGGATAGCTGAGCTAGCTTGGTCCTCCCAAATCCATGAAAAGGTAGTACGAAATTTGAGCATAATGACTGACAACACCCTAACTATCAAGGAACAGATTTACGCAGTTTGTGGGTCCTGCTATGATATCCTGTGGATGTTATGCAAAACATTTAAACATGGTACCAGTACAAAGCAAAAAACTATCACGCTGGTCCTCATTGTGAGTCGCCTGGATTGTGACAATGATTTGTATACAGGGATTGCTGATTATCTCCTTACCCATCTACAAACTATACAAATCATTGCCGCCAGGCGTGTGTGCTGCCTTTCTCCGAGTTCTAAGTCCATTCCCACCCTGAAAGCCCTTCATTGGCTTCCTATCCATAAGCACGTCATACCAACCACATCTGTCAAGCCAGAATGTGTGACTGCTCTTTTTCTCATCTGGCTGCCTGGCACTGGAACAATCTTCCTATATGATTGATAAATTATGATGGCGGTGGGTATCGCGGTGGACAGTAACTCTGTCTTCCACTTTCCCGCCGGTAGCAATCGTTACAATTTCCTGTCGAAACGCTCATAATACTCACAATGGCGGCAGAGCCTAGCAGGCTCCGCCGGCACAATTATGATGCCGGCGGAACCCAGCTTTTCTGTGCCGGTTGAACCACCATTAAAAGGCTGGTGGAGGATGTGTTCAGGGGCCCGTTGAGGGCCCCTCTTGTGTTGGGGGGAGGTGTGGGTACCACGGGGGTACCCATGGTACCCCCCTACATTTCACTGCACCAAGTGGCAGGCACCGCCGCAATGATAAACGTGCATAATCTGACCGCAGCTGTGGCCGTCCCATCATAATTGTATATGCAGGAGCGCCACCCGCACGGCGGTCGGACCTAATCACCGCTACGTGGCGGGCAGACCAAGTCCGCCCGCCATCATAATGAGCCCCCAAGTCATGGAGGGCCAGAGGTGGGCCAATTGAAGTTGTAAATCTTATAAATATTTAGGGATTTTTTTTTATAATAGAGGGCCCGATTCACAGAATGAACTTAAGACTCAATCCTAAACTTACTACTTTTGGCATTCACAGAATGAACTTACTACTTTTGGCATTCACAGAATGAACTTACTACTTTTGGCATTCACAGAATGCACTTACTACTTTTGGTATTCACAGAAGTTAGGATTTTGTCTTAAGTCTGTCTTAAGTCTGTCTTAAGTCTGTCTTAAGACAAACTTAAGACAAAATCCTAACTTCTGTGAATACCAAAAGTAGTAAGTTCATTCTGTGAATACCAAAATAGTAGTAAATTTAGGATTGAGTCTTAAGTTCATTTTGTGAATCGGGCCCAGAGTTTCATTTAAGAATCATTTTAAAGATCTGAGGGCAAAAACTGCTACCTTAATTCATGCTTTCAAATGTCTGCATAAATCATTGCATTGCCAATCATATAATCATCTCCTCAAAGTCATGAGAGCAAAGCTCCAGCCATCTATTATTTACGGCTTACCTATCACCAGGGGAAAGATGCTTAGCTATTGAATCTTTCAGTATTCATGGCTTATAACGCAACTTTTGGGATCCCCAGGTCAGTGGGTCAAGCAGAAATTCGACTGGAGTTTGGTCTCCAAAGACAGTGTAGGGTGTCGCAAGGGGCTTTTTTGAAATGCATGTACTCTATCTTTTCATCTGATCCTCAGGGCCGGACTGGCCATAGCGGGCACCGGGCAATCGCCTGGTCCGCTGCACGGGTGGGGGCCGGTTTTGGGACCCTGGGGGCCATTTTTGTTACAGGGCCGTTTCAGCCCTGTACCAAAATCGGCCGAAATCCGGCCCTGGTAAAGAGCTCGGCGGCACCTCCAACCCCCCCGAGTGGGGAGGGGGGGCCGGCCGAGCACTTTGCCGGGGCCGGTTGTGGTTCCCAGTCCGGCCCTGCTGATCCTCCCTCCTTTGCGAACAACTGCTGGCTTGAAATAACTGCATCTGTTTATACTGCTACCTGGAGATCCTATATTTCAACCTGTTTACATGAAATTGGCTTACAGATTGGGCTTAACGACCTGCTAATGCCAAATTGTAAATTATTTTTTTTTTAAACAAATCAAAGTTAAATCTTTTAATGCAGATAAAAAAAATTTAGCGGCAAAAACTCATGCATGGACTGTGATTAATTCACATCAGTCTTTGCGTATCCAGCCATACCTCAATGGCCACTTTTCGGCTTCAATAAAAAAAAACATTTTTTAAAATTTGATTGGGAATTAACCCAACAAAGCAGGGCACGCCAATTTGGATTCAGCAGTGGCCTAGTACCAACTGTAGACTTTGGGCCAGATGTAGGTAAATATGAAATACCGATTTCTTAATAGCGAATTTTACCGATTCGCTATTAGGAAATCGGTATTTCCTATGTAGGTAAAGATTCGGTAAAAAATACCGAATCCTTAATATTCCTTATTACCGAATTGGTAATTGAGATTCGGTAATAAGGAATACCTATGCGTTCATTCCTATGGGCTTGGAGGCCGATAGGAATGAATGTGAAGACATTCACTATTAGCGATTCCGTATTACCGAATCGGTAATACCGGGAGGTATTTCAAGGGTGCCAGGGTGTCCAAAGGGCACCCTGTTGCACCCCTGAAATGTGCATGTGTGCACATGTGGCGCACATACATGGCCTAAGGGCATGGATGTGTGCCACATGGCACTTTTAAAAAAGCAAAAAAGTGCTTTTTTAAAGGAAATCGGTAATTGCCACCAAATTGAAGTTGGTGGTAATTACCGATTTCTTAAGGCCCAAAAGCACTCTTAAATGTGCTTCCTACATTGCATTTAAGGAATCGGTATTACCGATTCCTTAAATGCAAGAGCAATAAGGAATCGGTATTAAGGAATCGGTATTTCCCGATTCCTTATTTAACGATTCCTTATCTACATTAGGAATGGCTAAATATCGGTCGGTAACGCTGAAATTTACCGAATTTCGGCGTTACCGACCGGTATTTAGCCACCTACATCTGGCCCTTTGTGGGTGGCTACATGAATCTCTATTGCATATAGTATGTGTGTGTCCCAATAATCTCAAATTATGTCGCATATTTTTAAAACCCTTATTTTTGACGCTTGGGGCAATATCGGCTTGTCAGGCTTTTATTTTATGCCTTTCTAGCAAGTCGATTCCACTCTTATGTCAATTGATAAAGTTTTTAGCTGCTGCCAAAAAATGGCTGGCATTGATTGTCTAAGGTATACAATAATCAAGTCAAATGGCCCTAAGAGAAATGTTGAATACATGGATGCTTTTTAATTGCTTATTTGCATATTATGGCCTCCTGACAGACTTAGGGCCATATGTACAAGGAAGTGGCGGCGAGAGGCGTAAGCCTTCCTGACTTAACGCAGCGCTCCGCCACTTCAGAAAGGCACGCTGCAGCATATTCACAAGAATGTGGTGCAGCCTTGCGTTCCCTCTTGCGAAGGTGCTAAGTTTAGCAACTTCCTAAAAATAAACAAACCTCTGCATTTTGCTTCTTCCATGTGTGCTGCACAAGGCAGCACACATGGAAGAAGCAAAAGCGGGAAGAAATAAAGCATCTCTCTTTGTTTAGCCATGTTAAGACCAGACTTAATGTTGGCGCTGCCTTCTGTTTACGCCACCCTTGTACATAGGGGCAGCATCAAAATCAATGAGTGTTGTGGTGGAACGCCCACTGCAACACCCATTGTCCACCCCTTTTACTCTAAGTATAGCATGAAAGGGGGTCATATTTACAAGGCGGCGTAAAGCTATGTTAAGTGGCTTAACGTTGCCTTGTAAATAAGGCGCAGCCCCTATCGCCACCACTGTGTCGATATTAGTGACCTTCCTGTGGCAATAGGGGCCTGTACATATGCCCCTTAGTGTCTATGCTGCTATGGTAATCCATTTTAACAACGAAGATGCCGACGCTCCTCTATTACTTGGTTGAACAATGGAAGACACCGATGTACTTCTATAGCTTGTTTGCACAATGGAATCACTGTTTACCGCTCGTCTGCACTTTAATATAGCCTTATAGCCCGCCGTAACCAGCTATTAAAGGCCCTCTCCAGTGTTAAAGGCCCCGAGTTGAAGGCGAGAGCCTTTAACAAGGGAGAGGGACTTTAATAGCGGTATAGCCCATCTACGAAGGGCTATAAGGCTATTAGAACATTCTGTCACGGGAGGACAGAATGTTCTAACAAAAAAAACAAAGCCTTTTGGAAGCGGGAGGGGATTGGAATCCCCTCAGGCTCCCTGAAGTCTTTGTTCACAGCCAGAGCTGTGAACAAAGAAGCATTGGAATGTTGGAGCTCCAGGCTTATACCAGCCATTATAAGCCCGGAGCACGCCATTGTTTTCAATGGAGCTACCAACATTCCAATGTTCTAATATGTAATAATCCAGTCTATATCTTAATGTATTTTATAGTTGAGTTATACAGTGATTTAAAGGCTAATTGGATTTTTATTTATACATTGTTAAAGGATCCTTGTGTGGCAGTTTTCAATAACAACTCAAAAAGGGTTTTTTAGTTATGGTGTGGCTTGTAATTATAGATTTGTCTTTTTATACAGGTGACTACTATTTACAGGAATATGAGAATGTTTTATATACTGTCTTGCTTCTAAGATGTTTTAATTGGAATGATTTCTATTAGTCACGCAATAAAGAATTTATTCATTTGCACATGCCTTTGCAGACCTCTCTAGTGTCTCTTACTTCTACTTCTCTCAGGTCTCATCTTTCTGCTTCTCATATGTGTCTCGTTTTTATGCTCAAATCATGTGTTTCTCCCTTCACAATCACCCATGTGTCTCTGATCCTTATCTCCTCTTATTTCTCTCCCTGCTTCTTCTCTCTTGTGTGTCTTCCTTTCACGTCTCTCATATATCTCTTTCACTTCTCTCATGTGCCGCTAACCATCTACCTGCCCTTTTAATCTCTTCCTTCCGCTTCTCTTGTGTCATCCTTTTCTCTTCTCTCTTGTGTCTCTTCCTTCTGCTTTGCTCATGAATCTCTTCTGCTCCTGTTATGTGTCTCCTCTTTACACTCTTATCTTGTGTTCCTTCTGCTACTCTCAGGTGTCGCTCCATTTTTCTTCTCCCTTGTACCTCTCCCTCCTGCTTCTCTCATGTGTCACTTCCTTCCACCTCAATCATGTGTCTTTTGCTGCCTGTTCTCTCATATGCCTCTCTCTCCCACTTATCTCGTGTGCCACTTCATTCATGTGTCCCTCTCTTCTACTTCTCTCTTGTGCATCTCTCTTCTTCTTCTCTCATGTCTCTCACACCCTCTTCTCTCTTGTGACTCTTCCTTCTGCTTCTCTTATTTCTTTCTCTTTTCTGCTTCTATTCTGTTTCGCCCTTCCACTCCTCTCATGTATTTCTTCCTTTTCCGTCTCTCTTCATTTTCTTCTTTCTGCTACTTTCATGTGTCTTTTCCTTGTTCTTCTTTATTGTCTTTCTCTCTTCCGCTCCTTCTGCTTCTCTTATGTGTCTCTACCTTGCTCTTCTCTCTTGTGTTTCTTTCTTCCTCTCCTCTCACATGTGTCTCCCTCCTCCATCTTAAAGTTTTTTATTCTGCTCCTCTCACACGTCTCTCCCTTCTTGCTCCATGTGTAGCAGTGGGTCGCGAGGTTCATGAGCCTCGCCAGCTTCGTGGTGGCCATCGCCGGCATTGTTCTCATCGCAGGGGACCTGCAGAGGTGGTCGTGGGACTACGGCTATCAGTGGGATTCCTCATACTTGTGCGATCAACAGCGCCAATTTCGTTCCTATGGAGGATACTACCAGACCGACTCCTACGAAGACTTCTACAAAAAGCAGGCATGCTTGGACATCACAGAGAGACTCCTGGTATAACGTCTTCTTTAATTCAAGGCACACAAATCAATCAATCAATCATATCATTTGTAAAGCACACTACTCATCCCTGAGGGTCTCAAGGCGCTGGGGTGGGGAATGCTGCTACTGCTCGAAAAGCCAGGTCTTGAGGAGTTTTCTGAAGGTCAGCTTTGATCCATTGATATAGACAAATAGTTGGTTGTCTTCTTCAAAACGCAGATAGTTTGACTTTACTTTCAGCGGTTGTGTCAAACCGCTCTGAGCCTGAGCTATACACCTAGGTTGAGAGCGAAACATGTGTCAGGATTTTCTTTTGTTGCACTCCATGTTGGCACATTTTTCTTTAGACATCTACACATTTAACTACTCTACCTGGTATCTTGTTACCTCACTTCCTGATAAGGTATGGATAGTGTCACTTTAATGTGACGCCTAATGAGATGCCAAACTTTAGAGAATGCAGTGAGATCCATGCGGCCCGCAGGGCACCTGCGCTCAACCTTTCTGCTTCTTCCTTCTTGTACTATGTTTGCACCAACACGTTCAGTAGGAGACTGGCACACGCCAGTCCTCGACCCATGCACAAGTGTTATGATTTGATGGGAGAATCAAAAACAACTAAAATAATTCCTGGGGTCCTCTTAAGTATGTTCTACTTTTGACTGATTGACAGGGATCTTTGGCACGAGTGCTTACCCATTATGAACTTTTTTTATATTTATTAACTTATTTGTACATAGTATTGTTGTATATGATGCGATACCTATGTCTTTTATATGATTTTTAACCGATAATAAAAGCTTTCGACTGACGGACTTGAAATGTACAGCTGCCAGGAAGAGCATAGTGCTGCCATAATTTCATATATTCCTGTCTGTACATACATGTCTTAACAGCATATCATATTTTAACCTTGTATTATTGCTTGCCCGAGCCATACTGGAACTTTTGCATCAAAATCATATTTTCAACTCTGTATTATTGTTTGTTCCGAGCTATACTGGAACTTTTGTATTAAAATGTACAGCTGCCAGGAAAGCACTTTGTGTGACAACTATATATATTCCTGTCTGTACATGCATGACCTTTTTTAACTTATTGGCTTCATATTATACCTTTAACCATGTATTGTTGCCCAGCGTATGCCATTATATGTTCTCTCCCTCTCTACGTATCATTCCCGAGATTATTTGAGTCACATTGTATTCAGAACAAATATGTATATAATGAATTATTTTTATATGTTTTTATGCTTGTATGATTTGTATTTCTCAAATCGAATAAAAGCTTATGACTTGACTGACGGACTGGCTTACCTATTGGATTGAGATATTGATAAAGGGCTTGGGATAGGTTTATAGAGTTCCATTGGAACAGCTGCTTGACTGACATCAAGGTAGGGTAGGTGGCTGCCTCTGGTGCAGTCTGATTTATGTATTTATTATATAAATGAATTGAGATGTCTGAGGTATTGGTTTATGAAGAACCACCTGTGTTTGTGAGAGGCTCGTGAATGATCAGCTCTTGACAGTGCTGTGACATCATTGCTCCAGTTGGTAACACCTTGTGCTCTCTGTTTCTTCCTGTAGAGCCTCTTCGCCGGTGTAAGGATCCTGCTGCTCCTGGTCACCGTGTCCGGTCTGATTACCTGCACCTGCAGCGTGGCTTGTGATGTGTGGACCCGCTTCTGCATACCCTGCCTTGGACAGGTACCTACTGTTTGTAATGAACCCCTGTCTTGTGTTATGGACGCAGGGCTCATACAGACTTGTTGTTAATGAGACAAGGCAGGTAACATTGAGGGGAGTGGAAACCCAAATCACAGAGGTTGGACTGAAGAGTGCTGACAGTCACAGTGGTACAAAAGGGGGTGGTGATGGACGAAGCATCTGAACCAATCAAACACTCACACCCAGCCACCAGATCTGGGTTGAATCCATCACCGTTCTTTAGCCCACTCTGCCACCCCAGTTCAGACATGGCCATATGCAAATCAGTCTGACCCTGTGCCTCATGGGAACAGTCCAGCCCGAACTGCCAAGCCATGCCTTCCCTGGATCGGAAACAAGCTTCCGAGGACCGGTTTCTGGCATTGCAGCCGTCTTCAGCCCGGCTTGCTTGAATCCAGTGGCAAAGTGAGCAAGGGACTCACGTCTGAGCATACCCTGCCAACTTATGGGGAACAAAGTGGTACAAAAGGGGGTGGTGATGGACGGAGCATCTGAACCAATCAAACACTCACACCCAGTCAACAGATCTGGGTTTAATCCATCACCGTTCTTTAGCCCACTCTGCCACCCCAGTTCAGACATGGCTATATGCAAATCAGTCTGACCCTGTGCCTCATGGGAACAGTCCAGCCCGAACTGCCAAGCCATGCCTTCCCTGGATCGGAAACAAGTTTCCGAGGATCGGTTTCTGGCATTGCAGCCGTCTTCAGCCCGGCTTGCTTGAATCCAGTGGCAAAGTGAGCAAGGGACTCACGTCTGAGCATACCCTGCCAACTTATGGGGAACAAAGTGGTACAAAAGGGGGTGGTGATGGACGGAGCATCTGAACCAATCAAACACTCACACCCAGTCAACAGATCTGGGTTTGATCCATCACCGTTCTTTAGCCCACTCTGCCACCCCAGTTCAGACATGGCTATATGCAAATCAGTCTGACCCTGTGCCTCATGGGAACAGTCCAGCCCGAACTGCCAAGCCATGCCTTCCCTGGACCGGAATCAAGCTTCCTAGGACCGGTTTCTGGCATTCCAGCTGTCAAAAAGGGGCAGATGGTAGAATCCCTAAGCGTACAGATGTAAACCTAATGACATCTGTACAGAGACCAGAGGTGATACAAAGCTGTCAGAGGCCAAGTCTTTGGTGCCATTCACCTCTTGTATCTTTGAGACAACACTGAGGCTGAGGTGGAGCTAAAAACACCACAGATATGAATCCAATGGAACCTGGATACCCTCACGGGTGACAAGAAGCGCTCTACAAATCTACTGATTGATTGATTCGGAGAGGATAACGAAAGGAATATATTAAACCATCCTTACGGATATAGCTTTAAACAAGTTACCGAAAGGCGGGCAGCCCCAAACTCCGGGGTCACCCGAGACGTGTGGATTATAATGGTAACCATTTTAAAAATCAAGGGCATTTGTAAGTCTGTCAAAAGGCCAGCCATTCAAGCACTGGATTCTGGGGCATATTATCAAGGGGGTTTATCTCCGCTTTTTTGGCTTTAAAAGCCAAGAAAGCGGAGATAATATTATCTCCCTATTACCTAGCTGTCGCTAACACCAGTTAGCGACAGCTAGTAGGAGATAGCGACCATCTTGGGCCCCGCTTTGCATGTTAGTGAAGTGTATCACTAATGACATGCAAAGTGGGCGTGCCAAGAGGTTAGCGACTGGAAACAGTCGCTAACATCGCTATCTCCTATTACCAACTTATGGAGATATTCGCGCTAAGCGCGATTATCTCCAAAAGCTAACACCTGCCCCTGAGTAGTTCTTAGCCATGTTATCCAATGGTAGGTGGATAACATGGCTAAGAGCATTAGCTCGGTAATGCATGAATATAGCTGACTTTTCAGCGATATTCATGCATTTCGGCCGATTTTTATCGCTTAGGAGATAAACCTTGATAATAGCAAGGTTCATAAGCGATAAAAATCGCCGCAGCTCGGCGATAAAAATATTGCCGCTAAGCCAACATAGCGATAATTATCGCTAGTTGTTGGTAATATGCTCCTCTGTTTGTCATAAATTTACTGAGCTGCTGCTGCTGAGAAGCAGTCCCTCACCTCCTGGTATTAGTGGGTTCTCCTAAAATAACACATCATTTTTCAGAGATTGTTTTTGATTTCAAAGCCCCACGTTACCTTAAAATTCTCGTCTCACACTCTAACTAGCTCAGCTGAGTTTTCAGATTTTGTTTAAACTTTAGAGAACTTCTATCATAAAATGCACAGGCCCCCTCCTTCTGTCTTCAGTGTTGGGAGGGGCCCATTGGCCACTTCTTCTTCACTATAGATAGGGTTGACGGGAATTACTTTACACCTGCAACTGATGGCATTGAACGCAGTTGCAATGTATGAATACAGGACCTGGAGTTCGAGACATGGGGCCCGATTCACAAAGGTAAACTTAAACAAAAGTCTATGCTTAGACCTGAAGTCTAAGGTTAGATCTAAAGTCTAACTTTACTACTAGTAAAGTTACACTTTTGGTCTAAGTTTAGACCAAATGCTAACTTAGACCAAAAGTCTGACTTTTCTACAAGTAAGGTTAGACCTTTGGTCTAAGTTAAACTTTTGGTCTAAACTTAGACCAAAAGTCTAACTTTAATACTAGTAAAGTTAGACGCCAGGTCTAAATGTGGACTTTTGGCCTAAGTTTACCTTTGTGAATCGGGCCCAGGGGCAGTTAGCACAACGCACATGAAGAAGATATCAAACCTCCTAGTAACTGCTACTCCATACCTAAGACTAAGGAAAAAAGAATCCTAAAAGGAACAAAATAATTCCAAGGATCCAAGCTGGGAAACTCTGATATCTTTCTCTGAGTGCTGGCGAGTCATCGATAGTGTGAAAGTGCGTTGATTCTTTAGTGCCGCTCTGCTCTACCACTCAAGGTAGGACATTTGATTTGTTTTTTAGGAATTCAATGGCACTTCTTTGTCTTCAGGTCCATGAATCAAGGGATTGATTGAGTGGAAAAAGAGTTGGCTTTGTAAACATATCGTAACTGTTATCTAATGGAAACATAGATCCATTGATTTTACATGTCCAAATTTCTGTCATCACAAATGGTGCCATTGCAATCAATTCATTTCACGTTGAATCCATAACCTCAAATCACCCAAACAAATGTAATGCAATGTCTGTCAAATGGAGCTCCTATGATAAGGACCTTCACAATGAACTAAGGGCCCGATTCACAGAATGAACTTAAGACTCAATCCTAAACTTGCTACTATTTTGGTATTCACAGAATGCACTTACTACTATTGGTATTCACAGAAGTTAGGATTTTGTCTTAAGTCTGTCTTAAGACAAAAATCCTAACTTCTGTGAATGCCAAAAGTAGTAAGTGCATTCTGTGAATACCAAAATAGTAGTAAGTTTAGGATTGAGTCTTAAGTTAATTCTGTGAATCGGGCCCTAAGAGGCAGATTTACTAACGTTTCATGTAACGATGGAGAGAGAGAAAATTTGCTGGACTGCGAGGCATGAATCAGAAACAACAGACATCTGCAGTGCGTACTAAGATATGAGTAATTTCTGCTCTCTCCTAGGACTGGTGCACTATGTTCTGCCTAGCGCCAAGGCAGGCACCTTGCACTGTAGCGCCAGGATGCCTGTGTTTGTGCAGGAAAACACACTGCACTAAAACAATCCTTAAAAGGAATTTCTTCTTTCTATGCATGCTGCAGAATGCAGCATTCTTAGAAAGAGGCAGTAACACGGAGAAATACAGATATTTCACCTCATTAAACCTGCTTCATGAAGGCGTTTTATTTTGACGCATTCCGAGGTTTACTAGCTTTAGTTAATCTGCGAATGCCCCAAAAATCCAGAGGTGGATGCAAG
The DNA here is from genome assembly GCF_964261635.1 of Lissotriton helveticus. Classification (NCBI taxonomy): domain Eukaryota; kingdom Metazoa; phylum Chordata; class Amphibia; order Caudata; family Salamandridae; genus Lissotriton; species Lissotriton helveticus. Next base: position 28,986,950 of record NC_136057.1, on the reverse strand, counting down.
GGAACTCCTTCGCTCCACTCACGGAATGCCTTCCCAACATCAAAGTAATGCGTTACTTTTTATTTACTAAATCACGCAAAGCCATGCAAAGTGCAAAAAGGATTTTGCATCGGGTCGCATTAGTAATCTCGGGCCTACGTATTTATCCCTAACCCTGGTGCTAACTCAGTGTCAGGACTCATTATGATACCCGGGTTTAAATAACCAAAGGGAGAGCTTACTGTCTGGTAGGAAAGGGGGATTTGAGATAAGGGGCTCGGTCTACACAAAGCTGTACTTGAAACCTAGAAGGAGACGGCGAGGACAGATGCGGAAGACTGAAGTGAGTTGGGGCGGACTGGGATCTGATTGCTGGGCAGTAGCCGGCTAATGCCAGTAGAACTATACACAGTACAGAAAACAATAGGAAGACAATAGAAAAGTACAGAGCTGAAGAACAACACACTACTACCATAAGTGATAGCTCATAAGCTCCCCAGGAAAAGATCTTCCCCTCTAAAGAAGAAAAGATTCCAATAAGGCAAGGGGAAGTTATTCTGACTGAATCCTGGAAGACACCAGGGAGATCATATGGGACAATAGCGTCAAGTGGATCTCTGTGCAAGAGGTACCAGGCATCAGAGGGTGCTGGTGAGTTCCTAGATTTGAACAAAAGCACACAAGAGAATAGATGGAATTGGCCAATGCGATCAGAATTCATAAACAGGGCTCAGGAAAGGTGGGCTGGATTCTGAGGCACAGAGAAGGGGGCTAGATGAACAATACACAATAAGAAGGCCCTGCGTCTTAGAAACATGGGATGAGGAAAATAAGAGAGAATACAGAAAGAGCAGACAGACAAACCTAACTAACTAACGGAAAACAAAACACACGCAGGAAACTAAGAAAGGTAAATAGTAGGACCAGTAAGTAGTTTGCAAACAGAACTAGAAATGAGGGCATATAGGGTAGAAATGAGCTCACAGGGAAGATACCGCTGATATTTCAGGGAGGAGCACAGCTGCCGGGAAAGATCCTAGTGAAAGCAGCTAGCCAGATGATGGGAACCAGAACTCCAACAAGAGAGTAAATGCTGCAAGTCAGAAGGCAGAAAAGGAGAACAAGAGAAGTCAGGAATGGAATGCAGATTAGAGATGAGACAGAGGAACGTTTGGAAAACCTTAAGTATCAGCAAAATCTGCAGGGACCAGCAACCATTGTAACAGACAGAACTCCACCCCCAGGATCTGAGGATTGCTGGGTTTGAGGAAGGATTGTACTGCGTGGATCATATTGCATTACAATAATAGAGGGAACACCAAGCCTGGAGTGTGAAGCGGAGCGACTTTAGTAGTATGGGTGACGGTGTCCTGTTGTAAACTCAGGCCAAAGCGGGACCTCCAAAGGCCCTTATAAGCACCACCTGGTGGTAAAAAATTAGAAGTGAGTTGAAATTATTGCACAGTCACAAATTGTAGTTGTTCTCATCAGGGCAAGTGTTGAGAAGAAGGAGGGGTCTGGCCAGAAGTCTTTAGAGTTTATACACATTTGAGATCTTAAATGCTTATTTGGTTGAATAAAAACTTAACAGGTTTTAAAATAATACAGAACATGTGTGTCTTAAATGGAGGCCACGACATGCTCCCTTTTCTAATATTCCTGTTCTTGGTCTGAGCTCAAGTCCCCCTAAAGTAAGTGGAAATTGGGGATTTTCCCCCATTAATTATCATTAAGTAAGAGCATCTCATCAGTTCTGAGTCAGAGCACGGGTGGGACCGTCCTCAGGTTTGCTGAACATAGAATTCTTGCCTCTGTGACTTTTCGGCAAAGTGCCAGGGACGCCGCGGAGTGGGCTTTTCACTCCCTTTCATGAAGTACCCCTCTCTGCCTGATCAGTACCCTCACGTTGCTGCATCTTGTTTCAGAAGGAAGAGGAGACCATGGAGGACAACACTGCGGAGTCCTCGCTGCCCTCGCTTCTGCCACCTGCCTATGAGGAGAAGCAGCTGCAGTCCAAGGTTCAGACTATTTGAGACTCAGGAGGGATCTGAACCAGCAAGTCTTGGCCTAAAGTGCCACTGACGCCTGCGCAAGTGCCACTGAGGCCTGCACAAGTGCCACTGAGGCCTGCACAACACCAACGATTAGCTTCTTTGCAATACATGATGTACTCCTTAATGTTTTGATTTTTAACTGTGTCTAAATCTTTCACTTGGCATCTTTAGTCTCCTTTAACATCTCTAAAACTCTCATCCTCATTTGCCTTTTCCTCGCACCCATCCCAAATGCCCTCCTTCTTGTCTCACCATGTGTACGTGACTCAGTTCTGTCTCATACCTTCTCTTATTCCAGATTGTCTCTGTCACTCTCTTCTATGTCGACCCTTTATGCTTCTCATGCTGTGTACATTTTCCATTGCTCCTTAGTTACACTGCCTCCATCTCTAGCATCTAATGTCTTTGCATCAATCTTCAGTAGCACCACCCTCTCTTTATAAATAATTGGGTGACATCTCCTCAATCTCTCAGTCCAAATCATCACCTGTCTCTGCATTACTCCCTCTATAGCACCGCCAGTCTCTTTGTTAGTCCCTCAATAGCCTCACGTGTTTCACTTGTTTACATCACTCCCTCCATATCATCACCTGTCTCTCCATCACTCCCTCTACATCACCATCAGTCTCTTTGTTAATCCTTCCATAGCATCACTTGTTTACATGACTTCTTCCATAGCGTCACCTGTCTTTGCATCATTCCCTCTACTGCACCACCAGTCTTTTTGTTACTCCCTAAATAGCACTACATGCTTACATCTCTCCTTCCAAAGCATCACCTGTCTCTGCATCACTCCCTCTACACCATTGTCAGTCTCTTTGTCACTCCCTCCATTGTATCACTTGTTTACACAACTCCTTCCATAGCATTACCAGTCTCTTTTTTACTTCCACTATTGCATCACATATTTACATCACTCCTTCCATAGCTTCACCTGTCTCTGCATCACTCCCTCTACAGCATCCATTGTGTCACTTGTCCAGCATCCCTCCCTCTACAGCATCCATCTCATCACCTTTCTCTGCATCGCTCTCTCCACACCGTCCATTGCATCACCATCTCAGCATTGCTCCCTCCACAGCGTCTCCAGAATGTCTCCCTCCATTGCATCCACTGTCTCAGCATCATTCCCTCTACAGCTTCCATTGCATCGCGTGTCTCAGCATTACTCCCTCCACAACATCCATCGCATCGCTCCCTCTACATCGTCCATCACATCACGTGTCTTTGCATCGCTCTCTCCACAGCGTCCATCGCATCGCTCCCTCTTCACCGTCCATCGCATCATGTGTCTCAGCATCGCTCTCTCCACAACATCCTTCACATCGCGTGTTTCATCATCGCTCCCTCTACACCATCCGTCACATCACCTGTCTCTGCATCGCTCCCTCTATACCGTCCATCGCATCGCATGTCTCTGCATCGCTCCCTCTACACCGTCCATCGCATCACGTGTCTCAGCATCGCTCCCTCTACACCGTCCATCGCATCACCTGTCTCTGCATCGCTCCCTCTACACCGTCCATCACATCACCTGTCTCTGCATCGCTCCCTCTACACCGTCCATCGCTTCCTGTGTCTCGGCATTGCTCCCTCTACACCGTCCATCACATCACGTGTCTCGGCATCGCTCCTTCTACACCGTCCATCGCATCACGTGTCTTGGTATCGCTCCCTCTACACCGTCCATCGCATCACGTGTCTCGGCATCGCTCCCTCTACACCGTCCATCGCATCACGTGTCTCAGCATCGCTCCCTCTTCACTGTCCATTGCATCACGTGTCTCGGCTTTGCTCCCTCTGCACCGTCCATCACATCGCGTGTGTCTGCATCGCTCCCTCTACACTATCCATCGCATCGCTCCCTCTACACCGTCCATCGCATCGCGTGTCTCGGCATTGCTCCCTCTACACCGTCCATTGCATCACGTGTCTCAGCATCGCTCCCTCTACACTGTCCATCGCATCACGTGTCTCGGCTTTGCTTCCTCTACACCGTCCATCGTATCGCTCCCACTACACGGTCCATCGCATTGCGTGTCTCGGCATCGCTCCCTCTACACCGTCCATCGCATCGCTCCCTCTACACCGTCCATCGCACCACGTGTCTCAGCATCGCTCCCTTTACACCGTCCATCGCATCGCGTTTCTCAGCATCGCTCCCTCTACACCGTCCATTGCATCGCGTGTCTCAGCATCGCTCCCTCTACACCGTCCATTGCATCGCGTCTCTGTGCATCGCTCCCTCTACACTGTCCATCGCATCGCATGTCTCTGCATCGCTCCCTCTACACCTTCCATTGCATCGCGTGTCTCAGCATCGCTCCCTCTACAGCGTCCATTGCATCGCGTGTCTCAGCATCGCTCCCTCTACATCGTCCAACGCATTGCGCGTCTCAGCTTCACTCCCGCTACACCGTCCATCGCATCGCATGTCTCAGCTTTGCTCTCTCTACACTGTCCATTCCATTGCGTGTCTCTGCATCGCTCATCCTACACCGTCTATTGCATCGCGTGTCTCAGCATCGCTCCCTCTACACCGTCTATTGCATCGCGTGTCTCAGCATCGCGTGTCTCAGCTTCACTCCCTCTACACCGTCCATCGCATCACGTGTCTCGGCATCGCTCCCTCTACACCGTCCATCGCATCACGTGTCTCAGCATCGCTCCCTCTTCACTGTCCATTGCATCACGTGTCTCGGCTTTGCTCCCTCTACACCGTCCATCACATCGCGTGTCTCGGCATCGCTCCCTCTACACCATCCATCGCATCACGTGTCTCAGCATCGCTCCCTCTACACTGTCCATCGCATCACGTGTCTCGGCTTTGCTCCCTCTACACCGTCCATCGTATCGCTCCCACTACACGGTCCATCGCATCGCTCCCTCTACACCGTCCATCGCACCACGTGTCTCAGCATCGCTCCCTCTACACCGTCCATCGCATCGCGTTTCTCAGCATCGCTCCCTCTACACCGTCCATCGCATCGCGTTTCTCAGCATCGCTCCCTCTACACCGTCCATTGCATCGCGTGTCTCAGCATCGCTCCCTCTACACCTTCCATTGCATCGCGTGTCTCAGCATCGCTACCTCTACACCGTCCATTGCATCGCGTGTCTCAGCATCGCTCCCTCTACACCTTCCATTGCATCGCGTGTCTCAGCATCGCTACCTCTACACCGTCCATTGCATCGCGTGTCTCAGCATCGCATGTCTCAGCATCGCTCCCTCTACATCGTCCAACGCATTGCGCGTCTCAGCTTCACTCCCTCTACACCATCCATCGCATCGCATGTCTCAGCTTTGCTCTCTCTACACCGTCCATCGCATCGCGTGTCTCTGCATCGCTCCCTCTACACCGTCCATTGCATCGCGTGTCTCAGCATTGCGTGTCTCAGCTTCGTTCCCTCTACATCATCCAACGCATCTCGCGTCTCAGCTTCACTCCCTCTACACCATCCATCGCATCGCATGTCTCAGCTTTGCTCTCTCTACACCGTCCATCGCATCGCGTGTCTCAGCATCGCTCCCTCTACACCGTCCATTGCATCGCGTGTCTCAGCATCGCGTGTCTCAGCATCGCTCTCTCTACACCGTCCATTGCATCGCATGTCTCGGCTTTGCTCCCTCTACACCGTCCATCGCATCACGTGTCTCAGGATTGCTCCCTTCACAACTTCTCTTGAATCTTTCCCACCATCGCATCACATGTCTCAGCATTACTCTCTTTAGAATCCCCCCATTGCCTGAGTCAGCATCATTCCCTCCACAGCATCTGTTTTATTTCATGGCTTCAAACACCCATCATTCCTATCATCCCTTGCTTCTTTCCAGTGCCTTATTACTTCCAAACCTCCTACCTCTCCTGCCCTCCTCTGCACAACTCTTACATCTCCTGCTTCCCCTTGCATCCCCTCACTTCCTGCTTCCTTGCTTCTTCTCCTCCCTAAGCCCCTCCTTCTCTGCCCGTCCCACTGAGCTCTTTCTTTACCTCTCTTGCCCACTCTAGACTTCCAGTCCTTGATCTGAAGATTATGTCTTTGCTAATATGCTGCTTGTAAAGCTTCAAATACAGAAAATAAAAACAATCATTGGCAAAGCCAATACATTTGTTAGTTTTATTTTGGGATTAAAGTGCTTTCCTTTGATGAGCGAGACTCTGTGTGGTTGTCAGTGGATGGGTGAGTGGAATAATGTGATAAAGAGTTAATAGTTCAATACAGGGATGGATGTGTTAGTGCATAGATGGAGGGTGGGTGTGTGTCTGAGTGCATTTATGGCTGAATGAGCCCCTGCATATATAAATGAATGACAGAGTACATGAAAGAATAGATGAGTGTATGGGTGGAGGAATGCATGAATGAGTGTATGCATGTCTAGACAGATGAATGGGTGAGTGCACAGAAGGAAGAGTGAATTAGCAAGTCTATAAATGGTTGAGTGAGTTAGGAGTTGATGCTGAAAATAATCCATGAATTGACACTAAGATGCCAAGGCCAACAGTATAACCAGTGCAGGAAATGAGCGAGACTCAGCTGGGACCCAGTTCTGGCAGCAATTTCGGAGCCTGATCTGGGATCCCACCATGCCTGACAAATATGCTGAATTTGTTCAGGTATCATTTTCCAATGCAGGGACACATTTCAGCAACGCCCACACATTTTCTGCTTCCTATTCGGAGCAGCAACCTGCAGGTTCGCGAGGGTGCTTTCTCATTTTTCTCTTCCAGCTGAGCCCAAAACAAAGGTCTGATTTAAAGAGCCATCAGCCCTCCTTTTGTTCTTATCATCCTGGCTGGGAGCCATCTTGAGCCGCCCATCTGGACACCCATGCAAACTAAGGAAAATAAGGTGTTGGTGTCATATATTGTCCACACTTGTAGACAATGTATATTATATGATATGTCGGGAGAAACACAAAGCCAGGATTTAACAAGCATTGGCATAGTCAATAGATCTTGCTGTTGGGATCTTATAAGTGTTTAGTTATGCAGCACAATATACTTGGTGCAACAACATCAACTGTTAGTTAGTGTGTTGGCTGTAAAAATGTATGTGCGTATGACTAGGTGTCCTGGAGCACTGCAAGTTCATCACTTACTATGCTTTGAAAGTTAATACCTCTGAATATATATTTAAAAATGTTAGAATGGACTGTTTTTTTCCATTTTTATTTCCAAATTCTCTTTTTGGGTAGTGCCCCCTCCTCTTGCAAAAGAGGAGGGGGCACAAAAAATAAAAATGGACCCAGCAAAAAGAAAGAAGAGCGCACTAAAGGGCAAAAAGCCAAGTTTTAAGGCCCTTCCAAAAAGTCAGCAAATTAGAGGTGCTGCGTAAGGCCAAAGGCAAAGTATTCCAAAGCTGTGGAGCCAGCAGCCTAAACGAGCGACCTCCAATGCGGGCCTTTTTTACTCGAGGGACCACAGCGAGGAACAATGATTCAGATCTCAGAGATCGAGCCGGATGGTAAAAGGCAAGCCTCCTTTGGAGATATTTTGCTCCCGAGGCGTGGAGAGCCTTGTGGGCCAAGGTCAAGGCCTTAGAGACTATCCGCTTGCGGATAGGCAGCCAATGGAGCGACTGCAAAAGGCCGGAGACTCTGGCTCGCCTGTGAAGGCCAAAAATGACCCGCGCGGCCGAGTTCTGGACCCCCTGCAGCCGTTGTAGGAGATACTCCGGCAGGCCAAGATATAGGACGTTGGAATAGTCCAATTTTGAGCCAATTAAGGCCTGCACCGTAGTCTTCCTATGATCTTCTGAGAGCAAAGGAAGGAACTTACGGAGCATCCTGAGGAGGCCAAAGCATGTTCCCGTGAGATCAAGGATCTGAGATCTTAACGTCAGACCATTATCGATCTTGATCCCCAGATTCTTTGCTAGCTGGGACGAGCGCGCTGGAGGAAACATATTAACAGGCCACCATTCCTGCCAGTCTGGGTCAGAAGGACAGCCGAAGAAGAGTACCTCAGATTTGTCTGAGTTGCACTTGAGCTGTTAAGCGGGAACCATTTAAAAACAGCCCCAAGGCACTCACGGATACTCTCTCCATCAAAATCTTCTCCTTTCCCGCTCGTAAAGAGGAGCTGGGTATCGTCGGCATAAGATACGATCGGGCCCCAAAAGACTCCGCCAATGCTGCCAGAGGGGTCATAAAGATGTTGAAAAGAGTCGGGCTCAACACAGAGCCCTGCGGGACTCCGACTCCCAGAGGTGGCATCACGGCAGAGCTGGGCGAGGCCCAGACCGTTTGTCGACGGCCAGCCAAGAATGATCTAAACCAGCTGAATACCGTCCCCCTCAGACCGATCTCATGAAGTCTGGCGAGGAGACCCTCATGGGGGACGGTGTCAAAGGCCGCCGACAGGTCAAGCATTACAAGCATAGCTTTGCCTCCCGAATCCAGTGCCTCTTTAATGGCTTCAGACACCTCCAAAAGCGCCGTCTCGGTGCTTAGATTGGGGCGGAAGCCAGATTGAGTGGAGTGTAGCAAATTGTGGGATTCCAAAAAATTGGAAAGCACGATATGCACATGCTTCTCCAAGATCTTAACCAGCGCAGGGAGGAGAGAGATGGGCCTGTAGTTGGCCAAAGCCTCAGGGTCAAGGCCAGGCTTCTTGAGAAGGGGAATGACCATCGCCTGCTTCCAAGCCTGCGGGACCACCCCCGACTCAAGGAGAGATTCAAAAGTGGGTTCGCCAACGGATTTACAACTACCGCCATTTTCGCCAGAAATTTGGCCGGGCATGGGTCAAGAGGCGACCCGGATTTGAGATTGGCCATAAGTGCCAGTGACGAAGAAACTGAAATTGGCGGAAAGTCTGCCAAGACTGAACCCGAAGGGGCCGGTGGAACTGACTCACCCTCGAAGCTGGAAGGTACTTCAACCACCCTCAAGGGAAAAGAGTCCTGGATCAGTTTTATCTTGGTAGTAAAAAAGTTGGCAAGGGCAGAAACCCACGGCTCGGAAGGAACGGCCTGGGTCGAATTAGATCGTGGGGCCGTAAATTCCCTAACGATCGTAAAAATCTCCTTGCAAGAATTAGAGGCAGCCTCTATCCTCCTAGCGAAGTAGCCTTTTTTTCAAGGAGGATATCCCGATGGAAAGCTTTAACCGCTGTCCTGTAGACAAGCCTGGCCGCGGAATCATACTGTGAACGCCAAGCCCTTTCAGCCACCTTGCACTGCCGTCGAGAAGCCGACAGTGCTTCAGTAAACCAGAGGGCAGAGACCCGTTTAGATGTTAATCTGGGGGCCATCACAGGGGCTAGATCATTCAGCCATGCCTGCAGAGACTCTAAATCCCTATCCAGGTCTCCCGTAAGAGGGCAGGGATGGTCAAGAGACGCCTGTGCCAGCATTTCTGGAGTCACCCGGTGATATGCCCTAAGTGCTAGTCCCTGCTGCCTAAGAGCAGTGCTCGATGGTTTCTTTGTGCCCGGCACATAAAATTTGGCCAGCCTATGATCAGACCAGAGCACCGGCAAAAGTGCCATCACCTCTATGGGGGACGTGGAAAAGACCTGATCCAAGGTATGGCCTTTTTCATGTATTGGTCCAGAGAGGTTGGGGGCAAGGCCTAGGGGGGCCGTGATGTCAATCAATTTGATCGTGTCAGGGTCCAAACCCTCATCCATATGGAAATTAAAATCCCCGGCCAATACACAGTGCTCAGCTCTCAGAACCAGCGCCGAAATTGCCGACTGGAGCTCATCGAAGAAGGTTCCGGCCGGTCCAGGGGTCCTGAAAACTAAAAGCCCTTTTAGAGATTGATAAGGCGCCAGTGCTATAGAAAAAGCAAGGGATTCAGATCCTGTGATGGCATCCATGGGAATAATGGAACATGCGGCGAATTTATTCACCACAAGTGCCACACCCCCGCCCCTCCCCTCCGATCTATCTTGCCTGAAGATATTGTATTCTGGGGGAATTGCTGTGGCAATGTCGGGATTAGACGAATCTCCTAACCATGTCTCTGTCAACATCAGCCAGAACGGCTTTTCAGGGGCCAGGAGATCAAAGATCTCCTGAGCATGTCTGCGCACTGATCTGGTGTTTAAAAGCAGGCAGAGATGCTTCACACTACCCACCTCCCTATTCGATATAGTGGCCGGGGCATTGCCTGGTAACCAACCACAACCAGGACATCGTCTCTTACCCCTATATCGACCGGGAAAAACGTTGTAACAAGCGCAGGATACCTTTTGCAGAGACCGAAGCTCCAGCGACGTATAACATACCATATTGGCGGCAGGAGTTGATAATCCCGTAGAGCCAGCCCCCACTCTGGCACGACTCAGGAACAGCGAGGGCGCACCCGCTGCGTGATCCCGCTGCGCGTAAAAGGACTGGTTTAAGTAGGGCCACCAGGTGTGATCAGCCCCACTAGGACGCTCAAGATGGCGCCCAAAAAGCCTCGCTACCCCTCCCAAGATGGCGCCCAAACTACACTCGAGGCTAAGCCCCCAGAACCGGACCCGCTAAAGCAGCGGTGAGGAGTCCAATTATGATGCAGGTAAGGGGACAACTACCCCGTTCAAAGCAGGGAAAAACGAAAATAATAAAGAAACCAAAATAAGCCAAAGGGAGTTTAAAAGCACAGCACGCTTCTAACACAGCGCTAGAAGCAAGGCAAGCTGCCAGGCAGGGCGAGTGTATCCTGTTAAGGCAGAGCAGCGAAACTGACCGCCTTAAGTAGGGCCACCAGGTGTGATCAGCCCCACTAGGACACTCAAGATGGCGCCCAAAAAGCGTCGCTACCCCTCCCAAGATGGCGCCCAAACTACACTCGAGGCTAAGCCCCCAGAACCGGACCCGCTAAAGCAGCGGTGAGGAGTCCAATTATGTGCAGGTAAGGGGACAACTACCCCGTTAAAAGCAGGGAAAAACGAAAATAATAAAGAAACCAAAATAAGCCAAGGGGAGTTTAAAAGCACAGCACGCTTCTAACACAGCGCTAGAAGCAAGGCAAGCTGCCAGGCAGGGCGAGTGTATCCTGTTAAAATCTATTTTTCTTTGAAAATTATTCCAAATGTTATCCTCTAAAGCAAAATGTAAACACCAGTCTAACAGGATAAGGAACAGGGACATAGCTATCATTGGTGCAGCGAGTGCAGTGGCACCAGACCCAGGGCATTGAAGGCCCTTCCTTCACTCCAGTCATGACTGCTTTTTACTACCCAAGTGGTGGCAGAAGGCAATATTTCTTACATGCATCTGGGACCGTGCCAATGGTGCGGATCTCAAATCTGTCATTAAATGAGAACTTTGACACAATCTAGCCATTCAACCATTCAACCATACTAAACTTGTTATAATTATTGGGCTCAAATAAATATAATTTTTAGGATAAGGTGGTGCAGAAGGTACATATATCAAATTAACATGCATTTTAATTTTACATGTGAGCACTTTATCATATATCAAAGTATTTATTAGACATCCTTCTATTAGCGCAAATAAAACATTTAAGCCAATCTGGTATGATGGTATAGCTAACCAGAAAGAATAATTATATAAGGACCTTTAAGAGAAAGTATGAATGTCAACATTATTCAAAAACACGGGAAAAGTGCAATGGCCGAAAGTGGAATTGTTCAGGGTCTGGAAGACATTAGGGTGTGGATGAGATATTAAGATCCATGACAATAGTTAATAGCACACTGTTTCATATTGGACGGATTGCGATATAAGAACTGGATGTAACAAAAGGATCTCTGTGTCAAAAGCTGTAACCCATTTACCTAGCTATACAAATAGAAATCTGTGATCTTCATATTACATGTTTTGCTTTGCAGCAGGCACATTAACCCTATATGCTACTTTATGAGTCAAAACTGTGACTACTAGACAACATGGTGGTTAATGCACATGCTGGAGAGAGCTCTAGAGTTTTCTTACCATTATTAATACCCCTTGAAAATTACTGGGCTCACAAAGAGCTCTGTCTGCAGGCTCCTTAACCCATATGCTAATAACACGCTTCTCCCTAACAGACACGAAAGATCTGTTCCTGGGTGACTTCAATATCTACTGGAACAACACAGAAGACACCATTGCCCAGAATCAATCCAACCTGCTTGAAATAAACAACCTAAAACAGCTCTGCAATGAACCAACTCACATCAAAGGAGCAACTCTAGACGCAATCATAACCAGTAATGAACTAGTCTCTCTGAGGTCAATCTCGCCCATTGACTGGTCTGACCACCACCTAATTTTGTTTAATATCAACTCACCTGTCAGACACCAACCAATACAATCCGACAATCCCAAGCACTGGATCAGGAACATCAATGAAGTCCCTATCTCCGAACTTGAATCCAAGATTCACGCCGATCTACAGTCCCAGCCTACCACTATATCGGCCGATGACCTTACAGCACCCTTTAACTCTACAATGACGGAGGTGTTAGATCAAGTAGGGCCACTCAAACTTAAACAATTGAGATCTATCAAATCTAAATCATGGTTCAATGTGGATCTCAATACCGAAATATGGCAACTCAGACTGGCTGAAAGGACTTGCAGACAAGACCCATCAACAAGCCACCTAGCTCTTCTTCGGTCTACTCTTCCAGAATATAAAAAGCACATCTTCAGAGAAAAGGCCTAATTCTTCCACAGCCAACTAGACCACCCTAAGAATAGACCTAGAGAACTCTTCAATATTGTCAAAAGGCAAACGAACCGCAAATCCCTGCACAAAATTATAGCAACCAAGGATCGATGCAAAGAAATTGCCAGCTACTTCACAGAAAAGATCACAAAAATTGAGCAATCCTTCATCCAAACCTCCAATACATATTCGATCTCAACTTGCCTCCCACTACTTGCCCTCGACCAAGCAGATCCAATTCACATCAAGGACAACCAGGTCCGCTGCCAACTGAAAAATTATGCGAATTGGGTCAGAAAACGAGGTCTTCAATAAAATTGCGAGGTTAAAGTCCACCTCCCACACTATGGACCCCCTCCCATCGACTATTGTACAAAAACTCAACCACATCATTACCCCTTTCTGGACTAAGATCATCAACTCCTCTCTCACATCAGGCTGTGTACCAGACTCCCTTCAACTAGGACAAATCACACCCATACTCAAAAAACCAGGAGCCGACCCTAATGATCTCAACAATCTCAGACCTATCTCCAATCCCCCGTTCCTGGCCAAAACCTTTGAGAAGTGGATTCTCCAACAACTTAACAAACATATTGATGACATCGACCTCCTCGACACCTTTCAATCGGGATTCAGGAAAGGGTGTAGCACCGAAGCAGCCATGCGTAATATTTCGGACGAAATACACAGAGCCTTAGACGAGGGTGAAGCCTGTCTTTTCATCCTTATTGACCTATCTGCGGCTTTTGACACAATGAATCACCTAGCTTTACTTGAGACTCTGAAGGGCCGTTCTGGCATTGATGGCATGGTACTAAAATGGTTCACTTCCTACCTCCAGCACTGGTCTCAACAAATTAAAATCAACTCCTGTCTCTCTAAGTCAACACGAGTCACACTCGAGGTCCCTCAAGGCTCGATCCTCTCCTCTGCTCTCTTCAATCTCTTCATGGAGCCCCCTTATAATCATTCTGAAAGAAGCAGGAGTTAAATATCACCTAATATGCAGATGACACACAACTCTACGACAAAATCAAATCACCCAGCGACATTCAAAACCTCAATGTCACACTAACCAAAATCTAATCCTGGTTTAACGCAAACCAGAGAGGGAGAGACGGTAGTGGTGTATCCAAAAGGAAAGGACCGCACATTCACTAATGACAATTAGATGTATGATAAGTGCTGGAAATGTAACAAATCTTCAGTTGCGAAGACGGAGTGCTGCACAGACCGCTATCCCCCACTACCATGAGAGATTCAATGACAATCAGAGATTGGCAAAATACAAATGAAGCAAGAGGGTCATATCTAGCACATTCCTGACATACAAGTATACAGAGGCAGACTAATAAATCTCCTGGTTGTTTCTCGATAAACAAAGGTTTTCCAATAACAGTGGTGGTTGGACATCACAAATAAACAAGAAAGTTCAGTTTCTCATGTTCTTTATTCAAAAATCCATAGGAGTAAGCTTGACAAAAAGACAGCCGACACGTGTTTCGTCAGTACTAGGGGTAAGTACTAAAGACTTTTTCAAGGCTAGGCAGGACGAAAAATAACGTCGTGTGTCACATAGGGGCTTGTCCAGACATGTAGATTTAAAATATGGAACCATATACAAAGGAAATCCGGAAGGTCAAGTCATGGTCCAAGTATTGAAGGATGTAGAATCAAAGCATCCTGGTCTAGGTGTTGTAATAAAGCACCTGGGAAGTTCTGCATACACCAAACGCAGGGCTCCCCCACACGGATGTCGTAACCAAGTATGCTAAATCAGGACGAAGGAATCATGATCGTTGTCTTAATAAAAATGTCCCAGTAGTAGATAACGAGATTATTGGGGGTGCAGTCCAGTGCTCACTTGTGAGTGTGTGAGCTTACGTGATGGATGTCCCTGGAAGAGTATTCCAATATACTGCAGCCAAGCCCCACTGCAGCGAAAAGCATGAGAGATCGAGTCCGTGTAGTAGCGGAGTTTCACTGACTCCGCGCGGAGGCATCTGTCATATGTGGATAGTGGAGGGGGGGAGGGGCGAGGGAGGGGCAGCTGGGAGGCGGGATCGGGATGGAAGGCCGGGCAGGGAGTCACAACAACAAACAATCAACAAAATGGCTGCAAGCCAAACGCCAAACACGAATGGGACACACAGAGAATAAGCGCGACGAAAACGCTAGTGGCGCCGGCACAGTCAGGCAAAGATGAACGTTACAGGCAGACTAAATATCAGTGGCAATGCAAATCTAGTCAAAGCGCACTATCGTACTATAGCGCTAATATGCAAATATGCGAGGCGATCAGGCACTAGGGATGTTTGGCAGCAATGCGAGCAAGCACACAGCAAATGGGAGGTATAGCGCTGCGATAAATGTGCGCGGGATAAGACTGACCATGTGTAAGGAAGTGGGTTTCTTTGGCAGTAACCCCCCCACTTTTTTCCTGATACCTGATGCACTTTTCCTTGGTGTGCCCTGGGTCCCTGCCAATCAGGTACCTAGGGCCTGTGTTCCTTCCCTAAAAACTGTACTAAAGCCTAAACCCAAGTGGCATCTCTGGCCACATGTCAGCCCCTGGTAAATGGTACCCTAGGTACCCTGGGCATTGTGACCAGAGAAGACCCCTAAGGGCTGCAGCACTTATTGTGCCACCCTTAGGGGCCCTGCACCCTGACACCCACACACTGCCTTGCAGGCTGAGTGTCCTGGTGCAGAACTAAGTAAAGAGTCGACATGGCACACATCCCTGTGTGCCATGCCCACAAACACACTTCCAGGGCATACACCAGTCACCCCTCTAGCTGGGTGCACAATGCCAGTGGTGTGGGCACAGGTTCATGAGCCCTGTGCCCCCACAGTACCCAGGGCCATTCCTGGGAACTGTAAGTGCAGTGACGCCATTAAGAGTATATGGTGCTGGGAGTTTGTCATTACACACTTCACAGCACCATGATGGCTACACTGATATCAAACTTCTCAGCACATTAAACCCACACTGATGCCAGTGTGGGATTTAATGCCAAATGCACTACACTGGCCAACTTAGAGTTGCCCCCTGAACTTAACCTACAATCCACGTCTTGTCTGAGAGGCTGCCTAGGCTGCCACACAGCAGACATGTTGCTGGACCCCTGGGTAGAGAGCCAGCCGCTCTCCTGGGACTGCAACAATGCACGTCCTGGGTGAGATGCTAGGTCTCCTCCCCCAGGATGGGCAGGGGAAGCTTCAAAGACATGCCGCCTTTTGTGAGCTTCTCCAGGGCACTTGATGTACTCAGCAACTGGCCCCCACCAGTTCTGACCCCCACTCTGGAGGGCAGACTGACAGGAAACCAGAAGGAAGGAAAGGGGATGTGCCAGCCTCTGCCAACGCCACCCCTCAGGTGGGAGAGGCGAGGTGAAGCACATCTCCGGGCTCTCGTCATCTTGGGGATGGGGAGCACTGCCCAATCAGAGATAGGCTCCTGCTCCCCTCCCACAGGAGAGGAGCAGGATATGGGGTGTATTCACCCTAGGACAGGGACCCATTGGTCTCTGCCCTTGCCCTGCCTGTAACACCCCTAAATTTAGTATTTAGGGGCACCCTGAACCTTCCTTCCTCAGATCCCGAGTCAAAAACAAGAAAGAAGAAAAAGACCTGCCGTGCAGCTGCTAACAAGAGGACGACACCAACTCACTTGGCCGCAGCCCTACAGGCCTGTTGATCCTTGAACCTGCTCATGCTAAATCCCGGCATCTCCTGCGGCCAGCAGCCTTGAAAACCCCAGAGGACCTGCCTGCCTTGAACCTCTTAAAGACTGGGACTCCCATGAGCAGTGGTTCTGCTCAAACAGCAACAACCCCTGGTGCCAGCCAGGAACTGTGAATACAGCACACTCTGCACCCGCCGAGACCGGCCTGTGCCTGAGTGGATAAAGACCCTGAGGACGTCCCCCCGGCAATTGTGACCTGGAATCCAGTGCCCAAGGACCCTCCTCGATGACCCAGATAACGCCTGCAGACTCACAGCTAGGGACCCCTCCAACCGCGACCAGCAGAGGGTAAGATTTCCCGACGTCAAAAGACACCCCTGCACTCGCCGCCCTCGGCCCCCTGTGCCCTACTCCTGGGTGTCTGCCTATCGTCCAGGCTACCAACTTACCCCTCGAAGTGTTGGTCGCTCCTGAAGAATCACCGTCTCCGAGCCTGCAGCCTTTGTTCACCTTCCAAGTTCTCCATTGAATAACATTGAGCGCCCGACGGCTCAAAAGCACCCTGCACCCAGCCGTCTGAGTGCCCCCTGGCAGTGCAACCGTGGTCCTAACCTACTTCCCCATTTGCCCTGAGAAAGTGACCTGGAGCCCAGCTCCCACAGCCGCGTGGCCTGCTTGACAGCAGCCACCAACCGAAGGCCCCCTGCCTCTCATTGGATAACATTGGGCCTCACTACCTCTGCACCCGGCTGCCCCTGTGCCGCTGAGGGGGTACCAACTGTACCAACCCGACTCTAGGAAACCCCTGAGTCTATGCCCAGAACCTTAACTCAGCCAGCCGAGTACTTACCTAAAAGCCGATGACTCACTTTTCTTCCATAGAGTAACTGTTAGAACCTGGGGTACCCTGGCCTAGGGCAAGACATATACTTCAGAGGCACAGTGTTAAGGTTGCAGACCACCCAAAAGTAAATCCACGCAATAGCACACAAAAGAAAACGCTACACCAAAAATGTAGGAAAATAAGTACTGCTTTATAAAAATAATATATATATATATATATATCTTGGCTCTTTTCACTTTTAGAATTCACAGTTAAATTACCATTCAGGGTGTGTGGAATATAGCAGGAATACTTTCCAATTCCAGGACATAAGAAAAACCAACATTTGTAAAATAGATAATTCACTTAGACATTTGGCAGATATCCCTTTTGGAGGAGAAAGCACATTACCTATTAATCAGGAAATTACTATAGTCTCCACTAAGGTGCTAACTTAAGTCATCAACTTTACATTACTAGAGGTTCTAGCATTCAACTAGGCATAGTTTTTAAACAGGACTTATACTCTATAACTGGTCTCAGCAATTGCAATAACACTTTTAATCTGCAATGCAAGTTATCACCAATTCCTGTAGTTCATTACATTTAAATAGGCACTATACAATATCTGGCAGGTAACCTTTATGCCTACTTAGGCCAGTTAAGTATGCCTTGTACTAGGCTCTTGCTCCTCAGAGCTTCTACTCCACCCTGGGGGGCAAACTGTCATGCACGGTCATAAGTTAAAATTATTCCTTGTGCATAGAACTCCCCAGAGGGCCCCACTCCTTACTGTAGCGTGGAGACGATGTTGTCCCAGTCTCCACGCGTCGCTGCTGACTTGAAGCTCCTTCGAGGTCTCACCGGCCTCACTCTACCCCCTCCCGCCGAGCCAGCTGCTTATTTGAGGCTGGGGCGGGGGAATAGCAAAGAGCACATTTCAAATACCCCCTTTCCACTCCAACTACTTTCCTGATACTGGGGCGGAGGAATAACAAAGCGCACACTTCCAATGCCCCCTTTCCACTCGCGCCAGCTCCTTCCTGAGGCGCTCGAGTGAGGGGGGCGCGCTGATCACTGGAGCATGCGCGGAGCGCTCCTCGCTCCTCAGCTGCTGCTCCCGCCTTCACAGATCCGGCTCCGCTTCACGGAGCCCGGCGGCTCAATGGGGCATGCGCGGGAAGGTAGCGTCTCCTCCACAGAGACCGCGCTGGTCACACCGCGCTGCCCCTCTTCTCCGCTCCTCACCGGCTTGCAGTTGCAGGTCGAAATCAGCGCCGCCTCACCTCACACCAATCCGGGGGAAAGAATGTCACGTTGCCCACTAGCCTCCGCTTCCTCAGCACTATCACGCCGGCCCAGAGCCAGGACAGCGCGTTTTCCTGCTGCCTTCGTTCCCTCAGCCCTCAACACATCAGGTAGGAAGGGGGTCTCGGTAGGGTCGTTCAACAACAGTTAAACAGAACGTTTTTCTAACAATCTGAGAACAGGGGGGCTCAAGGATTAGCCCCACTTTACTGGGGATTCTTTACAGCAACAGTCTCTCTGGAATCCTTATGCTGGGCAGAGGACTGCACACCGCAGCACTGCAGTCTCCTTCTCCTTCAGACTTCCCCTGTACAATTTGGACAAGAGGCAAGCTAGGCGCCCAGGGTCTCCAGTAACTTCCCACAGCGGGGCCAGGACAAGTAACCAAAAGGGGAGTAGTGGGCTGGACCAATAAGGCAGCTTCCCAGTCCAGGAGGTCAACCCTAAGTCTAACCTCTTCCCACCCTCAGCTACCACCTGTCCTCCAGCTGACTTCCACAGGTAGACAAAATGGCTGCCCCGCATTCCGCCTTTTATAGGCTGCCCTTCAATGGTCCAGCATGGACCAGAAGGTTCTGGAATGCCCTATGTTAAGCTACGGCCAAGTTCTGGGTGCGACTGTTGGGGCAGTTGGTGGCCACCATTTTAGGTGGTGCCAACTTTCCTGTCAGAACAGGCCTCTGGGCCTGAGGTAAAAGACTATGGGGGGAAGAAAGAACACCTATCCCCTTGACCAACACCTATAAAAATAGTAGACAGAAAAATATTAAGGGTATGAGGGGCAAAAAGGGGACAAAATAAAGAATAATGAGGAGGGACTGCGCAAAAAAATCCAGACAGGTCTAACAGTAACATTGACTGGTTTCACTTGAAAATTCTTCTGTGTGGAGTTTTGAAACTTTAAAATGTTCATCTAAAATCAGCCGAACAACGAATTCCGAATTACTCAACTGTTATCAGGAGAGAACCCAGTGCCGCATCTTTTAGCCCAGCACTGAACCTGAAAAGTAATTTTAACCGTACTTACCAGTAACTTGAATTTCCTTCAATAGGAATTCATTGTCTGGTTTTCACCAGAAAAGTTTCTAAGTGTCAATTTTCAAAAACTACAAATATTCCTTTAAAATAACCTGTATGACTTAAGCACATTCTTTCAATTGTTTATAGGAGATACCACAGTGCTGGATCCAGGATCCAACACTGAGTAAGGAAAGGTAACGATAACAGTACATACCTGCTAAGTGAATTTCCTCCCATAGGATAACATTGGTGATTCTATGTGAAAAAGTTTGTGTCAACTTTTAAAATAAAATAATATTCCTTAAAAATCACTACTGTAACCAAAATGCTTTTACTCAACTGTTTTCAGGAAATGTCCCAGTACTAAATCTATGATCCAGTCCTGTGGTTAGAAAAGTAATCCATAAAGTAACTAATTGCATTTATCTAGAAATTCCCATTGAGCTCGATGTTGCATTATGTTTGAAAGTGTGTTGCCCATTGCAACAACTGTAACGAGTGTGATCAAAAAGTCTATTGCCTATTTCAAAAGTATTTAACTAAAGTAATTCACTCTGACAAAGTATATTTTGATACCTTGTTGGTTCTACAATAAAAACAACTATATATTTTGATACAAAACAATTGGCTTAGAGTTCAGTTCTTGAGTGTGTGAGACCAGTTGCTGACTGAGTGTGTACAACACATGCTTTACACTGTCCTCTGATACTGCTTTACTGCTCGACCAAGCTACCACCTTAGAGAGTAAGGTTATACATTAGCCTCTGCCAAACCTCTGGGGACTGTGGACTCTGTGCACACTGTACCTTACTTTGGGCCACTTTCTTACTCTATGAAACATTGGCAGATCTTTACCGTCTCCAAGAAATTTGACTCTGTAAAAGAACATAAGTTCATGAAAAGTGATATAGCCAGCCAAGATGACAAGTTAAACACTCAAAGTATTAACACCGCATCTACATCAGATATCAGTTCAGCAATGGAGAGTGAGACGGATTCAGAAAATGGGAGTGGCCCAGCAGTATGGAATGAGACAAAATCGGGAAGTTTCACTCTAGCTGAAGAACTTGATTTTTTACGCCTAGATCGGCGGCAGACACTTCGTCTAGGATTACCCAAGAAGCAGGGCACAGATACAACAAGAAAAGAAGGCAGGGGAGAAAATACAGGCAGCTCAAACAACAACAAAAGACAGCTAGCAAGCAATTGGCGATGGAAGTTGTTGGCAAAGAAAACACTGTCATGAACTTATCTGAAATAACTCTGAGTAATGCTGAGACTCAACTCTTGTCTCTGGGATTAACATACTGCCCAGAGAGCAGTTTCAATTATAGTCGCACTCGAGTTGACATTTTTAAGTTCATAAGAAAACTGAAAGTAATCAAATATTTTTAACAAAAACAAGTGAGCAACTGTACTAGCAAGTCCACTCCTGGGCAAGAATCGGCAGTATCCAATTTACTATTATCAGATATAAAAACCATCTGCAGACTACATGAGTTACATTCTACAATGCAAAGTTTGTCCACTCAACAGGTTATGACCAAAGAAAGTATCAACATATCGGAGTCAATCAAAAGTCCTTTCAAACCCCATTCAACTTTTACCCCAAAGATGCAGAGGGACTTAATTGACACATTCAATGAGGGGGTAGTAGAGGAATTGAAAGACCTTCACCATAAAACAGTACAGAGACAGAACAAATATAAAGCCCAAAAGAATCAATACTTTGCCTTAATACGTAAACTACAAAAAAACAACCAGGTAGTAATAAATAAATCAGACAAAGGTGGTAATATCGTTTTATGGCCAAGAGCAGAATATCTCGAGGAAGCCCGTAGACACCTTGGCGACCATACTTGCTAAAAAATTCTAACATGCAGGAAATAAAGAAAGTTAAGAAAGACCTGAAACAAGAACTTAGCAAGTGGAAACAAGAAGGATTATTGACAAAGGAGGGGATTTCAATTTCTCAATAATGAATTTCCAGTGATACCAGTACTATATTTTATACCTAAGATTCATAAGGGAACAACATCAGTACCGGGGCGCCCTATCATTTCAGCTCGTAACAGCCTATTTGAAAACATTCCCCAATATGTTGATTATTTTCTACACGAGTATGTGATCAAATTGCCCTCATATCTAAGGGACACTGGTGATTTCCTACAAAAGGTACACTAGATATCCTGGTCACAATACTAGTTATTTATTTTTGTATTTAAGAAGTTTTATATAGCGCTAGCCTGACCGGAAGGTATCGGAGCGCTTTACAACAAGTATAGAGCAGTGCAAAAGACAGCAAATATAGTACAGTCAGCGAGACGTTCAGGATACGAGTCAGAGTAGAGATGGCCATCCGCATCGAGAAGAGAGTAAAGGCGCTTTGAACACTCCAAGCGGTTCCTATCTGTTCGATAGGGAGCAGTCGAGGAAAAGGAGTTTGAGTTGGCTTTTGAATTTCGGGAAGTAAGGAATAGTTCTGATGTGGGGGGGGGATAGAGTTCCATATTTTGGGAGCATTTCCGGCAAAGGACCTGGCCAACGTTTTTTGTTTTCGTGCTTTGAGCGGGATAAGAAGTAGTGTGTTCGAGCTTCTGAGAGTCTTGTTCTGACCTGCTTTTTTGAGTATTAACTACAAGTTAAGGTCGTTGGACATTGTATCTCTGTATACAAGCATCCAACATAAAGATGGCGTGAGAGCCTGTGAACATTTTCTTAAGGACAGACCGATTCAATTTTACAAGCACAATAAGTTAATCGTATCTATGATCAATTGGTGTTTGAAGAGCAATTTTTTCATATTTGATAACAAGATTTTCCAGAAAGATAGGGGCATGGCTATGGGAGCCTGCGTCTCCCCCAGCTATGCGTTGTTACATGTGGGTTGGTGGGAGGAGCAGGTTCTCAGGTCAGTACACCAAAAATAGTGGACCGACAATATTATAACGTGGCTTAATTATATTGACAATGTATTTGTTGTGTGGAAGGGAACTGAGGAGGGTGTAATTAATTTTGTGACAACAATTATATGAATTTAGAATTTAACGCAAACATCAGTGCTACTGCTAATGAATTCCTTGATGTATTAGTCTATGTTGATAACAATTCACTGCATTCTAAATTACATCGCAAATCGAATGCAGGAAGCTCAACATTACATGCGTCAAGTTTTCATCCAAGATATGTCATCATCATCATACATTTTTTTCGATCACAGAGATCTAAAAAAAGTACACAGCACATGTATAAAAACCAGAAGTAGAAAACATTTTCAGATAAATATGTTAAAAAAAATGATAAAATAATTTTTTTTTGCAGAGTTTTATATAGCGCGAACTAGACCCGAACCGAATCAGGTATCAGAGCGCTTTACATAGCACAAGTTACGTTTTACATGAGGACACACTTTCATTTTTAGGCACCGGGAGATTACGTGATTTGCCCAGAATCACAGGAGGTTTTGGCGTCGTTACCGAGACTCGAACCCAGTTCCTCCAGGTCCGAGGTCGAGCGCCCTAGCCGTTAGGCCAACTCCTCTCCCCTAGTTGTGTAAAATACAGGGTACAACGACTCTGAAGAGAATAAAGTGCTTTATGCAGACAATTTCTCACGCCTGATCCACAGTGCGTACCAGAATCTTGAGTATGACCAAGCAGCATATGTGCATGTTAGTAATCCAAGCAAGTGGCAACACACACTGGGTGATTCTAAACACACTTTAATGCCCAAAACAATGCCCAAAACAATGTGAAATGTGACTTAGTAGTACACTAATATTTACACTTAACAAGTGCTGTTTAATGTCACAGATACCCCAGCGCAAGAGCCAGAAGGAAGTCCATCCACTGACCCTCTGGAGATTCAGGAAGAGTCAGGAGATGAACAGAGGCCCCCTCATCCCCAACACCTGCACCTACAAGGCGCAGAGAGCCTGTGCCACCACTACCTGACTCTGATGTGGAAGGAGAAGAAAACCTACCTGACCCGCCCACAACCCAGGCAGAGCATACATCCCCCCCAAGAGTCCAGTTCCACATGCGGCTCCACAACACCTCAAGCAGGAGGCACAGGGCAATGGCACAGTAGGAAGAGGAGGAAGGCAACAGCTCTTCAGTCTATGGTGGCCTGGAGGCAGCAATGTTTAAAGTGCAGTGGCTGCAATGTAAGCACATGTGGTCAATGCAGGCACAGCTTGTTTCCATCAAAAATAACATTTCAGAAATGAAGGACAGCATAACATAGTTCAGTACAGCAGCTGCAGAAGGGCAGAGAGAAAATACAGACAGCTTCAGGCACATGACGGATACCTGTCTCAACAAGCAGTGACCATGCAAGTAGAAATGGCACCTTGTAATGGTGATGTGGCCAAGGGTCTGATTCAGGTCACAGATGCTGTCGAACAGTTACAGACTGCTACTGTTGGTGGTAGCAATTTACAGGGAGGGGAGGATAGTGAGGAGGCATCAGGCCTAAGCAGTATCACAGTACCAGTTACTGAATGCAGAAGGTGCAGTCCTAGACATGCCTCTGCCTCAGAGGCCTGATCAAGGGAGGCAACAGAGCACATAGACCGGGCCGCAGGAAAGAGAATGGCCTTGAGCCATGACAAGCAATTTGGTGACGTAGCATTCAATTCTCTTAGAAGACAGCCAGGAACTGTGTAAAAGTTATACTTGTTGCATCATCACTTTCTCTAATATTATCCTTTACTTTGAATGTGTAAATGAATACAACCTGGATTCAAGGATGAATAAAACACATTAACAGTTGAACTTATGTGGTGCATTGTTTCATCATTCCTCACTTATAAAAAGTTCTTTGTGATTTCAGCACGTCTCTGTCTGCCACCTGCTGCCCTTGCAATGTTTGCTCCTCGGTGAGGTTGACGTGGTTCATCCTCTTTATCAGACTCTGAATCTGTCAGACCCAATGGTATGCCATTGGTTGTCACAAGGTTGTGCAACATTGCACACGTGGCTACAATTTTACAGCATATTTCCGGCCTTTACTGCAGTGCACCTCCACTTTTGTGTAGGCAGCGGAACTTACTCTTCAGTAGGCCGAAGGTCCACTCTATCACATTGCGCGCACACTTATGCGCAGCTTTGTATTTCCTCTCACTTTGAGTTGCAGGATTCAGGTATGGGGTGAGTATGAATGAGCACACAGCATAGGCACTGTCACCTACAGGGTAAAAGGCAATGAAATAGTCACTGTACTGTTTCACCATACCAAAAGAATCTATCAGACTGGGTTACATGCATTTACCTAGCAGGTATCCTTTGGCAAATTTACCCCCAAGAGGATGTGTGTATTTACCACTGTGTCTGAATATGAAAGAATCATGCGTACTGCCAGGGAATTTTGACACTATGTCAGTTATTAGATGTGAGACATTACTTATGGCGTGGATGTTCATTAAATGAAAGGATTTCCTGTTCCGGAACACGTACTCATTACCTGAGGGGTACCATGTGTACCCTCAATGCACCTACTTGATTGATTGATTGTGGGTTTCTAAAGCGCTAGAATCGACTCCCGAAGGAGTATCTCTGCGCTGTAGACCGCTGGGGAACCCGTCCGGGCTTTCCCTGTGAGATGGTCCCTTCTGGGTATCTCCAAGGTGAAACCAGGCATCCCCGGCGTCTGTGGGGGGCCGTTGTGGAGATGAGGCAAGCTTAATGCCCAGAGTTGCCGGGTGTGATCCTGGTTAGAGTAGGCACCGAGGCGAGACTTATCGAGTCCGCTGACCCTGATCCACGACCCTGCCGCGTCGGGAATTGAACCCTGGTCCCGGGCCGTCCTCTGCTCCTGGGTCTGCCGCCTCTAACCAGTGAGCCACACCACTCCACTTGCATGGGGGAATTGGGCTACCTGGTAGAAATCTAATTTGGAGTGCTGCAAGTCTTGTGGTGTAGTGGGGCATCTAATGTAATGGTGTATCCTCAGGACCATAGCGTCCAAGAAGGCATTGAAAAAGCGCAAATGCACACGTTGGGAGACCCCTCCTGCTGCTGCTCTCACCCCCTGATAACTCCCTAAATCTAGAAGGTGCAGTGAACATAGGACCTGCACATGTGTGGAAATGGCATTGTTTCTGCGAGTTTGATGCTGCAGTAGTCGATGAAATTCATCTATCAGGTCTAGGATTGTAGCGGAGTCTAATTTATATTTGTCATAGATTTCTTCCTTTGTCTGCTGAAACAGAGTTAGACTCACTCTAAAAATGCGTTATTGTCTCCACCTCCTTCTCTGTTCTGTTGCAAGAATCCTCATCCTCCGTGCTATGATGTAGAGCGCTGCCATTGTGAAACAATCTGAGGCCCTCTGGGCCCGTTTACATAGTTTGCACCTTGTTACCACCTGATTGGATTAGGTGGTAATTAGCACATGCAAAATAGTGAATTTTGGATCATTCGCAATTTGCGAATGGTTTATACATTTGGTCTGCGAGTACCAATTTGTGAGTCGCAATTTGAGAATCGCAATATTGGTATTTGCAAAATAAGGAATCACATTTTTTGATATTACCAATTACCAATTTAGCAAATGTGTTCGTAAACGGTAGATTTTTGCGATTCGCACCGTTCGTGAACGCAAAATGGTTTCATACATCTGACCCTATGAGCCTATGCCAGTCAGCCTCTGATTTCAGACGTTAATCAACTCTTCAAGGCAGTTCGAGACCAGTCTGAATGCTCTGAATTGTTGTAAACAATCAAAAAACTGGATTAGTTTCTCTCAGATGTTGCTTTTGATGGGGTTCATACCTCTGCTCTTGCTTAAGGTGCTAATGTGGCTGCCAGGAGGAATTTGTTCCTTAGGGAATGGCACACAGATGCTGCTCAAAAGTCTGCTGCACTACGCGTGCCTTTTGAGGGGGCTCTTATGTTTGGAGCAGGGCTTGAAGACACACGTCATCTCCTTTTTAAGTAGGAAAATCATTCTTCGTCTTTTAGGCACCCTTTGACACCCTCTAAAAACTTACAGGCTACATGGAAGTCACCCTTTCATCAAACCTCCAAGGAATTACTACAGTAATATTTAGGATTCTCTAGGAGCCAGTGGAACAAGAACTTCAAGAGTTCGGCAGACCCAAAATCCAAGACCATGTCGTCAAACAAGGTGCAGCGGTCTTGACTATGGCGAAAGAGGGGCCTTTCCAGTGGGACATCGGTTTAGATGTTTTATTCCAGTCTGTGAAAGATCCCCTTCAGGTGCCTGGTCACAGGAAATTGGAAGGAGGGCCACATGATAGAGGTTTCCTTGCTCTCTCCCATAACTGGCACAATAATTACTCCCTGTTACTTAGACAAGGTCAAGAAAGAAGAAATGTGGGAAGCTGTACACACTCTTCTGCTGAAGAAGGCTATAGCACTAGTTCCCAAAGAGAAGGAGGGCAAATAATGCGATTCTATAGTCTTCTAAGTTCTGAAATGGTCCGTAAAATACAGAATGATTATCGACCTAACGGGGGGTCAACAAGTTCATCAGAAAAATTGCATTCAAAATGGATACTCTCCAGAATGTCATCCCTCTAATCATGAAATGAGATTTTATCACAGTAGATTTGGAGGATGCATACTTTCTTGGTCATCAGAAGTTCCTGAAATTCTACCTTTGGGGTCATGACTTCCACTTCCAGGTTCTTCCCTTCAAAATAAGGTCTGCCTCAATGGTGTTTTAGCGCCAAGACGCCTGAGGGTATTCGTGCGCTGTATACATTTTATTAACATTAACATTAACATTAACGTTTATGAAGGTGATCACCCCCATGGTGGCCTCTCTTCATCTGGAGGGATGGAATTTTTATCTATACATGATTGATTGGCTGCTTCAGATTGGCTCGAATGAGGAAGCTCTAAAGGGTTGGGTGGTGCTTCATTGTCTGCAGGAGCATGGGTTCCTCATAAAGCATCAGCACCAGGATGCTCCTTTGGGAGTGGCAGAGAGCTTTACAAGTCCTCAATTTATTCAATCATTCATGAGAAGTGTCAGGTTGTTCTGGCTCAGAACAGGCTCTTCATAGGAGCCCAGTTCACGAGGGACTTGGGCATGGTTTTTCTGCCAGAAGAGAGATCCAACAGGCTGCTGGCGCAACACCTTCCGGACAGCAACAAGGCTTCGGTGAGATTCTGGGTCCGTGTTCAGGGTTGCAGGGCGTCAGGGGTCTTATTTAGTCCTGTGGGCTCAGCTGCACCTGAGACCCAGAGTAATAAAACCTGCTCAAATATTGGAAGCCTGCGTACATGGATCTGGAAGAGAAAATTCCAGTTACATCTCAAATCAAGTCAGCTCTGCATTGGTAGCTTCTGTAGTTTCAACTCACAAAGAGCCCACAGGTCCAAATGTAAAACTACTGAATGTGTGGAATATACAAGACACCAAAATAGAAACCGATTGGTACGGGAAGGTATCCCTTTTTAAGGACGGTTGCCCTCACACACCTTAGGTGTCGTGCTTCATCATAGGGGTGTCTCCTCGCGTCAGGAACCTAGTCCTGGCACGGGCTACAACCCCCTCTCTACGAGGAAGGAGCTCAGGGATGTTTTTTCAATTTGAGCACATGGTTTGTACTAAGAACCTTATGTGAGCGTGATGTGTGAATGAATGTATTGTGCAGTGCTAACGTGAATGTGAAAGTGAGTTAAAACTGCCTACAGAGCTAGCTGTCAAAAACTTTATTTAGCTTCCCAGTGACAGGATTAAAAACAATAAGCTGAATAATGAGACTGTCAGGATTCAAGACAGCTACATTAAAGAGATCAACACGTTTCGGCCTTTAGTGACCTATAAAAAGTGTCTCGGCCTTCATCAGGATCGGAAAAAAACAGCTACTGCAACAAGTGAAATGTGGAAAACAAGACGGTAAGTGTATACTGAACCAGAGATTTGTGTGTTCAGTGAATCCACCACTGGGACCTGTAGTGAGACAAAAACAAAAAAATACAAATGGTGCAGGTGCTGGTTTGTGCAACATTCAGCACTGGGTATGGAAAAAGCCATTTTAATCTGAATGTGGCAAACCAGCACCTGCACCATTTGGTTTTAAAGGCCTGACAGGGGGTTGGGTTTGAATCATTGACTTTGGTGGACTTAAATACATGACTATGAAGGTAGTATTTCTAGTGACAAGGTCTTCCGCAAGGAGAACTTGGGAGTTGACAGCTTTACTGTGTAAACCTCCTTTTATTAGAATTATGGAAGATGAGATTATTTTAAGTGCAATTTCTGCCTTATTTCCCACGGTGATTTCAAAATTTCAGGTGCAGCAGGAGGTTACCTTCTTTTTTCTCTAATCCTACTTCGAGAGAGGCAGGATTGTGGCATCTGTTGAATGTTAAAAGGGCGGTTTCTGTCTACTTAGGAAGGTTCAGCAATTTCCGAAAGTCAGACCATTTGTTCATAACCTTTGGGAGCAAAGACCCGGGTCACAAGGCTTCTAATGTTTCCATCCGCAGATGGATGCAGATAACCATATCAATGGCAGACAAGGAAGGTCTACTAGAAGTGTCTCTGCTTCCTGGACAGAGGTTCAGGGGAGTACTCTGAATGAGATTTGTAGGGTGGCCACCTTGGGCCTCAACACATACTTTTGTTGATCATTGTAGGAATCAAGGTGTTGGGCTGGGGGAGAATCTTTTTGGTCAGAAGCTCCTGAACCTCAGCTTTGGATAAATAGCGCTTCAATACATTTTGGTGATTTGTTTTTGGAGGATCATCTGCGAGAAGATATTATTAATTCATGTTGTGTTACCTGAAGGGCAGTTTTTCTTTGGTATGCCTCGTGTTTAATGACTGGGACAAGGATGTAAGGATAATGTTTTGATATCATCCAATAAGGATCTATCTTTCGTAAATATGCTGGCATCCAGCACCTCCATACTTGCACACACATCTTCCTCGCCCCCAGATTTCTATCTACCGGCCCAGAAATGATGTAAAATTGGGCAGCTTAAGAACATGTGCACATCATCAGATTTTTCCTGTAAGGACTTAGGGCATTTTAGTATGGCTCCCTTCGCAAATTTGGAAAGCTTTAAAGGAGACCAATACACCCTGTGGAGACAAAAGATGTGATGTCTGCTTAGGTTTGCAGCTTAGACTGTGGAATACAGTGTTATATGATACTTGCCATAGTTCTTTTAGATGGATCCCAGGCAAGCTCTCTCCCCACAGTTCCGATGGAAGTTCAAAATCACCCTCTGCTAAGTCGATCAAAAGCCAATATAGGTTTGCCATCTCTTTTTTCTCCCGACTTTTCTACTTAAGGCGAATTCCAGATCATTTGGTATGCCAACAGTTGTTCCGCCTGCTTGACGCCAGCTCTTAATTTGCAAATATTTGAATTTGGACAACTCATTACCCGTGATACTCCCCAGGTCTTCCCAGGAGAGCAGAGATCCCTCTTGTACAAGTTGGTCTCAGCTCAGTAGTCCGGCTATTTTTAGGGGTGCTGTTAGGGAGTCTTTAGTCCATTCTGAAGAGCCAGTAGCAACCCAGATAGGAGCCAGTGCACTAAAGTAGCTGATTTTTAATGTTTTCCTGATTTCGTGCCATGTAGAAACTAGCCCATGCAAAGTCTTGAGACGTACCTTTTTATACAACCTGTGAACTCCGAATTCGTATATAAAACCTTGGTCTCCTCCCTTCAGATCTAACAACATCGCCTTTAACATTTTTCCAATATCTGAGCCATCCGGTTCATTCAGGAGCAATTTCCCTGCCCTCATGTGAAATACCCATGCATAGAAAACTAGGGGCCCGATTCACAGAATGCACCTAAGACTCAATCCTAAACGTACTACTATTTTGGTATTCACAGAGGGCACTTGCTACTTTTGGCATTCACAGATTGAACTTACTACTTTTGGTATTCACAGAAGTTAGGATTTTGTCTTAAGTTTGTCTTAAGACAGACTTAAGATAGACTTAAGACAAAATCCTAACTTCTGTGAATACCAAAAGTAGTAAGTTCATTCTGTGAATGCCAAAAGTAGTAAGTGCATTCTGCGAATAGCAAAATAGTAGTAAGTTTAGGATTGAGTCTTAAGTTCATTCTGTGAATCGGGTCCTAGATCCGGCAGACACAACCCTCCCTTTTTTTTTCCTGCTGTGTTTTTTCCAGGAAATTCGTATACGTTTAGTTGGCCATATAAAACTATTGACTGAAGATTCTTCAACTGCTCTTCTCTGAAAGATAGAGGGATATTTTGAAATAAGAAAATATGTTTCGGTAGAGCCATCATTTTAATCAAATTAACTCTGCCAATTATTGTTAGTGGTAAGTGTGCCCAGCTTATTAGAGATTTACATAACTCCTTACTGACTTTATGAAGGTTTATTTCTGGAATTTTCTTAATATTTTGTGAAATCGTGATGCCCAAATATCTTATCTCTTTCTTCATTACGTGTGGTTGTGTATCCGAATTCCAGGCCATGCACTTCGTCTTGGACGCATTTAGCTCATAGCCAGAGACCCAGCCAAACTGTGATGCCACATCATACAATATTGGAATTGCCGTGATTAAATCAGACGTATATACCATCAGATCATCAGCGTATGAGGCCACCTTTTTCCCCAGTTCTTATACTTAAAGGGAGATATTACAATGTGACATCGAATCTTTTCAGCTAGAGGCTCAATATACAAATTAAATAATAAAGTTGATGGCGGACACCCCTGCCTTGTCCCCCTATGGATTTTAAAGGGGGCAGACATATTCCCTTTCGCTAAAACTCTGGCCATGGGGGTTTGATAAATCAAGCTCACTGCCTGGAGAAATGTTTCCCCAGATTGCACAATCTCAATATTTGCTGTAGATAGGGCCAATTGACCCTATCAAATGCTTTTGTAGCGTCTAGAGTGATAGTAGCCAATGGTACTTTATGCAGTGTTACTAGGTAATGTAATGTAATGTAATAGCCACTTATATAGCGCTACTACCACTCCAAGGAGTATCTTGGCGCTCTACCAACCCAGATGATTTAGGTTGGAGGAAAAAGCCCTTCAGTAACGCGTACATTACACTAGTGCCCTACAAGCAGCATCTGTGAGGGAAAACACCCAAGTTTTCAGGGATTTCCTAAAATGACTTTCATGGGACAGTGACCGAAGGCAAAGCGGAAGCTTATTCCATGCCTTAGCTCCCAGGACAAACAGAGATTTCCCTCCTTTAGTTGCCAACTTGAACCTGGGAACTATTAACAGATTTTGACTCGCGGATCTCAAACAGCGGGTAGGATGATACATCTTGAAGCCACTAGACAGATATTTAGGTCCCTGCTGGTGGAAGGCTCTAAAAGTGATCAGAAGGATCTTAAACAGGATCCTTTTGCCAATTGGAAGCCAATGCAGTGCACTGAGAGCGGCCGAGGCAGATGATTTGCGATGCCACCGTAGTACCAACCTGGCAGTTGCATGTTGGACTATCTGCAGCCTATGGAGTATGGACTTATTAACTCCAGCATATAGGCTGTTACAGTAGTCCATCCTGGAAGTTATTAACGCGACTGCTACCGTTTTCCTAGCTGGCAGAGGAAGGAGATCAAAAAATTTCCTCATGGATTTAAT
Organism: Lissotriton helveticus; assembly: GCF_964261635.1. Classification (NCBI taxonomy): domain Eukaryota; kingdom Metazoa; phylum Chordata; class Amphibia; order Caudata; family Salamandridae; genus Lissotriton; species Lissotriton helveticus. Next base: position 28,954,883 of record NC_136057.1, on the reverse strand, counting down.
TAGGTGAAAACACATGCCAGCTACGGCTGCTGCTTGCTGTTTAAAAGACAGCTGGTCATCAAATTTGATGCCCAGGTTTCGAGCCGAGGAAATGGTAGTAGGGGGAACTTCAGCATCCTCAGGCCACCAGTGCTTCGGGGAAAACAGATTTTCATTTCCAAACGGCAAGATATACGTCTTGCCGGAATTACATTTGAGGTGATTGTTAGTCATCCACTCAAACGTAGCTGTTAAACATTTCTTCAAGTTTACCTCTGCACCAGGCAGTTCCTTGTCCAACACCAGAATGAGCTGTGTGTCATCAGCATATGATATTGTGCTAATCTGGAATGACGCAATTAGCTTAATCAGGGGCACCATATACAAGTTGAAAAGTATCGGGCTCAAACTAGAGCCCTGGGGAACCCCAGAGCTGATGACTTTGGCTTCTGATTGAAATTGGCCCAGGACTGTGACTTGGCTTTTGAATTTCGGGAAGTAAGGAATAGTTCTGATGTGGGGGGGGATAGAGTTCCATATTTTGGGAGCATTTCCGGCAAAGGACCTGGCCAACGTTTTTTGTTTTCGTGCTTTGAGCGGGATAAGAAGTAGTGTGTTCGAGCTTCTGAGAGTCTTGTTCTGACCTGCTTTTTTGAGTATTAACTACAAGTTAAGGTCGTTGGACATTGTATCTCTGTATACAAGCATCCAACATAAAGATGGCGTGAGAGCCTGTGAACATTTTCTTAAGGACAGACCGATTCAATTTTACAAGCACAATAAGTTAATCGTATCTATGATCAATTGGTGTTTGAAGAGCAATTTTTTCATATTTGATAACAAGATTTTCCAGAAAGATAGGGGCATGGCTATGGGAGCCTGCGTCTCCCCCAGCTATGCGTTGTTACATGTGGGTTGGTGGGAGGAGCAGGTTCTCAGGTCAGTACACCAAAAATAGTGGACCGACAATATTATAACGTGGCTTAATTATATTGACAATGTATTTGTTGTGTGGAAGGGAACTGAGGAGGGTGTAATTAATTTTGTGACAACAATTATATGAATTTAGAATTTAACGCAAACATCAGTGCTACTGCTAATGAATTCCTTGATGTATTAGTCTATGTTGATAACAATTCACTGCATTCTAAATTACATCGCAAATCGAATGCAGGAAGCTCAACATTACATGCGTCAAGTTTTCATCCAAGATATGTCATCATCATCATACATTTTTTTCGATCACAGAGATCTAAAAAAAGTACACAGCACATGTATAAAAACCAGAAGTAGAAAACATTTTCAGATAAATATGTTAAAAAAAATGATAAAATAATTTTTTTTTGCAGAGTTTTATATAGCGCGAACTAGACCCGAACCGAATCAGGTATCAGAGCGCTTTACATAGCACAAGTTACGTTTTACATGAGGACACACTTTCATTTTTAGGCACCGGGAGATTACGTGATTTGCCCAGAATCACAGGAGGTTTTGGCGTCGTTACCGAGACTCGAACCCAGTTCCTCCAGGTCCGAGGTCGAGCGCCCTAGCCGTTAGGCCAACTCCTCTCCCCTAGTTGTGTAAAATACAGGGTACAACGACTCTGAAGAGAATAAAGTGCTTTATGCAGACAATTTCTCACGCCTGATCCACAGTGCGTACCAGAATCTTGAGTATGACCAAGCAGCATATGTGCATGTTAGTAATCCAAGCAAGTGGCAACACACACTGGGTGATTCTAAACACACTTTAATGCCCAAAACAATGCCCAAAACAATGTGAAATGTGACTTAGTAGTACACTAATATTTACACTTAACAAGTGCTGTTTAATGTCACAGATACCCCAGCGCAAGAGCCAGAAGGAAGTCCATCCACTGACCCTCTGGAGATTCAGGAAGAGTCAGGAGATGAACAGAGGCCCCCTCATCCCCAACACCTGCACCTACAAGGCGCAGAGAGCCTGTGCCACCACTACCTGACTCTGATGTGGAAGGAGAAGAAAACCTACCTGACCCGCCCACAACCCAGGCAGAGCATACATCCCCCCCAAGAGTCCAGTTCCACATGCGGCTCCACAACACCTCAAGCAGGAGGCACAGGGCAATGGCACAGTAGGAAGAGGAGGAAGGCAACAGCTCTTCAGTCTATGGTGGCCTGGAGGCAGCAATGTTTAAAGTGCAGTGGCTGCAATGTAAGCACATGTGGTCAATGCAGGCACAGCTTGTTTCCATCAAAAATAACATTTCAGAAATGAAGGACAGCATAACATAGTTCAGTACAGCAGCTGCAGAAGGGCAGAGAGAAAATACAGACAGCTTCAGGCACATGACGGATACCTGTCTCAACAAGCAGTGACCATGCAAGTAGAAATGGCACCTTGTAATGGTGATGTGGCCAAGGGTCTGATTCAGGTCACAGATGCTGTCGAACAGTTACAGACTGCTACTGTTGGTGGTAGCAATTTACAGGGAGGGGAGGATAGTGAGGAGGCATCAGGCCTAAGCAGTATCACAGTACCAGTTACTGAATGCAGAAGGTGCAGTCCTAGACATGCCTCTGCCTCAGAGGCCTGATCAAGGGAGGCAACAGAGCACATAGACCGGGCCGCAGGAAAGAGAATGGCCTTGAGCCATGACAAGCAATTTGGTGACGTAGCATTCAATTCTCTTAGAAGACAGCCAGGAACTGTGTAAAAGTTATACTTGTTGCATCATCACTTTCTCTAATATTATCCTTTACTTTGAATGTGTAAATGAATACAACCTGGATTCAAGGATGAATAAAACACATTAACAGTTGAACTTATGTGGTGCATTGTTTCATCATTCCTCACTTATAAAAAGTTCTTTGTGATTTCAGCACGTCTCTGTCTGCCACCTGCTGCCCTTGCAATGTTTGCTCCTCGGTGAGGTTGACGTGGTTCATCCTCTTTATCAGACTCTGAATCTGTCAGACCCAATGGTATGCCATTGGTTGTCACAAGGTTGTGCAACATTGCACACGTGGCTACAATTTTACAGCATATTTCCGGCCTTTACTGCAGTGCACCTCCACTTTTGTGTAGGCAGCGGAACTTACTCTTCAGTAGGCCGAAGGTCCACTCTATCACATTGCGCGCACACTTATGCGCAGCTTTGTATTTCCTCTCACTTTGAGTTGCAGGATTCAGGTATGGGGTGAGTATGAATGAGCACACAGCATAGGCACTGTCACCTACAGGGTAAAAGGCAATGAAATAGTCACTGTACTGTTTCACCATACCAAAAGAATCTATCAGACTGGGTTACATGCATTTACCTAGCAGGTATCCTTTGGCAAATTTACCCCCAAGAGGATGTGTGTATTTACCACTGTGTCTGAATATGAAAGAATCATGCGTACTGCCAGGGAATTTTGACACTATGTCAGTTATTAGATGTGAGACATTACTTATGGCGTGGATGTTCATTAAATGAAAGGATTTCCTGTTCCGGAACACGTACTCATTACCTGAGGGGTACCATGTGTACCCTCAATGCACCTACTTGATTGATTGATTGTGGGTTTCTAAAGCGCTAGAATCGACTCCCGAAGGAGTATCTCTGCGCTGTAGACCGCTGGGGAACCCGTCCGGGCTTTCCCTGTGAGATGGTCCCTTCTGGGTATCTCCAAGGTGAAACCAGGCATCCCCGGCGTCTGTGGGGGGCCGTTGTGGAGATGAGGCAAGCTTAATGCCCAGAGTTGCCGGGTGTGATCCTGGTTAGAGTAGGCACCGAGGCGAGACTTATCGAGTCCGCTGACCCTGATCCACGACCCTGCCGCGTCGGGAATTGAACCCTGGTCCCGGGCCGTCCTCTGCTCCTGGGTCTGCCGCCTCTAACCAGTGAGCCACACCACTCCACTTGCATGGGGGAATTGGGCTACCTGGTAGAAATCTAATTTGGAGTGCTGCAAGTCTTGTGGTGTAGTGGGGCATCTAATGTAATGGTGTATCCTCAGGACCATAGCGTCCAAGAAGGCATTGAAAAAGCGCAAATGCACACGTTGGGAGACCCCTCCTGCTGCTGCTCTCACCCCCTGATAACTCCCTAAATCTAGAAGGTGCAGTGAACATAGGACCTGCACATGTGTGGAAATGGCATTGTTTCTGCGAGTTTGATGCTGCAGTAGTCGATGAAATTCATCTATCAGGTCTAGGATTGTAGCGGAGTCTAATTTATATTTGTCATAGATTTCTTCCTTTGTCTGCTGAAACAGAGTTAGACTCACTCTAAAAATGCGTTATTGTCTCCACCTCCTTCTCTGTTCTGTTGCAAGAATCCTCATCCTCCGTGCTATGATGTAGAGCGCTGCCATTGTGAAACAATCTGAGGCCCTCTGGGCCCGTTTACATAGTTTGCACCTTGTTACCACCTGATTGGATTAGGTGGTAATTAGCACATGCAAAATAGTGAATTTTGGATCATTCGCAATTTGCGAATGGTTTATACATTTGGTCTGCGAGTACCAATTTGTGAGTCGCAATTTGAGAATCGCAATATTGGTATTTGCAAAATAAGGAATCACATTTTTTGATATTACCAATTACCAATTTAGCAAATGTGTTCGTAAACGGTAGATTTTTGCGATTCGCACCGTTCGTGAACGCAAAATGGTTTCATACATCTGACCCTATGAGCCTATGCCAGTCAGCCTCTGATTTCAGACGTTAATCAACTCTTCAAGGCAGTTCGAGACCAGTCTGAATGCTCTGAATTGTTGTAAACAATCAAAAAACTGGATTAGTTTCTCTCAGATGTTGCTTTTGATGGGGTTCATACCTCTGCTCTTGCTTAAGGTGCTAATGTGGCTGCCAGGAGGAATTTGTTCCTTAGGGAATGGCACACAGATGCTGCTCAAAAGTCTGCTGCACTACGCGTGCCTTTTGAGGGGGCTCTTATGTTTGGAGCAGGGCTTGAAGACACACGTCATCTCCTTTTTAAGTAGGAAAATCATTCTTCGTCTTTTAGGCACCCTTTGACACCCTCTAAAAACTTACAGGCTACATGGAAGTCACCCTTTCATCAAACCTCCAAGGAATTACTACAGTAATATTTAGGATTCTCTAGGAGCCAGTGGAACAAGAACTTCAAGAGTTCGGCAGACCCAAAATCCAAGACCATGTCGTCAAACAAGGTGCAGCGGTCTTGACTATGGCGAAAGAGGGGCCTTTCCAGTGGGACATCGGTTTAGATGTTTTATTCCAGTCTGTGAAAGATCCCCTTCAGGTGCCTGGTCACAGGAAATTGGAAGGAGGGCCACATGATAGAGGTTTCCTTGCTCTCTCCCATAACTGGCACAATAATTACTCCCTGTTACTTAGACAAGGTCAAGAAAGAAGAAATGTGGGAAGCTGTACACACTCTTCTGCTGAAGAAGGCTATAGCACTAGTTCCCAAAGAGAAGGAGGGCAAATAATGCGATTCTATAGTCTTCTAAGTTCTGAAATGGTCCGTAAAATACAGAATGATTATCGACCTAACGGGGGGTCAACAAGTTCATCAGAAAAATTGCATTCAAAATGGATACTCTCCAGAATGTCATCCCTCTAATCATGAAATGAGATTTTATCACAGTAGATTTGGAGGATGCATACTTTCTTGGTCATCAGAAGTTCCTGAAATTCTACCTTTGGGGTCATGACTTCCACTTCCAGGTTCTTCCCTTCAAAATAAGGTCTGCCTCAATGGTGTTTTAGCGCCAAGACGCCTGAGGGTATTCGTGCGCTGTATACATTTTATTAACATTAACATTAACATTAACGTTTATGAAGGTGATCACCCCCATGGTGGCCTCTCTTCATCTGGAGGGATGGAATTTTTATCTATACATGATTGATTGGCTGCTTCAGATTGGCTCGAATGAGGAAGCTCTAAAGGGTTGGGTGGTGCTTCATTGTCTGCAGGAGCATGGGTTCCTCATAAAGCATCAGCACCAGGATGCTCCTTTGGGAGTGGCAGAGAGCTTTACAAGTCCTCAATTTATTCAATCATTCATGAGAAGTGTCAGGTTGTTCTGGCTCAGAACAGGCTCTTCATAGGAGCCCAGTTCACGAGGGACTTGGGCATGGTTTTTCTGCCAGAAGAGAGATCCAACAGGCTGCTGGCGCAACACCTTCCGGACAGCAACAAGGCTTCGGTGAGATTCTGGGTCCGTGTTCAGGGTTGCAGGGCGTCAGGGGTCTTATTTAGTCCTGTGGGCTCAGCTGCACCTGAGACCCAGAGTAATAAAACCTGCTCAAATATTGGAAGCCTGCGTACATGGATCTGGAAGAGAAAATTCCAGTTACATCTCAAATCAAGTCAGCTCTGCATTGGTAGCTTCTGTAGTTTCAACTCACAAAGAGCCCACAGGTCCAAATGTAAAACTACTGAATGTGTGGAATATACAAGACACCAAAATAGAAACCGATTGGTACGGGAAGGTATCCCTTTTTAAGGACGGTTGCCCTCACACACCTTAGGTGTCGTGCTTCATCATAGGGGTGTCTCCTCGCGTCAGGAACCTAGTCCTGGCACGGGCTACAACCCCCTCTCTACGAGGAAGGAGCTCAGGGATGTTTTTTCAATTTGAGCACATGGTTTGTACTAAGAACCTTATGTGAGCGTGATGTGTGAATGAATGTATTGTGCAGTGCTAACGTGAATGTGAAAGTGAGTTAAAACTGCCTACAGAGCTAGCTGTCAAAAACTTTATTTAGCTTCCCAGTGACAGGATTAAAAACAATAAGCTGAATAATGAGACTGTCAGGATTCAAGACAGCTACATTAAAGAGATCAACACGTTTCGGCCTTTAGTGACCTATAAAAAGTGTCTCGGCCTTCATCAGGATCGGAAAAAAACAGCTACTGCAACAAGTGAAATGTGGAAAACAAGACGGTAAGTGTATACTGAACCAGAGATTTGTGTGTTCAGTGAATCCACCACTGGGACCTGTAGTGAGACAAAAACAAAAAAATACAAATGGTGCAGGTGCTGGTTTGTGCAACATTCAGCACTGGGTATGGAAAAAGCCATTTTAATCTGAATGTGGCAAACCAGCACCTGCACCATTTGGTTTTAAAGGCCTGACAGGGGGTTGGGTTTGAATCATTGACTTTGGTGGACTTAAATACATGACTATGAAGGTAGTATTTCTAGTGACAAGGTCTTCCGCAAGGAGAACTTGGGAGTTGACAGCTTTACTGTGTAAACCTCCTTTTATTAGAATTATGGAAGATGAGATTATTTTAAGTGCAATTTCTGCCTTATTTCCCACGGTGATTTCAAAATTTCAGGTGCAGCAGGAGGTTACCTTCTTTTTTCTCTAATCCTACTTCGAGAGAGGCAGGATTGTGGCATCTGTTGAATGTTAAAAGGGCGGTTTCTGTCTACTTAGGAAGGTTCAGCAATTTCCGAAAGTCAGACCATTTGTTCATAACCTTTGGGAGCAAAGACCCGGGTCACAAGGCTTCTAATGTTTCCATCCGCAGATGGATGCAGATAACCATATCAATGGCAGACAAGGAAGGTCTACTAGAAGTGTCTCTGCTTCCTGGACAGAGGTTCAGGGGAGTACTCTGAATGAGATTTGTAGGGTGGCCACCTTGGGCCTCAACACATACTTTTGTTGATCATTGTAGGAATCAAGGTGTTGGGCTGGGGGAGAATCTTTTTGGTCAGAAGCTCCTGAACCTCAGCTTTGGATAAATAGCGCTTCAATACATTTTGGTGATTTGTTTTTGGAGGATCATCTGCGAGAAGATATTATTAATTCATGTTGTGTTACCTGAAGGGCAGTTTTTCTTTGGTATGCCTCGTGTTTAATGACTGGGACAAGGATGTAAGGATAATGTTTTGATATCATCCAATAAGGATCTATCTTTCGTAAATATGCTGGCATCCAGCACCTCCATACTTGCACACACATCTTCCTCGCCCCCAGATTTCTATCTACCGGCCCAGAAATGATGTAAAATTGGGCAGCTTAAGAACATGTGCACATCATCAGATTTTTCCTGTAAGGACTTAGGGCATTTTAGTATGGCTCCCTTCGCAAATTTGGAAAGCTTTAAAGGAGACCAATACACCCTGTGGAGACAAAAGATGTGATTTCTGCTTAGGTTTGCAGCTTAGACTGTGGAATACAGTGTTATATGATACTTGCCATAGTTCTTTTAGATGGATCCCAGGCAAGCTCTCTCCCCACAGTTCCGATGGAAGTTCAAAATCACCCTCTGCTAAGTCGATCAAAAGCCAATATAGGTTTGCCATCTCTTTTTTCTCCCGACTTTTCTACTTAAGGCGAATTCCAGATCATTTGGTATGCCAACAGTTGTTCCGCCTGCTTGACGCCAGCTCTTAATTTGCAAATATTTGAATTTGGACAACTCATTACCCGTGATACTCCCCAGGTCTTCCCAGGAGAGCAGAGATCCCTCTTGTACAAGTTGGTCTCAGCTCAGTAGTCCGGCTATTTTTAGGGGTGCTGTTAGGGAGTCTTTAGTCCATTCTGAAGAGCCAGTAGCAACCCAGATAGGAGCCAGTGCACTAAAGTAGCTGATTTTTAATGTTTTCCTGATTTCGTGCCATGTAGAAACTAGCCCATGCAAAGTCTTGAGACGTACCTTTTTATACAACCTGTGAACTCCGAATTCGTATATAAAACCTTGGTCTCCTCCCTTCAGATCTAACAACATCGCCTTTAACATTTTTCCAATATCTGAGCCATCCGGTTCATTCAGGAGCAATTTCCCTGCCCTCATGTGAAATACCCATGCATAGAAAACTAGGGGCCCGATTCACAGAATGCACCTAAGACTCAATCCTAAACGTACTACTATTTTGGTATTCACAGAGGGCACTTGCTACTTTTGGCATTCACAGATTGAACTTACTACTTTTGGTATTCACAGAAGTTAGGATTTTGTCTTAAGTTTGTCTTAAGACAGACTTAAGATAGACTTAAGACAAAATCCTAACTTCTGTGAATACCAAAAGTAGTAAGTTCATTCTGTGAATGCCAAAAGTAGTAAGTGCATTCTGCGAATAGCAAAATAGTAGTAAGTTTAGGATTGAGTCTTAAGTTCATTCTGTGAATCGGGTCCTAGATCCGGCAGACACAACCCTCCCTTTTTTTTTCCTGCTGTGTTTTTTCCAGGAAATTCGTATACGTTTAGTTGGCCATATAAAACTATTGACTGAAGATTCTTCAACTGCTCTTCTCTGAAAGATAGAGGGATATTTTGAAATAAGAAAATATGTTTCGGTAGAGCCATCATTTTAATCAAATTAACTCTGCCAATTATTGTTAGTGGTAAGTGTGCCCAGCTTATTAGAGATTTACATAACTCCTTACTGACTTTATGAAGGTTTATTTCTGGAATTTTCTTAATATTTTGTGAAATCGTGATGCCCAAATATCTTATCTCTTTCTTCATTACGTGTGGTTGTGTATCCGAATTCCAGGCCATGCACTTCGTCTTGGACGCATTTAGCTCATAGCCAGAGACCCAGCCAAACTGTGATGCCACATCATACAATATTGGAATTGCCGTGATTAAATCAGACGTATATACCATCAGATCATCAGCGTATGAGGCCACCTTTTTCCCCAGTTCTTATACTTAAAGGGAGATATTACAATGTGACATCGAATCTTTTCAGCTAGAGGCTCAATATACAAATTAAATAATAAAGTTGATGGCGGACACCCCTGCCTTGTCCCCCTATGGATTTTAAAGGGGGCAGACATATTCCCTTTCGCTAAAACTCTGGCCATGGGGGTTTGATAAATCAAGCTCACTGCCTGGAGAAATGTTTCCCCAGATTGCACAATCTCAATATTTGCTGTAGATAGGGCCAATTGACCCTATCAAATGCTTTTGTAGCGTCTAGAGTGATAGTAGCCAATGGTACTTTATGCAGTGTTACTAGGTAATGTAATGTAATGTAATAGCCACTTATATAGCGCTACTACCACTCCAAGGAGTATCTTGGCGCTCTACCAACCCAGATGATTTAGGTTGGAGGAAAAAGCCCTTCAGTAACGCGTACATTACACTAGTGCCCTACAAGCAGCATCTGTGAGGGAAAACACCCAAGTTTTCAGGGATTTCCTAAAATGACTTTCATGGGACAGTGACCGAAGGCAAAGCGGAAGCTTATTCCATGCCTTAGCTCCCAGGACAAACAGAGATTTCCCTCCTTTAGTTGCCAACTTGAACCTGGGAACTATTAACAGATTTTGACTCGCGGATCTCAAACAGCGGGTAGGATGATACATCTTGAAGCCACTAGACAGATATTTAGGTCCCTGCTGGTGGAAGGCTCTAAAAGTGATCAGAAGGATCTTAAACAGGATCCTTTTGCCAATTGGAAGCCAATGCAGTGCACTGAGAGCGGCCGAGGCAGATGATTTGCGATGCCACCGTAGTACCAACCTGGCAGTTGCATGTTGGACTATCTGCAGCCTATGGAGTATGGACTTATTAACTCCAGCATATAGGCTGTTACAGTAGTCCATCCTGGAAGTTATTAACGCGACTGCTACCGTTTTCCTAGCTGGCAGAGGAAGGAGATCAAAAAATTTCCTCATGGATTTAATTAGGTGAAAACACATGCCAGCTACGGCTGCTGCTTGCTGTTTAAAAGACAGCTGGTCATCAAATTTGATGCCCAGGTTTCGAGCCGAGGAAATGGTAGTAGGGGGAACTTCAGCATCCTCAGGCCACCAGTGCTTCGGGGAAAACAGATTTTCATTTCCAAACGGCAAGATATACGTCTTGCCGGAATTACATTTGAGGTGATTGTTAGTCATCCACTCAAACGTAGCTGTTAAACATTTCTTCAAGTTTACCTCTGCACCAGGCAGTTCCTTGTCCAACACCAGAATGAGCTGTGTGTCATCAGCATATGATATTGTGCTAATCTGGAATGACGCAATTAGCTTAATCAGGGGCACCATATACAAGTTGAAAAGTATCGGGCTCAAACTAGAGCCCTGGGGAACCCCAGAGCTGATGACTTTGGCTTCTGATTGAAATTGGCCCAGGACTGTGACTTGGCGTCTGTTATGAAGAAAGTTTTTAAGCCAGGCCAGAGCTACCCCTCCTATTCCTGCCTGAACCATCCGGTCCACTAAGATGACATGTGAGACCGTATCGAAGGCTGCCGATAGGTCGAGTAAAATCAAGACAGCCTTCTTTCCCTGGTCCATAGCGGTTCGGAAGGTCTCTGCTGTGAACAGCAGGGCCGACTCGGTGGAGTGTTTCGACCGAAACCCTGACTGGTTAGGATGCAAGATGTTATTTTCCTCTAGGAAATTTGTAAGTTGAATATTTACAAATTTTTCCGCCAGTTTAGATACCAGTGGGAGCAGGGAAATAGGACGCTGGTTGGAGAGAGTAGTCACATCCGATAGAGCCTTTTTCTGGAGGGGCTTAACTGCAGCCAGCTTCCATTCATTGGGAATTTCTGCTGTCGCTAACGAAGAGTTTATCATGTTATTGATGGTAGGATTAACCACCTCTCCTAGTGTCTGCAGAACTGAGGGTGGGCAGGGATCGAAAGGAGAACCAGATTTACTGGTCAAAATGGCTTCAAGGGTATCATCAAGGGAGACAGGGTCAAATGAATCCAAATAGGGAGACCTAGGAGACGCACTCTCCACCTCTATTTGTCTTGGGTTCTGTAGGTTAGGGGATACCGGTGGAAAGATCTTCAAGTTATCCTCATGTAGGCGCACAATCAAAGTCAACAGCTCTGGGGCCATTCCCAACCCCTCCAGAACTCGCCATAGTTTGCAACGTGGCACTAGATCGAAGGCTGCCCTCAGATTCACAAACACTGCATACAGTGTCCCTTTTCGCAGGACCACCGTCCTCCAATAGAGGATAATAAACCGAAAAACTTGATCAATCGTACTTGTTTTGGGACGTAAACCTGCCTGGAGTGGGCTCAAGATGTTATTATCCTCCATCCAGGTCTGTATTTTTCCCAAAATAAGACAACCCATAATTTTCTGGATGGAGTCTATAAGGCTAATGGGCCTATAGTTGCCTGCTAAGGACATATCTCCTTTTTTATACACAGGTACAATTTCTGCTCCCTTCCAGGAATCGGGGACCGCCATCCCTTGTGCTATTGCTATTGCATTTGCTAAATAAACAATATATTGTCCCAACATTGCTTATCATTTAAAAACACGTCATTGCTTATCATTTAAAAACACGTCGGCGGGAACGCAGTCCATACCCGGTGCTCGTCCCTCAGTTACCAAATCTAGCGCCCTATCAACATCCCCTAAGCTAAAAGCGGCATCTTTATAAAACATAAAAGGGGGTATACCGTTGTTTTCATCACTGTCACTACAAGCGTATTGCAGACCGAAATAGTTAACCCACAAACGTCCTCTGCCTACTTTCTCTAACTTCTCCGTTCTCTCCCTTGCACTTTTATTTTCAGTCCGTCAATCACTCCTTTCATCTCCTCGCCTCTAGCCTCATTCTTTCCTCCATTTATTTTTGTCTTCCTCATCCCACTTTTCTGCCCTTCGACTGCACGCCACACACTGCTGCACACCTCAAACTGCTGCACACCTCCAGGCCACACACTGCTGCACGCCTCACACTGCTGCACGCTCCAGGCCACACACTGCTGCACGCCACACACTGCTGCGCGCTACACACTGCTGCACGCCACACACTGCTGCACGTCACACACTGCTGCACGTCACACACTGCTGCACGCCACACACTGCTGCACGCTGCAGGCCACACACGCCTTTCCTCCTTATTCATTTATTTTCGTCTTCCTCATCCCACTTTTCTGCTGTTCGACTGCACGCCACACACTGCTGCACGCCACACACTGCTGCACGCCTCACACTGCTGCATGCTCCAGGCCACACCCTGCTGCACGCTTCACACTGCTGCACACTCCAGGCCACACACTACTGCACGCCTCACACTGCTGAGAACGAGTGGAACAGAGGGCAGAAAGGCACAAAAAACAAGGTAAAATGACAGGCAGTCGCCGATGTCCCTCAAAACACAAAAGCCCCTTAACCAACCGCTTAAATGAAAAAAGACCCCATGGCTGTATTCCAGCATATACATACAAAACATTGCTCAGTAAACCAAATTAATACCATTCTTCATTACATAGTTGAGACCTAGCCTTAACAGAGCCACTAGTACATGGGAGTTACCTATCAAACTAAGGTTTGATTCCTGTGCAACCAAAAGAGAAAAAAAACATTCAGAGTGAGAACACTCATGACCTCACCCACCACAGACCAGCATAGCACCCACTATCTGGGCCCCCCAACCGGCAAGGACGATGTACCAACCATGGTAGTAGATAAGACAAGCATTGCATTCCCTTCCTTGGATAAAACTTCTCCATGCAAGAAAAATCGTTCTCTTTTGATACACTCATGTGGTGGAACGGTTGACAACCAAGAAGACCTGAACAGCTTACCAACCGTGTTATTCCCCCTCATAACCTAGTCAGTAAGGGCTCACCATGCCAGTTTAACCTGGGAACCATACAATTACAGTTGCAAAGAACCATTCTGAAAGCCATCCAACCTCTGAAATAATGTGCTCAAATAAGTCTTTCCGGCCAGATCGTTGCTGCCCAGGTACAATATTATGAGCTCTGTGATCGTAACCACAGGGGCTAGTGTCTGTTCAAGGCCGGGGCAAATGTCTGTTCCTCAATCAGCCAAGCGTAATCCAAGACCACAGAATGTCAGCCTGTACTGTGCTACCACTCTACTGGCTCAACAGCCTCCTGCTAAATAAACAGACTGGCCTGCCTCATATACGAGTGGCCTAACACCAAAAATTCTGTAGCACTTCTCGCTCCCGTGTAGACAGAGGATGAAGGCCAGACGACCGGGGAAGGGGCTTTCACCAGAAGGGTGCTCTCAGGAATGCTTCTCAGGGATATTGTCTCGACTTTTTAAAACATTTGGACTCTGGGTGGGAATAAAGACCACAAAAGGAACAGCAGTGTTTGAACTTACACACTCCTGGGGGTCTGGAGCAGAATCTACTATTGAAGTCCCAGCAATACCCTTTCTTTGCCCTGCCTCCTGGACTACCACTTCCTTCCGGCTGACTAGGGACAACATCCAGCCTTGGTCTAGTTATAATATTGAAATAGGAGCACTCATGAACCTGATTCCATGCTAGACTGGGCGTGTTTGCTTTAATCCTTCTAAATTCCTTGTCATAATCACACCAGGCCGTGCCTCCATGATCTTCGTAAGTGCACAAAATCCTATACTGGTAGCATGCCAACTGCCCCGACAAGGTGGGGAAACGCTCTGCCATGATTGCGAGGAAGACCGCGAAACACTTTACCCAATTCAATAGAGTCTCCTCCACCCTCTGGTTTGGACAAGGGCCAACCTCCCAACAGCAATCGCATTCCTCACTCTGCTTCCACTCTGGTCTGTCCGAAATCAGATCAAACATATTAATGTAAGAACCCTTCCAAATTTTCTCTTTTATTTCCATTGGTATATGCCTAGTAAAACCGGACTTCGCATACCCCAAGTCGATGCTTGGCAAGGGTACCACTGTACCTATTGGTGCCGTATCCTGAGGGGGTGCGGCCCCCGCTAGTGCCGGAACTACTTGCTGAACACTGATTGAGCTCAGGGTACTTCCCCTCTCTGACTCTTGTGGCCCTGGCCCAGCCAACGGCTTCCTTCCCGTGCCCTCAACATGGGCCACGAGTCTCCTGGCCATGTCCACATAGTCACCTTCAGCTATACCGGCCAAAGCGCCCCGTATCACATGCTCAGACAACACCCCCAGCTTAAAAAGCCAGGGTAAAACATTGGCTAACTTTGTGACAAAGTCTGGCTGCTCTGGGGACATGACGCAGACTGCCATACAAGGGTCGCCATTCTGCAAGGGAGGAAGGGCCCCCTGTGCCCGGCCATCGTCCACACCGCTCTCAGGCGGATCGTCCACGCCGCTCTCAGGCGGGGGGCCCGCAGCGGTCTCGGCCCTTGAACCCTCCTCGGTGGCTGCCGGTCTGCGCGCTCGCTTCTTTGCTGGGGGAGCCGCCCCTGCCCTCCGTGGCCTCTCCACGGGCACCACTGGCCCTGTAGCTTGCTCCCCTTGCGAGGCCCGCTGGCACAGCAGCTCCAAGCTCTCGTCCATCGCCTCCAGACCCAGCTCAAGGCGGGAGCGCTTGCGGCCCTTCTTGGCACTCCCAGGCATCCTATGGATGGAGACCCCCGGAGCAGGACACTGCCGGGGTCCCAGGCTGAGCCCCACCGTCAGCTGTCTGCACACCACCACCGGAGCCACAGGGGTCGAGAGAGGGGACCCCCGCCGCAGGACAAACACCGGGGTAAGAGGGGAGGGAACCCCCACAAGCAGCCCCCTTACCTCCGCGGCCCCCACCGAGCGACGCACACCTCGACCCGAGCGGCTCCCGGCGACGAACTCGAGGGCCCCGCACAGCCGAGCTGCTGAGGGCCGAGGCCGGCGAGGGCAGGGCCTGGAACTAGGACCAGAAACACGAGGGCAAGAGGGAGCCCAGGGGAGTCTCTGCAGCCGCGCCGCCACCGGAAGTAAACAGACCCAACCGACCGCGCGCGGGCATATAAAGGGGCGGGCCCGACCGGCTCCTGGGCCGCGTGCCCCGGAAGTACTCCAGTGTTTCCGGAGGTCACGCCCGTCCGGCCAATCAGAGCCCGCGCAGCGCGCGCCTGCGCCGTGAGCAGGTGCCGCCGCGTGCCACCACGGCTTCCGCCATGATGGAGTCTCCCCGAGATGGAGCGGCACGAAGAAAGGGCCTCTATGATGGATATTAGAAAACGTTTTCAGCCCCTAGTATTAAAACACACACAGGCTCTTTCCCAAGAGGAGGTGATCCTGTGATTCCGGGCAAATCACTTCATCTCCTCGTGCCTGAATGTGAGATGTAAATACGGTGCTCATGTAAAGCGCGCCAATACCTTCGGGTCGAGTTCGCGCTATATGAAATATGCAAAAAAAAAAGGACAAAAGCTGGAGGGTGTGGGGGATGGATGAGAATTTGCATACTTGCCAACAGACCCGATTCAGGCGGGAGACTACCGATTTTCCAAGCCAAAAATGGCTTTATTTTAGCTGTTTCCAGCCTTACATTGCATTTTCTACAATAGAAGTCAATGGGGAATTCTCGTTCTCCCTATTTTTTGCTTTAAATCTCCCACGTCCCTGTCCTGAAATGCATGTATGAATTCGGGTCATAGCTGGCTGGTGTGGGCGCTCGAAAACAGCGAGTAGGCCATGTGTTCCTGGCACTGACGATCGTCGGCATGTGGCTGACGGAACTGCAGTTAACGATGTGCTTAGAAAGAAGAATGTTAGCATTGACACTGTTAGGACAAAGTAATGTCTAATTTCCTTCTCACACTGACACCTATTCCAATAATCTCCATCTGTCCCCCCTGCACATCTGGCGGTTCACAGGGACTTTGCTCACGCGATACAGATGAGGCATAGGGCGAGAGAAGGGCAGATAACTCTACCTCAAATGTAACTTAAGTTGGGAGCAGGGAGTACGAGTGGTAGGTACTTTAAATCTGGCATACACCACAGCGAAGTTAATGCTCATAAATAAAGGATATACTATTCTTCGTAACTCATGCCTGAGTATATTTATAATGGGCAAGTCATGTTGCACACGTACAGTGAGACGTTAACCCTCGAAACATTTGTCACATTCGGTTTAAGAAAGGGAGAGGTTTGGTGATCTGACCTGTAGTTTGAAAGACCACACATCTACGCTGGAGTCCTGGCTGGCCCCAATGTAGTACTGAAAGTCAGCCATGGGGGTGGGAGGGTCTTCAAGCCTGGAGGTCCCGGTACCCACAATGGCTTGGCACCCTCCACTGCAAGCAATCACTGGTCCATTCATGGAGGAGCAGAGAGAAGAGGCAGACACCGCAAGTCATGAACAATGTCCTCTCTTATCCAGGGCTGTTGTGGGCATCAGATGTCAATCATAGATGGGGCATCTTATGGTTGAACTAACAATACTATCTAGAAATAGATAGGTCCCTTCTCTCATTGGCAACTGCAACACCTATCAGTTTTGAGGCAAAAAAGAGCGTTTGAGAGGCACATTAAATAAAGACCATTAAAGCAGTAATGGAAGCGAAGATAAGAAAATACTCAATGGAAACATTTGTCGAAGTAACAACGTTAGTGAGCATCGACAAGAAGATTTTAGGAAAGCTAATCATAAAAGCATAGATAAAATACATTGTTTAATAAAATAGATGGATGCATTCAAGAAAAATGGGCCCAGTTCACAAAGGTAAACTTACACTTTAGTGTAAGTTTACTACTTTTGATATTCACAAAGGTAAACTTAGACTAAAAGTCTAACTTTACTAGTAGTAACTTATCTTTGTAAATACCGAAAAGTGTGAGGTTGGACTTTTGGTCTAAGTTTACTTTTGTGAATACCGAAAAGTAGTAAAGTTACACAAAAGTGTAAGTTTACTGTTGTGAATCGGGCCCTTTGTCTTTAGTGTACAATTAGAAGAATTATGGGGTTTCATTCATACCGGGATTGTAACCACATATAAGTAACATCCTTGTAGGATTGAATAAGGAATCATCAAACTATGAACAATAACAATGAACTATAACAATCTTTTCAAGATGAGGCAGTCTGGTTTAAGAAGATTACCTAGGGAATGTACAATTCCCATTGATCCGTTATAAGCTCCATCACATATCTTGGTAATTTTAGGACACATACAACAATAAGATTAACATACACTTTCCTGTAGATATGTGACTTGTTTGGCTGTCACTCTCTTGCTACCGCTTTTATCAGTACCTCTCGGAAGGTTACACATCCCTGTCCACAGTGATCTGCCAGTATCCCTCAGCCGCGAGGGGCACCCAAGAGAGGTTCCCAAAGTAGTATGAGGAATAAACTCCTCCAAAGATCGCAACACTTCCAGACTGATCATTCCTAAGGGAGAGAGGTGTAATGTCGTGATTTGTGATGACACCATCACGTTGCGACGTGAGGGACATGTGACCCGTAGTTAATAAAAGTAATGGGACGCGCTCATGCCGGCCAGTTGGCGACGGAGGCGAACCCCATGAGGTTAATCACAAATACCGGCTCCTGTGGTTATTGATATACACATGGGCCCATCCGTGCATATTCTCGTGCACCGCAAGTGTTGGCGCTGCCCACGCGTGTAGAAAAAGTCAGCCCATAACGCCCCGGATGCCCAGGCTGCTGGCGCAGGGCGACTCTTCGTTTCCATCTTGAATAATTACCAAATGAAGAGACGGGCACTGGAAGTAGGAAAACAAGAACAGAGTTTATTACTCATGAGGAGAGCCTGTCCTTTGGGACACTCGCATAGTGTCTTCGGGAGGTGCTCTAACAAGTTCTCTGAGGTTTCGCCTTTTATACACAGGTTCGTGACACACAGGCATCCTATATTACAATCAATACATTGTATAGTATGAAGGTATTTCAACACGTGGCTACAGTACGGGCCCTTATCCTCCATGCAAGAGGAGGGGCTGTCACGCAGCTGAGTGTTCTGCTGATTCCATTGGAATGTGTGTGTCTGATCGAGTCTCAGGGGGTGGGGTGGCCATGATCAATAGTAGCCTCTTTCAGGAGGGACGAGTGCATACAGTAGTGGGCAATAAACTGTATCCTCAGGCTAAGGGATGACCAGTGGTCCGTGCAAACATTCAGGCTCAGAGGAAGAGGTCATCAAAGGAGAGATATTCATGAAAGGGAGGGTCAGTGTGGACAATCGAGTGCTGTGGAAGGGTTGATCACAAGAGGGGTATTCAAGGGAGGGAAGGAGGTGTTGGTCAGGCGCGGGGTGCGATTCTTTAGGGACAGAGTCATGCGGGAGGGGAGGGCTCATGACTTGGGCATGAGAGAGCGGGGGCAGTCAGGGTGCACGGGGGATGCTTGCAGGGTCAGGGAAGTGCGCTTGATGAGTGATTGTGGACAGGGAGACCATGGTACCTAAAATGGCTGTCGTGTACGTGTGTGCATGGGTCTATGCTAGTGAGACAACACAGTCAGAGTTTTAGCGATATTCGTTCTGTTTACACCAAGGGGCACTGAGAACACAAATGTACGCCGCTTATGTACATACATATTGCTAATTTTAACAGTCCCCACTTTTTACATAAGCACGTTCAATTTCTACACAGTCGATGTGATAGGCAGAATACAATGCGTGTCAATCTACGTCTGTTGGGCTCTTTTATACAAGCCTAGAAATCGGCATAATATTTAGTCGGTGTAGAATCAAGGAAAAATGTTCCGATACATAAAAATCAAGTTCACATTTTTCTCTCTAGTGGCATCACGTACAGAAAGAACGTTCTGATACCTTCCGGCTTGTCAGTATTATAGGGAATTTTCGGAAAACCTAACCACATGAGTGACCGATGAAACATTTCTTAAAAGGCAATACAAAATGGTTGAGGGAGGTATTCAATTCGATACAAGTAATTTAGTCAAGGGGCGAATAGAAAGTTCTGGAAAGGGGGAGGGTCTTTGTCGCAATGTCTTTTAACAGAGTCCGTCTTCTTTTGTTGGCGCTGCTGAGCACCGGCGGTGGAGCTATAAGTCCAGCTCAGAATCGTCCTTACACGTTGCAGGGTGCGATCAGTCCTTTGCTGTTAGATCACAGTCCTGTTTCCTAACTCATTTTCTTAGGGGTGCCTTATGCTGGGCACCTGCGTGTCTTTCTTGTCTTTCGTGGCAAAATCCCAGTCCATAGTCAAAGTTTATATGAAAGAGGTTGTTGAATAATCGAGGGAAGAGAGGGCGGAGTGGGGCCAGATCTTTGAACACACCAAGGGACCAAGGGAGCAAAGGATGATGAGCAGGCAAGCCCAACAATCTGACTAAAAAGGGGACGGGGACTTCAGGCACAAGAGGGTCAGCGAGTCGAGGGCTTCAAGGCAGCCCTTCATTCCTCCATCTGCTGAGTTTGAAAGTTATGCCTCGTCCCACGTCACGTTGCTCTGCGGCTCCACCTTTGGTCGTCACACGTGCTCCATGATCTGTGGCCAGGCTGTGCGTCACGTCCAGCTCCTCTCCTCCGGTGATTGTATCTTTGAATGGGGGAAAAACAAGTTTTAGAAAACTGGTCGAGAGAACAGATATACATCTCAATTCCTTCCCCATTCCTGAGTAGGTGGGGGATAAGTTCATCGGTCACAGTCAGAGGTCGTCACTTATGGAGTCTGGAGAAGGGCATTGCATATTGAATTTATAGGCTGGCTTGGTATTCATTCGCGACATAAGATAAGAGAAATTTGGCTTTTGTACACAATGTATTATATTACAAAAAAAAAATCGCGTCCTTATGTAGAGACTCGTTCTTCCCTTTAACCCAAGTATCGACAATACTACATCTTCCTTCGGGGTCGGCTAATTCTTGCAAGCAGGGGTATTATCATCATGAAGAAGGGGGAGTGGTGGATGTAAAACATGGCTTTCCTGGGGGATGACCGTTAATCGAGGTCCTCAAATTACATTTCGTGGGTAGCTGCATGGGTCTGGGGTTGATCGGGGGCGCGTGGGTGCTTTGGACAGGGAGCTGGGGTCGATTGGGAGAAGTGGGGTACTCTGGACGCCCGCACTTAGGTGCGAGGGGGTGGAGCAATCGTGGCATTGGGGATCGCATTTCTAAAACAGAAGACCATTGACGTTAGAGTTCCCTTTATAACAGGCCAGATTAGGGGACATCCATCGTCTTACCTGTCCTTTCCTTTATTACCAACTTGGGTTCTATCGTTTGCAGAAAGGAGAGGTAGTAATATGGCAAGTCACAATCGTTTTGGTTTTGGTCAATTTTGCTGAACACCTTTGCGTTCGAGGAAATCCAATTATGTTTGTGCCGGAGGGGCACAACGTCATTATACAAGAAGAGGAAAACAGGGGGGGGTTTTGGAGAGAGAGAGAGAGAGAGAGAGAGAGAGAGTGAGAGAGAGAGAGAGAGAGATAGAGAGAGTGTGAGAAAGAGAGAGAGAGAGAGAGAGAGAGAGAGAGAGTGTGAGAGAGAGAGAGAGAGAGAGAGAGAGAGAGTCGCACTTCTAAACGAACCATTTGGTGCACGTATGTCGCGGAGAGAGAGAGAGACGTGCACAATAATGGTCCATTCAGTGCGCACACAACATAGAACAGCAGGGGTTAAGTAATGCGTAAACACACGCGGAGAGACGACGTAGATCCATACATCACGTACACACAAACCCAGACGGGGAAGACAGTACCGGTATTACATACAAAGATCCAAGACAAAACATAAAACAGTTATTGGCCACAATTATCTTTTTCTGTATGCTGCGCATACTTATTGTCCTGAGCTCTTTTTACCTGTTTCTTATCTTTTATTCGTTGGCGGCCTTTTACTGGTGGCTTTGATTGTACACACTTACGCTTTTGGCAACTGGTCATAAACTAACCTGGTCGGGCTAATGCTCACGGAGGTTTATTCGAGTCATTTTAGCAAGTGCGTTTCCAGGCTGAGACAACCGTTGGGGTCAATTGGAGGGCAATGGGGCAGCTTTTAGTTATATGTCTATGAGGATGCGAAAAAAGGAGGTAGTAAGTTTTCAAATATTGGTAATATCCCTAGTCCTCTCGGCGGAGGATACTTGTGTAACCCTTACCTCGAAATACCCTAGACCTTTTCCTACTTAGCTAAACGTAAGAATGCTTAATCAAGTGTGTACATTATTCCTTTTTGCTTTATTCGGGGTTTGCCGCGGTTAGATACTATAATTAGACCCTTTTTCCTGTCTCGTCGTCCGCTGGATCACCTTCTTCGTACATTAGTCGGCATTCCGAGGTGACCTGCAGAGAGAGGGAAAAGAAGGGAAGGGGAGAGCAGGAGGCTACATTGATACGCACTCGCGCGTACAAACCCAGAAAGACTTTTTACTTACTGCATACTCGGTCTATTTTCCACAGGATGCAGTCACTGCCAACTGGGGCGATTAAGCCCAGGTGGACCCCTAGCGTGACTTTTCTTATGCAGGTAGCATATAAAGTATAAGCGAAATATCAGGATCTTTAGCTGTTGCCTATGGCTGTATAAAAAGGAAGAAATACACAACTAAAATTTGACCCTTCCTATTTGCAATACTTCTACGTACTATACTTTTCAATCTTTTATCTAATCGAGCTTAGTCATTCCGTCTTCATTTTAGTTATATCGAAAAAAATAGGGATCATTCATTCAAGACTTCATCAATTTAGACGGACAACTATAGTTGCTTTCTCAAAAACTCTTTAATAAGAATGTCGGTGCATAAATACGGGCCTACACTCCTGTGGACCAGCCACGGAGCAGGCTGAAACTGTAGATGTGAGGATACTTTATTCGTAACAGCTTTAATGGAGTCGGTGGTCGTTTATTTCATACATAAAGTGCGAAAAGCGCAATAAAATCATATTGAATCTTTTAGCGTGAGCGAATATCATAAACATCGAAATTTCGAATTTTCAATAACCATGATGCGCCAAACTCAACAGCAATTCATTGTCCGAATGTTCAATCGATACCCATCTTACGCAAATTCATTGTCCTTCGTTGTCCGAACACCCAATCAGTACCCATCTCATATCAATTCATTGTTCGAGCTGACAGTATACATCCTATATCAATCCATTGTCCGAATTCATAATCATTACACATCCTATATCAATCTATGTGTTAAAAACTTCATATATATTCTATAACACCAAGGCTGAGCAATCGGGGTACAATAAGGAGTTGAGGGTTTCATTTGCATCGGCGCCATTTTGGGTGCAGTCAGGCAGAATCAGGCATAGTCTAAATCTCTACTAACTCGTGGTTGGCCCAGAGCTTCCTTTGGCAGTCCAAAAGTTCCGTTAAAGGGCAAAAGAAAGGATCGGAGGTTTGAACCATCAGTCAAAAAAAGGGGAGGGAGGCAACAACGTTCCTACCGGGTCACACTGTGCTTTCACCGGAACTGATCCGAACTGTGGTCTGCAGGATTCGAGTCATTCAAACTGAGGCTGGCGCCAGTATGGGAGCGCCGACGTCCTGCGGCTACATTTCCATCGTTCCGTGGGCAATCATGGCAGTTATTCCCCATCGGGGGTATTTGCGGGAGTCGGGGACTCCCGCGGCTCCTCTAGAATCTTCAAGGTTGTGGAGAACTATGATGGTGGAGTCAACAAGTGACCAGGCCATACCTGCATGCTGGGCCCACTCTTGCCGGGTCGACCGCCATCTTGGGAGTTCGGCAGCCGCCAGCAATCGCGGGGTCAAACGAGCGGATGAGCTCCAACCTGCTGGATGAGGCGTCGTGGCATCGCCATAGTGGACGAACCCTTTCCGGGCGCCTGGAGCGCTGAGGGTGCAGTTGGGAAGCCTCCACCTGAGGAGGCGGGAGAGGCCTGTTCGCACCGTCTCTCCCCTTCAGCGCACCCCACGGCGTCTCGCTGGACATTTGTTGTGGCCGGACCAGGCGATGAGGACGGGGGGGGGTCGGAGGCATATGCAAGACATCCCCCCCAGTGTTGTCAAAGCCATTTTTGAAGAAAGAAGTGGTGC
The DNA here is from genome assembly GCF_964261635.1 of Lissotriton helveticus. Lineage (NCBI taxonomy): Eukaryota > Metazoa > Chordata > Amphibia > Caudata > Salamandridae > Lissotriton > Lissotriton helveticus. The sequence goes on along the minus strand of NC_136057.1, from coordinate 28,931,291 downwards.
CTGGCGTGTGGTCGCTGCTATTACGGAGGAGAAAAGAAAAAAATGTCCCGTCCGTCTTTGGGCCGGGCTTCCGGTGGATGTCGGCCGGACGCCCTTTGCTCTGGCCCCATGAACGGGTTCCTTGGTTTATCGGCTGCAGCCGGATCCCATCGGCCGCGGCCCCTCCCCCGACCATTGGTGGCTGGAGCGGGAGAGCATGTGGCGGGACTACCTGCAACTCTCAAGGGCCACCGCGGCCGGACTAGGAGAGAGAGGGGAGGGTCGAGGACATAGACATTCCCCCCCCTACAACTCTCCAGTGTGGTCAAGGCGATCCCCTGGCTGGGTCCCGCTGGCCCCTGTCTCTCCTCCGGCTCCACCCTATGTTACGATTTCCTGGCCGACTGTTGGCAGCAGGACCCGCCTTATATGGGTTGCTTTTGGCTGGGCGTGGCCGCAGCCCTGCCCCATTTTGGAAGTTTCCAGAGTGGGGGCGGATGTTCTGCTGACTTTGCATTTTCTACAGTTTACCGTTCTTATTTTCTAACGTTTTATTGTTTCTAGGGTATTAATAGGTTTTATTATTTCGTATTGTTATCGTTTCTTGTTCGTTATTTTTTTTAATAAAAGTTCATGTTCATCAGTGGCCTACTGATTTCGTTTTCCCATTCCTTTCTTTCCAGGTTGTTTTGTGCTAAAGCTTCTGTTAACAGGTTACAGTGATCACTCAGTTATTAGTGTATGTGTCCTTTTCACTAGGGGTGTTCTCTGGTCGGGCCAGATGATCTTCCTCTAGTAAATGGTCCGGGTGAGACTGGCGTATCAGTCAGTGGGGAGTAGATAGGCATGACATATTACCACGGGGACAAAAGTCCGCATTACCTACCCTTCACTACTTGCAAAGACTAGAGTATGGCGACTTCTGTGCTCGTTTGCAAAATAGAGAATACCTCCAAAAAGAACCAACTCCCAAACAGTCAATGTTCGGGCAAACAATCAATCAATGAGGAACGAAATAGGTACGACGTGTTAAAGGTTTGCGTTACCTACCCTTCACTCTCTGCAAAGGGAGAGAGAATATTCCTGTTCTTCCCCGTTTGCAGGCAGAGAAGATCCCTAAGAGAACCAACTTCGAGCAATTTAATGCTCGATTCAATCAATCAATCAATGGGGAGGAAAAAAATAGGCACGACGTGTTAAAGTTTTGCGTTGCCTACCCTTCACTATCTGCAAAGACTAAACAGAGTATGGCGATTCTGTGTTTGTTTGCAAATAGAGAATCTCCCAGAAGCAATCAATAGGTAATACTAGTATTATCAAACAATCAATCAATTAATGTCGCAATTTGTCGTGTGTCACGACCTTACCCGGACCGGACCATGTGGGCAGTTCTTCGCCTTCCTTTTTCCAGCGCCCGATCGTTCTCTTTTCTCCCCGTTTTTACTGCAGCATTCCTGTGGGTTTCCAGTCAGGACAATAGGTCACTTGAGAGAGAGGTCCGTTCGGAATCGGTGAAGTTCATTCAATCGGCAGCCGGACGAGGGCCCTCTCAAGGCAGGTATACTCCAATCATTTAGATGTTCACCCCATCGTCTGGACCTCTCTTACCGGACCTCATGTCGCTGATGGGCCCCGCGTTTAGGGCGCCAATTGTAGAAAAAGTCAGCCCATAACGCCCCGGATGCCCAGGCTGCTGGCGCAGGGCGACTCTTCGTTTCCATCTTGAATAATTACCAAATAAAGAGACGGGCACTGGAAGTAGGAAAACAAGAACAGAGTTTATTACTCATGAGGAGAGCCTGTTCTTTGGGACACTCGCATAGTGTCTTCGGGAGGTGCTCTAACAAGTTCTCTGAGGTTTCGCCTTTTATACACAGGTTCGTGACACACAGGCATCCTATATTACAATCAATACATTGTATAGTATGAAGGTATTTCAACACGTGGCTACAGTACGGGCCCTTATCCTCCATGCAAGAGGAGGGGCTGTCACGCAGCTGAGTGTTCTGCTGATTCCATTGGAATGTGTGTGTCTGATCGAGTCTCAGGGGGTGGGGTGGCCGTGATCAACAGTAGCTTCTTCCAAGAGAGACGAGTGCATACAGTAGTGGGCAATAAACTGTATCCTCAGGCTAAGGGATGACCAGTGGTCCGTGCAAACATTCAGGCTCAGAGGAAGAGGTCATCAAAGGAGAGATATTCATGAAAGGGAGGGTCAGTGTGGACAATCGAGTGCTGTGGAAGGGTTGATCACAAGAGGGGTATTCAAGGGCGGGAAGGAGGTGTTGGTCAGGCGCGGGGTGCGATTCTTTAGGGACAGAGTCATGCGGGAGGGGAGGGCTCATGACTTGGGCATGAGAGAGCGGGGGCAGTCAGGGTGCACGGGGGATGCTTGCAGGGTCAGGGAAGTGCGCTTGATGAGTGATTGTGGACAGGGAGACCATGGTACCTAAAATGGCTGTCGTGTACGTGTGTGCATGGGTCTATGCTAGTGAGACAACACAGTCAGAGTTTTAGCGATATTCGTTCTGTTTACACCAAGGGGCACTGAGAACACAAATGAACGCCGCTTATGTACATACATATTGCTAATTTTAACACGCGCCCAACTCAACATTTGGCGACGAGGGTGGGCATGCCCTCGCACCTCGGTGAGGCGGCCGTGAGCGTGTCGCGGCGCTCGTGCCCCGATGACCGGCGCCGTCCTTCTACTGACACCCAGAGACCCGAGCATCGCTCCTGTCCTGTGTGGCCCAGCGTGGTCAAGGAGGTGAGGCTGCTGCTGCGCCCGGGAACCAGTGAGACCGGGACGGGGAACCGCTGCTGTTTGTCCTAAAGGCACACAGGATCAATCAAAGGCAATATAGAGGGATCCATGTGGTATGAGACAGAGAAGGCATAAAACCCCTTGTCAACTAAGGCGGTAATTTGAAAAAACCTGAGAGTTTTGTGACAAGTGCAAACTAGAGCAAAGCACGATATTCCATGTATCCAAACCTGGGATGAGATAGAATACCGGTACTGTGCCCCACGTCAAAGGTGACCCCAGAGATCTTCATCTGGTATCGAAAAAATCGATTTTAATAATAAAAAGAAGATTCTATGTTTTTAAATGATTCTGTCCTGAGGAAGGTGTACCGTATTAAACAATACACCGAAACGCGTCGACACACAGATTATTTTTATGTACAAGAACAGAGAAGACAAAGTTTTTATTGTGTAATATGTATTTGTATGCAATGTTATTATAAATTGTAATTAACTCTCTATTGTCTGATGAATATACATGCATTCATTTTAAGTCTGTTTTAATATAAAATAAATGATTACTAAGTTTCTATAGAGGGCGGTAAACAAAATTATGAAAGTGGTCTAAACAAATGGTTTTATGTAATTAATTTACATCTAGGAGTTTAAAACGCGCAGAAAGGAATTGCTTTTGTATTGCTGCTGCACCCGGTCCTGTGAAGCAGCCCGCCGCGAGGCTCATTGCCGCGGCTTGTGTGGTGCTGTCCCTGTGGAGCTACAGCGGTCGGCGCTGCCCCGCCCGCGCGCAGGAGCGTGCGGCTGACGGAGGCTGCGAGTGCGATCGGCGCACCATGCACGTTATGGTGGAGCACGTGGTGCGCTCCGGACCCCCCTGCCTGCATTAGTGGGAGAGGAGTTGGCCAAACGGCTAGGACGCTCGACCTCGGACCTGGGGATTTGCGTTCGAGTCTCGGTAACGACGCAAAAAAAAAAACCTCCTGTGATTCTGGGCAAATCACTTAATCTCCCCGTGCCTAAAATGAATGCGTGTCCTCATGTAACGTAACTGGTGCTATGTAAAGCGCTCTGATACCTGATTCAGTTCGGGTCTAGTTTGCGCTATATAAAACTCTGCAAAAAAAAAAAAAAAAAATTAGTGCCGCCACGTGGTGGGGAAGCCGGGAGGCCTCGGTGTGGGCCTCCGCACAGCATCGGAGGAGGCCGTGATCCAAGCACCGCCCCTTCTAAGCCTCAGCCCGGCCTGATACACACCGCAGAGAGCTTCTGTCAGCTAGTGCCGCATAGACAGGCCCTACTTACACACGCTGGGGAACACCTGATAATTGTGGAAAACAACAGGAGGGGGAACAGGCGATGAACTGCCCCAAGTGCTAACACACACAGGTGTTTTTATAAGGGTATCCCAAGGTCGCATGCTCTGGCCCTGTGCGCTTGCCCTACCTCGGAGAAGACACATGAGTGCTCAGGAGGGACAGGAGAGCTCATCACAGCTTACGGTCACCCGCTAGGGACACCTTCAGAGACTGCTGCGATCTTACCAAAAGAAAAGGATCACCTCACCTCTATCTGGGACCCTAAGTCCGGCTCTAGCATAACCAACTCCCAGCATATTTCTTACAGCTAATGTAGATGTGTCATATGGGCGGTGGTTCCTTGTGCAATCTGAGGGTCGACATAAAATACTTGCAGGGGCGACTTTGTCAGAGGGCTGAGCGTGCCCACATGGGTGAGGTCCTATGCACCTATCCTCTATTGTTAATTGTGCCGCTGGTGAGGGGGCTGATTAAGACCCATGGTGCACCCCCTTCCAACAGGCTGTTCTCTCAGGGCCCGATTCACAGAACTAACTTAAGACAAAATCCTAAACTTACTACTTTTGGTATTCACAGAAGTTAGGATTTTGTCTTAAGTCTGTCTTAAGTCTGTCTTAAGTTTGTCTTAAGTCTGTCTTAAGTCAGTCTTAAGTTTGTCTTAAGACAAACTTAAGACACAATCCTAACTTCTGTGAATACCAAAAGTAGTAAGTTTAGGATTTTGTCTTAAGTTAGTTCTGTGAATCAGCCCCTCAGTTAGGGTAACAACCTCCCTTCTGAGGGCAGCAACCTCCTCTCTCAGTAACTCAATCAGCGACTTCAATGCATGCACCTCAGAAGCAGGGACTTAACAAGGCTCATCTAGTCTGGCTCCTGGCCCCCCTATCTCCTCGCGGAGAAGGACATCAAATCCATTGTGGCACTCAACTTGAGTAACATGTGCCATGCTAGGGGACCCACTCGACTCGATACATAGTTCAAATGTGGCTGAATCAGATTCCGGATCGGAAGGTCTTTTTACCAGACCCGTGCTCCTCCCTTTGGAACGTTGATTAAACATTTGTGGAATTAACGTGGCTGATTTTTTTCCTGTTGATGGCTTGGGTGAGATGATTGGCGGGGCTACAGATTTTGTGTCTGTGCTTATGGCTGTTCTGACTGAGTAGGAGAGCTCGGTGTACCAACATTAACTATTTCCTGGCACTCAGCTTGATTCCAGTGAGTCAATCTTGACTATCTTGGCTGATGAGGGCTGAAAGCCCGAAACAGGTCCTAGGATGCTTGTTTCCTGTTCAGGGAGGACCTGGCTTGGCAGTTCGGGCTGGACTGTTCCCATGGGGCACAGGGTCAAGACTGATTTGCATATGGCTAGGTTCAAAGTGGAATGGCTTGGTGAGCAAAAAACCGATGGATTTAGGCTCTGATCTCTGTACTGGGGTGAATGTATGACATTGTTCTGCATTCTGTCCATCAACTGTTGTTTTTGCATTTGTCACCCCGAGTGGGACGGGTATGCTCAGACTTGAGTCCCGTGCTCTCCATGCCACTCGAGAGCTATCCTGGCTGATGAGGGCTGAAAGCTCGAAACCGGTCCTAGGATGCTTGTTTCCAGTCCAGGGAGGACCTGGCTTGGCAGTTCGGGCTGGACTGTTCCCATGGGCCGGACTGTTCCCATGGGCCACAGGGTCAACACTGATTTGCATATGGCTAGGTTCAAACTGGAATGGCATGGTGAGCAAAAAAACGATGGATTTAGGCCCAGATCTCTGTACTGGGGTGAATGTATGACATTGTTCTGCATTCTGTCCATCAAGTGTTGATTTTGCATGGTCTCGTGGCAGACTGCACCAAGGGACTTCTTTTTTCCTTTTCGGATTATCCATGCCCTGAGCCTTATCGTAACCTCTTCTTTTACCCATCTTTCTAGGATCCCCTCGGTTAATTATGTGCAACCCCTGCACTCTGGGGAGAAGTACTCTACAGCTGCCACCATGCCCCCAGGTCCAAAGGAAGGAGTGAGTATGGCCACCTAACAGTAGTTGAGATCAACTTTTCAGCTTAAAATTTCAAATGGAAGGAAAATAAAGGAAATAAGGGAGATCAATACCAATGGAGGACAATTCAACCCGCTATACCAAAGGAGACCAGCTTACTGCAGAGCCAAGAGGGGTGGCCCCGCCTCGCCTCTTCCTGCCGCTGACGTGCGCAGCCTGGGCACGCCCACGCGTTGGGAGCCCCACTCTGAATTTATGCACCTCCAGGTGCTCTGAGCCTCACGTTGGTGCCTCCTGGCGCTATGCTTCTTGGGGGCTGGAGTCCTCTGTCAGTGGCAGCAGGCGGCAGACAGCAGGCAGGAAAAGCAGGTTAGCGGGCTCCAAGACATCTAAGAGAGAGCAACCCCTACGGGGAGTTGCTACGATTGCGAAAGATCTGTAGTTTGGATAGTGATCTGGAAAAATGTCAAACTAGGGGCCCATAAAAGATTCAGGGCACGAGGTTACACAGAACACACCATCAATAAAGCAACAATCAAAGCCATTGCGATACCTAGAGAACAGGTTTTGATGGGCGTGAGTGACTCAGCGGATTCAGAAGATAATGTGACTTTGCAGACTAGTGAGACTGATAAAGTAGATGTACGCCTCATCCAATAAACGAGAGAGAGCCATTAGATCTATCTTAAATAATCAATGGCCTATCATCTTGAAAGATCCAGTATTAGGTCCTATAGTCCCTAAACGGCCAACTCTCGCCTACCTCCGGGCATATTCTATGAGGGATGCTCTGGTGGAAAGTTGTCCGGAGGTGATTCCTAAAACTAACTGGCTGTCTGATAGGAAAGGTTTTTACAAATGCAGTACCTGTAGGGCGTGTCGTTTTTGAATCAACACTACTCATGTGACGGCATTATTCCGTTCGAAACCAATAGAAATCAACAGAAAATACACATGCAGAATGGAATTTGCAGTATACGTGTTGCAGTGCACCTGTGGCCTTAGATACGTGGGTAGTACCAAGCTACAGATGCATATGCAAATTTTACAACACCTCAGGGCCATAGTCAACTCCGACCACACATACCCTGTGGCGCGTCATTTCAAAGAGGTACATGACAATAACCTAAGCCATCTCAATCATTTTGTAATTGATGACGTTCCTGTTCTAAGAAGCCGTGAAACCCTACTTAGACAGTTAAAGACACGCTACATATTGGAACTCAATTCTAAAACACCCAATGGGCTCAATATCAGTGAAGATTTATACAACTATCTATATGTATGTATTCTGAAATTGCCGATTATATTGGTATTTTTTTTTTGCAGAGTTTTTTATAGCGCGAACTTGACCCGAATCGGGTATCAGAGCGCTTTACAAAGCACCAGTTACGTTACATGAGGACACACATTCATTTTTGTTGGGCACGGGGAGATTAAGTGATTTGTCCAGAATCACAGAATGTTCAGCATCATTGCCGAGACTTAAACCCAGTTCCCCAGAGTCGAGGTCGACCACCCTAGCCGTTAGGACAATGAATGTGTGTCCTCATGTATTGCAACTGGTGCTATGTAAAGCGCTCTGATACCCGATACCGGGTGAAGTTCGCGCTATATAAAACTCTATAAAAAAAAAAAAACTTTCTGGGATTTTTGTGTAAAAGGTTTTAAATGGCATCAGCCCTTTAGATGTAAGCACTTTGTACACTCAGCACTTTTGACCCCTAGGCACGGCTCATAGACTGTTATTGTGACAAAATAAATAAAGTTTTGACTGCTTACTGAGCTAGTGGTGTATATAAATACAATCCAGGTATAAACCTTGCTTAATGTTTACAATGTGTGTATATACTATCAGTTATTCATTTTTGTACAGTACAATATTGGCTATATAAATCTTGTTTTTGATTTTAACCATGAATTATATTTAACACATGTTTTTGTATATACAATGTACATAACAGTATTTCTCATGATGGCTTCCTTGTGCACTAAGCAGCAATAAGTTTGGAAAACTGAGGTATACCACTGTGCATTCTATTAAGTGATTGGCAATTAGTGTCTGTGACAATGTAGTAGTCTTTCTTTTATAGCCATAGGAAAAGTGCCAGGTGGTCAAACTCACGTGATTGTGGTAAAAAATGCACACAGCGTGACAAATTTAAACAGTTGCACATAAAAAGACGCAAGAGCAACATGGTGCACATGTGATCAAGGCCGCAGGATGGTGGCCGAAACGCGTCATATGTACACATAATGAAATAATAAAAAAGCACATTTTAGTTACGCTACAGCAGCATAATAAACGGGCCACACTGCACCATATTTACAAAGTGACGTATCTAGGGCCTGTGCTATATTAAACCTGCGTCAGGTATAATGCATGCAGGGTGGCTGTTCCCCCATAAAAAAGGCTTGTAGAAGTTGTGCAGTGAAAACTATGAGATTTCACTGCCCCACTTCTACAAAATCACTGCTTCACAGCAGGTTTAATGACTGACACAGGCCCTTTTACATGGGACTCGCCCATGCGGAATAACACATTGCTGGAGTTGCGGCTGTTTTGAGACACACTCCGTCAATGCGTCATTATTGCGCCACCAGATATGTCAGGATTCCTGACGTCACTGGTCAATCCTTGTGACATGGCACAGCGCATCCATGGTGTCGCAAGGAGGGCACAATGAAAAGTGATGCAACACTTTTCATTCATGAGACCCAGTATCTTTACGAGTGGACTCCACACATAAAAAGATAGGTGTTTTTATGTGTGGAGACACCACACTCGTAAAGATTCTACTCATGAATCCGTTTGTGAATAGCAAACAATCATAAACTTACGCAAAGTGTAAGTTCAGGCCCTTTGTGTGTTGTCACTGCTTTGCTGGCCCCCAGCAGTCCCCGCGTGTGCAGAATTTTAGCTGCCAGAATGGGAGAGTGGATTTCAGGGACAATACAAAGGTGAGCAAGCAGCATGTGTATAGGGAGTGCTGGGCCAGAGCCCAGAAAATGTCTCCCTTGCCTCTAAGCACTATACTACGACGAGCTCTCTCTAGCTTATGTAAATCGTCATGTAGAATTGAGCTAAAGACACCTTAAAACTCAAAAGGGATATTTCTTCAGCTAGAAGCGTTTACTTCTACATTGCACTTAAAGTGCACTAGAATTCAAACCCCAAAATGCGGGTGAATTCAGGTTGTTAAGAGGATGATCCCAAACCCATTAACTTAATGTGGAATTAACACTTTTTTGGGGTGTGGAATAGGCTTGAAAAGTGGGTGACTACTAATGAGGTGAATGCATTGCACTTTAATGCAAACAGTTTAAAATCAAAACACAGTAATAACCAACAGCTAAAAGATGACCAGTCAACCTTTGCATAGGTCTTTCCACTGCGCACCCATACATGTACCAGTAACTTTTGATCCCTTTGAGCTATGAACACATTTTTGTGTTAAAATCGCAGATTATGTAGCAGATGGCCGATTATGTTACAGATGCGGCAAATCCATAAGTACGTGGAAAACGCAGCAGAATCTCATCATTCCAGTGGCCATGACTATGCAAGAGTCGTGTAATACCTAGCCCTGGGTGGTGAACTTTGCTCCGTTCGCGGAGTTTGTGGAGCTTTCTGCACTCCGCACTCTGCGGGGCTCGTGGAGGAGTTTTTTCTGCGCTTGTGATCACAAACAATAAGTTTGCGATTGCGAACTGTAATTTCGCGAGCGAGAGCTGCCACTCGGGCAGAATTTCTACCCGAGGGGCAGGAATACCAGCACAAACTGCATTTTCACACTGCACTCCGCCACTCCCAGAACTTCACTTAATGTTTTTGTAACTTCACGGAGTTTCACGTAGCAAAACTCCGCGAACTACACCCAGGCCTGGTAATACCTGGCAAAAGAGAATAAACTCAGGGAATGTAAGATGAAGCAAAACATGTAAAACGTAAAGAGGAGCAGCAACGCTTACATGGATTCCTCCTTTAAATGTTTTCCAGGCATTTTTTTAAAATCAATCACCGTTTTTGCCTGCAGAGTTATGGAGCTGAAGAGAGCCCTGGGGAAACCGGTTTTAAAGTCAGTTTTTAGGTCGAGCGACCTATCTCAATGCGCATGCGCATTGAGAGCGGGAGCTCGATATAAAGGGGCTTAAACAGAGGTTTAACTAGCTGGCGATTTGGTGCTGTGCCCGTGAAATGCTCGTGCACAGCATCAAATCGCCAGCCATCTGCCATCTGTTCCCCAGCAGCTCCGCCCCACAAGCTTCCCCCAGCGTGCGCTCTGGCTCAGCCGAGCCGCACTCCTCCCACACCTCTCACACACAAGTTTCTTGCCCACAGATTTATTTCTCTTGTTTTCACCAAACCGGTTCTCATTATCAATGGAAGCAGCAATTATTAAGGTACGGTTGGTTAATTGCACTCGGCATAAGAGCGTTTGAGACAGTGTTTTGTACTCACTGAAACTATTATGATTTGTACACTGTAATAAGGAGAATAGACATATACTACATACACGACTTCCATTAATGTGGAATTTACATCGTTTGATTATGCCTTTTGCTCAACACAGTGGAAGGTAGATACTCACTTTGAGTTTTAATGATTACATGCACATTTACGCATCTTAAATAACCGTGTTCTTCACGCAGTTGAGAGCTTCTTACACAAACCAGTTACAGGGAGGTTCCCATCACATGGGTTTGCGTGGACACGGAGACTTTTGTTGTACTTTTGTCATTTACCATAGAGGGCTTAGTGCGCCTTTGGTTAGCATACTTAACTCTCCTCCCCTCGCGACGCTCTTCCCGCAAACCATCTGTTTCCCAGCCGCCTGCCTGCCTGCCTGCCTTACCACATCAAAGGCAGCCCAGCCTCCCTCCCACAAGATTCTCAGCGTGCGCTCTGACTCAGGCCGGCACATCTCCTCCCCTAATTATTCACTGCATGGCCTGCTACAGAGCGCACGCTGGGAGAAGCTTGTGGTAGGAAGGCTGCAGCCGTGTATATCCTTTTCCTCTCCTTGCCCCTTTCTCATTATGTCTGACTTGTTAAATGATTGTCCTATATTCCTAGCATTATTCCCAACACTCGGGATTTTGTCACTGTAAACAAGATTTGGACAGTATAGTTAATACAACTCAAATACCTTTAAAACAAACCTGAACTGTGCTCTGCTTAGCTTGTTAGTCTCTTGAGGCCGGTTTAAAATGAGTTTGTCAGTGCAAAGAAAACACGCTGCTGGCAAACGTTCCCTTCACAAACGGACTTTTGATGACTTCTGTGTAGAATGTTCAAAATAAATGTTGCGCCTTTACACCTTCACAATGTGTCTAGCTTCACCTTTCTTAATAACTCGACTGACAACATAACTCCAGTATGCAAACAACCTATAACCCCACCACATCCACCACCACATCCACCAACACTTTAACCACACCCACCACCACCACATCCACCACACCCACCACCACTACATCCACTACCCCATCCACCACCACCACCACCCCATCCACCACCACTGCATCCACCATCACCACCGCATCCACCACCACCACATCCACCACCACATCCACCACCACATCCACCATCACCTGCACATCCACCATGACATCCACCGCCACATCCACCACATCCACCGCATCCACCACCACCGCATCCACCACCACCACATCCACCGCATCCACCACCACATCCACCATCACCACCACCTCCACATCCACCATGATATCCACCTCCACATCCACCACCACATCCACACACACCGCATCCACCACCACCACATCCACCACCACCACCACATCCACCACCACCACCACATCCACTACATCCACCACCGCATCCACCACCACATCCACCACCACCGCATCCACCACCACCACATCCACCACCACATCCACCAACACTTTAACCACACCCACCACACCCACCACCACTACATCCACCACCCCATCCACCACCACCACCACCACCCCATCCACCACCACCCCATCCACCACCACTGCATCCACCACCACCACTGCATCCACCACCACCACCACATCCACCGCATCCACCACCACATCCACCATCCCCACCACATCCACCACCACATCCACCACCACATCCACCACCAAATCCACCATCACCACCACATCCACCACCACATCCACCACCACATCCACCACCACATCCAGCATCACCTCCACATCCACCATGACATCCACCGCCACATTCACCGCATCCACCACCACCACATCCACCACCACCACCACATCCACCACCACCACATCCACCACCACATCCAACACATCCACCACCACTTCCACCACCACCGCATCCACCACCACCGCATCCACCACCACCGCATCCACCACCACCGCATCCACCACCACCGCATCCACCACCACCACATCCACCACCACATCCACCACCACATCCACCAACACCACATCCACCACCACACCCACCACCACCCGATCCACCACCACATCCACCACCACTTCCACCACCACCACTTCCACCACCACCACATCCACCACCACCACATCCACCACCGCATCCACCACCACATCCACCACCACCACCGCATCCACCACCACCGCATCCACCAACACCACTTCCACCACCACATCCACCACCGCATCCACCACCACCATATCCCCCAGATCCACCACCACCACATCTATATGTGTGTGTGTGTGTGTGTGTGTGTATGTGTGGCTGTGTGTGTGTGTAGGTGCAAATGCCATGTTCTTGGATTTTCGTCACAATAAAATACACTGAACATAATCTTCACAAAAGTTATTTACAAACGTTTAAGGTATTGCCATTATAAATTACAAGAACTTTTATTGAAGTATTAATTATTTACAAAATTAAAAGCCATTGTTATTTGTAATATCAATACATCTAAGTCACGTAAATACAACACACATTGCATTACAAATGCTATAGGTGTCACATTTGCAAAAGTTAAAACTATTGACATTGTAACTGACAAAGCTATTAATTTTGCTATTTTCAAAACCAACACATAAATAAAAAAAGTGTCATTTACAATACCAATCGCTCAAACTTTCCTAATGCGAGACCTATTGCATTTCCAATGCTTGTTAATTATTGCTGAGTTCAAGACCTGGCATGAAACACCACACTTAAAACTCTGCCCCAATCATACCTATATACATAAAACGGGCCTTATTTACGAGAAAGGGACTCAGCGCGGCACCGCAAGCTATTTGGCTGAGCCGCACTGAGTCACTTTCAAAACACAGGGATGCCTCATATTTACAATGATGTGTCACATCCCTGTGCTTTCCCCTGCGCTGGGGCACAATTTGGCTGCCATGCGCCACCGCAGGCATGGTGCAAAGGTGTTTTTGCAATTTAGGAGGGATTGTTTTTGTGCTGCAAGGGACACCTTTCTGCACATAAACAATCACCAGGGTTGATTTCTCACCCTGGGCAATGAACTCTAGTTTGCAGAGATGTGTTAACTACGCATTCTATTAAAACCACGAAATTCAGGCAACTCCATTCCTCCAGACTAAACTGCACCCACAAATGCTTTGATAAAGCAACTTTACATGCTAAGAAAGCATAAAACCAATTCACAAAAGGGAACTTTGAAAATGAAAAATATCAGACAATGAGAGAGGTGATGATTTTGGGGTCCCCCCTAACCTAGGGGGAGGACCAAGCAGATGCCTTGAACACAAATAGCATATCATGCTGCACGATTCAGTGGTGGTCCCATCCTCTTAGAATCACCCCAAGAACAGTTATGGGCTAAAATACAATCCCAACCAAAGGCCCTGCAAAGCATTATGGGAGGAGATTAGCAGTGGGCAGTGAATATTATAGTATCCAATATCAAAATTAATCTACAAAGAGCTGCAGTTCAACTAGTCGTTACTAGGTGTCCCTCACGAGTCAAATGCAAAAGCATTGAAATTACTGCATCAAGCTGCAGTTCAACTAGTCATTGCTAGGTGTCCCTCAAGTCAAATGCTTTTGCATTTGACTCATGAGGGACACCTAGTAACGACTAGTGGAACTGCAGCTTCATGAAAGGGTTTCAATGCTTTTGCATTTGACTCGTGAGGGACACCTAGTAACGACTAGTGGAATTGCAGCTTGATACAATAATTTCAATGCTTTTGCATTTGACTCGTGAGGGACACCTAGTAACTACTAGTTGAACTGCAGCTCTTTGTAGAATAGCACTGACTACTGGTATTCAGCCCGGCGCCAGAGGGCTGACCAACTATTCATGCACATTAAGGAGGGTGCCACCACTCCTCCCCCCTGCGCAGCCCAGCCCTGCCCCACAAAACTGCCCCAGCACAAAAAATGATATTAACACCAAACTCAGCTTCCAGGAAGGAATGAAAGCCTGGATGAGCAACAGTTGCCTAAAGCTCAACTCAGAGAAGACAGAGGTCCTCGCCCTTGCACCCTCCCCCACCACTTGGGACAACACCTGGTGGCCCACCCACCCCGACGGACCACGCCCGGAACCTCTGCATCATTCTAGACTCCCCCATCACCATGACTCGCCAGATCAATGCTGTCGCCTCCACCTGTTTCAACTTTCTCTGCATCCTCTGCATTACCTTCAAGTGGATGCCCCCCCCCCCGAAGCCAGAAAGACTGTCACCCAGGCACTCATCATCAGCAGAATGGACTACGTTAACGCCCTCTACGCTGGAATCAACAAATCCCTGCTGTACAAACGCCAGACCATCCAGAACACCGCTGCCACATTCATCCTTGGCACCCCAGGACATAAGCACACGACCCAGCACCTGCGAGACCTCCACTGACTCCCCGGCATGAAGAGAGTAACCTTCAAGCTACTCACCCACGCCTACAAATCCCGGACTTCTAGGTGAGGGACTTGTCCTACCCCGAAGACCATCTGAAGATGCGGGGTCTTAATCCTGCGTTGACCTGTGTACAGGTCTTGTTAACTGTTTCACGTACCCTTTTTGTCTTTTTTGTCTTTTTTCTTTTACCCAGGGAGGGCATCACAAGGGTCAGGGGAGGGGACAAAGGAAAAGGGGGGGAGCCCCAATTTAGCTCGCTTGATCGGTTCGGGTGGGATGAGGGTTAAGCATTTCACGTGGAATGTTAGGGGCCTCAACTCTCCTAACAAGCGACATCGCTTCTGGAAGTTCTTGGTAGACCAGTGCCCGCAGGTAGTAGCGATACAAGAATCCCACATCAAGCGGGATGAAGAGAGTCGACTCAAACAAAGGCGAGTCCCCCTCATATGTCAGGCCACTAGCAACAAGAAACACAATGGGGTCGCATTGCTAATCCACACTTCAGCCCACTTTATACATGAGGCCACACAGAGCGATAGGGAAGGTAGATTTATTATGGTCAAAGGTACACTGACAGGAAGGCCTTGCACAATAGCTTCGGTGTATGCCCCCAATTCGGGACAGGCAGGCTTCCTATCCTCCTTCCTAGACACATTGCTGGGGTTCGCTATGGGAGGCCTAATCATTATGGGAGACTTCAACCTCTTCCGGGACTCGGATATGGATTCCTCACATGTCCATAGAGCAGGGGAAGGGGTGTTTCCCGAGGCTCTGAAGTTGTCTATGTGTCAAGGGGGACTGACCGATGTTTGGCGCCACCTTAATCCAACGACAAAAGATTAATCATTATTTTCCCATGCGCACAAATCATACTCACCGATTGACCACGCCTTCCTCAGCCAATCACTTTGACACACGGTCACAAACTCCCTTTTCCTACCCATACCTCTCTCGGACCTCGCACCCTTGACTTGTCTATTAGACTGGCCGACCCTGCGCTCCAACTTGATCAGATGGTACTACCCCGAGTTTTTAAGCAGAGATCGCTTACATCGAGATGATCTCCGCAAGGCAATCAAACACTTCTTGCTACTAAATGACCTGGCAGATACATCCCCGATGACTAATTGGGATGCTTTTAAAGCAAATATTAGGGGACAATGCATCTCATTAGCTGCCTCTCTTAGAAGGCTCCAGACGAAGGAGCGCCTGGAGCTGGAACAAGAGCTTTCTGACGCAGAGAAAACTCATAAGGCCACCTTTTCAGCCCTTTCTTTGAGAAAACTCACAGCTCTTAGAGGAAAACTTAGCGCCATATACACAAATAGAGCTGAGAAAAGGGTGCACCGACTTCAAGCACGGGGATATGAGGGGAAAGACAACGTGGGTACTCTGTTAGCTAAACAGCTGCGGGTCAAGCAGGAGAAAGAATTTATCAAACAAATTTTAGATGATCAGGGTGCGACACACACTAGTGAAGGGGGGAAGGCGCGGGCATTCCTTGAATTTTACCAAACAATCTATCTGGCTGACACTTTTAGAGTGGAAGACCAGCAACAATACTTGACTGATCTAAATCTCCCACAAGTCCCTGCTTCCGTCAATGATGGCTTAGGGGCGCCAATTACTAAAGAAGAGGTCCAAGCTGCGATCGATTCCCTTAAACTACGCAAAGCACCAGGGCCTGACGGGCTCATGGCCTAATTTTATCATACTTTCGCTGCCGATTTAAGCCCCCACCTGACTGTACTTTTTAATGCCATTGCCTCCCAACAGGCGGTCTCATCCACTATGGGCAAAGCTCTAATCTCTGTTATCCCTAAGCAGGGAAAAGATCCACAAAATATTCATAATATCGACCCATTGCCCTCTTATACCTAGACGCCAAACTCTATTCCAAAATTCTAGCCAGCCGCCTCGAGAAAATAATACCGGATCTCATACATCCCGACCAATCGGGATTCATTAAAGGGCGACAACCTGAGACGGATCTTCCAGCTCATTGATAAGGCCCACAAGAAACGAATCCCAGCAGCTCTACTCTCCCTCGACGCATGAAAGCCTTTGATCGAGTTGACTGGACCTTTTTGATGCTCTCTCTGTGCCGATTTGGATTTTGTGAGGCCTTTATAAATATGATCCAGGCCAATTTTAGTGCTACTCGATCTCGAGTGGTGATGAATGGGGTGTCTTCACATTTTTATAACTTGACGAGGGGGGCGAGGCAGGGCTGTCCCCTCTCCCTGTTACTTTTTGCCCTTAGCATAGAACCTTTCGCAACCCGAATACGAGACAACCAGAACATCACCGGGAATACATTTGGGAAGGACGATCACAAAATATCACTGTTTGCGGACGATGTCCTCTTGCCAGTTACCAACCCTGACATCTCTTTACCAGCAATCAGTCAAGAATGAACAAAATTTGAAATGGTCTCGAGATTTAAAATAAACCCATCCAAGTCCTCTCTTTTCAATCTTACTCTACCGCCGAGGACTTAGAATAAGCTTGAGAAGATGACCTCTTTCCAGTGGGCACAGAAGGCTACCCTAACGATAATGAAAAAAGAACTCAGAAGAATCACGCTACATGGCAGGATGATGACCGAATACTTAAGAAGCAATATAGCTCCACAAGGCTTAATTGTGAATATCATTCCAAGACTATTTTTGGAGGACAAACTATTTAAAGTCGATTGGTGCCAGGTGTCCTGGAAATGCACCAAAGACCTACTTTTCCTGATTTCACAAACAGCGAAGCGCCTTGCTGATGCCCTACAAGACAAAATCTCAGCCATAGAAGCTACTATGAAAAGTGCCATCAGTAAGAATAACAAAGCAGCCTTCACTACAAAGTTAGCTGAAATAAATCAAGAAATGTCAGATCATCATGATTTTCTCCTTAATCAAAAAACAACCAAACTCCAGAAAGACATTACCAAATTCGAGAAAGAAAAAGTCTACCCATACCTTAAGGATGGTTTCAAAGGGAAGAAGACTAGCTATTCCTCAGATGAGAATTCGGATAGCAACATGAGCAGACGAGGTTCCACGAGTAGTGATTCCAGTGGTGGCCACCCTGGCAGGAACACTCGGTTCCAACAACGCTCCACCTGGCAGCAGGGCTACCAACCAGGTCCTACCTTCATGGGTCCCCCCCATATGACACCACCGTGGCAATATCCGTTCTTCCCACAAGGCCCTCCACAGTATTACCCTCCAAATCCGCCACCTTTTCAAGGCAGAGGCTGGGGCAGAGGAAGAGGGCGAAAGCGAGGAGGACAGAAAGGAGTACAGTGGCAAGACCAACTGACCCCATCAACCACAATGGAAACCAGGAGCATAACATCCAGGGGGAGAAGAGCCTGATCGTCAATCTCTCGAAGAAAGTACTCTCACCTGTGGAGACCAGCATTTTGGAAAAGGGACTCGGATTCGTCCCGACCCCTACCCCAGACAGCTTCCAGGAGATGATTGAGATCCAACAATTATTTAGGAAAGTACGTCTCCGTGCCTTTTTTGACAACAAACCTGAAACCATCAATGATGATACTGGACTGAGAAAACCGTCCACCTTTACCCCCACCGATGGGATGGTCCCCCCGGAGATCCTGACTTTCGAACGAGCTGTCCTGACTAGTCTGAAGAACAAACCATCAGTCAAACAGTTCCACAACCTCACGTCCAAAGAAAGACAAGCATCCATTAATCTGGGCCAGGATCAATCCATCGTCATAAAACAGGCAGATAAGGGGGGAGCAACGGTCATCCAAGATTATGAGGACTATGACCGTGAATGCAGACGGCAACTGTCCAATACCAACCATTATCGACCCCTCACTGAGGATCCTACCAAACGGCTGACCACAACTATCATGAGCCTTATAATCGAGGGAGAAACCAACGAATGGATTACCAAGAAAGAGGCGGATTTCCTTACCACCACGGAACCGATCACGCCTTATTTCTATACCCTCCCCAAAATTCACAAGGGGATTACCCCGGTCCCGGGGAGACCCATAGTCTCCGGGATTGGGTCACTCCTGGAGCCACTATCCCAATTTTGCGATGCTTTCCTGCAGCCCCTGGTGAAGCAAATTCCCTCGTATCTGCAGGACACCAGAGATGTCCTTCACCTTATTGATGAAGTGGATGGCAGAGAGGATGTTGACCTCCTCCTAACTTTAGATGTAGAGGCATTATACACTAACATCCCTCAACAAGCCACCTTGGAAGCCGTGGAATCTACATTACGACTGGAAGAATGGTCCTCTCCAACTCCCATTACCTTCATCATGGAACTAGCCCACATAGCCCTCACAGAGAATTTTTTCAGATACAAGTCACACCTCTATCACCAGGTCAGCGGGACATCTATGGGTTCTACCTTCGCGCCTAGCCTGGCCTGTATTTATATGGCAACTTTCGAAAAGATTCACATCTATCCACCCGAACAGAACCCGTTCCGGGCACACCTTACCCTTTGGCGTCGTTACATTGACGACATTCTAATATTCTGGAAAGGTGATCGAACGAGCTGTGAGGCCTTTTGCGCATGGATTAACCTACAAGACCCCTTTCTTAAGTTCACAGGCACAATCTTTGAGAAATCGGTCCCCTTCCTAGACTTAACAATCAGGTTGGATCCCACAGAAATTACTACTACTCTTTTCAAGAAAGAGACTGACCGGAATAGCTTGCTCCTGTACAAGAGCCACCACACCAGATCTCTGAGAGACAACCTGCCGTTCGGGCAATTTTTACGGCTCCGCAGGAACTGTACCTCAGTATCAGACTACAAACAAGAAGCTAATATTCTACAACATAAGCTCTTGGATAGGGGGTAACCAACGCAACTCCTAAAGAATTCATCGAAAAGAGCCCTCAACAACAATAGAGACTCGCTCTTGGAAACCCACACCAAGGAGAAGGATGACTTGATTACCTGCGTTACGTCCTACACAAGAAATTCCACGTTTATAAAGAAAACTGTGAACTCACACTGGGGAATCTTAAACACAGCGGGCCTTGATCTACCTCGGCCCCGTTTTGCTTTCAAAAGGACAGCCAACCTCAAGGACACTTTAATCCACACCCGCCCTAAGAAGTTCAGCACACGCCCTCTGAAAACCCTGTGGGACTTGCCCCCTGTCGTGGGTCATCATCGGTGTGGTTCTTGTGTGGTATGCCCTCAGACTCTCCAGGGCAAAACTCTTGAACTCCCCAACGACTTCACTTGGCATCGTAATAAGCATACGAACTGCAACAGTGCAAAATGCATTTATATGCTTATGTGCCCATGCAAATTGCTCTACATCGGGATGACGATGCGCACTGTCAAATTGCGCATCATGGAACATTACAGCAACATCCGATGTAAGAAGACACACACTAAGCTGTACGAACACTGTAGACAACAAAATCACTTGCCTGCAGATATACAATGGACCATTCTCGAATGCCATCCTCCTATCAGTCAGCAGGCACTGTACAAAATGGAACAGCGGTGGGTGCACCGCCTTCAGACTGATGCCCAGGGTCTTAACGATTCTATTCCTTGGAATGTGCTGGCCAGATAAATCGAACTTAGCCTTTCCCTTAATTAATAAGTGAAGCCTATCCGTGAGATTCATCTCTCCCCCTTTGAGCCTGAGCGCTTTTCGGTAAAACCCCAACCCGGTACCGAATATGCTTATGCACATTGAAATCTCCCCACTTTAAGATGGCGCTCCACTTTTGGCCGGCTTGAGACGTCGCTGGTTTGACTGTCCCTTCTTTCTTTCCATATGACGCTCCCTCGCGCCTCCTAGCAACGCACCCTCGACACGCCCACCCACGGCGCCCGCGGTTACCGGCATTTATACCTCGCGGACGGACACCGACCCACCGGCTGTCCTGCGATACCGCCGCCGTGGGATGCGTAGGTGCTGACCCGCTTTGCCTCGAGCAATTCAGGTAAGGTGCAGGGGACGGACACGATGGATGCCCGATTGATCGATACTCATTAGTAGCTAACAACATTGTGAGATCCTGATGGTGTATCCACCTCTGTGATCACGCAAACTGCGACCACTAAATATACCCCGTCTACCCTTTCATGTAGGGGACTCCTCGCTGCTCAGGCCTTCCCAAGGACAGTTCGTGGGGCCCGGCCACCAGAGATTAAGGGTAAGGAACTGCCGAGAGTCACCCGGCTGATGACCTCGCTATTTATTTATTACCCTAGTAAAACACGTTCGGCTTTGTTTTCTCTGTACCCTCAGAATTCCTTTTTACAATTATACTACCGCTAAGCTGTAAAACACGACTGGGTGTCATAGCATGGAGTATAAATAATGGTATATATTTAACCTATGTATTCCTAGTAATTTTATCGATGGTATACATCATTACCCTCCCGCCCCTCCCTTGACACATCACACACTCTCTCTCTCTTCCCTTTTACATCACCAGGTTGTGGATGTACACTCCTTGAACCGTAGTAGATGTTCTAGTACGCTTCTACATGTAAGATCCTGCCTGATCGCACCCAGGACTGATTGTGTCCATTTCTTCCCAACATTTAGGGCATGGACCACCGCAGGATCATTCCCTGCCCTGATACACAGGTTGTATATGAAATTTTCTTCAATTAGGTTGAAATTTCGCACTAACTGATGAGCGTCTATAGGTCCTGAAGGATTGCCTTTACGGCATGAAACATGTTGACCACACCATAGGCGAGGGTTGAACGAGGCCAAATTACCTTACCCGTTGTGCTTCGCAACCCCTCCCTTTACCAATTTTAATTAAGCAGTGAGCCATATCATTAAAGTTGTCCTAATGGACTCTACTGACTTATTTTAATTTGTCACTCACGCTCACTTTTGCACTCCCTAGGTCCCTCACACGCATGCACCCATTGGCCAGGAATAAAAGAACTCCGCTAAAAGAGTAGCACGACGTGCTACCCGGCAGGCATTGCACCGCCAGCCTGTCGCTGGAGCAGGAGGCCAATGATGACACGATACAGTCATTAGGTCGGATGGCTACAGTTGTCTAGCCTTTTAATTGTGTGAGGCATCCTTTATTCCGTTAAGGGTTCACTTGATTCCCTGCTGCACGTTGCTATCCTTTCTAGAGAGAGCTACTGTCCTTTCCCCTCCCGTAGCAAACTCACCCCTTTGGGGAACTCTGTACACTCTCTTGTTACCCCCTTGTAGGACACGTACATTGGACCCCGGTAAAAATTGTCCCTCATTGTCCCCCTTGATTGCTAACACAGAAGGCTATCACATACCTAGGGGTCCACATCACCCCCTAACACTCTGACATATATAAAGCTAACTATCCGCCCCTTCTCCGCCAACTAAGAGCTGATTTAAAAAATGGAATGTTGCATACATCTCATGGATAGGCAGGATCAACGCAATTAAAATGAACGTACTACCTCGCCTCCTTTACCTTTTCCAGGGACTTCCTATAATGCCTAAAAAAACCTTATTGCCCGAACCAAAAACTATGCTCCTCAAATTTATCTGGCAGGGGAAAAGGGCGCAACTGTCATACCACCTATTGACGAGATCTCGTGTTAAAGGTGGGTTGGCCCTCTCGGACTATATTTCATGTATTTCAGGGCGGCTCAGCTACGCACGCTGGGTGAGTGGTCTGACAAACTATGGCTCCACATTGACAGGCAGGTAACTGGCAGAACTATCTGGGACCTACCCTGGAGACACAAAGCAGATAGGTCATTCAACGCATACTTAAGTGTCCCTACCTCCACTACCGTGCAAGTGTGGGATGCAGTCACCAAATCACTACCTCTGACCACGTTTCTATCCCCCTATACCCCCATCCACCTCTCTAAAGACTTCCCTCCTGTGCTTCAGGAAGGGCCCTTTGATTTATGGAAGGACGGAGGTTGCCTTATGATCTCTGATTTGTTTCAAGGTGACAAAATATGCTCCTTCCAGGACTGCATGAACCGCTTTCACCTACCGCACTCTGAACGATTCGACTATACGCAACTTATTCACTGGGTCCAGCGACCCCAGATGCGCCAAGCTGCCACCAGGGACCACCTCCCCATAGAAAAATGTGTTCAATCCGGCACTACGGGTAAAGGTTGTATTTCCTTCTTATATACGCTACTACTTGCCCTTTCTCCGCATCGAACACAGCGACATAGTACATTGTGGGGTGACATGCTGCGAACTCCGCCATCGGAGAAACAGTCTATAGAGACGTAGCAAAATTCAATAGATCCATGCACCTCTGGGAAGCCCACTACAAGAAACTATACGACTGGTACCTTCATCCTCACAAATTGCACTCTATTTTTCCGGGCACTTTGGATTGCTGCTGGAAGGGTTGTGGCCTACTAGGTGATTTTAAACATATTTGGTGGGATTGCCCGGTCATCCAAACTTTCTGGAAGGGAATCCTTGCCCAAATTAAGCTCATACTGGGATTCCCTATAGGAGAGTCTATAGAACATGTGTTTAGGGGCGGCCTTAGGCATGTGCAAGCTGTGCACCTGCACAGGGCCACCAAACTCCAGGGGCCACCACGCCAATATATATCCTTAATATAATAATCCTCTGAGGATGGATACATATTTGCGTGGCGGCCCCTGGCAGGGATTTGGCGGCCTCTGGCTCTGTTCTACTTCCAAACATCATGACTCCCCCTCTTCACTGGCCTCCGCGCTCCGCCCTGCCCGGACCCCCTATTCCGGGTCCCCCTACCTACGCTCCCTGCCCAGGGCCGCCATGAGCCTAGAGCCGCCCCTGATTTGTTATTAGGTCTTCGAGACCCACTACTCAAATATCAAACACATGCTGATCGCTCAGTTTTGTGGGTGTGTTTGGGTGCTGCCAAAATGGCCATAGCTGCAGCTTAGGAAAAAAGCTGCGGCCCCCTCGCTCACCCAGTGGTACGCTCGCCTGTGGAGGGCGCTGGCCATGGAACGCCTGACTGATATAGTTGACGACTCCCGCAAGGGTTTTGATTACATTTGGGGCCCCTTGGTTAGCTACCTTTCAGAGGGACTTCCCTTATTTGCTTGTAGCCCCTGACTCAGAGCTTACACCTCTTCTTAATCTAGAAGCCTTCACGTGGGACAGCTCTCCCCCCTCTGACACCAGCTAAGAGATGGCGATCCGCGCTGCCCGTGGGATACCCCCGCCTGCCACTGACCTCCTCCCCTTGGTATATTAACGCCTAGATTTCTCCAACTTCCCTGGGTGCCACTGGTGTTGATTTATTTATTTTGTATTGAATGGTTGCCCCCCTTTCTCTTTTTCTGTAACCTTTGTTATGCCTCTAGCAGCAGTCAAAGATGCAGCCATCTAGAACCCGGGGTGCCTGTTAGGCACCTTAGCAATGGTGTTTTCCCCTATGACTGTCCAATAGGGAACTTACCTTGGGGCTATACGAGAGTTCGATTTGGACCTATATGTTGTAGTAATGCATTACTTCCGGGTTCACATACGTTGTGGGTGTAGTTACCGAGATTGTACGAAACTGTGGGCCTGATTCACAGAATGAACTTAAGACTCAATCCTAAACTTACTACTATTTTGGTATTCACAGAAGTTAGGATTTTATCTTAAGTTTGTCTTAAGACAAACTTAAGACAGACTTAAGACAGACTTAAGACAAAATCCTAACTTCTGTGAATACCAAAAGTAGTAAGTGCACCACCCACAGCAACACCCATTGAGCGCCCCTTTAATGCATTGTTCTGTGTGAAAGGGGCACATATTTGGAAGGCCATGAAATGCAACGTAAAGTGGCTTTGCGTGGCCTTGTAAATATGCTGCGGCACATTGAGCCACCGGAGCATCAGCATCATCAGGCAGGTGAAGGTCCGCAGGTGTAGGGGGAAGCTCTTCGAGGTCCTTCCTTATTCAATATTTATATGGCCCCTTTAATAACTTTGATTATAGCTTTTGGAATTGCAACTACTTCCTATGAAGACGACACCCAATTGATCCTGTACTTGGACCAGTGCTTAATTTGAACCGTTGTTTCCGGTGCTAGGTACTGGCACATAATTGTCAACACCGGCACTTAAGATAATCTGCCACATGGTACAGTTGTTTATTAATTCATGAATGGCTAATACCTACCGCCCAAGTCATTTTGTTTAGCTTAGGGGGTCTGAAATAGTCCTAACCATCACACTCCTCCAAGTGTGAGAATTCAGAGTTGTGTTGATGCTGTCATTGGCAGTGCTGGTAAGGGCAACAGCTGGTGCAAGCTGCTGTAGCCTCCTGAAGAATCCCCTGGCATTTACTTTATTACAAATTAAGCACTGCCCTGGACAAGGGTTCCTTTGGGGCCAAACAGAATTTTAAAAACAGTTTTGTTAACATCATTCTTTGGATGGAAAAATAATCTAAAATGTAACACCGACAAGAGAGAAATTCTATTGTTCGGGAAGTCAAATCAGTTTTTTCACCATTACATGTCATGTCATGTCATGTCAAAGGTTCTTATATAGCGCCTTATCACCGCAAGGTCTCAAGGCGCTTGCTTTGGGAACCCGTCCTGGCTTTTTCCCTGTGAGATAACCCGTACTGGGCATCCCCAAGGTGAAAGCCAGGCATCCTACCGCGGGGGGGCCGTAGTGGAGATTAAGCAAGCTATTGCCCAGAGTTGCAGAGTGTGAACCCGTGATTCGAGTAGGCACCGAAGCGAGAATTATCGAGTCCGTGGACATTTGGGCTCAAGACCCTGCCGCGTCGGGAATTGAACCCTGGTCCCGGGTCTGACCTCTGCTTCTGGGTCTGCCTCCTCTAACCAGTGAACCACACTTCTCCACTGATAGCCACATGATAGCCAGATTCTTACCCCTACCTCCACCACCATAGTAGAAGTTGCACAAAACGTGGGAGTTAAATTTGATAACGCTGTTACGTTTTGACCACAAGCAGTATCAGTCGCTGGTATGTGTTTTTCACAGATAAAATCTTTATAAAGTTCTTCAACTTTCTCCTGCTAGCTGCTAGGAAGACTGTAGCCTTTGCCTTGATAACATCGAGGTTGTAGTACTGTAATAGTCTGTATGCTGGGACATCTCAACAATTGCTTCACAAACTCCAGACGGTCCAGCAATCGGCGGTCAGACTGGTGCTCTCACTTCCCAAACACAGTTCTGGTCCAAAGCCCTCAGAGACCTACACTAGCTACCAATTCATAAGCGGGTACTACTTAAGATGCTGGTTTTAGTTTTCAGAGCTCTTCTCATGCCAAGGGTCCTAAATATTTCACCAATAGGTTCTGCCTTTCCAGGACTCAGAGGACACTTATATCGTTCAATGCTAAGCTGATAACTTCCCACGTTTAGGCTTAAATCCAGAGAAGGCAAATCATTTATGGCCTTGGGAGTCAAAACCTGGACTCAATTGCCAGTCTTGCTTCAGCTACTAGAGAACGAAGCTTGTTTCAGAAAATCTCTGAAGACCTGGCTCTTTAAGAGGCCAGATGTTCTGTGCCACTCTGTAATATAGCAGGGTTTGGATGCACTTTTTCCTAAGGGTGGGCGTAGTTGGTGGAGTACTACTACGCGGAATTCCAAAAGCTCACTCCGTCGGACTCCTAATTAATAAAACAAAGACCTCATATACTTTTGGTAAATTAACAAGTATCTCCGTCTTTACATGCTAAAATGCATATAGTCATTTCACAAAAATGAAAATGAAAATTGAACAATCAGTGAGAGAGGTGATGCTTTTAGGATCCTCCCTAACCCAGGGAGAGAACCAAGCAGATACCTTGTAAACAAAGAGCACATCTTGCTGAAAGATTCGAAGGTGGTCCCATCCTCTTAGGACCACCCCAAGTAAAGTTATGGGCTTGAATACAATCCCAACCAAAGGCCCTGCAAAGCATTATGGGACAAGATTAGCAGTGGGCAGTGAATATGATAGTATCCAGTATCAAAATAATTCTAAAAAGAGCTGCAGTCCAACTAGTAGTTGCTAGGTGTCCCTCATGAGTCAAATGCAAAAGCATTGAAACCCTTTCACGAAGCTGCAGTACCACTAGTTTTTACTAGGTGTCCCTCATGAGTCAAATGCAAAAGCATTTGACTTGAGGGACACCTAGCAATGACTAGTTGAACTGCAGCTCTTTGTAGAATTTATAGTATTAGCTCTCAGCTCAGCCCCAGAGCTGCTGCCCCTTGAGGAATGTTTTGATATTGGATACTATAATATTCACTGCCCACTGCTAATCTCGTCCCATAATGCTTTGCAGGGCCTTTGGTTGGGATTGTGTTTTTGCCCATTACTGTGCTTGGGGTGGTCCTAAGAAGATGGGACCACCACTGAATCGTTCAGCATGATATGCTCTTTGTGTTCAAGGCATCTGCTTGGTCCTCCCCCTAGGTTAGACAGGACCCCAAAACCATCACCTCTCTCAATGCCTGATATTTTTCATTTTGAAAGTTCACTTTTGGGAATTGGCTATATGCTTTTTAGCATGTAAAGTTGTTTTATCAAAGCATTTGTGGGAGCAGTTTACTAGCTGACTCCGTTACATGGAGGAAGGGAGTTTTTGTCTGTAATTAGAAAGACGCTGGGGCGCCAAGTACTGCCCTAACCTGAAATCTATCTACAAAACTGCACTATCGCTTTATAAAGATCACCTAATAGCTAGTAAAAAGGATTTTTATACTAGACAAATCAAGGAAGCAAAAAACTCTTCTAAGGAACTCTTTCGAATGGTTAACATACTTACATCGGCAAAAGGCCCACGATTTAAGTGTGACCAAGAACTATGCGATAATATTGCTGCAGCCTTCAAGATGAAAGTGTTGAACATTTTCAATAATTTTCAGAATTCCACCCCTTTCCCCTCGATAGATTTCACCTGTAGTGAGCATAACAAAAATACTTTGCTTGCCTTTTCTCCCGTCTCCGTTGAGACCGTAGCCAGATACATCCAAGACTCTCAATCTGGATCCCCTTCTGATCCTTGCCCGCCGAAAATCCTTAAAGAAATCGGCGATGTGGTTAGCCCAGCTCTCACAGATATTTTCAATTCCATGTTTAAGACTGGCTGTTTTCCATCAATTTGGAAAGATACCTCCATCCTCCCATTGCTTAAGAAACCCTCACTGGAGCCTACTGACCCAAATAATTATCGCCCCATTGCCAGGCTTCCTCTTCCAGCCAAAATAATAGATACAATTATGAATTCTCAATTGACACAATTCATTAATGATAACAATTTGCTGGATCCATCTCAGTTTGGCTTTCGCCGTGAGCATAGTACGGAGACAGCACTGATTAAGGCAACAGAAGAGATCAGGGTGGCGATGGATCGGGGTGGCACAGCCATGCTCATACTCCTCGATCTGTCAGCCGCATTTGATACGGTTGACCATTCTCTCTTGCATGAGCGGCTCGAGAGAATAGGGATCGGGGGTACAGCATCGGCTCTGCTTTCCTCCTTCCTAAAAGACAGAAGACTCATGGTTGAGTTGGATGCCCACCGATCGGATACATACACCCTCCCTTGTGGAGTGCCTCAGGGCTCGTCCTTGAGCCCGTCACTTTTTAACGTGTATGTCTCAGAGCTGGCCCCACTAATTCAGAACTCGGGGTTCTGCCTCACATCCTATGCTGACGACACTCAGATTGCCATTACCATACAAAAAAAAGATTCATCTCCCGCTGCACAATTCCAAACCTGCATGCGTTCGGTCAATCACTGGATGAACAACCATTGCCTCAAGTTAAACTCCTCTAAAACAGAGATCTTGACTTTTGGCAATGTTCAACCATGCTGGGGCAACCTTTGGTGGCCAGTGGAGATGGGTGTACCCCCCAGACCAGCGGAAAAAGTTAAGAACTTGGGGGTGTGGTTGGATCCTAAACTTTCCTTAATCCACCACACCAACGCTACTGTGTCAGCAAGCCACTCTCTCATCAAAAAGATCAGAAAAATTCTCCCATACATTCCAGCAGATGCCAGAAAACTGTTGTCACAGCCTTGATCCAGTCCAAACTGGACTATTGCAATGGATTATTAGGAAATGCCCAAAAACAGTGTCTCAAAAAACTCCAAAGTGTGCAGAACTCGGCCGCTAGATTGCTTCTCAACATTCCCAGAACCCACTCAGTCACCGCCGAAATCCACAAGTTGCACTGGCTTCCGGTGGAGAAACGGATTAAATTCAAAGCTCTGTCCATAGCTTATAAGGCCCTTAACAATAAAGGGCCGATCTTCTTTCAAAACTTGCTGGCCAGGTATGAACCTACCAGGTATCTCCGGTCCTCAGGCGCTAAACTTCTCCAGGTACCCAAAACCCGCACCGTCCAATGGGGCGTGCATAGTTTTCATTTTTACACCTCCAAACTCTGGAACTCGCTCCCTCTTGAGCTTCGAGAGTCTCCCTCTCTTATCGGCTTTCAGAAAGGCTTGAAGACCTGGCTATTCCAGAATTAGCCGTCAGTGCAGACTTCCCCACCCGTCCATAGCACCAAGACACCCACGGGTAAACGCGCGCTCTACAAATTACAATAACATAACATAACATAACAAGTAGTTAACAAATCTAGGATTACATGTTTTTCCTCCATTGTTGTTCACTAGTTTCGACTAGCATTAACCTTTTAGTATCGATGTTGATAGGCTTGTGCCAGGATACTCCTGTGTCCGGAGAGCTGGTAGAAGTTCAGATGGTGATTGATTTAGGCCCGTTCCTGTTTGTGCAGAGCCTTGTAAGCGTGTATCTGCATCTTAAACTGGAATCTCTTGTGGACGGGGAGCCAGTGGGGATTTCGTAGGAGTGGATTGATGTGGGCCCATCTGGGGAGATGGAGGACAAGTCTGGCAGCTGGGTATGCATGGTCTGTAGTCTCTGTAGTAGGTGTGTGGCGACTCCTATGTAGAGGCAGCACCAGAGGTTCTAGGGAACAAATGAAATACCACATTGACCCTACATCTTTCAACGTGCTGCTTAGCACCAAAGAGTGGACTTTGCAAGGACCCCTCTCACCAAATATAGCGAATATTATAACTCTTCAAGCAACACCTTGTCATCCAGAAGCCCCAGTGCACTCCAGCCATCCCGCCTTTACTCGCCTCCCTGCTATGCACCCCCTTAATTGGGCGTTCCTCTGTCGCTACGTAGCTAGTGCTGAGCTATATTGGTCTGCACACATACATACAGACATACATATATACATACATACATGCCACCAAGTCTCCACACGAAGCGTGGAGGGGCAAGAAGACTGCTGTACTGTATTGTAGAAACACAACTGTGTAAAGTAAGCTACCTTCTGCAAAGTCTGGTCACAGTCTGATAAATGCACCTATATTGTTCCCTCATTAAAAAAATCAATTTGACTTTAGAAACCGATAGAAAGAACTGCTCCCCGAGGAACAAGACACTGTGACCGCTCAACCGGGAGCACTTGGAAGTCTGAGCCAATCTCTCCAGATGGGATGACAATCTTGAAGGGTCTTTATCACACAGATCTAAAATAACTCATGGCCAAGTTTATTGAAATGTCTTTTCATTATTTCACCACAAAAATAGAAACATACTATTCTATTTAAGTATAAAAACTAAAAAGCATAAAATACATCGGGCACAGACCCCCTACTGTCTCCGCCGCTGTGGGGAGGAGGGCACATTTCTCCACACAATCTGGGAATGCCCACACATAACTGACTACTGGAGACAGGTCATGCGAACTATCTCACAGACGCTGGAGATATCTTTGGTGCCCGAACCGCGCAAATGTCTAATGAACATATGGGACCCAAATGACGTGTCCAGACATGGGTTGACATGGGCCACTGTCGGCATAATAGTAGCAAAGAGAGATATCGCACAGAAATGGGGGGCAGCAGAAACCCCCACATTAGCAAAGTGGTGTAGGAATATGGACATCGTGATGATTACTGAGCGAACAGTATACACAGCTAGGGCCAGTCCACGTAGGTGGAATAAGATTTGGACCCTGTGGAACGTATTCAGGGGGGAGATATGTGACCCTCTACCAGAGGATGAGACAGTACACTCAGACGAAGAAGAGGATGATGAATGATTCGGGGGGAGAAGGGAGACCTCTTTAGACAATACTGAGGAAAGATGGGGAGTCCAAATGTGTGTCTGGAAGCTCTGGATCCACAATATTTGTCTAATCGAGATGTCATAATGGACAAGCTGCCGTGATTGCCGAAAAGTATGCCTACCGTATATGTTTATTACTTAGATAGGGGGTGGGTGTGGCATTGCCATTCTATATAGAGAGACTTACGTATGTAGGGCCCAGAAAGGATTTGTTGCTGACTGTGAGAGCTGCCATTTCTCCTTGCAGATAACCCCCACAGTGGCACTGTCAGGTTTACTGATTTACCGGCCTCCGGGCTGCCTGGGCAACTTCGTAAGTTCCGTAATGGAAACTGTGACGACGTTGGCGTCGACTACAACAAATTTTATTGTGCTGGGTGATCTGAATCTCCATTTTAACGATACCGCAGATTTAATTGCCCGTGACCTTCAAGGTGACTTAAAAGCATGTGAGCTGCTTTTAATTAATGCAGGAGCCACGCATGATACGGGTCACTTACTTGACCCAATGTTTTCTAATATCCCCCGTCTCTTGGCCAGGCCAGTACATCCTCTCCCGTGGTCTGACCATTTTTTGGTTTCGGCGGAATGGCAAGTCGAGTTACCCCCGACATCCGCCCCCCAGGCTTTCCTGGTGGACAGAGCTTGGTCCAGATTATCGATCAATGACTGGACCTCCAAATTGGTAGACTCGCTTCCCTCTCCCGAGTTAGACCCGATTAAAGGAGATGCGATTTTTAACCCAGGGTTGACCACCTCTCTTGACGCCCTCATCCCTAAAAAGAGAGTACAAAAGAGGGAGAAAAGAATCGGATCCGCTCCCTGGTACACTGCCGAGCTTCGCTTGCTTAAGAAAGGATGTAAAAAGTTGGAGAGGGTATGGAGAAAGAAATTGGAGACAAATAAACGAGAGGAGTATCGTGTAGCTATGAGGGGTTATAAAGCTGCCCTCCGGCTGGCAAAAGCCCAATTCTTTGAGGAGCGTATAAGATATGCTTCAAGCTCATCTAGGGAAACTTTTAAAGTGGTGCAAGAACTCCTTAAAGTTCCCGAACCGGTGGCCTCACATGATAAACAGAAGTGTAAAGACCTAGCAGACTTTTTCCACACGAAAATAGTAAAGATACTTAGTTCCCTGCCGCAGACTATACGACCTCAGCAGATTCAGGAAAAGAACTCCATAACTCAGCCTAGAGAGCTATTTGCCTATTTAGATACTTTCGGCCCAGTTTCAGAGGCCGAAGTACTGAAAGCTCTTGGTTCTATGAAAAGTGGCTCCCCTATGGATCCGGTCCCTATGAAATTTTTAAAGCAGGTAGAAGCCTCCATTGTGACTCCTATCACTGAGCTGATGAACGCCTCCTTTTCCCAGGGCTTGGTTCCAACAAGCTGGAAAACAGCAGTGGTCAAGGCACTTTAAAAAAAAAAAAAACTTGGACACGGCGGAATTGGCAAATTTTAGGCCTATATCCCTGCTGCCAGGTCTCGGCAAAATTGCTGAAAAGCTAGCAAATTATCAACTGTCAGGCTTTTTGGAGTCAAATGGACTGCTCCGAGACTCGCAGACCGGATTCCGTCCAGGCCAGAGCACTGACACTGCCCTCCTGGCAGTCGTAGAAGAATCTAGACGCATTATGGATTCAGGAGGATCAGTGGCAGTGATCCTCCTGGACCTTAGTGCGGCGTTCGACACCGTTAATCATCAGGTGCTGATTCAGCGACTGTCAGAGGTGGGTGTGGCAGGGGCCGCTCTGAAATGGCTTACGTCATTTCTCGACGGCCGCTCATATCAGGTTTGGGAAGGCAGCAATCGGACTACATCTATCCCCCTCCAGTGGGGGGGTGCCACAGGGCTCTTCTCTTAGCCCTACATTGTTTAATGTATATATGGCCCCCCTGGAGGATGTGGTGGCCCCTTATAACATCAAGATCATCAGCTATGCTGATGATACGCAGTTAGTGGTCGCCTTATCCCAACTGGTAGAGAACCCCGATTTGCTGCACTCATGCCTGTCGGAAGTTCATGCCTGGATGGATGAATCAGCTCTTAAGCTGAACGGCTCTAAGACAGAGATAATGTTGCTAGGGAATAAAGTTCCCCCACTCCCATTGAACAGCTGGCCCAGCTGTATGGGCGATCTTCCTAGTACGAAAGAGGAGGTTAAGAGCTTGGGGGTCTGGTTGGAACAAGATCTCTCATTCAGGACCCAAGCTAAAAAAACTGCAGGAGTTTGTTTTGCCCTGTTACGTTCAGCCCGCAAAGTCTTTCCTCTTCTTCCTTTTCCATCTAGGAAGCTGTTGATTCAGGGGCTGATAACATCGCGACTCGACTATAGCAATGCCATCTTTTTGGGCGCCCCTGAATCCACCTTCAACAAACTTCAGCAGGTTCAAAATGCGGCGGCCAGACTGCTCATGGGCACCCCCAGAACTCAGTCAGCTAGACCTGCCCTTAAGGAATTGCACTGGCTCCCAGTGCGGGAAAGAGTACAATTTAAAGCACTCTGTATAGCCCACAAAATTCTCCAGGGGACAGGACCCCCTATCCTGAGAAATCTAGCAGTGCCATTCAAAGCGAACAGAACATTACGTTCTGACCAGAAACACTTACTCTTAGTCTCGAGAGTAAAGAGGGCACGCACGGGCGGGAGAAGATTCTCGGTGAACACAGCGAGGCTGTGGAATTCCTTGCCTTTAAAACTGCGCGCTGAGACCTGCACTCTGCGTTTTCGCAAATGTCTAAAAACACATCTGTTCCCTGCCTGATTGCACTTGACTGACCGTTTTCTTTATCTGTTGTTGTCCTGATAAGCGCTGGGATGCCGTAGGGTAACTGCGCGCTATATAAAATTTTAATAATAATAATAATTAATGAAAATGGTTCTCAAGTTTTAGGAACAACAGTATAAAAACCATAGACCTGTGATTTATCCGAGACACGAACTGATTGAACGGTGTACACCTTATCAAACCACGCCGCCGGGCCCCAGGGTTGTCGGCTGAAAGGCTGTGTTATTCTGAAAATGGCGAGACAGAAATTGTCCATAACGTGGCCGGCCCTTGGGGTTGTAGGCATTAAGATGTATATTTGCATAATTGTACAATAAAGGTCTTTAAAAAAAAAAAAAAACTAAAAAGCATCTAACAACAGAAACAGAGGTCATTTTTATAACAAGAAATGGAAAATGCTCACACAATTTCTTACTTGAGCACTGAATGAGTAAACTTAGAGATTTTTTGTATATTTTACTCGTACTTTTCATAAAAACATGACATCAAATGTTGACTTCATTGCAGAATCTTGGCAAATAAATACCATGTGGTTTGCATCTTTATCACCAAATCAACAATTATATTTTAGCGTCAATCTGAATTTTCTGGTTGCATCAGTGCATTCTCTACTAGGCAATTACCTTAGTATATAGTTTATGAGTGACCTCCTTGCATCTTAAAAAAAAAATACAGGCAGGAGTTCAGGATTATAGGGGAAGACATATTCACCGGGTCCCCCTTAAAGTCACCAAAATGAGTTTTAAAACTGCTACTTTTGGCTTGCCCGTCCAGCCTTTCTTTAGCACATACTTGGACACACCCACTTCTAGGGCACCAGAGGCTATTACTCAGTGCTTGATTCAGGCCTGTAAATGTGTCCCATCTCTTGCTTCCGCTTGGCTTGGTTCAACCTCTCTGGATTTATAGACTGTGGCATTTGTTCTAAAGCCAAGTGCACTTTGAAGGCGTGCCACTAGTAAACCTTACTGGGCCTGGTGACTTCAATCCCCAAGAATGAGATGACAAGGGACAGAGCCAACGGGGACATTTCAGGATCCAGGGAGGACGGGGAGAAGCAGGTAAGAATAGACAGTTAGCAGAGCAGATGAGAGAAAGTGAGACAGAGGGCGAGACGGGCACATGAGAGGGAGAAGGTATCAGAGTATGAAGCAGACAGGTGGAGAAGGACAGACAGGTGTCCAAAGTCACATCACTTTGGTATGTTTATGTACTCAGCCCCATAGCTATGAAATCCTCACCTTTCCAGAATCAACAGAAAAGACTGCACTGAGCACAAAAAGATAATACTCTGGTAATGAGTATGATTTTAGACTTCCCAGAGATACCGGATAGCCATGTCCCTTATTTTCCCATCTTCAGCCAAGAGTATTTACTTCCAGACTTGCGGGCAGTACGCTGTTGAGATGTTCAGATAGAAGAGTAACTGTTGAATAGCTTGAGTTGATGTCGTGGTGTAGATTGAGGTCCTTGTCCTTGTGTGTGGCTTGAGTTGATGTTGTGGGGCAGATGGAGGTCCTTGTCCTTGTGTGTGGCTTGAGTTGATGTTGTGGGGCAGATGGAGTTCCTTGTCTTTGTGTGTGGCTTGAGTTGATGGTGTGGGCGTAGATAAAGGTCCGGGTCCTTGTGTGTGGCTTGAGTTGATGTCATGGGGTAGATGGAGGTCTTTGTCCTTGTTTGTGGCCTGAGTTCATGTCGTGGGGCAGCTGGAGGTCCGGGTCCTTGTGTGTGGCTTGAGTTGATGTTGTGGGGGTAGATGGTGGTCCTTGTCCTTGTGTGTGGCCTGAGTTGATGGTGTGGGGCAGATGGAGATCATTATCCTTGTGTGTGGCTTGAGTTGATGGTGTGGGGCAGATGGAGATCCTTGTCCTTGTGTGTGGCTTGAGTTGATGTTGTGGGGTAGATAAAACTCCTTGTCATTGTGTGTGGCTTGAGTAGATGTTGTGGGGCAGATGGAGATCCTTGTCCTTGTGTGTGGCTTGAGTTGATGTTGTGGGGTAGATTGAGGTCCTTATCCTTGTGTGTGGCTTGAGTTGATGTCATTGGACAGATGGAGGTCCTTGTCCTTGTGTGTGGCTTGAGTTGATGTTGTGGGGGCAGATAAAGGTCTTTGTCCTTGTTTGTGGATTGAGTTGATGTTGTGGGGCAGATGGAGGTCCTTATCCTTGTGTGTGGCTTGAGTTGATGTTGTGGGGGCAGATAAAGGTCTTTATCCTTGTGTGTGGCTTGAGTTGATGGTGTGGGGCAGATGGAGATCCTTATCCTTGTGTGTGGCTTGAGTTGATGTTGTGGGGTAGATGGAGGTCCTTGTCCTTGTGTGTGGCTGGAGTTGATGGTGTGGGTGTAGATAAAGGTCTGTGTCCTTGTGTGTGGCTTGAGTTGATGTCATGGGGTAGATGGAGGTCTTTGTCCTTGTGTGTGGACTGAGTTGATGTCGTGGGGCAGCTGGAGGTCCGGGTCCTTGTGTGTGGCTTGAGCTGATGTTGTGGGGGTAGATGGAGGTCCTTGTCCTTGTGTGTGGCCTGAGTTGATGTCGTGGGGTAGCTGGAGGTCCGGGTCCTTGTGTGTGGCTTGAGTTGATGTTGTGGGGGTAGATGGAGGTCCTTGTCCTTGTGTGTGGCTTGAGTTGATGGTGTGGGGCAGATGGACGTCCTTATCCTTGTGTGTGGCTTGAGTTGATGTTGTGGGGTAGATGGAGGTCCTTGTCCTTGTGTGTGGCTGGAGTTGATGTTTGGGTGGCAGATGGAGTTCCTTGTCTTTGTGTGTGGCTTGAGTTGATGGTGTGGGTGTAGATAAAGGTCTGTGTCCTTGTGTGTGGCTTGAGTTGATGTTGTGGGGGTAGATGGAGGTCCTTGTCCTTGTGTGTGGCCTGAGTTGATGTCGTGGGGCAGCTGGAGGTCCGGGTCCTTGTGTGTGGCTTGAGTTGATGTTGTGGGGGTAGATGGAGGTCCTTGTCCTTGTGTGTGGCCTGAGTTGATGTTGTTGGGCAGATGGAGATCCTTATCCTTGTGTGTGGCTTGAGTTGATGGTGTGGGGCAGATGGAGGTCCTTAGCCTTGTGTGTGGCTTGAGTTGATGTCGTGGTGTAGATTGAGGTCCTTGTCCTTGTGTGTGGCTTGAGTTGATGGTGTGGGGCAGATGGAAGTCCTTATCCTTGTGTAGATTGAGGCCCTTGTCCTTGTGTGTGGCTTGAGTTGATGTTGTGGGGCAGATGGAGATCCTTGTCCTTGTGTGTGGCTTGAGTTGATGTCGTGGGGTAGATAAAGGACCGCGTCCGTGTGTGTGTCTTGAGTTGATGCTGTGGGGCAGATGGAGATCCTTATCCTTGTGTGTGGCTTGAGTTGATGCTGTGGGGCAGATGGAGATCCTTATCAATCAATCAATCAATCAATCAATCAATCAAGTCATTTATAGAGCGCACTACTCACCCGTAGGGTCTCAAGGCGCTGGGTGGGGGGGGTGCCGTTACTGCTCGAACAGCCAGGTCTTGAGCTTCTTCCTGAAGGAGAGGTGGTCTTGGGTCAGGCGCAGGTCGGTCGGGAGTGAGTTCCAGGTCTTGGCGGCCAGGTAGGAGAAGGACCTTCCTCCTGTTGTCGCTCTTCGGATGCGGGGGACGGCGGCGAGGGCGTGGCTGGTTGATCTGAGGTGGCGCTTGGGAGTGTAGAAGTTGATTCGGTTGTTGAGGTAGCTCGGGCCTTGGTCGTGTAGGGCTTTGTGCGCGTGGGTGAGGAGACGGAAGGTGATTCTTTTGTTGACGGGGAGCCAGTGCAGGTCTCTCAGATGTCCGGAGATGTGGCTGTTTCGTGGGATGTCGAGGATGAGTCTGGCTGAGGCGTTCTGGATCCGCTGGAGTCTCTTCTGGAGCTTGGCGGTGGTTCCGGCGTAGAGGGCGTTGCCGTAGTCCAGTCGGCTGGTGACGAGGGCCTGGGTGACAGTCTTCCTGGTCTCGGTGGGGATCCACCAGAAGATCTTCCGTAGCATGCGCAGGATGTTGAAGCATGACGAGGAGACGGCGTTGACTTGTCTGGTCATGGAGAGGGAGGAGTCCAGGATGAAGCCCAGGTTGCGTGCGTGGTCCGTCGGTTTGGGTGCGGTGCCCAGGGCGGGGGGCCACCAGGAGTCGTCCCAGGCGGAGGGCGAGGAGCCCAGGATGAGGACCTCCGTCTTGTCTGAGTTCAGTTTCAGGCGGCTGGTCGTCATCCATTCGGCTACATCTCTCATCCCTTCGTGCAGGTTGGCTCTGGCGGCGGCGGGGTCGTTGGTCAGGGAGAGGATCAGCTGAGTGTCGTCAGCGTAGGAGATTATGTTGAGGTTGTGTTGTCGTGCGATGGCTGCGAGGGGGCTCATGTAGACGTTGAAGAGGGTGGGGCTCAACGAGGATCCTTGAGGGACGCCGCAGATGACTTCGGTGGCCTCTGACTTGTACGGTGGTAGGCGGACTCTCTGTGTTCTTCCGTTGAGGAAGGAGGTGATCCATTCCAGTGCCTTCTCCTGGATTCCGATGTTGCCGAGGCGCCGCACTTGGGTGCGGTGGCAGACAGTGTCGAAAGCCGCGGAGAGGTCCAAGAGGATGAGGGCCGCTGTTTCTCCGTTGTCCATCAGGGTTCGGATGTCATCGGTGGCAGCGATGAGGGCGGTCTCGGTGCTGTGGTTGGCTCGGAAGCCAGACTGTGAGGGGTCGAGGGATCCATTTGTCTCGAGGAAGGCGGCCAGTTGTTTGTTGACGGTCTTCTCGATGACTTTGGCCGGGAACGGGAGGAGCGAGATGGGCCGGTAATTCTTGAGTTCGGTGGGGTCTGCTGTAGGTTTCTTGAGAAGAGCGCTGAGTTCTGCGTGCTTCCAGCTTTCTGGGAAGGTGGCGGTGTCGAAGGAGGTGTTGATAATGTCCTTGTGTGTGGCTTGAGTTGATGGTGTGGGGCAGATGGAGATCCTTATCCTTGTGTGTGGCTTTTATTTATAGTATTTATAAAGCGCTCCGTAACCCTACGGGCATACTGGCGCTGTGAAAGTATACCTGGAACGATGTGCATCATGGGTAGGATGGGTGGTCATTTGATTCTGGGGCAGTTAGACTTTAGGGAAGAGCCATGTTTTTACCTTTTTTCGAAATGCCATCAGTTTGTCTGTTTTCCTGATAGCAATAGGGAGGCTATTCCAGAGATGGGCTGCTGCTATACTAAAGGCTCTGCCACCATGAGTGGCTTTCCTGATCCTGGGTATGCTGATGAGGTTAGCAGAGGAGGATCGGAGGGTCCGAGTGGGTTCATACCATTTAAATTTTTTATGTAGTGGTAGGGGGCCCCTCCCATGCACTGCCTTAAAGACAGTGCATAGGGATTTGAAGAGGATCCTCTGATGTACGGGCAGCCAGTGTAGTTCAGCCGGTGCAAGAGTGGTGGAAGATCTTCGTCCTCGGGAAAGTGCCATTTTGGCTGCTGCCGCCTGGATGCTCTGAAGTCTGGAGATCAAGTATGCAGGAGATTCCAGTAACAGAGCGTTGCAATAGTCCAGGCGGCTGAGAATGGTGCTCCTGACTATGGTGGCTCTAACCTGTGCTGGTAGAAGAGGCAGCAGCTTTCGAAGGCCTCGCATTAAGGCGAAGCAACTGCTCACCTGCTTGTTGACATTGGTCTCCAGACTCAGACTGTCATTAAAGCTAACCCCTAGGTTCCTCACTGATTTTACTGGAGTTGGTAACTCCCCTGGCTCCAGAGGCCCAAAGTCGGCGGGCAGGCTTCTTGTGATTCTACCTACTTTGCAGTGCATTATCTCGGTTTTATCACTATTAAACTGTAGTGAGTTCTTGTTTAGCCAAGATACCATTTCCAGCATGCAGGTGTGGAAGGTCTCGAGTGAGTTTGCATGAGCACCATCAAGAGAAATCATCAGCTGCGTGTCATCCGCATAGTTGATCACGCTAATGCCGTGAGCCTTGATGATGCCCATCAGGGGTTGCACGTACACGTTAAAAAGTATGGGACTGATTGCAGACCCCTGAGGGACCCCTGAGGGACCCCGTGTGGGACTGTAGCAAACTCAGACTGGTATGGAGGGAGTGCTACTGCCTGCCATCTATCCGTCAGATAAGAGCGGAACCAATCGAGCGCAACTCCCCCAACTCCAAGGCTTTTCAGTCTTGTCAGCAGAATGTCGTGACTCACCGTATCGAATGCGGCGGACAGGTCCAGCAGAATTAGAATTGCTGATTCTCCCCTGTCCGCCCTCATTCGCAGGTTGTCCAGGACCATCAGCAGAGCTGACTCGGTTCCATGGGCTGGTCTGAAACCGAATTGCTACTCTTCGAGGATGTTGTTAGTTTCCAGGAAGAGGGACAATGATCTGCTGACCAGCCGTTCCATGATCTTGATTGGAAACGGCAGGAGCGATATAGGTCGATAGTTTTTATGGGAATTGGGGTCCAAATTTGATTTCTTCAGTAGGGGTGTGACGACTGCCAATTTCCAATCTTTAGGTACAGTGCCTGTGTCAAGGGATTGATTACACAGCTGACGAAGTATTGGAAAGAATTCATCCCCAAACTCCTTCACTATTTTGTGAGGTAGAGGGTCCAGTGGGGATCCCGATGTTATATTGAGGGCTGTTTGTGCAAACTCTTGTTCTGTCAGAGTCTCAAATTTATCCAGGATAGCCTTTGGTATGGGGTGTCTTTCCTTTCCTTCGCTTTTCTTCCAGTTCTCTATATTGCTATTACGCTGCGCTAGGGAGGTGGGGGCGTCCTTCATGCCCTCAATGATCTTGGTAATTTTTTCCTGGAAAAAGGAGGCCAAACCGTCACATAGTTCCTGTGAGGGCTTGATTTTGCTATTAGCACATTCAGGATGGGACAGCTCTTTTACTATCCTAAAGATGTCGCGTGACTTGTTGGAGCTTTTCAAGATTAAATCTGCATAATAGTTTGCCTTGGCTGTGGAATCTCTTTCTTGTACTGAATAATTGTCTGCCTCCAGAGTAGTCTATGCTGCTCTAAATAGTTTTTCCTCCAGTGCCTCTCCGCCTTTTTACAGACATTTTTCAGCTCTTTCAATGTTTCCGTGTACCAGGGCGCGGAAGGGTTGCCTCTTTTTCTGATTGCTTTCAGCAGTGCAATATGATCAAGTTTTCTAGTTACCTCATTGCATAGTAGGCGATAGTTAGTTTGTGGTAATATCATTCTCTGGGTTAAACAAGTTCCCCACTTGAAAGAGGTCAGACTTCTCTTCCTCTTTTGTTTTTAGTAGACCCTTCCAGTCGCGGCTAGTGAAGGTCCTGGTCTGCGTGTTTGCCAGTCTGTATTAACCAAAGTGTGAATATTGAATGTTAGGAGATGGTGATCTGACATCCTACTGGTTGTATTGTTCCCATGGTTATAAGGTCTTCTTCAGCGAATATTAGATCCAGAATGTTTCCTTCCCTATGTGTGGGGGTAGATGTTGTGGGGTAGATGGAGGACCTTGTCCTTGTGTGTGGCTTGAGTTGATGTTGTGGGGTAGATGGAGGACCTTGTCCTTGTGTGTGGCTTGAGTTGATGTTGTGGGGTAGATAGAGGTCCTTGTGTGTTCCAGTGACCATTTAATGTTTAGACTTCATGTGAGAAGTTGGCCTGATAGGTGATGTTTCCAATTCTGGAACCACCTATTATCAGACCAAACAATCCCTTATGGTGTCTGGTTGTAAGTCAACCTTGTTAGACAAGCTATTCTAGGGGTAGCATGGACTAAGCAGCCTAAAGGCTTAACTTAAGAGGTCGTGTTAAGCGAGCTGTTTTACCACATACAATCCTGTAATATCAAATGAAAGGACACCACACAAGTATATATTATAAAAATATATGTGTTTATTACTAAAAACAATCCCCAGTATTCTTTATGAATAAAGGGGCACAAGCGTTAAATCAAAAGCACTGTTTAAACATACAAGTTGCACAATTATGGATGAGGGCAGGGGGCCACTCAAACCATATACTAAACAAGTGGTATAAGAGATGCCACTCGAGCAGTGGTTAGGCCTAGGGAATCGCTGGGAGCAGTCAGGACAAGCAATGCTGAAGTCGGGAATGGCCCTCGGGATTCGGGAGCAGTGCGGAAAGCGCACGCATGCACCAATGTTAACCAATGGTGCGTAAAAAGTGTAAAGTTAGAGTTTTAGGACACTTCCGCTGAACCTAGAGGAACAAAACTTAAGACACAGACCCTAGAGGTGTGCACCAGTGTGGGAACACCGGCGGAGCAAAGTTACCTCACCCACAGGAAGTGGGTGCACAGGGTCGAAGTGGCGTCGGGTTTTGACACGCAGGCTCTTGGTGCTTGAAGCTGAAAGGGCTGCAGGCGGGTTGAAGATGAAGTGTCCGGTGGAGTCCAAGGGTGGACTCAAGTCGAAGGGTACCTGAAAGCAGAGGGGACAGAGTCTGGGTCACTCAGCAGTGACCAGGGTGGAACCAGGACGGAACCAGGCAATGTCGGGCGCAATCAGGTGGTCGTCGAGGAGCTTCTCTCCGCTGTCACGTGGGCTCTGGGGCATCTGCGACATCCAGGAGCAGGTCACGATCTGTCCCACGCAGGCTCTCGCCGTCGGCGCTGTCGGCTTCAAGTTTGGAGCAAACAACACTTGGCAAGAGCAATCCACGCGGAACTGGAAGATTGCTTCTCACTCGAACCAGGAAGGTCAGAGTGGGGGCTCCTTTTCAGGGGAGCTGGTGTGGATCTGGAGCCACCAGATTCACGAGTCTTCTTTGTAGTTTCGTCGGCACAGGGACCACTAGCCGGCTGGCAAGTGACCGGGCCAACGCGTTGAGCCAAATGGAGCAGAAGGGCCCCACGCAGCACTCGTCGAGTGTGGAGGGCTGAACTTCGTTTCAGGAGTGGCTCAGGGTGGGGGCTTCTCAAACCCCGGTAAACAGCTTCGAGGGTCACTCGTGGGCTGCACGGTCAGCGTCTCGTGGTCAATTCAAGATGGCGTGCCCCACGCTTCCGGTCGCCTCCACGGGTCTCAGCTCTGCAGGGACTGTGGATCGGGCTGTTGGAAGGCAGGCAAGCTTGATCTCGTCGATCTCAGTCGCTCGAGTTCCGCGGGAACTGCAACCAAGTAGACGTCGAGGGCTGGATGGTGCCTGCTGCTGCAGGGTGGTCACTCCTTGACCACAAGGGAGATTCTTTGGGCTTCCACGTTGAGATGGAGGTCCAAGGGTCCAGAGTTTCGTTTCTAATGTTTCTTCCAGGAAATCTGATGTGCATTGGCACTGCTCCCACTCTTATTCGAATCTGGGGGGCGTGATTACCTGCTAGGTCCCCCCCTATGGGTGGGACCCAG
The DNA here is from genome assembly GCF_964261635.1 of Lissotriton helveticus. NCBI lineage: Eukaryota > Metazoa > Chordata > Amphibia > Caudata > Salamandridae > Lissotriton > Lissotriton helveticus. The sequence goes on along the minus strand of NC_136057.1, from coordinate 28,888,250 downwards.
GAAGTGGGTGGATACACCCCCTTCCTTTGATCCAGGCCGCCCTGGCACGAGGGCTGGAGTGCCCCAGAACCGGTTTGGCCGGATTATGCAAGGGGCAGCCTTGTGCGCCCCAAGCAGTGTCTGGTTTCTTTCAAACCTCCCTGCTACAATCCACTATCTCCTGTCTGGAGGGCGGTGACACCCTCCTGTGACAGGAAACCCTTTGTCCAGGCCCCATTTGGCTGAGTTTCGGTCAGCTGCAGGGGTCCAGACATTTGTCTGTGGCAGAGGCATCCATTTTGTGGATCTAAGGTCTTTGTAGAAATTAACCGCATTTAAGCAAAGTAACATGTCTTACCCCTCTAGAGGGGTGGAATGCTATCCCCGTCGCCAGAACTGGCGAGGGGATAGTATTCCAAATCGTATGACACCTTACACGACATGTTTTGATAAAGCCAAACCAAAGTTGCTAAATAACCGCGAGGATTATAAGGCACTTAAGAGTATATGGTATGGCATTATCCTGAAACAGCTTAGGGAGTTGTTCCCGACAGCTGCAGACAGGCTCAGCTCATGCTAGAGCTCCATCTCACATGAAACCACGCACTCTGCCTCCAGGATTGATGAGGCCTTCCATAGGAGTGGCTCACAGGTTAATATGTGTCCAGATATAGGTTTAGATATAGGTATACTATATCTAAGCAAGGGGTGATTACACCACCTTACCCCAGCTGAGTGATCAGCCAGTTGTGTCAATTTAAGAACCAGCCAGGGGTGGCAAAAGATATGCTGCAGCCCCTGGTAGGCCTTGGTGGCCCCTATGCCCTGGGAACCTATAGTGCATTATACAGGGGCTGACAAGGAGTCCATTTCCAATTGTGGTATGTACCTAGGGTACATGGAATCCATTTTACAGAGAGAGCAGATGGCCTGGGGCCCTGATTAGCAGGGAACCAGGTCAACTAAGTCAAAAAACCAGCTAAACACAGGCAAAAAATTTGGGGTAACCATAGTCAGGTAGCCACCTTCCTACATAACCCCCCCCCCAAACGAAAGGAGATAAGGCTATCCTTGGCCAGGTAAGCCTATATTGCCTGAGTGGGCATATAAGGAAGTACCTGCACTAGCATGGGTACCCCCTGTCTCATGGTCCACTAAGCAGTCCCTCACCCTTTGGGTATTAGAGGGTCTCCACCATAGGGAATCACTACCTTGGGTGTGTTTATGCAAAGTTAAAGGCTGGTTTGGATATGGAGTATTGAAGTGAGGCTCCACTAATTTAGGGCTCCCCTTCCTCCAATTATCTTCCACCATGTGTGCCTTTCTTACTTTAACTGAGTTGCACTGTGCTCTCAGGGTCAACCTCTGGCTACCTAAAGCTGGAGGCCGGGTCCCTCTGTTTGGCTTGCTGGAGGGACAGTTCAGGTTTGGGCCCTTTGGGTCCCAGGTTTGGCTGTGCCCAACAGAATCCATCTGTGGGAGGTCCCTAACTGTTTTTAAGGGGGCTCCCTCAGGAGTTTTTAAAGTTTTCACCTTACTAGGGCTACTAGTTTTGATGCCCCTAATCTGTTGATGGGGGTGCTTTATTTGACAGGGGGCCCTCTGGGTCTCACTGTCCTTCTTGTCCTCTGCAGCCCTGGGCTGAGTAAGGCAAGGTAGAGAGGGGCAGGTTACCTGCGCCAGACTGGGTCCCACCTGAGAAGGGTCCACTGACATCAGAGGTTCTGTCAGGCTAGGCCCAACCACCTCTGGGGCAGTTCCTTCATCAGGGGTAAGATCAGTTCCCTGAGGAGGCTGATCCTGTCCTAAAGTCTGGTGAGGGGGAGATTTCTCTTCCTCCTCCATGCTCTCAGTTTGTGTGGAGTTATCCATCATTTCAGGTTTCACAACACACATATCAGTTTGAGTTTGGGCTGTGGCCATCACAGCCCCACCAACCTTTTCAGGAGGAGACTCAGTTTGGGTTTCTGCTGTTATCATAACAGCTTTGCTATTCTGTTCAGGAAGAGCTTTTGCTAAAGATGGGGCAGAGAGTTTCTCAGCCCTACCAACCTTTTCAGGAAGGACATCTTGAATTGGGGCTGTAGCCATTACAGCCCCACTAACCTTTCCATTGGAATTTACCATTCTAGAATGGATTTCCTGTTCAACCTCAGCCCAGGCTGAGATTTCCAAATCATTACCAAGTAGGCAGTCTACAGGCAAGTTTGATGACACTGCCACTCTCTTTGGGCCAATGACACCTCCCCAGCTGAGACTTACTACTGCCATGGGATGATTTGTTTTGATGCCATCAATGTTTGTTACCTGGTATGTGGCACCAGGTAAAAGTTGCTTAGAGGGGACTATACAGTCAGCCACCATGGTGATGCTAGCCCCTGTGTCTCTAAAAGCTTCAACTTTCAAACCATTGATGATGGGTTCTTGTCTATATTTGCTCAAAGTATTTGGGCAATCAGAGAAGTTGGCAAACCCCCTGCCAGTCTCATAAACAAGATCATTTGGGGATGGGGACCTGGATAGGCCAGGGTCCTCCTGGGCTCCAAAAGTAAACCCACCCAGATTCCTGGGTGTGCTCCCACCTCCTGGGGGATTACTGCTGACAGTAACAGGAGGTGTTGGAGCTGGCTTTGGAGGCATATTTTCTTTATTGTTATTCTTGGGACAACAGTTGTCTGTTTTGTAATGCCCAACCTGTTTACAGGCATAACAATAAGGCTTTTTCTCTGTTGAAGAAGTGTCTTGGGACCCACCCCCATTCTTGGAGTTTTGGGGCCCTGGGGAAGTCTTTTCTTTATTTTTATCCCCACCCTTATCTTGAGGCTTGGTAGACTCCTTCTTCTGGTTACTGTCCTGATTCTTAGGCCTAATCCTGGTTCTGACCCACTTGTCTGCCTTCTTTCCCAATTCTTGGGGAGAGGTCAGATCAGAGTCCACCAGGTGCTGGTGTAAGAGCTGGTTCTGACAATTACTTAGGATCTGCTCCCTCATAATCAAATTATACAATCCTGTAAAGTCATGTACTTTGCTGCCATGTAGCCAACCCTCCAGAGCCTTAGTAGCACAATCTATAAAATCAGTCCAGTCCTGTGTCTGTGTCTTCTGGGTGTCTCTGAACTTCAACCTGTACTGTTCAGTGGTTAAGCCAAACCCATCTATTAGGACACTCTTCAGGACTTTGTAATTGTTTGCATCCTCATGTCTGACAGTGAGGAGCTTATCTCTCCCTTTCTCTGAAAAGGAGTACCATAAGATTGCTGCCCACTGTTCCTCAGGAACCTGCTGTACCATGCAGGCTCTCTCAAGAGCAGTTATCCACTTGTGGATGTCATCCCCTTCCTTGTAGGGGGGCACAATCTTTGTCAGGTTTCTACTATCATAGGACCTGGGTTTCTCTTTAGGAATATTGCTGCCACCAGTGGCATCTAAGCCACACAATTTTTGCTCCCTTGCCAAGGTAAGTCTAGCTTGAGCCAAGGTAAGTTTAGCTTGAGCCAGGGCTACCTCCTCCCTCTCTATCTGGAGTCTGACAGCCCTCATTCTGGCCCTATGCTCAGTCTTTTGAGAGGCAGTCATACCTCTCTCAGATTCTCTGGAGGCACTAGAAATATGAGAGTCCCCTGAGGGAGATCTCACTCTTCTGTTGCCTGGGAGAATGCTATAGGGTCTGGGGAGGTTCTGGCCCTCTCCATTCCCCAGTAGGCTTAAGTTGGCCTGGCTAAGCCTGGCAACTCTAACCTGGCTACCCTCCTGATCCTGGTCTTCTGTGTCCTCAACCTCTGAGTCCTCATCCCCCTCTTCTCCTTCTTCTCCTTCTTCCTCCTGAGGGGTACCAGTTACAGGTGGGTTCTCTCCATCTCCTGACCTTAGGGGAATTCCCTTCGCCCTTTCTAAGTCATCCTGTTCTAGAATGGCTATCAGGATTGGACAGGTGGGGCTTCTGTCCCTTTTTAACCCCCTTGATTTGCACAAGGCAATCAAGTCTTTTCGGGTTAGTTTGTCATAGCTGGAAGTTGCCTGGGTATGGTCAACTGTCACAGGAGTAGACCCTGAGGCTTTTCCTGTGTCAGACATGACTCTAGTGTGGTGTAAGTGATGCACCTACCTACACTAAGTGTTTTCCTACTGTACCTTACTAGTGAGTTGTAGTCAGGGTGTGCTAATCCCTTTAATCTACAACTACTAAGTTCAGTAGAACTTAATATGCTAAGCTTTTGATTTATATGTACCTAGAGGTACTTGATGTGATCTTTCAATTTGATGCAAAGATTGCAATGGTAAAACAACAGCAAGCTCAAATCCGCACCGCTGCTCACCAATGTGAGAAGTTGGCCTGATAGGTGATGTTTCCAATTCTGGAACCACCTATTATCAGACCAAACAATCCCTTATGGTGTCTGGTTGTAAGTCAACCTTATTAGACAAGCTATCCTAGGGGTAGCATGGACTAAGCAGCCTAAAGGCTTAACTTAAGAGGTCGTGTTAAGCGAGCTGTTTTACCACATACAATCCTGTAATACCAAATGAAAGGACACCACACAAGTATATATTATAAAAATATATGTGTTTATTACTAAAAACAATCCCCAGTATTCTTTATGAATAAAGGGGCACAAGCGTTAAATCAAAAGCACTGTTTAAACATACAAGTTGCACAATTATGGATGAGGGCAGGGGGCCACTCAAACCATATACTAAACAAGTGGTATAAGAGATGTATAAGGATGGAAAGTTTCAGGTACATTTAGTTATGGAGGGTGGAATCAAACATTTGCCTAGTGCAGCTTTGTACTTTGGGGACACAAACAAATATCATGGGGTGTTGCCACTAGACAGTTCTCCAGTTACCAGGCATCCTGTTCTCGAAGATGGCACTGGGGGCTTGTTTCACGCTGTGAAAGTCGTACATGTCCACGTTGTAAGTTTAATAGATTGTGCTACTCCATTATAAATTAATACTTTTTATCACAGAAAAATGAGTAGCTCATGAACAGGTCTCTGAGTTCAGTGATTTCCAAGCCAGATCTCCTCGCTCTGCTGCAGGAATCTCTGTTTGACCATGTGGTTAAGATTGGATCCAGACGGGTCCACTCAGCCTTCCATCTTTCCAAAGTCGATAAAATGAGTACCATTTAGTTGGAAAACAAAAAACATCAGTTGGTCAGTGCCAATGTACCGCGCGGTAGGAACGTTTGCTACATTACAGGTTATTACATTAAGCCCAGTTGTAGACAGGAGCTCATAGCTGGGTGGCAGTGACTTTTATGGGGGTTTATACTTTTGCCCCATTTTCTCCTGAAGGGGTGGGCTATTTGGCATAATGGAGGGTTGGGGTCTTGTGATGGGGAGTCAAGGTTTTTTTTGTGTCTAAAGAAATGTTGGAATATATCAAAGGTTCCCTGGTCTTCCAGGGAAATGCTTCATTCTGGCAGGAAAAAAACTCTGTCACAGGCCTGGACCAACCTACCCCACCCCACCTCAACTCACCTCACCTCTCACACACAAACACACGCGCAGGTGCTTATTTATGAGTCCTTGCGTCATTTTGTGCCGCCGGTGCGTCACTTTTAACGAGGCACCAGCGGCGTAAAAAGTGAGCCTCGTTGCACCATATGTACAAAGTAAACCCCTACGTCACATTATACCTGCACCAGGGGCATCTCGACGCAAGAAAGGGTCATAGAAATGACGCAGTGAAATCCACAAGATTTCACTGCGTCACTTCTAGGACGCAAATGCTTCAATATCTTACGCCTGCTGTGACGCAGGCACATTTCACATGGGACTTGCCCATGCATAATGACCCATTGCTGGAGTTGCGTCACTTTTGTGACACAATCCAACAATGCAAAAAACACAGTTGATGGACAGAATGTAGAACAATGTCATACATTCACCCCAGTACAAGGATACAATCCAACAATGCGTCACTTTTGCGCCTACAGATATGTCAGAAAAACTGACGTATCTGTAACTCCTTGCAACATGATGCGTCATACTGTAAATATGACCAACCATTGGTGTCGCAAGGAGGGCACAATGAAAAGTGACGCATCGCTGTTTTCTCTCAGCAATGCGTCACTTTTCATAAATGAGGCCCCCATTCTTTTTGCCCTGCATACCATTACTGCCTCGATTGAGACCACATGGATTGTGCGTACTTGGTTTCATTTGTAGTACGCGTGCTGCTCCCACAAATCGTGGTGAAATCACAAACTTAATTTTTTGTCTTTAATTTCATATGAATTCACAATTACAGTATTTCTCAATATTGCTTTTTCACGTGTATGTCCCATATTAATGCGCTAGTGCTGATTCTTTTTGGAAAGAGTCGCGGACCCCGTGAGTGGGCAGCGCAGACCCCCAGGGGCCCATGGGTCCTGGGTGGGGTACCACCATCCTAGAGGAAGGGACCTCTCCCTTCACCTGCTTGGCCTGGGTCCACTCGCCCTCCTCTGCCTGCAACTGGAGTCAGCCACTCCCAGGAGAGCAGTTGAGTTTCACAAGAGACAGGAGTGGCAGAAAAACAAAACAAACACTGGAAACCTTATACTCCAAGTAGCAGATAGAAACACATTTTTTACTTCCTTCATTTAAGCCATGCCAATGGAAATGAATGTGGCCCAATAAAACATGCTAGAGAAACACTCCTTTATTGCCACAGGGAAAAGGTCACAGTGAATATTATCACCTTAGAACCGCCCACCTTTTGCTAACACAGCTGGCTGTTACTGCACACATTGCATGTTTCAACTGGTCAAGGCCCCGAATATATATTTAATGAGGTTAGATTTGGCAAAGTGTGCCAGGCACTGAGCCATATATCCAAATTTCCTTGCAATTAATCTTTTTAGGTGCCCGAGGAACAGAGAGGAGTTAGCGTCATACACACACTTCATTTACACTGCAACCCGTGTGGCCACACGGTGGGGACACTAGGGGGTAGATGTATCAAGCCTTTTGCGATTCGCAAAAGGCTTTTTTGCATTTTTTGATATGTATTAAAAAATCGCAAGATAAGGATTCGCAAAAATTTGCGATTCCTTATTTTGCTTAAGCATTTAAGGAATCGCAAATTTTGCAATTCCTTAAATGTGATGTATGGAGGTTTTAGAAATTGCGAATTTCGGTTAAGAAATCGCAAATTACCACCAACTTGTAGTTGGTGGTAATTTGCGATTTCTTTTAAAAATGCCCTATTTGGCATTTGTGAAGGTGGCATGTGACGCACATACATGCCCAAAGGGCATGTATGTGCGCCATATACACACACATGTAAATTTCAGGGGTGCAGCAGGATGTCTTTGAGACACCCTTGCACCCTTGAAATTATTCTCTATTTGCGATTAGAAAATTGCGAATCGCAAATTGAGAATTATTTCACAATCATTCTTATGGGCCTCCTGGCCCATACGAATGGATGGGAAATTATTCCTTAATTGCGAATTCGCAAATTGCGAATTCGCAAATAAGCAAGACTAAGAAATCGCTAAAAAAATAGCGATTTTCTACATACATTCCATTTTGCGATTTCTAAATAGCGATTCCTTAAAAATCGCTATTTAGAAATCGCAAAATGGAATCTTGATACATCTACCCCAAAGACTATAGACGGGATGAAGTAAAGATGTATTACAAATTCAAAGCCGAACTGAGATACACTAATCTCAAAAATATGTTGTAAAAATACAGAATCACTACTGGCAGACCAAATCTTCTAACAAAATGAACATAAAGCATACAAGAAATTCAGTAATAGAAATACATAAAACGAGAAACAGAATTTGACGGTCATTATATGGTTTCCATTCCTCTCGCCTATACATGTGGAAATGTAAGTTATCTAACTAACCCTAAACTAAGTAGTAATTATGGGAAAACCCTAGTTAGATCCAATAAACCAGGAAGGTGTCAGCATTGTAGAGGCTTCTGTAGAAGTTATACAAATCAGAGGAAAAGCATACGCTAATGCCGCACAACGGAAATATAGCAAAGAGGTCTGTACCCCTCAAAGCCTAAAAGAATGTGAGTAAAGCTAAAGTGTGACCACCAATTAAAACTACACAGAATGTTCCAGAATCCCACATCATGGGCCCGATTCACAGAATGAATTTAAAACTCAATCCTAAACTTACTACTATTTTGGTATTCACAGAAGTTAGGATTTTGTCTTAAGTTTGTCTTAAGACAGATTTAAGACCGACTTAAGACAAAATCCTAACTTAAATCTGTTTTAAGTCTGTCTTAAGACAAACTTAAGACAAAATCCTAACTTCTGTGAATACCAAAAGTAGTAAATTCATTCTGTGAATGTCAAAAGTAGTAAGTGCATTCTGTGAATACCAAAATAGTAGTAAATTTAGGATTGAGTCTTAAATTCATTCTGTGAATCGGGCCCCATATGTCTGAGTACTTTTCCACCTTCTCACGGTAAAACTTGGCAGTTGCACTTGAATCTTCTGATCCGCACATCAGAACGTCCTTGGGTTTCTCCCATCTCCTCCGGATACTATGCAGACTGTGGTCCTTCCGTTGTTCATCAGCAGCTCTCATCCTTGCCAAAAGTACTCCTCCCGAGCCTCTTTATCTCTCGTATACAATGGGACTTTCACTTACTATGAGATCATATGAACGCACCTGCAAGAAGAAGAGAACATGCGAACGCGAGCAAACGTTCACATTGAAGGTTAAACATTAGAATCCAAGGGCCACATGTACTTAGATCTCATTTTGCGATTGCTGAATAGCGAATTTTAGCGATTTGCTATTTGGTAATCAAAGACAACAATATACTAATGTGTCTTTGACACATTTAGCGATTCCTAATGGAGTCGCAATAGACCTACCTCATTATTATTCAAGAGGTAGGTCACAATTCGTAACGGAATCACTAAAAAACAGGGATGGTGGCCTGCTAGGGCCATTGGACCACAAGTCTGTGCTTACTATTAAATAAAACAATGTGTTTTTATTGTGCACCCTGTTTTCAGGATGCATTTCTAAAACAAAAATGATTTTTTTTTTTCCTTTTTTAATATTTGGCAGCTCTTATAAAATGTTTTCGCATAGGTTCACAAAGGGGAAGGGGTCCCCAGGTGGAACTGGGAGTGTCTCCAATAGAAGTACTCAAAACATATTGGGCCTTTTGTTATTAACACTCAATCCCACTGCACTCCACACAACATGCCCAGTCTCCATTCTCCTCACTTCAGTATCTGGATCACCACCCCCTAGCCAAAGGAATGAAAACAATACAATACTACATGTTTACTGTGTGGGGAATCCGCACATACTACATGTTTACTGTACGGGGAAGTTGTCCTCACTCTCCTGCTTGTGCCAAGGTAAACCAGGGCACCCAGCAGGGACCCCTCTGGTTTCAGTATTCAGAAATGAAACGTTTTAGGTACCAGACGAACAAAGAGGAGTTAGCGTCACACACACTTCATTTACACTGCAGCCCATGTGGCCACACGGTGAGGACGCAATGACTACAGATGGGATCAATCAATCAATCAAATAATTTGTAAAGCGCACTACTTACCCGCAAGGGTTTTAAGGCGCTGAGGGTGGGGAGTGCTGTTGCTACTGGTCGAACAGCCAGGTCTTGAGGAGTTTCCTGAAGGTTAGAAGGTCTTTGGTTTGTCATAGGCTCAGTGGGAGGGTGTTCCAGGTCTTTGCGGTGCGGTGGGAGAAGGTTCTGCCGCCGGCGTTGTTTCTGCGGATGCGTGGGATGGTGGCCAGGGAGAGGTCTGCGGAGCGGAGATTCCTGTTGGGTATGTAGAAGGAGAGTCGACTGTTGAGATAGGCTGGGCCGGTCTTGTGGAGTGCCTTGTGTGCGTGGATCAGGAGCTTGAAGGAGATTCTTTTGTCGATGGGGAGCCAGTGCAGGTTCCTCAGGTGGGGGGTGATGTGGTCGCGACGCGGGACGTCGAAGATCAGGCGTGCAGAGGCATTCTGGATTCTTTGCAGTCTGTTAATGAGCTTGGTCGGGGCTCCGGCGTAGAGGAAGTTTCCGTAGTCAAGTCTGCTGCTGACTAGGGCCTGGGCGACTGTTTTCCTAGTGTCTGTCGGGATCCATCTGTAAATCTTGCGGAGCATACGGAGGGTGTTGAAGCAGGTGGAGGAAACAGCGTAGACTTGTTTGGACATGGTGAGTTTTGAGTCGAGGATGATTCCCAGGTTGCGTGTGATAGAGTGCGCAGGTCACCCGACTTATAATTTTACCATATACGTATTGGGCCCATGGAAATTCAATTCACCATATTCATTAATCGGGTAACCTTGCACTCTACTACCAGTAACCCTTGTTCCTTCCTATTTTATTTTTCAGTGTACCCGACTTACCATTCCACTGCTACGGGTACCTAATGACCACAATGGATCAGGGAGCTAGCTGTAAAAGAAAGGCAGACACCAAAATACATATGCTATATATATTCTATTTGAATCATGTAATAACCACAAACTCGGGAAGTTTTGAAAACCTTTATCTAAAATTCATCAGTTTCATTAAGCATTAGATTTACAACCAATAAGCTGTCAATGACTAAGATATAAAGAGCACGTATCCATATAGGAAATAAATCAAGCCAACCATTTAGAATTCTAAAGGAAGGTAAAAACAGGGAACATGCTAGTATGAATTTCAGAAATTTAAGCTAGACATGGAGTGACTAAAGGACGGGGAAAGATAAGGAACATACTAAAATGTATACTATAGCAAAAGAGAGCAAAATACGAAAATTTAGTTAATCTAAGTAGACTTAAAAAAACAACATGTGACTATATAGGGAGGGTAAGAGTGGATCACACTAATATTTCAGAGCAATCACCTCATTTAGCTAAAGGAAGGTGAAGAAAAGGAACATCTATATATCATAAGCTGTATGCAGGAACGTACTTAAAGGATAGGTAAAAATGGAACATGCTAATATAATAACTATAATGTATGGCTTTTTCATTTGTCACTGCAAAGAAAGCATGGAAAATCAATATGCAAGAATACGTCTTTATTAAAGCAAGGAAAAGAATGAAAGATGCAGAATAGATTTCCCAGCTCTATATTTACCTAGAACGGTGTGAAGACCAACCCTGGCCACGGGTCAGCTAAGGACAGGAAAAACCCCAAGGAAGGACAGTCGCCAGTAGGCCAGCAGGTGCAGAATGGATACCCAGGACAGGACAGGAAAACCATATTAGGATCAGGACAGCACCACCAAGGAAAAGACCAGCACCCGCAGTTCGGTAGCACGCCTGCGCTACACCCTCTCTGCAGCTATCGGTCAAAACCCCGATTGGGTTTATCGATTTCTCCAGCAAAGTGCTCCGCCAGCACTTAAGGTTTAAAAACCCCCGCTTGGGTCTGTGGAAATTACGGACAGAGTGCTCCACCTCTCTCTGTATCAGTCACCTATTGAGTGCGTTGGGTCAGTGACAGGTCAGCTATTCGGACAAGTCGGACAATTTCTCTAGCTAAACCTAGGCTAGTTATACTGTTTTCAGGTCAGTGTACCACCCCCCAAATGTTGCAAGTGTAAGAATCCCCAAATTCGATTGGTCCTCAAGTAGGACAGGTCAACACACCAACCAGGACAAACTTCTACAAGTCCAAATTTGCATCTTTTGGGCCCGCCTATTGAATTTGGGGTTCCCATGACATAGGTCTCAATATTACAATAGCGCATCTATGAATTATGATACATTTAGTACATTTCAGCTTCTTCTGCTAGGCGAAGGTGCATCTTCCCAGGCACATCTTGGCTGGGACCTCGGGTTGGCAAGGGTTCAATGCCATAGAGTTCATCCACTGGCAGAAGACTGTCATGCGCAGAAAGGCTGTTCAATATGGAGTATTCCCATCCCTCATGCCCACGGATTTCGATACATGAAAAGTAAGCGAAAACAAATTACCACGCAGAAAATAAATGAATACACTGTATACCAGGAATCCCTATATGACTCCCCTTACTTTATACTAACTTATAGCATTAATATTAGTGCAAACGTATAGAGTTGCAGAAAGCGATAGTGCAAGCTTCGGCATGTGAGAACACATAGCGGCCATCTTAAGTCGAGTGCGCAAGCGCAAAGATTCCCACCAGAACTGCGAGTACGTCACGTCACGTGATTGTGACCAACGCATGCGCAGAAGAAAACCCCGCCAAGCAGCGGCCATTTTAGTGGCAAATGTATTACGGTTAATAAACACATAGGCAAGCATCACTAGGATACCCAAAATGTCAGAATAAAGGGGAAATTAGTAAGACAACACGTTGGTTATATTTTATAACTGTTATGCGAGGTTCTTGAATACAAGCAAGACGCTTTATGTGCGAATTCTTGCTCCATCACGTGCATGGTTGGTAGGTGCGGGGGGTGTCCCCAGCGCTGCGGGCCACCAGGAGTCATCCAATGCTGAGGGGTTGGGCCCGAGGATGAGGATCTCCATCTTGTCTGTGTTCAGCTTAAGGCGGCTATCCTCCATCCAGTCGGCGACGGCCTTCATTCCCTGGTGGAGGTTGGATTTGGCGGTGAGGGGGTCCTTGGTGAGGGAGAGGATCAGTTGCCTGTCAACGGCGTAGGAGATTATGTCGAGGTCATGATGTTGGGCGATGCGTGCGAGAGGTGCCATGTAGACGTTGAACAGCATCGGGCTGAGGGAGGATCCTTGCAGGACGCTGCAGATGATCTCGGAGGCTTCGGATCGGAACGGGGGAGGCGGACTCTCTGGGTACTGCCGGAGAGGAAGGAGGAGGTCCAGTCCAGGGCCTTTTCTCGGATCCCTGCGTCATGGAGTCGTGTGCGTAGTGTGCGGTGGCAGACGGTGTAGAAGGCGGCGGAGAGGTCCAGAAGGATGAGGGCCGCCATCTCGCCATTGTCCAGTAGGATCCTGATGTAGTCTGTGGCGGCAATGAGGGCGGTCTCGGTGCTGTGGTTGCTGCGGAATCCTGACTGGGAGGGGTCCAGAATGCTGTTGTCTTCGAGGTAGCAGGAGAGCTGGATGTTGACTATCTTCTCAATGACCTTAGCTGGGAACGGGAGCAGGGAGATGGGCCGGAGGTTTTTGAGTTCGCTAGGGTCCGCCTTGGGTTTCTTCAGTAGGGGGTTGATCTTGGCGTGTTTCCAGCTCTCAGGGAAGGTCGCGTCTCAAAGGAGAGGTTGATGATGTTGCGCAGGTGGGGTGCGATGGAGCTGCCAACTTTGTTGAAGATGTGGTTTGGAAGAGGGTCAGACGGCGAGCCGGAGTGGATTGTGCCCCTGGTCTTGATTGTGTCTTCGATGTTCACGTTTGCCCACATTGTCAGGGGGTCGTGGTCTGTGGGGTGTGGTGGGTCTGGTGTGTTGGGGCCTGTTAGGGTCGTTTGGGGTTGAAGCTGTCGTGGATGTTGGTGATCTTGCACTGGAAGAAGGTGGCGAGGGAGTCGCACAGGGCTTGCGACAGCAGGATGTCGTTGGTGTTGGAGCTGCGGTTCGAGAGTTCCTTCACGACGTTGAAGATCTCCTTGCCTTTGTGTGCATTGTTGTCAAGGCGGTCTTTGAAGGAGGTCCTCTTGGTGGTCCTGATGAGGTGGTGGTGGTTGTGGATGGCGTCTTTGTGGGCTGCGCGGCTGCCCGGCATCTTCCCGCTGTGCCATATCTTCTCCAACTTCCGGCAGGTGTGCTTTGACGCTAGGAGTTCCGGGGTGAACCAGTTGGCTCTCTTGCTGGTGTCTTTGTGGGTTTGCTTTTTCAGCTGGGCTAAGGCGTTGGCGCAATCATTCATCCATCGCCTGAGGGTGCGCGCACCATCGTCAGGGTTGGAGGGGTTGGTAGGTGGGTTGAGTGCGAGGTTTGTCTGTAGTTGTGCTTCGGTGATTTTGCCCCAGCAGCGACGGGGGGTCTGTAGGGTGCGGTGATGTGCGACGGGTTTCCGGAAGGTGAAGTGGATGCAGTGGTGGTCGTCCAGGTTGGTTCAGAGACATGGCTGAAGGAGACGTGGGGGTTGAGGAGAAGATGGTGTCGAGCGTGTGTCCGGTGATGTGGGTCGGCGTTGTGACGAGCTGTTCCAGTCCTAGGTTGTCTATCAGGGTGGAGGAGTTGCTGTCGTTGTTGTTCTCCAGATGGAAGTTCAGGTCTCCGAGGAGGATGTAGTCGGTGGAGGTCAGTGCGTGCGTGCTGATGAGGTTGGTGATGGCGTCGCAGAATTGTGGTCGGGTCCAGGTGGTCTGTAGACGAGGGTGCCTCTTAGGGTGGTCTTGGGGTCATGTGGATCTGGAAGTGCATGTGTTCGGCGGTGCTGAGAGTGTCGTCGGTGTTTGTAGAGACCCTGATGGTCTTCTTGTGGACGATGGCGATTCCTCCTCTGACTCCGTTTGTGCGGTCTCTGCGGCGATCTTGTATCCCTCGGGGATGGCTATGGCGATGTCTGGAGAGGAGGCTTCGTTCATCCAGGTCTCGGTCAGGAAGGCGACGTCTGGTGTTGCGGTGTCGAGTAGGTCCCAGAGCTCGACGGCGTGTTTGCGTGTGGAGCGGGTGTTGATCAGGATGCATCAGAGCTGGTTGTGTTCAGTCGTGGTGGGTGTCACGGCATCTTTGATGCAGGAGAAGCTGCAGTTCCGGCAGGCGAAGGGACCGTGGGTGCCCTTCGGGGTGGCCCTGCAGCAGGTGAGGGATGAAGTAAAGATTTATTACAAATTCAAACCCTAGCTGAGATCTCAAAAGAACCTTGTAAAAATACAGAATCACTACTGATGAAATTAACATGAAGCGTACAAGGAATCCAGTAATAGCAATACATTAAACGAGAAACAGAATTTGATGGTCATTATATGGTTTTTGATCCTCTCGCCTATACATGAGGAACATCTAAGTTATCTAACTAACACTAAACTAAACGGTGCTGATGGGGAAACCCTAGTTAGATCCAATAAAGCAGGAAGGTGTCGGCATTGTAGAGGCTTCTGTAGAAGTTACACAAATCAGAGGAAGTGCACAGGCTAAAGCCACAAAAAGGAAACATAGCAAAGAGGTCTGTACCCCTCAAAACCTAAAAGAATGTGAGTAAAGCTAAAGTGTGACCACCAATTAAAACTACACAGAATGTTCCAGAATCCCACATCATGTGTCTGAGTACTTTTCCACCTTCCCACTGTAAAACTTGGTAGTTGCACTTGAATCTTCTGATCAGCATATACGAACAGCCTTGGATTTTTTCCTGTCTCCAGATACAACGTGGACAGTGGTCCTTCTGCTGACCATTAGAGCCTCTCATCCTTGCCAAAAGTACTCCTCCCGACCCTCTCTATCCCTCATACACCATGTGCCTTTCACTAACTATGAGATCATATGGACACACCTGCAAGAAGAAGAAAATATTGCCAACCTGAGCAAACTTTTACATTGAAGATTACACATTAGAATCCAAGGGCCACAAGTACTTAGGTGTCATTTTAAGATTACCTAGTATCGAATTTTTGCGATTCGCTGTTGGGTAATCACAAACACGTATGTACTAATGTGTCTTTGACACATTTAGCAATTCGTAAGGGGTTCGCCATAGACCTATCTCATTATTATTCATGAGGTAGGTCTCAATTTGCGACCCATTAGGAATTGCTAAAACACAAAGATGGTGGCCTGCTAGGGCCAGCAGACTGTCTGTGATTACTTCTAAATAAAGCAATGTTTTTTTTAGTTTTTTTTTAATGTAGCCTGTTTTTCTTAAAGGGGAACAGGATGCATTTCAAAAACAAAAATCAAAAGCTTTTTTTTTCATTTTTTAAGATTAGGCAGTGATCTATGGAACCACTGCCTGCTCTAAAAAAAACATTTTCGCACACAGGGGAAGGGGTCTCTCGGGGGACCCCTTCCCATTTGCAAATGGGTTACCGTCAACTTCAAGTAGGTGGTAAAATGCAAATCTTTTGCAACCGCATTTTGTTCGCAAAACATCTTACAAACTACTGCGAGTCGCTATTAGAAAGGGACACCCTTAACACGCCTCTTCCTAATACTGAATCACTAACACATTTTGCGATTTGGTAATGGGTTACCGAATCCTTAAATGTCTCTGTTCATAAAAAAATGCTTTTGTCCAATCAAAATTGGCCTGATGCGTAAAAGAGGCGCAAGGGGCTTGTAAATCTGCCCCTCAGTCTTTAGTTCTCACTCTCCTTTGACTGAGTGCTCTGTGGCTGAATCCTACCTCATGTGGCGACACACAATGATCCCGTGCAACTTCAGCAGGGCAGCAAGGGACGTTGGGTGCAGCTCTGAGCACAACTGCCCTGGATTGTTGGACGACTCTTCGTTGTCCCTGGTAATGCTGTGTGGGTGCCTCTGACAGCCTCTGACAGCCGCAGCCCACTTATATACCACCAATGGTGCTTGTCAGAAAGTTGTGGCTCCAAGCCAGGGTGATTAGCATTTCAAGACAGTTGTAGCCTAATTTGGGCCAGACATACTATCAGGCAGTTACAGCCGGAATTGGGCCAGTATACAGGGCTCTGCAGAGCAGCCCCGGCCAGGGTCAATACACACCACAAGGCAGATGCCCCCCTGATCCGGGCGATACACAGGGTAAGCTACATGCAGCTCCGACCTGGTTCAGTCACAAGGCAAGTTAGATGTAGCCCACCTTGGGCCTGTGTGCTGATGCACGTACACTTCAGTGGTTCTCGCGGGGAACCGAGAGAGACTCGGAGATCCTCTGTAGCACGGTCGCTACTGGCTCTGCTTTCACAAGCAGTTTACTTTCTCTGGGTAACCACTGTGCCTCTCGAGGCCGGGTCACCCCCTTGCTCCCTCGCCCGCTGTTCCTGATTGCCAGCCTCCTTGCCAGCCTCCTGCCTGCCTGCCGCCACCGTCGCCCCCCCAGCACCCCCGAGCGGCCCAGCCACAGCTGAGCCGCCCGCTCGCCACTCTTCCCGCCGCTGGCCCCCTGCGGCCCCGCCCACCACCGGCCCATTGGCCCAGACGCTCGCCCAGCCCAGCAGACCCGCCCTCCCGTCCCCCTTCTTATGACGCCCCCAGAGCGACCGCGCAGCGGACGCGCGCAGCGGGAGCACCGATTGAGCGCCGAAGGTGTGCCAAAGGTAAGCCCGTCTGCGCCCGTCCGCGCCTGGACTGCGCCCAGTGCCAGGACCCCTGGCCCCCACCGCCGGAAGCCGACCAGACGAACCTACGACTCCACCGAACTCAACGCACTCAACACCGGCCGTACCCCGGGCTGCTACCGAGCCACACCGAGACGCACCCACGGACCCTTCAGCTGCCACTCCTGCAAGTTCACCTGCAACCGGACCCACGCTACACCAGCACCCACCAAGCCGAACCCCAGCAGCACCCACCTGAAGTGCATCCTGCTCAACACCCGCTCCGTCCACAGACACGCCATCGAGCTCTGGAACCTGCTCGACACCACAGACCCAGACGTCGCCTTCCTCACGGAAACCTGGATGAACGCCTCCTCAGCGCCCGACATCGCCATCGCCATCCCGGACGGCTACAAGATCATCCGGAGGGACCGCGTCAACCAGACAGGAGGAGGCATCGCCATCATCCACAGGAACACCATCCGCATCACGACCAACACCGACGACAACCTCGCACCCGCCGAACACCTGCACTTCCAGATCCACGTCAACCCCAAGACCACCCTCAGAGGCACCCTCATCTACAGACCCCCGGGACCACGCACACAATTCAGCGAGGACATCGCCGACTTCGTCAGCCCGCTCGCCCTCCCCTCAGCCGACTACATCCTCCTCGGGGACCTCAACTTCCACCTGGAGAACAACAACGACCGCAACACCACCACCCTGCTGGACAACCTCGCCAACCTCGGACTCAAGCAACTGGTGACCACCCCACCCACTACGCCGGACACACACTCGACCCGATCTTCTCTTCCAGCAAGGACATCGCCTTCAGCCACGCCACGGGACTCCAATGGACGGACCACAGCTGCGTCCACTTCAGCTACAGAAGGACCACGCTCCACCATCACCAGCAACAGGCTCCCCGCAGAAGCTGGAACAAGATCACTGCAGAATTTAGAAAGAAGGGGACCCCTACTATTGGTGAACTCACTAAATGTAGGGAATAATGTAAACTATATTTGTAACACACCTAATAGAATGTAGGGAATAATGTAAACTATATTTGTAACACACCTAATAGAATGTAGGGAATAATGTAAACTATATTTGTAACACACCTAATAGCAATGTAGGGAATAATGTAAACTATATTTGTAACACACCTAATAGAATGTAGGGAATAATGTAAACTATATTTGTAACACACCTAATAGAATGTAGGGAATAATGTAAACTATATTTGTAACACACCTAATAGAATGTAGGGAATAATGTAAACTATATTTGTAACACACCTAATAGAATGTAGGGAATAATGTAAACTATATTTGTAACACACCTAATAGAATGTAGGGAATAATGTAAACTATATTTGTAACACACCTAATAGAATCAAGAAACAAGATCACTGCAGACCAGCTCACTACTTCCCTGAGCAAGAACCCTCCCACCAGCACAACGAACCCCAGCCAAGCAGCCACCAACCTCACGAAATGGATCAGCGACTGCGCAGACGACCTCGCCCCGCTGAAGACCCCGCCGAGCAGACCCGGCAGCAAGAAAGCCCCATGGTTTAACGACGAACTCAAAAGCTCCAAGAAGAACTGCAGAGCACTCGAGAAAACCTGGCGCAGAGACCCAACACCGGACAACATGACCGCCCTCAAGCTCGCCACCCGAAAACACCACCAGCTGATCCACGCCACCAAGAAAACCGCATTCAAGGAACGACTGGACAACAACGCACACAACAGCAAGGAACTCTTCAACATCGTGAAAGAGCTCTCCAACCCCAACGCCGGAAACAACGACATCACCCCTTCGCAAGACCTCTGCAACTCCCTCGCCTCCTACTTCCACAACAAGATCGCGGACATACACAACAGCTTCAGCACTCAACCAACGCACGCCATGACCGAACCACCGCCCCCCACCACCACCCTCCGCGCCTGGACCCCGATCAGCACCGAAGACACCATCCGCACGATGAACTCCATCCACTCCGGATCTCCGACAGACCCCTGCCCTCACAACGTCTTCAACAAGGCCGACGCAGTCATCGCACCCCACCTGCGGGACATCATCAACACCTCCTTCGACATCGCCACCTTCCCGGAGAGCTGGAAGCACGCCGAACTCAGCGCGCTACTCAAGAAACCATCAGCAGACCCCACCGACCTCAAGAACTACCGCCCCATCTCGCTGCTCCCGTTCCCGGCCAAAGTCATCGAGAAGACCGTCAACAAGCAACTGGCCGCCTTCCTCGAGACGAACGGCTCCCTCGACCTCTCGCAGTCTGGCTTCCGGGCCAACCACAGCACAGAGACCACCCTGATCGCAGCCACAGATGACATCCGAGCCCTGCTCGACAACGGAGAAACAGCGGCCCTCATCCTCCTGGACCTCTCCGCGGCCTTCGACACTGTCTGCCACCGTACCCTAGTACAGCGCCTCAGCAACGTCGGAATCCAGGAAAAGGCACTGGAGTGGATCACCTCCTTCCTCGCCGGAAGGACACAGAGAGTCCGCCTCCCCCCGTTCAGATCAGAGGCCACTGAAGTCATCTGCGGCGTTCCTCAAGGCTCCTCGCTCAGCCCAACACTCTTCAACGTCTACATGAGCCCCCTCGCAGCCATCGCACGCCAGCACAACCTGAACATCATCTCCTACGCCGACGGCACCCAGCTGATCCTCTCCCTCACTAACGACCCCGCCACCGCCAGAGCCAACCTGCACGAAGGGATGACAGACGTAGCCAAATGGATGTCGAACAGCCGCCTGAAACTGAACTCGGACAAGACGGAAGTCCTCATCCTGGGATCCTCACCCTCCGCCTGGGACGACTCCTGGTGGCCCCCCGCCCTGGGCAGCGCACCCAAACCAACTGACCATGCACGCAACCTGGGCTTCATCCTGGAATCCTCCCTCTCCATGACCAGACAAGTCAACGCCGTCTCCTCGTCGTGCTTCAACATCCTGCGCATGCTACGCAAGATCTTCCGATGGATCCCCACCGAGACCAGGAAGACGGTCACCCAGGCCCTCGTCACCAGCCGTCTGGACTACGGCAACTCCCTCTACGCCGGAACCACCGCCAAACTCCAGAAGAGACTCCAGAACACCTCAGCACGACTCATCCTGGACATCCCCCGCCGCAGCCACATCTCCGGACACCTGAGAGACCTGCACTGGCTCCCGGTCAACAAGAGAATCACCTTCCGGCTCCTCACCCACGCACACAAAGCCCTACACAACCAAGGACCAGGATACCTCAACAGCCGCCTCAACTTCTACGCTCCCAAACGCCAGCTTCGATCGACCAGCCACGCCCTCGCCGCCGTCCCCCGCATCCGAAGAGCCACCACAGGAGGAAGGTCCTTCTCCTACCTGGCCGCCAAGACTTGGAACTCCCTTCCGACCCACCTCCGCCTGACCCAGGACCACCTCGCCTTCAGGAAGCAGCTCAAGACCTGGCTGTTCGAGCAGTAGCGGACCCCCTCCCCCCAGCGCCTTGAGACCCTCCGGGTGAGTTGTGCGCTATACAAATGCATTGATTGATTGATTGATTGGGTATTATTATTTAGGCCAGGAACATGCGGCACTTCTCCTCCTGGACAGTCTCTCCTCCTGCAGCGCCAGGCAAACTCGCTCCCTGTCTCAGCAGGCATGCAGGCTTCTAGGCACCAAGCAGACCCAAAAGCGACTCCAGCAGAAAGTGCAGACTTCAGGTGATTTCCCCTCACCTCTGGAAGATTGGCTGTAAGATAGACAACGGACCTGGGCACACAGCAGTGCCTCGAGTACTTGGTGGGGAACTCTCTTCCTTGATAATGAAGAACTTCCAACTGGAACCCAATGGAGTGGATTGGGTCCCACTTTTAAACACATTTTCTAGACAGTGGACATGGATCACTGTCTCAAGCTTCAGAACCTGTTTAGGGTGGTTCTCTTTCAAGTGTCCTTCTTAGGCTGCTCTCCAGACACACCCTTTGTGTAAAGTGATGCTTCTCACAGCAGGTGGAACTGGGAGTGTCTCCAATAGAAGTATTCAAATCATATTGAGCCTTTTGCAATTAACACTCAATCCCACTGTACTTCTCACCACATTCCCAGTCTCCTTTCTCCTCACTTCAGTATCTGGAGCACTACTCATCCTCCTGCTTGTGCGCAGGTAAACCAGGACACCTAGCAGAGATCCCTCTGGTTTCAGTATTCAGACTCATAAACACACCGAGTCCTAGTGCCACAAATGTATTATATGCACACTATACCTACACTCACCTAATATGCACAGAGTGTCAGCTCAAGTTTCTGGATTACACATGACAACAGAACTTCACATGAGATGGGTCATCAGGCCACACTCTCAATGGCACAGATAAAAAGGTCTGGTCTACTACATAGATCACAAAACATTGCATGTTGCCACCAACATTAACCTCTAGGTTGCTAAGCCTCCTTCCCCATTTCCTCCAACCCCACCTTCCAGGTGCTAAGTCTTTTTTAGATGTTTTGGGTAGTTCACCCTTCATCAGCCAGGCTAGCTTGAATCCAGTGGTGTAGTGAGCACGGGACCCACGTTTGGGCATACCCTTCCCACTTAGGGCGACATATGCAAAAGAAAAAATTGATGGACGGAATGGTGGACAATGCAAATATTGGACTGTTCCCATGAGGCACAGGGTGAAGACTGATTTGCAAATGGCTGGGTCCAAACTGGGGCGGTTTAGTGGGCAAAAGAACAATGGATTTAACCCAGATCTCTTGACTGGGGGAGAATGTTTGAATCATTCAGCATTCTGTCCATCATTTGTGGCAGTTACACTTTTTGGCCTAAGTTGGATGGATATGCCCAGACATGGATCCCTTGCTCACTGTGCCACTGGATTAAAGCTAGCCTGGCTGATGAAGGGTGACATACCCCGAAACTGGTCCCAGGATGCTTGTTTCCGGTCCAGGGTGGACCTGGCTTGGCAGTTCGGGCTGGACTGTTCCCATGAGGCACAGGGTCAAGACGGAATTACATATGGCTGGGTCCAAACTGGGATGGCGTAGTGGGTAAAAAAAAGATGGATTTAACCCAGATCTGTTGACTGGGGGAGAATGTTTGAATCATTCAGCATTCCGTCCGTCATATGTTGCAGTTACACTTTTCGCCCTTCGTGGAATGGGTATGCCCAGACATGGGTCCCTTGCTCACTGTGCCACTGGATTCAAGCTAGCCTGGCTGATGAAGGGTGGCATACCCTAAAACCGGTCCCTGGATGCTTGTTTCTAGTCCTGGGAGGACTGGCTTGGCAGTTCGGGCTTGACTGTTCCCATGAGGCACAGGGTCAAAACTGATTTGCATATGGCTGGGTCGAAACTGGGGTGGCAAAGTGGGCATAAGAACGATGGATTTAAACCAGATCTGTTGACTGGGGGAGAATGTTTGAATCATTCAGCATTCCGTCCATCATTTGCTGCAGTTACAACTTTCTAAAAGTGGCATTTTAAGAATTGTGACTTAAAATCCGACTTTCCTATTAAAGAGGATTTACAATTACAATTCCTCTGACACCAAACAGGATATTCCAGCCTGCTTCCAAACAAAATGTATCACTTATTAAATGTAATAAGGTAACCCAATGTTCTCCTATGGGAGAGGTAGGCCTTGCAATAGTGAAACATGAACTGAAGATATTTTTCACTACTAGGAGATGTAAAACTTAAAAGCATGTGCCCACCTTTTTAAATACAACACACCCTATGGGGTGGTTAGGGCCTACTCTGGGAGTGACTTTCATGTATTAAAAAGGAAGGTTTAGGCCCGGCAAAAGGGTTCTGTTGCCAGGTCAAAACGACAGTTTAAAACTGCACATACAGGCTGCAATGGCAGACCTGACACATATTTTAAAGGGCTTCTTAAGTGGGTGTGTCAATACATGCTGCAGACCTGCTAGTAGAATTTAATTTACAGGCCCTGGGTACCTGTAGAGCCACTTTACTAGGGACCTACAAGCAAATGTAGTGTGCCAACTGGGTGTAATCCAATTTTACCATGTTTAAAGGAGAGAGCACAAGAACTTTAGTACTGGTTAGCAGTGGTAATGTGTACAAAGTCTGAAGACCTTACAAAAACAGGTACAGAAAACAGGAGGGGTGAAAGCAGAAAGGTTGACGTATCCCTGCAGAGAGGACCATGTCCAACAGTCAGCTAGACCCTTCTAGTTGCAAGGATATAGAGTGTTTGTAGGTTCTCCCAAAACAAGTGATGCCCAGGGCTAATAACTGACTGCATCTTACACTCATTTTCTTAGTGTAGTGACAATACAGCAATTTATATGGTCAAATAAAATGAATGAAAAATTGGTATCAAGGAAACTGTGTATTTCAAGAATATAAACAAGCTACTGTGTTTAGGAACAGTGGTTATTTTTACACGCCTGAATTTGTGGTTACCCGTACTATCATGTGTTTCAGACGGTATTTTGAGAAACACTTCCTTGCTAACACACTGCCTTACATTTGGAAGCCACAAATGCAGAGACATCCAATTGGTAATAAAAAAAATTCTACTATTCCAGTAGGGGCTGGTGATATTTGAAAGTGGTGGGGCGTAGAAGTTTGGTATGACTTTTATCTAGTGAGCGACGCGGGCAAGCTTAATGGACAAACGTGGTGTCCAGGCTGGTCCTCCCTCAGAAGAAAAAATTGAAAAAAAGGTCTGCACATCTTCAACCACCTCTCTTTCCTCTTCTGCACCCTCTTTTCACTCTTCCCTGAAAGTACATACACTGCACTCACTTTTGCTTTTGCCCTGTAAATATTTTGCGATCTGTGTACCCCCTTCACACATTTTTACAGAATTGCAATTACAACAGGAACACATGGCCATTGCTCTGTGTGCTCTGCAGAGAGGCCAACCCACTGACAGACACCTTGCTTTGGCTTCATGGTCAGCATCAGAGCTCTCAATCAAAGCCCCTCATAAACACCTACACAGCTCAAAGTATGCATGGAAAGAATACAGAAAGAAACACAATATGATTAAATAGCTAACTCTTGAGGGAGGCAATATTAAGTAAAACTTGCAATAAGAGAGGAACTAAATCGCTGACATGCATTGCCTTAACGTTTTTAACACTCATTGGTCAGAAATCAATCCATATTTTTGACATTAACATTGTTAAGGCCATGAAGATCGGGCAGTTATAATGTCATACAGCAGATAAGTGTTTACTTTAAGCACATATCTCGTCTTTGCCCTCGGATATTTGTATCAACTTCACAAGGAAACAAGAACAGTGTCCTGCTCGTCTCTGCATCCCTTTCCCCTAGGAACAAATACTGCAGCTCCACTTCTAACGGAGCAATCAACGTGCAGCCAGGGCCTGGGGTGTCACAGTGGGTGAGGTTAGAATGGTGAGGGGTCTTAGAACAAAATACATAATCAAAGAAGAGCATACTAAGTTTTAATTGGGGAATTCGTTAGGCACACTGACATCTGTTCACACGCTGTACTGTACCCTCCCTGCCTCGCCCAGTCGTCTTCTTGGAATTGTTTGTTAGCGCGGGCTGGCGCCATCTTAGGTAGGGCTGGGGGTGCGCTCTAGTCGCGCCGCCCTCCCACCCTCCTCACACTCTATAAAATGTGTGTTCCGGCCAGACAGCGCAGCGGGCTGGCGCAGCGGGCGCGCCGGATGCGCGCCGAAGCCGCGCCTAAGCCAAGCCCGTCTGCGCCCGTCCGCGACCGGACACGGCCCAGGGCCCGAACCCCTGCCCCGGCCAGCAGAATCACTTGGAGCAGGAATGAACTTGTAAGCTACTCGTTCAATGTGTGTACTCCAGGACTCCACAGTATGAGAGCTGGGCTGAATGAAGGGTGTCGTCACTGCCAATTTCGTTTCCACACAGGGAAAGTAGATAACAAGACTAGTAATTTTTCCTTGACCTGTGGCCTCATTAACGTGAGATCGTTGAGTTGTCACAAATATGATGTATATGAGCTTCTCATCGATAAAAACCCTGACCTACTGTTCATTACAGAAACATGGCTTGATTCCAGCTGTGACCCTGATATTATACAGGCCTTACCAGAGAATTATCAGATGGTCCGCCTGGACAGACCGAAAGGCAGAGGAGGTGGAATTGCGATCGCCTTTAAACAACATTGGGCTTGTAAACTTGAACCAGTCAGTTTGGCAAGTTGTGAGGCGGGCTCTTTCACCATAACAATTGACGGTAACATAACTCTAAAAGGCTTGCTAGTTTACCGCCAACCAGGACCTATGTCCAGATTCAAAGGTAATCTTCTGGAGTGTATCACTGAAACAGCGTTAAGAAGTGACAAGTTTTTGCTGCTAGGTGACTTAAACACACATCTAGAAGATCCACTAGACAAAGGGGCGATGGAGCTCCGCGAGGAACTGAATACCCTACAGCTAGAGCTCAAGGGACAGCTTCCCACACATAACCGTGGGCATCTGTTAGATCCCATATTTGCCAACTGGGAGGATGTCCTGGCTGCACCCCCAGAGCCCTTGCCCTGGACAGATCACTTCCTTGTCCCGTTTGTCATTCACCTGCCTAAGCACAAAGCTTACACTTACGCCCCTCTCAATTACCCTCGTCGAAGGTGGGCAACATTTTCCCTGCCAGAGTTCAATAAGGCTCTCATTGCGGAAGGGCCTCCAGGAGGCAAGGATGTGACAACAGCAAATAAATTGCTTAATGATCGCATCATAGCCGCCCTGGACTGCACAGCCCCATTGGGTCGGCCAAAAAAAGGTGCCCATAGACAGACAACTGCTCCCTGGTTTGGCGAGGCATTGCGTCTCGCCAAAAGGGATTGCAAGCGGGCAGAGAGACAATGGAGAGTGGCATATGATGATTCGATGAAAGAAGTTTATCATATCAAGAGACGTATCTATCATAATAGAATCCGTATTGAGAAAGCCACATACTATGCAGACAGAATCCAGAGGGCAGAGAATTCCGCCAAGGAACTGTTTAGCATATATAAGTCTCTAGCTACCCCTAAAACTGCAAGTCTAGACAAAGATCACTCAGTAGCAGCATGCAACCGCATCGCTACTTATTTCGGAGACAAAGTGTCTAAAATCTACGCTGCTTTCCCCGAAATACCTCATGCAGCGGAAGAGCCAATAGACCTAGCAGCAGAGGAAGATGATTGTAATCAGTTACTTAACTTTATCACCCCCTCACCGGAAGAGCTAATTAAAATTTGTAGGTCTGTTAAATCTGGCTCTCCCCGAGATCCCGCACCCCCTAAAAGATTGAGTGACAGTTTGGAGACCCTAGGAACCCTACATCAGGCATGTACTAGATATCTCCTTCCGATCCAGCTTAATACCTGAGGATTGGAAACAGGCTGTGGTGCTTCCCCTCCGCAAGAAGCCCAACATTAGCTTCGAGAACTTGGACAATCTACGCCCCATCTCCTTGCTGCCTTATCTCTCTAAGGTAGCGGAGAAGGTGGCGAATAAACAGTTAATGAAATATGTGGAGGAAGGCAACCATCTTCATTCTACCCAATTCGGGTTTCGGCCCCGTCATTCGACGGAGTCCGCCCTTCTGAGGGCCACCGAAGCCCTCAGGCAGGGTGCCGACGAGGGACAAACAATGGCGCTAATTTTATTAGATCTTAGCGCCGCGTTCGACACTGTAGCACATTCCATCTTGCCACAGTGTCTGAACAAGGTTGGGGTGAGAGGGGCAGCGTTGAAATGGATTTATTCATTTCTCACTGGCCGGGGTTTCCAAGTGAGGCAGGGTGACTACTACTCGGAGCGAATTCCTTTGGACCAGGGGGTGCCGCAGGGCTCATCCCTGAGTCCAACACTTTTCAATCTTTATGTCGCTCCGATTGCCACCTTAGTAGAGAGTCACGGCCTCAGCTTGGTGTCGTATGCCGACGACACGCAGTTGGTCATCTCCCTATCGCGCGCGCCCGGTCTTTCGGCGGACATCTTCAGAGCATGCATGCAAGACCTTGCTGCCTGGATGTCCGCCAATTGCCTCAAGCTCAACGGGGGCAAGACCGAGGTGCTGGTCGTGGGGGGTTGCCAGTCTGCGTGGACGTCGGCATGGTGGCCATCTTCCCTGGGCCCAACACCCATCCCGTGCCAAAAAGCGAGGAATTTGGGCATTTGGTTTGATGCCGCCCTCACCTTTGGCCCTCAGATCAACCAGGTGGTCGGACTATGCTTTGGGACCCTTAAAAGCCTCAGAAAGACTCTGAAGTTCTTGCCTGTGAGAGCCCGACAAATCTTGGTACATGCACTAGTCACATCAAGGATGGACTATGGCAACCTTCTCTATTTAGGCACCCTGGAGAATAATCTCAGCCGCTTACAGGTCCTACAGAATGCCGCTGCCCGATTGGTGCTTAGACTACCCAGAAGAGCTGCTTCGGCAGCGGCTCTCCGGTCCTTGCACTGGCTCCCGGTCAGAAGCAGGGTAGAATTTAAAGCACTCTGTACGTGCCATCGGATCATTAATGGGAGATCCCCTCTCCCTCTGCAAGGACTTTTGACACCTTATGAGCCTCCCCGTTCCCTGAGATCTTCCGGCTCTGGACTCCTGGTTGTCCCTAAGGTGTCCAAAGCACGGATGGGGGGAAGATCTTTCAGATGCCTTGCAGCCGCTAGATGGAACAAGCTGCCCATGGCGTTGCGATTAGAGCCATCTGAATCAATTTTTAGAGCTAAGCTCAAAACTGCTCTATTCGCTCAGTAGGTGTGCCGCTTCTGTATGTTCCAGTAATAAAGTATCTCCTCAGCGCGGGGACACGCCGTTGTTGCGTCACCATGCGCTTTATAAAACCCCCTAAATAGAAAATAGAAATAGAAATTCAAACACTACCATTACCGAGGACAAGGCACCAAAACACACGTGCACTGGTGCTTGCATCCACTCCTACGTGTGACGAATGGGAAAGGGTGGAATCTATGCCTGTGAATGACGCACGGCTGTTCTCACGCATGGAGGGAGACTCCAACACCCCAAACCATTACGCTGATAGCGTCACTTGCCTGTAGAAAATACTGCCGTGGACTACAAAGGCAGTGATTCATGTGTGAGCCTTAGCAAGACAGCTCTGTGGGAGCACCAAAGTCCGTTCTTGCATCGTATGGACTGGTGCAGTCCATGCTATGCAGGAACTGGGTCCATGCACACAAAGGGGCGGATGTATGACGGTACAACGCGTGCTTTCACAACGCGTACCGTTACCACGCAGGTTTTACAACGCAAGTCGTTACAACGACTTGCGTTGGGGGGCGCTGGATAGTGAATAGTTTAATTTACTATTCCAACTCCAGTCCCCGTGGATAGTAGGGAAGGTGTTGGATAGTAAATTAAACTATTCCCTATCCTACAGCGTCCTCCAGCGCAAGTCGTTGGAACGACTTGCGTTGTAAACATGCGTGGTAATGGTACCACGTTGTGAAAGGTTCGTCATAAAGGATGTTTCCCAAAGGGGCATAACCTATGCCCCACTGCATGCAGCCATTGCCCTGGGGCAACAGAGGGCCCTGTAGGGCATCCTTAGTTTCTCACTGCCACAGTTTTCATGGTGATCTCACCTTCAAGAAAACTGTGGCTATGAGGAAACTCAATATATGCTTGGTGGTGCCGCAGCAGCACTGGCAGCATATTGCTGGGACAGACCACCACGTCAGTGCTGCGGGATCACTGATCCCCGACGGTTGTGGCAGTCCCGTGGTAGTGGGACCATCGCACTCGTAATGTGGCGGTTACACACCCAGTGCGACGGTTACCACCATGTCACCACGAGTTTGTCGGTTCAATCGACCACCAGAGGGTGGCAGGCAAGAATCCAGGCCAGGTCCAGTTGCCACTGATCATCTAGGCAGTTGCAGAAAAGGCCTCTCGTACCTTGTTGTAGCCCTGTAGCTTGAACAGGAAGCCACCCTTAGGTCCCTTGGATTCCACTTCTTTATCCTCGGTACTAGAGGGATTGCAGGTCCTGTCCTCCCGGGCTCTTCTCAGACCTCAGCCAGCAGGTTCAGTCCTCTTCTGATCTTTTTTTTGCTCTTCTGATCTTCCACAGGTCCAGGAGTGTCCTGAAGTGGCTGCCTAGAGATGTCACATTTATGCCTGGCACAAGCTAGTGTGTGGGAATGGCCCCTGAGGGTGCCCTAACCAATGGAGTAAAATTTCCTAGGGCTAATCCTACCCACTTTGAGCATTTTCAAGAAGGGTAAATCTTTGGCCGCACTTAACGTGGACTCTGAGAGGTGGGTGGGTGCATGGCTGTGTGTGTGTGTGTGCGCGTGTGTGCGTGTGGTTGTGCGTATGTGTGTGTGTTGTACTATGTTAATCCTAGTATTCTCTCACATCTAACACTAATCTCCAGTTTGGGGCAGGTCCTGTACCCGCAATAAATTCAGAGGCAGAAGCCTAGTAGGATTGAGCTAATCTTTTAGCACCAGACTGTGGATAAACACAAATTGTTCGGCATTCTTGTTCCCTTCTTTAAAGCCACCAATATCATGTGAAACCCCCCAGCAGACCTGTCAACCAGGTCTTGACACTGCAGTAGGATCTGAAACTATGATGTCAACACGAGGCCCACTGTGATGGAAGCCAGTCTGGCTGTGGAGAAAACAGAAGGTGCCAGCATAGGTTTTAGCTATATCTGCTTGTGAGAGGGTAGGCCTCTTTGAAGTTAATCGAGTCCTTGGGCCCAGCCCACAGGTCGTCCTGTCAAGGGTACAATAGTAGTTTACCTCTCCACACCATGGCCTTTTGTCGTTGTCCTGAGAGCAAGTTCACACCTCGTTCACACTCATTGAAAGGCTACTTACTAGCTGGCAGACGAGAGACTGCAAAATGCGGACTTACCTTCCAAGTGATATACATTCCCAAACCAGACTCCATTTTTAAATGTACTTAGTGTTAGCCTGACTTTAGCTATTTTCCTTTGCTGGCTTTAAATGAGATATTCATATATTTTTGAGACACAAACTCACATTCAGCTTGAACAACAAAATGTTCTCATTATTTTATCAGCAGAATAAGAGATATGAGTCTGGCTAACATGCCCAAAATATCTATATCTCAGGGTAGTCTCCTGTACATATGAGCTATAAAGAAAATATGTGCACAGATGTGATGCATGTATAGAATACTGGCTAGATTTTACCATTGTGTATCAGTTAGATTATGCAGCGGTCAGTTTATCGTTGTGGTGGACTAAATTGGAGTACACAGGAGACCCTGCTGTCTTGCCACTGTCAACAGTGCCCTCTCTTTTCCTCAACAGTAGGTGCATGGACTTTCAGTGTGCCACCTCCCCACAACCCCGCCAACTTCCCCTTTATTTGTAACCAGGCCTTACGCGGAGGCACAGCAGTTGTTCCTACAGGGCCATTTTACAGGTTCCATGTTAAAATATCGATTACAAAAATATAGTTGAAAAAAATATCGATGTAAAAATATCGAATTCCTATGCTTGAACAGGTAAGTATAATAATATCGACTTGTTAGACGGGGACCTGGAGGGTCGGCCGAGCACAAGGGGAGAGGCCTCCGGTGAGGGCCGTCTCCAGCGATCGTACAGACAAGTAACTTCCCCCCCACAGAGGGACACCACACGAAGATCAGATTAACACCTTTTATAGGCAGTTCTTGAAGTAAGGTAGTACGATACAAGGAGATCAGGACACGATGATCCTCTCAATTCTAGTCTCTAGTAGGGAAAGGGGGTAGCGGGACAGTCTTGGTACCTACGGGTACTGGGGTGAAAACGGCGGTAGCTCACAATCCTCGAGCTCGGCGTTCGGACGGATCGGACCGCGGCAGCGCCAGCAGGTCCCGAAGAGATCGTAGGTGGTAACGGGCCACGGCAGCGCCAGCAGGTCCCAACGAGATCGTAGGTGGTAACGGGCCGCGGCAGCGCCAGCAGGTCCCAACGAGGATGACGGTTACAACGGGCCGCGGCAGCGCCAGCAGGTCCCAACGAGGATGACGGTTACAACGGGCCGCGGCAGCGCCAGTAGGTCCCACGAGGATGAAGGTTGCAGAAGGCCGCGGCAGCGCCAGCAGGCAGGACAATAGTTCACAAGGCAGGGCTGCGGCAGCGCCAGCAGTCCGTCAAGGATGAGTTCTTCTCGGTGTCTCTCGACTCCAGGATACAACTGCCTTCCTGTTCTGGGGCTGCCTCAGTTATAGGTCTGGCGCTCTTTGATGTCCGGACCCTCGCTCTTGGAGGTTGGGAGGTCCGGGATGAGGGAGTCCAGACACCCAGCAGGGGGGTGGAGCCAGCGCCCGGGGAGGCTGGGGGTGATCGGCACCTGGCGGGAGAGAGCCATCGACACTTCTTACTCCCATTGACCTGCCAAGTGGTCCGTTCACCTCCTGGGTGGATGGTGGTGCCGGGATGTCGGGACCTGGCCAGGCCCGGGGTTGGGGTCGAGCTGAGGCCACGCGGCCTCGTGGCGCAGTGTCCAAGATGGCGGCTGGCCCGGGCAAGGGTGCTGACGGTGGCCCAGGCCAGGGACACAGGGATTCCCGGGAGCAGACGTCCCATGGGGGACGGGTTGCGGGTTGCTTCTGCGGGTAGTACCTGGAGGGCCGGTACCAGGGCCCTGTCATGCGGGGGGGGAGCGAGTCCTTCATGGGGCCTGTCCAACATGCGTCCCCCCCAGCTGAAGGCGGGGAGAGTCACCCATCCTCTTGGGGACTTTCCTCGTCGAGGCGGAAAAAGCGGGACAGGCCGTCCACGTTGGCGTGGTCTTGACCAGAGCGATGCTCTACAGTGAAGTCCATCCCCTGCAGGGAGATGGACCACCGCAATAGTTTGGGATTCTCCCCCCGCATTTGCATTAGCCATTGCAGGGGCCGATGATCTGTTTGTACCCGGAAGTGGGTTCCGAAGAGGTAAGGCCGGAGCTTCTTGAGGGCCCATACTACTGCGAAGGCCTCTCGCTCAATGGTGCTCCAGCGCTGTTCTCGGGGCAGTAGGCGTCTGCTGATGAAGGCCACTGGTTGGTCGACTCCCTCGGGGTTCAGTTGGGAGAGGACGGCCCCAATACCATGGTCGGAGGCATCGGTCTGAACGATGAACTCGCGGCTGTAGTCGGGGGCCTGGAGCACAGGAGCGGTGCACAGGGCGGCCTTCAGCTTCTCGAAGGCCGCTTGACAGTCGGGAGTCCAGTTGACTCTTTTTGGGTGGTTCTTAGACGTGAGTTCCGTGAGGGGCCCCACAATGCTGCCATAGTCCTTCACGAACCGCCGGTAGTATCCGGTGAGCCCCAGGAAGGCTCGGACCTCGGTTTGTGTTTCGGGGGGGTTGCCAGGACTGAATGGCAGCTACCTTGAGTTGGAGGGGGGCCACCAGACCGCTCCCCACTTGGTGTCCGAGGTAGGTCACGGACCCCTGGCCGATTTGGCACTTGCTGGACTTTATTGTGAGGCCGGCCTGTTGGAGGGCCTGCAGGACCTCTCGGAGGTGGTGGAGGTGGTCTGTCCAGTGGCGGCTGTATACCGCGATGTCGTCCAGGTAGGCGGCGCTGAATTCTTCGAGGCCCGCCAATACCTGGTTCACCAGTCTTTGAAAAGTGGCTGGAGCGTTTTTCATGCCGAATGGCATCACTCTGAAATGGTAGTGCCCATCCGGGGTGGAGAAAGCGGAACGTTCTTGGGCCCTGGGGGTGAGGCCGATCTGCCAGTAGCCCGCTGTCAGGTCGAAGATGCTTAGGTAGCGGGCTGCCCCCATGCGGTCGACTAGTTCGTCTGCTCGGGGGATAGGGTGAGCGTCGGTTCGGGTGACCGCGTTCAGACCCCGATAGTCGATGCAGAATCGGAGCTCAGGTGTGGTGCCCGGGGCCGCGGCCTTGGGGACCAGGACGACCGGGCTGGCCCAGGGACTGTCCGAAGGTTCGATGACTCCGAGGGCGAGCATCTTGGAGACTTCTTCTTGGATGCAGGTACGTACCCGATCCGGTACTCGGTACGCCCGGTGTCGGACAGGAGGACTGTCCCCAGTGTCCACGTCGTGCAGGCACCAGGAGGTGACTCCGGGCGCGAGAGAAAACAGGTTTGCGAACGGCAGCAGGAGGGCCCGACAATCTTGACGCTGCTCCGGGGTCAGGGCCTCGGAGAGTCGGACCCCGTCCACCGAACCATCTCTTTCACGGGTCCTCAGTAGGTCAGGGAGGGGCTCAGAGTCTCCCTCTGCGCCACTGTCGGTAGCCATCAGCAGGCTGAGTTCTGAGCGCGCGAAGTGTGGTTTGAGTCTGTTGGCGTGGAGAACCCGGAGGGGGTTGCGGGGGGACTCCAGGTCGATGAGATAGGTGACGGGGCTCTTGCGCTCGATCACCTTGAAGGGCCCCGTCCATTTGTCCTGCAAGGCACACGGTTCGATGGGGGACATCACCCATACCTGCTGACCCGGTTCAAACTCGATGGAGGAGGCATGTTGATCGTACCACTTCTTCATGTCCTCTTGACTGGCCTCAAGATTGGCTTTGGCGATCTCCCTGAATCGCCGGGTCTGATTGCGGAGGGTTAGGAGGTACTTGTAGACGTCTGGAGGGGTTTTTAGGGGGGCCATTTCCCATTCCTCCTTCACTAGGCTGAGAGGCCCGCGAACGGGGTGTCCGTACAGGAGTTCGAAGGGGCTGAAGCCGAGGGACTTCTGGGGGACTTCTCGGTAGGCGAAGAGGAGGCACGGTAGTAGCACGTCCCACTGGCGGCGTAGGGGTTCTTCTAGCCCCATGATCATCCCCTTGAGAGTGCGGTTGAACCGCTCAACCAGTCCGTTTCCCTGGGGGTGATAGGGGGTTGTGAATCGGTAAGTGACCCCGCACTGCTGCCAGAGGGATTTCATATACTTTGCAATAAAGTTCGTACCCCTGTCGCTGACGACTTCCCGGGGGAAGCCCACTCGAGAAAAGATCCCCATTAAGGCTCGACCCACTACTGGGGCTGTTACAGTACGGAGGGGGACCGCCTCAGGATAGCGGGTGGCGTGGTCCACCAGGACCAGGATGAAGCGATGCCCTTGTGCTGTTCGGGGGTCCAGGGGCCCCACAATGTCTATTCCCACCCTTTCGAACGGGGTGGTCACCACGGGGAATGGTTGTAGGGGTGCCTTGAGTTTGCGCCAGGCCAGCTCTTCCCGCTGGCCTGGCAGGTCGGGCAGGACCGGCAGTGGTTGGAGACGTCATTTCTCATTTTGGGCCAGAAAAAGTGAGTCACCAGGCGGTGGTAGGTTTTGTCTTGCCCCAGGTGCCCAGCCAGGGGGACATCATGGGCCAAGTTCAACAGGAAGTCTCTGAAGTGGAGGGGCACCACCAGCACTCGACCGGCCCCCAGCTCTGCGATTCTTTGCTCGCTGTACAAGAGATCATTGTCCCAATAAACCCAGTGGGCCCCGGTGGTGTCTCCTTGGCCCTGGGCGAGCGCTTGCTGTCGCAGTCCCTCGAGGGAGGGACAGGTCTTTTGCTCCTGCCGGAATTGTTCTTGGGTGGGCCCCCCTTCTTGACGCCACTGAGCCAGGTCGGGAAGTTCGGGGGGCTGTGCGGACCCCTCTGGGGTTGGTTCCGGGTGGTCGGTATGGATGGAGTCTTCTTCTGGAGCGATCGGGGGAGGAGGTGCTGACCACTCGGGTTCTTCCGGTCTAGGGATGGTGCGGGTGGCCATGGACCGGGTGGTCACGCACGCCCAGTCCGGGAGACCCAACATCCCCAGATGCTCTCTTCTTTCAACAGCTGCCCACGGGGAGCTCTCGAGATCGTTCCCCAGGAGGCAGTCCACGGGGGCATCGTCGCGGACAGTTACTTTTAGCATGCCGGACACTCCTCCCCATTCGAAGGGGACGCAGGCCATCCGACACAGGCTCTCCGAATTGTCTGCCGATCGGACGGGGCAAAGAACGTTTGGCAGGATTTGTTCTGGGGTCACCAGGTGACAACGGACGGCCGTCACACTGGCCCCGGTGTCACGCAGGGCTTCGGCCTTGCGCCCATTTATGCTCACCCATTGGCTGTACTTCCGAGTGTTGGCTGGCAGGGGAGTCCGCGGGACCATGTCTCTTCCCCCTAGGCAGGCCAGGGTCATGGCGGCAAGTTCCCACTCGAACTGCTCCGACTCGTATGCTTCAGGGTCTTCGGAGACTTGTTCTTCTCCTAGGGCGGCGGCCGCCACCTGGCGGGCCCCGGGAGTCTGGTTCTTCGGGCAGGTCGGGTCACTGGCATAGTGGCCAACTCGCTGGCATCGGTGACACGTAACGTTGGCTCGGAACCCCGGGCGCATCGGAGGGTTTCCCCGGCCGGCTGGGGGCGGGGGGGTGTTAGCGGGAGTGGCCGGGACAGCGTCTCTGCCCCGGCCCTGTCCTCCTCCTCCTCCTCGGGGACGATGATGACCTTGGTTGGTTCTGTTCTGCTCATTCGGCCCACTCCGGGCCACTCGGGTGCTCTCCCACCGGTCCGCCTCGGTGGCGAGCTGCCGTGGTTCAGTCAATTTACTGTCGAGGAGGTGCTGCCTGAGCTCGACGAAACAGTTGTTGGAGAGGTGCTCCCACACAATGAGATTGAAGAGTTGTTCGTAGGTGGTTACGTTGTTACCCTTGATCCACCCCTCGAAGGCTCGGCTGAAATAGTTTACGTATTCCAACCAAGTTGTACCTGGGATCCGGGTGCAGTTGCGGAACCTCTGGCGGTACATTTCGGGCGTAAACCCATATCGACTGAGGAGGGCGGCCTTCATGTGGTCATAGGACGTCATTTGATGGTCCGGAAGCTGCAGCAGGGCATCACGGCCCTCATTGACGAATCTTCCCCATAGCCCGGCTCCCCAGTCGCTTCGAGCGATCCGGTGGGCCGTCATGGCGATCTCGTAGGCCTTGAACCACTGCTGTATGTCGTCGTTCCGGTGGTATTCTCGGACCACATCCTTGGGGATGTGGACCTTCTGTTCGGTAGTACCCGGGGAGCGCGGTGGCTCGGGCACCCCTAGGTTTTTGTTCAGTTTGCGTATTTCTATCTCTGCTAGTTTGCACTCGTGTTCGTATGCCAGTCTTTTTTCTTCGAGATCCCTCTGTCTCTGTTTTTCCTCTCGCTCTTCTCTGAGCCGTAAGTGTTCTAAGTTTATTTTTTGTTCCGCCAGCTTCAATTCTCCGTCTAATTTGAGCCGTGCCAAGTCTAACTCGTGTAGTCTATTTTTTTCCCGCTCCTGGATCTCTTCTCGGGAGGGACCTGTTCTCCGTTCTTCCGTCAGGGTGTTGTTGACTTCCGGGGCTTCGAGGTCCCGGGGTGTGGCGGTATTCGTCTCTGTCCAGGCCTCTAGGGCGTTTTTGAAGTCTTCTTTTGTGCTTAGCCCGGTGGTAGCAATGCCTAAGTCCATGCAAAATTGTTTTAGCTCTCGGTGGCTGTATTCCTCCAGCTTTTCCATCTGGAACTTCTCTGCAGATCCGCTCTCTTTGGTCGTCATTGTGGTTTAGTCGTAGGGTGAGTTACTATCTGTATGGTACGCGTTGGTTCGGATCCCGCCGCTGCCACCAATGTTAGACGGGGACCTGGAGGGTCGGCCGAGCACAAGGGGAGAGGCCTCCGGTGAGGGCCGTCTCCAGCGATCGTACAGACAAGTAACTTCCCCCCCACAGAGGGACACCACACGAAGATCAGATTAACACCTTTTATAGGCAGTTCTTGAAGTAAGGTAGTACGATACAAGGAGATCAGGACACGATGATCCTCTCAATTCTAGTCTCTAGTAGGGAAAGGGGGTAGCGGGACAGTCTTGGTACCTACGGGTACTGGGGTGAAAACGGCGGTAGCTCACAATCCTCGAGCTCGGCGTTCGGACGGATCGGACCGCGGCAGCGCCAGCAGGTCCCGAAGAGATCGTAGGTGGTAACGGGCCGCGGCAGCGCCAGCAGGTCCCAACGAGATCGTAGGTGGTAACGGGCCGCGGCAGCGCCAGCAGGTCCCAACGAGGATGACGGTTACAACGGGCCGCGGCAGCGCCAGCAGGTCCCAACGAGGATGACGGTTACAACGGGCCGCGGCAGCGCCAGCAGGTCCCACGAGGATGAAGGTTGCAGAAGGCCGCGGCAGCGCCAGCAGGCAGGACAATAGTTCACAAGGCAGGGCTGCGGCAGCGCCAGCAGTCCGTCAAGGATGAGTTCTTCTCGGTGTCTCTCGACTCCAGGATACAACTGCCTTCCTGTTCTGGGGCTGCCTCAGTTATAGGTCTGGCGCTCTTTGATGTCCGGACCCTCGCTCTTGGAGGTCGGGAGGTCCGGGATGAGGGAGTCCAAACACCCAGCAGGGGGGTGGAGCCAGCGCCCGGGGAGGCTGGGGGTGATCGGCACCTGGCGGGAGAGAGCCATCGACACTTCTTACTCCCATTGACCTGCCAAGTGGTCCGTTCACCTCCTGGGTGGATGGTGGTGCCGGGATGTCGGGACCTGGCCAGGCCCGGGGTTGGGGTCGAGCTGAGGCCACGCGGCCTCGTGGCGCAGTGTCCAAGATGGCGGCTGGGCCGGGCAAGGGTGCTGACGGTGGCCCAGGCCAGGGACACAGGGATTCCCGGGAGCAGACGTCCCATGGGGGACGGGTTGCGGGTTGCTTCTGCGGGTAGTACCTGGAGGGCCGGTACCAGGGCCCTGTCATGCGGGGGGGGAGCGAGTCCTTCATGGGGCCTGTCCAACACGACTCAAAAATATGGATGTAAAAAAATATAGATGTAAAAAATATCGACTTTAAAAAATAACAAGTTAAAAGAGTTGGTGGCTGCTACTCCCCGCTGGGCGCCGAGCCTTGAACACTTTGAAAGCAGCTCGTTTCTCAGAGGCTGTCAATTGTTTTAACGCATTTTGCGCTGTGTACTCGAGCTGAAGCTCCAATTTTAATAGCCAATTTAAACTTATGAAGTGACTGTATGTTGTTTTTATTATCACTATGACAAATTTGAGCACTTACTCGCACTCACCAGCGATCCTTAACTTTCACCCGAGGACTATTTCCGCCTAGTTCAAAGGCAACCGGCACTCCAGCCAATCGCGGTTGTGAAGGGCGGGACAGGGGCGGCACCTCACGGAGCGTCGAGCGGTTAGCGCTCTAGACCTCCGCTTCCTGGAGGGTATTTAGCCACTCGGCGGCCCCAGCGCGCAGCGATGGCGCGCAGGGTAGGTGCCTCTGACTGCGCCAAAGACGAGCCTAAGACCAGCCCGTCCGGGCCAGGCCGGGTCACGGGGCACGAAATGCTGCTACAGGTATGATTTCTGCGGATCAGCTAAGGGCTTTGCGCCCTAGTAGCAACAGTAAATGTTCCGTCCTAAAGCCTTCCCTAACGGGTACACAAGCATGTCCTCATTGTGCTTTTGCCCTATCTAATGTTCAGCCCTATCCAGAGGTTTCACAAAATCGTAAGTTACCTACTCAATCCCCTGTTCAAAACCCCTGCATTTTTACTTTTTACACTGTTAATTGTAGATCTTTACCCCAACACAAAGCAGATATCTACCATCTCTTAGCTGAAGAAAAACCATGTGCGGTATTTTTAACGGAGACCTGGCTGCATGATAGTGCAGGTCCCGATGTAGCCGCCGCCTTGCCCTCTAACTATGCTATTGCTAGAGTAGATAGAGAAAGACAGGTAGGAGGGGGTATTGCTGTGATTTTTAACAGGGAGTTTAACTGTGATCTTGAAGTGGTTAACATTCCCGGATGCGAAGCAGCATTTTTTTAAATTTCACTGAATCCAAATTTTATGTTTTCTGGTTTTTTAATTTATCGCCCTCCTGGAAACAGTAGTGTTTGGGCTGCGAATTTGGTTAATTTCATCTCGCCTTACTTTCTTAATGCCCAAAACCTGACTATATTGGGTGATTTAAATCTCCATTTGGAGGACAAATCAAATAGTACAGCTGTGAACCTCTTGGAGGATTTTACTACTTTGAATATGACACTGCGAAATGAGGGCCCTACTCACAAAGCTGGACATTTGTTGGACCCCATTATATCCAACATACAGGAGTTAAAATGGCTAAAAACTGATCCTATCTGTTGGTCTGACCATTTTTTAACTCTTTTTAGTATTACCCTTAGAGAACCTAAGCAGTCACGCTCCACCCGGCCTCCGATCCTTATGAGAAATTGGAAAAGGCTGGACCTGACTGAGTTGCAGAATGCACTAAAGATATCCCCCCCTGTTCTGGGTTGTGATATGGAAAAAAATGCGCTGGAAACCCACATTTGGCTGGAGAGAGCAGTTGATACTTGTCTGCCTGTTGCCAGGTGTAGAGGGAATGTTCACCGCCCACCGGCTCCCTGGTACACTGAAGAACTCAAATTAGAAAAAACTAAGTGTAAGGCACTCGAGCAGAAATGGCGCAAACACTAAGACCCTCTAAAAAAAGAAATATACCGTAAGGCCAGAAACCTTTATCACTCGGCCTGCACGAGAGCCAAAGCCTGTTATGTAACAGAGACTATTAACACTGCTGCTAACAAAGCGAGGACTCTTTTTAATACAGTCAAAGAACTAGCTGGAGCAAACTCTATGGCTGCTGCACGCCCCCTTACCACCCAAAAATGTCAAGATCTGGCCACCTATTTTGTGGGAAAGATTGAGACTATTATTGCTAACATCAACCCCCCGTTGAGGGACGGCAGAGAAGTCCCGCCTCCAGTTAGATCAGCAGAATGCCGACTTGACTCCTGGCCACCTATTACTTTGGATACTTTGAAATCCTTAGCTGCTTCCATTAAGTCAGGCTCTCCTTGTGACCCTCTCCCTATTAGCATTTTGAGCCAACTTGATGACTCTGCTTTGAAGATCATTTCTGAGACATTAAATGCCTCTATTCATCTGGCAAAAGTCCCGGCCTCCTGGAAGCACGCCATGGTCAGCCCTCTGTTGAAGAAGCCGTCTGCTGATCCTGAGGTGCTGGCCAACTATCGCCCCATCTCCCTGTTGCCTGCTTTCTCAAACATCTTGGAGAAGCACATTCACGGTGTACTTTCAACATACACGGAGAATAACAACTTACTCCATTTCTCCCAGTCAGGTTTCAGGGCTGGCCATTCCACCGAGTCCGCCCTCCTGGGAGTCACCGAGAAGATCAGGGGGCTCTTGGACGATGGGCAAACGGTTGCGCTTGTCCTGCTTGATCTAAGCGCGGCCTTCGACACCATCTCACACAACAGACTGCTTACCAGGCTGAGTGAGGATGGTGTCGGAGGGACAGCGCTGGACTGGATCGAGTCCTATTTGTGCAACCGGACGTTTCAGATCTCGTCCTCTCAGGCTCAGTCAGACACCTTTGTTTCACCCCATGGCGTGCCTCTGGGCTCAATTTTGAGTCCGCTATTTTTTAACCTGTATCTCCGCCCTCTCGCCGATCTAGCAGAGCGAGTAGGTCTAGAACTCATGACCTATGCGGACGATTCGCAGATTATTTTTTCTCTCACCAACTCAGAGCCTTCATCCCCCTCTGCGCTGAAACTAGGTCTTCATGAAGTCTTCAGCTGGATGTCAACGAACCAGCTGAAGCTCAACGGGGAGAAGACGGAGATCCTTCTCCTAGGTAAAAACAGAGACCTGTGGCAGGATATTCATTGGCCGCCATCTTTGGGCGCTTTTCCTATCCCGGCTACCCAGGTCAGAAATTTAGGGGTGTGCATCGATGATTCACTATCGATGAAACAGCAGGTCAATAAAGTGGCTGGTACTTGCTTCACTATCCTCAAATGGCTGCGGAAGATTATCTGGATGCTGCCTGTTGATACCCAGAAGACCGTAGTCAATGCACTTATTACATCTAGGCTTGACTACGGTAACATCTTATACCTGGGTTCCAACTTAGCCGTGATCAGGCGGCTTCAGCTAGTCCAGAACTCCGCAGCCAGGCTGCTGTGTAAGATCCCTAGGACAGCAAGGATTTCGAAGCACCTTAAGGACCTGCACTGGCTCAGGGTTGAGAACCGGGTTCGGTTCAAAGCTTTGACCTATATGTTTAAGATCAAGGCAGGAACCGCACCAAAGTATCTGCAAAAACTAGTTAGGCCTTATTCTCCTGCACGCAATCTCCGCTCTTCAAATGGAGCAAATTTTGTGGTTCCTAGATTTAAACTGGCCCGAGTGGGAGGGAAATCCTTTTCCCATCTGGGACCAGTCCTTTGGAACTCCCTTCCTCCAGCTCTACGAAAGGAGGAGAACTTTGCCAGCTTTAAGAAAAGCGCTAAAACCTGGCTTTTTCAATAAATAATTGTGGTCTTTGGCCGTGTTGCTTTCTGTGTTGTCGGTCTCTTAGTCCTGGCGCCGGGAAACCCTTTGTGGGTATCTGCGCGCATTATAAATGTAAAAAATAAATAAATAAAAAATATTAATATTATTAACTAAATTAATTAAATGTAATATATACTTAAACTAATTATAACAAATAAACTTAATATATTAAATATAAACACAAAAATATATTTACATATACATATATTTACTTAAATACATTTTATTAAGTATAATCTTTATTTAATTTATAAACTTTTTTAATTATATAAAAATAAAATAAACACATATATAAATATTTTAAAATAAAATATTCTATATTTAATTAACACATTAAACTATTTAAAAAAAATACATACATTAAATAATAAAATAAAAACATTGTTAGTTAAAACATTGGTAGCAAAGGGGTAAAAATTACTATTGCCACTCCAGTGAGTGCAACAGTAGAAAAAGCGATGGAAAGCGTAGGGGTAGAAATTACTATTCCCACTCCAACGAGTGCAACAGTAGGGATGCGCTGGATAGCGTAGGGATACAAATTACTATTCTCACTCCAATGAGTACAACAGCAGGGTAAGCGCTGGATATTGAGGGGTAAAATTTACTATTCCCACTCCAGTGAGTGCGACAGTAGGGAAAGTGCTGGATAGCGTAGGGGTAAAAATTACTATTCCCACTCCAGTGAGTGCACAGTAGGGAAAGCGCTGGAGGGGTAAAAATGACTATTCCCACTCCAATGAGCGCAACAGTAGGGAAAACGCTGGATAGCGGAGGGGTAAAATTGACTATTCCCACTCCAGAGAGTGCAACAGTAGGGAAAGCGCTAGATCCCAAAAGAATAAAAAACAAAATCATCAACATTTTTATTACATTTAATTTCCAATATTAACATAATTAATATATACATTTAAATATATTATTAACTAAGATAATAAAAAAAGTATCCATTATTTAAAACTATAAAATCCACAACACACACCTGCAATTAATTACACATTTAAATGTAATAATTACTAGAATTATTTAATACAAGTTAATGTATTATTTATTAAATAATCAATAAAAAAATAATTACTTTCCACCTTTCACACTATTTACACATATTAACACCAAAACATGCACCTAAAATTAATTACACAATTACCAATATTTATTACTAATTAATTGATGGTAATCAACTCAAAAGTATTTAATGATTAATCAATAAAAAATATTAAGTACTTACCACCCTTCACAATTTACACATATTAACACCACAACACACACATTTAATTAATTAAGCAATTAACCTAATTATTTATTAATTGACTAATTGAAATTAATTAACAACTAATTATTGAACTATTATTAATTACTCAATTAACACATTAATTATTCAATACATTTGATAAAATTAAATTACTTCCCACCCTATTCCCCTATAAACCCACAACCCGCTACGGAACTAAAAATGCAGAATTAAACTTAAAATAAATTAATAACTAGTAAAACTATAAAACATATAATAAAATAACAAACAAGTTGCATTAAAAACACTAAAATACATACAATTATTAATAAATCGGTATTTGTGTAAACTATATTTTTGTAAACGATATTTATTACAAAGATATTTATGTAATCGATATTACTTACCTGTCAGTCGATATTCTTGTCAACTATATTTTTGTTGTTGATATTTCTTCTCCATGATATTCTTGCGGCGATATTTCTACTCTGCACCATTTTACACTGGTGGTCTCCTTCGCTGCTACCGCAGGACCCCCTCTGACCCACCGCCGCTGGCTTTGCCCCCTGCTATTTTCAACTTTGGTTGGGACATGAATCCTTGAGGGCCTTGATTGGTCTGTATGGGACTCCTGGAGGTAACATGGATTTTGATGCACACTTCCCCCACTGGACTTATAGCTCACTCACAGAGTGGTCATGACCTCACAACATAACCGTTAAAAGGGTACCACTCTGAAGGACGTTTGCCAAAAAACACAGACTAGGCCGGGGAAGAGCCTCCCGCCATTCTTTTTGTGGTGGAGGAAGCTGCAGGTGGATCCCAGCGGGAGGATGCTACCATGACAAGGGCCTTCTTGGAGCATCTGTTTGGGACTCTTCAGGAAGACATTGCAACCATTAAGCAAGACTTAGTAGCTAATGTAAAGGATCTCCAGAGGGACTCTGGCGAGCTGGGTCAAAGGGTAGACTCCTTGGAGCAGACCACCGATTCCTGAACAGAGGAGCTGGATGGATACCGTCTGGAAACTTCTGGAGCAGAGAGATAAATATATGGAACTTCAATACCAACCAGAGGACCTCGAAAACAGATCCAAGCGCTTTAATATTTGCATCAAACGGGTTCCCCTGCAGGGAACCCCCAGCAAGTTGGAAGACTATGTTATTCGCCTGTTTCGCTATGTAGCTCCGGAACTTGCTTACCAAGACATTGTCCTTGATTATACCCTTACGGCTGGACGCCCGGCACACTCTCCGGGGCAACCACAAGATGTACTCGCCTGTCTCCACTATTAGAAGCAGAAGCTTTGAAGTCATGAAGATCTGGCTCCATCAAGATCTTTCACCGATAACCCTGCAGCGCTGCAGGACCATTAGGCCTGTCATTGACCACCTCTGCAAAAATGGAATCAGATATAAGTGGGGACATCCTTTCTGGCTTCAGTTTGTCTGGAAGAACGAAGCAAAGAGTATCCGCATTATTGAAGATGCGCAACCCTTACTGGACATGGATGCCTTCCTCCTAGGAGAATCATCTGCTCATCCCATGGTCTGGCTTCCTCTACCTCGTCCAAGTAAGAAGACAGTGCGCACCTCTCAGAGACTGAATGCCACAAAGAAAGAAGAATCTACAGAATGATGACTCAGTGGTAGTCAACCCCGCTGATAAAGGGGGAGCCCTGGTCTTATGGGCTAAGGATGAATATAAAGAAGAAGCTCACAGCCACATATTCAATCAAGTGTGGTATAGACAACTTAAAGGCGATCCCACTAAAGAAACCGAACAGGAAATAATCGTAAAAGTCAAATGGGGTTTTGACCAAGGAATAGTAGGAAGAAAGGAATTTGATTACCTCATTAAAAAACAACAGAGGATTCTGGTGATATATTTTCTCCCGAAGCTCCACAAAGATCCACTAGAACCACCAGGGTAATGGCAATGTCACCTCATACTTAAGAGATGCCACTGACTTCATTAAAAAAATTGAAGGTCAGCCATTCTGCCATCAACAACAATGGATGGTATCCTTTGGTGTGAACTCCCTTTATACTCAGATCCCCCAGGATGAAGGCCTGGAATCAATGGAATACTTCCTGGAGACAAGACC
Source organism: Lissotriton helveticus (assembly GCF_964261635.1). Taxonomy (NCBI): domain Eukaryota; kingdom Metazoa; phylum Chordata; class Amphibia; order Caudata; family Salamandridae; genus Lissotriton; species Lissotriton helveticus. Next base: position 28,843,588 of record NC_136057.1, on the reverse strand, counting down.
CAGACCACAAAGAGTCCCGACTGACTTCATTCTTGATCTCTCTCTCTCAGTCAGTCAGTCTCTCTCTCTCAGTTAATCAGTCTCTCTCTCTTAGTCAGTCTCTCTCTCTCTCTCTCTGTTAGTCAGTCTTTCTCAGTCAGTCTCTCTCTCTCTGGCAGTCAGTCTCTCTCTCAGTCAGTCAGTCTCTCTCTCTCTGTCAGTCTCTCGTTCTCAGTCATTCAGTCTCTCTCAGTAAGTCTCTCGCTCAGTCAGTCTCTCTCCCAGTCAGACTCTCTCCTAGTCAGTCAGTCTCTCTCTCAGTCAGTCGCAGTCAGTCTCTCTCTCTCTGTCAATCAGTCAGTCTCTCAGTAAGTCAGTCAGTCTGTCTCTCTCTCTGTCAGGCAGTCTCTTTCTCTCAGTCAGTCTCTCTGTCTCAGCCAGTCATTCTCTCTCTCTCCTAGTCAGTCTCTCTCTCCCTCAGTCAGTCAGTCTCTCTCTCTCAGTCAGTCAGTCTCTCTCTCTCTCTCTCTGTCAGTCTCTCGCTCTCAGTCAGTCAGTCTCTCTCAGTAGGTCTCTCGCTGAGTCAGTCTCTCTCCCAGTCAGTCTCTCTCCTAGTCAGTCAGTCTCTCTCTCAGTCAGTCACAGTCAGTCTCTCTCTCTCTCTGTCAGTTAGTCAGTCTCTCAGTAAGTCAGTCAGTCTGTCTCTCTCTTAGTCAGGCAATCTCTTTCTCTCAGTCAGTCTCTCTCTCTCAGCCAGTCATTCTCTCTCTCTCCTAGTCAGTCTCTCTCTCTCCCTCAGTCAGTCAGTCTCTCTCTCGCTCTTAGTCAGTCAGTCTCACAGTCAGCGTCTCTCTCAGTCAGTCAGTCTCGCTCTCTCTCTGTCAGGCAGTCTCTCTCAGTCAGTCTCTCTCTCTGTCTGTCAGTCTCTCTCTCTGTCAGTCAGTCTCTCTCAGTCAGTCAGTAAGTCTCTCTCTGAGTGAGTCAGCCAGTCTTTCTCTCAGTCAGTCAGTCTCTCTCCACTCTCTCTCTCTCCACTCTCTCTCTCCAGTCTCTCTCCTCTCTCTCTCTCTCCAGTCTCTCTCCACTCTCTCTCTCTCCTCCCTCTCCCTCTCTCTCCACTCTCTCCAGTCTCTCTCTCCAGTCTCTCTCTCCACTCTCTCTCTCCAATCTCTCTCTCTCTCCACTCTCTCCAGTCTCTCTCTCCACTCTCTCTCCAATCTCTCTCTCTCTCTCCTCTCTCTCTCTCCACTCACTCTCTCTCCACTCTCTCTCTCTCTCTGGGGGGCCATGGGTAAATTACCTGCAACGTCTGCCGCCGCCAAGGAAGGCCAGTGCGCCGCTGGTGGCCCACGGGCCGTACCATGTGTAGCGCAGTATTACATAGAGCCCATGCTACTGCCCAGAGTACCTCCGGCAGAGAAATGTTTCTCAAAATAGCACACTATTGGTACTATACACCAGCCAGGGTTGACCGATTCAAGGTGGGAGGTCGCACACATTCTTAGGTACTGTCCCAAAATCAATTCTTTTTAGACAGATGTGTTAACAGCCGTGGATAATAATAATAATAATAATCCACATTTGTAAAGCGCACAATCACCCGTTAGGGTCTCTAGGCGCTGGGGACTGTTGGGAAGATTAAGAAAGCTATTTCTCAGAGTCACATGGAGCTGGGCTAATCTGCCCCCGGTGCCGGGGATCGAACCATGATCCCCAGATTCTGGAGTCAGTCGCCCTAGCTGCGGCGCCACACATCTTCCATGGATGAACTATATGATACTGAACTTCCCAGGTTCCCCAGTGACATCCTACTGCGCCTTCCAAATCCCCTGAAATGTATCTTAAAATCAGCCAAGTGGCGCGCCATTGCATTAGTGCTCAGGCTGCCAAGCAGCTTTGGCTCTCTCGCTGGGGCTCGGATACAGTTCCGAAGGGACTGGATTGGCTGCATAATCTGTTGGGACTTTTAGGATTGGAGAAATTGACAGCAGTAGTCACCCATGCACTACCACAATTTTATAAATTGTGAGACCATATCATAGAGATATTACAATCAGATTCTGAAACTTTATCCTACACCAATGATATTTACATCACAGATGATGATTTCAACACACACTTAACTCAAGTGGACCGGATAGTGGCCACATTGGCTTCACACCGTTACAAAATAAACTTCAAAAAAGATAAAATAGCTTACCTAAACATAGCCTTCCTGGGCTATTATCTATCCAGATCCTGATTTCCTTCACAAATGTGCAACTTTGCAACCCCCGAATATGGTCAGAAAGATTCCAGGACAAAGGTAGGTTTTTAAAAACAAACACTCCAAAATATACCTTACAAATCTGACTTAACCAGTGAACTAGGCTTGTAATAAATATTTCAAAAAGTCTGAAAATGTAATTTGTAGGTGTTTCCTAGGCCGAGTTTACAGTTAATAAATTCTATATTGTCTCCAAATGCTTTCATATGAAACAGCCAACCCTCCTACAGTGAAGATAGCTTGGAGGTGGTGGTCACTGTAAGGACATATTTAACATTAGTCTTTACATGTCCTACTTTCAAATGCCATGCACCCTATCCTACTGAGCAGTAAGGCTTACCTAGGGGTGACTTATAAATATTTAAAAGGAGGGTTTTAGGCTAGTTAAATTTTGACTGGTCGAATTTGCAGTTTTAACCTGCACAGCCAGGCTACCGGTGGCTGCCTGCAGTCAAGGTTTCCTTGTCACTGCAGCGGGTGGCACAAGGAGTGCTGCAGCCACTGGTGACGTTTAACTTATCAGCCCTGGGTACACTTTGTTTGGGGGAGCATCCTTTACGACGCGGATGTTACCCCGCGCTGCCATTACAACGCGTCTCTTACAATGCAAGTTGTAACCACGACTTGCGCTGGAGGGCGCTCAAGGACAAGGAATAGTTAATTTACTATTCCAACACCTTCCCTACTATCCACGGGGACTGGTGTTGGAATAGTAAATTAAACTATTCCTAAGTCCGCACCCTACAGCGCAAGTCGTTGTAACGACTTGCGTTGTAAAACACACGTTGTAACGGTACACGTGGTAATAGCCCGCGTCGTACCGTCATACATCCCTTTGTTTGTAAAGGAACAGGGGGTCCCTTAATATGAATTCACATTGAACAATGATCCTTAAAGATAAATAAGTTATATGACAAGAAATTCCAAATGGAAAAATACAGGTATTTATTCAGTCACATAACACACAGAGATGTAATAAAAGTGGGAAACTGAAAAGATATATTACAGCTCAGACATTTTTGTAGTGACTGTAAAAATAATGAACACATTCTGTCACAAATTCTTCGAAGTAGTATGCTATCAATTTTTTTAGGCAACCTGTCATGAGTGATGTAATATGTTAGGTCATTAGCAGTGCATGGAGGGGGCACAAGTGTAAGCTCTGCTGACTATAACTGCGGAATTTTTGTGTTTTTTTTGTTCAATACTTTAATGTTGTCACTGACATATTCTCCTAACTATATTGTAAATGTAATCTTTGTTTTTTAGTGAATATATATATATATATATATTACCTACTGGTGGGCGCCAGTAGGTAGTTATAGTTTGAACCCACTTACCATAGGAAAAGTTATTTTTGTTTTGCTAATAACTTTGGTGTTGTTTGACAAATCTTCACCAAATTTTCCAAACTAGTTTGCCACTCACTTCAGCTGCTGTTTAAAATGTTTCAGGGTCATTTGTCAAGCAGGGGGCAAAAAAAATGGGGGGTGCCAAAAAGCTATTTTCCTCTGCAGTTTCCCATAGGGAATTTAAACACGACTGCAGCCCAAACCACTGAACGGAATTACACCACATTTGGCAGAAAGATAGATCTTGGTCTAGAAAGAGCCCTTTATATAATTTGGTGTAAATCTATTCAGTAGTTTTGGTTATATAAAAGAAAAATATGTATACATATCTAGAGACACGAATCCTCTGTGGATCTGACAGATCTCTTGGTGAAACCGGATTGGCTGCCAACACTTAAACCAGCAAGTGTTGGCAGCCATCTTGATATTCAGACTCAGCTGAGCCTCAAGAAAGAAACGGAAAATAAACAGAAGGGGGCAGGGAAGGAATACCCTGACCCCTAGGCATGGTGGTGGGGTCTCATAGGTACCACGCCAGGGGGACAAAAAGATTTTTTTAAAAACATTTTTGCTTCAAATTGGAAATTTGAGGCAAAAATTAAAATAAAAAACAAGCACAGTCTCCAGCGCTTGTTTTTTAATTGACCCCACATGTGAGCCAGGTCCCGGGAGGACTAATTTTAATAAAATTCGAATGGAAGGGGTGCAAGAGGTCCCTATGGGCTGCTTTCAGCCCTGGAAACCGCCACTTTCCAGGAGATGGCTGTCTCTCAATATATTGGGAGAGGGCTGTCTCCTGGGGAGTGGCGATCCACGGGACACGGCTGTGCAGCTATTTGTGAGGGGGGCCACGTGGCCCTCCTCCTTGGAGCCATTAACAGCCATGGGGACCCCCGGGACATAGTGTTTCCTCTCCCTTGGTAGATACACTAAGTCTGCTCCCAGAGGGTGGGAGCATCAAAAATGCTCCTGCCCGCTGGGAGCGGACACTTAATCTGTTTTCCTGCCCGCTGGGAAGCGGGCAGAGAAACAGATGAAATAATTGCTCCTACCCATAGGGAGCAGCATTTTTAGCTGCTCCCTGAGGCGGAATCGATGCCGGCTCATGCTGCAGGCGGGAAGCTGTCTGGGTACATTGGAGCTCCCACCACGGCCCCCAACAATGGTGAAGTGGGTGCCCTGGTTGGGCTTCAGGGCACCAACTCTTTATTGGCTAGGCCCTGGAGGATGAGATCCGCTGGAGTGACATCAGCCTGAGAGGGGGCAGCGCGTCACTCGTACTTGTCCACAATAAGATAACCAAGAGACACAGTAGACATTTAAAATATTTATTTAAACTAACGTGCTCTAAGATGCAGTATTTGCGGCACAATTAGAAAACAAATGTATAGCAAAAATATTCCTAGCATGGTCAACAAACCATATACCATGAAAAGACCTGTCATTTTATTGGACTGAGTTATGTAAACCCCCTCCCCTGCTACTAAATCTAAAGGATTACATATGAAAGATCTCTGGGATTACTTGCAGACCTGTACCTTAGCATGCACACGCAGTGCTGTTGTCGCAGAAATCTCGTTCCATGTGTCGGTTTGTTGCTCATGTGCTCATCTATGTGATAGTGATGGAGCGAGATTTAGAAATAATTTTATTTCAACTCGTGAAGTCACACTTCCATAATGAAAAATAATTCTACTAACGTTTGGTGCTGTGTTTGTATTAATTCAACCTAGATTAAAGTTACATTACACGCAGGATATTAACATGTGTGCTCATAAACGTGCATTATTGTTGCATCTTTTTATTCGTGCAAATTAATAAATTAATACTGTCTATTTGTTATGTTATAACTAATTGCGGCTGTTTTAAAAGTAGCATGTGCTTGTTTTGCTTTCCTTGTGTATGTGGTGTCATTCTATTCTCTATAGGTGCATAAAGAATTTCGATGGATTAATGAAGACTTGTAGATATAAATGCTGCTTTATTTGTTCGCTTTAGCTAGGTAATTTAGGCTAATGGGTTAATTATTAGCAATGGTGGGTGGTAACAAAACAAATATTATTTCCTACATTAATTATTCTTTTGTGTTTGTTTATATATTAGTTGACGATAAATTGACTGCTTTGGGCCTAGTTTACTCGAGTTTACAAATAAACTTCTGCACGGAGCAAGAAAAAGTCCATTCTGAGAAAAAGTTTCCATCACTGTATCAACGTTTGGTGAATGCTATGTGGCTCTGACAATTTCCTTGTCGGAAAAGGCCAAGGCCAGGAACCGGCAGGAGGAACATTTGATAACTTTGCATCCGAGGAAGCAAAATGACATGATGACAATTTTATGCAAGAAAATGTTGCAACCCGAGGAAGCGTCGTTGTTCGAATGTTAGAGACAATGGACTCTAAGAAAGTGACGGAACTGATATTTTGAAAAAATGAGGTGACACGTCGCCTGTCACTTCTAATCCAATGAGACTCCGAGTTTGCAGAAAAGAATTTCTTTTACTAAGATTAGTTTAGCATAGAAAGGTATAAAAACCCATTCCCCGTGGAAGGGTTCAATCAATCAATCAATCAGAGCATTTATATAGCGCACTACTCACCCGGAGGGTCTCAAGGCGCTGGGGGGGGGGGTCCGCTACTGCTCGAACAGCCAGGTCTTGAGCTGCTTCCTGAAGGCAAGGTGGTCCTGGGTCAGGCGGAGGTGGGTCGGAAGGGAGTTCCAAGTCTTGGCAGCCAGGTAGGAAAAGGACCTTCCTCCTGTGGTGGCTCTTCGGATGCGGGGGATGGCGGCGAGGGCATGGCTGGTCGATCGAAGCTGGCGTTTGGGAGCGTAGAAGTTGAGGCGGCTGTTGAGGTATCCTGGTCCTTGGTTGTGTAGGGCTTTGTGTGCGTGGGTGAGGAGCCGGAAGGTGATTCTCTTGTTGACCGGGAGCCAGTGCAGGTCTCCCAGGTGTCCGGAGATGTGGCTGCGGCGGGGGATGTCCAGGATGAGTCGTGCTGAGGTGTTCTGGATCCGCTGGAGTCTTTTCTGGAGTTTGGCGGTGGTTCCAGCGTAGAGGGAGTTGCCGTAGTCCAGACGGCTGGTGACGAGGGCCTGGGTGACCGTCTTCCTGGTCTCGGTGGGGATCCATCGGAAGATCTTTCGTAGCATGCGCAGGGTGTTGAAGCATGGGTTATGCTTACTGCTGCTTATGCTGACCTTTGGATGAGGGTGTCGTGCATGACGGACTTCACTTGGAGCACGTAAGAGCCCTCAAAGACTTTTCTTTATTTCCATTTATTTAGCTTAGTTAGGGACTTAGGTTTTTAAAAATGCTAATCTGATATATTCATTTGCAAATAATAATTTATATGTTTCATAAAACTGTCTTGAATCAATTGCAATAATTCTAATAAAATGAATAAATAAAAACTTCAATTATAATTTCCAAACAAATAAGCTAATAAAATCTTACTTTGGAAGACAAGCTGGTCTTGTTATTTCATGAGTTTAGGTTACCGTTAGCTAGATTTATCGCCATAAGTGGCTTTATAACAATAGGGTTTGTTAAGTATGATAATTTCAATTACCGCAGTTGTATATAAATGTATATAATTTGTGAATAGGTTTATTAAGCCACATGGTTCAGTTGGTCAAAATATGTCATGTATGATTAATGGGCCTTGGGTTTGATTTATAATTCATTGGGTATACTACGGAGTTGGGTAGCGTAGTTTATGACATATTTCCTATAGGCCGCTGGATCAATAGGACATGTGTGAACATGAACAACAGCTGTTAATATGTGTTATGCCTAGGTGCTAGTGTCTGACCCGAGAGAATAACATGGGACATTGTTGTTTGACCTTGTCGTTGGTACCCAGACTAAATCCTAGGAAAAGAACAGAATGCAAACACATGGGCAGGTTACGTGTGAAAGTACCATGTGTCACAATAGCAAGCGTGTTGATATACTAACACCTGCAAAGGAAAATAAAGGCCTACAACATGCACAGTTAGACTAAAAAAGGGAAGACTACAATGGGCCATGCAGAAAACACACAACAAGAGAGTGAAGAAAATGCTGGTTGAGATGTACGCAGCGGGGATGGCTGCACCACGGGGGCATAACTAAACAGAAAAAAAGCCTCCATATAATTTGTTTTACTTTATTCATGCTGCAGCGTAGATGAAATTCATTGGCTAACCCAGTAGGTCACAAAGTCAAGACTAACCCAGTAAGTCACAAATTTAAGACCAATTGGCTTTGACAATGCTTGTTTAGCCATTGGCACTACTCTTAGTAGGGTTGAGGGACAACCCTGTAAACCTCTCCTTCTCATCCCCCTCCCCTTTCCCCTTCAATTGAATAGCCGCAACGTGTTATTAACTCTCTCAAAGCTTGGCCTACAAATGGCTTTTTCACCTGAGACTTTTCTGTGCTAAATTATTTTTGCTAAAGAAGGACCTGCAAATTCGAATAGCAATTTTTTTTAAATTAAACTGTTTTTTAATTTTTTTTGTTCTCCGTGTTCTTTTATGGTTATGGTCTAGAGATTTCGCCAGCCACGTCATTTGCCTTTGAAGTGGTTATGTTTAGATCAAGCCTTGTCACCAGTTGCTTTAGCAAATGTGAGTGTGCTGTGAGCTGAGATAGCATCTAGGCGCTTGAATGATTACCCTGAGTGCCATTAAATATATTCCACCCATGTTTCGTGCTTTCTTCAGTTTCCGATAGTGCTGGGTTAAAGGTGGCTTTCCCGACCCTCTGTGCCCATTTTACAGGATGTCCATTTCTTCCTCCCAGGGACCCCACAATATGTCGGCATCTGCGGGCAACGGCGGCTACGTAGTCACTCAATACGTGCCTTCTGGTAACTTTGATGCCTTGAAGCGGAACCAGTCTCCAGAGAAGCGCAAGTGGCCGACGTATGGGCACCCCAAGGCCCTGGGGGTAAGTAATGCCTCACACACCTCAGGGGAGATCCAACACACCCGGGGGCACCCGTTGTGAAAGGCTCACCCTGGATTTAAGCATTTACCCTGCTCGCCTGGGAGTGCAGAATGCTAGTTTAGCCTCACAAAGATGACCCCAAAGCAAACATTTTCAGCTGCCCCTCATAAAAACCACACATCTCCGTGCATGCCCAGCACAGAACAGTGGCAAAGGGAAGAGGCCCAACGCCTTCTAAAAAGGTAGAACACAAGCGCTGACTTGCTAAAGCCACATAAAGTTTTATGAGAAATCCGAGAGTAGAAGGATGGAAGTATGAATGGAACCATACAGGACTGAAGTATGAACGTAGCCACTCTGGGACTGAAGTATGAACTGAACCATACCAGACCTGAAGTATGAATGGAATCATACAGGACTGAAGTATGCATGGAGCCATCCCAGGTCTGAAGTATGAATGGAATCATACAGGACTGAAGTATGAACGTAGCCACTCTGAGACTGAAGTATGAATGGAGCCATACCAGGACTGAAGTATGAATGGAGCCATGCCAGGACTGAAGTATGAATGGAGCCATACCAGGACTGAAGTATGAATGGAGCCATACCAGGACTGAAGTATGCATGGAGCCATACCGGGACTGAAGTATGAATGGAATCATACAGGACTGAAGTATGAACGTAGCCACTCTGAGACTGAAGTATGAATGGAGCCATACCAGGACTGAAGTATGAATGGAGCCATGCCAGGACTGAAGTATGAATGGAGCCATACCAGGACTGAAGTATGAATGGAGCCATACCAGGACTGAAGTATGCATGGAGCCATACCGGGACTGAAGTATGAATGGAATCATACAGGACTGAAGTATGAACGTAGCCACTCTGAGACTGAAGTATGAATGGAGCCATACCAGGACTGAAGTATGAATGGAGCCATGCCAGGACTGAAGTATGAATGGAGCCATACCAGGACTGAAGTATGAATGGAGCCATACCAGGACTGAAGTATGCATGGAGCCATACCGGGACTGAAGTATGAATGGAATCACACAGGACTGAAGTATGAACGTAGCCACTCTGGGACTGAAGTAGGAATGGAGCCATACCAGGACTGAAGTATGAATGGAGCCATACCAGGACTGAAGTATGAATGGAGCCATGCCAGGACTGAAGTATGAATGGAGCCATACCAGGACTGAAGTATGAATGGAGCCATACCAGGACTGAAGTATGAATGGAGCCATACCAGGACTGAAGTATGAATGGAGCCATGCCAGGACTGCAGTATGAATGGAGCCATACCAGGACTGAAGTATGAACAGAACCATACCAGGGCTGAAGTATGAACAGAACCATACCAGGACTGAAGTATGATCAGAACCATACCAGGACTGAAGTATGAATGGAGCCATACCAGGACTGAAGTATGAATGGAACCATACCAGGACTGAAGTATGAATGGAGCCATACCAGGACTGAAGTATGAACAGAACCATACCAGGGCTGAAGTATGAACAGAACCATACCAGGACTGAAGTATGAACAGAACCATACCAGGACTGAAGTATGAATGGAGCCATACCAGGACTGAAGTATGAATGGAGCCATACCAGGACTGAAGTATGAATGGAGCCATGCCAGGACTGCAGTATGAATGGAGCCATACCAGGACTGAAGTATGAATGGAACCATGCCAAGACTGAAGTATGAATGGAGCCATGCCAGGACTGAAGTATGAATGGAACCATACCAGGACTGAGGTATGAATGGAGCCATACCCGGGCTGATGTATGAACAGAACCATACCAGGACTGAAGTGTGAATGGAACCATACCATGACTGCAGTATGAATGGAGCCATACAAGGACTCAGGCCCGGACTGGGCGTTGTGGGCACCGGGCAATCCCCCGGTCGGCCGCAAGGGTGGGGGCCGGTTTTGGGCCCTGGGGGCCGTTTTTGTTGCAGAGCCGTTTTTGAGGCATAGCTGCAAAATCGGCCCTGTAACAAAATCGGCTGAAAAGCGGCCCTGGCAAAGCGCTCGACCCCCTCCCGCCCGGGGGGCGGGGGGCCGGCCGAGCACTTTGCCAGGGCCGGTTTTGGTTCCCAGTCCGGCCCTGCAAGGACTGAAGAATGAACAGAACCATACCAGGGCTGAAGTATTTACCGTATGGAAAGATACATCATGATTGCCGTGTTGTCTCGTTTAAGTCTTTCGTCTATCCTAATTAGTATTTCCCAGGTGGTTCAAATACCTCCCGCTAGGTGCTATATTTAAATGGATTGGCTAGTCCCCTTCCAATGATTCCATTTTCAGCCGACAGCACGCCGCACTGCAGCAACTTCGTGAGCCTCATCCGGCCATTAGAGTCTCCAATATCAGGTGAGTTTCGTCACCTTGGTGGTATAGTTTAGCGAAACGAAGTACTAATCTCCTCGAATTTGAATTAGGTTGTTAGTTCGGATATCTGTTGGTGAATATTTCTTTTCACTGGTGGTACCGAGGGGTGTATTTCCTTTAGATCGCCGTGAATACCCGTACGGTACTTCTGTCGATGCATTTTTGCTTCGGATATAAACCCCATATGTGATTCCACTGGGATTTATTTAAATAATTTAAAGTTCTGATTACTTATTGTTTGATTAAAGCCTTGATTATTAACGAATGTGGGAACTATGCACTGGGACTAGACATATTTGACTCGGGCGCTTTTATATTTACTGCTATTTATCTTGTGAAATACAACCGCAGAATACAGATCGTCCATGCGCCGGTCTTTTATGAGACATTGATTAACAACAACACATGTTTGTACCTTGCTCAGGTAAATTAGTCGATAGCTAGATTTAACAATTTCATCACACAGAGATGGTAATACCAGATATCTGATATAAATTCATACATTTCTTTTAGGTATATTATTTCAGCACACCATAGACACTGAGACTTTTTATGACCACCCGCCTCGAGTATTATTCATCGGGGCTCTATAAAAATTAATCAAGGTATTTGGTTTTCCTTTTCGTGTGTTTAATCTAGATGAATGTTAACATCTTCTTCATTTCACTCGGTTTTCTAAAGAGACTTGATTTGGGCATTATGCTATTTTACAGCTATCACCCGGGACACAGCAAGTAAATATCTACCGGCTGCGTGCTCGAGTTATTGTGCTTTTTATTTCAAGCGGAATGTATTTATCATCATTTCTCAGCAAGGACACGACATTCTAATTTCATAGGTATGAATGACTACGAGTGAATTTGTTTTTCTATAAAATCCTCGTGAACTTATCGATTAGTTGGCATCTCTAATATATGGATTTTTCAGGTTCATGATATACACCTGCTTAGGCTGCCCGAGTATCAATGATATTAGCTATTAATTATTGTGCGGACTTCCACCTGTTTTTGCATTTATATGACATCATGTGTTTATTTGACTTTTATTTCACCTCACATTAGTAATATCATTAATAATTCTGACATAACTGTCTCCTGGTTTTAGGTATATCGTCTGCCTGTCACACATACAAAATTATCAATCGTGTTTTTCCTGTTTTCCTTTGTAAGTAGCTATCATTTTATACATTGGGGCTTCTTTTGATCTATGATATTGTCATAAATACGATATACATAGAGCCATGTTTGATGTTAAATTTGATGATTTGTAAATCAGAAGTGTTCCTGAGTACTCATAACCCCGTTCCAGAATATGTCTATCATATGACATGTGAGAAATAAAGTAATAATCTTTGGACCCAAGTGCTTTAGGTTATAGGTAATATTTTATGTAAAATTGTATATTTGGATGTAAATTAATTATTATAATGTACTTAACTTGTGATTGTAAGCCACTTATGAATTGTACCTTATTTATTTCTTATATGTAATTTCAGATTGTAACTTGTGGCTCCTGAAGAAGGCGTTTTTCGCTGAAACGCGCGTCGAGTACTTTATCTTCAACCTGTTCGTGGACACCTTTTAGTAATTGATGGTGTCTTTTTATTTAAAGTGTTGTAAATTGTGTTATTATATGTGTTAACTGCATATATTTTTAAACTTGAATTGTCATATAGTCTGATTTGTCTCAGTTATCTATATGATTTTTATTATGTGTATTAAAAACATGTTTTGCTTTTTATAATTGAATATATTCTTTTTTGGCCTGTTCCTTTTACATTTGGGTCTAGTTACTTGTTTATCCACTGCTAAGATTGCCTAGGATTTTTTTGCATACAAATTGTTTACCCTGCCCTAGGAGTCTGTTGGAGTCACTACCCAGGGGGTCCTTGTTTTTTTCATATTGCTTACCCACAGCTTGTCTGTGTAGGGCTGTTTTCTCCCACGTATCATTGCACACTACATCAAAGGTTGTGAGTACTCCTGCCCATTGGTTGGCTATCTGCAATTTATCTTTCGTTTTGCAGTATATCTATTACTTCGGGACCAACATGGCCCAGTTGAAAACATTTGGTTTTTCCGATGAGGAATTTGAATTACTTGTAGGAACCAATGCAACCTTTAGCGGCAATGGCAACACTGGCAGCTATAGTAATGAAGATAGTCATAAACTAATAGAATTGAAAAAGAAACTCAAACGTATGGAAGCACATGGGGAATTCATGTTGGCCTATTTAAGAAATGGCATTATCCCCATGGGTCTCAAAGTTCGAAATATCCCTGGTCTTTTTGTCCATCATAGACCTTTTCTCGAGAGATGGAGTCTTATTGCCAACAGATGCTCTCGGGACCTCATGATCTTGATTGTCGAAACCGCCAAAGAATTGGCTGGGGCAATTAAGACTGAGATTGAAGAACTAGAAACCAAATTAAGAGCAGCAGGCAACCTAGATGATGCTTTGAAGAAAATTGAGGAAGCCAACAGAGAATTAGAATCCTTCAGTGCTTACTTAAATGAGCGCAAAAACGATAAATTGACTAAAGATAAACGTTTTTACACTCTAGAAGGTACTTATCCCTACCTCAAGCAAGATTTTTACAAACAAAACTATTACGTAGATGAGACAAGAACCACACCACAAAGAGTTAATAATTTCACAGATGCATCCGACTCTGAAAATGAAGGCACGAATACGTACTATGAACCAGAGGGCAACTATAACCAATATAATGGCCCCCGTCCCAAACCTTTTTTATTGAACAGGGGCCTTCGCCGGGGTCGTCCGAGTGTACATTTTCAGGGTCACAACAGGGGAAACTTCCAGCAAGCACACCATCAGCATCAGCCCCAACACCAACAACATCAACAACAGGAACCCCACTTTATTCGCGAAACACGCAATCGCCAATAATGGGGTCAGGGGATATAATCCCCATATTTAATCTCTCATCTAACGAACTGGATCCCCAAGTAGAATCCTTACTGTCTAAAGGACTTTCATATGTTCCACACGCTCATGTGAATGTCTTTGAATTACAAACAGACGTTATCTCTTTTTTCAGAAGGATTAGACTCAAAAAGTTTTTCTCATCAATGACAGATTCCAATGAGACATATAACGATGTATGACACCTGTCCCTCCCTTCAACTTTTTATCCCACTCTAGACCAACTTGGTCCAGAGGTAGCTACCTTTGAACTTGTTGTTTTACAACAACTAGAAAGAGCCCTTCGTTTTATACCTAAACCTATTTATAATTTAAGTAAAGAAGAATCTGAGTCATTAAAAACTCTGAGGAATAACGACAGATTGGTGATTAAGAGTTGTGACAAGGGCGGTGGCATTGTCTTGTTGGACTCTGATCTCTATGAATTACAAATGAATACCATGCTTGCAGATGTTACCACTTACTCTAAGATCAAAGTAAACCCCTTAGGTCAGGTATCTAAACAAATCTTGAATCTCACGAACAGGGCCCTTTTAAATGGTGACATCGATCAAAAAGATTATGAATTTTTGAATTTCCATCAAGGTAAGACAGCGTGCATTTATGGCATGCCCAAAATTCATAAGAATCTTTTAGACCCCCCCCTATAGGCTCATTGTATCGACTATCGGAACTAACACTGAACCACTTTCCAAATTCATAGGGCCCGATTCACAGAACTAACTTAAGACAAAATCCTAAACTTACTACTTTTGGTATTCACGGAAGTTAGGATTTTGTCTTAAGTTTGTCTTAAGACAGACTTACGACAGACTTAAGAGGAACTTAAGACAAAATCCTAACTTAAGTCTGTCTTAAGACAAACTTAAGACAAAATCCTAACTTCCGTGAATACCAAAAGTAGTAAGTTTAGGATTTTGTCTTAAGTTAGTTCTGTGAATCGGGCCCATAGACTTCTTTTTACGCCCACACATACTAGGCCCATTGTTAGCGTTGACCTTGCTTCCCAGGCTCCTCTCCGGCAAGACGGTACCCCCAGGAAATTCCTGAAGACTCCTCCAGGCCTGTACCAGGCTCTCTTGAACAAAAGTCTATTCATCACTTTCCTGATTAAACCCCCTCGCACCTGCAAAATACACTTTCTCTGTGGGCCCCAAATTCCGGCCTCCACCATATCTTTAAGTCGTAAACCATGTAACAGGCTCTGCGTCCTGTGCCTAACACGACCTTTCTCTAACGAGCACATGCAGATCAAAAGAAATGGCTTTATCTATTCAGGCCTGTTAGGATTCCATGAAACGGGCCTATGCACTTCTGCAAAACATTTAATTTCTTTAGTTTAAACAATATTCTAACTTATTACACACAGTGATTATACGAAACGTCTATAAAACACATATATTGGTCCTAGGTTCAGTAATACTTAAGAGCCACTTGATGAATAAATACCCTACATAGAGATACCTACGGATTACTGAGACGAGCATTCACGCTACCAGAGGATTGTCCGCTTCATGAATGTTGGTAGAGCAACTCCTGACATCTGACTGTGTCCAGGTTCAAGCCGAGGCTAGACACATACTGCTACCTCATAGACTTGTGAACTGATAACTTTATCTCACTGGAAAAAAAAAAAGAAAAAAAAAAAAAAACTATAAAACCTCTACCTCACTTGATTAATCTATCTATACTAACATGTTATGCACTGGAATACCTTATAACTCTACCTCACCGAACTTGGTTCGAGACCAATGCTAATTGCACAGACATTAAGAACTTATATATCTAATCACGTCCATTCATTATATTGCCTTCTACCTCATATATATGTTGTTGTTATTATTGCTACTATAATGTCTATTTGCTATTCTTTCCTTGTTAAGCGCTCTGATACCCACGGGTCTTGTACGCGCTATATAAAACTCTATAAATAAATAAATAAATAAATAAAATACTTGAATCATAATAACATTAAAATCCAGATCATGTGGAAATACATCAGCTTCTTATACTCTTTGGGAACTGCCATGTGGCCTACACATTTCTACGTTTAGCAGAATTACATTTTCCCTTACAACAGCCACATAACATGAGATTTCAACATCATTCTAACATCTCTAACATCTACATTAGTTTTTCACACTCTCTTTAAGTATTCTATCCTAATAAAACACTATTATGTACTTTCACTCTATAATTTCGACACTCTTATATAATGTTTACTAAACTAATACAACGTGCTTGTAAATATGGTGCACTTCTACAGTTTTCTTAATTTGCACTCTCTCAAAACCAAACGTAATCCATTTTTCACTTATTTTCAAATTCCTCTTTGTATCCATCCATTGTTTCTTCACTTTTCTTACATATTAAATCATCACTGAGACAGCAATGTTGCCTTTGAATTCTTTATCCACCAATTTAAAATGCCTCCTGCTGCCAATCCAGGCTTTTCACAGCGACACATTAGGTCAACAACGCTTCCACAAAAAATGAACTCATTCAATTACCCAATGCATTTCAAGCCGTACAGCTCTTCAGGGGTTCACTAAAACAAAACAAATAGAAACACAATCAAATGGCTGCATTATTGCTATCATGTTACATTCAACTAACCACTTACTCACCCATTGCCTCCACCGTCAACATCATTCCCTGCCCCAACCTCATCATAACCAACATGCTAGTGTCTGCTAAAACTGAAACAACTTGCCCATCCTACAGTATCCGCCCCCATCCTAACATAAAACTATTGCTGTGTGTAAGAAAGTGCTCGTGCTGATGTCACCAATCCCTACTAAACTTGCCATTTACCGATGTGACCCAACACCCACTCACTATTTCACATGTTACCTCAATAACTTCACTTCACATCCCATTCCAACCCGCCTTCGCCTGTATCCCACTCCAAAATTACAAGTCTCTACATTTTACCTCTTAAACGCCATGACCGGCAGTCTTAGTTTCCTTCTCCACTATACTTGAAATACGTCAATCGGATGTTCTCCACCTCTGTCGTTATAATGAGATGTGCTCTCCCACGTGTGCCCAATCACTCTTACTGATTCGATGATTCATCCTAAGCCCGTGACCTCTCGCTCCTATGACCGTGCTCCTAATTTAAAAAAACCTGTGTGTGACTGAACTCAAACTCCCACAATGCCCTCACAAACATCCTGCTAACGAAATGAGCCGAAAAACATTTGCACTCCCACCCTCTGCATGCCCACCGCTCATTTTGCATCGTAATCTACGTTTGGTTTATTAAAAGGATTACTTTCCAATATTGGCAGTGCAACAGTTGGGGGCGCAAGTGTTGCACCCTTTGTTTAACTTTCTAAAAGTGGCATTTTCAGAATTGTGACTTAAAATCCGACTTTCCTGTTAAAGCGCGTTTAAAATTACAATTCCTCTAACACCAAACAGGACATTCCAGCCTGCTCCCAAACAAAATGTATAACTTGTTAAATGCAATAAGGTAACTCATTGTTATCCCATGAGAGAGGTAAGCGTTACAATAGTGAAACATGAACTGAAGATATTTTTCACTGCCAGGACATGTAAAACCTAAAAGCACATGTCCATGTTTTTATATACAACACACCCTGCCCCATGGGGCGGTTAGGGCCTACTCTAGGAGTGAGTTTTATGTATTAAAAGGGAAGGCATAGGCCTGACCAAAGGGTTATGTTGCCTGGTCAAAACGACAGTTTAAAACTGCACATACAGGCTGCAATGGCAGGCCTGACGCATATTTTAAAGGGCTTCTTAAGTGGGTGTGTCAATACATGCTGCAGACCTACTAGTGGAATTTAATTTACAGGCCTGGGTACCTGTAGAGCCACTTTACTAGGGACCTATAAGCAAATGTAGTGTGCCAACTGGGTGTAATCCAATTTTACCATGTTTAAAGGAGAGAGCACAAACACTTTAGTACTGGTTAGCAGTGGTAATGTGTACAAAGTCTTAAGACCTTACAAAAACAGGTGCAGAAAACAGGAGGGGTGAAAGCAGAAAGGTTGACGTATCCCTGCAGAGAGGACCATGTCCAACAGTCTGCTAGACCCTTCTAGTTGCAGGGATATAAGGTGTTTGTAGGTTCTCCCAAAACAAGTGATGCCCAGGGCCAATAACTGACTGCATCTTACACTGATTTTCTTAGTGTACTGACAATACAGCAATTTATATGGTAAAATATAATGAATGAAAAATGGGTATCAAGGAAACTGTGTATTTCTGGAATACAAACAAGCTACTGAGTTTAGGAACAGTGGTTATTCTTACACGTCTGAATTTGTGGTTACCCGTACTATCATGTGTTTTCAGAGGGTATTTTGAGAAACACTTCCTTGCTAACACACTGCCTTACATTTGGAAGCCACAAATGCACAGAAATCCAATCGGTAATAAAAAATGTTCTACTATTACAGTGGGGGCTGGTGATATTTGAAAGTGGTGGGGCGTAGAAGTTTGGTATGACTTTTATCTAGTGAGCGACGCGGGCAAGCTTAATGGACAAACGTGGTGACCAGGCTGGTCCTCCCCCAGAAGAAAAAATTGAAAAAAAGATCTGCACATCTTCAACCACCTCTCTTTCCTCTTCAGCACCCTCTTTTCACTCTTCCCTGAAAGTACATACACTGCACTCACATTTAAGCAATTCATTTTACTTTTGCTTTTGCCCTGTAAATATTTTGCTATCTGTGCACCCCGTCACACATTTTCACAAAATTGGAATTACAACTGGAACACATGGCCATTGCTCTGTGTGCTCTGCAGAGAGGCCAACCCACTGACAGGCACTTTGCTTTGACTTCAGGGTCAACAACAGAGCTCATAATCAAAGTCCATCATATACACCTAGACAGCTCAAAGTATGCATGGAAAGAATACAGACAGAAATACAATATGATTAAATAGCTAACTCTCAAGGGAGGCAAGATTAAGTAAAATTTGCAATAAGAGAGGAACTAAATCGCTGACATGCATTGCCTTAACGTTTTTAACACTCATTGCTCAGAAATCAATCCATGTTTTTGGCATTAATATTGTTAAGGCCATGAAGATCGGGCAGTTATAATGTCATTCAGCAGGTAACGGTCTATTTGAAGCACATATGTTGTCTTTGCCCTTGACTCGGATATCTGCATCAACTTCACAAGGAAACAAGAACAGTGGCCTGCTCATCTCTGCATCCATTTCCCCTAGGAACAAATAATGCAGCTCCACTTCTAACGGAGCAAGCAACGTGCAGCCAGGGCCTGGAGTGTCACAGTGGGTGAGGTTAGAAGGGTGAGGGGTCTTAGAACAAAATACATAATCAAAGAAGAGCATTCAAACACTACCATTACCGAGGATAAGGCACCAAAACACACGTGCACTGGTGCTTGCAACCACTCCTACGTGTGACGAATGGGAAAGGGTGGAATCTATGCCTGTGAATGACGCACGGCTGTTCTCACGCATGGAGGGAGACTCCAACACCCCAAACCATTACGCTGACAGCGTCACTTGCCTGTAGAAAATACTGCCGTGGACTATAAAGACAATGATTCAGGTGTGAGCCTTAGCAAGGCAGCTCTGTGGGAGCGCCAAAGTCCGTTCTTGCATCGTATGGACTGGTGCAGTCCATGCTATGCAGGAACTGGGTCCATGCACGCAAAGGGGCGGATGTATGACGGTAGAACGCGTGCTTTCACAACGCGTACCGTTACCAGGCAGGTTTTACAACGCAAGTCGTTACAACGACTTGCGTTGGGGGGCGCTGGATAGTGAATAGTTTAATTTACTATTCCAACTACAGTCCCCGTGGATAGTAGGGAAGGTGTTGGATAGTAAATTAAATTATTCCCTATCCTACAGCATCCTCCAGTGCAAGTCGTTGGAACGACTTGCATTGTAAACTTGCGTGGTAATGGTACCGCGTGGTGAAAGTTTTGTCATAAAGGATGCTTCCCAAAGGGGCATAACCTATGCCCCACTGCATGCAGCCATGGCCCTGAGGCAACAGAGGGCCCTGTAGGGCCTCCTTAGTTTCTCACTGCCACAGTTTTCATTGTGATCTCACCATCAAGAAAACTGAGACTGTGAGGAAACTCAGAATATGCTTGGAGGTGCCACAGCAGCACCGGCAGCATATTGCTGGGACAGACCACCACGTCAGTGCAGAGGGATCACTGATCCCTGGCGGTTGCGGCAATCCTGTGGTGGTGGGACCATCGCACTTGTAATGCGGTGGTCAGACAGCCATTGAGGTGGTTTCTGCCATGCCACCACGAGTTTGGTGGTCCAATCGACCACCAAACTCGGAATCAGCCCTTTAGAGACTCAGAGGGTGGCAGGCAAGAATCCAGGCCAGGTCCAGTTGCCACTGATCATCTAGGCAGTTGCAGAAAAGGCCTCTCGTACCTTGTTGTAGCCCTGTAGCTTGAACAGGAAGCCACCCTTAGGTCCCTTGGATTCCACTTCTTTATCCTCGGTACTAGAGGGATTGCAGGTCCTGTCCTCCCGGGCTCTTCTCAGACCTCAGCCAGCAGGTTCAGTCCTCTTCTGATCTTTTTTTTGCTCTTCTGATCTTCCACAGCTCGAGGAGTGTCCTGAAGTGGCTGCCTAGAGATGTCACATTTATGCCTGGCACAAGCTAGTGTGTGGGAATGGCCCCTGAGGGTGCCCTAACCAATGGAGTAAAATTTCCTAGGGCTAATCCTACCCACTTTGAGCATTTTCAAGAAGGGTAAATCTTTGGCCGCACTTAACGTGGACTCTGAGAGGTGGGTGGGTGCGTGGCTGTGTGTGTGTGTGTGTGTGTGCGTGTGTGCGTGTGGTTGTGCGTATGTGTGTGTGTTGTACTATGTTAATCCTAGTATTCTCTCACATCTAACACTAATCTCCAGTTTGGGGCAGGTCCTGTACCCGCAATAAATTCAGAGGCAGAAGCCTATTAGGATTGAGCTAATCTTGTAGCACCAGACTGTGGATAAACACAAATTGTTCAGGCATTCTTGTTCCTTTCTTTAAAGCCACCAATATCATGTGAAAAACCCCAGCAGACCTGTCAACCAGGTCTTGACACTGCAGTAGGTTCTGAAACTGTGATGTCAACACGAGGCCCACTGTGATGGAAGTCAGTCTTGCTGAGAAGAAAACAGAAAGGTACCAGCATAGGTGTTAGCTATATCTGCTTGTGAGAGGGTTGGCCTCTTTGAAGTTAATCCAGTCCTTGGGCCCAGCCCACAGGTCATCCTGTCAAGGGCACCATAATAGTTTACCTCCCCACACCATGGCCTTTTGTCGTTGTCCTGAGAGCAAGTTCACACCTCGTTCACACCCATTGAAAGGCTACTTACTAGCTGGCAGACGAGAGACTGTAAAATGCGGACTTACCTTCCAAGTGATATCAATTCCCAAACCAGACTCCATTTTTAAATGTACTTAGTGTTAGCCTGACTTTAGCTATTTTCCTTTGCTGGCTTTAAATGAGATATTCATATGTTTTTGAGACACAAAGTCACATTCAGCTTGAACAACAAAGTTTTCTCATTATTTTTTCAGCAGAATAAGAGACATGAGTCTGACCAACATGCCCAAAATATCTATATTAACCCTGGGCGAAGAACTACGCTCCGCTCGCGGAGCTTGCGGAGTTTCGGCAACTCCGCGTTCTACGGAGAACGCGAAGCTGTCGATTACTCCGCGATCCGGTGCGTAGCGTAGTTCTCGCGCGCTGAATAACATTATCGCGTGCGCGGCAATGGCTTACCTTGGTTCTGCGTTCGTTTTTTCCTGGTCGCGTGTGCCACCATGTTTGGAAACACTCTCGCACAATCTCGTGCGACTGTGCGAACGCGATAACGTCATTTGGATGCGCGATAGCGTCATAAGGATGCGCGAGGATGCTTGTTGGTAAGATCGAGTTGCCGAACACGCAGAAACTGCATTCTTGCACAGAATAACTCGCGAGCATGTTAAAACCATAATAAATTACCATTTTGGTTAGGAAAAAAAAGCAAAAAAACCTTAAAGTTGTACCTTTGGCTGTATTTTTGGGGGGGGAGGAGCCCTCTTTTTGTTTCTACTCTTGTTTTGAAGAGTAAGGAGGAAGGAGGAAGGGCCTTTGAGTTTACAACTTCCTGTTCCTGTCCACCAGGCTCCTCCCAGTGCTTTGTCCATGTGGTGCTCACTTTCCTTTGGATTTTGAGCTGGAAGGATCACTTTCTGTGTGTGTTGGCTGCATTACTGATTTTTCTTGGATTTATTGAGGACTTTTGGATTTTGAATTCTCTTTTTCAAGTAAGTTTGTGTAATGTATGAGTGAGTATGATGTAGACTTGTGTTTGTTTGATTTGAGGTTTTTTTAACTACAGTATTCAATCCTGGAATTAAATTATTGATGGAGGCCTGTACTTTTATGAGGTCCCAACTTGTATTTTTTTTTTAAATTTCATCCAGGCTACATAGAGAGGTACCCATGGGTCCAATCATGTTTCTGTAGTGTGTGTTTAAATTTGTATTCCAGTTTGTAAACAAACATCATGGATGGCATTGGATTATGTTCATTATGCAATAGCAATGTCTGTTGTGGAATTTCTGTTTGTGGAATTTGAAATGTTTTTATTTTTTAAGCCAATAGCTGACCCTAGTACTCGATGTAGTTAGTGTGTAGGCATGCTTGAGTTCATTGTATTAACTTTCTGTGGTTGGCCTGGCCATGTGTTGGCGGCCATTTTATGTTTCCACTTTCCAGCCACTTTGCTCTTGCCATAGGCCTCCAACCTTGTGGCCTACTCTGCCAGTAGGCCAGAGGTACTACTCATAGGGTCATGAAAGTTAATCAACTGTTTTTGTGGTGTACCCTTATTTTGAAAATCATGGATGGTTTGGATTGATGTAGAAAATCTTATTTTTATGTGTGGGGTATTTCAGGTTTTGGGTGTGTTTAAATACTCTGTCAATTTCTGACATTAGGTAACCCTAGGAATACAGCTTGGGTAGTTTTGGTAACTTCGCACAGTGTGAGAACGTGACCTTACATTTTTTGTCTTGTTCGCGCACTCAATATACTTGCTCGGGAACGCGAAAACGATGTTTTCTTCCATTCGCGCTGCCGAACACGCCGAAAATGTTTAATGTGTTTCTTGTGCTATAAAAAGTCCTCATTTATGTTGTCATTTGGTTGTAGTTTTCTCTTTTTGGAGCATGGACCACTTCCATTTTCTGTCCTCTATGTAATGATTTCTTGTTTATAGGTGGGGTGACCAATTTGGGCGGTGGTGGTGTGTCCATTTTGTGAAGCAAAGCATTGTCCCTTTGCCATAGGCATTATTGTCTGTCTTCTCTTTCTTGTCATGTTGTTGTTGGTGGCCAGGCCATGTGGTGGCGGCCATTTTGTGTATGCTTCCTTTGTGATTTTGCCATGTTGTTGTTGGTGGCCAGGCCATGTGGTGGAGGCCATTTTGTGTATACATTAAAGTTGTCCATGTTGTTGTTGGTGGCCAGGCCCTATGGTGGCGGCCATTTTGTGTATGCTTCCTTTGTGATTTTGCCATGTTGTTGTTGGTGGCCAGGCCATGTGGTGGAGGCCATTTTGTGTATACATCCTTTGTGATTTTGCCATGTTGTTGTTGGTGGCCAGGCCATGTGGTGGAGGCCATTTTGTGTATACATCCTTTGTGAATTTTCCATGTTGTTGTTGGTGGCCAGGCCCTATGGTGGCGGCCATTTTGTGTATGCTTCCTTTGTGATTTTGCCATGTTGTTGTTGGTGGCCAGGCCATGTGGTGGAGGCCATTTTGTGTATACATCCTTTGTGAATTTCCCATGTTGCTGTTGGTGGCCAGGCCCTATGGTGGCGGCCATTTTGTGTGTCCTTCCTTTGTGCTTTTGCCATAGGCATCCAAGGTTTTTGACTATTGTGGCAGTAGGGCAGAGTTACTACTACTCATAGCCATAGGTGCATTAAAGTTAATCAACTCTTGACACGCGACATTACATTTTTTGTCTTGTTCGCGCGCTCAATGTACTTGCTCGGGAACGCGAAAACGACGTTTTCTTCTATTCGCGCTGCCGAACACGCCGATTTTACATTCTCGCGGACAATATGTCCCGAGTTGCATAAAAGTTTCTCGAAAATGTTGCATGTGTTTCTTGTGCACCCAAAAAAACAGAAGTTGTCATTTGGTTGTAGTTTTTGGAGCCTGGAACAATTCCTGTGTCTGTCTTCTTGTTTGTGGGTGGGCTGACCACGTGGGCAGCGGTGCGGCTACTTTGTGAAACAAAACAAAGCATTGTCCCTTTCCCATAGGCATTTATTGTCTGTCTTCTTTTTTCTCTTTCTTTTCATGTTGCTGGTGGTGGCTAGGCCATGTGGTGGCGGCCATTTTGTAGGTACTTCCTTTGTGCATTTATCATTGTTCTCCCAGCTTTTGGTCTGATCTGACAGTAGGCCAGAGTCCCAGAGGTAGTAGTTAGCGGGGGTGCTGCCTTTATGTAGCTGTTTTAATTCGGTGTATGCAATTAACATCATTAGGGCATGTGTGTGTATGGCATTGCATTCCAAAATGTGTTGTCTGGGCAGGGGTTTGTTTGTATGTGTTTTTGCGGTGTTAGGTTTACAACCTCTGTCTTAGCCATGGGGTATTTTATTCCTTGCATTAACCTGTCATGTGCAGCAGGCATCCTCCTTTTTCTGTCCATATTGGTATATATAGGCCTGCTTGACTTTATTGGTTCTTTCTGGACTTCATGTGGCTTTGAGCTGTGGTGCTGGACTGGTATTATTAGTCTTCTGTTTTGTCTTTTATACATTGGCCTGTGTGTCTTTCAATTGTTCATGTTGCCTTACTGCTTGTTTGACTGATGTTGTTCTGCCTTCTTTACTTGTAGGTGCACAAAAAAAGACTGAGGAGGTGCTGGTTGTTTTTTCATCCATCGCTCGTTGTACTGCCAGACGGACGTCCTTCAGTTGTACGCCACGTGTGGTGTGTGACTCATCTGACCAGACATCTCTGCAATTTGTGCTGCTGTGAGCTGACTGACATCAGAAGAAGATGGGCCCTAAGAAAGCTACCAGGTCCTCCACCACGAAGAAAGTTGCTGAGAAGAAGGAACAGAAGAAGGAAGTGTCACTTAAGTCTGGTATGGACCCCAAAACCTTTTTTGGGACCCCAAAAGGTACGCCTGCAGCAGCGGTGTCTGGGGTGCAAGCTGGGACCAGCACATCCGCATTAGTGGGGGCAAGCCAGCATCCCAGGGCCAAGCACATGATGAGGGTCGAAGAGGTAGCCAGCCTTCTGTTTGCGAGCAGTGATACTGAGCCTGAACTAAACGTATCGCTGTCTCAAAGTAGTACACAATCCACGCAAGATGGAAGTGCTCAACAACCACCGCCAGCAGTAGATGTTCAACAACCACAACCACCGCCCGCAATAGGAGTTGTTCACCCACAACCACTTCCCGCAACAGTTGTTGAACAACCACAAGCACCGCCCGCAACAGTTGTTGAACAACCACAACCTCCGCCCGCAACAGTTGTTGTTGAAGAACCCCAGCCCGCAATAGTACTTCCTCAAGAACAACAACCACCATCTCCGCACGCAATAGTAGTAGTTGTTCCTCCCGAAGTCGGGGCAGTTCAGGAAGTAGAGCCTCATTCCGAGCAAGAAGAAGAGGAAGCCACTTCTGGAGGTGATCTATTTCCTTTGAATTCACCAAGGGAAAGGAGGGTTAGTGCATCGAGTTCTTCGCCAAGCATCCCTTCCGATGACCTTGATACGGATTGGCGGCCACAACTATCTGCGAATTCAAAGGAGAGACATCCCAAGAAGACCAGGCTAGGAAAAAGGAAGTTTCCAGGCAGGCTTGAACTTATGGAGGTCGATGTAGGTGAGCAGGATACTGCTGGTGATAAAGACGGGTCTGACACTGTCATCATCACGAGCGTTATTCCTGGTGCAGAGGTTGTAGAGACCAACATTTTCACCCTATCCAGAAATGCTGCAATTAGTGATGAGCAGGTAGCACGCATAACTCCTACACACTCAACACCCAAAGTAACACCAGCTCCCATTTTTTCATCAGCGAAGGCCCGGCAGCATCCGACATCCAGCAGAAGCGCCACTTCAACAGAAGGAGGTAGTGGCAGTACTAGGACTGAGCTGTCACATAGTGAAATTCAACAATCCTCCAGTCCATCCGGCATTGGCAGTGGGTCCTCCTCTTCCTATGGCAGGAGACAAAAGTTTACCTCCCCAGTGTGGGACTTCTTTACGGTTCACCCAGTTGAGGAGAACATTGCTGTATGCACCATTTGTCATGTCAATGTTAGTCGTGGTAAGCTTGGTACAAACTATGGTACTGGAGGCCAAACGACCCATTTGAAAAAAACACACTTGATCAGGTGGGAGAACCACCTTGCAAGCTTAAAAAATGTTAGCACTGGTGTTGGTGGGGATACAGTGGTACAAGGTCCACTCATGGTTGACCAGGAGGTAGAAGAAGAGGGAGACGATGACCTTCTATCTAGGAGTGGTACACAAAGGAGCCCTGTCGCCAGCACTGGAGTGGTAAAGTCCACATCCTCCGCATCAGCAACTTCTCAGTGGCACCAGAGTCAGCTGGAAACACCAAGGAGTGCAAAGTCTGCGATGCAAGGTGGTCCGTCTAGCATAACTCAAAGAAATGCAAAGCAGCTTACCATTCCTAGCATGTTTAGGCAGGAGGGAAAGTACGAGCGGAACCACCCAGTAGCACGTTTGTACAATGCCAAACTTGCGAAAATGTTAGCACTGGACCTTCTCCCATTTTCATTTGTTGAGGCTGTTGGATTTCTGGAATTAGTGGCAACCCTCTGCCCAAAATGGAACGTGCCCAGTCGCTACTATTTTGCCCGAGTTGCTGTTCCAGCACTACACCACGACGTGCTGGAATTGATTGGGGAAGCCTTACAACAGAGTGTTGTCCATTGTATCCACCGGACAACAGACATGTGGAGCAGTTGCGATGCTACAGATTTCATGTGCATCACCGCACACTGGATCTCTTTTGCAGGTGTTAAAGACAAGTTAACTTCAGGCCTCCGTGACGTTGCTGGAATTTTTAATGATACACGCAGACATGCAACTATAGCCATGTTTGGTATGGACAAAAGTCATACTGCTGAAAACATTTTGTCTGACTTTAACACCAAGGTCTTTGAATGGCTGAAACCAAGAGGCCTTAAGATTGGTTTTGTTGCCACCGACAATGGCAGTAATGTAGTGAAGGCAATGAGAGAAGGACATTATTTCAGGGTACCCTGTTTGGTACACTGCATTAACTTAGTCGTGCAAGACTTTCTGAAAACTGAAGCCAAAGTCAGCAACATACTGATCATCTGCAGAAGAATATGCACGCACTTTAACCATTCTTTTAAAGGACGGAAGCTGCTACGGGTCATTCAGCGTGAGCATAACTTGCCAGTCAAAGCACTGATCCAGGAGGTCCCAACACGTCGGAACTCAACTTATTTCATGCTTGAGCGTCTCTTTGAGCAGTACATCCCACTGAATGCTTATGTCATGTCAAGAGGATTAGGGGATCCTACTGTTAATCTTAAAGCCCTGACCATTGAGATGTGGCAGTGGGACCTCATTAAATGCATCACAGAGATGCTACTACCCTTTGAGGTCTTCACACGTGCAGTTAGCAGGGAGGACTGTACTATGGGCCAAGCCATCCCATTGTTGTACATGCTTGAGCAACAGGTGAAGGAGGTCTGTCAAACATACGAAGGTGACAAACAAAAAGTTGATGCATACACCTTGGCCAAGGGCTTAACCAACCGCTTGTGTACAAATGCAAGGCTCAACAATATTGTGTCAGGTGAACATTACATAACTGCAACAATCTTGGATCCACGGTACAAATTATTTGTCAGCAGTAGCGCAGTAATTCCTTTTTCAGATGAGGATGTTGACAAGTACAAAACTTCCATAGCTGCGGAAGCTAATGAGTTAGAAACTGAACGGCTGTTACTTAAAGGCCTGCCACTGCCAGCCCAGGCCAGTCCTAGTACTCCTGACGCAAGTTCTTCACAGCATGAGAGCAGTGCGTCTGCTTTCCAGCAGGCACCAACAGTACCAAAAGCAGCACCTACACGATCTGATTCAGCAGACCCAACCAAAAGCATAACTGCTTTTTTTCTACAGAAAGGGATGGGTAAGTCCGTTGCTGTTGCAAAGGGAAAAGAGGACCAGCAAAGCCGAGCCCCAATGAACACTGAGCGGATGGTTCAGGCCTATCTGGATGACACAACAGAGGTGTTCATGGAGCAAAGCCCATTGGTCTATTGGTATGAAAGAAGGAGACAGTGGCCAGTGCTGAGCAGGCTGGCGATAAAGTATCTGGCTTGTCCTGTAGCCAGTGTCTCTTCTGAGCGGGTTTTCAGTGCTGCTGGTGCCATTGTCACATCGAAAAGGACTAGTCTCTCCCCCAAAAGCGTGGAGCGGCTGACAATGATAAAAATGAATCAACGCTTCATACCACCAGACTATCAAGTACGTGAATCAGCGCCGGATGAAGAAAGCGAGTCCGAAGACCTCCTCACTACTGGGTTACATGACCTACTTCTGTCCGAACGCACAGAGTTTGAGGACGAGCTCCTCTTCCCTGACAACTAGGCTTTTAAATTGTTACTTTCTCCCTTCCTTTATTTGTGTTATTTTCTTATTAACAATGGCTTTCTGGTGCTAAACTGCAAATAAAAAAAAACCACAACCTAATCCATCCCCACAACTGATTCTTTTTATGTACCTACTGGAGTTGCACGACTGCTTGTGTTTTCACTGTATCTTTTTATTTACCTACTGGAGTTGCACGCCTGTGCATTTGTTGACTGCAGCACTCCTCAGAGTCTTGCTCCATCTTCTTGCCTCCCACTCAAGTCAATACAATACCATCTTGCCAGCCATACATTGGATGTTGTATGTAGATGGAGTATAGTACAATAATGTAGCCTCTAACAGTCCCTCCATAACAAGTGAACCGTACAGTCATGACTACAGCCATCCTCTATATCATTTGAAATCTGCAACTCATCACTGTCTTACTCTTAAGGCTACCACCTCTGTCTGCAGGCATTCATAGAGACTCTTCAGTGTCAATACTTGAGCAGGCATCCACAACTGAAGTCAACTTGATGTGATTTTTTAAAAGGCTCGGCAGCATCTGTGATCAATCATCTGATAGTGAAAGACAAGAGCAAGACAGGTATATTAAATGAATGATGCAATGCATTGCATAGGATGTTTAGCTGACTCTGAGCAAATGTGCATGGAATTAAAGTATACTAGTAAGTTCAGACTCACGTGATGGGCAATTTTTCCATGTTATTTAATAATATAAATTATTTACGCACTTGTGATCCTACTACTACAGGTGCAGTCAGTACTTAATTTATCGTTCGTAGTCACTCACTACAGAGTAGACTGAGTTGCTGGTGCTGTTGGACTAGACGTGCCAGACCTGATAATGATGGTGACCCCACACATATCATTGCACGCTGCCAGTCAGTTCGATCTGCGCTGATTGATGTACGATGTTTCTTGGAAGTGGAATACAAGGTAAATACAAATAAGAGGCACAGCACAGTAGAGTAGACCCAGGCTACTTCATGTGTGTGCACTGCACTGTGCAGTGGTACAGTACAATAGTGGTATTATTGATGACTGAGAATGACGCATTGATTTGGTTGATTAATTTTGTAAACGCTAGGTTGCTTTTTTAATTTTTATGCCCCTTTCTCTGGCTCAGGCAAATTGTTAGGTAAATGCAGTTTGTGTTACTGCGACCCTGTGTCGTGGCCCGTGGGTCTGTTCTGTGCTGGCTCCTATCTTTTCTTGTACTTCTAGATTAATATTGATGTGCAACTAGTAGACTTATACATAACATATTGTATCGAAGCCGCGTCAGTCTAAAAGTCCTCTCTCTCTTTACGACTATTCCGCTTGTATTATTTTATTGATCTGCACTGTATTTCAAATACACTTTGTTTAGGTCATTCACATTCTTTTGTATTTGCCTTTTCTTTTTCAATCCACACAGGCTGGACGTTGTTCACCCACTGCTATTATACTATGAGCGTCTACTCACTGTCCATTACCACTAATCATCATCATCAAGCAATTGGATGGCGGGAAACAAAGAATGATATTCTGCGTATCCTGGTTCTACATTTTATTCCTTACATTCATTGGCTAGTGGATCAAATTCAACATCATAAATCAACGTCTTCATTGTTTTGCTTTTGTTGTCTACATGCGTACTGTTTTTATTTTTCAAACCTTTCCGCAACCCCCCGTACCCATCCATTCAACAAACCCTAACCCTCTTCCCCCGGGCTGCGTGGTTTCATTGAGGTGCGATGTTTGTTACATTAAATATACACCAACAATTTGATCACGCGCTTGCTGGGGCAGATGTGGTGAAAAGCAACAATAGTGTCAGACTCATTTTCAACAAGGCATGGCCGGGATCTTCTTCTGCTTCCCAACTCAAGCTCTGTGTATAATGCCAATTAATTTACCATTACCATCAAACAAGCAATACGTAATGAATTGGCGTCATTGTTTGTGTTTAAGTTTACAGCATTATGATTTAGAAAAGTTTGACGTTGACGTGAGTACTACAACTACAGTTGAACTTCTTATCTTCTCTTGCACTTACTTTCCAGTCCCCAAAACCATTGTTTTGTTTCAGTTTAGCAGTTGCAAAATTGTATTGGCTCAGTCGTGTAATCTACTGTACTTAATACTTATACTACCCCCACATTGTCTATCACGAAAATGACTGTCTCTTTCTTTTTGTCTCAAAATGCTACTGGCAGGGTCTGTCTACTACTATCTACTATCACAGAAGTTCAGAACAACAGATTCTTATCCATTGTCTTGGGAAACAAATGCAGCCGACGTCATCATCAGCAATCACAGGTAAGATAAGTTTGCTGTGAGGTATAACGCAAGACAGACTGGTAGTTCTTCTAATACTACAAATAGAACTCGGTGAGGGTTTAGCGCATCTACCTGTCTGCATGTTAAAGATGTGGACAATATATTTTTTAATTCGAAAGCACTGTCCCCCCTGACCTGCATGCCCAATTAAACGTTGTGATGTTGCACAACGTACATTATTTGGTGAAACAGTCCCCCCTCCACCCCCCCAACAAACACAAATGAACTTCAAATGTTTTCTTTTGAAAATATCTTTGTCTGATTTTTATTTTAACATAACGATGATAGAAAAATAAAATATATATCAAATGTTACCCCCAGGCCCAGAGCTGTCCCTACCCTCCCCTAACCCCAACCAAATTTCAACGTTAAATGTACACCCCAACACCCACATCCCACCCACCAACAAAAGGATTTAAAAAGGGGCAAACAACAGGGTCCATTTCAAAGCCGGCGGGCTTTCAGGTGTTTGTCCACCATGATCTTTACACGCTCCTCTATACCGTCCTCCATCTTCTTCCGCTCCTCCTCAAACTTAGTCGCTACCCGGCGGAGAATCTTTTCTTGGAATTCCCGGCACCTACATTTGCACGCATGTTGTTGTGGGGGGGCCGCCGAAGATGTAACAACTCGGCGGCGGGCGGCTGCCTGACCACGGCGACGTAGTCCTGCAGGCTTGGGGGCCGGGGCATTGGAAGAGGCAGCAGCTGCTGCCGCCGCCTCCTCCTCCTCCTCCTCGGCCTGATCCACCAGCCGGCGGTAGGCCTCTACGATAGCCTGCAGTTTCCGCTGCCGGGCCCGGACTGCCAACTCCTGCCTTGTTGGTTTTTTGGAAGGAGTAACTATAAAGAAAGAAACAGAATTGTTGTAATCCAAAATCCCCGCAAATCAAGAACACAACATTGATTCAACACATAGTGGGCGGCACAGTAGCACTAGCAAGCAAGCTGAGTACAAAAAATTGTGTTGCATCTATCTTGAACATTCTACGGCCTCTATTAATTTGTTGGACTTTTTGGCACGGCATTATGCCTGCCCTAGTAGCATGGGTGTACTTCAACGGTCACACACATTAGAACGAACACCTGTCTTTTTCGTATCTCGTTTTATATTACATACTCTGATTCCGGGAAGGCGGGAACAGTCTCAAACTAACATTAATTAACAGGGGGCAGCTAGTAGTACATGTCTAGTAGAGACTATCATTCTTTATATCGCGCAACAAACCTTATTTGGTTTGTGTTTCACCAGCAACGACCCATGCACCCAGTCGTCCCCTCCTTCCCTTGCCTTTGGGTTTGCCCAAAACACCGCTGCTGCTGAGACTATCCACTAACCACCGGTATTGGGTGTGTCTCCCAACCACGCTGGCAGCTGTGTTTTCCCCTTTCCATGCTTCAACAACAACCCATGCATCCGACTGCTATCAGCCACTTGCATTACTGTAGTGGTAATGCTAAGCATGGTAATGACAAGTAAAGGTAACATCATATATTGTCCAGTAGAGTACAGTGAGGAAGTTTTCCCCTCCCACCAAGTAATGCGGATCACTATTGAATGTAACTTACCATCGCCCGCCGCTGTTGGCTCCCCCCCCACTGCTGCTGGTGTAGGTGTAGGTGCCTCTGGTCCTCCTGTCCCCGCCGGGATCGCTGAAGCTGCGCCGCTGTCCCCGTCGGCACTGGTGGATGGTAAGGGTTCTGCACCTATAAAAATAAGTACACCTTTTTAGATGGATGCACAGCCCCCATTGTACTTGTTCACCAAGAATGGAGTTCTTCAAAACAGTTAAGTACAACGTACGTAATCAGTAGGAGTCCACATTGCATAGTACAGCAGAGTCACTACACATATTAGCATTCATTGTTATGGTATGGTACCCAAGCTCATCTCATCTGTCCTGCTACTCTAGTCCTTGGAAATTGGAAGTGAACTATGTAACCTTTGTACATCAATGTATCCAGTTTTGCGCATGCTAACTCGCAGCTTGTTGCGCAGTACGAGAAGACGCCTTTGAGGCAACACATCATTGTTCAATGCATACACCTGAAGAGGTTGGAAAATAAAAGGGCCCGTATTTAAGTTTTCTATGTGGATTGTGGAATAGAGTTTGCTTACAGGTTACAACTTCTTTTTAGCATGGCTGCATAAAACTGGCATAAATGTATTTCATACTGTCTAACGTGCACCACTTTTGTCATTAATTTTCGGCAGATGAGAAGATTTCTTTCTACGAAGCGGACATTTCCAGAGCTTACAAAAAAATAGGCATATCTAACCAGTATACGTTAAATGGTGAGAGGTCTCCGATATTTCCCACATTTCCCTATTGTGCACTAGTAGCTGTACAAATGTTGATTACTTTATTCTGCCTTTTTTAACTCTGGATTTTTTCTGGTGGGCCCTTCGACGTATTTCACGGAACAACTTAAAAACATTGATGTTACTTACTTACTTCTAACAAAATAAAGCTTTTGAAGTACCACTTTGACTCTGAAGTTTATTTTCAGTGTCTGTTGTCTTGTAGACTCACACGAGTGAGTGAGCAAAAGGGGGTTTCTTAGGTAATGGTTTGTGTAATAAAAGCATTCGGCATCTTGGTATTGGGGTTCAGGAGTGTGATAATTGAATAATTGACCAATGACGGAGCCCATATAGGTTGTCGTTCAGTGAATTGTGCGTTCCTCAGAGTTCTGTGACTGAGGTGTAAGTAAGGTCCAACCTGCCTATCAGCACCAACATCAAATTTTCTGGTGCATACATAGTTATGTAATATGTATATGACTCCATAGAAGATAGAATACCCACAAGACTAGTAGTGGTATACTAACATTTACAAAATACTAGACAAACATCATTCTGGATGCATACTTGGTTGGTGTCAATTGCCAAAGAAAGCAGACACATTACAGAGGAAAAAACAAGCACTGTTGGACTTACTGGGGACAGCAGCAGGATCCTCAGTAGAGGAGCTCTGTGTCCGTGGTTGTTCACCCGCCGACTCGGTCCCTGCATTCTGCTTGCCCCTGGGTTCTGTGGTTCATGTAAAAAATAATAAACAAAGAGAAAAACATTGAGTGCTGTGAAACATAGACATCATTGCAAAAAACACTGCTAGAACATTAAAAGAAACAAACATTGATCTAACAAATGACTACTGCCTTGCAGGATTCACTGACTGTATACTTGTAGGAAACAAATCACATGTTCCATAAACATTCTGATTGCAGATTAATAAGTAACACAGAGGCAGTAACACCTGAACAACACCACCGATTCAAGAGATTCAAGAATGGGGTAATCAATTATCTGTGAGTAGTCATTTCTTTTTCATTTTTGCCAGCAAAATGCCATAGATCATAAGGAGCAGACATGCAGAAATTTTGTGCATACACGAAATTGTACGTTCGTTGCATCATATTTTGTTCTGCTACTGACTGAATGCTACTGCTGCCAAGCCTACCACTCATTAAACAAACTACATCAGTTCTATGGAGGGCTGAGGCAGGGGTGGCTCTAGGCTCATGGTGGTCCTCCTGGGCAGGGAGCGTAGGTAGGGGGCCCCAGAAGAGGAGGTCGGGGCGGAGGACGGAGGACAGTGAAGAGGGGGAGTCAGTCAGGGTGTTTGGAAGTGGAACAGAGCCGGAGGCAACAAATCCATGCCAGGGGCCGCAACGCAAATATGTATCCATCCTCAGAGGATTATTAAATTAAGGATATATATTGGTGCGGTGGCCCCTGAAGTTTGGTGGCCTGTGCAGTTGCACAGCTTGCACATGCCTAGAGCCGGCCCTGGCTGAGGTAAGAAGAACAAAGTAACTTTAGCATTCATTGCCAGAGGAGGATTCGATTCATGCAGAAGAGAAGGCCGTGAAAAAAATGCTACAATATGCAAACTACGTACAATTATCCATCCACCGCTATTTCACTGACGGACAAAGGAAGGACAAGACTCTATTAATAGCATTAACTAACTTCAGTTCTCTACAATAAAGAAAATCTCACATCAATAAACAGCAACAGCTAGCGCCAAGTTGAAACAACACGCAAGAGTCAGTGAAGAAGAACACTGTCATACAATTACAGTAGATATACCGGAATACATCGGAAATGTAACTAGGAGCAACAGTCATCGCGTTACTTATTCAGCCAATATTTACAAAGATACAATAACAATATTTATACTACTATATATATAAAAATTTAAAAGTCCACATTTGTAAAGCGCACAATCACCCGTAAGGGTCTCTAGGCGCTGGGGGGCCGTCGGGAAGAT
This sequence comes from Lissotriton helveticus, assembly GCF_964261635.1. Taxonomy (NCBI): domain Eukaryota; kingdom Metazoa; phylum Chordata; class Amphibia; order Caudata; family Salamandridae; genus Lissotriton; species Lissotriton helveticus. Next base: position 28,808,453 of record NC_136057.1, on the reverse strand, counting down.
TAAGCGAGCTATTGCCCAGAGTCACATGGTGCTGGGCTAACCTGCCGCCGGAGCCGGGGATCGAACCGTGGTCCCCAGATTCCAGCGTCAGTCGCCCTGGCCGCGGCGCCACACCTCTCCCATATATATATATAAAACTATATATATATATATTTATATATATATATATATATATATATATATATATATATTCCTCCAAATCAGTTCCTTTGCGGGAGATGATGCAGCGCTCACTCATGTGCGGTATCCTGCGGCAGAACCAAGCCGCTATTATCCTCAAGACTTTCTCCCAACTGGGAAAAACGGGTCGCACAGCCAACTTTGGGATTTAAACAGCAATCCTTTTTATTATCATTTTCAAGGGCAACAGGCACAGAGATCTACGCGTTTCGGTGTCACTTCACCTTGCTCACGATCACCGGGTTAGCCCCACCCACAAACATTTAACCACAAACATTTTTTCAAAAAAAACGTGTTTCCTGTCACATGGTATGCTAAGAATTGTGGTTCTTGTAGTTTTTTCTAGTTTTTGACAAAATAACAAAAAAACGACTATTTCTGAGAGGGTGCATCTCAATTAATAAATAAAAGAAATATCCACAGTCAAATGCATTTTAGTCTATTGCCTTCCAATAGGACAACTATCATTATTTGTTATGCCTTCCAATAGGCTGTCTACTCATACTCATTGTTCTTGCACAAATAGTTTTTGTAACAGTTCAAAGGTGCACATATAATTCCTCCGATTGATTCAACCCATTCGGGTGCAGGGTCCTCAGGTTAATGATGAATTTAGATTCCACTTGTCGCAGTTTTTTCTCTCGATCACCCCCCCGCTCACTTCTGAAAATAGTTTGGATGCCATAAAATCTCAGTTTTTGCCAATCACCCTGGTGTGCAATTTCCATGTGTTTGGCTATGGCATTAGAGCGGTCCTTGTGAATTGTGGCCCTCATATGTTGTAAGATTCGATTCTTCAATTCAACAGTTGTACTTCCAACATATAACATTGGGCAGGGGCACTCCACCACATACACAGTAAACGGTGTTTTGCACGTGATACACTGACTGATTTTCCATTTCTTTTTGTTAGCCAATGTTATTTCTTTTGTTGGCTTGGCTATCTGGCACATCTTGCAACCATGGCATTTCATGAATCCTTTGGTTTTCAGCCAATCATCCTGTCTCTTTTTCTGGAAGTGGCTATGTATCAGATGGTCTTTTAGGTTTTTAGCAGTTTGTGGGTGGGGCTAACCCGGTGATCGTGAGCAAGGTGAAGTGACACCGAAACGCGTAGATCTCTGTGCCTGTTGCCCTTGAAAATGATAATAAAAAGGATTGCTGTTTAAATCCCAAAGTTGGCTGTGCGACCCGTTTTTCCCAGTTGGGAGAAAGTCTTGAGGATAATAGCGGCTTGGTTCTGCCGCAGGATACCGCACATGAGTGAGCGCTGCATCATCTCCCGCAAAGGAACTGATTTGGAGGAATATTAACCAGGGAGGCAGCGACCGCCGATGCTGTGTAAATGCAAGTGGAAGTCTGCTACAAATGAACATTGACAGTGCTGACACCAGCTGTGCAGAAACGCTTAAAAAGCAAAGAGAACGAACACGCGCTATCAAGAAACGGTAAGCGTGTGTTTCTGAATGTATGCGAGTGAAGCGTCTGCATGTTAAACAACCGGCATTTGGCTTTTCATCGGGAAATCGAGTGACCTAGTTAGAAACCGCAATCAGTCCATTGAGAGTCAGCGGATTCAGAACACTACTATTGGTTACCAGTAAAGTACCGACCAACAATTGGGTATAAACAGTCAATCCGCCTGTAAAATTATCAGTACTATTGGAGGGAAACGAAAAAACGGGCACAAACATGGAAAAGCGCGAAGCAAAACGCGCAACAAAAGTGAATGAACTTTTTGACAAAACCACCCCGAGAGAAAAAACGGGTGCAGGTTCTACATCAGGGAAAACGGATGCGAAAAGCAAATTGAAGTATTGGGAAAAATTGAGCCGTAAGGAGATAAACAAATCCTGGGAAATCATTACACTAGAGAAATATTTGGAAGCTAAAATGGTACCCAGGGGTTTAAGAATACTATTGATGCCCAACAACAATGATGCATCTAATGAATTATTAGAAGAATGGGGCGAACATGTCCTAGAGTCATCTTTGGGACTAATTATCATCCTGATAAAACATATCAAGATAGCTTTGGAGAAGCTGAAAGATGAGTTGCAGGAAGTGGAGAAAGAAATTAATGCGTTAAAATTAACATCCGAAATGACTAAATTCAAAGAGGATCTTGAAGCAGAAATCGATAAACATGAAGAAATAGTTATGGACAGAAAACACTCTAAATTTATCAGAGATACTAATGATTATGCGGATGGGCGCATTTTCTCGTTTGCAAGGAAATTTGATGGTTTGAAGGAACAAATGGCTTGGTCGAGCATGTCCAGTTTAGCGTCTTCCACAGTGTCCACGGAACAATTATCGAGAGATGAAAATGAGAACGCCAAAAGGATGCCTTTTTTAGGGGACATGCGCCTCATATTACAACAAAGATATTGGGAACGGAACCGCCCGGCACCTCAATTCCAGTCACGGCGTGGAAGGGGAAGGGGCAGACAATGGCCCGGAAAAAACGCCACAGAAGAGGTAAAAGGAGCAAGTGGCGGAGCAGAGAAGACTGGCGTGGAGACGAGAACGATGAGGCAGAGGAAAAAATAACAGATGAATTACAAGTAATAAACTTATCTGAAAGATTACTGACCACAACTGAAACATCGTTATTAAAGAGGGGGATAAACTTTTGTCCAAAAAGCCATATGAACTTGGCACAGGTGCGAATTGATTTATACCTGTACATAAGAAAAATTAAACTTGCAAAAGCATTTCGAGAAAAAACACTGAAGGAGAGAGAGACTATTGCAGAAAGATCTAAGGTCCAAAATGTACCATTAACTGATGTTGAAGGTTTTTTGACTCTAATGAATATCACGCAAGATCCAACGCATGAAGTGACCATTTCACAGGCCATAACCCAATGTGGAGCAGGATTAAGTGGTAAAAGACCGAAATCAAAGTTCTACCCACAATTAAGTCCTGGGAACAAAGTGGATCTGTTCCAAGAAGCAGTTATACAGGATTTATACAAAATGAAATTAAATTATGGCCCAGATAACCTATCAAAAGATGAACGACTGGCTCTCAAGAAGCTAATGGAGGATGAAAAAATTGAAATCAAAGTCGCCGATAAAGGCGGCAACGTGATAATTCAGGATCGCAGCGCATATGAAAAGGAAGCGCTTCGACAACTGAGGAACCCAATGCACTATGAAAAGTTGAAAACCAATCCAACAATGGAATTAAAAAAGACAATTGATGCAAAATTAAATTGTTGGAAGGAAAATGGATTACTTGATGAAATGGAATTGAAATTCCTCACTGTGGCTCACCCAATTTTGGCAACTATTTACTTTTTGCCAAAAATACATAAGGACCAAAAAACCCCACCTGGAAGGCCAATCATTTCCGCAAAAGGTTCACTATTGGAGCCAATGGCGGAATATGTCGATCACTTCCTAAAACCATCAGTATCAAAACTAAACTCCTACATACAGGATACAAGTGACCTATTGAGGAACTTGGTTGATACACCATGGCAGGAATCTTATTGGCTCATCTCAATGGATGTAATTGGTTTGTACACCAATATTGACAACGACATGGGCATAAAGGCTTGTAAATCCTTTTTAAAAGAAAGAACTTTGGAATTTAACAATCACAATGAAATGCTGGAAGATATGTTAACAATTTGCCTGGAACAAAACATCTTCACTTTTGCAGGTGAAATCTACAAACAACGGAGCGGGACGGCCATGGGTTTTGCCTTTAGTCCATCGTACGCATGCCTAACCATGGGGTGGTGGGAACAGGAAGTAGCGTGGAGCTCGAACAATGAATGGTCGGTGAATAAAGTGGTGAGTTGGAAGCGATTCATTGATGATTTGTTTATAATCTCGGATGGATCGGAAACAGAATTCCAAGAATATTTTCAGATTATGAATACAAGTGTGAAAAATCTGAAATTCACATACAACATGAGCAAGGAGAGAATAATTTTCTTGGATACAGAAATTTATATAAAAAATCAGCAAATTCATACAACTCTCCATCGCAAAGCAACATCCACAAATGCCACGCTAGAAGCAACCAGTTTCCACCAAAAGTCATTACTAAACAGCATTCCTTACGGTGAGTTCTTGCGAGTCCGGAGGATATGCAGTGAAGAAGATGAATGGAAAAGGCACAGTAAACGTACAATGGAAAGATTCATTCAAAGGAAATACCCATTACAAACAGTAAAAGATTGCCTCGCAAAAAGCTGTACGAAAACACGCGAGGATTGTTTGAAGAGAACTAACAAAGATAAAGATCCCGAGGAAAACAAGATTCGCTTAATAACAGACTACTCACAAGAGAGTGAAAAAATTGGCAAAATTCTCCGCAGAAATTGGAAACTGTTACAATTAGATAACACGGTCAAAGAGATTGTGGGAACACATCCCACAATAACCTATAGGCGTGCTAAAAACCTAAAAGACCATCTGATACATAGCCACTTCCAGAAAAAGAGACAGGATGATTGGCTGAAAACCAAAGGATTCATGAAATGCCATGGTTGCAAGATGTGCCAGATAGCCAAGCCAACAAAAGAAATAACATTGGCTAACAAAAAGAAATGGAAAATCAGTCAGTGTATCACGTGCAAAACACCGTTTACTGTGTATGTGGTGGAGTGCCCCTGCCCAATGTTATATGTTGGAAGTACAACTGTTGAATTGAAGAATCGAATCTTACAACATATGAGGGCCACAATTCACAAGGACCGCTCTAATGCCATAGCCAAACACATGGAAATTGCACACCAGGGTGATTGGCAAAAACTGAGATTTTATGGCATCCAAACTATTTTCAGAAGTGAGCGGGGGGGTGATCGAGAGAAAAAACTGCGACAAGTGGAATCTAAATTCATCATTAACCTGAGGACCCTGCACCCGAATGGGTTGAATCAATCGGAGGAATTATATGTGCACCTTTGAACTGTTACAAAAACTATTTGTGCAAGAACAATGAGTATGAGTAGACAGCCTATTGGAAGGCATAACAAATAATGATAGTTGTCCTATTGGAAGGCAATAGACTAAAATGCATTTGACTGTGGATATTTCTTTTATTTATTAATTGAGATGCACCCTCTCAGAAATAGTCGTTTTTTTGTTATTTTGTCAAAAACTAGAAAAAACTACAAGAACCACAATTCTTAGCATACCATGTGACAGGAAACACGGTTTTTTTGAAAAAATGTTTGTGGTTAAATGTTTGTGGGTGGGGCTAACCCGGTGATCGTGAGCAAGGTGAAGTGACACCGAAACGCGTAGATCTCTGTGCCTGTTGCCCTTGAAAATGATAATAAAAAGGATTGCTGTTTAAATCCCAAAGTTGGCTGTGCGACCCGTTTTTCCCAGTTGGGAGAAAGTCTTGAGGATATATATATATATATATATATATATATACACACACACACACTTTATTTTTGGGGTAGCCACTCACCAAGACCCACAACAGCAGGTCCAACAGGTCCTGCTCCCGGTCCAAAATGTCGGCCCAGCGGTGGGACAGCTGATGGTGGGTACGCCGGATACCGGAGCAGCGGAAGACTGCACGGCGCACCTTCGCCCACCGCCGGAGACGCTCTTCAATGCGCTGGTAGCCGGAGCCGGGCCTGCCGCCTGCCGCCTGCTGCCAAAGTCAAGGGGAGGTGGCGCTGGATAAAAAAGACCAGGGCAGCCACCTCCTCCTCCCCAAAAAGTTGGCGGGCGTCACTCCTGCGGGGCGCATTCTGCCGCAAGGCAGCCGGGTTTTTTTCGGCACAGCCGCCTTGCCCTTTGAGCCGCCGATGCTGCTGGCACTCTTCACCATGGTTCTGGGTGGAGGGGAGAAGGAAAGTTGAAGACAAAAAGGTAGGGGAAGGAAGAAGCAAGGTAAAAGAAGGAAGTAATATAAAACAAGAGAAAAGTTGCAAAAAAGTTGTAAAAGTAAAAATAAAATGAAAAATATAAACCTAGGCACAGAGAGAGATAGGTAAGAAGTAAAGAAAGTTTGAAAAAGTGAGTGAAAAGACCAGGATGGAAGAGATAGGAGTTAGATGCTAAAGTAGGCCCAAAACCATAGCCAGAGTGTGAAATCCAAGATGGCTCCGCCCGTCGCGACCGCCGGGGTAAGTTCGCGCGATATTTGACGCGATCACGCACTTTGGCAGTGCGAACGAGAAGATGAGTTCCCGAACATGTCTAACACAACGCGAACACGTTACTTGTGACCCGGAACAGGAAATAAGGGAACGCAAGCGGGCGGGACAAACCTCTTGAGTAACTTAGCGCGCTAGCTATCTCGAGCATGCAGGCAGCGCCCCGAACACGCGCACCGCGCTCCCGAAGACGAAAAACGGCGTGCAAACGGGTCTAGCAAGCAACTACGCATGTCCGCGGAGCTACGCGTAGCTCGCGGAGTGCAAGTGCGTCTTCGCGTAGCTTCGCGGAGTGCGGCTACGCGAACTACGCCCAGGGTTAATCTATATCTCAGGGAAGTCTCCTGTACATATGAGCTATAAAGAAAATATGTGCACAGATGTGATGCATGTATAGAATACTGGCTAGATTTTACCATTGTGTATCAGTTAGATTATGCAGCGGTCAGTTTATCGTTGTGGTGGACTAAATTGGAGTACACAGGAGACCCTGCTGTCTTGCCACTGTCAACAGAGCCCTCTCTTTTCCTCAACAGTAGGTGCATGGACTTTCAATGTGCTACCTCCCCACAACCCTGCCGGCTTCCCCTTTATTTGTAACCAGGCCTTACGAGGAGGCACAGCAGTTGTTCCTACAGGGCCATTTTACAGGTTCCATGTTAAAATATTGATTACAAAAATATAGTTAAAAAAAATATCGATGTAAAAATATCGAATTTCTATACCTAAACAGGTAAGTACAATAATATCGACTCAAAAATATCGATGTAAAAAAATATGAAAGTAAAAAATATCGACTTCTAAAAAATAACATAAATTAAAATAAATTAATTTAAAAGTATTAATATTATTAACAAAATTAATTAAATGTTATATATATTTAAACTAATTATAACAAATAAACTTAATGTATTAAATATAAACACAAAAATGATTGTACATATACATATATTTACTTAAATACATTTTATTAACTATAATCTTTATTTAATTTATAAACTTTTTTAATTATATAAAAAATAAAATAAACACATATATAAATAATTTAAAATAAAATATTCTATATTTAATTAACACAATAAACTATTCTAAAAAAAATAATACATGCATTTAATAACAAAATAAAAACATTATTAGTTAAAACATTGGTAGCAAAGGGGTAAAAATTACTATTCCCACTCCAGTGAGTGCAACAGTTGAAAAAGTGATGGAAAGCATAGGGGTATTAATTACCATCCCCACTCCAACTAATGTAACAGTAGGGAAAGCGCTGGATAGCGTAGGGGTAAAAATTACTATTCCCACTCCAATGAGTGCAACAGTAGGGTAAGCGCTGGATAGCGGAGGGGTAAAAATTACAATTCCAACTCCAGTGAGTGCACAGTAGGGAAAGCGCTGGATAGCGTAGGGGTAATAATGACTATTCCCACTCCAATGAGTGCAACAGTTGGGAAGGTGCTGGATAGCGGAGGGGTAAAATTTACTAGTCCCACTCCAATGAGAACAACAGTAGGGAAAGCGCAAGATAGCGGAGGGGTAAAAATTACTATTCCCACTCCAGTGAGTGCAACAGTAGGGAAAGCACTGGATAGCATAGGGGTAAAAATGACTATTCCCACTCCAATGAGTGCAACAATAGGGAAGGCACGGGATAGCCGAGGGGTAAAAATTACTATTCCCACTCCAGTGAGTGCAACAGTAGGGAAAGCGTTGGATAGCTTAGGGGTAAAAATTACTATTCCCACTCCAGAGAGTGCAACAGTAGGGAAAGCGTTGGATAGCTTAGGGGTAAAAATTACTATTCCCACTCCAGAGAGTGCAACAGTAGGGAAAACGCTGGATAGCGGAGGGGTAAAAATTACTATTCCAACTCCAGTGAGTGCAACAGTAGGGAAAGCGCTGGATAGCGTAGGGGTAAAATTTACTATTCCCACTCCAATGAGAACAACAGTAGGGAAAGCGCAGGATAGCAGAGGGGTAACATTTACTATTCCCACTCCAGTGAGTGCAACAGTAGGGAAAGCTCTGGATCCCAAAAGAATAAAAAAAAAAAACATCATCATTTTTATTACATTTAATTTCCAATAATAACATAATTAATATATATATTTAGATATATTATTAACAAAGATAATAAAAAATAATAATTACCAATAATTTAACACTATAAAATTCACAACACACACCTGCAATTAATTACACAATTACATTTAATGATTACTAATTATTTAATAAAAAATAATGTATTAATATTTATTAATTAATCAATAAAAAATTTATTACTTTCCACCTTTCACACTATTTACACATATTAACACCAAAACACACAGCTAAAATTAATTACACAATTACCATTATTTATTACTAATCAATTGATGGTAATTAACTCAAAAGTATTTAATGATTAATCAATAAAAAATATTAATTACTTACCACCCTTCACACAATTTACACATATTAACACCACATCACACACATACAATTAATTAAGCAATTAACCTAATTATTTATTAATTGACTAATTGAAATTAATTAACAACTAATTATTAAACTATTATTAATTAATCAAACAACACATTAATTATTCAATACATTTTATAAAATTAAATTACTTCCCAACCTATTCCCCTATAAACCCACAACCCGCTACGGAACTAAAAATGCAGAATTAAACTTAAAATAAATTAATAACTAGTAAAACTCTAAAACATATAATAAAATAACAAACAATTATCATTAAAAACACTAAAATGCATACAATTATTAACAAATCGATATTTTTCTAAACTATATTTTTGTAAACAATATTTATTACAAAGATATTTATGTAATCGATATTACTTACCTGTCAGTCGATATTCTTGTCAACTATATTTTTGTTGTCGATATTTCTTCTCCATAATATTCTTGCGGCGATATTTCTGTCCTCCGATATTTTTGCGGCGATATTTCTACTCTGCACCATTTTACACTGGTGGTCTCCTTCGCTGCTACCGCAACACCCCCTCTGACCCACCGCCGCTGGCTTTGACCCCTGCTATTTTCAACTTTGGTTGGGACATGAATCCTTGAGGGGCTTGATTGGTCTGCGTGGGACTCGTGGAGGTAACGCGGATTTTGATACACACTTCCCCCACTGGACTTATAGCTCACTCACAGCGTGGTCATGACCTCACAACATAACCCTTAAAAGGGTACCACTCTGAAGGACGTTTGCCAAAAAACACAGACCAGGCCGGGGAAGAGCCTCCCGCCATTCCTGTTGTGGTGGAGGAAGCTGCAGGTGGATGTCAACGGGAGGACACTATGGTGACAACGACCTTCTTGGAGCATCTGTTTGGGACTCTTCAGAAAGACATTGCAACCATTAAGCAAGACATAGTAGCTAATGTACAGGATCTCCACGGGGACCTTAGTGAGCTGGGTCAAAGGGTAGACTCCTTGGAGCAGACCCCCGATTCCTGAACAGAGGAGCTGGATGGATACCGCCTGGAAACTTCTGGAGCAGAGAGATAAATATATGGAACTTCAATACCAACCAGAGGACCTCGAAAACAGATCGAAGCGCTTTAATATTTGCATCAAACGGGTTCCCCTGCAGGTAACCCCCGGCAAGTTGGAAGACTATGTTGCACGCCTGTTTTGCCATATAGCTCCGGAACTTGCTGACCAAGACATCGTCCTTGATTATACCTGTAGGTCTGGACGCCCGGCACACTCTCCGGGGCAACCACAAGATGTACTCACCTGTCTCCACTATTATAAGCAGAAGCTTTGAAGTCATGAAGGTCTGGCTCCATCAAGATCTTTCACCGATAACCCTGTAGCGCTGCAGGACCATTAGGCCTCTGATTGACCACCTCTGCAAAAATGGAATCAGATATAAGTGGGGACATCCTTTCTGGCTTCAGTTTGTCTGGAAGAACGAAGCAAAGAGTATCCGCATTATTGAAGATGCGCAACCCTTACTGGACATGGATGCCTTCCTCCTAGGAGAATCATCTGCTCATCCCATGGTCTGGCTTCCTCTACCTCGTCCAAGTAAGAAGACAGTGCGCACCTCTCAGAGACTGAATGCCACAAGGAAAGAGCAGCATTGCTCAGCCAACTGCAACACTGGACCAGTGCATTGAGACCAGACAGTGAAAATTGACAGACCGAACATCCTCTGGTTGTCCTCGAAGTGGTGACCAGGCAGAAATGGGGCTTCCCTCACTACGATACACCAGGCCCTTCAGGTTTGTTGCTGCTGTTAGCAGAGGGACCGGCCCTTCCGCATTGACTGCTGCTAATTTGGCAATGGAGCTGTGACGACCTCACACTGAAACTTGATACGAATCGTGGCCGACAACATGGACCCTCAGGGTTCTGATGATGCATTGCCAGGTGGGGAACTCACCTGTTAAACTGTTACTTGCTATACCCCCTCCCTATACCTGTAAACCTATGATGTTCACCATACAGTACAGACACCACACTGTGGCCACTTTATAGGGGATACACGCAGGCTCTCTGACATCCCCATGCTTTCACTGCTTCTCTTCCACCTGTATGTCCACGATCACCATCTTAGCTTAAACGTGGGGGCTCAACACTCCTGTAAAACGCCTTGCGCTCCTCTTTCTTGGGGACACTAAGGCCCCCATTAGGATGGCGGACGGACTTTGCCCGCCCGCCATCCTCCCGGTACAAGGGACCACCCGCCATAAGGGCGGGGGTCCCGTGGGTGGAATTATGATGCGCCCGCTACAGTGGCGGGTGCATCCTGTATGTATACCATTGCGGCGGGTGGTGCTTAAAGCACCGCCCGCCGCAATGTTTCAGCACTGCCCGCCGCAATGGTAAAAATACATTTTGTGCATTTCAAAGCACAACGTGACAGGCACTGCGCAGTGCCTGCCACGTTGTTCTTTGAAATGCTGGGGGTTACCAGAGGTACCCCCCATGTGTAACCCCTCCCCCCGAGTCCTTGGGGGCCCGCAACAATATAGAACTCTTTTCCGCTCCGGTCGCAAGGCGACCGGGGCGGAAGAGCGGCGGTCGGTCTTTCCGTCCGCTGTGGACCCCCCAGCCATGTTAATATGGCGGGGGGTCATTTGTGCACGGATGGCTACCGCCGGCCTGGCGGTGGCGATCCACCCACCATTCTAATGGGCCCCTAAGTGTGATATAGGCCTTATTCAGGAAACCCACTCGCTTAAAGCTGATTGTAAATATTTGCGATACTGGTGGTTGACCGCCAATACCTGTCCTCGGGTCTGGGTAAGAGGGGTGATGGCAATTCTCCTGGCTACTCATTTCCCAGGAAAGTTGACACAAACATATACTGAACTGCCAGACAGACTCTTAGCGCTCCAGGTAGAACTGAAGGCACACACTATCACATTGGAAACCTTATATGCCAAAACTAACACCAAGAAGCCTTTTTTTTTAAAGATGCAATAGGCTGTGTTCTTGACACCCCAGGTCTGATGTCATCATAGGGGGAGACTTTAACATAGTAACCAAGGTGCAGACGGCTATAGCTCAGACTATTATCAAAAATTTGCGTTAGTGTTAGCTCCCATACTGGTGTGATTATGTAACACTTTTAGCACCACCGGTACCTTACGGACACCATGCAACTTGCTGCGATTACAGTAATCCCAAAGCCATCTCTTTGAGATCTATACATTTCCTAATACCCTGCTGATGCCCTAGAAATCACAGCACAACGTAGTTTGGAGGAAGGATGTGAATGCACGTTCACCACCAAAGAATGTTGTGACATATTACACCATGGGTACTCACAAACTTTCTGTCTGGGTCAAAATTACAGTGTGCTTTGTGGCCAAGGGCCTCACCGGTTGGGGTTTAGTCAGTGGGGGCTGCGCTAGAGTAAAAAAAAATCAAACCCGTTTCAAAACATTAGACAATGCGACAATGCTGTATTTCAAAAGCCGATTTTACATTTTTATTAGCAGACAAAAGCAATCTTAAGAGGCATTGCATAGCTTCATACATAGTTTGACCCTAATTCCACACAGTCTCTCTCTTTCTCTCTCTGTCAGTCAGTCTCTCTATCTCTCGCTCTGTCAGTCAGTCTCTCTCTCTCTCTCTCTCTCTCTCTCTCTCAGTCAGTGAGTCAGTCTCTCTCTCTCAATCAGTCTCTCTCTCCCTTAGACAGTGTCAGTCTCTCTCTCTCTCTCTCAGTCAGTCTCCCAGTCAGCCTCTCTCTTAGTCAGTCAGTCTCTCAGTCAGTCAGTAAGTCTCTCTCTCTCTCTCTCTCTCTGCCAGTCAGTCAGTCATTCTCTGTCTCTCTCAGTCAGTCAGTCTCTCTGTCAGTCAGTCTCTCAGTCAGTCAGTGTCTCAGTCTCTCGGTCAGTCTCTCTCTCCCTCAGTCAGTCAGTCTCTCTCTCTCTGTCAGTCTCTTAGTCAGCCTCTCTCTCAGTCAGTCTCTCCGTCAGTCTCTACTCTCTCCACTCTCTCTCTCCAATCTCTCTTTCTCTCTCCACTCACTCTCTCTCCCCACTCTCTCTCTCTCCACTCTCTCCACTCTCTCTCTCTCTCCACTCTCCAGTCTGTCTCTCTCTCTCGGTCAGTCTCTCTCTCCCTCAGTCAGTCAGTATCTCTCTCTCTGTCAGTCTATTAGTCAGCCGCTCTCTCAGTCAGTCTCTCCGTCAGTCAGTCTCTCCCTCAGTCAGTCAGTCAATCAGTCAGTCTCTCTCTCTCAGTCAGTCAGTCAGTCCGTCTCTCTGTCAGTCTCTCTCTCTGTCAGTCAGGCTCTCAGTCAGTCAGTATCACAGTCTCTATGTCAGTCTCTCTCTCTACTCTCTCCACTCTCTCTCTCTCCAATCTCTCTCCCTCTCTCTCTCCACTCTCTCTCTCTCTCCCCAACTCTCTCTCTCTCTCCACTCTCGATCTCTCTCCACTCTCTCTCTCTCCACGCTCTCTCTCCAATCTTTCTCTCTCTCCACTCTCTTTCTCCAATCTCTCTCTCTCTCTCCACTCTCTCTCCATTCTCTGTCTATCTCCACTCTCTCTCTCCACTCTCTCTCCACTCTCTCTCTCTTTCTGGGGGGCCATGGGTAAATTACCTGCAATGTCCGCGGCCGCCAAGGAAGGCTAGCGCACGGGCCGTACTATGAGTACCATGGTATTACATAGAGCCCATGCTTCTGCCCAGAGCACTGCGGCTGAGAAATGTTTCTCAAAATAGCACACTTTTGGTAGTATACGCCAGCCAGGGTTGACCGATAGAAGGTGGGCGGTCATACACATTCTTTGGTACTGTCCCAAAATCGATTCTTTTTGGACAGATGTGTTAACAGCCGTGGATGAAATGTATGATACTGAACTCCCCAGGTTCCCCAGCGACATTCTTCTGCTCCTTCCAAATCCCCTGACATTTATCTTAAAATCAGCCAATTGGTGCGCCCTTGCATTAGTACTCGGGCTGCCAAGCAGCTTTTACTCTCTCGCTGGGGCTCGGATACAGTTCCGAAGGGACTGGATTGGCTGCAGAATCTGTGCGGACTCTTAGGATTGGAAAAAGTGACAGCAGCAGTCACCCATGCTCTACCACAATTTTATAAAGTGTGGGACCATATCATAGCGATCATTAACCAGATTCTGAAGCTTTATCCTACACCAATGATATTTACATCACAGAAGATGATTTCAACACACACTTAACTCAAGTGGACCGGATAGTGACCATATTGGCTTCACACCGTAACAAAATAAACTTAAAATAGCTTACCTAAACATAGCCTTCCTGGGCTATTATCTATCAAGATCCTGATTTCTTTCAGAAATGTGCAACTTTGCAACCCCCGAATATGGTCAGAAAGATTCCAGGACAAAGGTAGGTTTTTAAAAACAAACACTCCAAAATATACCTTACAAATCTGACTTAACCAGTGAACTAGGCTTGTAATAAATATTTCAAAAAGTCTGAAAATTTAATTTGTAGGTGTTTCCTAGGCAGAGTTTACAGTTAATAAATTCTATATTGTCTCCAAATGCTTCCCTATGAAACAGCCAACCCTCCTACAGTGAAGATAGCTTGGTGGTGGTGGTCACTGTAAGGACATATTTTACATTAGTCTTTGCATGTCCTACTTTCAATTACCATGCACCCTATCCTACTGAGCAGTAAGGCTTACCTAGGGGTGACTTATAAATATTTAAAAGGAAGGTTTTAGGCCAGTTAAATTTTGACAGGTCGAATTTGCAGTTTTAACCTGCACAGCCAGGCTACCGGTGGCTGCCTGCAGTCAAGGTTTCCTTGTCACTGCAGCGGGTGGCACAAGGAGTGCTAAAACCACTGTTGACGTTTAACTTATCAGCCCAGGGTACACTTTGTTTGTAAAGGAACAGGGGGTCCCTTAATATGAATTCACACTGAACAATGATCATTAAAGATAAATAAATTCTATGTCAAGAAAATCCAAATGGAAAAATACAGGTATTTAATCAGTCAAATAACACACAGAGACTTAATAAAAGTGGGAAACTGAAAAGATATTTTACAGCTCAGACATTTTTATATCTGACTGTAAAAATAATGAACAAATTCTGTCACAATTTCTTCGAAGTACTATGCTATCAATTTTTTTAGGCAACATGTCATGAGTGATGTAATATGTTAGGTCATTAGCAGTGCATGGTGGGGGCACAAGTTATAGTAAGCTCTGCTGAATATAACTGGGGAATGTTTGTGTTTTTTTTTGTTCAATACGTTAATTTTGTCACTGACATATTCTCCTAACTATAATGTAAATTTAATCTTTGTTTTTACAGTGAATATATATATATATATATATATATATATTACCTACTGGTGGTCACCAGTAGGTAGTTATAGTTAGAACCTACTTACCATGGGAAAAGTTATTTTAGTTTTGCTAATAACTTTGGTGTTGTTTGACACATCTTCACCAAATTTTCCAAACTAGTTTGCCACTCATTTCAGCTGCTGTTTAAAATGTTTCAGGGTAATTTGTCAAGCAGGGGCAAGAAAAAGTTGGGGAGAGTTAGGGAGGGGGAGTGCCAAAAAGCTATTTTCCACTGCAGTTTCCCATAGGGAATTTAAACACGACTGCAGCCCAAACCACTGAACAGGATTACACCACATTTGGCAGAAAGGTAGATCTTGGTCTAGAAAGAGCCCTTCATATTATTTGGTGTAACTCTATTTAGTAGTTTTGGTTATATAAAAGAAAACATATGTATACATATCTAGAGACACAAATCCTCTGTGGATCTGACAGATCTCTTGGTGAAACCTGATTGGCTGCCAACATTTAAATCAGCAAGCGTTGGCAGCCATCTTGGGATTCAGACTCAGCTGAGCCTCAAGAAAGAAACACGAAAAATAAACAGAAGGGGGCAGGGTAGGAATATCCTGACCCCTAGGCCTGGTGGTGGGGTCTCATAGGTACCACGCCAGGGGGCATAAACGTATTTTTATTACATTTTTGCTTCAATTTTGCAGAGGATCTGCATATTTGTGGCAAAAATAAAAATAAAAAATAAGCACAGTCTCCGGCGCTTGTTTTTTAATTGGCCCCCCATGTGAGCCAGGTCCCGGGAGGACTATTTTTAATAAACTTGGAATGGAAGGGTTGCAAGTGGTCCCTATGGGGCGCTTTCAGCCCTGGAGAGCGCCACTTCCCAGGAGATGACTGTTTCTCAATATATTGGGAGAGGGCCGTCTCATGGGTAGTGGTGATCCCCGAGACACGACCGTGCAGCTAATGGTGTGGGGGGCCATGTGGCCCTCTTCCTGGAGCCATTAACAGCCATGGGGACCCCCTTGGGACATAGCGTATCTACTAAGCGAGAGGAAACACTTGGGGGTCTATTATGATGGCGGGCGGATAAAGTCCGCCCCCCATCGCAACGGCTGAAGGGACCGCCCGCCATGGGTTCGGCGGCCCCTCGGTACCCATTAGGATGCCCCTGCCACACTGGTGGGCACATCCCGCATTTCTAACATTGCGGCGGGCGGTGCTGTCAGTAGCACCCGCCGCAATGTCAGAAATACATGTTGTGCATTTGCATGCCCAACGTGACAGGCACCGCATGGTGCCTGCCTCCTTGTGCATGCAAATGCAGGGGGGTATCATAGGTACCCCCCATGTGCACCCCCAACCCCCCAACATCCTGGGGACCAACAACAGGCCCCCATGCCAAAAACTGCATGGTTTTCCATGGTGGCAACGCCGCCATGGAAAGGCTGATCTCCGCCTGAATCCTAATATTGATGACGGGGTCTTGCAGACACCACCACCATATTAAAGATGTTTTCCGCCCGGTTAACGAGCCGACCGGGGGAAAAGCAGCAGATGGTCTTTCTGTTCGCCGAGGACCCCCAGCCATCTTAATATGGAGGAGCTTCTTTCTGGTGTGGATGGCGGGAGGTTCACCCCCGCCATCCTAATGGGCCCCTTAGTCTGCTCCCAGAGGGTAGGAGCATCAAAAATGCTCCCGCCCAGTGGGAGAGGACCCGTAATCTGTTTTCATGCCCACTGGGAAGAGGGCAGGGAAACAGATGAAAAAATTGCTCCTACCCATAGGGAACAGCATTTTTAGCTGCTCCCTGAAGCGGGAGCAATGCCGGCTCATGCTGCAGGCGGGAAGCCGTCTGGGTACATTGGGGCTCCCCCCACGGCCCCCAACATTGGTGAAGTGGGTGCCCTGGTTGGGCTTCAGGGCACCAACTCTATATTGGCTGGGTCCCGGGGGACAGCGTCCACTGGACTGAAATCGGCCCAGGAGAGGGCGGCGCGTTACTCATACTTGTCCACAATAAGATAAACAAGAGACACAGAAGACGTTTAAAATATTTATTTAAACTAACGTGCTCTAAACGTGTGGGAGAGGTGTGGCGCCGCGGCCAGGGCGACTGACGCTGGAATCTGGGGACCACGGTTCGATCCCCGGCTCCGGCGGCAGGTTAGCCCAGCACCATGTGACTCTGGGCAATAGCTCGCTTAATCTTCCCGACGGCCCCCAGCGCCTAGAGACCCTTACGGGTGATTGTGCGCTTTACAAATGTGGACTTTACTTTACTTTAAAATGCAGTATTTGCAGCACAGTTAGAAAACAAATGTATAGCAAAAATATTCCTAGCATGGTTACCAAACCATATACCATGAAAAGCCCGTCATTTTATAGGACTGAGTTATGTAAACCCCCTCCCCTGCTACTAAACCTAAATGATTACATATGGATTACTTGCAGACCTGTACCTTAGCATACACACGCTGTGCTGTTGTCTCAGAACTCTCATTCCATGTGTCGGTTTGGTGCTCACGTGCTCATCTATGTGATAGGACATGTGTGAACATGAACAACAGCTGTATTCTTGTGTTATGCCTAGGGGCTAGTGTCTGACCAGAGAGAATAACAAGGGACATTGTTGTTTGACTTTGTCGTTGGTGCCCAGACTAAATCCCAGGAAAAGAACAAAATGCGAAAACATATACAGGTTCCGTGTGAAAGTACCATGTGTCACAAAAGCAAGCGTGTTGATATAGTAACATCTGCAAAGGAAAATAAAGGCCTACAACATGCACAGTTAGGCTAACAAAGGAAAAATTGCAATGGGCCATGCAGAAACCACACAACAAGAGGGAGAAGACAATGCAGGGTGAGATGTGCGCAGCGGGGGTGGCTGCAGCACAGGGGCGTAACTAAACAGAAAAAAAGCATCCATATAATTTTTTTACTTCATTCATGCTGCAGTGTGGATGAAATTCATTGGCTAACCCAGTAGGTCACAAAGGCAAGACTAACTCAGTAAGTCACAAATTCAATACCTATTGGCTTTGACAATGCTTGTTTAGCCATTGGCACTACTCTTAGTAGGGTTAAGGCACAACCGTGTAAACCTCTCCTTCCCATCCCCCTCCCCTTTCCCCTTCAATTGAATAGCCGCGACTTGTTATTAACTCTCTCAAAGCTTGGCCTACAAATGGCTTTTTCACCTGAGACTTTTCTGTGATAAATTATTTTTGCTAAAGAAGGACCTGCAAATTCGAATAGCAATTTTCTTTTAAATTAAACTGTTTTCTAATTTTTTTTGTTCTTCGTGTTTTTTTTTTATGGTTATGGTCTAGAGATTTCACCAGCCACATCATTTGCCTTTGAAGTGGTTGTGTTTAGATCAAGCCTTGTCACCAGTTGCTTTAGCAAATGTGAGTGTGCTATGAGCTGAGATAGCATCTAGGCGCTTGAATGATTACCCTGAGTGCCATTAAATATATTCCACCCATGTTTTGTGCTTTCTTCAGATTCCGATAGTGCTGGGTTAAAGGTGGCTTTGTGGACCCTCTGTGCCCATTTTACAGGATGTCCATTTCTTCCTTCCAGGGACCCCACAATATGTCGGCATCTGCGGGCAACGGCTGCTACGTAGTCACTCAATACGTGCCTTCTGGTCACTTTGGTGCCTTGAAGCAGAACCAGTCTCCAGAGAAGCGCAAGTGGCCGACGTATGGGCACCCCAAGGCCCTGGGGGTAAGTAATGCCTCACACACCTTAGGGGAGATCCGACACACCCAGGGGCACCCGTTGTGAAAGGCTCACCATGGATTTCAGCAATTTCCCTGCTCGCCTGGGAGTGCAGAATGCTAGTTTAGCCTCACAAAGATGACCCCAAAACAAACATTTTCAGCTGCCCCTCATGAAAACCATACATCTCCGTGCATGCCCAGCACAGAACAGTGGCGAAGGGAAGAGGCCCAACGCCTTCTAAAAAGTAGAACACAAGTGCTGACTTGCTAAAGCCACATAAAGTTTGTATGAGAAATCAGAGAGTACCAGGATGGAAGTATGAATGGAACCATACAGTACTGAAGTATGAACGTAGCCACTCTGGGACTGAAGTATGAACAGAACCATACCAGACCTGAAGTATGAATGGAACCATCCCAGGTCTGAAGTATGAATGGAACCATCCCAGGTCTGAAGTATGAATGGAACCATACCAGGACTGAAGTATGAATGGAACCATACCAGGACTGAAGTATGAATGGAACCATACAGGACTGAAGTATGAACGTAGCCATACCAGGACTGAAGTATGAATGGAACCATACCAGGTCTGAATTATGAATCAACCATACCAAGACTGAAGCATGAACGGAGCTATGCCAGGACTGAAGAGTGAACAGAGCCATACCAGGACTCATGTATGAACGGAACCATGCCAGGACTGAAGTACGAATGGAGCCATGCCAGGACTGAAGTACGAATGGAGCCATGCCACGACTGAAGTATGAATCGAGCCATACCAGGGCTGAAATATGAATGGAACCAAACTAGGACTGAGGTATGAATAGAATCATACCAGGACAGAAGAGTGAAAGGAGTCATGCCAGGACTGAAGTATGAATGGAGCCACACCAGGACTGCAGTATGAATGGAGCCAAACCAGGACTGCAGTATGAATGGAGCCATACAAGGACTGAAGTATGAATGGAGCCATACCAGGACTGAAATATGAATGGAACCATGCCAGGACTGAAGTATGAATGGAACCATACCAGGACTGAAGTATGAATGGAGCCATACCAGGACTGAAGTATGATGAATAGAGCCATACCAGGACTGATGTATGAATGGAGCCATACAAGGACTGAAGTATGAATGGAGCCATACCAGGACTGAAGTATGAATGGAGCCATACCAGGACTGAAGTATGAATGGATCCATACCAGGGCTGAAGTATGAATGGATCCATACCAGGGCTGAAGTATGAACAGAACCATACTAGGACTGAAGTATGAATTGAGCCATACCAGGGCTGATGTATGAACAGAACCATGCCAGGGCTGAAGTATGAACAGAACCATGCCAGGGCTGATGTATGAACAGAACCATGCCAGGACTGAAGTATGACTGGAACCATACCAGGACTGAAGTATGAATGGAGCCATACCAGGACTGATGTATGAATGGAACCATACAAGGACTGAAGTATGAATGGAACCATACCAGGACTGAAGTATGAATGGAGCCATACCAGGACTGAAGTATGAATGGAACCATGCCAGGACTGAAGTATGAATGGAGCCATACCAGGACTGAAGTATGAATGGAGCCGTACCAGGACTTAAGTATGAATGGAGCCATGCCAGGACTGAAGTATGATCAGAACCATACCAGGACTGATGTATGAATGGAGCCATACCAGGACTGAAGTATGAATGGAGCCGTACCACGCCTGAAGTATGAATGGAGCCATACCAGGACTGAAGTATGAACTGAGCCATGCCAGGACTGAAGTATGAATGGAACCATACCAGGACTGAAGTATGAATGAAGCCATACCAGGACTGAAATAGTATGAATGGAACCATGCCAGGACTGAAGTATGAACGGAGCCATACCAGGACTGAAGTATGAACAGAACCATACTGAGGAAAATTGAATTTTGCCCTGTCATGTATCCCTACGTGTTCCCCATTATATGTTATATGTGCATGATCGATATGCATATTTACCCCCTTGACCGAATAAAGACGCAATTATAGTTGTGTCCAACGTTAGTATGCCAGTTATCCAGTCCTCGTGAAAGCAACGAGTATTAGGCCTATGTTGCCAACGTCTTTCCATTGTGCACGTTAATTCATCGAGTTGTCCCCGTTTCTAGGCCTCAAAGGGCCCGGACACCAGATTCGAGTCTCAAGTCTCCTGAAACCACTCCGAGGAGCGATGCAGCCCCTCCCGCATCCCTGACCCTTCACTTACTTTCTGCCAAGCAGCGCGGTGCCCGGCCTGGCCTGCCTGCCTGTCTGCCAAGAATATGTTATGCCTCTAGTTATCAGTTCAGCTCCCCGGCTTCACATTCCTAAGCTAACGAACCGCATAAACATCTTCATCTATAGTCTAGTCTTTCTGTCTCTATGCAAGAGAATTACTGAATTAATATCCATAGAAGATTCATAGCACACACAATACATGTAGAATATATGCATACACCAGCCTTAGTGTCAAGTAGCCTTTGCCCTGATGACTTTTAGATTCTATCAACATGTACTCCAAACACAAGATACCAGATATGCTATTGGTACATGTCGTCCTGACATCCCAGACTTTAGTCTCCTCTTCTAGTGCCATAAGTCAGAGCCCCCAGCTCTCCCTAGTTACACGTCATGGCCCGTTTGCGCGCACCAGTAGGTTAAAGGTCCCAGCTGCCCAGGTAGCCCCCTCCATGTATCCACCCATTTATGACACTTCTGTGACGTTTACATCACATGTCTCCGTGCACGCCCTGTGCACGCCTTCTTTTTACGCCCATATGTTCTTATCTTCCGTTTGTCACTTGTTACGCCTACTGTATGCAATGCAATTGTACTGTTTTACTATATATACTGTATAATGTTAATGAAATGCTAGCTGTCCCTTTTTGTGCGAGGCTTTTCTTCCCCCTTGTGTCTGTCCCTTCCTGAACCTTTGCAGGTGATGGAACCCGATGGTCCATTGGCTCGAGCCATCTGATTAAAGCCCGTAATACCACGGATTCTGCCTCTTATTTATTGAGCTATCCTTTTCAGTTAATGCATAGAAAAATAGTACCGGTAATTAATTATTTATTTACCACATAATGGCGCCCGAACAGGGACGAGCCCCTTCCCCACGCGCCGGCGATGTAACGCAGGCCCCCTGACCCTTCTACAGCCGTGACGGAACTCTACTGTGCACGTGCAGATATTTCTGCTTCAAGTCTCCCTCAGGCCCACGGAGGAGACGGAAACTGCGGTCCGGCATCCAGACGAGGCGGTGAGGAAGGCGGGTCGTCCCGACCAGAGCCCAAGCCGAGAGAGCAAGGTCCGAGGTATCCGGAGGCCCACCTGTTTCCGAAGCCCGAAGCCCGAGGCGCATGCGTAGTGCGTAGCAGTAACCAGACGTCGTAGCAGTCCAGTCCAGTCCGAGGCCTTCAGTTTGCTTCCCGGTGAGTACCGTTGCTGGGACGTATCTAGACGGGTTCATTAATTTGTGCCCGGTCCGACGGGTTTGGGTACACAGATCCGGTCCGACGTGTTCACCTAGGTGGATACGGTATGACGTGTCTCTTTAGGAGACCGGTATGTTCTGTACTGTTTTAGCAGTGCATCCAGTAATTCTAGTAAGTCTGTTCTCGAGAAATTCAAGTATTGCGTTTTCAGTGTATCAGGTAGTATTCTGTTCGAACTGTTATTAATGTGTTCTTGATGTCGTGGTATGAATGATTGTTTTGCTATTCACTACTGTGTTCATTGTGTATTGTGTTCAAGTTCAAGTACGGTTCAAATATGCCTCTGTTCTCGAAGTTACGTCAGATAAAAACGAGAAAAGCAGTACTCGAAGAATCAGTTCCTGTCCCTCCTAGGGACAGTCCTGGACATTTCATGTATCATAAGCATGGCTTAGATGCCATACTGTATCTAGATTTATGGGTTGATTATACGAAAGATCTTGAAGAAAAATATAGATGGCCTGTATCAGGAACATGGGATGCCGAGTGCATCATGAGAGTAGAAGAAGCATTATGGAAAAAGAAAGCCAGACAATCTCAGAAAGATGCCATAGAATTATGGCGTAAAGAATCCCATAAAAGAACAGAGAAAGAATTCAGAAAAGCAGAATTAAGTAGAGAATCTTCAGAAAAAGCCCAAGAAAGGGAATTACTAGAAGAAGGTGAACGAGTTAGAGCAGAACAGTCAGACAGACAGAGAAATGCCCTTATTAAAGGTATGTATCCTCTTCTAGCCGAGGGTTTGCCGAAAGCGACCCCGGAAGCACTCTGTAATTTACCGCCACCCTTGGTCCCGACTAAGCTGCGTCATAAACCGACTGCAGCTGAAATTTTTCTTTCTTCCTATTTAGACGACACTGTCCCAGAATATGCTAATACGAATCCTGCACCGGTTCAACTTCCACCCCCTGTTAATGTAAGTACTGTGCCTCCAGTCGTTGATCCTGTTTATGTGCCAGCACCCCAGGATCAACCCGCATTACGTACCCCTACTTTGCCAGTCACGTTACCAGCAGCTGCACATTCAGTATTAACTGATGATTCCAGTTCAGGAGGAGCAAGGGGAGGTATTCCTATCACCCCGCCTCAAACAAGGCGACAGACGCTGAGAGATGTAGCGTTACAGCGTACGCCAAAACTGGCTACGTATGACGCCCTCAGAAAGTATCTTACAGAGTGCGGAACTGATTGTAGATATGATCCAGTACCAGGCGAAGATAGCATGTTAATATATTCCATACGTTTACGACGAGTTGCAAGCTTCTTGGTTACCATATCAAATATGGAACAACATCTAGACAGAATATATCACTTCATTCGTACAGGGGAGAAACCAGAAAGTATTCACGAAGCTATGGTACACAGGAAAGTCGAGATTCAAGGCATGATTTTACAATTTTTAATAAATTGTTTAATAAGAGAACAGGATTGTCCTGATAAAAACAAAGAAGATATGAAGGTCCTGACAAGATGGAGTGACAATATAGCAGAAGGAAAACACAGAACCCAAAATTGTATAGAAACCATGTACAGAAAGATTCGTAAAGAAATTATAAGTATACACCAAAAGGAGGAAGCAATGAGAGTAGCCGAGAAAGAGAATGACTCTTCAGATGAAGAGGTAGACAACGAGAATCCCACCAGAATAGCGTATGTAGGTAGAACGAGACCTTCCGATAGACACACACGCCTAGATTACAAGAAAGCTTTTCCTCCTCCCGTACCAGAACAGTGTTCTCTTGAACAAGTATTCCAGGCTACCGATAAAGTTCTGAAATTACGAATAGGTTACAGTGAGCTTAGTACCATGCATGAACAAGAACTAGCCCGATCAGCAGTCCGATGGACTAGTGATTCTACCACGTTTTCAGACGAAGTATTGGCTCAAATGTTTCTGAAGCTGCCCCCAGCCGAGCAGCGACTGGTGGGTATGTACATGATCCAGCACCTCATTACACTGTACGAGAGTCAGCATTCTGATCCAGGTCCGTTATATAATGTATTGAACGAGTTACTCCTAAACAGATGGAAAGGTCTAGGTCCGATTTGATTAGTGTCATTTTAGAACAGCGCCACAAATACAGAACGTTCCTGACTCCGCATTTTGTTCCTGTTTCACCTCCGTTCTACATAGACAGACAGAATCCGTTGCGAGAAGTGCATCCTGTTAAGGGAACGGGGGGTAATCTCGAACGAGTATTTGTTTACACCCCTATAACGAAAATAGAACTACTAGAAATGAAAAAGTTAGTGCCCTGTCACGATAAAGATCCAGCAGGGTTCCACCGAGAATTAAAAGACATGCTCCGTATGGGAGAATACACGTATCCTGATATCATCAAAATGTTAAAGGTCCTGTTGCCTGCGGGCATATATGAAAAACTGAAAGAAAAAGAATGGGAGGTGGGAGAGAAAAAGATTGATTGGACCGCGTTAGAGAACGAAGATAATGCACGGGTCCCAGGTACTGGTCTTGGAGATAGAGCCAAAGAGGTGCCCGAACTGTTAATACAAGTCTTGCCAAGATTGCTAGCCACGAAAAAGGAAGATTGGGATGCCATCTCAGCCTGTAAACAGAAACCAGACGAAGACACTAGTGATTTTTATTCCAGATTTGAGAAATGTTTCATTATTAATAGCGGTCTGAAAACGAGTAGTGAATCGTATCCACTTCTTTTTGTTACCAAACTAGTTGAGAATTCTTTACCGCAAGTTAAAAATCGAGTATTGAAGGTCGAGAGTACATGGCAAGCTAATACCCCGTCACAAATGCTCCAGATGTTACAGTATCACCAGAACCGAATCAGGGAAGAGCAAGAACACGAAAGAAGACGTATGAAAGACACGAAAATGAAAGTACTAGTTGCACAGTCTGTTCAACCAGATAGTCAGAAGAGGGGTCTGAATCAAACTAGTCATTCTGCAGCTCCCGTTAAAGGGACATGTAATTACTGTAAACAGCCAGGTCATTATATAAACGAATGTGCAGTTCTGAAACACAACATAGCTACAGGTAAGACGAAAGAGAGACCGCGTCCTCCTAGACAAGAACACGTTCCACAGAATTCGCAACCGCCGCAGAACGCACAGCAGACAGTTACAGTACCGCAGCCTATAGCTGCCACACAACACGTTACACAACAGATGTACCAGTATGCACAGTCAGAATATCCAGAATATCAGCAGTATTCATGAAACAGCCTAGAGAGGGAGGTTGGCTTGCCTCTCATCGAGATTCCTGTAGATCAAGAGGGTCCCTATGTACACAGTCAAGTATTAGGGAAAGACAGAAAGTTTCTGATTGATACAGGGGCAAGTAGGACTACCATCAGTCATGACGAGGTTCCAGGGGCTCCACTCTCAGGCTCAAGAAACGTTTCCCTGGGATTTTCAGGAAAGCCTATTGTTAATGAAATATCGAAACCAGTTTCCCTAGAAGTTGGTCCATTGTCCCGAACTACAGACTTGTTACTTACGAAATCATGTCCTGAGAATTTACTTGGTATTAAAACATTGAAAGAATTAGGAGCGGTGATATGCTGCTCTCCGGAAGGAGTGAGATTGTTTTTACGTGATTTTAAAGGTCATTATGTGTTACGTGATTTTGATCCAAGATTACTGAATGTACCACAGCATTTATGGGCGCAAGGTCCAACTGATGTAGGTTGTATGCACATTACACCATATCGTGTCACTCTGAAACAAGGTGTTGTATTACCAAGAATCCGACAGTACAAATTGCCACCCGAGGCTGTAGCAGCCTTATCGAAAATCATTGACGAGCTCATTGCTCAAGGAGTAGTTGTCGAAACTGACTCCAATGTATGTAATTCTCCTATCATTCCGATTCTTAAACGTACTGACCCAAATGCACCCCCGGTTTATCGATTAGTGATTGACCTCCGAGAACTTAATAAATGTATCATACCCCAGTATCCTGTGGTTCCAGATATCTCTTCCCTATTGACTGCCATTGATTCTGAAGCTACGTTCTTTACAGTTATTGATCTCAAGAACGCATTCTTTAGTGTCCCCTTTCATCCAGACAGACAGTTTCTTTTCGGATTCTGTTTAAATGGAAGAAGCTATAAATTCACACGAGCTCCTCAAGGTTTTACAGAAAGTCCTAGTATTTACAGTCAAGCACTTAAAAGACGACTAGACAGTATTCACATGCCAACTGACACTGCCCTGCTCCAGTATGTCGATGATCTATTGATCACAGCCCGTACAGAACGTGACTGCGAACGTGCGTCACTGACAGTCTTGTATTTTCTGGCAGACATGGGGCACAAGGTGTCCCCTTCGAAACTGCAATTCTGTGTCCAGCAAGTGGTATACCTTGGACACTTACTGTCCAAGAGGGGTAGACAGTTGACACCTGACCGTATCCAGTTAATAGCACATCTTCCACAGCCCAAAACACAGAAGGAGGTACGAGCTTTTATCGGCCTCACTTCTTATTGCAGACAATGGATTCCTCAGTATGCATATCTAGCTAAACCACTGATACAGTTAACGACACAGGAGGCAGCCACATCGACTGTCCTCCCTTGGACCCAGGAACATACACTTGTTTTTAATGAGTTAAAGAAAGCTTTATGTAATGCACCTGTATTAGCGACACCAAACTACAGTAAGCCTTTTACACTTTTTGTCACTGAACGTGATGGTACAGCATTATCTGTTCTCACGCAAGATCAAGCAGGACAACACAAGCCTTGTGCTTATTTTTCTAGCACATTAGATCCAGTAGCCCAGGCTCTGCCTGCGTGCCTCAAGTCAGTTGCAGCCACAGCTCTAGCTATCAGACAAAGTGATTCCATAGTGTTAGGACATTCCCTGACAGTACAAGTTCCACATTCCGTGGAAGTTCTTTTAAACCGAACACAGACTCAGCACCTGACAATTGCACGTTTAACAGGATATGAACTGACACTGTTTCAGCCACATATAGAAATCAGGCGCTGCAACATTTTAAATCCTGCTACACTTGGAGTTCTGGACTTTTTGGTTCCGTCCAGAGGTGTCAGGGATAACACCCGAAGACCCCGGAGTTCTACCTGTCTCGGTGCACAAACAAACAGAAACACGGGCTTCTCGATGGTGGCGTCAAAGACCAAAGGTTTATTACTGCAGGGACACAGAAGTCACAGAAACTACACATGGGCAGTATCTAGGAGCCTGTTCGATTTGTACAAAGAGGGTTGCTCCTTATATACTAAATATTGGGCTTCAGGCAAATTCTTTACATGTTACCACAGTTCTAAACATTCGTGTCTTAAACAATAAATATTTGGCGTTGCACAGGAATCGTCAACAGTATCTGATGTCAAAACATTACGAATGAGGGGTTCCCACTATTCCATCATAATCCCATGTCAATTTCTCATTCAAGACCCGGACCGCCTCATCGTAAATTTCGTTACCTCCCCCTAATAAAGGCCCAGAAGGAAAGGAGCAGAGCCAGGTGCAGAAGATAGAAAGACAGGATAAGAAATGTTTGTGGGTCGTAAATGGGCACGGTTACCAGCTTCGGCCGCCTAATCATGATCAGGCCAACGAACACAAGAACCAGTATAGCAGGACTGGCCTCAGGCTGGGGAGGCAGCTCTTGCCGAGTCATGCTGCCACAGCGTTGCTGGCCTAAGGTGCACGTGTCACTAGCAAGGTGAATCGCCGGTTAAAGCCTACGTGTCCTTAAATGAAAAGAGGTCATTGCGTGTCCATTGACTATGTGAGGGCAAGGAATACAAAATGGCTTCCGTGTTCTAATATGGATGCCATGGGTAAATCACAAATGTGTTGGTAACAGGAGTGCTCTTGCTCGTAGCATAGCGAAAACACCAGGATATACTAAATGGATCATTTGCGGTTCACTGATACCAAAATTATGTATTTACGACAATGATTAAAACACGGGTAAAATCGTCACGGAACCTCAGACCCTCCTTTTGCCCTTACATAGGCAATTACTCAGTCTATGTCAGAGTCTAATTCTATGCTCATTAGGTCAGCAACATGTTGTTGCGTCATCATCCTGTCTCGTGCCTTTTCTCCTAATGTAGGTGGTTTTCTGAAACAGGTTGCAGCACAGAGACTACATAGAGCGGGACCACATTGGATAATAAGGCAGCACGAGAACAGAAATACTAGGATGACACCAATGACCATCAGAACCTTCCATCCCCACGCTGATATCAGAGTCCAAAACCACTCCATGAAGGACCAGTTTCCCTTGTCTACGTGTATAGAGTCGGAAATCTTGTGTAGCTTAGAGATTGCTTCATAGACAGTTGGAGCATTATTTGGAATAAATACACAGCAGCTCGATTGGATCATTCTGCATACCCCACCTCGATCTGCAAGTATTACGTCTAGAACCATTCGGTTCTGTAACGTCATGAGACGATCCGCCTGAAGCTCAGCTGTTAAGTTACTAAGGGCACCTGCAGTTTCCGTAATAGTAGATTCAACTACCCGTGTTAGTTGACGAAGATTTCTACTATTGGCCATAGGCCCCCAAAACGGAAGGAAACCTTTGAAAAAGTCTCCAGCTTCCTGACCAGCTGTGTCTTCCTTGCTAAAAACACCTCTTGCTAATCTGGTCTTGTGATAGTCTGGAGAGGCAGTGTATGTCGGAGGCAACAATCGAGCAATATAACATGAACCTGAAAAGTCAGCAGGCAGCCATGTATATGCTCTGTCCTGACAGATGAAGTAGGTACCCCTAGCGGTCAGAAAGGCAGGGGATGAGTTAGACGGAAATACGTAAGTCTCAACGCACTCACTCCTCCCTAGCTGAGCTCTCGGATTTCTCCCATTTCCTTGCAAACAGACTTGACCTCGGTGAGGCACGACCCAGACTGGAGTGGAGCTTTTGCGTTTACTTTCTCCCAAACTAAGACGATACTCTGTAGAATTCCAACTCAAATACACCCGTAATTCATCTTTAGGGTAAGATGGGGAATTATTGACGTCTTTAATCATATCAATGATTCCCTGAACTAAAGCTTTATTGGCAGAATTGTATTTAGTGGATCGTGGTGGACGCGGAGGATAGGTTTCAAGGGCATATGAAAAAATGGTCTGAAAGGCCTGAAATGATCCATTATAGCTAAAAGGCAAGACTAGATAGGGAATGCCTTTATCCATAGTGTGGGGTATCAGGCCACACACCCAGCAGTCTGTTGTGTTAACTACCAGTTGGTGTTGATGCAAGAGCTGTACGAATGTATTGTTAATAAATTCTGAGTGTCGAGCTTGTTAGTGTTCAGGGAATGAGTGAAAAGAATGCATAGAAGAAACAGTTGGAGTAGTAGGATCAAGGGGAGGTACTGTAGTTACTGGCATGAAGATCAAATGTACGCCAAAGATGATTCCACCCACCAACGTTATCAGAACAATTAAAAATGTAACTGCACATTGCATTAGAAAGCATTTGCTGTGAAGTTTTCTGTACAGTCTATTTCTGCGAACATAAATTACATTCTCTCGTTGCAGCTCAGGAAGCTCCATCTTCTACGACCGTTCGCGACCACTGATGATGTGTACGTAGATGAAAATGCCTCTATCAGCCCTGGGAGTTCCCAGAACTAACAGAAAGATCGACCTTGTGTCTGACCCCCGCAGATTCAACTAGGTACACAGCCACGACCCTACGGCTACCCAGACGGCAAGGCAATTTTAAAACAAAAAGAAACAATACAAAGTATTAGCAAACTTCCTGGCTGGAGGCAATGTATCAAAAATCAAACATATAAAATGGGCAGTTTCCTGCTTTATTTGTCCATATTGCGAGAACGTAAGTTGTATCTCAGTTTTGCAGGAGCTGTCTGATCTGGAAACAGTGTATTTTCAGCCGACGTTGCAATGTTCACGTTTTCAGATGGCAAATGTTCTTTTGGTGCAGATGACAAATGTTCAGGGTTCAAAAGAGCAGTTTCAGGAGGAGAGTCAGAATTTGGTGAATCAGTGATTAGTTCTGCATCGCTGAAAGGTATGAACCTGGGGACTTGTTCCGTTTCAGAGGTACCGATTCCTTTCTTTACCCAGTTATCGTAAGGAAGTGGCAGAGGCACACGTTTGACATGTGTCGTATGGATCCAGTTTTTCCTTCCGGCCACGCGAATAGCAGTTCTCGTTGCTAGTAGGACTTGGAAAGGGCCAATGAATCTGGGCTGAAGATTTTTTTGTTCTTGCAAAATTTCTGATGACCACCTGATCACCCGGTTTCAGCTGATGGCCTGGACTCTCCGGTGGCTTTGGCAATGCATCGAAAACCTGTTGGTGAATAAGACTCAATTTAGCAGTCAAGTCGAAAAGGTAATCAATTAACATTGGGTATTCCAGCTGCTTAAATTCTTTCGGTCTAGGTACCCCCCAAATATTTGCAGGACGACCAAAAACTATTTCATAAGGACTAAGCCCTACTCTAGAATGTACAGTTGCTCTTGTTGATAGCAAAGCCAAAGGCAATGCGTCTGGCCAGGACAAACCCGTGGATGCTTGTATCTTAGCAAGTTTCAGTTTAAGGGTGCCATTGTAACCCTCGACTAAACCCGCGGACTGGGGATGATTCGCACTATGAAACTTCTGTCTAATCCCTAGGCCGACACACACACTCTGCATAACTTTCCCTACGAACTCACTTCCGTTGTCTGACCATACAATCCGTGGCATTCCGTATCTGGGGAAGTATTCTTTAAGAAGAATTTTGGCAGTGGATAAGGCAGTATTGTCCTTCAGTGGGTATGCTTCGATCCATCTGGAGAAAGCACAAACTACCACTAGGACGTATTTCAGATTATTGCAACGATCCATGTGAATGAAGTCTAGCTGGATCACTTCAAAGGGGCAGGAAGGAGGAGCGAAGTGACCTGCAGGTGTGGGGATTCCCTTGCCAGGATTATGCATCAAGCATACCATACAATTTCTCACCACTCTCTCTGCACACTTACTAATCCCATCATTCTTCCAGACTGGAGCCAACATCTTACAAATCCCTTTTGAACTGATGTGCGCTGTTCCATGTGCCATCGTTACTACTGCAAGCACATACGCATCAGGCAACATCCAACGCTGTTGTTCCGACAAATCAATCCAACACCCACTCGAGTCCAATTTACCCGTGCTCTCTTTCCATGCAAGCTTTTCCTCCTCAGTCGCCTCTTTCTGAATTTCTTTCACGCTTTCCACTGTGTCTTCACACATTCCAGACTCAGAAATCCATCTTGCAGATGTTGCAACATACATTCTACTCACCATATTTCTAGCTGTCTGTTTTGCAGTTTCATCGGCAAAAGCATTCCCACGACCAACATCATCCGTGATTGCTTTATGAGCACTGCATTTCACAATCGCAACTTCAGTCGGTAAGGTTAGAGATTCCAACAAGTCATTAACTAGCTGACCATGTTGAATCTTAGTCCCATGGGACGTAATGAAACCTCTTTCTTTCCACAAGCGGCCAAAACTATGGGCCACGCCGAACGCGTACTGACTATCTGTGAACACATTCACTCTCTTTCCCTTAGCTAAGACGCACGCTCTTGTTAGCGCGATCAATTCTGCAGCCTGGGCAGAATTCTGACTCACTCTTGCAGTCTCCACAATCGTACTCAAAGTTGTTACTGCATAAGCAGCAGTCACATCACCATTCTCCAATTTGAAGCAAGACCCGTCAACATACAGCGTGCCATCTGGATCTGACAACGGAGTGTCTTTTAGATCGATTCGTCCTTTTGTTTCTTCCTCGGTTTTGAAATAACAGTCGTGTGGTTCGGAATCACTCGACTCTTGGCTAGTCGGCAACAACGTTGCTGGATTCAATACATTGCATCTCTTGATCTGAATATGACTAGCTAACAGTGTCAGTTCATAACCCGATAATCTAGCACTGGTAAGGTGCTGCGTCTTGGTTCGGTTCATGAGTGTATCCACAGCATGAGGAACCATAACCACTAGCATGTTGTTCATTACTAAACCAGCAGATTGTCGAATGGAAGCTGCAGCTGCGGCTGTAGCTCTCAAGCAACTAGGCAACGCTCTGGCTACCGGATCTAATGTTGATGAAAAATACGCACAAGGGCGTTGTTTATCACCAAATTTCTGCATCAAAACACTCAATGCACAACCTTCTCTCTCGTGGACATAGAGCGTGAATGGCTTACTGTAGTCGGGTGTACCCAATACAGGTGCTGAACATAGTGCATTTCGCAATTCAGAAAAACTCTGCTGACATTCAGCAGACCATGGCACCGGACTCGGAACACCTTTCCCAGTCAAGGCTACCAATGGTTTTGCTAGAAGAGAAAAATTCGGGATCCATTGCCTACAATATGAGGTAATACCTAAAAAGGCACGTACTTCTCTCTGCGTGCTAGGAACATTCATCTGTGTAATTGCTTTTATTCTCTCTGGGGTCAACTTCCTTCCCTCCTTTGACAAGAGATGACCTAGGTAGGTCACTTCTTGGCAGCAGTATTGCATTTTTGAAGGTGACACCTTGTGATTCAAATCTGACAAGTGATGCAATAAAGAAATCGTAGCTGTTTTGCAAGTTTCCTTGTCATCGGCAGCCACTAGAAGATCATCGACATACTGTACTAAAGCAGAACCAAAAGGAAGTACGAAGGAATCTAACTGGCTTTTTAATGCTTGACTGTAAATGGATGGGCTTTCACAATAACCTTGTGGAGCGCGTTTAAATCTGAAGCTTCGTCCTCCTAGAGAGAAACCGAAGATATCTCTGCTTTCCTCGGCTATCGGAATGCTGAAAAAGGCATTTTTCAAGTCGACAACTGAAAACCATGCTGCTGTAGCAGGAATCAACGTTAACAATGCAGTAATGTCTGGAACCACAGGAAACTGTGGAATCACAATTTTATTAACCTCTCTAAGATCAATTACGAACCTATATACTGGAGGTTTTGTTGGGTCAGTTCGTTTCAAAATAGGCAGTACAGGACTATTACAGACATTTCCTCTAGTCTCTTCTACAACATCTTTCTTGATCAGGTCTTGTACTATCAGTAGGAGCGCACGCTCACCTTCACTAGATATTCTGTATTGCGGAATTCGTGGAAGTTTGACATTTGCTTTCAAAGTTACTACATAGGGTGGAATTTCCAAGAGACCTACATCATTAGGACCAGTCGCCCAAAGAGTATCAGGGAGAGAACGCAGCTCTGGTGGGAGCGCATCCATCGACAAGTACATCGGAGAGATTATTCTTTTACCCAACGTAAGCTGTACTCCTGCTGGAGAACAGTACAATGTCGCGTACAGGCGTTTTAACAAGTCTAAACCAAGCAGATTCTCGTTACAACCTGTCGTCAAAATCAAGGGTGCTTTCAATTGACGGGGTCCAACAGAAATAGACAAAGGACCAGAAACAGGGTTATGAACAGGGGCGCCCGAAAAACCTACTGAAACGTTTGTTGAGCCAGACAAAGGTGCGCCAGGGAGTTTCGCATGTATGATAGAACTTTTTGCTGCACCAGTATCCAACAGAAACGGTTCGACTATACCTGATGTTGCTACCGCGACATAAGGCCCACTCTGATCTACTGGTACTGATACTACTCCCTCTCTTTGTCCATGGCTGTCCTAGTATTCACTTTGCTGAACTTCCTCACTAGCTTCATAATAGTCTTCAACATGATACTGTGGAGACCTATTCTGTTGGGCAGATTGACCATTTCGCTGGTCGAAATAATTAGAGGGGCGATCACTCGTCTGTGGAGGCATAGCACCTCGTCCTCGACCTCTAGAGTTTTGCATAGAACTACCACGACCTCTCTGAGCTGCCGCAGTATTATTTTGCGTTCGAACTGGACACTCACTTTTGTAATGACCTTCCATTTTGCAATAAGCACATTGATTCCATTGGTATTGTGGCCTTTGAAAATTATAATCCGTTCTTTGATAAGACCCTTGCTGCATGTTAGTCTGATTCGTGCGAGGCGGATATGCTTGCTGTAAAAGGATTTTAGTTTTTAAATCTTTCGTTTTTTTATCTGATTTTTCCTTCTCTTCTTTATCCCTATTTTCATAGTACTGGGCAGTCGCAAGTATTTGCGCAGTCGTAGAGACAGCCCACGCACTTTCAGAATTCTTTAATTTACCACTAAGTTCTGGCAACAGATTGTGCACGAATTTATCAACAAATAATCTCTGGCCTCCTTCTGTGCTCATATCCTGACCACTATGATCCACAAAAGTCTCCTCAAATCTTGTGAAAAAGTCGGAGACGCTTTCGTCTTTCTTTTGTTTGCACGCGGACAATTTGTCCCAGTTAACGCGTAATGCTGGCATCAATGTTTTCATTAAATCGATTATTCTACCAGGCAAATTAGCAATTAAGGGTTCAGGTTTGGAGCCACCTATTTGTTGACCATCCGCTGCAATTATAGCTGCCCAATCACCACCTAGGGCAACTGGATGATTCTCTTTACGAATTTTAGCCCAAATTGGTTGCGGTACTACATTACCAAATAGCAGATCTATGTCAGCAAGATTCAATACACAAGCGTCAACTGTTTGAGCCAACTCTTTGTAGTACCCTGCAGGATTTTTACGCGGATCTGGCAAGGCCTGTTTCACTGCTAATACTTCAGCTCGCTTCCATGGAATATGTATCCATACTCTCTGGAATTGGGCCGGAGCGGCTGCAATACCAAGCTGTGCATTAGCTTGTACAGCTTCACGCCAAATTGGTGGAACCTCTCTCATTGGATATTGACGATTTTGTTTCGTACTACGTTTCCCTAACTCTCTTGGTGAACGAAGGGATGGGTCATTCCTATAACTTAAAATCAGTTCCATCGCTTCTTTTATATTTTGACCAACTATCATACCTGTAGCAAACTCTTTCTGAACATTAATTAATTCTCCTAGATTTGATTCAGGGTCATCCTCTTCCAATTCCTCACGTAGAAGGAAACACATTTCATCGAACACATATCGTTGTGTCGGTTCGTTCCATTGCATAAATGTATCTAATACATCTTGTACATTATATCTTCCAACTTTTGAAACCCATCTAAGAGCAGTGGAATCTAATATTCCTCTTTCTTCAGTACTGGGAAGCTGACTACGTCTCTGCACAGAGTCAGAGGCAGGAGTCTTAATCAGAGTTTTATAGAAGGGAGATAGAATATTAGAGACAGAATCAGTGATTCTCCGACGAACAGAAAGTGGAGTCATAATATTAGCAGAAGCAGTAAATAGAGTAGCAGTTGGAACAGATAGATCAGGAACAGTAGGAGTAGCAGGCAAAATAGCTTGTGAATTAGCAGGTGTGAGCGACACAGGCATAGGTAAAGAAGCCGGCAACCCTGGAAGAGGGGCTGGCAAAGGAACATTAATATTGGCCACAGGAGGTACAGGAACTTGATTTAGGGGAGCGGGAACAGGGACACCAGGTTGTCCAGCAACCGGTAATTGAACATTCGGTATAGGTGGAGCCGTAGCACACTGTGCATACGGTGGGGGTGATCGTAACAAGTAAGACAACAGGGGATCCTTTTCAGGGTCCTCTACTATCTTAGCCGTACTTGATGGCAAAGCAGGATAGCACTTGTCTATCGCTAAATTACGCTCTCTATCGGCCACCTCCATCGCCTTCTCAGACTCGTTGAGTTGCAGCTGCTTAGCAGACTGTTCTAAAGTCAACTCTTGCTCTTTCTGTTCTTTCTTCAACTTTTTAATTTCTCTCTGTTTAGATTCTTTTCGCCAATAACGGAAAGAATCAAACATTGCCGGCCGGGCTTTCTTCTTAAACAACCTTCTTTCTAGATTATCGAGAACTTCAGGTTCAAAACTACCATGTAGTGGCCAACTAAGGACACCATCCTTCTCTGTATAGTGGATCCATATCTCGTTATAAGAGATAGGGCCCACACCAAATTTGCAATATAGATCATAAAGGGGAGTTCCAATCGGAGGAACCAAACACGAGTCCTCCAACTGGGAATCACTGTTGCAACTAAAACAAGACAACATACAATTTTTCCGACTTACCATTTTATAAACCGGAACACAACACAAACAAAACACAAATAGAAAAGATGCGCACTCGAACCAAGAATTTTAGGCCTACCAGAACTGACAATTGTATCGATACCTGAACTGAACAGAATGATTATCGTAACCAGAATAACCAGTGATAACCTTACAGAACTGAACTGAACTGAGAACTAAAAGGATTATCCAAACAGGAGCAACCCTTACAAAATAACCAACTAGCAACCACTGAATACTTAACTGAGGCACTGAAGACGTCACCAAGGAGAAACCCGTCACGTTTCGCCGTACTGAGGACTGCACCTCGGGTCCAAGACAGGGCGACGGTCAAGGCAACGGACCACTGCAGCCGTCTGAACGGGAACCCTCGTGGAAGAGGACGTCGGGGCCACTTTTGCGATATGCCGGGATCGATGAAGTGGGGCGCCTCCCTCTGAAATCTTCACACGAAGCTCCTCGAACTCTTCAGGCTTTTGGACCGGTACCGAATGACGTCGCCCCACGTTGGGCGCCAATTGGAGTTCTGGACTTTTTGGTTCCGTCCAGAGGTGTCAGGGATAACACCCGAAGACCCCGGAGTTCTACCTGTCTCGGTGCACAAACAAACAGAAACACGGGCTTCTCGATGGTGGCGTCAAAGACCAAAGGTTTATTACTGCAGGGACACAGAAGTCACAGAAACTACACATGGGCAGTATCTAGGAGCCTGTTCGATTTGTACAAAGAGGGTTGCTCCTTATATACTAAATATTGGGCTTCAGGCAAATTCTTTACATGTTACCACAGTTCTAAACATTTGTGTCTTAAACAATAAATATTTGGCGTTGCACAGGAATCGTCAACAGTATCTGATGTCAAAACATTACGAATGAGGGGTTCCCACTATTCCATCATAATCCCATGTCAATTTCTCATTCAAGACCCGGACCGCCTCATCGTAAATTTCGTTACCTCCCCCTAATAAAGGCCCAGAAGGAAAGGAGCAGAGCCAGGTGCAGAAGATAGAAAGACAGGATAAGAAATGTTTGTGGGTCGTAAATGGGCACGGTTACCAGCTTCGGCCGCCTAATCATGATCAGGCCAACGAACACAAGAACCAGTATAGCAGGACTGGCCTCAGGCTGGGGAGGCAGCTCTTGCCGAGTCATGCTGCCACAGCGTTGCTGGCCTAAGGTGCACGTGTCACTAGCAAGGTGAATCGACGGTTAAAGCCTACGTGTCCTTAAATGAAAAGAGGTCATTGCGTGTCCATTGACTATGTGAGGGCAAGGAATACAAAATGGCTTCCGTGTTCTAAGATGGATGCCATGGGTAAATCACAAATGTGTTGGTAACAGGAGTGCTCTTGCTCGTAGCATAGCGAAAACACCAGGATATACTAAATGGATCATTTGCGGTTCACTGATACCAAAATTATGTATTTACGACAATGATTAAAACACGGGTAAAATCGTCACGGAACCTCACACTGTTACCCTCGATTACATCAAACCCTGCCACACATGACTGCGTGGAAGTTATTAACACCATGACAAAGCCAAGACAAGACTTGACGGACATTGCATTACCTGATCCAGACCTGACACTTTATGTGGATGGTTCATGTATGAGAACAAGTACAGGAGAACTAGTAGCCGCGTATGCAGTGACTACTGAAACTGAAGTTATAGAAACACATCGTATTGACACCTTGTCTGCTCAAGCAGCAGAGCTCATTGCTCTGACCCAAGCCTGCATACGAGCCAAGAACCTGAAAGTAAACATATATACAGATTCACGTTATGCATTCGGAGTCGTTCACGACTTTGGAGTACTCTGGCAAGAAAGAGGTTTCATGACCTCTCATGGAGCCAAGATTCAGCATGGCCCCCTCATTCAAGCTCTTTTAGAAGCAATACATTTACCGACAGCCATTGCCATTATGAAGTGCAAAGCACATACGAAAGCTACTGACACCATTTCCCAAGGTAACGATCTAGCAGACCGAACAGCCAAGCTTACAGCTCAGACTCCAGACATTCCAGTTAACACGACAAAGATAGACGTTCCAGATCAGACGACTTGTATGACAGTTAAGGACCCTACACAAGATGTACTAGACATACAGTCACATGCTACCACAGACGAAATCAAGAAATGGTCTGAACAAGGAGGGGTCCAGACAGATCAGGGATGGTTGACGAAGGGAAAAGCCACATGGTTTCTCCCCGACTCTATGGTTCAAGTCATTATTAACACCGCACATAGTCCAGCACATTTAGGAGAGAAAGCCATGTTAGATAGTATCCAGAACCTTTGGTTTAACAAGCATTTACGAGCAGCAGCCAAGCAGAAAGTGCGTACCTGCATGATCTGTTGTCAGTTCAATCCAGGTAAAGGTGTTCCGGTGGAACAAGGTGGATTCCATCCTCCTGACCACCCTTTTGAAGTCCTCCAGATGGATTATATTCAGATGGATCGATGTCGAGGTTTCAAGTATGTCCTCGTAGTTGTATGCGCTTTGTCCAGATGGACAGAAGCATATCCAGTCCCAGATTATACTGCCGCGACCACTGCCAGGCAGTTGGTTCGTGAGTTTTTCCCCCGCTATGGTTTGCCCAGGGTCGTGTATTCAGACAACGGCCAGCCATTCTCATCCGAACTCATGAAACAAGTATCTCTTCTGTTAGGGTACCAGTGGAAGTTCCATTGCGTACGACACCCCGAGGCAGCTGGCCTCGTCGAGAGACATAATCAGACTCTGAAAATCCGCATTGCAAAGGTTTGTGCCGAGAAAGGCGTAGATTGGATGGTTGCTCTGCCAGTCGCCCTTTTTTACATGAGAATGGTCGCTCACTCCCGTTCAGGTCTGTCACCTTTCGAGGTTGTATTCGGTCGTCCCCCGAACATGTGGGGTACACCTATGCCACGTAAAATTACCGATGTTGACAGTAATATGCTGACAGATTACCTAGCTTCCTTGATGTCTGCACTACTCTCTTGTCGTTCACAGGTTGCGGCTGCCTTTCCAGACAACACCCAAGTGAAACCGCACGAGGTCATTCCTGGCGACCTAGTACTTGTGAGGAACTTTGATCGTTCAAGTCCGCTGGAGCCCCGCTGGAAAGAGCCAAAACTTGTTCTGATGACCACAAGGACCGCCGTAAAGCTAGAAGGAAGAAAAGGCTGGCTACACTCCAGCCACATCAAGCGTTTTCATGGACTCCGTCCAAAGACTTTTCTCAAG
The DNA here is from genome assembly GCF_964261635.1 of Lissotriton helveticus. Lineage (NCBI taxonomy): Eukaryota > Metazoa > Chordata > Amphibia > Caudata > Salamandridae > Lissotriton > Lissotriton helveticus. The sequence goes on along the minus strand of NC_136057.1, from coordinate 28,768,874 downwards.
GACTGCCCCGATACTGACTCTAAACTCCCCCTGTTAGAGAAAACTCCGCAGCAGGAGTATAAAAACAAACTACGGTCTAGCAAGTCAGACAGTTTAATTGTTTAAGTCCCTCTCGGGTGAAGCGGTTAGACAGGTTCCTGACATGTATGAGATAGACCACCATAGTGAGAGAGTTAGACGAAACTCCAAGAAAATACGTTACTGTAAGAATTTGCGCAGCAGATGTATCGTCACTTTATTGTTTATGTTATTTCTGAGTCTTACGATTACATGCATAAGTTATGTTTTACATGTGTTTTTTCCTCCTATTGAGTCACATGTACATTTGTCTTCTAATAATACAGTAGAGCACACTTTTAGTGAACTACCTCCTCACGAGTTATCCTACAGACTTGCCATGCGCAACAATACTTTTATCCGAATGCTACATTATTCACACCAGACTAGCAATGCCACTAATTGTTGGGTGTGTGGTCGACTCCCCCCTTTCCAGACACCGAAGGGAGTTCTGCCACTTTTTCCCTATCCGTTTTCACACAATGGTTCGTGTGGAGCATGGTTTACGATAACATCATCCTCAGACGATAAGTCCCTTCTGAATAGAACATGTTTCCCAGACCAGGAAGGTCTTTCCCATAGGACAGGGTTAGATCTAGAAAATGAAGTATATGATCTAGGTAATTATTCCTCGAATTTCATGGTTTTGAATGTTCAGTCCGAGACTACTCCAGACTTGCCTGCTATTACAGTCCTACCAGTGAAAGGCGAATTATGTGTCCGAAAGAATGGTTCAGTACATCTAGGACACAGTGATTGTACTGCTGTGGTCGAGTATAGTGACAGTGGGAAATCTAATCTCAAAGCCTCACGTCATTCGTATTTTGTATGTGGTCAGACCGCATATGTACGTCTGCCCCTAGATTGGGATGGAACATGTTACATTGCCTTCCTACTGCCACCAGTTTTCCTAGCCCCATCCGATTATCACAGAAATACACATCTAGTACACGTCAGACATAGAAGGGAGATCGAGTCCCCAATTGTCGATCAAACTGAAACTGCCTTAGAACAGTATACAGACTTCAATAAAGGTTTCTTTTTCTTCATAGGTCCTGTCCAGAATAGTAAGCTAATACGTAGGTTAACCAGAACCCTTGAAGCAGTAGTGAATGAGACTACTTCTGCTCTAGGTAACTTAACCGAAGAACAATCTGCTATGAGATTTGTCGTTCTTCAAAACCGCCTTGTTCTTGACGTCATACTGGCCGATAGGGGCGGAGCTTGTAGAGTCATCGGATCTAGTTGTTGCGTTTTCATTCCTAATAACGCACCGTCTGTTTATTCAGCTATAACAAGACTTCATAAGATAGCCCATCAGTTACACCAGAATCCCGGCACCTGGACATGGTCTGGTTGGCTCTGGAGTATAATATCTGCCTGGGGATGGAAAGTATTGTCATTCCTAGGAATAGTAGTAATGATCATATTCAGTTGTTGTCTCTGTTTACAATGTGGCCCTGCGATTTGCGGCTTGTGCGCTACCTCTTGTATTCCAAGTCCTAAGTCCCATTCCAAGAAGATAAGAGACGAGCAAATGATGCTATATGAACAGATAGATGGTATCATGAATATTGATGTTTCCTGAAGGAAACGTAGGGAACAAGGAGGGAATGAGGAAAATTGAATTTTGCCCTGTCATGTATCCCTACGTGTTCCCCATTATATGTTATATGTGCATGATCGATATGCATATTTACCCCCTTGACCGAATATAGACGCAATTATAGTTGTGTCCAACGTTAGTATGCCAGTTATCCAGTCCTCGTGAAAGCAACGAGTATTAGGCCTATGTTGCCAACGTCTTTCCATTGTGCACGTTAATTCATCGAGTTGTCCCCGTTTCTAGGCCTCAAAGGGCCCGGACACCAGATTCGAGTCTCAAGTCTCCTGAAACCACTCCGAGGAGCGATGCAGCCCCTCCCGCATCCCTGACCCTTCACTTACTTTCTGCCAAGCAGCGCGGTGCCCGGCCTGGCCTGCCTGCCTGTCTGCCAAGAATATGTTATGCCTCTAGTTATCAGTTCAGCTCCCCCGGCTTCACATTCCTAAGCTAACGAACCGCATAAACATCTTCATCTATAGTCTAGTCTTTCTGTCTCTATGCAAGAGAATTACTGAATTAATATCCATAGAAGATTCATAGCACACACAATACATGTAGAATATATGCATGCACCAGCCTTAGTGTCAAGTAGCCTTTGCCCTGATGACTTTTAGATTCTATCAACATGTACTCCAAACACAAGATACCAGATATGCTATAGGTACATGTCGTCCTGACATCCCAGACTTTAGTCTCCTCTTCTAGTGCCAGAAGTCAGAGCCCCCAGCTCTCACTAGTTACACGTCATGGCCCGTTTGCGCGCACCAGTAGGTTAAAGGTCCCAGCTGCCCAGGTAGCCCCCTCCATGTATCCACCCATTTATGACACTTCTGTGACGTTTACATCACATGTCTCCGTGCACGCCCTGTGCACGCCTTCTTTTTACGCCCATATGTTCTTATCTTCCGTTTGTCACTTGTTACGCCTACTGTATGCAATGCAATTGTACTGTTTTACTATATATACTGTATAATGTTAATGAAATGCTAGCTGTCCCTTTTTGTGCGAGGCTTTTCTTCCCCCTTGTGTCTGTCCCTTCCTGAACCTTTGCAGGTGATGGAACCCGATGGTCCATTGGCTCGAGCCATCTGATTAAAGCCCGTAATACTCAGATACCACGGATTCTGCCTCTTATTTATTGAGCTATCCTTTTCAGTTAATGCATAGAAAAATAGTACCGGTAATTAATTATTTATTTACCACAATACCAGGACTGAAGTATGAATGGAACCATACCAGGACTGAGGTATGAATGGAGCCATACCAGGGCTGATGTATGAACAGAACCATACCAGGACTGAAGTGTGAATGGAGACATACCAGGACTGAAGTATGAATGGAACCATACCAGGACTGAAGTATGAATGGAGCCATACCAGGACTGAAATAGTATGAATGGAACCATACCAGGACTGCAGTATGAACGGAGCCATACCAGGACTGAAGTATGAACAGAACCATACCAGGACTGAAGTATGTATGGAACCATACCAGGACTGAGGTATGAATGGAGCCATACCAGGGCTGATGTATGAACAGAACCATACCAGGACTGAAGTGTGAATGGAGCCATACCAGGACTGAAGTATGAATGGAACCATACCAGGACTGAAGTATGAACGGAACCATACCAGGACTGAGGTATGAATGGAGCCATACCAGGGCTTATGTATGAACAGAACCATACTAGGACTGAAGTATGAATGGAACCATAGCAGGGCTGAAGTATGAACGGAACCATACCAGGACTGAGGTATGAATGGAGCCATACCAGGGCTTATGTAAGAACAGAACCATACTAGGACTGAAGTATGAATGGAGCCATACCAGGACTGAGGTATGAATGGAGCCATACAAGGGCTGATGTATGAACAGAACCATACCAGGACTGAAGTGTGAATGGAGCCATACCAGGACTGAAGTATGAATGGAACCATACCAGGACTGACATAAGAACTAAATCATACCAATCGCTGAAGTAAGAATGGAGCCATGCCAGGACTGAAGTATAAATGGAGCCATACCAGGATGGAAGTATGAACGGAACCATACCAGGGCTGAAGTATGAATGGAACCATGCCAGGACCGAAGTATGAATGGAACCATACCAGGACTGAAGTATGAATGGAGCCATACCAGGACTGAAGTATGAATGGAGCCATACCAGTCGCTGAAGTATGAATGGAGCCATACCAGGGCAGAAGTATGAATGGAACCATACCAGGCCTGAAGTATGAATGGAGCCATGCCAGGACTGAAGTATGAATGGAACCATACCAGGACTGAAGTATGAATGGAGCCATGCCAGGACTGAAGTATGAATGGAGCCATACCAGGACTGAAGTATGAATGGAGCCGTACCAGGACTGACGTATGAATGGAGCCATACCAGGACTGAAGTATGAATGGAGCAATACCAGTACTGAAGTATGAACTGAGCCATACCAGGACTGAAGTATGAATGGAGCCATACCGGGACTGAAGTATGAATGGAGCCATACCAGTACTGAAGTATGAATGGAACCATGCCAGGACTGAAGTATGAATGGAGCCATACCAGGACTGAAGTATGAATGGAACCATACCAGGACTGACATAAGAACTAAATCATACCAGTCGCTGAAGTAAGAATGGAGCCATGCCAGGACTGAAGTATAAATGGAGCCATACCATGATGGAAGTATGAATGGAGCCATACCAGGACTGGGGTATGAATGGAGCCATACCAGGACTGCAGTATGAATGGAGCCATACCAGGTCTGAAGTATGAATGGAACCATCCCAGGTCTGAAGTATGAATGGAGCCATACCAGGGCTGAAGAATGAATGGAGCCATACCAGGACTGAAGTATGAATGGAGCCATACCAGGACTGCAGTATGAATGGAGCCATACCAGGACTGAAGTATGAATGGAACCATACCAGGACTGAAGTATGAATGGAACCATACAGGACTGAAGTATGAACGTAGCCACTCTGGGACTGAAGTATGAACTGAACCATACCAGACCTGAAGTATGAATGGAACCATGCCAGGACTGAAGTATGAATGGAGCCATACCAGGACTGAAATATGAATGGAACCATGCCAGGACTGAAGTATGAATGGAACCATGCCAGGACTGAAGTATGAATGGAGCCATACCAGGATTGAAATATGAATGGAACCATGCCAGGGCTGAAGTATGAATGGAGCCATACCAGGACTGAAATATGAATGGAACCATACCAGTACTGAAGTATGAATGGAGCCACACCAGGACTGCAGTATGAATGGAGCCATACCAGGACTGAGGTATGAATGGAGCCATACCAGGACTGCAGTATGAATGGAGCCATACCAGGTCTGAAGTATGAATGGAACCATCCCAGGTCTGAAGTATGAATGGAGCCATACCAGGACTGAAGTATGAATGGAACCATACCAGGACTGAAGTATGAATGGAGCCATACCAGGACTGAAGTATGAATGGAGCCATACCAGGACTGAAGTATGAACGGATCCATACCCGGACTGAGGTATGAATGGAACCATACAGGACGGAAGTACGAACGTAGCCACTCTGGGACTGAAGTATGAACTGAACCATACCAGACCTGAAGTATGAATGGAACCATCCCAGGTCTGAATTATGAATCAACCATACCAAGACTGAAGTATGAACGGCACCATGCCAGGACTGAAGTACTAATGGACCCATGCCAGGACTGAAGTACGAATGGAGCCATACCAGGACTGAAGTATGAATCGAGCCTTACCAGGACTGAAATATGAATGGAACCAAACTAGGACTGAGGTATGAATAGAATCATACCAGGACAGAAGAGTGAAAGGAGTCATACCAGGACTGAAGTATGAATGGAGCCACACCAGGACTGCAGTATGAACGGAGCCATACCAGGACTGAAGTATGAACAGAACCATACCAGGACTGCAGTATGAATGGAGCCATACCAGGGCTGCTGTATGAACAGAACCATGCCAGGGCTGAAGTATGAACAGAACTATGCCAGGACTGAAGTATGACTGGAATCATACCAGGACTGAAGTATGAATGAAGCCGTACCAGGACTGAAGTATGAATGGAGCCATGCCAGGACTGAAGTATGAACAGAACCATACCAGGACTGATGTATGAATGGAGCCATACCAGGACTGAAGTATGAATGGAGCCATACAAGGACTAAAGTATGAATGGAACCATACCAGGACTGAAGTATGAACGGAGCCATACCAGGACTGAAGTATGAACTGAGCCATACCAGGATTGAAGTATGAATGGAGCCATACCGGGACTGAAGTATGAATGGAGCCATACCAGTACTGAAGTATGAACTGAGCCATACCAGTCGCTGAAGTATGAATGGAACCATGCCAGGACTGAAGTATGAATGGAACCATGCCAGGACTGAAGTATGAATGGAGCCATACCAGGACTGAAATATGAATGGAACCATGCCAGGGCTGAAGTATGAAGGGAGCCATACCAGGACTGAAATATGAATGGACCCATACCAGGACTGAAGTATGAATGGAGCCATACCAGGACTGCAGTATGAATGGAGCCATACCAGGACTGAGGTATGAATGGAGGCATACCAGGACTGCAGTATGAATGGAGCCATACCAGGTCTGAAGTATGAATGGAACCATCCCAGGTCTGAAGTATGAATTGAGCCATACCAGGACTGAAGTATGAATGGAACCATACCAGGACTGAAGTATGAATGGAGCCATACCAGGACTGAAGTATGAATGGAGCCATACCAGGACTGAAGTATGAATGGATCCATACCAGGACTGAGGTATGAATGGAACCATACCAGGACTGAAGTATGAACGTAGCCACACTGGGACTGAAGCATGAACTGAACCATACCAGACCTGAAGTATGAATGGAACCATCCCAGGTCTGAATTATGAATCAACCATACCAAGACTGAAGTATGAACGGAACCATGCCAGGACTGAAGTACTAATGGACCGATGCCAGGACTGAAGTACGAATGAAGCCATACCAGGACTGAAGTATGAATCGAGCCATACCAGGACTGAAATATGAATGGAACCAAACTAGGACTGAGGTATGAATAGAATCATACCAGGACAGAAGAGTGAAAGGAGTCATACCAGGACTGAAGTATGAATGGAGCCACACCAGGACTGCAGTATGAACGGAGCCATACCAGGACTGAAGAATGAACAGAACCATACCAGGGCTGAAGTATGAACAGAACCATACCAGGACTGCAGTATGAATGGAGCCATACCAGGGCTGATGTATTAACAGAACCATGCCAGTGCTGAAGTATGAACAGAACCATGCCAGGACTGAAGTATGACTGGAATCATACCAGGACTGAAGTATGAATGGAGCCATACCAGGACTGAAGTATGAATGAAGCCGTACCAGAACTGAAGTATGAATGGAGCCATGCCAGGACTGAAGTATGAACAGAACCATACCAGGACTGATGTATGAATGGAGCCATACCACGCCTGAAGTATGAATGGAGCCATACCAGGACTGAAGTATGAACGGAGCCATACCAGGACTGAAGTATGAACTGAGCCATACCAGTAGCTGAAGTATGAATGGAACCATGCCAGGACTGAAGTATGAATGGAACCATGCCAGGACTGAAGTATGAACTGAGCCATACCAGGACTGAAATATGAATGGAGCCATACCGGGACTGAAGTATGAATGGAGCCATACCAGTACTGAAGTATGAATGGAACCATGCCAGGACTGAAGTACGAATGGAGCCATACCAGGACTGAAATATGAATGGAACCATACCAGAACTGAGGTATGAATGGATCCATACCAGGACTGAGGTACGAATGGAGCCATACCAGGGCTGATGTATGAACAGAACCATACTAGGACTGAAGTATGAATGGAGCCATACCAGGACTGAGGTATGAATGGAGCCATACCAGGGCTGATGTATGAACAGAACCATACCAGTCGCTGAAGAATGAATGGAGCCATACCAGGATGGAAGTATGAACGGAACCATACCAGGGCTGAAGTATGAATGGAACCATGCCAGGACTGAAGTATGAATGGAACCATACCAGGACTGAAGTATGAATGGAGCCATACCAGGACTGAAGTATGAATGGAGCCATGCCAGTTGCTGAAGTATCAATGGAGCCATACCAGGGCAGAAGTATGAATGGAACCATACCAGGCCTGAAGTATGAATGGAGCCATGCCAGGACTGAAGTATGAATGGAACCATACCAGGACTGAAGTATGAATGGGGCCATGCCAGGACTGAAGCTTGAATGGAGCCATGCCAGGACTGAAGTATGAATGGAGCCATACCAGGACTGAAGTATGAATGGAGCCGTACCAGGACTGAAGTATGAACTGAGCCATACCAGGACTGAAGTATGAATGGAACCATACCGGGACTGAAGTATGAATGGAGCCATACTAGTACTGAAGTATGAACTGAGCCATACCAGTCGCTGAAGTATGAATGGAACCATGCCAGGACTGGAGTATGAATGGAGCCATACCAGGACTGAAATATGAATGGAACCATGCCAGGACTGAAGTGTGAATGGAGCCATACCAGGACTGAAATATGAATGGAACCATACCAGGACTGAAGTATGAATGGAGCCACACCAGGACTGCAGTATGAATGGAGCCATACCAGGACTGCAGTATGAATGGAGCCATACCAGGGCTGATGTATGAACAGAACCATACTAGGACTGAAGTATGAATGGAGCCATACCAGGACTGAGGTATGAATGGAGCCATACCAGGGCTGATGTATGAACAGAACCATACCAGGACTGAAGTGTGAATGGAGCCATACCAGGACTGAAGTATGAATGGAACCATACCAGGACTGACATAAGAACTAAATCATACCAGTCGCTGAAGTAAGAATGGAGCCATGCCAGGACTGAAGTATAAATGGAGCCATACCATGATGGAAGTATGAATGGAACCATACCAGGGCTGAAGTATGAATGGAGCCATGCCAGGACTGAAGTATAAATGGAGCCATACCATGATGGAAGTATGAATGGAACCATACCAGTCGCTGAAGTATGAATGGAGCCATACCAGGGCAGAAGTATGAATGGAACCATACCAGGACTGAAGTATGAATGGAACCATACGAGGACTGACATAAGAACTAAATCATACCAGTCGCTGAAGTAAGAATGGAGCCATGCCAGGACTGAAGTATGAATGGAACCATACCAGGACTGAAGTATGAATGGAGCCATACCAGTCGCTGAAGTATGAATGGAGCCATACCAGGGCAGAAGTATGAATGGAACCATACCAGGACTGAAGTATGAATGGAGCCATACCAGGACTGAAGTATGAATGGAGCCATACCAGTCGCTGAAGTATGAATGGAGCCATACCAGGACTGAAGTATGAATGGAGCCATACCGGGACTGAAGTATGAATGGAGCCATACCAGTACTGAAGTATGAATGGAACCATGCCAGGACTGAAGTATGAATGGAACCATGCCAGGACTGAAGTATGAATGGAACCATGCCAGGACTGAAGTATGAATGGAGCCATACCAGGACTGAAATATGAATGGAACCATGCCAGGACTGAAGTACAAATGGAGCCATACCAGGACTGAAATATGAATGGAACCATACCAGGACTGAGGTATGAATGGATCCATACCAGGACTGAGGTACGAATGGAGCCATACCAGGGCTGATGTATGAACAGAACCATACTAGGACTGAAGTATGAATGGAGCCATACCAGGACTGAGGTATGAATGGAGCCATACCAGGGCTGATGTATGAACAGAACCATACCAGTCGCTGAAGTATGAATGGAGCCATACCAGGATGGAAGTATGAACGGAACCATACCAGGGCTGAAGTATGAATGGAACCATGCCAGGACTGAAGTATGAATGGAACCATATCAGGACTGAAGTATGAATGGAGCCATACCAGGACTGAAGTATGAATGGAGCCATACCAGTTGCTGAAGTATCAATGGAGCCATACCAGGGCAGAAGTATGAATGGAACCATACCAGGCCTGAAGTATGAATGGAGCCATGCCAGGACTGAAGTATGAATGGAACCATACCAGGACTGAAGTATGAATGGAGCCATGCCAGGACTGAAGCATGAATGGAGCCATGCCAGGACTGAAATATGAATGGAACCATACCAGGACTGAAGTATGAATGGAGCCACACCAGGACTGCAGTATGAATGGAGCCATACCAGGACTGCAGTATGAATGGAGCCATACCAGGGCTGATGTATGAACAGAACCATACTAGGACTGAAGTATGAATGGAGCCATACCAGGACTGAGGTATGAATGGAGCCATACCCGGGCTGATGTATGAACAGAACCATACCAGGACTGAAGTGTGAATGGAGCCATACCAGGACTGAAGTATGAATGGAACCATACCAGGACTGACATAAGAACTAAATCATACCAGTCGCTGAAGTAAGAATGGAGCCATGCCAGGACTGAAGTATGAACTGAGCCATACCAGTCGCTGAAGTATGAATGGAACCATGCCAGGACTGGAGTATGAATGGAGCCATACCAGGACTGAAATATGAATGGAACCATGCCAGGACTGAAGTGTGAATGGAGCCATACCAGGACTGAAATATGAATGGAACCATACCAGGACTGAAGTATGAATGGAGCCACACCAAGACTGCAGTATGAATGGAGCCATACCAGGACTGCAGTATGAATGGAGCCATACCAGGGCTGATGTATGAACAGAACCATACTAGGACTGAAGTATGAATGGAGCCATACCAGGACTGAGGTATGAATGGAGCCATACCCGGGCTGATGTATGAACAGAACCATACCAGGACTGAAGTGTGAATGGAGCCATACCAGGACTGAAGTATGAATGGAACCATACCAGGACTGACATAAGAACTAAATCATACCAGTCGCTGAAGTAAGAATGGAGCCATGCCAGGACTGAAGTATAAATGGAGCCATACCATGATGGAAGTATGAATGGAACCATACCAGGGCTGAAGTATGAATGGAACCATGCCAGGACTGAAGTATGAATGGAACCATACCAGGACTGAAGTATGAATGGAGCCATACCAGGACTGAAGTATGAATGGAGCCATACCAGTCGCTGAAGTATGAATGGAGCCATACCAGGGCAGAAGTATGAATGGAACCATACCAGGACTGAAGTATGAATGGAGCCATACCAGGACTGAAGTATGAATGGAGCCATACCAGTCGCTGAAGTATGAATGGAGCCATACCAGGCCTGAAGTATGAATGGAGCCATGCAAAGACTGAAGTATGAATGGAGCCATACCAGGACTGAAGTATGAATGGAGCCATACCAGGACTGTAGTATGAATGGAGCCATACCAGGACTGAAGTATGAACGGAGCCATACCAGGACTGAAGAATGAATGGAGCCATACCAGGACTGATGTATGAACAGAACCATACCAGGACTGAAGTATGAATGGAGCCATACCAGGCCTGAAGTATGAATGGAGCCATACCAGAGCTGATGTATGGATGGAACCATACCAGGACTGAAGTATGAATGGAACCATACCAGGACTGAAGTATGAATGGAGCCATACCAGGACTGAAGTATGAATGGAGCCGTGCCAGGACTGAAGTATGAATGGAGCCATACCAGGACTGAAGTATGAATGGAGCCATACCAGGACTGCAGTATGATTGGAACCATACCAGGACTGAAGTATGAATGGAGCCATACCAGGACTGAAGTATGAATGGAACCATACCAGGACTGAAGTATGAATGGAGCCATACCAGGACTGAAGTATGAACAGAACCATACCAGGACTGATGTATGAATGGAGCCATACCAGGACTGAAGTATGAATGGAGCCGTACCACGCCTGAAGTATGAATGGAGCCATACCAGGACTGAAGTATGAACTGAGCCATGCCAGGACTGAAGTATGAATGGAACCATACCAGGACTGAAGTATGAATGAAGCCATACCAGGACTGAAATAGTATGAATGGAACCATGCCAGGACTGAAGTATGAACAGATCATACCAGGACTGAAGTATGAATGGAACCATACCAGGACTGAGGTATGAATGGAGCCATACCAGGGCTGATGTATGAACAGAACCATACCAGGACTGAAGTGTGAATGGAGCCATACCAGGACTGAAGTATGAAGGGAACCATACCAGGACTGAAGTATGAATGGAGCCATACCAGGACTGAAATAGTATGAATGGAACCATGCCAGGACTGAAGTATGAACGGAGCCATACCAGGACTGAAGTATGAGCAGAACCATACCAGGACTGAAGTATGAATGGAACCATACCAGGACTGAGGTATGAATGGAGCCATACCAGGGCTGATGTATGAACAGAACCATACCAGGACTGAAGTGTGAATGGAGCCATACCAGGACTGAAGTATGAATGGAACCATACCAGGACTGAAGTATGAACGGAACCATACCAGGACTGAGGTATGAATGGAGCCATACCAGGGCTTATGTATGAACAGAACCATACTAGGACTGAAGTATGAACGGAACCATACCAGGACTGAGGTATGAATGGAGCCATACCAGGGCTTATGTATGAACAGAACCATACTAGGACTGAAGTATGAATGGAGCCATACCAGGACTGAGGTATGAATGGAGCCATACCAGGGCTGATGTATGAACAGAACCATACCAGGACTGAAGTGTGAATGGAGCCATACCAGGACTGAAGTATGAATGGAACATTACCAGGACTGACATAAGAACTAAATCATACCAATCGCTGAAGTAAGAATGGAGCCATGCCAGGACTGAAGTATAAATGGAGCCATACCAGGATGGAAGTATGAACGGAACCATACCAGGGCTGAAGTATGAATGGAACCATGCCAGGACCGAAGTATGAATGGAACCATACCAGGACTGAAGTATGAATGGAGCCATACCAGGACTGAAGTATGAATGGAGCCATACCAGTCGCTGAAGTATGAATGGAGCCATACCAGGGCAGAAGTATGAATGGAACCATACCAGGCCTGAAGTATGAATGGAGCCATGCCAGGACTGAAGTATGAATGGAATCATACCAGGACTGAAGTATGAATGGAGCCATGCCAGGACTGAAGTATGAATGGAGCCATACCAGGACTGAAGTATGAATGGAGCCGTACCAGGACTGACGTATGAATGGAGCCATACCAGGACTGAAGTATGAATGGAGCAATACCAGTACTGAAGTATGAACTGAGCCATACCAGGACTGAAGTATGAATGGAGCCATACCGGGACTGAAGTATGAATGGAGCCATACCAGTACTGAAGTTTGAATGGAACCATGCCATGACGGAATTATGAATGGAACCATACCAGGACTGAAGTATGAATGGAACCATACCAGGACTGACATAAGAACTAAATCATACCAGTCGCTGAAGAAAGAATGGAGCCATGCCAGGACTGAAGTATAAATGGAGCCATACCATGATGGAAGTATGAATGGAGCCATACCAGGACTGAGGTATGAATGGAGCCATACCAGGACTGCAGTATGAATGGAGCCATACCAGGTCTGAAGTATGAATGGAACCATCCCAGGTCTGAAGTATGAATGGAGCCATACCAGGGCTGAAGAATGAATGGAGCCATACCAGGACTGAAGTATGAATGGAGCCATACCAGGACTGCAGTATGAATGGAGCCATACCAGGACTGAAGTATGAATGGAACCATACCAGGACTGAAGTATGAATGGAACCATACAGGACTGAAGTATGAACGTAGCCACTCTGGGACTGAAGTATGAACTGAACCATACCAGACCTGAAGTATGAATGAACCCATGCCAGGACTGAAGTATGAATGGAGCCATACCAGGACTGAAATATGAATGGAACCATGCCAGGACTGAAGTATGAATGGAACCATGCCAGGACTGAAGTATGAATGGAGCCATACCAGGACTGAAATATGAATGGAACCATGCCAGGGCTGAAGTATGAATGGAGCCATACCAGGACTGAAATATGAATGGAACCATACCAGGACTGAAGTATGAATGGAGCCACACCAGGACTGCAGTATGAATGGAGCCATACCAGGACTGAGGTATGAATGGAGCCATATAAGGACTGCAGTATGAATGGAGCCATACCAGGTCTGAAGTATGAATGGAACCATCCCAGGTCTGAAGTATGAATGGAGCCATACCAGGACTGAAGTATGAATGGAACCATACCAGGACTGAAGTATGAATGGAGCCATACCAGGACTGAAGTATGAATGGAGCCATACCAGGACTGAAGTATGAACGGATCCATACCAGGACTGAGGTATGAATGGAACCATACAGGACGGAAGTATGAACGTAGCCACTCTGGGACTGAAGTATGAACTGAACCATACCAGACCTGAAGTATGAATGGAACCATCCCAGGTCTGAATTATGAATCAACCATACCAAGACTGAAGTATGAATGGAACCATGCCAGGACTGAAGTACTAATGGACCCATGCCAGGACTGAAGTACGAATGGAGCCATACCGGGACTGAAGTATGAATCGAGCCATACCAGGACTGAAATATGAATGGAACCAAACTAGGACTGAGGTATGAATAGAATCATACCAGGACAGAAGAGTGAAAGGAGTCATACCAGGACTGAAGTATGAATGGAGCCACACCAGGACTGCAGTATGAACGGAGCCATACCAGGACTGAAGTATGAACAGAACCATACCAGGACTGCAGTATGAACAGAACCATACCAGGACTGCAGTATGAATGGAGCCATACCAGGGCTGATGTAGGAACAGAACCATGCCAGGGCTGAAGTATGAACAGAACCATGCCAGGACTGAAGTATGACTGGAATCATACCAGGACTGAAGTATGAATCGAGCCATACCAGGACTGAAATATGAATGGAACCAAACTAGGACTGAGGTATGAATAGAATCATACCAGGACAGAAGAGTGAAAGGAGTCATACCAGGACTGAAGTATGAATGGAGCCACACCAGGACTGCAGTATGAACGGAGCCATACCATGACTGAAGTATGAACAGAACCATACCAGGACTGCAGTATGAATGGAGCCATACCAGGGCTGATGTATGAACAGAACCATGCCAGGGCTGAAGTATGAACAGAACCATGCCAGGACTGAAGTATGACTGGAATCATACCAGGACTGAAGTATGAATCGAGCCATACCAGGACTGAAGTATGAACAGAACCATACCAGGACTGCAGTATGAATGGAGCCACACCAGGGCTGCTGTATGAACAGAACCATGCCAGGACTGAAGTATGACTGGAATCATACCAGGACTGCAGTATGAACGGAGCCATACCAGGACTGAAGTATGAACAGAACCATACCAGGACTGCAGTATGAATGGAGCCACACCAGGGCTGCTGTATGAACAGAACCATGCCAGGGCTGAAGTATGAACAGAACCATGCCAGGACTGAAGTATGACTGGAATCATACCAGGACTGAAGTATGAGTGAATCCGTACCAGGACTGAAGTATGAATGGAGCCATGCCAGGACTGAAGTATGAACAGAACCATACCAGGACTGATGTATGAATGGAGCCATACCAGGACTGAAGTATGAATGGAGCCATACAAGGACTAAAGTATGAATTGAACCATACCAGGACTGAAGTATGAACGGAACCATACCAGGACTGATGTATGAATGGAGCCATACCAGGACTGAAGTATGAATGGAGCCATACAAGGACTAAAGTATGAATGGAGCCATACCAGGACTGAAGTATGAATGGAGCCATACAAGGACTAAAGTATGAATTGAACCATACCAGGACTGAAGTATGAACGGAGCCATACCAGGACTGAAGTATGAACAGAACCATACCAGGACTGATGTATGAATGGAGCCATACCAGGACTGAAGTATGAATGGAGCCATACAAGGACTAAAGTATGAATGGAGCCATACCAGGACTGAAGTATGAATGGAACCATACCAGGACTGAAGTATGAATGGAGCCATACCAGGACTGAAGTATGAATGGAACCATACCAGGACTGAAGTATGAATGGAGCCATACAAGGACTAAAGTATGAATTGAACCATACCAGGACTGAAGTATGAACGGAGCCATACCAGGACTGAAGTATGAACTGAGCCATACCAGGATTAAAGTATGAATGGAGCCATACAAGGACTAAAGTATGAATGGAGCCATACCGGGACTGAAGTATGAATGGAGCCATACCAGTACTGAAGTATGAACTGAGCCATACCAGTAGCTGAAGTATGAATGGAACCATGCCAGGACTGAAGTATGAATGGAACCATGCCAGGACTGAAGTATGAATGGAGCCATACCAGGACTGAAATATGAATGGAACCATGCCAGGGCTGAAGTATGAAGGGAGCCATACCAGGACTGAAATATGAATGGACCCATACCAGGACTGAAGTATGAATGGAGCCACACCAGGACTGCAGTATGAATGGAGCCATACCAGGACTGAGGTATGAATGGAGGCATACCAGGACTGCAGTATGAATGGAGCCATACCAGGTCTGAAGTATGAATGGAACCATCCCAGGTCTGAATTATGAATCAACCATACCAAGACTGAAGTATGAACGGAACCATGCCAGGACTTAAGTACTAATGGACCGATGCCAGGACTGAAGTACGAATGGAGCCATACCAGGACTGAAGTATGAATCGAGCCATACCAGGACTGAAATATGAATGGAACCAAACTAGGACGGAGGTATGGATAGAATCATACCAGGACAGAAGAGTGAAAGGAGTCATACCAGGACTGAAGTATGAATGGAGCCACACCAGGACTGCAGTATGAACGGAGCCATACCAGGACTGAAGAATGAACAGAACCATACCAGGGCTGAAGTATGAACAGAACCATACCAGGACTGCAGTATGAATGGAGCCATACCAGGGCTGATGTATTAACAGAACCATGCCAGTGCTGAAGTATGAACAGAACCATGCCAGGACTGAAGTATGACTGGAATCATACCAGGACTGAAGTATGAATGGAGCCATACCAGGACTGAAGTATGAATGAAGCCATGCCAGGACTGAAGTATGAACAGAACCATACCAGGACTGATGTATGAATGGAGCCATACCACGCCTGAAGTATGAATGGAGCCACACCAGGACTGAAGTATGAACGGAGCCATACCAGGACTAATGTATGAACTGAGCCATACCAGGACTGAAGTACGAATGGAGCCATACCAGGACTGAAATATGAATGGAACCATACCAGGACTGAGGTATGAATGGATCCATACCAGGACTGAGGTACGAATGGAGCCATACCAGGACTGAAGTATGAACAGAGTCATACCAGGACTGAAGTATGAACTGAGCCATATGTGGAAAAGTAAATTTTGCCATGTTCTGTGTCCCTACGCGTCCTCCATCATATGTTATGTGTGCATGATTAATATGCATATGTATTCCCCATGTTTGATTAAAGACGCAATTACAGTTGTGTCCATCTCTAGTATGCCAGTTTCCAGTTCTCGTGAATACTACGAATATTAGGCCTATGTAAAGTTACGCTGCCACGTTTCTCAGTGTGCACGTTATTGCATTGTAAAGTCTCCGTTTCTAGGCCTCAAAAGGGCCCGGACACCAGATTCAGCTCCTGTCTTCAGCTCCTGTCTCCTGAGCCTCGCTGAGGAGCGATACAGCCCCCACCTGTGTTCCTGACCCTTCACTTACTGCCTGCCTCACAGTGCCCGGCTCAGCCTGGCTCTGCCTACGAGTCTGCCAAGAGTATGTTATGATTCTAGTTATCAGTCCGGTCCTCCTTCTCTGCATTCCTAAGCTACTGAATCGCATCAATAGTTTCAGTCATCGTCTAGCCTTTACGTCTCCATGTAAGAGAAATACTGTATTAATGATCATTTAATATTCTTCAACACGCACTACATGTAGAATAATGCATGCTTCAGTCTTAGAGTCTGTTAGCCTTTTCCCTCCTGACTCTTAGTTTATATCAACATGTTCTCTAAACATCAGATACTAGATACTGTTTAGGTACATGTCGCCCTGACTCTCCAGACTTTAGTCTCTGCTCCTAGCACAGAGTTCATAGCCCCCAGCTTCTCCTAGTAACACGTCATTGTCAGTTTGCGCGCACCATTAGGTTAGAGGTCCCGGCTCCTTAGGTAGCCCCCTCCATGTTTCCGCCCCATTCATGACATATTCTGTTACGTTTGCATCACATGTCTATGTGTACGCCCTGTTCACGCCTCTTTTATGCCTTATCTTTCGCGACTGCTATTGACCACACCCACTGCTCCGCCTACTGTAATTCACTGTAATGCAATTGTTTTAGTATATATACTTGTGTACTGTTATTAAATGGTACGCCGATTCCTTTTGTGCTAGCCATTCCAGATCCTGCCCCCAGGCAGCTGCCATCCTATTCCTGTGCAGGTTGTCCTGTTCCTGTCCTTTATGCTGTATTAAACCTGCAATACTCCTACTACCTCGAATCTTGACTCTTATTTATTGAGCTATCTGTTATTGCTATGTCCAGTAAAACCTAGATCCGGTATTATTTATTTATATACCACATAATGGCGCCCGAATAGGGACTTGCCCTTTCCCCACGCGCCGGTGAAGCCACGCCGGCCCCCTGACCCTCTGCAGCCGTGACGGAACCATACCGTGCACGTGCAGATATTTCTGCTTCAAGTATCCCTCAGGCCCACGGAGGAGACGGAGGTGGCGGTCCAGCATCCAGACGAGGCGGTGGAGGAACGCGGCGAGTCCCGACCAGAGCCCAAGCCGAGAGTCCAAGGTCCGAGGTATCCAGAGGCCCACCCGTAACTGAAGTCCGAAGTTCGTCCGTCCGGCGTCGAAGCAGTCCAGTCCAGTCCGAGGCCTTCCGTTCTTGCTGCCCGGTGAGTACCGTTGCTGGGGTAGTATCTAGACAGGGTCAATCTAATTGACTCTGGTCCGTGGGTTTTGGTGGTACACAGACCCAAAACGAAGTGTCCACTTCGGTGGATGCGGGTCCTGACGTGTCTCTTATGAGACCGGTAAGTTTCGTACTGTTTTAGCAGTGCATCTAGTTTCTGTTCTAGTCAGTTCTGTTCTCGAGACAATTCATGTGTTCTGTTCTCAGTATTCCAGGTAGTATTCTGTTCGAACTGTTATTTTAAATGTTCTTCATGTATTTTAATGTCGTGGTATGAAAGTGGTGTAGTTATCGTGTTCATTGTATTTTGTATTGTGTCTAGATTACAGTTCAGTCATGCCTTTATTCTCTAAACTCCGTCAGTTAAAAACCAGAAAAGGTCTGCTAGAAGCAGCAGTTCCTGTCCCGCCTAGGGACAGTCCAGGTCATTTTATGTATCAGAAGCATGGCATAAGTGCCATATTATATCTAGATTTATGGGTAGAGTATACCAAAGAGTTAGAAGAAAAGTATAGATGGCCCGTATCAGGTACGTGGGATGCCGAGTGCATCATGAGAGTAGAAGAAGCATTATGGAAAAAGAAAGCCAGACAGTCGCAGAAAGATGCCATTGAGTTATGGCGCAAAGAATCTCATAAAAGAACCGAAAAAGAAATCAGAAAGTCAGAATTAAGTAGAGAATCCTTAGAACGAGCCCAGGAAAAGGAATTAATCGAGATAGGTGAACGAGTTAAAACCGAACAGTCAGACAGACAGAGGAACGCCCTTATTAAGGGTATGTACCCTCTTCTTGCCGAGGGCTTGCCAAAAGCGACCCCGGAGGCATCCAGTAATTTTCCGCCACCACTAGTTCCGACCAAGCTACGTCACAAACCGACCGCAGCTGATATTTTTATCTCGTCCTATTTGGACGACACAGTCCCGGAATATGCGAATCCTGTTCCGCCAGTCCCTGTAAATAATGTAAATCCAGCTCCTCCAGATACCGGGGCACCTTTGGCAGTACCCGCTACGGTACCCCCGGTCCAGCCTACATTACAATTTCCCGCCGCGCCAGTACGAAGAGTATCAATAGGCGATTCCAGTTTAGGGGCCGCAGGGGGAGGTCCTCCTGGTACCCCGCCACCACACCAGCGTAGAACGTTGGCCGAGTTACATGAATGTGCGTTACAGCGTACGCCCAAATATAAGTCCGTTGCAGATATCCGACGAGTCCTTACTGAATGCCGTTATGATCCAGTCGCAGGTGATGATAGTACGGTTCTATATTCCATACGTGTAAGACGGGTGCTCGGGTTTTTGGACACCCTACCAGATATGAAAGAAGATCTAGACAGAATGTATCGTTTCATCCGTACAGGGGATGATCCACAAAGTATTAGCGAAGCCATGTCTCAAAGGAAAGCTGAAATCCAGCTCATGATATTAAAGTTTCTGATTAATTGTTTAATACGGGAACAAGATTACCCGACTAAAGATCCGGCCGAAATGAGAATCCTGACAAAATGGAGTGATAATATAGCCGAGGGTAAGCACAGAACTATCAGTAGTATAGAGAGTATGTACAAGAAAATTCGTAAGGAAATAATAAGGTTACACGACCAACGTAAGGCAGCACAAGTAAGCGAGAAAGAAAATGACTCTCCTACGGAAGAGGTAGAGGACGAGAATCCCGCCAGAATAGCGTATGTAGGAAAATCTAGATTTCCAGATCGCCATTTACGTCTAGAACACAAGTCAACTTTCCATCATCCAGCACCAGAACAAGGTTCTCTAGAACAAGTATTTCAAGCTACCGATCACATTCTGAAATCACGAATCGGTTATAGTGAGTTAAGTACCATGCATGAACAAGAACTAGCCCGATCAGCAGTCCGATGGGCTACTGATTCTACCACTTTTCCAGACGAAATAGTGGCACAAATGTTTCTGAAACTGCCCCCAGCCGAGCAACGACTGGTGGGTATGTATATGATCCAGCACCTCATTACTCTGTATGAGGGTCAACATTCCGATCCAGGTCCGTTACATGATGTCCTGAACGAGTTACTCCAGTATAGATGGAAAGGTTTAGGTACCGATTTAATTAGTGTCATTCTAGAACAACGCCACAAATATAGAACGTTTTTGAACCCGCATTTTGTTCATGTCTCACCCCCAGAAAGTAAACCCTTTTACATAGACCGACAGAATCCGTTACGAGAAGTACACCCAGTCAGGACAGCAGGTGGTGAAATGCAACGAGTGTTTGTTTATACTCCGATCACAAAGATGGAACTCTTAGAGATGAAGAAATTAATTCCTTGTCATGATAAAGATCCAGCAGGGTTCCACCGAGAATTAAAAGACATGCTCCGTATGGGAGAATACACGTATCCAGATATAATTAAAATGTTAAAGGTCCTGTTGCCCGCAGGGGTATACGAAAAACTGAAGGAAAAAGAATGGGAGGTGGGAGAGAAAAAGATCGACTGGGCAGTTCTAGAAGCTGAAGAAAATTCGCGAGTACCAGGTACCGGTCTAGGAGAGAAATGTAAAGAATTACCTGAACTATTAATTCAAGTTTTGCCTAGATTATTAGCCACTAAAAAGGAAGACTGGGATGCAATCTCAGCCTGTAAACAGAAACAAGACGAAGACACTAGTGATTTTTATTCTAGATTTGAGAAATGTTTTAGCATCAACAGTGGCCTCAAGACAAGTAGCGAGTCGTACCCTCATCTTTTTGTTACTAAATTAGTCGAGAATTCAAGTCCACAAGTTAAGAACCGAGTTTTGAAAGTCGAAAGTACGTGGCAAGCTAATACCCCGTCCCAGATGTTGCAGATGCTTCAATATCACCAGAATAGAATCAGAGAAGAGCAAGATCATGAGAGAAGACGTATGAAAGACACGAAAATGAAAGTACTAGTTGCACAATCTGTTCCACAAGACAGTCAGAAGAGGGGTCCGAATCAAGCCAGTCATCCTGCAGCTCCCGTTAAAGGAAACTGCAATTATTGTAAACAGCCAGGTCATTTTATAAATGAGTGTGCAGTTCTGAAACACAATATAGCTACCGGTAAGACTAAAGAAAGACCACGTCCGCCAAGACAAGAACAGGTTTCACAGACTCCTCAGCCACAGAATGCACCACAGACAGTTACAGCACCGCAGCCTATTGCTGCAACACAGCATGTTACGCAGCAGATGTACCAGTATGCACAGTCCGAGTATCCAGAGTATCAGCCATATTCATGAAACAGCCTAGAGAGGGAGGTAGGCTTGCTTCTCATCGAGATACCTGTAGATCAAGAGGGTCCCTATGTGCATAGTCAAGTATTAGGGAAAGACAGAAAGTTTCTGATTGATACAGGGGCAAGTAGGACCACCATCAGTCACGCCGAAGTTCCAGGGGCTCCGCTCTCAGGCTCTAGAAATGTTTCCCTTGGATTTTCAGGAAAGCCTATCGTAAACGAGATATCAAAGCCAGTTACCCTAGAAGTAGGTCCACTGTCCCGCACTACTGATCTGTTACTTACGAAGTCATGTCCAGAAAATTTATTAGGCATTAGGACACTGAAAGAGTTAGGTGCAGTTATTTGCTGTTCCCCCGAGGGAATACGATTATTCTTACGTGACTTCAAGGGTCACTATGTATTACGAGATTTTGATCCGAGATTGTCTAATGTTCCGCAGCATTTATGGGCGCAAGGTCCAACTGATGTTGGTTATATGCAAATCACACCCCATCGTGTGACTCTCAAGCCAGGTGTAGTGTTACCACGAATCAGACAGTACAGATTACCATCTGAGGCTGTAGCAGCCTTATCCAAAATTATTGACGAGCTCATCGCTCAAGGAGTAGTTGTAGAAACTGACTCCAATGTATGTAATTCTCCGATCATTCCAGTCATGAAACGTACTGATCCAAATGCACCACCAGTATATCGATTAGTGATTGACCTTCGAGAACTTAATAAATGTATTATTCCCCAGTACCCAGTTGTCCCAGATATCTCTTCCCTATTGACAGCCATTGATTCCGAAGCTTCATTTTTTACAGTCATAGACCTCAAGAACGCGTTTTTCAGTGTCCCCATTCATCCAGACAGCCAGTTTCTTTTCGGATTTTGTTTAAATGGAAGGAGCTATATGTTCACACGAGCTCCTCAAGGTTTCACAGAAAGTCCTAGTATTTACAGTCAAGCACTCAAGAGACAACTAGACAACATTCACATGCCAACTGATACTGCCCTGCTCCAGTATGTCGATGATCTACTGATCACAGCCCGTTCTGAACGTGCTTGCGAGCAAGCATCCCTTACAGTTTTGTATTTCCTAGCCGAGATGGGGCACAAGGTGTCCCCTTCGAAGCTTCAATTCTGTGTCCAGCAAGTGATCTATTTAGGCCACTTACTGTCCAAGAGGGGTAGGCAGTTGACACCAGATCGTATCCAGTTAATAGCGAGTCTTCCTCAGCCCAAGACCCAGAAGGAGGTACGTGCTTTTATCGGCCTTACTTCTTATTGCAGACAATGGATTCCTCAGTATGCATTTTTAGCCAAGCCACTGATACAGTTAACGACACAGGAGGCAGCCGTATCGACTGTCCTCCCTTGGACATCTGAACATACACTTAGTTTTAATGAGTTAAAGAAAGCTCTATGCCAAGCTCCAGTTCTAGCTACACCAAACTACAGTAAGCCTTTTACACTTTTCGTCACAGAACGTGAAGGTACAGCATTATCTGTTCTCACACAAGATCAAGCAGGACAATACAAGCCTTGTGCTTATTTCTCGAGCACACTAGATCCTGTAGCCCAGGCTCTGCCTGCGTGCCTCAAGTCAGTTGCAGCCACAGCACTAGCTATCAGACAAAGTGATTCCATAGTATTAGGTCATTCCTTGACAGTACAAGTTCCACACTCCGTGGAAGTTCTTTTAAACCGAACACAGACTCAGCACTTGACAATTGCACGTTTAACAGGTTATGAATTGACACTGTTCCAGCCACACATAGAAATCAGACGCTGCAACGTTCTAAATCCTGCTACACTGTTACCATCAGTTAATTCCAATCCTGCCACACATGACTGTGTGGAAGTAGTTAACACTATGACTAAGCCAAGACAAGATCTGACAGATATTCCATTACCAGATCCCGACCTGACACTTTATGTGGATGGTTCATGTATGAGAACAAGTACAGGAGATCTAGTAGCCACGTATGCAGTGACTACTGACACCGAAGTTATAGAGACACACCGTATTGACACTCTGTCCGCTCAAGCAGCAGAGCTAGTTGCTCTGACACAAGCCTGCATACACGCCAGGAACCTGAAAGTTAATGTTTATACAGATTCACGCTACGCATTTGGAGTCGTACACGACTTTGGAGTGCTCTGGCAGGAGAGAGGTTTCATGACTTCTCATGGAACCAAGATTCAGCATGGTCTCCTTATTCAGGCTCTGTTAGATGCCATACACTTACCGACATCTATTGCTATCATGAAGTGCAAAGCACATACGAAAGTTACTGACATTATTTCTCAAGGTAATGATCTAGCAGATCGCACAGCCAAGCTTACAGCACAGACTCCAGACATTCCAGTTAATCCGACACAGACACATACTCCAGATCCGACTACATGTATGACAGTTAAGGACCCTACTCAAGATGTCATAGATATCCAGTTGCATGCTACTCCCGATGAAATCAAGAAATGGTCCGAACAAGGAGGGGTCCAGACAGATCAGGGATGGGTGACAAAGGGAAAAGCCACATGGTTTCTCCCCGACTCTATGGTTCAAGTCATTATCAATACCGCACATAGTCCAGCACACTTAGGAGAGAAAGCTATGTTAGACAGTATCCTTAACCTATGGTTCAACAAGCATTTACGAGCTGCAGCCAAGCAGAAAGTCCGTACCTGTATGATATGTTGCCAGTTTAATCCAGGTAAAAGTGTCCCGGTGGAACAAGGTGGATTCCAGCCTCCTGACCACCCTTTTGAAGTCCTCCAGATGGATTATATTCAGATGGAGCGATGTCGAGGTTTCAAGTATGTTCTTGTAGTTGTATGCGCTTTGTCCAGGTGGACAGAGGCATATCCAGTCCCAGATTACACAGCCACGACTACTGCCAAGCAGTTGGTTCGTGAGTTCTTCCCCCGTTATGGACTCCCAAGGGTCGTATATTCTGATAACGGCCAGCCATTCTCATCTGAGTTGATGAAACACGTTTCCCTGTTGTTAGGGTACCAGTGGAAGTTCCATTGTGTACGCCATCCTGAAGCAGCCGGTCTCGTAGAGAGACATAATCAGACCCTGAAAATCCGAATTGCAAAAGTATGTCAAGAGAAAGGTGTAGACTGGATAGTAGCTCTGCCAGTCGCTTTATTTTATATGCGCATGGTCGCACATTCCAGATCAGGTCTGTCCCCGTACGAGGTCGTGTTCGGCCGCCCCCCTAACATGTGGGGCACACCTAGACCCCGAAGTATTACCGATGTTTCAAGTAATATGCTGACAGATTACCTAGCTTCCTTGATGTCTGCCCTACACTCTTGTCGTTCACAGGTTGCCGCCGCATTTCCAGACAATACCGAGGTGGCACCGCATGAAATCGTTCCCGGATCCATGGTCCTTGTGAGGAACTTTGATCGTTCAAGTCCGCTGGAGCCTCGCTGGAAGGAACCCCGTCAGGTCCTCCTAACCACCCGTACAGCCGTGAAGTTGGAGGGGAGAAAAGGCTGGGTGCATCTGTCGCACATCAAAAAGTTTTATGGACTGAAACCCGTTTCAAAGAACATTTCCGAGGATTTGAAACACTGCCAAAGTACTATTCTTAAGGACTGTCCCGCAAAAGACAATGATACAGATCCCTCCCTGTTAGAGACAACTCCGCAACAGGAGTATAAGCTTAAACTAAGGTCTAGTAAAATAAGTCAGCCAGTTTGATTGTCTAAGTCCTCCCCTAGGTGAAACGGTTAGACCAGTTTCTGACATGTATAAAATAGACCCCCATAGTGAGAGAGTTAGTCAAACCTCAATCCGATGTATCGTTTTCCTAAGTTTCATATTGTTTTTCAGCATTATGATTTCCTGCACGAGTTATGCATTTTATCTGTATTTCCCAGTTTCCCATGTAAATAAGTCTGCTAATGTTACAGTAGAGCACACGTTTAGTGATCTGCCTCCTCACGAACTCTCTTACCGCCTTGCTATGCGTAATAATTCCTTTATCCACATGTTACATTACTCACACCAGACCAGCAATGCCACTAATTGTTGGGTGTGTGGTCGACTCCCCCCTTTCCAGACACCGAAGGGAGTTCTGCCACTCTTCCCTTATCCATTTTCACATAATGGTTCGTGTGGAGCATGGTCCACGTTAACGTCATCCTCAACAGATATGTCTTTTCTTAACAGTACATGTTTTCCAGATAAGCAAGGTCTTCCCCACAGAACAGGGTTAGATCTAGAGAATGAAGTTTATAATCTAGGTAATTATTCTTCGAATTTCATGGTCCTGAATGTTCAGTCTGCTACTACTCCAGACTTACCTGCTATTTCAGTACTCCCAGTCAAAGGCGAATTATGTGTCAGAAATTATGGTTCCGTACATGTAGGACATAGTGATTGTACTACTATTGTCAAATATAGTGACAGTAGGAAATCTATTTTCAAAGCTTCACGTCATTCTTATTTTGTTTGTGGTCAGACCGCATATGTTCGTCTGCCCCTCGATTGGTAGGGAACCTGTTACATTGCCTTCCTACTGCCACCAGTTTTTCTAGCCCCATCTGATTATCATAGAAACACACATCTAGTACACTTTAGACATAAAAGGGAGAGCGAGTCCCCAATTGTCGATTATACTGAAACTGCTCTAGAACAGTATACAGATTTCAATAAAGGATTCTTTTTCTTTATAGGCCCTGTCCAGAATAGTAAGCTAATCCGTAGGTTAACAAGAACCCTTGAAGCAGTAGTGAATGAGACTGCCTCTGCCCTAGGTAATTTAACCGAAGAGCAATCTGCTATGAGATTTGTAGTTTTGCAAAATCGTCTCGTCCTTGACGTCATACTGGCCGATAGGGGCGGGGCATGTAGAATCATCGGATCTAGTTGCTGCATTTTCATTCCTAATAACGCGCCGTCTGTTTATTCAGCTATAACCAGACTCCATAAAATTGCCCATCTGTTACACCAGGATCCAGGCACCTGGACATGGTCCGGTTGGTTCTGGAATATAATTTCCGTCTGGGGATGGAAAGTATTGTCCTTTCTAGGTATTGCAGTAGCGATCATATTCAGTTGCTGCCTCTGTATACAATGTGGCCCTGCGATTTGCGGCATTTGTGCTACATCTTGTATTCCTAGTCCCAAGCCCCGTTCTAAATCCCGTTCTAAGACAATTCGAGACGAGCAAATGATACTGTATGAGATGATAGATGGTATCATGAATATTGATGTTTCCTGATGGAAACGTAGTGACAAGGAGGGAATGTGGAAAAGTAAATTTTGCCATGTTCTGTGTCCCTACGCGTCCTCCATCATATGTTATGTGTGCATGATTAATATGCATATGTATTCCCCATGTTTGATTAAAGACGCAATTACAGTTGTGTCCATCTCTAGTATGCCAGTTTCCAGTTCTCGTGAATACTACGAATATTAGGCCTATGTAAAGTTACGCTGCCACGTTTCTCAGTGTGCACGTTATTGCATTGTAAAGTCTCAGTTTCTAGGCCTCAAAAGGGCCCGGACACCAGATTCAGCTCCTGTCTTCAGCTCCTGTCTCCTGAGCCTCGCTGAGGAGCGATACAGCCCCCACCTGTGTTCCTGACCCTTCACTTACTGCCTGCCTCACAGTGCCCGGCTCAGCCTGGCTCTGCCTACGAGTCTGCCAAGAGTATGTTATGATTCTAGTTATCAGTCCGGTCCTCCTTCTCTGCATTCCTAAGCTACTGAATCGCATCAATAGTTTCAGTCATCGTCTAGCCTTTACGTCTCCATGTAAGAGAAATACTGTATTAATGATCATTTAATATTCTTCAACACGCACTACATGTAGAATAATGCATGCTTCAGTCTTAGAGTCTGTTAGCCTTTTCCCTCCTGACTCTTAGTTTATATCAACATGTTCTCTAAACATCAGATACTAGATACTGTTTAGGTACATGTCGCCCTGACTCTCCAGACTTTAGTCTCTGCTCCTAGCACAGAGTTCATAGCCCCCAGCTTCTCCTAGTAACACGTCATTGTCAGTTTGCGCGCACCATTAGGTTAGAGGTCCCGGCTCCTTAGGTAGCCCCCTCCATGTTTCCGCCCCATTCATGACATATTCTGTTACGTTTGCATCACATGTCTATGTGTACGCCCTGTTCACGCCTCTTTTATGCCTTATCTTTCGCGACTGCTATTGACCACACCCACTGCTCCGCCTACTGTAATTCACTGTAATGCAATTGTTTTAGTATATATACTTGTGTACTGTTATTAAATGGTACGCCGATTCCTTTTGTGCTAGCCATTCCAGATCCTGCCCCCGGGCAGCTGCCATCCTATTCCTGTGCAGGTTGTCCTGTTCCTGTCCTTTATGCTGTATTAAACCTGCAATACTACTACTACCTCGAATCTTGACTCTTATTTATTGAGCTATCTGTTATTGCTATGTCCAGTAAAACCTAGATCCGGTATTATTTATTTATATACCACACATACCAGGACTGAAGTACGAATGGAGCCATACCAGGACTGAAATATGAATGGAACCATACCAGGACTGAGGTATGAATGGATCCATACCAGGACTGAGGTACGAATGGAGCCATGCCAGTGCTGAAGTATGAACAGAACCATGCCAGGACTGAAGTATGACTGGAATCATACCAGGACTGAAGTATGAATGGAGCCATACCAGGACTGAAGTATGAATGAAGCCATGCCAGGACTGAAGTATGAACAGAACCATACCAGGACTGATGTATGAATGGAGCCATACCACGCCTGAAGTATGAATGGAGCCATACCAGGACTGAAGTATGAACGGAGCCATACCAGGACTGAAGTATGAATGGAGCCATACCGGGACTGAAGTATGAACGGAGCCATACCAGGACTGAAGTATGAACAGAACCATACCAGGACTGCAGTATGAACAGAACCATACCAGGACTGCAGTATGAATGGAGCCATACCAGGGCTGATGTAGGAACAGAACCATGCCAGGGCTGAAGTATGAACAGAACCATGCCAGGACTGAAGTATGACTGGAATCATACCAGGACTGAAGTATGAATCGAGCCATACCAGGACTGAAATATGAATGGAACCAAACTAGGACTGAGGTATGAATAGAATCATACCAGGACAGAAGAGTGAAAGGAGTCATACCAGAACTGAAGTATGAATGGAGCCACACCAGGACTGCAGTATGAACGGAGCCATACCATGACTGAAGTATGAACAGAACCATACCAGGACTGCAGTATGAATGGAGCCATACCAGGGCTGATGTATGAACAGAACCATGCCAGGGCTGAAGTATGAACAGAACCATGCCAGGACTGAAGTATGACTGGAATCATACCAGGACTGAAGTATGAATCGAGCCATACCAGGACTGAAGTATGAACAGAACCATACCAGGACTGCAGTATGAATGGAGCCACACCAGGGCTGCTGTATGAACAGAACCATGCCAGGACTGAAGTATGACTGGAATCATACCAGGACTGCAGTATGAACGGAGCCATACCAGGACTGAAGTATGAACAGAACCATACCAGGACTGCAGTATGAATGGAGCCACACCAGGGCTGCTGTATGAACAGAACCATGCCAGGGCTGAAGTATGAACAGAACCATGCCAGGACTGAAGTATGACTGGAATCATACCAGGACTGAAGTATGAATGAATCCGTACCAGGACTGAAGTATGAATGGAGCCATGCCAGGACTGAAGTATGAACAGAACCATACCAGGACTGATGTATGAATGGAGCCATACCAGGACTGAAGTATGAATGGAGCCATACAAGGACTAAAGTATGAATTGAACCATACCAGGACTGAAGTATGAACGGAACCATACCAGGACTGATGTATGAATGGAGCCATACCAGGACTGAAGTATGAATGGAGCCATACAAGGACTAAAGTATGAATGGAGCCATACCAGGACTGAAGTATGAATGGAGCCATACAAGGACTAAAGTATGAATTGAACCATACCAGGACTGAAGTATGAACGGAGCCATACCAGGACTGAAGTATGAACAGAACCATACCAGGACTGATGTATGAATGGAGCCATACCAGGACTGAAGTATGAATGGAGCCATACAAGGACTAAAGTATGAATGGAGCCATACCAGGACTGAAGTATGAATGGAACCATACCAGGACTGAAGTATGAATGGAGCCATACCAGGACTGAAGTATGAATGGAACCATACCAGGACTGAAGTATGAATGGAGCCATACAAGGACTAAAGTATGAATTCAACCATACCAGGACTGAAGTATGAACGGAGCCATACCAGGACTGAAGTATGAACTGAGCCATACCAGGATTAAAGTATGTTTCCGCCCCATTCATGACATATTCTGTTACGTTTGCATCACATGTCTATGTGTACGCCCTGTTCACGCCTCTTTTATGCCTTATCTTTCGCGACTGCTATTGACCAGACCCACTGCTCCGCCTACTGTAATTCACTGTAATGCAATTGTTTTAGTATATATACTTGTGTACTGTTATTAAATGGTACGCCGATTCCTTTTGTGCTAGCCATTCCAGATCCTGCCCCCAGGCAGCTGCCATCCTATTCCTGTGCAGGTTGTCCTGTTCCTGTCCTTTATGCTGTATTAAACCTGCAATACTCCTACTACCTCGAATCTTGACTCTTATTTATTGAGCTATCTGTTATTGCTATGTCCAGTAAAACCTAGATCCGGTATTATTTATTTATATACCACACATACCAGGACTGAAGTACGAATGGAGCCATACCAGGACTGAAATATGAATGGAACCATACCAGGACTGAGGTATGAATGGATCCATACCAGGACTGAGGTACGAATGGAGCCATGCCAGTGCTGAAGTATGAACAGAACCATGCCAGGACTGAAGTATGACTGGAATCATACCAGGACTGAAGTATGAATGGAGCCATACCAGGACTGAAGTATGAATGAAGCCATGCCAGGACTGAAGTATGAACAGAACCATACCAGGACTGATGTATGAATGGAGCCATACCACGCCTGAAGTATGAATGGAGCCATACCAGGACTGAAGTATGAACGGAGCCATACCAGGACTGAAGTATGAACTGAGCCATACCAGGACTGAAGTATGAATGGAGCCATACCGGGACTGAAGTATGAATGGAGCCATACCAGCACTGAAGTATGAATGGAACCATGCCAGGACTGAAGTATGAATGGAACCATGCCAGGACTGAAGTATGAATGGAACCATGCCAGGACTGAAGTATGAATGGAGCCATACCAGGACTGAAATATGAATGGAACCATGCCAGGACTGAAGTACGAATGGAGCCATACCAGGACTGAAATATGGATGGAACCATACCAGGACTGAGGTATGAATGGATCCATACCAGGACTGAGGTACGAATGGAGCCATACCAGGGCTGATGTATGAACAGAACCATACTAGGACTGAAGTATGAATGGAGCCATACCAGGACTGAGGTATGAATGGAGCCATACCAGGGCTGATGTATGAACAGAACCATACCAGTCGCTGAAGTATGAATGGAGCCATACCAGGATGGAAGTATGAACGGAACCATACCAGGGCTGAAGTATGAATGGAACCATGCCAGGACTGAAGTATGAATGGAACCATACCAGGACTGAAGTATGAATGGAGCCATACCAGGACTGAAGTATGAATGGAGCCATGCCAGTTGCTGAAGTATCAATGGAGCCATACCAGGGCAGAAGTATGAATGGAACCATACCAGGCCTGAAGTATGAATGGAGCCATGCCAGGACTGAAGTATGAATGGAACCATACCAGGACTGAAGTATGAATGGAGCCATGCCAGGACTGAAGCATGAATGGAGCCATGCCAGGACTGAAGTATGAATGGAGCCATACAAGGACTGAAGTATGAATGGAGCCGTACCAGGACTGAAGTATGAACTGAGCCATACCAGGACTGAAGTATGAATGGAACCATACCGGGACTGAAGTATGAATGGAGCCATACTAGTACTGAAGTATGAACTGAGCCATACCAGTCGCTGAAGTATGAATGGAACCATGCCAGGACTGGAGTATGAATGGAGCCATACCAGGACTGAAATATGAATGGAACCATGCCAGGACTGAAGTGTGAATGGAGCCATACCAGGACTGAAATATGAATGGAACCATACCAGGACTGAAGTATGAATGGAGCCACACCAGGACTGCAGTATGAATGGAGCCATACCAGGAATGCAGTATGAATGGAGCCATACCAGGGCTGATGTATGAACAGAACCATACTAGGACTGAAGTATGAATGGAGCCATACCAGGACTGAGGTATGAATGGAGCCATACCAGGGCTGATGTATGAACAGAACCATACCAGGACTGAAGTGTGAATGTAGCCATACCAGGACTGAAGTATGAATGGAACCATACCAGGACTGACATAAGAACTAAATCATACCAGTCGCTGAAGTAAGAATGGAGCCATGCCAGGACTGAAGTATAAATGGAGCCATACCATGATGGAAGTATGAATGGAACCATACCAGGGCTGAAGTATGAATGGAACCATGCCAGGACTGAAGTATGAATGGAACCATACCAGGACTGAAGTATGAATGGAGCCATACCAGGACTGAAGTATGAATGGAGCCATACCAGTCGCTGAAGTATGAATGGAGCCATACCAGGGCAGAAGTATGAATGGAACCATACCAGGACTGAAGTATGAATGGAGCCATACCAGGACTGAAGTATGAATGGAGCCATACCAGTCGCTGAAGTATGAATGAAGCCATACCAGGACTGAAGTATGAATGGAGCCATACCGGGACTGAAGTATGAATGGAGCCATACCAGTACTGAAGTATGAATGGAACCATGCCAGGACTGAAGTATGAATGGAACCATGCCAGGACTGAAGTATGAATGGAACCATGCCAGGACTGAAGTATGAATGGAGCCATACCAGGACTGAAATATGAATGGAACCATGCCAGGACTGAAGTACGAATGGAGCCATATCAGGACTGAAATATGAATGGAACCATACCAGGACTGAGGTATGAATGGATCCATACCAGGACTGAGGTACGAATGGAGCCATACCAGGGCTGATGTATGAACAGAACCATACTAGGACTGAAGTATGAATGGAGCCATACCAGGACTGAGGTATGAATGGAGCCATACCAGGGCTGATGTATGAACAGAACCATACCAGTCGCTGAAGTATGAATGGAGCCATACCAGGATGGAAGTATGAACGGAACCATACCAGGGCTGAAGTATGAATGGAACCATGCCAGGACTGAAGTATGAATGGAACGATACCAGGACTGAATTATGAATGGAGCCATACCAGGACTGAAGTATGAATGGAGCCATACCAGTTGCTGAAGTATCAATGGAGCCATACCAGGGCAGAAGTATGAATGGAACCATACCAGGCCTGAAGTATGAATGGAGCCATGCCAGGACTGAAGTATGAATGGAACCATACCAGGACTGAAGTATGAATGGAGCCATGCCAGGACTGAAGCATGAATGGAGCCATGCCAGGACTGAAGTATGAATGGAGCCGTACCAGGACTGAAGTATGAACTGAGCCATACCAGGACTGAAGTATGAATGGAGCCATACCAGGCCTGAAGTATGAATGGAGCCATACCAGAGCTGATGTATGGATGGAACCATGCCAGGACTGAAGTATGAATGGAACCATGCCAGGACTGAAGTATGAATGGAGCCATACCAGGACTGAAATATGAATGGAACCATGCCAGGACTGAAGTACGAATGGAGCCATATCAGGACTGAAATATGAATGGAACCATACCAGGACTGAGGTATGAATGGATCCATACCAGGACTGAGGTACGAATGGAGCCATACCAGGGCTGATGTATGAACAGAACCATACTAGGACTGAAGTATGAATGGAGCCATACCAGGACTGAGGTATGAATGGAGCCATACCAGGGCTGATGTATGAACAGAACCATACCAGTCGCTGAAGTATGAATGGAGCCATACCAGGATGGAAGTATGAACGGAACCATACCAGGGCTGAAGTATGAATGGAACCATGCCAGGACTGAAGTATGAATGGAACGATACCAGGACTGAATTATGAATGGAGCCATACCAGGACTGAAGTATGAATGGAGCCATACCAGTTGCTGAAGTATCAATGGAGCCATACCAGGGCAGAAGTATGAATGGAACCATACCAGGCCTGAAGTATGAATGGAGCCATGCCAGGACTGAAGTATGAATGGAACCATACCAGGACTGAAGTATGAATGGAGCCATGCCAGGACTGAAGCATGAATGGAGCCATGCCAGGACTGAAGTATGAATGGAGCCGTACCAGGACTGAAGTATGAACTGAGCCATACCAGGACTGAAGTATGAATGGAGCCATACCGGGACTGAAGTATGAATGGAGCCATACTAGTACTGAAGTATGAACTGAGCCATACCAGTCGCTGAAGTATGAATGGAACCATGCCAGGACTGGAGTATGAATGGAGCCATACCAGGACTGAAATATGAATGGAACCATGCCAGGACTGAAGTGTGAATGGAGCCATACCAGGACTGAAATATGAATGGAACCATACCAGGACTGAAGTATGAATGGAGCCACACCAGGACTGCAGTATGAATGGAGCCATACCAGGACTGCAGTATGAATGGAGCCATACCAGGACTGAGGTATGAATGGAGCCATACCCGGGCTGATGTATGAACAGAACCATACCAGGACTGAAGTGTGAATGGAGCCATACCAGGACTGAAGTATGAATGGAACCATACCAGGACTGACATAAGAACTAAATCATACCAGTCGCTGAAGTAAGAATGGAGCCATGCCAGGACTGAAGTATAAATGGAGCCATACCATGATGGAAGTATGAATGGAACCATACCAGGGCTGAAGTATGAATGGAACCATGCCAGGACTGAAGTATGAATGGAACCATACCAGGACTGAAGTATGAATGGAGCCATACCAGGACTGAAGTATGAATGGAGCCATACCAGTCGCTGAAGTATGAATGGAGCCATACCAGGGCAGAAGTATGAATGGAACCATACCAGGACTGAAGTATGAATGGAGCCATACCAGGACTGAAGTATGAATGGAGCCATACCAGTCGCTGAAGTATGAATGGAGCCATACCAGGCCTGAAGTATGAATGAAGCCATGCAAAGACTGAAGTATGAATGGAGCCATACCAGGACTGAAGTATGAATGGAGCCATACCAGGACTGTAGTATGAATGAAGCCATACCAGGACTGAAGTATGAACGGAGCCATACCACGACTGAAGAATGAATGGAGCCATACCAGGACTGATGTATGAACAGAACCATACCAGGACTGAAGTATGAATGGAGCCATACCAGGCCTGAAGTATGAATGGAGCCATACCAGAGCTGATGTATGGATGGAACCATACCAGGACTGAAGTATGAATGGAACCATACCAGGACTGAAGTATGAATGGAGCCATACCAGGACTGAAGTATGAATGGAGCCATGCCAGGACTGAAGTATGAATGGAGCCATACCAGGACTGAAGTATGAATGGAGCCATACCAGGACTGCAGTATGATTGGAACCATACCAGGACTGAAGTATGAATGGAGCCATACCAGGACTGAAGTATGAATGTGTTGAAAGTTGGACTGAGACCGTCAACATTATCGGCGCCCTCTTGCTCTCCTTAACCTTTTTGTGCGCGTAAAACAGCCGCCATTTTGAACACCATGGCTTCCCTGCTCCCGCCGAGAGCCAGCGCGCCTCTCTCCCACTCCTAGCTTCGCCGGCATCCCCCCCGCATACTGACAACCCCCCTGCCTGCACCTGCCGCGAGTCATAAAACCCCTCTTCAGCGCTGCTCTGCCCCAGGCCCTCGTCCTGTTCCCAGCGCGACACCTCCCTTCTTCCCATTTATGATTCCCGGCCCTTTGATGCAAACCCCTTTTCCCCGTGTGCCCGTTCGTCTTCCTCGTTCCCAGGCCGACACCCAGCTCTGCCGATACTGTTCCTTGCCCCTCCCCGTACAATAGAAAGTTCCCCCCCAGCAAGGGATCCCCGGGTTGATCAAAGCCCCCCGCCCTACGAGACCCGATCAAACCCCACACACTCCGTGAATCGGCGGAATATCCAGCTGCGCGATGATCATCACCTGTTGTGAACGGGGCGGGGACTTCCACTGTAACCTTGCGTGGGAACGGGCTGGGAAAGGGGGGGGGGGGGGGATTCTGAGGATGTCTTTCCGTACATCAAAGTATCGACGAGAATGTGTCACATGCAATAAACAGATAAACATGTGTATAAGAGGCCAGGCCTCAGGGATGCAGTTAGAGCACCTCAGAACGATACCTTCTGTCCGTTTCGTTGTGTTCTCCTCCGGAGAAAATAAAAACCTTGTTTCCTGCCTTCCAGTCTCCAGCGCCTGCCTCTTCAATAGTTTAACGTCTTTGTGGGTTCAAGAGGCGACACCGCCGGGCAATACTTAAGGATCTTATATTCTGGTTGGTAGTGCCCCCCAATTATTTTCACAATTGGCGTCCCAAGCGTGGGGCCCATCAGCGACCCATGGATCCAGTGGGAGAGGTCCTGACGACAAAGTGAACGACTGCAACGATCGGGAACGCGTCTGTCCGATAGACCCTCGTCTGACAGCCGATCATCCGAACTTCACTGGTTCCGAACAGACCTCTCTCGAGTGATCTACGGTCCTGACTGGGAACCATCAGGAGTGCCGCGAGGATAACGAAGAAGAGAGGACGATCGGGCGCTGGATTCGGAAGACAGGAAACTGTCCATGCGGTCCGGGTAAGGTCGTGTAACCACGACAAGTCGCGAAATAATTGCTTGATTGCTTGTTTGTTTAAAAATACTAGTATTGCTCTTTTTATTTATTTGGAGATTCACTGTCTGCAAACGGAGAAACAACGGGCTCTCTCTTTGCAAGCAGTGGAGGATAGGTAGGGCAGCAGCCGTGCTTATTTTTTCTCCCCCACTCAATAATCACTCGAAACTGAACTGTTGTTCGCAAAACTATTGTTTCCTGGAGATTCCCTGTCTGCAAACAGGGAAGAGACCACCCTTTTTGCAGATAGTGAAAAGGGTAGGTAACGCAGATCTTTGCGGACCTGCTCATTCTCCCCATTGTTATTTATTGGTCTTTTGTTATTTTTGATCCATGAGGTATTCACTGCCTGCAAACAACGTAGAATAGAAATATTCTGTCCAGTCTTTGCACCTAGTGATAAGATAGGCAGTGCTGACTTTTTAGTCCCTCGTTACGAGCCGTCATGTCTGTCTTCTCCCCACTGATTAGTAGCCTGTTTAGCCCGGACCGCCTATTAGAGATGGACCATCCAGCCCCACTGGAAGGCACCCCTAATAAGGACATGTTCATGAAGCATGGATTGACCGCTATAGCCTATAGTAAACTATGGCATAAATATACAAAAAAGGGTCAAGAAAGTCAATGGCCCCTGATAAGATCCTTCGATGATGATAAAATAAAAACGCTAGAAACTGCCCTGGGTAAAAACAAGACAACACCTACTATGCTTGACAGCTTCGGCATGTGGCGAAAAGAAACTGAACAACGTAAAAAGAAAACTGAGAGTAGGTTGGAAAAAGAGCTGCGAAAAGCAGCCCACCTAGCTGCTCAGAAACTAGAAAAAGAGATAAAGGAAAGAGAGAAAGCTAAACAGAAACTAGAAATGGAAACGCCAAGCCAGTGTCCGGTTAGAACCCCCTCCATGCTCTACCCTGATTTACCCTCGAAACGACAAGCCAATGAGGACCTGCTGTTAGGTCCTCCTATCATCTACATGCCCCCTCCATATGCCCCTTCTCAACCCGTGGCGCAGCACGCGCCACCCCCAGGTACAAACGAAGGTACCGCCACAGCGTCGGCCCCAATGGCCTCTGTGCCAGCCGAACCCCTTGTATTAAAACCCGCATCAACAACAACGTTAGACGACCATGAGGCTCGAGGGGCTGGCCCTGCAAGAACAAACAGACTAGACAAAGATGAGCGAGCGGGGATCGACAAAATAGCAAGGACACTGGTAGAAAGGAAGGATGATGAAGAGTACATCACAGATATGTTCAGCTCGTATACAGGGAGTCACAGACGACATTTTACCGTACGACTGTGTTATCATGTCTTGAATGCATACGAGGACCGATATCGAGACAAAGGTCCCGAGAGCCTAAGGACTCTGTACCGGAAGGTCGATATCGGGGATGAGGGCGAGTGTGATGTGTCGGACCTCCTTACGCGTACGCTTGAGGTTTTCCGCCACCTCACTGAACGAAAGCCGGGAGCTAAATCCGCAGCCCCCGTAGTGACCGAACCACCAACCGAGCAATCTAACACCATGATGCCGATACGTGAGGCTGCCCCTTACTGGGTTCCTCCTCGGGGTACAGGGACTCACGATGATGCAAACAACCAAGATGCGAAGGGAAGGGTAGTATACAACTGGGTCTACCAGCCATGGGACCGGCAAGAGATACTGACATTCCGGAAATC
Source organism: Lissotriton helveticus (assembly GCF_964261635.1). Classification (NCBI taxonomy): domain Eukaryota; kingdom Metazoa; phylum Chordata; class Amphibia; order Caudata; family Salamandridae; genus Lissotriton; species Lissotriton helveticus. The sequence continues at coordinate 28,730,425 of NC_136057.1, read as the reverse complement.
TCTACCCGACCTACGTAAAAACCCCACTGCCTTCTATACTGAATTGGGTACAGCCCTGGGTTCAACGATCATGACCCTGGCTGACATCGACTTGTTCTTCGGGTTATGTCTACCAGCTGATGTGTGGAAGCAAATCCGGAAAGTCGACCACCTTGAGCTGTTTGGACATACCTGGTCACAACTCGATGACCTGGACAAACAACGGGGACCAGGACAAAAGCCGTTGAAATCCATTCTAGACCTCCCAGATAAAATCGTAGAGAAATTAAAAACCCTAATCCCAGAAAAGAAAGTGGACTGGTCGATAGTAACAGCCTGTCGCCAAAAACCCCAGGAGGATGTATCGGAATACTTCTCCCGGTTTGAAACGGTGTTCTCCGATTACAGCGGCCAGGACATGACCACTGCAACCGGACACCATCTGTTTGTCCAGAATTATGTTAAGGGCCTATCATCGGAAATCTCCCAGAAACTACAGGCCAGCGAGAGTAGTTGGGCAGCCTCCAAACCTACAGCGATTCTCCAAATGGCCCAATATTATGAACATCAGAAAAATGAAAACGATAGGGCGACAGAGAAAAAGAAGAAGGACTTAAAGGAGAGGGTGATGATTGCCAAACTGCAAGGGGTGACTATAGGACGAGACCAATACCGGGGAAACTACCAGACAAACGTCCCTAAGACTACATTTCCCCAGGACCGCACTCTGACTTCCTACAGTGGACGCACAGACCTTAGAGAAGACCAGTGCGCTTTCTGCAAAGGGACTGGCCATTGGAAATCCCAGTGCCCAGTTCTTCTGGAAATGATCAGAAACAAAGACCCCAGGGATGTAGCAAACGGACCGAGACCTAAGGGACAACAACGAGGGCCCCCAAATGACGCAACTAATGACAGATCAAACAGACCAAATACGTTCGACCGACCCAGGCAGAACCAATATCAACAATCTGACTATGACGACACTCACACCTTCGCATAGGACAGCCAAGGGCGAGGGAGGGATCCAGTCGAGCTCTATGTTGACCAGCAGGGCCCTTATGTCACTGCTAAGGTCCTGGGTACCAAGTCTCCATTTCTGGTAGACACTGGCGCAACACGTAGTGCGTTATCTAAACGACTGATTCCAAGGGCACCCTTGTCTGGCTCACTCATAACATCGACAGGTTTCGATGGAACGCCCTCCACCAACCCTTTGTCTGCCCCGATTCTCTTTGACGTAGAAAACAACACCACCGACACCACGTTCTTGCTTTCCTCCAATAGCCCTGACGCCATTATGGGACTTGACTTACTGAAACACTTCCGAGCGACGATTAGGTGTTCTCAAGATGGAGTTCGAGTGTTTCTTTACGACAACCCCGTTCTGCTTAGACATTGTTCCCCCCGACACATGTTTTCCATCACCGACGTTGACGCGTCCCTGCTTGACACTCTACCTCCGTATCTGTGGGCCAAAGCGGATTCGGACGTAGGGCGTATGTTAATTGACCCAGTGCACATTACTGTCCGACCAGACGCAACACTCCCAAAACTCCCACAATATCGGATATCGCCAGAGGGCGAGAAGGCATTGGTAATGATTATCCAGTCACTGATAGACGCAGGAGTGGTAGAGGAAGTGGTTAGCAACGTTTGCAACAGCCCTATCTTGCCCATTATCAAGAAGCAGGGAGAGGGAGATGAGAGAGCATACCGTTTCATCATCGACCTCCGAGAGATCAACAAAGTGGTGGTACCCCAGTACCCTGTGGTCTCAGACATCACCACCATCCTGACCTTGATTCCATCCACTGCCACCACCTTTTCCGTCATCGACCTCAAGAACGCATTCTTCTCCATCCCCATCCACCCAGACAGCCGATATCTCTTCGGCTTTACCCTAAAAGCCCGCTCATATAGGTTTTGCCGAGCGCCTCAAGGCTACACGGAAAGCCCTAGCATCTACAGCCAGGCCCTCAAAAGACAACTAGACCAAGTCCAGTTACCCGACGGGGTGGTGTTGGTACAATATGTCGATGACATCCTTTTGGCAGCCGACACCACCCCTCTAGCGGTTACCGCCACCATTCAACTCTTGCACTTCCTTGCGGAAAATGGCCACAAGGTCTCCAAGAAGAAGTTGCAATTCTGCCTACCCCAGGTCACTTACCTAGGCCACCTTTTGTCCAAAGATGGAAGAAACCTCACCCCTGATCGGATCCAAACCATTCTAGATACCCCTGTCCCTAAAACCCAGAAGCAGGTTCGCTCCCTATTAGGCCTCACCTCCTTCTGCCGACAATGGTTACCAAACTTCAGCCTCGTTGTAAAACCACTGCTTTCTCTGCTAAACAAAGACGTCCCTTTCCCACTCCCTTGGACTCCTGAGTGTCAAACTTCCTTCACAGAACTGCGAGATGCCCTTTGCTCAGCCCCTGTCCTGGGTACCCCTGATTACAGAAAGCCCTTCTCCCTTTACACTCACGAAAGGGAGGGGTGCGCTTTATCTGTCCTGACCCAGGCCATCGGCCCTAAGCAACGACCGTGCGCTTACTTCTCTGCCACTCTTGACCCTGTCGCCAGAGCCTTGCCTGCCTGCCTTCGAGCTGTAGCTGCTGCTGCAGTCTCTATCCGACAGAGTGAGGGGATTGTACTCTCGAATTCCCTCACGGTACTGGTACCCCATGCAGTCGACACCCTCCTGAACCAAACCAAGACACAACATCTGACGAGTGCACGACTGACTGGATACGAACTGACCTTGCTTGCCCCCCATATCACCCTGAAAAGATGCACCACACTGAACCCAGCGACTCTGTTACCCTTGCCAGAGAACGATCCCAATGTGCACCCCGTACATGACTGCGTGACTCTTACGGACGAACAGACCAGGAGTAGGGTCGATTTCAGAGACACAGCTTTCCCTGACCCCGACGGGGAGTTGTGGGTGGACGGTTCTTGCATCAAACTCTCCGATGGTACCACTTCCGCTGCCTATGCAGTCACCACGGCTCGAACTGTAGTAGAAACAGCCCGCATCACCCAGCGATCTGCCCAGGCAGCGGAACTGATTGCTTTGACGCGAGCCTGCATCCTGGCAACAGGAACCACAGCGAACATTTACACTGACAGCCAGTATGCCTTCGGGGTGGTTCACCATTTTGGGCTCCTCTGGAGGGAGAGAGGATACTTGACCTCACACGGCACACCCATTTTGCACGGGGATTTAGTCTCCGCCTTAATCGAAGCTGTCCTCCTCCCCAACAAACTTGCCGTTATCAAATGCCAGGCACACAAGAAAGTGACAGACATTATTGGACAGGGAAATGCACTAGCCGACATCACCGCCCGAACGACAGCTGAAAATAGAACGACAACACATATGTACGTGACCAGGTCACAAGCAGAAAACTGGACTGACGCCAAGGACACAATTAGAGACATACAAACGGCTAGCACACAACACGAATTGACTGAATGGACACGGGTGGGATTGAAAGACGATGAAGGCTGCTGGCGGACAAAAGACACAAACAGATGGTTGCTACCTGATTCGTACTTGATTCCCATATTAACCATGGCACACTCCCCTGCCCACATAGGATCAGCCCCCATGATCGAACTTGTCTCCAGGGTTTGGCACAATGACAAGATCCCAGATTCCGCCAAACGCCTGGTCCAACAATGCTTAATATGCCTGCAACACAACCCCGGGAAAGGAACTGTAGTACCCCGGGGGGGATTTGGGGTCCCAAACCACCCATTTGAAGTCCTGCAGATGGACTACATCCAGCTAGACAGATGCCAAGGCCTGAAATATGTACTCGTCGTGGTGTGCGCATTTAGCAAGTGGGTGGAAGCATATCCAACCCGTGACAACACCGCTATGGCCACTGCGAAGGTTCTGTTAAAGGAGTTTTTCCCCCGTTATGGCCTCTGTCGTGTTTTATGGAGTGATAATGGCCCCCACTTTGTAGCCAAAGTTATCCAGCTCATCCTAAATGGGCTGGGTATTAAACAGAAATTCCACGCAGTCTTCCACCCTCAATCTGCTGGGCTTGTCGAACGGCACAATGCCACACTAAAGCTTAAACTGGCCAAAATAGTGGCTACGACGGGCCTGAAATGGCCAGACGCCCTCCCATTGGCATTGCTATCGATGCGCTCTACCCCCACCCGACATCACTTAACCCCTTATGAAGTTGTCTTCGGTCGACCCATGAGCGTCTGGTCTGCCCCGAAACCAACTTCCATTCATGACGTTCCGGATGTCCTAATGTCTGATTATCTGTACAAATTGACTGAAACTTTGTCTGTCCTTCATCAGCAGGTGCAGCAGGCCATCCCCGATGCTTCCAGGGGTCCGGGTCACGCCATCCAGCCGGGGGACTTCGTGCTGATCCGAAATTTTCAGCGATCAAAGAGTTTGGAACCCCGGTGGACGGGCCCCTGGCAAGTGCTGATCACCACTCGGACCGCACTTCGAGTGGAGGGGAAGAAACACTGGCTGCACGCTCATCACTGCAAAAAGGTCTCTCCAGCCCTGGCCACGACAGACACCGTCAACACCCAAGAAGAGCTCCTGAACCAGGACCGACCATCGTTGAACTGCTACCCTGATACTGAGACACTTGAACTTTCAAAACATCCTGACCCCACTGTGCCATCTCGAGAAGGGTATTTCCTGCGTCGAAAGGAGGGAGCTTCGGCTAAGTAGGCCACGGACTAGGTTAAAGGATCTCAGAACGGTGACCCAAACTACCAAGGGTTACCCGGAGAGAAGCTAAAACTAAGTCTGTGGTCCTGCCCACTACCGAGCACCTTGAAGACGAAGATGATGGAAGCGCCAGATAAGAAGATGATGGAAGCGCCAAATAAGAAGCCGACGGAGACAGCAGGAAATACCCACTACAGAAATCTGAGAATAGACAGACTCCATAGCTCAAAGACAATTGCACTCTTCATCGTAATCCTCCTCTGTTTTCTCCTCATGACTACGCTCTGGATTATGGAAGAACACGCACCTGCTCACGAAACATTCCTAACCACTGCTCAGCCTACCACCATGAAGGAACATTATCTAATTTCGCTCTCTCCTCAACTAAGAGAGAGGCGAAAGGAGTTTTGGAACAACTCTTTCGTGCAGCTACTTCACCAGCACAACCTTGCCACCAATACCACCAACTGCTGGATCTGTGGGTTGCTACCCCATGCCACTGGACATTCAATACCATTCATCCCTTCACCCTTCTCTGTCCACGGCTCCTGCCTTGCCTGGCTGATCCTCCTGCAAGAGAGCTATATGGGCAATGCCACCTCCAGCAGGACTGCAGCACATTCTTCTCATGGGGCCGGGCGAAACAAGACAAAGACACACTTCTGCCCGCTGACCCCCAGCGACTCGAACCAAATGGACATCCCGGCTAAAGAACGAATCGAAATGCAGGTGTTCAACAATCCAACCAGACCCACCTTCTCCTATCTGCGGAAACGAACGGCTGCCACTCTGACTGTGGCCCTGACGGTCATCAACGTCACAGGCCACATGTGTGTAGAAGGACTTGGGACACAGCTGGTGGGTCGCAGCGCCTGCCGCTTTACCAGAACTCTGGATTCCACGGATCCACCTTCCTTTGTGTCATCCCCAAACATGTATTTCATCTGCGGCACGAAGGCCTACACCTGGCTCCCCAAAGGCTGGGGGGGCACTTGCTACATCTCCTTCGTCCTTCCTCCAACTTATGTGGCCCCAGCGAATCACCACAGGCAAAAACGAGCCAAAGACGTTGAGCAAGCCGACTCAACCGGGGCGCAGTTCCTCGATGCTATGAAAGGACTCGTCCCCCTCTGGGGCCCGATGGCAAACAGCCGTGCCATCCGACATTTGACTCAGGCAGTCGAGACAACCATGAACATCACAGCGGGCATCTTTGCCAACAACACTGCCGAGCTCCAAGCGGTCCGTTTGGTGGCTCTTCAGAACCGCCTCGTTCTAGATGTGGTTCTGGCGGACCGTGGAGGAGCATGCCGCATTATTGGGTCCAGCTGTTGTACATACATACCGGACAACTCACCTTCAGTGTACAAAGCCATCGAACATCTTCACAGACTCTCTTCGGAAGTTCACCAAGAGCAAGAAGAATGGTCGCTTGGTGGTTGGTTCTGGGACACCGTCAAAAGCTGGGGCTGGAGACTGCTCACCATTATCCTGATTCCCGTAGTTATAATATGTGGCCTATGCTTAGGAATTCAATGTTTGCCACCTATGTGTTCTTTATGTGCGAGTTGTATTTTTTCCAAAACTGTGGACGTTGGAAGCGAACATATGAGAGCATTGTATGATACCGAAGTTAGGAATTTGATGAAAATTGACATTGAGTAAAGCAAGGTGGCTAGATATGTTGAAAAGGGGGGACTGTTGAAAGTTGGACTGAGACCGTCAACATTATCGGCGCCCTCTTGCTCTCCTTAACCTTTTTGTGCGCGTAAAACAGCCGCCATTTTGAACACCATGGCTTCCCTGCTCCCGCCGAGAGCCAGCGCGCCTCTCTCCCACTCCTAGCTTCGCCGGCATCCCCCCCGCATACTGACAACCCCCCTGCCTGCACCTGCCGCGAGTCATAAAACCCCTCTTCAGCGCTGCTCTGCCCCAGGCCCTCGTCCTGTTCCCAGCGCGACACCTCCCTTCTTCCCATTTATGATTCCCGGCCCTTTGATGCAAACCCCTTTTCCCCGTGTGCCCGTTCGTCTTCCTCGTTCCCAGGCCGACACCCAGCTCTGCCGATACTGTTCCTTGCCCCTCCCCGTACAATAGAAAGTTCCCCCCCAGCAAGGGATCCCCGGGTTGATCAAAGCCCCCCGCCCTACGAGACCCGATCAAACCCCACACACTCCGTGAATCGGCGGAATATCCAGCTGCGCGATGATCATCACCTGTTGTGAACGGGGCGGGGACTTCCACTGTAACCTTGCGTGGGAACGGGCTGGGAAAGGGGGGGGGGGGGATTCTGAGGATGTCTTTCCGTACATCAAAGTATCGACGAGAATGTGTCACATGCAATAAACAGATAAACATGTGTATAAGAGGCCAGGCCTCAGGGATGCAGTTAGAGCACCTCAGAACGATACCTTCTGTCCGTTTCGTTGTGTTCTCCTCCGGAGAAAATAAAAACCTTGTTTCCTGCCTTCCAGTCTCCAGCGCCTGCCTCTTCAATAGTTTAACGTCTTTGTGGGTTCAAGAGGCGACACCGCCGGGCAATACTTAAGGATCTTATATTCTGGTTGGTAGTGCCCCCCAATTATTTTCACAAATGGAACCATACCAGGACTGAAGTATGAATGGAGCCATACCAGGACTGAAGTATGAATGGAACCATGCCAGGACTGAAGTATGAATGGAGCCATACCAGGACTGAAGTATGAATGGAGCCGTACCAGGACTTAAGTATGAATGGAACCATGCCAGGACTGAAGTATGAACAGAACCATACCAGAACTGAAGTATGAACTGAGCCATGCCAGGACTGAAGTATGAATGGAACCATACCAGGACTGAAGTATGAATGAAGCCATACCAGGACTGAAATAGTATGAATGGAACCATGCCAGGACTGAAGTATGAACGGAGCCATACCAGGACTGAAGTATGAACAGAACCATACCAGGACTGAAGTATGAATGGAACCATAGAAGGACTGAGGTATGAATGGAGCCATACCAGGGCTGATGTATGAACAGAACCATACCAGGACTAAAGTGTGAATGGAGCCATACCAGGACTGAAGTATGAATGGAACCATACCAGGACTGAAGTATGAATGGAGCCATACCAGGACTGAAATAGTATGAATGGAACCATGCCAGGACTGAAGTATGAACGGAGCCATACCAGGACTGAAGTATGAACAGAACCATCCCAGGACTGAAGTATGAATGGAACCATACCAGGACTGAGGTATGAATGGAGCCATACCAGGGCTGATGTATGAACAGAACCATACCAGGACTGAAGTGTGAATGGAGCCATACCAGGACTGAAGTATGAATGGAACCATACCAGGACTGTAGTATGAACGGAACCATACCAGGACTGAGGTATGAATGGAGCCATACCAGGGCTTATGTATGAACAGAACCATACTAGGACTGAAGTATGAATGGAACCATGCCAGGACTGAAGTATGAACGGAACCATACCAGGACTGAGGTATGAATGGAGCCATACCAGGGCTTATGTATGAACAGAACCATACTAGGACTGAAGTATGAATGGAGCCATACCAGTCGCTGAAGTATGAATGGAGCCATACCAGGGCAGAAGTATGAATGGAACCATACCAGGACTGAAGTATGAATGGAGCCATACCAGGACTGAAGTATGAATGGAGCCATACCAGTCGCTGAAGTATGAATGGAGCCATACCAGGCCTGAAGTATGAATGAAGCCATGCAAAGACTGAAGTATGAATGGAGCCATACCAGGACTGAAGTATGAATGGAGCCATACCAGGACTGTAGTATGAATGAAGCCATACCAGGACTGAAGTATGAACGGAGCCATACCACGACTGAAGAATGAATGGAGCCATACCAGGACTGATGTATGAACAGAACCATACCAGGACTGAAGTATGAATGGAGCCATACCAGGCCTGAAGTATGAATGGAGCCATACCAGAGCTGATGTATGGATGGAACCATACCAGGACTGAAGTATGAATGGAACCATACCAGGACTGAAGTATGAATGGAGCCATACCAGGACTGAAGTATGAATGGAGCCATGCCAGGACTGAAGTATGAATGGAGCCATACCAGGACTGAAGTATGAATGGAGCCATACCAGGACTGCAGTATGATTGGAACCATACCAGGACTGAAGTATGAATGGAGCCATACCAGGACTGAAGTATGAATGGAACCATACCAGGACTGAAGTATGAATGGAGCCATACCAGGACTGAAGTATGAATGGAACCATGCCAGGACTGAAGTATGAATGGAGCCATACCAGGACTGAAGTATGAATGGAGCCGTACCAGGACTTAAGTATGAATGGAGCCATGCCAGGACTGAAGTATGAACAGAACCATACCAGGACTGATGTATGAATGGAGCCATACCAGGACTGAAGTATGAACGGAGCCATACCACGACTGAAGAATGAATGGAGCCATACCAGGACTGATGTATGAACAGAACCATACCAGGACTGAAGTATGAATGGAGCCATACCAGGCCTGAAGTATGAATGGAGCCATACCAGAGCTGATGTATGGATGGAACCATACCAGGACTGAAGTATGAATGGAACCATACCAGGACTGAAGTATGAATGGAGCCATACCAGGACTGAAGTATGAATGGAGCCATGCCAGGACTGAAGTATGAATGGAGCCATACCAGGACTGAAGTATGAATGGAGCCATACCAGGACTGCAGTATGATTGGAACCATACCAGGACTGAAGTATGAATGGAGCCATACCAGGACTGAAGTATGAATGGAACCATACCAGGACTGAAGTATGAATGGAGCCATACCAGGACTGAAGTATGAATGGAACCATGCCAGGACTGAAGTATGAATGGAGCCATACCAGGACTGAAGTATGAATGGAGCCGTACCAGGACTTAAGTATGAATGGAACCATGCCAGGACTGAAGTATGAACAGAACCATACCAGGACTGAAGTATGAACTGAGCCATGCCAGGACTGAAGTATGAATGGAACCATACCAGGACTGAAGTATGAATGAAGCCATACCAGGACTGAAATAGTATGAATGGAACCATGCCAGGACTGAAGTATGAACGGAGCCATACCAGGACTGAAGTATGAACAGAACCATACCAGGACTGAAGTATGAATGGAACCATAGAAGGACTGAGGTATGAATGGAGCCATACCAGGGCTGATGTATGAACAGAACCATACCAGGACTAAAGTGTGAATGGAGCCATACCAGGACTGAAGTATGAATGGAACCATACCAGGACTGAAGTATGAATGGAGCCATACCAGGACTGAAATAGTATGAATGGAACCATGCCAGGACTGAAGTATGAACGGAGCCATACCAGGACTGAAGTATGAACAGAACCATCCCAGGACTGAAGTATGAATGGAACCATACCAGGACTGAGGTATGAATGGAGCCATACCAGGGCTGATGTATGAACAGAACCATACCAGGACTGAAGTGTGAATGGAGCCATACCAGGACTGAAGTATGAATGGAACCATACCAGGACTGTAGTATGAACGGAACCATACCAGGACTGAGGTATGAATGGAGCCATACCAGGGCTTATGTATGAACAGAACCATACTAGGACTGAAGTATGAATGGAACCATGCCAGGACTGAAGTATGAACGGAACCATACCAGGACTGAGGTATGAATGGAGCCATACCAGGGCTTATGTATGAACAGAACCATACTAGGACTGAAGTATGAATGGAGCCATACCAGTCGCTGAAGTATGAATGGAGCCATACCAGGGCAGAAGTATGAATGGAACCATACCAGGACTGAAGTATGAATGGAGCCATACCAGGACTGAAGTATGAATGGAGCCATACCAGTCGCTGAAGTATGAATGGAGCCATACCAGGCCTGAAGTATGAATGAAGCCATGCAAAGACTGAAGTATGAATGGAGCCATACCAGGACTGAAGTATGAATGGAGCCATACCAGGACTGTAGTATGAATGAAGCCATACCAGGACTGAAGTATGAACGGAGCCATACCACGACTGAAGAATGAATGGAGCCATACCAGGACTGATGTATGAACAGAACCATACCAGGACTGAAGTATGAATGGAGCCATACCAGGCCTGAAGTATGAATGGAGCCATACCAGAGCTGATGTATGGATGGAACCATACCAGGACTGAAGTATGAATGGAACCATACCAGGACTGAAGTATGAATGGAGCCATACCAGGACTGAAGTATGAATGGAGCCATGCCAGGACTGAAGTATGAATGGAGCCATACCGAAGAGGCTGAAATGCCAGAAACCGGTCCCCGGTAGCTTGTCTCCTTTCTGGTGAAGAATTGGCTTGGTAGTTTGGTCTGCCCTGTTCCCATGATGCACTGGGCCAGGGACAGACTAATTTGCATATAGCCAGGTTCTGAGCTGGGATGGGGCAGTGAGATAAATAACGGTGATGGATCAAGCCCTGATCTTTGGACTGGGTAAGAGTGGTCTGCTTAATTCAGACACTCTGTTCATCACCACCCCCTTTTCTGTATCGTTTTTGGCCACTATAGGTGTGGCAGGGTATACTCAGACATGAGTCCCTTTCTCACTGCTCCATCAGGATTCAAGCAAGCCGGGCCGAAGAGGCTGAAATGCCAGAAACCGGTCCCCGGTAGCTTGTCTCCTTTCTGGTGAAGAATTGGCTTGGTAGTTTGGTCTGCCCTGTTCCCATGATGCACTGGGCCAGGGACAGACTAATTTGCATATAGCCAGGTTCTGAGCTGGGATGGGGCAGTGAGATAAATAACGGTGATGGATCAAGCCCTGATCTTTGGACTGGGTAAGAGTGGTCTGCTTAATTCAGACACTCTGTTCATCACCACCCCCTTTTCTGTATCGTTTTTGGCCACTATAGGTGTGGCAGGGTATACTCAGACATGAGTCCCTTTCTCACTGCTCCATCAGGATTCAAGCAAGCCGGGCCGAAGAGGCTGAAATGCCAGAAACCGGTCCCCGGTAGCTTGTCTCCTTTCTGGTGAAGAATTGGCTTGGTAGTTTGGTCTGCCCTGTTCCCATGATGCACTGGGCCAGGGACAGACTAATTTGCATATAGCCAGGTTCTGAGCTGGGATGGGGCAGTGAGATAAATAACGGTGATGGATCAAGCCCTGATCTTTGGACTGGGTAAGAGTGGTCTGCTTAATTCAGACACTCTGTTCATCACCACCCCCTTTTCTGTATCGTTTTTGGCCACTATAGGTGTGGCAGGGTATACTCAGACATGAGTCCCTTTCTCACTGCTCCATCAGGATTCAAGCAAGCCGGGCCGAAGAGGCTGAAATGCCAGAAACCGGTCCCCGGTAGCTTGTCTCCTTTCTGGTGAAGAATTGGCTTGGTAGTTTGGTCTGCCCTGTTCCCATGATGCACTGGGCCAGGGACAGACTAATTTGCATATAGCCAGGTTCTGAGCTGGGATGGGGCAGTGAGATAAATAACGGTGATGGATCAAGCCCTGATCTTTGGACTGGGTAAGAGTGGTCTGCTTAATTCAGACACTCTGTTCATCACCACCCCCTTTTCTGTATCGTTTTTGGCCACTATAGGTGTGGCAGGGTATACTCAGACATGAGTCCCTTTCTCACTGCTCCATCAGGATTCAAGCAAGCCGGGCCGAAGAGGCTGAAATGCCAGAAACCGGTCCCCGGTAGCTTGTCTCCTTTCTGGTGAAGAATTGGCTTGGTAGTTTGGTCTGCCCTGTTCCCATGATGCACTGGGCCAGGGACAGACTAATTTGCATATAGCCAGGTTCTGAGCTGGGATGGGGCAGTGAGATAAATAACGGTGATGGATCAAGCCCTGATCTTTGGACTGGGTAAGAGTGGTCTGCTTAATTCAGACACTCTGTTCATCACCACCCCCTTTTCTGTATCGTTTTTGGCCACTATAGGTGTGGCAGGGTATACTCAGACATGAGTCCCTTTCTCACTGCTCCATCAGGATTCAAGCAAGCCGGGCCGAAGAGGCTGAAATGCCAGAAACCGGTCCCCGGTAGCTTGTCTCCTTTCTGGTGAAGAATTGGCTTGGTAGTTTGGTCTGCCCTGTTCCCATGATGCACTGGGCCAGGGACAGACTAATTTGCATATAGCCAGGTTCTGAGCTGGGATGGGGCAGTGAGATAAATAACGGTGATGGATCAAGCCCTGATCTTTGGACTGGGTAAGAGTGGTCTGCTTAATTCAGACACTCTGTTCATCACCACCCCCTTTTCTGTATCGTTTTTGGCCACTATAGGTGTGGCAGGGTATACTCAGACATGAGTCCCTTTCTCACTGCTCCATCAGGATTCAAGCAAGCCGGGCCGAAGAGGCTGAAATGCCAGAAACCGGTCCCCGGTAGCTTGTCTCCTTTCTGGTGAAGAATTGGCTTGGTAGTTTGGTCTGCCCTGTTCCCATGATGCACTGGGCCAGGGACAGACTAATTTGCATATAGCCAGGTTCTGAGCTGGGATGGGGCAGTGAGATAAATAACGGTGATGGATCAAGCCCTGATCTTTGGACTGGGTAAGAGTGGTCTGCTTAATTCAGACACTCTGTTCATCACCACCCCCTTTTCTGTATCGTTTTTGGCCACTATAGGTGTGGCAGGGTATACTCAGACATGAGTCCCTTTCTCACTGCTCCATCAGGATTCAAGCAAGCCGGGCCGAAGAGGCTGAAATGCCAGAAACCGGTCCCCGGTAGCTTGTCTCCTTTCTGGTGAAGAATTGGCTTGGTAGTTTGGTCTGCCCTGTTCCCATGATGCACTGGGCCAGGGACAGACTAATTTGCATATAGCCAGGTTCTGAGCTGGGATGGGGCAGTGAGATAAATAACGGTGATGGATCAAGCCCTGATCTTTGGACTGGGTAAGAGTGGTCTGCTTAATTCAGACACTCTGTTCATCACCACCCCCTTTTCTGTATCGTTTTTGGCCACTATAGGTGTGGCAGGGTATACTCAGACATGAGTCCCTTTCTCACTGCTCCATCAGGATTCAAGCAAGCCGGGCCGAAGAGGCTGAAATGCCAGAAACCGGTCCCCGGTAGCTTGTCTCCTTTCTGGTGAAGAATTGGCTTGGTAGTTTGGTCTGCCCTGTTCCCATGATGCACTGGGCCAGGGACAGACTAATTTGCATATAGCCAGGTTCTGAGCTGGGATGGGGCAGTGAGATAAATAACGGTGATGGATCAAGCCCTGATCTTTGGACTGGGTAAGAGTGGTCTGCTTAATTCAGACACTCTGTTCATCACCACCCCCTTTTCTGTATCGTTTTTGGCCACTATAGGTGTGGCAGGGTATACTCAGACATGAGTCCCTTTCTCACTGCTCCATCAGGATTCAAGCAAGCCGGGCCGAAGAGGCTGAAATGCCAGAAACCGGTCCCCGGTAGCTTGTCTCCTTTCTGGTGAAGAATTGGCTTGGTAGTTTGGTCTGCCCTGTTCCCATGATGCACTGGGCCAGGGACAGACTAATTTGCATATAGCCAGGTTCTGAGCTGGGATGGGGCAGTGAGATAAATAACGGTGATGGATCAAGCCCTGATCTTTGGACTGGGTAAGAGTGGTCTGCTTAATTCAGACACTCTGTTCATCACCACCCCCTTTTCTGTATCGTTTTTGGCCACTATAGGTGTGGCAGGGTATACTCAGACATGAGTCCCTTTCTCACTGCTCCATCAGGATTCAAGCAAGCCGGGCCGAAGAGGCTGAAATGCCAGAAACCGGTCCCCGGTAGCTTGTCTCCTTTCTGGTGAAGAATTGGCTTGGTAGTTTGGTCTGCCCTGTTCCCATGATGCACTGGGCCAGGGACAGACTAATTTGCATATAGCCAGGTTCTGAGCTGGGATGGGGCAGTGAGATAAATAACGGTGATGGATCAAGCCCTGATCTTTGGACTGGGTAAGAGTGGTCTGCTTAATTCAGACACTCTGTTCATCACCACCCCCTTTTCTGTATCGAAGTATGAATGGAGCCATACCAGGCCTGAAGTATGAATGAAGCCATGCAAAGACTGAAGTATGAATGGAGCCATACCAGGACTGAAGTATGAATGGAGCCATACCAGGACTGTAGTATGAATGAAGCCATACCAGGACTGAAGTATGAACGGAGCCATACCACGACTGAAGAATGAATGGAGCCATACCAGGACTGATGTATGAACAGAACCATACCAGGACTGAAGTATGAATGGAGCCATACCAGGCCTGAAGTATGAATGGAGCCATACCAGAGCTGATGTATGGATGGAACCATACCAGGACTGAATTATGAATGGAACCATACCAGGACTGAAGTATGAATGGAGCCATACCAGGACTGAAGTATGAATGGAGCCATGCCAGGACTGAAGTATGAATGGAGCCATACCAGGACTGAAGTATGAATGGAGCCATACCAGGACTGCAGTATGATTGGAACCATACCAGGACTGAAGTATGAATGGAGCCATACCAGGACTGAAGTATGAATGGAACCATACCAGGACTGAAGTATGAATGGAGCCATACCAGGACTGAAGTATGAATGGAACCATGCCAGGACTGAAGTATGAATGGAGCCATACCAGGACTGAAGTATGAATGGAGCCGTACCAGGACTTAAGTATGAATGGAGCCATGCCAGGACTGAAGTATGAACAGAACCATACCAGGACTGATGTATGAATGGAGCCATACCAGGACTGAAGTATGAACGGAGCCATACCACGACTGAAGAATGAATGGAGCCATACCAGGACTGATGTATGAACAGAACCATACCAGGACTGAAGTATGAATGGAGCCATACCAGGCCTGAAGTATGAATGGAGCCATACCAGAGCTGATGTATGGATGGAACCATACCAGGACTGAAGTATGAATGGAACCATACCAGGACTGAAGTATGAATGGAGCCATACCAGGACTGAAGTATGAATGGAGCCATGCCAGGACTGAAGTATGAATGGAGCCATACCAGGACTGAAGTATGAATGGAGCCATACCAGGACTGCAGTATGATTGGAACCATACCAGGACTGAAGTATGAATGGAGCCATACCAGGACTGAAGTATGAATGGAACCATACCAGGACTGAAGTATGAATGGAGCCATACCAGGACTGAAGTATGAATGGAACCATGCCAGGACTGAAGTATGAATGGAGCCATACCAGGACTGAAGTATGAATGGAGCCGTACCAGGACTTAAGTATGAATGGAACCATGCCAGGACTGAAGTATGAACAGAACCATACCAGGACTGAAGTATGAACTGAGCCATGCCAGGACTGAAGTATGAATGGAACCATACCAGGACTGAAGTATGAATGAAGCCATACCAGGACTGAAATAGTATGAATGGAACCATGCCAGGACTGAAGTATGAACGGAGCCATACCAGGACTGAAGTATGAACAGAACCATACCAGGACTGAAGTATGAATGGAACCATAGAAGGACTGAGGTATGAATGGAGCCATACCAGGGCTGATGTATGAACAGAACCATACCAGGACTAAAGTGTGAATGGAGCCATACCAGGACTGAAGTATGAATGGAACCATACCAGGACTGAAGTATGAATGGAGCCATACCAGGACTGAAATAGTATGAATGGAACCATGCCAGGACTGAAGTATGAACGGAGCCATACCAGGACTGAAGTATGAACAGAACCATCCCAGGACTGAAGTATGAATGGAACCATACCAGGACTGAGGTATGAATGGAGCCATACCAGGGCTGATGTATGAACAGAACCATACCAGGACTGAAGTGTGAATGGAGCCATACCAGGACTGAAGTATGAATGGAACCATACCAGGACTGTAGTATGAACGGAACCATACCAGGACTGAGGTATGAATGGAGCCATACCAGGGCTTATGTATGAACAGAACCATACTAGGACTGAAGTATGAATGGAACCATGCCAGGACTGAAGTATGAACGGAACCATACCAGGACTGAGGTATGAATGGAGCCATACCAGGGCTTATGTATGAACAGAACCATACTAGGACTGAAGTATGAATGGAGCCATACCAGTCGCTGAAGTATGAATGGAGCCATACCAGGGCAGAAGTATGAATGGAACCATACCAGGACTGAAGTATGAATGGAGCCATACCAGGACTGAAGTATGAATGGAGCCATACCAGTCGCTGAAGTATGAATGGAGCCATACCAGGCCTGAAGTATGAATGAAGCCATGCAAAGACTGAAGTATGAATGGAGCCATACCAGGACTGAAGTATGAATGGAGCCATACCAGGACTGTAGTATGAATGAAGCCATACCAGGACTGAAGTATGAACGGAGCCATACCACGACTGAAGAATGAATGGAGCCATACCAGGACTGATGTATGAACAGAACCATACCAGGACTGAAGTATGAATGGAGCCATACCAGGCCTGAAGTATGAATGGAGCCATACCAGAGCTGATGTATGGATGGAACCATACCAGGACTGAAGTATGAATGGAACCATACCAGGACTGAAGTATGAATGGAGCCATACCAGGACTGAAGTATGAATGGAGCCATGCCAGGACTGAAGTATGAATGGAGCCATACCAGGACTGAAGTATGAATGGAGCCATACCAGGACTGCAGTATGATTGGAACCATACCAGGACTGAAGTATGAATGGAGCCATACCAGGACTGAAGTATGAATGGAACCATACCAGGACTGAAGTATGAATGGAGCCATACCAGGACTGAAGTATGAATGGAACCATGCCAGGACTGAAGTATGAATGGAGCCATACCAGGACTGAAGTATGAATGGAGCCGTACCAGGACTTAAGTATGAATGGAGCCATGCCAGGACTGAAGTATGAACAGAACCATACCAGGACTGATGTATGAATGGAGCCATACCAGGACTGAAGTATGAATGGAGCCGTACCACGCCTGAAGTATGAATGGAGCCATACCAGGACTGAAGTATGAACTGAGCCATGCCAGGACTGAAGTATGAATGGAACCATACCAGGACTGAAGTATGAATGAAGCCATACCAGGCCTGAAATAGTATGAATGGAACCATGCCAGGACTGAAGTATGAACGGAGCCATAGCAGGACTGAAGTATGAACAGAACCATACCAGGACTGAAGTATGAATGGAACCATAGAAGGACTGAGGTATGAATGGAGCCATACCAGGGCTGATGTATGAACAGAACCATACCAGGACTAAAGTGTGAATGGAGCCATACCAGGACTGAAGTATGAATGGAACCATACCAGGACTGAAGTATGAATGGAGCCATACCAGGACTGAAATAGTATGAATGGAACCATGCCAGGACTGAAGTATGAACGGAGCCATACCAGGACTGAAGTATGAACAGAACCATACCAGGACTGAAGTATGAATGGAACCATACCAGGACTGAGGTATGAATGGAGCCATACCAGGGCTGATGTATGAACAGAACCATACCAGGACTGAAGTGTGAATGGAGCCATACCAGGACTGAAGTATGAATGGAACCATACCAGGACTGAAGTATGAACGGAACCATACCAGGACTGAGGTATGAATGGAGCCATACCAGGGCTTATGTATGAACAGAACCATACTAGGACTGAAGTATGAATGGAACCATGCCAGGACTGAAGTATGAACGGAACCATACCAGGACTGAGGTATGAATGGAGCCATACCAGGGCTTATGTATGAACAGAACCATACTAGGACTGAAGTATGAATGGAGCCATACCAGGACTGAGGTATGAATGGAGCCATACCAGGGCTGATGTATGAACAGAACCATACCAGGA
The DNA here is from genome assembly GCF_964261635.1 of Lissotriton helveticus. Classification (NCBI taxonomy): domain Eukaryota; kingdom Metazoa; phylum Chordata; class Amphibia; order Caudata; family Salamandridae; genus Lissotriton; species Lissotriton helveticus. Next base: position 28,711,918 of record NC_136057.1, on the reverse strand, counting down.
CTGAAGTGTGAATGGAGCCATACCAGGACTGAAGTATGAATGGAACCATACCAGGACTGACATAAGAACTAAATCATACCAATCGCTGAAGTAAGAATGGAGCCATGCCAGGACTGAAGTATAAATGGAGCCATACCAGGATGGAAGTATGAACGGAACCATACCAGGGCTGAAGTATGAATGGAGCCATACCAGGGCAGAAGTATGAATGGAACCATACCAGGCCTGAAGTATGAATGGAGCCATGCCAGGACTGAAGTATGAATGGAACCATACCAGGACTGAAGTATGAATGGAGCCATGCCAGGACTGAAGTATGAATGGAGCCATACCAGGACTGAAGTATGAATGGAGCCATACCAGGTCTGACGTATGAATGGAGCCATACCAGGACTGAAGTATGAATGGAGCAATACCAGTACTGAAGTATGAACTGAGCCATACCAGGACTGAAGTATGAATGGAGCCATACCGGGACTGAAGTATGAATCGAGCCATACCAGTACTGAAGTATGAATGGAACCATGCCAGGACTGAAGTATGAATGGAGCCATACCAGGACTGAAGTATGAATGGAACCATACCAGGACTGACATAAGAACTAAATCATACCAGTCGCTGAAGAAAGAATGGAGCCATGCCAGGACTGAAGTATAAATGGAGCCATACCATGATGGAAGTATGAATGGAGCCATACCAGGACTGAGGTATGAATGGAGCCATACCAGGACTACAGTATGAATGGAGCCATACCAGGTCTGAAGTATGAATGGAGCCATCCCAGGTCTGAAGTATGAATGGAGCCATACCAGGGCTGAAGAATGAATGGAGCCATACCAGGACTGAAGTATGAATGGAGCCATACCAGGACTGCAGTATGAATGGAGCCATACCAGGACTGAAGTATGAAAGGAACCATACCAGGACTGAAGTATGAATGGAACCATACAGGACTGAAGTATGAACGTAGCCACTCTGGGACTGAAGTATGAACTGAACCATACCAGACCTGAAGTATGAATGGAACCATGCCAGGACTGAAGTATGAATGGAGCCATACCAGGACTGAAATATGAATGGAACCATGCCAGGACTGAAGTATGAATGGAACCATGCCAGGACTGAAGTATGAATGGAGCCATACCAGGACTGAAATATGAATGGAACCATGCCAGGGCTGAAGTATGAATGGAGCCATACCAGGACTGAAATATGAATGGAACCATACCAGGACTGAAGTATGAATGGAGCCACACCAGGACTGCAGTATGAATGGAGCGATACCAGGACTGAGGTATGAATGGAGCCATACCAGGACTGCAGTATGAATGGAGCCATACCAGGTCTGAAGTATGAATGGAACCATCCCAGGTCTGAAGTATGAATGGAGCCATACCAGGACTGAAGTATGAATGGAACCATACCAGGACTGAAGTATGAATGGAGCCATACCAGGACTGAAGTATGAATGGAGCCATACCAGTACTGAAGTATGAACGGATCCATACCAGGACTGAGGTATGAATGGAACCATACAGGACGGAAGTATGAACGTAGCCACTCTGGGACTGAAGTATGAACTGAAACATACCAGACCTGAAGTATGAATGGAACCATCCCAGGTCTGAATTATGAATCAACCATACCAAGACTGAAGTATGGACGGAACCATGCCAGGACTGAAGTACTAATGGACCCATGCCAGGACTGAAGTACGAATGGAGCCATACCAGGACTGAAGTATGAATCGAGCCATACCAGGACTGAAGTATGAATGGAACCAAACTAGGACTGAGGTATGAATAGAATCATACCAGGACAGAAAGGTGAAAGGAGTCATACCAGGACTGAAGTATGAATGGAGTCACACCAGGACTGCAGTATGAACGGAGCCATACCAGGACTGAAGTATGAACAGGACCATACCAGGACTGCAGTATGAATGGAGCCATACCAGGGCTGATGTATGAACAGAACCATGCCAGGGCTGAAGTATGAACAGAACCATGCCAGGACTGAAGTATGACTGGAATCATACCAGGACTGAAGTATGAATCGAGCCATACCAGGACTGAAATATGAATGGAACCAAACCAGGACAGAAGAGTGAAAGGAGTCATACCAGGACTGAAGTGTGAATGGAGCCACACCAGGACTGCAGTATGAACGGAGCCATACCAGGACTGAAGTATGAACAGAACCATACCAGGACTGCAGTATGAATGGAGCCATACCAGGGCTGCTGTATGAACAGAACCATGCCAGGGCTGAAGTATGAACAGAACCATGCCAGGACTGAAGTATGACTGGAATCATACCAGGACTGAAGTATGAATGAAGCCGTACCAGGACTGAAGTATGAATGGAGCCATGCCAGGACTGAAGTATGAACAGAACCATACCAGGACTGATGTATGAATGGAGCCATACCAGGACTGAAGTATGAATGGAGCCATACAAGGACTAAAGTATGAATGGAGCCATACCAGGACTGAAATATGAATGGAACCATGCCAGGGCTGAAGTATGAAGGGAGCCATACCAGGACTGAAATATGAATGGACCCATACCAGGACTGAAGTATGAATGGAGCCACACCAGGACTGCAGTATGAATGGAGCCATACCAGGACTGAGGTATGAATGGAGGCATACCAGGACTGCAGTATGAATGGAGCCATACCAGGTCTGAAGTATGAATGGAACCATCCCAGGTCTGAAGTATGAATGGAGCCATACCAGGACTGAAGTATGAATGGAACCATACCAGGACTGAAGTATGAATGGAGCCATACCAGGACTGAAGTATGAATGGAGCCATACCAGGACTGAAGTATGAATGGATCCATACCAGGACTGAGGTATGAATGGAACCATACCAGGACTGAAGTATGAACGTAGCCACTCTGGGACTGAAGCATGAACTGAACCATACCAGACCTGAAGTATGAATGGAACCATCCCAGGTCTGAATTATGAATCAACCATACCAAGACTGAAGTATGAACGGAACCATGCCAGGACTGAAGTACTAATGGACCAATGCCAGGACTGAAGTACGAATGGAGCCATCCAGGACTGAAGTATGAATCGAGCCATACCAGGACTGAAATATGAATGGAACCAAACTAGGACTGAGGTATGAATAGAATCATACCAGGACAGAAGAGTGAAAGGAGTCATACCAGGACTGAAGTATTAATGGAGCCACACCAGGACTGCAGTATGAACGGAGCCATACCAGGACTGAAGAATGAACAGAACCATACCAGGACTGCAGTATGAATGGAGCCATACCAGGGCTGATGTATTAACAGAACCATGCCAGTGCTGAAGTATGAACAGAACCATGCCAGGACTGAAGTATGACTGGAATCATACCAGGACTGAAGTATGAATGGAGCCATACCAGGACTGAAGTATGAATGAAGCCATGCCATGACTGAAGTATGAACAGAACCATACCAGGACTGATGTATGAATGGAGCCATACCACGCCTGAAGTATGAATGGAGCCACACCAGGACTGAAGTATGAACGGAGCCATACCAGGACTGAAGTATGAACTGAGCCATACCAGGACTGAAGTACGAATGGAGCCATACCAGGACTGAAATATGAATGGAACCATACCAGGACTGAGGTATGAATGGATCCATACCAGGACTGAGGTACGAATGGAGCCATACCAGGACTGAAGTATGAACGGAGTCATACCAGGACTGAAGTATGAACTGAGCCATACCAGGACTGAAGTACGAATGGAGCCATACCAGGACTGAAATATGAATGGAACCATACCAGGACTGAGGTATGAATGGATCCATACCAGGACTGAGGTACGAATGGAGCCATGCCAGTGCTGAAGTATGAACAGAACCATGCCAGGACTGAAGTATGACTGGAATCATACCAGGACTGAAGTATGAATGGAGCCATACCAGGACTGAAGTATGAATGAAGCCATGCCAGGACTGAAGTATGAACGGAGCCATACCAGGACTGAAGTATGAACTGAGCCATACCAGGACTGAAGTATGAATGGAACCAAACTAGGACTGAGGTATGAATAGAATCATACCAGGACAGAAGAGTGAAAGGAGTCATACCAGGACTGAAGTATGAATGGAGCCACACCAGGACTGAAGTATGAACGGAGCCATACCAGGACTGAAGTATGAACAGAACCATACCAGGACTGCAGTATGAATGGAGCCATACCAGGGCTGATGTATGAACAGAACCATGCCAGGGCTGAAGTATGAACAGAACCATGCCAGGACTGAAGTATGACTGGAATCATACCAGGACTGAAGTATGAATCGAGCCATACCAGGACTGAAATATGAATGGAACCAAACTAGGACTGAGGTATGAATAGAATCATACCAGGACAGAAGAGTGAAAGGAGTCATACCAGGACTGAAGTGTGAATGGAGCCACACCAGGACTGCAGTATGAACGGAGCCATACCAGGGCTGCTGTATGAACAGAACAATGCCAGGGCTGAAGTATGAACAGAACCATGCCAGGACTGAAGTATGACTGGAATCATACCTGGACTGAAGTATGAATGAAGCCGTACCAGGACTGAAGTATGAATGGAGCCATGCCAGGACTGAAGTATGAACAGAACCATACCAGGACTGATGTATGAATGGAGCCATACCAGGACTGAAGTATGAATGGAGCCATACAAGGACTAAAGTATGAATGGAACCATACCAGGACTGAAGTATGAACGGAGCCATACCAGGACTGAAGTATGAACTGAGCCATACCAGGATTAAAGTATGAATGGAGCCATACCGGGACTGAAGTATGAATGGAGCCATACCAGTACTGAAGTATGAACTGAGCCATACCAGTACCTGAAGTATGAATGGAACCATGCCAGGACTGAAGTATGAATGGAACCATACCAGGACTGAAGTATGAATGGAGCCATACCAGGACTGAAATATGAATGGAACCATGCCAGGGCTGAAGTATGAAGGGAGCCATACCAGGACTGAAATATGAATGGATCCATACCAGGACTGAAGTATGAATGGAGCCACACCAGGACTGCAGTATGAATGGAGCCATACCAGGACTGAGGTATGAATGGAGGCATACCAGGTCTGAAGTATGAATGGAACCATCCCAGGTCTGAAGTATGAATGGAGCCATACCAGGACTGAAGTATGAATGGAACAATACCAGGACTGAAGTATGAATGGAGCCATACCAGGACTGAAGTATGAATGGAGCCATACCAGGACTGAAGTATGAATGGATCCATACCAGGACTGAGGTATGAATGGAACCATACCAGGACTGAAGTATGAACATAGCCACTCTGGGACTGAAGCATGAACTGAACCATACCAGACCTGAAGTATGAATGGAACCATCCCAGGTCTGAATTATGAATCAACCATACCAAGACTGAAGTATGAACGGAACCATGCCAGGACTGAAGTACTAATGGACCAATGCCAGGACTGAAGTACGAATGGAGCCATCCAGGACTGAAGTATGAATCGAGCCATACCAGGACTGAAATATGAATGGAACCAAACTAGGACTGAGGTATGAATAGAATCATACCAGGACAGAAGAGTGAAAGGAGTCATACCAGGACTGAAGTGTGAATGGAGCCACACCAGGACTGCAGTATGAACGGAGCCATACCAGGACTGCAGTATGAATGGAGCCATACCAGGGCTGATGTATTAACAGAACCATGCCAGTGCTGAAGTATGAACAGAACCATGCCAGGACTGAAGTATGACTGGAATCATACCAGGACTGAAGTATGAATGGAGCCATACCAGGACTGAAGTATGAATGAAGCCATGCCAGGACTGAAGTATGAACAGAACCATACCAGGACTGATGTATGAATGGAGCCATACCAGGCCTGAAGTATGAATGGAGCCATACCAGGACTGATGTATGAATGGAGCCATACCACGCCTGAAGTATGAATGGAGCCACACCAGGACTGAAGTATGAACTGAGCCATACCAGGACTGAAGTACGAATGGAGCCATACCAGGACTGAAATATGAATGGAACCATACCAGGACTGAGGTATGAATGGATCCATACCAGGACTGAGGTACGAAGGGAGCCATACCAGGACTGAAGTATGAACGGAGTCATACCAGGACTGAAGTATGAACTGAGCCATACCAGGACTGAAGTACGAATGGAGCCATACCAGGACTGAAATATGAATGGAACCATACCAGGACTGAGGTATGAATGGATCCATACCAGGACTGAGGTACGAATGGAGCCATGCCAGTGCTGAAGTATGAACAGAACCATTCCAGGACTGAAGTATGACTGGAATCATACCAGGACTGAAGTATGAATGGAGCCATACCAGGACTGAAGTATGAATGAAGCCATGCCAGGACTGAAGTATGAACAGAACCATACCAGGACTGATGTATGAATGGAGCCATACCACGCCTGAAGTATGAATGGAGCCATACCAGGACTGAAGTATGAACGGAGCCATACCAGGACTGAAGTATGAACTGAGCCATACCAGGACTGAAGTATGAATGGAGCCATACCGGGACTGAAGTATGAATGGAGCCATACCAGAACTGAAGTATGAATGGAACCATGCCAGGACTGAAGTATGAATGGAACCATGCCAGGACTGAAGTATGAATGGAGCCATGCCAGGACTGAAGTATGAATAGAGCCATACCAGGACTGAAATATGAATGGAACCATGCCAGGACTGAAGTACGAATGGAGCCATACCAGGACTGAAATATGTATGGAACCATACCAGGACTGAGGTATGAATGGATCCATACCAGGACTGAGGTACGAATGGAGCCATACCAGGGCTGATGTATGAACAGAACCATACTAGGACTGAAGTATGAATGGAGCCATACCAGGACTGAGGTATGAATGGAGCCATACCAGGGCTGATGTATGAACAGAACCATACCAGTCGCTGAAGTATGAATGGAGCCATACCAGGATGGAAGTATGAACGGAACCATACCAGGGCTGAAGTATGAATGGAACCATGCCAGGACTGAAGTATGAATGGAGCCATACCAGGACTGAAGTATGAATGGAGCCATGCCAGTTGCTGAAGTATCAATGGAGCCATACCAGGGCAGAAGTATGAGTGGAACCATACCAGGCCTGAAGTATGAATGGAGCCATGCCAGGACTGAAATATGAATGGAACCATACCAGGACTGAAGTATGAATGGAGCCACACCAGGACTGCAGTATGAATGGAGCCATACCAGGACTGCAGTATGAATGGAGCCATACCAGGGCTGATGTATGAACAGAACCATACTAGGACTGAAGTATGAATGGAGCCATACCAGGACTGAGGTATGAATGGAGCCATACCCGGGCTGATGTATGAACAGAACCATACCAGGACTGAAGTGTGAATGGAGCCATACCAGGACTGAAGTATGAATGGAACCATACCAGGACTGACATAAGAACTAAATCATACCAGTCGCTGAAGTAAGAATGGAGCCAAGCCAGGACTGAAGTATAAATGGAGCCATACCATGATGGAAGCATGAATGGAACCATACCAGGGCTGAAGTATGAATGGAACCATGCCAGGACTGAAGTATGAATGGAACCATACCAGGACTGAAGTATGAATGGAGCCATACCAGGACTGAAGTATGAATGGAGCCATACCAGTCGCTGAAGTATGAATGGAGCCATACCAGGGCAGAAGTATGAATGGAACCATACCAGGACTGAAGTATGAATGGAGCCATACCAGGACTGAAGTATGAATGGAGCCATACCAGTCGCTGAAGTATGAATGGAGCCATACCAGGCCTGAAGTATGAATGGAGCCATGCAAAGACTGAAGTATGAATGGAGCCATACCAGGACTGAAGTATGAATGGAGCCATACCAGGACTGTAGTATGAATGAAGCCATACCAGGACTGAAGTATGAACGGAGCCATACCACGACTGAAGAATGAATGGAGCCATACCAGGACTGATGTATGAACAGAACCATACCAGGACTGAAGTATGAATGGAGCCATACCAGGCCTGAAGTATGAATGGAGCCATACCAGAGCTGATGTATGGATGGAACCATACCAGGACTGAAGTATGAATGGAACCATACCAGGACTGAAGTATGAATGGAGCCATACCAGGACTGAAGTATGAATGGAGCCATGCCAGGACTGAAGTATGAATGGAGCCATACCAGGACTGAAGTATGAATGGAGCCATACCAGGACTGCAGTATGATTGGAACCATACCAGGACTGAAGTATGAATGGAGCCATACCAGGACTGAAGTATGAATGGAACCATACCAGGACTGAAGTATGAATGGAGCCATACCAGGACTGAAGTATGAATGGAACCATGCCAGGACTGAAGTATGAATGGAGCCATACCAGGACTGAAGTATGAATGGAGCCGTACCAGGACTTAAGTATGAATGGAGCCATGCCAGGACTGAAGTATGAACAGAACCATACCAGGACTGATGTATGAATGGAGCCATACCAGGACTGAAGTATGAATGGAGCCGTACCACGCCTGAAGTATGAATGGAGCCATACCAGGACTGAAGTATGAACTGAGCCATGCCAGGACTGAAGTATGAATGGAACCATACCAGGACTGAAGTATGAATGAAGCCATACCAGGACTGAAATAGTATGAATGGAACCATGCCAGGACTGAAGTATGAACCGAGCCATACCAGGACTGAAGTATGAACAGAACCATACCAGGACTGAAGTATGAATGGAACCATACCAGGACTGAGGTATGAATGGAGCCATACCAGGGCTGATGTATGAACAGAACCATACCAGGACTGAAGTGTGAATGGAGCCATACCAGGACTGAAGTATGAATGGAACCATACCAGGACTGAAGTATGAATGGAGCCATACCAGGACTGAAATAGTATGAATGGAACCATGCCAGGACTGAAGTATGAACGGAGCCATACCAGGACTGAAGTATGAACAGAACCATACCAGGACTGAAGTATGAATGGAACCATACCAGGACTGAGGTATGAATGGAGCCATACCAGGGCTGATGTATGAACAGAACCATACCAGGACTGAAGTGTGAATGGAGCCATACCAGGACTGAAGTATGAATGGAACCATACCAGGACTGAAGTATGAACGGAACCATACCAGGACTGAGGTATGAATGGAGCCATACCAGGGCTTATGTATGAACAGAACCATACTAGAACTGAAGTATGAATGGAACCATGCCAGGACTGAAGTATGAGCGGAACCATACCAGGACTGAGGTATGAATGGAGCCATACCAGGGCTTATGTATGAACAGAACCATACTAGGACTGAAGTATGAATGGAGCCATACCAGGACTGAGGTATGAATGGAGCCATACAAGGGCTGATGTATGAACAGAACCATACCAGGACTGAAGTGTGAATGGAGCCATACCAGGACTGAAGTATGAATGGAACCATACCAGGACTGACATAAGAACTAAATCATACCAATCGCTGAAGTAAGAATGGAGCCATGCCAGGACTGAAGTATAAATGGAGCCATACCAGGATGGAAGTATGAACGGAACCATACCAGGGCTGAAGTATGAATGGAACCATGCCAGGACCGAAGTATGAATGGAACCATACCAGGACTGAAGTATGAATGGAGCCATACCAGGACTGAAGTATGAATGGAGCCATACCAGTCGCTGAAGTATGAATGGAGCCATACCAGGGCAGAAGTATGAATGGAACCATACCAGGCCTCAAGTATGAATGGAGCCATGCCAGGACTGAAGTATGAATGGAACCATACCAGGACTGAAGTATGAATGGAGCCATGCCAGGACTGAAGTATGAATGGAGCCATACCAGGACTGAAGTATGAATGGAGCCGTACCAGGACTGACGTATGAATGGAGCCATACCAGGACTGAAGTATGAATGGAGCAATACCAGTACTGAAGTATGAACTGAGCCATACCAGGACTGAAGTATGAATGGAGCCATACCGGGACTGAAGTATGAATGGAGCCATACCAGTACTGAAGTATGAATGGAACCATGCCAGGACTGAAGTATGAATGGAGCCATACCAGGACTGAAGTATGAATGGAACCATACCAGGACTGACATAAGAACTAAATCATACCAGTCGCTGAAGAAAGAATGGAGCCATGCCAGGACTGAAGTATAAATGGAGCCATACCATGATGGAAGTATGAATGGAGCCATGCCAGTTGCTGAAGTATCAATGGAGCCATACCAGGGCAGAAGTATGAATGGAACCATACCAGGCCTGAAGTATGAATGGAGCCATGCCAGGACTGAAATATGAATGGAACCATACCAGGACTGAAGTATGAATGGAGCCACACCAGGACTGCAGTATGAATGGAGCCATACCAGGACTGCAGTATGAATGGAGCCATACCAGGGCTGATGTATGAACAGAACCATACTAGGACTGAAGTATGAATGGAGCCATACCAGGACTGAGGTATGAATGGAGCCATACCCGGGCTGATGTATGAACAGAACAATACCAGGACTGAAGTGTGAATGGAGCCATACCAGGACTGAAGTATGAATGGAACCATACCAGGACTGACATAAGAACTAAATCATACCAGTCGCTGAAGTAAGAATGGAGCCATGCCAGGACTGAAGTATAAATGGAGCCATACCATGATGGAAGCATGAATGGAACCATACCAGGACTGAAGTATGAATGGAGCCATACCAGTCGCTGAAGTATGAATGGAGCCATACCAGGGCAGAAGTATGAATGGAACCATACCAGGACTGAAGTATGAATGGAGCCATACCAGGACTGAAGTATGAATGGAGCCATACCAGTCGCTGAAGTATGAATGGAGCCATACCAGGCCTGAAGTATGAATGGAGCCATGCAAAGACTGAAGTATGAATGGAGCCATACCAGGACTGAAGTATGAATGGAGCCATACCAGGACTGTAGTATGAATGAAGCCATACCACGACTGAAGTATGAACGGAGCCATACCAGGACTGAAGTATGAATGGAACCATACCAGGACTGACATAAGAACTAAATCATACCAGTCGCTGAAGAAAGAATGGAGCCATGCCAGGACTGAAGTATAAATGGAGCCATACCATGATGGAAGTATGAATGGAGCCATACCAGGACTGAGGTATGAATGGAGCCATACCAGGACTACAGTATGAATGGAGCCATACCAGGTCTGAAGTATGAATGGAGCCATCCCAGGTCTGAAGTATGAATGGAGCCATACCAGGGCTGAAGAATGAATGGAGCCATACCAGGACTGAAGTATGAATGGAGCCATACCAGGACTGCAGTATGAATGGAGCCATACCAGGACTGACGTATGAATGGAACCATACCAGGACTGAAGTATGAATGGAACCATACAGGACTGAAGTATGAACGTAGCCACTCTGGGACTGAAGTATGAACTGAACCATACCAGACCTGAAGTATGAATGGAACCATGCCAGGACTGAAGTATGAATGGAGCCATACCAAGACTGAAATATGAATGGAACCATGCCAGGACTGAAGTATGAATGGAACCATGCCAGGACTGAAGTATGAATGGAGCCATACCAGGACTGAAATATGAATGGAACCATGCCAGGGCTGAAGTATGAATGGAGCCATACCAGGACTGAAATATGAATGGAACCATACCAGGACTGAAGTATGAATGGAGCCACACCAGGACTGCAGTATGAATGGAGCCATACCAGGACTGAGGTATGAATGGAGCCATACCAGGACTGCAGTATGAATGGAGCCATACCAGGTCTGAAGTATGAATGGAACCATCCCAGGTCTGAAGTATGAATGGAGCCATACCAGGACTGAAGTATGATTGGAACCATACCAGGACTGAAGTATGAATGGAGCCATACCAGGACTGAAGTATGAATGGAGCCATACCAGGACTGAAGTATGAACGGATCCATACCAGGACTGAGGTATGAATGGAACCATACAGGACGGAAGTATGAACGTAGCCACTCTGGGACTGAAGTATGAACTGAACCATACCAGACCTGAAGTATGAATGGAACCATCCCAGGTCTGAATTATGAATCAACCATACCAAGACTGAAGTATGGACGGAACCATGCCAGGACTGAAGTACTTATGGACCCATGCCAGGACTGAAGTACGAATGGAGCCATACCAGGACTGAAGTATGAATCGAGCCATACCAGGACTGAAATATGAATGGAACCAAACTAGGACTGAGGTATGAATAGAATCATACCAGGACAGAAGAGTGAAAGGAGTCATACCAGGACTGAAGTATGGATGGAGCCACACCAGGACTGCAGTATGAACGGAGCCATACCAGGACTGAAGTATGAACAGAACCATACCAGGACTGCAGTATGAATGGAGCCATACCAGGGCTGATGTATGAACAGAACCATGCCAGGGCTGAAGTATGAACAGAACCATGCCAGGACTGAAGTATGACTGGAATCATACCAGGACTGAAGTATGAATCAAGCCATACCAGGACTGAAATATGAATGGAACCAAACTAGGACTGAGGTATGAATAGAATCATACCAGGACAGAAGAGTGAAAGGAGTCATACCAGGACTGAAGTATGAATGGAGCCACACCAGGACTGCAGTATGAACGGAGCCATACCAGGACTGAAGTATGAACAGAACCATACCAGGACTGCAGTATGAATGGAGCCATACCAGGGCTGATGTATGAACAGAACCATGCTAGGGCTGAAGTATGAACAGAACCATGCCAGGACTGAAGTATGACTGGAATCATACCAGGACTGAAGTATGAATGAAGCCGTACCAGGACTGAAGTATGAATGGAGCCATGCCAGGACTGAAGTATCAACAGAACCATACCAGGACTGATGTATGAATGGAGCCATACCAGGACTGAAGTATGAATGGAGCCATACAAGGACTAAAGTATGAATGGAACCATACCAGGACTGAAGTATGAACGGAGCCATACCAGGACTGAAGTATGAACTGAGCCATACCAGGATTGAAGTATGAATGGAGCCATACCGGGACTGAAGTATGAATGGAGCCATACCAGTACTGAAGTATGAACTGAGCCATACCAGTCGCTGAAGTATGAATGGAACCATGCCAGGACTGAAGTATGAATGGAACCATGCCAGGACTGAAGTATGAATGGAGCCATACCAGGACTGAAATATGAATGGAACCATGCCAGGGCTGAAGTATGAAGGGAGCCATACCAGGACTGAAATATGAATGGACCCATACCAGGACTGAAGTATGAATGGAGCCACACCAGGACTGCAGTATGAATGGAGCCATACCAGGACTGAGGTATGAATGGAGGCATACCAGGACTGCAGTATGAATGGAGCCATACCAGGTCTGAAGTACGAATGGAACCATCCCAGGTCTGAAGTATGAATGGAGCCATACCAGGACTGAAGTATGAATGGAACCATACCAGGACTGAAGTATGAATGGAGCCATACCAGGACTGAAGTATGAATGGAGCCATACCAGGACTGAAGTATGAATGGATCCATACCAGGACTGAGGTATGAATGGAACCATACCAGGACTGAAGTATGAACGTAGCCACTCTGGGACTGAAGCATGAACTGAACCATACCAGACCTGAAGTATGAATGGAACCATCCCAGGTCTGAATTATGAATCAACCATACCAAGACTGAAGTATGAACGGAACCATGCCAGGACTGAAGTACTAATGGACCCATGCCAGGACTGAAGTACGAATGGAGCCATACCAGGACTGAAGTATGAATCGAGCCATACCAGGACTGAAATATGAATGGAACCAAACTAGGACTGAGGTATGAATAGAATCATACCAGGACAGAAGAGTGAAAGGAGTCATACCAGGACTGAAGTATGAATGGAGCCACACCAGGACTGCAGTATGAACGGAGCCATACCAGGACTGAAGAATGAACAGAACCATACCAGGGCTGAAGTATGAACAGAACCATACCAGGACTGCAGTATGAATGGAGCCATACCAGTGCTGAAGTATGAACAGAACCATGCCAGGACTGAAGTATGACTGGAATCATACCAGGACTGAAGTATGAATGAAGCCGTACCAGAACTGAAGTATGAATGGAGCCATGCCAGGACTGAAGTATGAACAGAACCATACCAGGACTGATGTATGAATGGAGCCATACCACGCCTGAAGTATGAATGGAGCCATACCAGGACTGAAGTATGAACGGAGCCATACCAGGACTGAAGTATTAACTGAGCCATACCAGGACTGAAGTATGAATGGAGCCATACCGGGACTGAAGTATGAATGGAGCCATACCAGTACTGAAGTATGAATGGAACCATGCCAGGACTGAAGTATGAATGGAACCATGCCAGGACTGAAGTATGAATGGAACCATGCCAGGACTGAAGTATGAATGGAGCCATACCAGGACTGAAATATGAATGGAACCATGCCAGGACTGAAGTACGAATGGAGCCATACCAGGACTGAAACATGAATGGAACCATACCAGGACTGAGGTATGAATGGATCCATACCAGGACTGAGGTACGAATGGAGCCATACCAGGGCTGATGTATGAACAGAACCATACCAGTCGCTGAAGTATGAATGGAGCCATACCAGGATGGAAGTATGAACGGAACCATACCAGGGCTGAAGTATGAATGGAACCATGCCAGGACTGAAGTATGAATGGAACCATACCAGGACTGAAGTATGAATGCAGCCATACCAGGACTGAAGTATGAATGGAGCCATACCAGTTGCTGAAGTATCAATGGAGCCATACCAGGGCAGCAGTATGAATGGAACCATACCAGGCCTGAAGTATGAATGGAGCCATGCCAGGACTGAAGTATGAATGGAACCATACCAGGACTGAAGTATGAATGGAGCCATGCCAGGACTGAAGCATGAATGGAGCCATGCCAGGACTGAAGTATGAATGGAGCCATACCAGGACTGAAGTATGAATGGAGCCGTACCAGGACTGAAGTATGAACTGAGCCATACCAGGACTGAAGTATGAATGGAGCCATACCGGGACTGAAGTATGAATGGAGCCATACTAGTACTGAAGTATGAACTGAGCCATACCAGTCGCTGAAGTATGAATGTAACCATGCCAGGACTGGAGTATGAATGGAGCCATACCAGGACTGAAATATGAATGGAACCATGCCAGGACTGAAGTGTGAATGGAGCCATACCAGGACTGAAATATGAATGGAACCATACCAGGACTGAAGTATGAATGGAGCCACACCAGGACTGCAGTATGAATGGAGCCATACCAGGACTGCAGTATGAATGGAGCCATACCAGGGCTGATGTATGAACAGAACCATACTAGGACTGAAGTATGAATGGAGCCATACCAGGACTGAAGTGTGAATGGAGCCATACCAGGACTGAAGTATGAATGGAACCATACCAGGACTGACATAAGAACTAAATCATACCAGTCGCTGAAGTAAGAATGGAGCCATGCCAGGACTGAAGTATAAATGGAGCCATACCATGATGGAAGTATGAATGGAACCATACCAGGGCTGAAGTATGAATGGAAACATGCCAGGACTGAAGTATGAATGGAACCATACCAGGACTGAAGTATGAATGGAGCCATACCAGGACTGAAGTATGAATGGAGACATACCAGTCGCTGAAGTATGAATGGAGCCATACCAGGGCAGAAGTATGAATGGAACCATACCAGGACTGAAGTATGAATGGAGCCATACCAGGATTGAAGTATGAATGGAGCCATACCAGTTGCTGAAGTATGAATGGAGCCATACCAGGACTGAAGTATGAATGGAGCCATACCAGTACTGAAGTATGAATGGAACCATGCCAGGGCTGAAGTATGAATGAAACCATGCCAGGACTGAAGTATGAATGGAGCCATATCAGGACTGAAATATGAATGGAACCATGCCAGGACTGAAGTACGAATGGAGCCATACCAGGACTGAAATATGAATGGAACCATACCAGGACTGAGGTATGAATGGATCCATACCAGGACTAAGGTACGAATGGAGCCATACCAGGGCTGATGTATGAACAGAACCATACTAGGACTGAAGTATGAATGGAGCCATACCAGGACCGAGGTATGAATGGAGCCATACCAGGGCTGATGTATGAACAGAACCATACCAGTCGCTGAAGTATGAATGGAGCCATACCAGGATGGAAGTATGAACGGAACCATACCAGGGCTGAAGTATGAATGGAACCATGCCAGGACTGAAGTATGAATGGAACCATACCAGGACTGAAGTATGAATGGAGCAATACCAGGACTGAAGTATGAATGGAGCCACACCAGTTGCTGAAGTATCAATGGAGCCATACCAGGGCAGAAGTATGAATGGAACCATACCAGGCCTGAAGTATGAATGGAGCCATGCCAGGACTGAAGTATGAATGGAACCATACCAGGACTGAAGTATGAATGGAGCCATGCCAGGACTGAAGCATGAATGGAGCCATGCCAGGACTGAAGTATGAATGGAGCCATACCAGGACTGAAGTATGAATGGAGCCGTACCAGGACTGAAGTATGAACTGAGCCATACCAGGACTGAAGTATGAATGGAGCCATACCGGGACTGAAGTATGAATGGAGCCATACTAGTACTGAAGTATGAACTGAGCCATACCAGGACTGAAATATGAATGGAACCATGCCAGGACTGAAGTGTGAATGGAGCCATTCCAGGACTTAAATATGAATGGAACCATACCAGGACTGAAGTATGAATGGAGCCACACCAGGACTGCAGTATGAATGGAGCCATACCAGGACTGCAGTATGAATGGAGCCATACCAGGGCTGATGTATGAACAGAACCATACTAGGACTGAAGTATGAATGGAGCCATACCAGGACTGAGGTATGAATGGAGCCATACCAGGGCTGATGTATGAACAGAACCATACCAGGACTGAAGTGTGAATGGAGCCATACCAGGACTGAAGTATGAATGGAACAATACCAGGACTGACATAAGAACTAAATCATACCAGTCGCTGAAGTAAGAATGGAGCCATGCCAGGACTGAAGTATAAATGGAGCCATACCATGATGGAAGTATGAATGGAACCATACCAGGGCTGAAGTATGAATGGAACCATGCCAGGACTGAAGTATGAATGGAACCATACCAGGACTGAAGTATGAATGGAGCCATACCAGGCCTGAAGTATGAATGGAGCCATACCAGTCGCTGAAGTATGAATGGAGCCATACCAGGGCAGAAGTATGAATGGAACCATACCAGGACTGAAGTATGAATGGAGCCATACCAGGACTGAAGTATGAATGGAGCCATACCAGTCGCTGAAGTATGAATGGAGCCATACCAGGCCTGAAGTATGAATGGAGCCATGCAAAGACTGGAGTATTAATGGAGCCATACCAGGACTGAAGTATGAATGGAGCCATACCAGGACTGTAGTATGAATGGAGCCATACCAGGACTGAAGTATGAACGGAGCCATACCACGACTGAAGAATGAATGGAGCCATACCAGGACTGATGTATGAACAGAACCATACCAGGACTGAAGTATGAATGGAGCCATACCAGGCCTGAAGTATGAATGGAGCCATACCAGAGCTGATGTATGGATGGAACCATACCAGGACTGAAGTATGAATGGAACCATACCAGGACTGAAGTATGAATGGAACCATACCAGGACTGAAGTATGAATGGAGCCATGCCAGGACTGAAGTATGAATGGAGCCATACCAGGACTGAAGTATGAATGGAGCCATACCAGGACTGCAGTATGATTGGAACCATACCAGGACTGAAGTATGAATGGAGCCATACCAGGAATGAAGTATGATGAATGGAACCATACCAGGACTGAAGTATGAATGGAGCCATACCAGGACTGCAGTATGAATGGAACCATACCAGGACTGAAGTATGAATGGAGCCATACCAGGAGTGATGTATGAACAGAACCATACCATTACTGAAGTATGAATGGAGCCATGCCAGGACTGAAGTATGAATGGAGCCATACCAGAGCTGATGTATGGATGGAACCATATCAGGACTGAAGTATGAATGGAACCATACCAGGAATGAAGTATCAATGGAGCCATACCAGAGCTGATGTATGAATGGAGCCATACCGGAACTAAAGTATGAATGGAACCATACCAGGACTGAAGTATGAAGAGAACCATACCATGACTAAAGTATGAATGGAACCATACCAGGACTGAAGTATGAATGGAACCATACCAGGACTGATGTATGAACAGAACCATGCCAGGACTGAAGTATGAACGGAACCATACCAGGGCTGAAGTATGAATGGAACAATGCCAGGACTGAAGTATGAATGGAACTATACCAGGACTGAAGTATGAATGGAGCCATACCAGGACTGAAGTATGAATGGAGCCATACCAGGACTGAAGTATGAACGGATCCATACCATGACTAAAGTATGAATGGAGCCATACCAGGACTGAAGTATGAATGGAACCATACCAGAACTGAAGTATGAATGGAGCCATACCAGGACTGAAGTATGAATGGAGCCATACAAGGACTAAAGTATGAATGGAGCCATACCAGGCCTGAAGTATGAATGGAGCCATACCAGGACTGAAGTATGAATGGAGCCATACCAGGACTGAAGTATGAATGGAGCCATACCAGGACTGAAGTATGAATGGAGCCATACCAGGACTGAGGTATGAATGGAGCCATACCCGGGCTGATGTATGAACAGAACCATACCAGGACTGAAGTGTGAATGGAGCCATACCAGGACTGAAGTAGGAATGGAACCATACCAGGACTGACATAAGAACTAAATCATACCAGTCGCTGAAGTAAGAATGGAGCCATGCCAGGACTGAAGTATAAATGGAGCCATACCATGATGGAAGCATGAATGGAACCATACCAGGGCTGAAGTATGAATGGAACCATGCCAGGACTGAAGTATGAATGGAACCATACCAGGACTGAAGTATGAATGGAGCCATACCAGGACTGAAGTATGAATGGAGCCATACCAGTCGCTGAAGAATGAATGGAGCCATACCAGGGCAGAAGTATGAATGGAACCATACCAGGACTGAAGTATGAATGGAGCCATACCAGGACTGAAGTATGAATGGAGCCATACCAGTCGCTGAAGTATGAATGGAGCCATACCAGGCCTGAAGTATGAATGGAGCCATGCAAAGACTGAAGTATGAATGGAGCCATACCAGGACTGAAGTATGAATGGAGCCATACCAGGACTGTAGTATGAATGAAGCCATACCAGGACTGAAGTATGAACGGAGCCATACCACGACTGAAGAATGAATGGAGCCATACCAGGACTGATGTATGAACAGAACCATACCAGGACTGAAGTATGAATGGAGCCATACCAGGCCTGAAGTATGAATGGAACCATACCAGGACTGAAGTATGAATGGAGCCATACCAGGACTGAAGTATGAATGGAGCCATGCCAGGACTGAAGTATGAATGGAGCCATACCAGGACTGAAGTATGAATGGAGCCATACCAGGACTGAAGTATGAATGGAGCCGTACCAGGACTTAAGTATGAATGGAGCCATGCCAGGACTGAAGTATGGATGGAACCATACCAGGACTGAAGTATGAATGGAACCATACCAGGACTGAAGTATGAATGGAGCCATACCAGGACTGAAGTATGAATGGAGCCATGCCAGGACTGAAGTATGAATGGAGCCATACCAGGACTGAAGTATGAATGGAACCATGCCAGGACTGAAGTATGAATGGAGCCATACCAGGACTGAAGTATGAATGGAGCCGTACCAGGACTTAAGTATGAATGGAGCCATGCCAGGACTGAAGTATGAACAGAACCATACCAGGACTGATGTATGAATGGAGCCATACCAGGACTGAAGTATGAATGGAGCCGTACCACGCCTGAAGTATGAATGGAGCCATACCAGGACTGAAGTATGAACTGAGCCATGCCAGGACTGAAGTATGAATGGAACCATACCAGGACTGAAGTATGAATGAAGCCATACCAGGACTGAAATAGTATGAATGGAACCATGCCAGGACTGAAGTATGAACGGAGCCATACCAGGACTGAAGTATGAACAGAACCATACCAGGACTGAAGTATGAATGGAACCATACCAGGACTGAGGTATGAATGGAGCCATACCAGGGCTGATGTATGAACAGAACCATACCAGGACTGAAGTGTGAATGGAGCCATACCAGGACTGAAGTATGAATGGAACCATACCAGGACTGAAGTATGAATGGAGCCATACCAGGACTGAAATAGTATGAATGGAACCATGCCAGGACTGAAGTATGAACGGAGCCATACCAGGACTGAAGTATGAACAGAACCATACCAGGACTGAAGTATGAATGGAACCATACCAGGACTGAGGAATGAATGGAGCCATACCAGGGCTGATGTATGAACAGAACCATACCAGGACTGAAGTGTGAATGGAGCCATACCAGGACTGAAGTATGAATGGAACCATACCAGGACTGAAGTATGAACGGAACCATACCAGGACTGAGGTATGAATGGAGCCATACCAGGGCTTATGTATGAACAGAACCATACTAGGACTGAAGTATGAATGGAACCATGCCAGGACTGAAGTATGAGCGGAACCATACCAGGACTGAGGTATGAATGGAGCCATACCAGGGCTTATGTATGAACAGAACCATACTAGGACTGAAGTATGAATGGAGCCATACCAGGACTGAGGTATGAATGGAGCCATACAAGGGCTGATGTATGAACAGAACCATACCAGGACTGCAGTATGAATGGAGCCATACCAGTGCTGAAGTATGAACAGAACCATGCCAGGACTGAAGTATGACTGGAATCATACCAGGACTGAAGTATGAATGAAGCCGTACCAGAACTGAAGTATGAATGGAGCCATGCCAGGACTGAAGTATGAACAGAACCATACCAGGACTGATGTATGAATGGAGCCATACCACGCCTGAAGTATGAATGGAGCCATACCAGGACTGAAGTATGAACGGAGCCATACCAGGACTGAAGTATTAACTGAGCCATACCAGGACTGAAGTATGAATGGAGCCATACCGGGACTGAAGTATGAATGGAGCCATACCAGTACTGAAGTATGAATGGAACCATGCCAGGACTGAAGTATGAATGGAACCATGCCAGGACTGAAGTATGAATGGAACCATGCCAGGACTGAAGTATGAATGGAGCCATACCAGGACTGAAATATGAATGGAACCATGCCAGGACTGAAGTACGAATGGAGCCATACCAGGACTGAAACATGAATGGAACCATACCAGGACTGAGGTATGAATGGATCCATACCAGGACTGAGGTACGAATGGAGCCATACCAGGGCTGATGTATGAACAGAACCATACCAGTCGCTGAAGTATGAATGGAGCCATACCAGGATGGAAGTATGAACGGAACCATACCAGGGCTGAAGTATGAATGGAACCATGCCAGGACTGAAGTATGAATGGAACCATACCAGGACTGAAGTATGAATGCAGCCATACCAGGACTGAAGTATGAATGGAGCCATACCAGTTGCTGAAGTATCAATGGAGCCATACCAGGGCAGCAGTATGAATGGAACCATACCAGGCCTGAAGTATGAATGGAGCCATGCCAGGACTGAAGTATGAATGGAACCATACCAGGACTGAAGTATGAATGGAGCCATGCCAGGACTGAAGCATGAATGGAGCCATGCCAGGACTGAAGTATGAATGGAGCCATACCAGGACTGAAGTATGAATGGAGCCGTACCAGGACTGAAGTATGAACTGAGCCATACCAGGACTGAAGTATGAATGGAGCCATACCGGGACTGAAGTATGAATGGAGCCATACTAGTACTGAAGTATGAACTGAGCCATACCAGTCGCTGAAGTATGAATGTAACCATGCCAGGACTGGAGTATGAATGGAGCCATACCAGGACTGAAATATGAATGGAACCATGCCAGGACTGAAGTGTGAATGGAGCCATACCAGGACTGAAATATGAATGGAACCATACCAGGACTGAAGTATGAATGGAGCCACACCAGGACTGCAGTATGAATGGAGCCATACCAGGACTGCAGTATGAATGGAGCCATACCAGGGCTGATGTATGAACAGAACCATACTAGGACTGAAGTATGAATGGAGCCATACCAGGACTGAAGTGTGAATGGAGCCATACCAGGACTGAAGTATGAATGGAACCATACCAGGACTGACATAAGAACTAAATCATACCAGTCGCTGAAGTAAGAATGGAGCCATGCCAGGACTGAAGTATAAATGGAGCCATACCATGATGGAAGTATGAATGGAACCATACCAGGGCTGAAGTATGAATGGAAACATGCCAGGACTGAAGTATGAATGGAACCATACCAGTACTGAAGTATGAATGGAGCCATACCAGGACTGAAGTATGAATGGAGACATACCAGTCGCTGAAGTATGAATGGAGCCATACCAGGGCAGAAGTATGAATGGAACCATACCAGGACTGAAGTATGAATGGAGCCATACCAGGATTGAAGTATGAATGGAGCCATACCAGTCGCTGAAGTATGAATGGAGCCATACCAGGACTGAAGTATGAATGGAGCCATACCAGTACTGAAGTATGAATGGAACCATGCCAGGGCTGAAGTATGAATGAAACCATGCCAGGACTGAAGTATGAATGGAGCCATATCAGGACTGAAATATGAATGGAACCATGCCAGGACTGAAGTACGAATGGAGCCATACCAGGACTGAAATATGAATGGAACCATACCAGGACTGAGGTATGAATGGATCCATACCAGGACTAAGGTACGAATGGAGCCATACCAGGGCTGATGTATGAACAGAACCATACTAGGACTGAAGTATGAATGGAGCCATACCAGGACCGAGGTATGAATGGAGCCATACCAGGGCTGATGTATGAACAGAACCATACCAGTCGCTGAAGTATGAATGGAGCCATACCAGGATGGAAGTATGAACGGAACCATACCAGGGCTGAAGTATGAATGGAACCATGCCAGGACTGAAGTATGAATGGAACCATACCAGGACTGAAGTATGAATGGAGCAATACCAGGACTGAAGTATGAATGGAGCCACACCAGTTGCTGAAGTATCAATGGAGCCATACCAGGGCAGAAGTATGAATGGAACCATACCAGGCCTGAAGTATGAATGGAGCCATGCCAGGACTGAAGTATGAATGGAACCATACCAGGACTGAAGTATGAATGGAGCCATGCCAGGACTGAAGCATGAATGGAGCCATGCCAGGACTGAAGTATGAATGGAGCCATACCAGGACTGAAGTATGAATGGAGCCGTACCAGGACTGAAGTATGAACTGAGCCATACCAGGACTGAAGTATGAATGGAGCCATACCGGGACTGAAGTATGAATGGAGCCATACTAGTACTGAAGTATGAACTGAGCCATACCAGGACTGAAATATGAATGGAACCATGCCAGGACTGAAGTGTGAATGGAGCCATACCAGGACTTAAATATGAATGGAACCATACCAGGACTGAAGTATGAATGGAGCCACACCAGGACTGCAGTATGAATGGAGCCATACCAGGACTGCAGTATGAATGGAGCCATACCAGGGCTGATGTATGAACAGAACCATACTAGGACTGAAGTATGAATGGAGCCATACCAGGACTGAGGTATGAATGGAGCCATACCAGGGCTGATGTATGAACAGAACCATACCAGGACTGAAGTGTGAATGGAGCCATACCAGGACTGAAGTATGAATGGAACAATACCAGGACTGACATAAGAACTAAATCATACCAGTCGCTGAAGTAAGAATGGAGCCATGCCAGGACTGAAGTATAAATGGAGCCATACCATGATGGAAGTATGAATGGAACCATACCAGGGCTGAAGTATGAATGGAACCATGCCAGGACTGAAGTATGAATGGAACCATACCAGGACTGAAGTATGAATGGAGCCATACCAGGCCTGAAGTATGAATGGAGCCATACCAGTCGCTGAAGTATGAATGGAGCCATACCAGGGCAGAAGTATGAATGGAACCATACCAGGACTGAAGTATGAATGGAGCCATACCAGGACTGAAGTATGAATGGAGCCATACCAGTCGCTGAAGTATGAATGGAGCCATACCAGGCCTGAAGTATGAATGGAGCCATGCAAAGACTGGAGTATTAATGGAGCCATACCAGGACTGAAGTATGAATGGAGCCATACCAGGACTGTAGTATGAATGGAGCCATACCAGGACTGAAGTATGAACGGAGCCATACCACGACTGAAGAATGAATGGAGCCATACCAGGACTGATGTATGAACAGAACCATACCAGGACTGAAGTATGAATGGAGCCATACCAGGCCTGAAGTATGAATGGAGCCATACCAGAGCTGATGTATGGATGGAACCATACCAGGACTGAAGTATGAATGGAACCATACCAGGACTGAAGTATGAATGGAACCATACCAGGACTGAAGTATGAATGGAGCCATGCCAGGACTGAAGTATGAATGGAGCCATACCAGGACTGAAGTATGAATGGAGCCATACCAGGACTGCAGTATGATTGGAACCATACCAGGACTGAAGTATGAATGGAGCCATACCAGGAATGAAGTATGATGAATGGAACCATACCAGGACTGAAGTATGAATGGAGCCATACCAGGACTGCAGTATGAATGGAACCATACCAGGACTGAAGTATGAATGGAGCCATACCAGGAGTGATGTATGAACAGAACCATACCATTACTGAAGTATGAATGGAGCCATGCCAGGACTGAAGTATGAATGGAGCCATACCAGAGCTGATGTATGGATGGAACCATATCAGGACTGAAGTATGAATGGAACCATACCAGGAATGAAGTATCAATGGAGCCATACCAGAGCTGATGTATGAATGGAGCCATACCGGAACTAAAGTATGAATGGAACCATACCAGGACTGAAGTATGAAGAGAACCATACCATGACTAAAGTATGAATGGAACCATACCAGGACTGAAGTATGAATGGAACCATACCAGGACTGATGTATGAACAGAACCATGCCAGGACTGAAGTATGAACGGAACCATACCAGGGCTGAAGTATGAATGGAACAATGCCAGGACTGAAGTATGAATGGAACTATACCAGGACTGAAGTATGAATGGAGCCATACCAGGACTGAAGTATGAATGGAGCCATACCAGGACTGAAGTATGAACGGATCCATACCATGACTAAAGTATGAATGGAGCCATACCAGGACTGAAGTATGAATGGAACCATACCAGAACTGAAGTATGAATGGAGCCATACCAGGACTGAAGTATGAATGGAGCCATACAAGGACTAAAGTATGAATGGAGCCATACCAGGCCTGAAGTATGAATGGAGCCATACCAGGACTGAAGTATGAATGGAGCCATACCAGGACTGAAGTATGAATGGAGCCATACCAGGACTGAAGTATGAATGGAGCCATACCAGGACTGAGGTATGAATGGAGCCATACCCGGGCTGATGTATGAACAGAACCATACCAGGACTGAAGTGTGAATGGAGCCATACCAGGACTGAAGTAGGAATGGAACCATACCAGGACTGACATAAGAACTAAATCATACCAGTCGCTGAAGTAAGAATGGAGCCATGCCAGGACTGAAGTATAAATGGAGCCATACCATGATGGAAGCATGAATGGAACCATACCAGGGCTGAAGTATGAATGGAACCATGCCAGGACTGAAGTATGAATGGAACCATACCAGGACTGAAGTATGAATGGAGCCATACCAGGACTGAAGTATGAATGGAGCCATACCAGTCGCTGAAGTATGAATGGAGCCATACCAGGGCAGAAGTATGAATGGAACCATACCAGGACTGAAGTATGAATGGAGCCATACCAGGACTGAAGTATGAATGGAGCCATACCAGTCGCTGAAGTATGAATGGAGCCATACCAGGCCTGAAGTATGAATGGAGCCATGCAAAGACTGAAGTATGAATGGAGCCATACCAGGACTGAAGTATGAATGGAGCAATACCAGGACTGTAGTATGAATGAAGCCATACCAGGACTGAAGTATGAACGGAGCCATACCACGACTGAAGAATGAATGGAGCCATACCAGGACTGATGTATGAACAGAACCATACCAGGACTGAAGTATGAATGGAGCCATACCAGGCCTGAAGTATGAATGGAACCATACGAGGACTGAAGTATGAATGGAGCCATACCAGGACTGAAGTATGAATGGAGCCATGCCAGGACTGAAGTATGAATGGAGCCATACCAGGACTGAAGTATGAATGGAGCCATACCAGGACTGAAGTATGAATGGAGCCGTACCAGGACTTAGGTATGAATGGAGCCATGCCAGGACTGAAGTATGGATGGAACCATACCAGGACTGAAGTATGAATGGAACCATACCAGGACTGAAGTATGAATGGAGCCATACCAGGACTGAAGTATGA
The DNA here is from genome assembly GCF_964261635.1 of Lissotriton helveticus. Taxonomy (NCBI): domain Eukaryota; kingdom Metazoa; phylum Chordata; class Amphibia; order Caudata; family Salamandridae; genus Lissotriton; species Lissotriton helveticus. The sequence goes on along the minus strand of NC_136057.1, from coordinate 28,685,283 downwards.
ATGGAGCCATGCCAGGACTGAAGTATGAATGGAGCCATACCAGGACTGAAGTATGAATGGAACCATGCCAGGACTGAAGTATGAATGGAGCCATACCAGGACTGAAGTATGAATGGAGCCGTACCAGGACTTAAGTATGAATGGAGCCATGCCAGGACTGAAGTATGAACAGAACCATACCAGGACTGATGTATGAATGGAGCCATACCAGGACTGAAGTATGAATGGAGCCGTACCACGCCTGAAGTATGAATGGAGCCATACCAGGACTGAAGTATGAACTGAGCCATGCCAGGACTGAAGTATGAATGGAACCATACCAGGACTGAAGTATGAATGAAGCCATACCAGGACTGAAATAGTATGAATGGAACCATGCCAGGACTGAAGTATGAACGGAGCCATACCAGGACTGAAGTATGAACAGAACCATACCAGGACTGAAGTATGAATGGAACCATACCAGGACTGAGGTATGAATGGAGCGATACCAGGGCTGATGTATGAACAGAACCATACCAGGACTGAAGTGTGAATGGAGCCATACCAGGACTGAAGTATGAATGGAACCATACCAGGACTGAAGTATGAATGGAGCCATACCAGGACTGAAATAGTATGAATGGAACCATGCCAGGACTGAAGTATGAACGGAGCCATACCAGGACTGAAGTATGAACAGAACCATACCAGGACTGAAGTATGAATGGAACCATACCAGGACTGAGGAATGAATGGAGCCATACCAGGGCTGATGTATGAACAGAACCATACCAGGACTGAAGTGTGAATGGAGCCATACCAGGACTGAAGTATGAATGGAACCATACCAGGACTGAAGTATGAACGGAACCATACCAGGACTGAGGTATGAATGGAGCCATACCAGGGCTTATGTATGAACAGAACCATACTAGGACTGAAGTATGAATGGAACCATGCCAGGACTGAAGTATGAGCGGAACCATACCAGGACTGAGGTATGAATGGAGCCATACCAGGGCTTATGTAGGAACAGAACCATACTAGGACTGAAGTATGAATGGAGCCATACCAGGACTGAGGTATGAATGGAGCCATACAAGGGCTGATGTATGAACAGAACCATACCAGGACTGAAGTGTGAATGGAGCCATACCAGGACTGAAGTATGAATGGAACCATACCAGGACTGACATAAGAACTAAATCATACCAATCGCTGAAGTAAGAATGGAGCCATGCCAGGACTGAAGTATAAATGGAGCCATACCAGGATGGAAGTATGAACGGAACCATACCAGGGCTGAAGTATGAATGGAACCATGCCAGGACCGAAGTATGAATGGAACCATACCAGGACTGAAGTATGAATGGAGCCATACCAGGACTGAAGTATGAATGGAGCCATACCAGTCGCTGAAGTATGAATGGAGCCATACCAGGGCAGAAGTATGAATGGAACCATACCAGGCCTCAAGTATGAATGGAGCCATGCCAGGACTGAAGTATGAATGGAACCATACCAGGACTGAAGTATGAATGGAGCCATGCCAGGACTGAAGTATGAATGGAGCCATACCAGGACTGAAGTATGAATGGAGCCGTACCAGGACTGACGTATGAATGGAGCCATACCAGGACTGAAGTATGAATGGAGCAATACCAGTACTGAAGTATGAACTGAGCCATACCAGGACTGAAGTATGAATGGAGCCATACCGGGACTGAAGTATGAATGGAGCCATACCAGTACTGAAGTATGAATGGAACCATGCCAGGACTGAAGTATGAATGGAGCCATACCAGGACTGAAGTATGAATGGAACCATACCAGGACTGACATAAGAACTAAATCATACCAGTCGCTGAAGAAAGAATGGAGCCATGCCAGGACTGAAGTATAAATGGAGCCATACCATGATGGAAGTATGAATGGAGCCATGCCAGTTGCTGAAGTATCAATGGAGCCATACCAGGGCAGAAGTATGAATGGAACCATACCAGGCCTGAAGTATGAATGGAGCCATGCCAGGACTGAAATATGAATGGAACCATACCAGGACTGAAGTATGAATGGAGCCACACCAGGACTGCAGTATGAATGGAGCCATACCAGGACTGCAGTATGAATGGAGCCATACCAGGGCTGATGTATGAACAGAACCATACTAGGACTGAAGTATGAATGGAGCCATACCAGGACTGAGGTATGAATGGAGCCATACCCGGGCTGATGTATGAACAGAACCATACCAGGACTGAAGTGTGAATGGAGCCATACCAGGACTGAAGTATGAATGGAACCATACCAGGACTGACATAAGAACTAAATCATACCAGTCGCTGAAGTAAGAATGGAGCCATGCCAGGACTGAAGTATAAATGGAGCCATACCATGATGGAAGCATGAATGGAACCATACCAGGGCTGAAGTATGAATGGAACCATGCCAGGACTGAAGTATGAATGGAACCATACCAGGACTGAAGTATGAATGGAGCCATACCAGGACTGAAGTATGAATGGAGCCATACCAGTCGCTGAAGTATGAATGGAGCCATACCAGGGCAGAAGTATGAATGGAACCATACCAGGACTGAAGTATGAATGGAGCCATACCAGGACTGAAGTATGAATGGAGCCATACCAGTCGCTGAAGTATGAATGGAGCCATACCAGGCCTGAAGTATGAATGGAGCCATGCAAAGACTGAAGTATGAATGGAGCCATACCAGGACTGAAGTATGAATGGAGCCATACCAGGACTGTAGTATGAATGAAGCCATACCACGACTGAAGTATGAACGGAGCCATACCAGGACTGAAGTATGAATGGAACCATACCAGGACTGACATAAGAACTAAATCATACCAGTCGCTGAAGAAAGAATGGAGCCATGCCAGGACTGAAGTATAAATGGAGCCATACCATGATGGAAGTATGAATGGAGCCATACCAGGACTGAGGTATGAATGGAGCCATACCAGGACTACAGTATGAATGGAGCCATACCAGGTCTGAAGTATGAATGGAGCCATCCCAGGTCTGAAGTATGAATGGAGCCATACCAGGGCTGAAGAATGAATGGAGCCATACCAGGACTGAAGTATGAATGGAGCCATACCAGGACTGCAGTATGAATGGAGCCATACCAGGACTGACGTATGAATGGAACCATACCAGGACTGAAGTATGAATGGAACCATACAGGACTGAAGTATGAACGTAGCCACTCTGGGACTGAAGTATGAACTGAACCATACCAGACCTGAAGTATGAATGGAACCATGCCAGGACTGAAGTATGAATGGAGCCATACCAAGACTGAAATATGAATGGAATCATACCAGGACTGAAGTATGAATGGAGCCATACCAGGACTGAAGTATGAATGAAGCCGTACCAGAACTGAAGTATGAATGGAGCCATGCCAGGACTGAAGTATGAACAGAACCATACCAGGACTGATGTATGAATGGAGCCATACCACGCCTGAAGTATGAATGGAGCCATACCAGGACTGAAGTATGAACGGAGCCATACCAGGACTGAAGTATTAACTGAGCCATACCAGGACTGAAGTATGAATGGAGCCATACCGGGACTGAAGTATGAATGGAGCCATACCAGTACTGAAGTATGAATGGAACCATGCCAGGACTGAAGTATGAATGGAACCATGCCAGGACTGAAGTATGAATGGAACCATGCCAGGACTGAAGTATGAATGGAGCCATACCAGGACTGAAATATGAATGGAACCATGCCAGGACTGAAGTACGAATGGAGCCATACCAGGACTGAAACATGAATGGAACCATACCAGGACTGAGGTATGAATGGATCCATACCAGGACTGAGGTACGAATGGAGCCATACCAGGGCTGATGTATGAACAGAACCATACCAGTCGCTGAAGTATGAATAGAGCCATACCAGGATGGAAGTATGAACGGAACCATACCAGGGCTGAAGTATGAATGGAACCATGCCAGGACTGAAGTATGAATGGAACCATACCAGGACTGAAGTATGAATGCAGCCATACCAGGACTGAAGTATGAATGGAGCCATACCAGTTGCTGAAGTATCAATGGAGCCATACCAGGGCAGCAGTATGAATGGAACCATACCAGGCCTGAAGTATGAATAGAGCCATGCCAGGACTGAAGTATGAATGGAACCATACCAGGACTGAAGTATGAATGGAGCCATGCCAGGACTGAAGCATGAATGGAGCCATGCCAGGACTGAAGTATGAATGGAGCCATACCAGGACTGAAGTATGAATGGAGCCGTACCAGGACTGAAGTATGAACTGAGCCATACCAGGACTGAAGTATGAATGGAGCCATACCGGGACTGAAGTATGAATGGAGCCATACTAGTACTGAAGTATGAACTGAGCCATACCAGTCGCTGAAGTATGAATGCAACCATGCCAGGACTGGAGTATGAATGGAGCCATACCAGGACTGAAATATGAATGGAACCATGCCAGGACTGAAGTGTGAATGGAGCCATACCAGGACTGAAATATGAATGGAACCATACCAGGACTGAAGTATGAATGGAGCCACACCAGGACTGCAGTATGAATGGAGCCATACCAGGACTGCAATATGAATGGAGCCATACCAGGGCTGATGTATGAACAGAACCATACTAGGACTGAAGTATGAATGGAGCCATACCAGGACTGAAGTGTGAATGGAGCCATACCAGGACTGAAGTATGAATGGAACCATACCAGGACTGACATAAGAACTAAATCATACCAGTCGCTGAAGTAAGAATGGAGCCATGCCAGGACTGAAGTATAAATGGAGCCATACCATGATGGAAGTATGAATGGAACCATACCAGGGCTGAAGTATGAATGGAAACATGCCAGGACTGAAGTATGAATGGAACCATACCAGGACTGAAGTATGAATGGAGCCATACCAGGACTGAAGTATGAATGGAGACATACCAGTCGCTGAAGTATGAATGGAGCCATACCAGGGCAGAAGTATGAATGGAACCATACCAGGACTGAAGTATGAATGGAGCCATACCAGGATTGAAGTATGAATGGAGCCATACCAGTCGCTGAAGTATGAATGGAGCCATACCAGGACTGAAGTATGAATGGAGCCATACCAGTACTGAAGTATGAATGGAACCATGCCAGGGCTGAAGTATGAATGGAACCATGCCAGGACTGAAGTATGAATGAAACCATGCCAGGACTGAAGTATGAATGGAGCCATATCAGGACTGAAATATGAATGGAACCATGCCAGGACTGAAGTACGAATGGAGCCATACCAGGACTGAAATATGAATGGAACCATACCAGGACTGAGGTATGAATGGATCCATACCAGGACTAAGGTACGAATGGAGCCATACCAGGGCTGATGTATGAACAGAACCATACTAGGACTGAAGTATGAATGGAGCCATACCTGGACCGAGGTATGAATGGAGCCATACCAGGGCTGATGTATGAACAGAACCATACCAGTCGCTGAAGTATGAATGGAGCCATACCAGGATGGAAGTATGAACGGAACCATACCAGGGCTGAAGTATGAATGGAACCATGCCAGGACTGAAGTATGAATGGAACCATACCAGGACTGAAGTATGAATGGAGCAATACCAGGACTGAAGTATGAATGGAGCCACACCAGTTGCTGAAGTATCAATGGAGCCATACCAGGGCAGAAGTATGAATGGAACCATACCAGGCCTGAAGTATGAATGGAGCCATGCCAGGACTGAAGTATGAATGGAACCATACCAGGACTGAAGTATGAATGGAGCCATGCCAGGACTGAAGCATGAATGGAGCCATGCCAGGACTGAAGTATGAATGGAGCCATACCAGGACTGAAGTATGAATGGAGCCGTACCAGGACTGAAGTATGAACTGAGCCATACCAGGACTGAAGTATGAATGGAGCCATACCGGGACTGAAGTATGAATGGAGCCATACTAGTACTGAAGTATGAACTGAGCCATACCAGTCGCTGAAGTATGAATGGAACCATGCCAGGACTGGAGTATGAATGGAGCCATACCAGGACTGAAATATGAATGGAACCATGCCAGGACTGAAGTGTGAATGGAGCCATACCAGGACTTAAATATGAATGGAACCATACCAGGACTGAAGTATGAATGGAGCCACACCAGGACTGCAGTATGAATGGAGCCATACCAGGACTGCAGTATGAATGGAGCCATACCAGGGCTGATGTATGAACAGAACCATACTAGGACTGAAGTATGAATGGAGCCATACCAGGACTGAGGTATGAATGGAGCCATACCAGGGCTGATGTATGAACAGAACCATACCAGGACTGAAGTGTGAATGGAGCCATACCAGGACTGAAGTATGAATGGAACCATACCAGGACTGACATAAGAACTAAATCATACCAGTCGCTGAAGTAAGAATGGAGCCATGCCAGGACTGAAGTATAAATGGAGCCATACCATGATGGAAGCATGAATGGAACCATACCAGGGCTGAAGTATGAATGGAACCATGCCAGGACTGAAGTATGAATGGAACCATACCAGGACTGAAGTATGAATGGAGCCATACCAGGACTGAAGTATGAATGGAGCCATACCAGTCGCTGAAGTATGAATGGAGCCATACCAGGGCAGAAGTATGAATGGAACCATACCAGGACTGAAGTATGAATGGAGCCATACCAGGACTGAAGTATGAATGGAGCCATACCAGTCGCTGAAGTATGAATGGAGCCATACCAGGCCTGAAGTATGAATGGAGCCATGCAAAGACTGAAGTATGAATGGAGCCATACCAGGACTGAAGTATGAATGGAGCCATACCAGGACTGTAGTATGAATGAAGCCATACCACGACTGAAGTATGAACGGAGCCATACCAGGACTGAAGTATGAATGGAACCATACCAGGACTGACATAAGAACTAAATCATACCAGTCGCTGAAGAAAGAATGGAGCCATGCCAGGACTGAAGTATAAATGGAGCCATACCATGATGGAAGTATGAATGGAGCCATACCAGGACTGAGGTATGAATGGAGCCATACCAGGACTACAGTATGAATGGAGCCATACCAGGTCTGAAGTATGAATGGAGCCATCCCAGGTCTGAAGTATGAATGGAGCCATACCAGGGCTGAAGAATGAATGGAGCCATACCAGGACTGAAGTATGAATGGAGCCATACCAGGACTGCAGTATGAATGGAGCCATACCAGGACTGACGTATGAATGGAACCATACCAGGACTGAAGTATGAATGGAACCATACAGGACTGAAGTATGAACGTAGCCACTCTGGGACTGAAGTATGAACTGAACCATACCAGACCTGAAGTATGAATGGAACCATGCCAGGACTGAAGTATGAATGGAGCCATACCAAGACTGAAATATGAATGGAATCATACCAGGACTGAAGTATGAATGGAGCCATACCAGGACTGAAGTATGAATGAAGCCGTACCAGAACTGAAGTATGAATGGAGCCATGCCAGGACTGAAGTATGAACAGAACCATACCAGGACTGATGTATGAATGGAGCCATACCACGCCTGAAGTATGAATGGAGCCATACCAGGACTGAAGTATGAACGGAGCCATACCAGGACTGAAGTATTAACTGAGCCATACCAGGACTGAAGTATGAATGGAGCCATACCGGGACTGAAGTATGAATGGAGCCATACCAGTACTGAAGTATGAATGGAACCATGCCAGGACTGAAGTATGAATGGAACCATGCCAGGACTGAAGTATGAATGGAACCATGCCAGGACTGAAGTATGAATGGAGCCATACCAGGACTGAAATATGAATGGAACCATGCCAGGACTGAAGTACGAATGGAGCCATACCAGGACTGAAACATGAATGGAACCATACCAGGACTGAGGTATGAATGGATCCATACCAGGACTGAGGTACGAATGGAGCCATACCAGGGCTGATGTATGAACAGAACCATACCAGTCGCTGAAGTATGAATGGAGCCATACCAGGATGGAAGTATGAACGGAACCATACCAGGGCTGAAGTATGAATGGAACCATGCCAGGACTGAAGTATGAATGGAACCATACCAGGACTGAAGTATGAATGCAGCCATACCAGGACTGAAGTATGAATGGAGCCATACCAGTTGCTGAAGTATCAATGGAGCCATACCAGGGCAGCAGTATGAATGGAACCATACCAGGCCTGAAGTATGAATAGAGCCATGCCAGGACTGAAGTATGAATGGAACCATACCAGGACTGAAGTATGAATGGAGCCATGCCAGGACTGAAGCATGAATGGAGCCATGCCAGGACTGAAGTATGAATGGAGCCATACCAGGACTGAAGTATGAATGGAGCCGTACCAGAACTGAAGTATGAACTGAGCCATACCAGGACTGAAGTATGAATGGAGCCATACCGGGACTGAAGTATGAATGGAGCCATACTAGTACTGAAGTATGAACTGAGCCATACCAGTCGCTGAAGTATGAATGCAACCATGCCAGGACTGGAGTATGAATGGAGCCATACCAGGACTGAAATATGAATGGAACCATGCCAGGACTGAAGTGTGAATGGAGCCATACCAGGACTGAAATATGAATGGAACCATACCAGGACTGAAGTATGAATGGAGCCACACCAGGACTGCAGTATGAATGGAGCCATACCAGGACTGCAGTATGAATGGAGCCATACCAGGGCTGATGTATGAACAGAACCATACTAGGACTGAAGTATGAATGGAGCCATACCAGGACTGAAGTGTGAATGGAGCCATACCAGGACTGAAGTATGAATGGAACCATACCAGGACTGACATAAGAACTAAATCATACCAGTCGCTGAAGTAAGAATGGAGCCATGCCAGGACTGAAGTATAAATGGAGCCATACCATGATGGAAGTATGAATGGAACCATACCAGGGCTGAAGTATGAATGGAAACATGCCAGGACTGAAGTATGAATGGAACCATACCAGGACTGAAGTATGAATGGAGCCATACCAGGACTGAAGTATGAATGGAGACATACCAGTCGCTGAAGTATGAATGGAGCCATACCAGGGCAGAAGTATGAATGGAACCATACCAGGACTGAAGTATGAATGGAGCCATACCAGGATTGAAGTATGAATGGAGCCATACCAGTCGCTGAAGTATGAATGGAGCCATACCAGGACTGAAGTATGAATGGAGCCATACCAGTACTGAAGTATGAATGGAACCATGCCAGGGCTGAAGTATGAATGGAACCATGCCAGGACTGAAGTATGAATGAAACCATGCCAGGACTGAAGTATGAATGGAGCCATATCAGGACTGAAATATGAATGGAACCATGCCAGGACTGAAGTACGAATGGAGCCATACCAGGACTGAAATATGAATGGAACCATACCAGGACTGAGGTATGAATGGATCCATACCAGGACTAAGGTACGAATGGAGCCATACCAGGGCTGATGTATGAACAGAACCATACTAGGACTGAAGTATGAATGGAGCCATACCAGGACCGAGGTATGAATGGAGCCATACCAGGGCTGATGTATGAACAGAACCATACCAGTCGCTGAAGTATGAATGGAGCCATACCAGGATGGAAGTATGAACGGAACCATACCAGGGCTGAAGTATGAATGGAACCATGCCAGGACTGAAGTATGAATGGAACCATACCAGGACTGAAGTATGAATGGAGCAATACCAGGACTGAAGTATGAATGGAGCCACACCAGTTGATGAAGTATCAATGGAGCCATACCAGGGCAGAAGTATGAATGGAACCATACCAGGCCTGAAGTATGAATGGAGCCATGCCAGGACTGAAGTATGAATGGAACCATACCAGGACTGAAGTATGAATGGAGCCATGCCAGGACTGAAGCATGAATGGAGCCATGCCAGGACTGAAGTATGAATGGAGCCATACCAGGACTGAAGTATGAATGGAGCCGTACCAGGACTGAAGTATGAACTGAGCCATACCAGGACTGAAGTATGAATGGAGCCATACCGGGACTGAAGTATGAATGGAGCCATACTAGTACTGAAGTATGAACTGAGCCATACCAGTCGCTGAAGTATGAATGGAACCATGCCAGGACTGGAGTATGAATGGAGCCATACCAGGACTGAAATATGAACGGAACCATGCCAGGACTGAAGTGTGAATGGAGCCATACCAGGACTTAAATATGAATGGAACCATACCAGGACTGAAGTATGAATGGAGCCACACCAGGACTGCAGTATGAATGGAGCCATACCAGGACTGCAGTATGAATGGAGCCATACCAGGGCTGATGTATGAACAGAACCATACTAGGACTGAAGTATGAATGGAGCCATACCAGGACTGAGGTATGAATGGAGCCATACCAGGGCTGATGTATGAACAGAACCATACCAGGACTGAAGTGTGAATGGAGCCATACCAGGACTGAAGTATGAATGGAACCATACCAGGACTGACATAAGAACTAAATCATACCAGTCGCTGAAGTAAGAATGGAGCCATGCCAGGACTGAAGTATAAATGGAGCCATACCATGATGGAAGTATAAATGGAACCATACCAGGGCTGAAGTATGAATGGAACCATGCCAGGACTGAAGTATGAATGGAGCCATACCAGTCGCTGAAGTATGAATGGAGCCATACCAGGGCAGAAGTATGAATGGAACCATACCAGGACTGAAGTATGAATGGAGCCATACCAGGACTGAAGTATGAATGGAGCCATACCAGTCGCTGAAGTATGAATGGAGCCATACCAGGCCTGAAGTATGAATGGAGCCATGCAAGGACTGGAGTATTAATGGAGCCATACCAGGACTGAAGTATGAATGGAGCCATACCAGGACTGTAGTATGAATGGAGCCATACCAGGACTGAAGTATGAACGGAGCCATACCACGACTGAAGAATGAATGGAGCCATACCAGGACTGATGTATGAACAGAACCATACCAGGACTGAAGTATGAATGGAGCCATACCAGGCCTGAAGTATGAATGGAGCCATACCAGAGCTGATGTATGGATGGAACCATACCAGGACTGAAGTATGAATGGAACCATACCAGGACTGAAGTATGAATGGAACCATACCAGGACTGAAGTATGAATGGAGCCATGCCAGGACTGAAGTATGAATGGAGCCATACCAGGACTGAAGTATGAATGGAGCCATACCAGGACTGCAGTATGATTGGAACCATACCAGGACTGAAGTATGAATGGAGCCATACCAGGAATGAAGTATGATGAATGGAACCATACCAGGACTGAAGTATGAATGGAGCCATACCAGGACTGCAGTATGAATGGAACCATACCAGGACTGAAGTATGAATGGAGCCATACCAGGAGTGATGTATGAACAGAACCATACCATTACTGAAGTATGAATGGAGCCATGCCAGGACTGAAGTATGAATGGAGCCATACCAGAGCTGATGTATGGATGGAACCATATCAGGACTGAAGTATGAATGGAACCATACCAGGACTGAAGTATGAATGGAGCCATACCAGAGCTGATGTATGAATGGAGCCATACCGGAACTAAAGTATGAATGGAACCATACCAGGACTGAAGTATGAAGAGAACCATACCATGACTAAAGTATGAATGGAACCATACCAGGACTGAAGTATGAATGGAACCATACCAGGACTGATGTATGAACAGAACCATGCCAGGACTGAAGTATGAACGGAACCATACCAGGGCTGAAGTATGAATGGAACAATGCCAGGACTGAAGTATGAATGGAACTATACCAGGACTGAAGTATGAATGGAGCCATACCAGGACTGAAGTATGAATGGAGCCATACCAGGACTGAAGTATGAACGGATCCATACCATGACTAAAGTATGAATGGAGCCATACCAGGACTGAAGTATGAATGGAACCATACCAGAACTGAAGTATGAATGGAGCCATACCAGGACTGAAGTATGAATGGAGCCATACAAGGACTAAAGTATGAATGGAGCCATACCAGGCCTGAAGTATGAATGGAGCCATACCAGGACTGAAGTATGAATGGAGCCATACCAGGACTGAAGTATGAATGGAGCCATACCAGGACTGAAGTATGAATGGAGCCATACCAGGACTGAAGTATGAATGGAGCCATACAAGGACTAAAGTATGAATGGAGCCATACCAGGCCTGAAGTATGAATAGAGCCATACCAGGACTGAAGTATGAATGGAGCCATACCAGGACTGAAGTATGAATGGAGCCATACCAGGACTGAAGTATGAATGGAACCATACCAGGACTGAAGTATGAATGGAACCATGCCAGGACTGAAGTATGAATGGAACCATACCAGGGCTGAAGTATGAATGGAACCATAGCAGTACTGAAGTATGAATGGAGCCATATCAGCACTGAAGTATGAACAGAACCAAACCAGGATTGAAGTATGAACGGATCCATACCATGAGTAAAGTATGAATGGAGCCATACCAGGACTGAAGTATGAATGGAGCCATACCAAGACTGAAATATGAATGGAACCATGCCAGGACTGAAGTATGAATGGAACCATGCCAGGACTGAAGTATGAATGGAGCCATACCAGGACTGAAATATGAATGGAACCATGCCAGGGCTGAAGTATGAATGGAGCCATACCAGGACTGAAATATGAATGGAACCATACCAGGACTGAAGTATGAATGGAGCCACACCAGGACTGCAGTATGAATGGAGCCATACCAGGACTGAGGTATGAATGGAGCCATACCAGGACTGCAGTATGAATGGAGCCATACCAGGTCTGAAGTATGAATGGAACCATCCCAGGTCTGAAGTATGAATGGAGCCATACCAGGACTGAAGTATGAATGGAACCATACCAGGACTGAAGTATGAATGGAGCCATACCAGGACTGAAGTATGAATGGAGCCATACCAGGACTGAAGTATGAACGGATCCATACCAGGACTGAGGTATGAATGGAACCATACAGGACGGAAGTATGAACGTAGCCACTCTGGGACTGAAGTATGAACTGAACCATACCAGACCTGAAGTATGAATGGAACCATCACAGGTCTGAATTATGAATCAACCATACCAAGACTGAAGTATGGACGGAACCATGCCAGGACTGAAGTACTAATGGACCCATGCCAGGACTGAAGTACGAATGGAGCCATACCAGGACTGAAGTATGAATCGAGCCATACCAGGACTGAAATATGAATGGAACCAAACTAGGACTGAGGTATGAATAGAATCATACCAGGACAGAAGAGTGAAAGGAGTCATACCAGGACTGAAGTATGGATGGAGCCACACCAGGACTGCAGTATGAACGGAGCCATACCAGGACTGAAGTATGAACAGAACCATACCAGGACTGCAGTATGAATGGAGCCATACCAGGGCTGATGTATGAACAGAACCATGCTAGGGCTGAAGTATGAATAGAATCATACCAGGACAGAAGAGTGAAAGGAGTCATACCAGGACTGAAGTATGAATGGAGCCATACCAGGACTGAAGTATGAATGGAGCCATACAAGGACTAAAGTATGAATGGAGCCATACCAGGCCTGAAGTATGAATGGAGCCATACCAGGACTGAAGTATGAATGGAGCCATACCAGGACTGAAGTATGAATGGAGCCATACCAGGACTGAAGTATGAATGGAGCCATACCAGGACTGAAGTATGAATGGAGCCATACAAGGACTAAAGTATGAATGGAGCCATACCAGGCCTGAAGTATGAATAGAGCCATACCAGGACTGAAGTATGAATGGAGCCATACCAGGATTGAAGTATGAATGGAGCCATACCAGTCGCTGAAGTATGAATGGAGCCATACCAGGACTGAAGTATGAATGGAGCCATACCAGTACTGAAGTATGAATGGAACCATGCCAGGGCTGAAGTATGAATGGAACCATGCCAGGACTGTAGTATGAATGGAGCCATACCAGGACTGAAGTATGAACGGAGCCATACCACGACTGAAGAATGAATGGAGCCATACCAGGACTGATGTATGAACAGAACCATACCAGGACTGAAGTATGAATGGAGCCATACCAGGCCTGAAGTATGAATGGAGCCATACCAGAGCTGATGTATGGATGGAACCATACCAGGACTGAAGTATGAATGGAACCATACCAGGACTGAAGTATGAATGGAACCATACCAGGACTGAAGTATGAATGGAGCCATGCCAGGACTGAAGTATGAATGGAGCCATACCAGGACTGAAGTATGAATGGAGCCATACCAGGACTGCAGTATGATTGGAACCATACCAGGACTGAAGTATGAATGGAGCCATACCAGGAATGAAGTATGATGAATGGAACCATACCAGGACTGAAGTATGAATGGAGCCATACCAGGACTGCAGTATGAATGGAACCATACCAGGACTGAAGTATGAATGGAGCCATACCAGGAGTGATGTATGAACAGAACCATACCATTACTGAAGTATGAATGGAGCCATGCCAGGACTGAAGTATGAATGGAGCCATACCAGAGCTGATGTATGGATGGAACCATATCAGGACTGAAGTATGAATGGAACCATACCAGGACTGAAGTATGAATGGAGCCATACCAGAGCTGATGTATGAATGGAGCCATACCGGAACTAAAGTATGAATGGAACCATACCAGGACTGAAGTATGAAGAGAACCATACCATGACTAAAGTATGAATGGAACCATACCAGGACTGAAGTATGAATGGAACCATACCAGGACTGATGTATGAACAGAACCATGCCAGGACTGAAGTATGAACGGAACCATACCAGGGCTGAAGTATGAATGGAACAATGCCAGGACTGAAGTATGAATGGAACTATACCAGGACTGAAGTATGAATGGAGCCATACCAGGACTGAAGTATGAATGGAGCCATACCAGGACTGAAGTATGAACGGATCCATACCATGACTAAAGTATGAATGGAGCCATACCAGGACTGAAGTATGAATGGAACCATACCAGAACTGAAGTATGAATGGAGCCATACCAGGACTGAAGTATGAATGGAGCCATACAAGGACTAAAGTATGAATGGAGCCATACCAGGCCTGAAGTATGAATGGAGCCATACCAGGACTGAAGTATGAATGGAGCCATACCAGGACTGAAGTATGAATGGAGCCATACCAGGACTGAAGTATGAATGGAGCCATACCAGGACTGAAGTATGAATGGAGCCATACAAGGACTAAAGTATGAATGGAGCCATACCAGGCCTGAAGTATGAATAGAGCCATACCAGGACTGAAGTATGAATGGAGCCATACCAGGACTGAAGTATGAATGGAGCCATACCAGGACTGAAGTATGAATGGAACCATACCAGGACTGAAGTATGAATGGAACCATGCCAGGACTGAAGTATGAATGGAACCATACCAGGGCTGAAGTATGAATGGAACCATAGCAGTACTGAAGTATGAATGGAGCCATATCAGCACTGAAGTATGAACAGAACCAAACCAGGATTGAAGTATGAACGGATCCATACCATGAGTAAAGTATGAATGGAGCCATACCAGGACTGAAGTATGAATGGAGCCATACCAAGACTGAAATATGAATGGAACCATGCCAGGACTGAAGTATGAATGGAACCATGCCAGGACTGAAGTATGAATGGAGCCATACCAGGACTGAAATATGAATGGAACCATGCCAGGGCTGAAGTATGAATGGAGCCATACCAGGACTGAAATATGAATGGAACCATACCAGGACTGAAGTATGAATGGAGCCACACCAGGACTGCAGTATGAATGGAGCCATACCAGGACTGAGGTATGAATGGAGCCATACCAGGACTGCAGTATGAATGGAGCCATACCAGGTCTGAAGTATGAATGGAACCATCCCAGGTCTGAAGTATGAATGGAGCCATACCAGGACTGAAGTATGAATGGAACCATACCAGGACTGAAGTATGAATGGAGCCATACCAGGACTGAAGTATGAATGGAGCCATACCAGGACTGAAGTATGAACGGATCCATACCAGGACTGAGGTATGAATGGAACCATACAGGACGGAAGTATGAACGTAGCCACTCTGGGACTGAAGTATGAACTGAACCATACCAGACCTGAAGTATGAATGGAACCATCACAGGTCTGAATTATGAATCAACCATACCAAGACTGAAGTATGGACGGAACCATGCCAGGACTGAAGTACTAATGGACCCATGCCAGGACTGAAGTACGAATGGAGCCATACCAGGACTGAAGTATGAATCGAGCCATACCAGGACTGAAATATGAATGGAACCAAACTAGGACTGAGGTATGAATAGAATCATACCAGGACAGAAGAGTGAAAGGAGTCATACCAGGACTGAAGTATGGATGGAGCCACACCAGGACTGCAGTATGAACGGAGCCATACCAGGACTGAAGTATGAACAGAACCATACCAGGACTGCAGTATGAATGGAGCCATACCAGGGCTGATGTATGAACAGAACCATGCTAGGGCTGAAGTATGAATAGAATCATACCAGGACAGAAGAGTGAAAGGAGTCATACCAGGACTGAAGTATGAATGGAGCCATACCAGGACTGAAGTATGAATGGAGCCATACAAGGACTAAAGTATGAATGGAGCCATACCAGGCCTGAAGTATGAATGGAGCCATACCAGGACTGAAGTATGAATGGAGCCATACCAGGACTGAAGTATGAATGGAGCCATACCAGGACTGAAGTATGAATGGAGCCATACCAGGACTGAAGTATGAATGGAGCCATACAAGGACTAAAGTATGAATGGAGCCATACCAGGCCTGAAGTATGAATAGAGCCATACCAGGACTGAAGTATGAATGGAGCCATACCAGGATTGAAGTATGAATGGAGCCATACCAGTCGCTGAAGTATGAATGGAGCCATACCAGGACTGAAGTATGAATGGAGCCATACCAGTACTGAAGTATGAATGGAACCATGCCAGGGCTGAAGTATGAATGGAACCATGCCAGGACTGAAGTATGAATGAAACCATGCCAGGACTGAAGTATGAATGGAGCCATATCAGGACTGAAATATAAATGGAACCATGCCAGGACTGAAGTACGAATGGAGCCATACCAGGACTGAAATATGAATGGAACCATACCAGGACTGAGGTATGAATGGATCCATACCAGGACTAAGGTACGAATGGAGCCATACCAGGGCTGATGTATGAACAGAACCATACTAGGACTGAAGTATGAATGGAGCCATACCAGGACCGAGGTATGAATGGAGCCATACCAGGGCTGATGTATGAACAGAACCATACCAGTCGCTGAAGTATGAATGGAGCCATACCAGGATGGAAGTATGAACGGAACCATACCAGGGCTGAAGTATGAATGGAACCATGCCAGGACTGAAGTATGAATGGAACCATACCAGGACTGAAGTATGAATGGAGCAATACCAGGACTGAAGTATGAATGGAGCCACACCAGTTGATGAAGTATCAATGGAGCCATACCAGGGCAGAAGTATGAATGGAACCATACCAGGCCTGAAGTATGAATGGAGCCATGCCAGGACTGAAGTATGAATGGAACCATACCAGGACTGAAGTATGAATGGAGCCATGCCAGGACTGAAGCATGAATGGAGCCATGCCAGGACTGAAGTATGAATGGAGCCATACCAGGACTGAAGTATGAATGGAGCCGTACCAGGACTGAAGTATGAACTGAGCCATACCAGGACTGAAGTATGAATGGAGCCATACCGGGACTGAAGTATGAATGGAGCCATACTAGTACTGAAGTATGAACTGAGCCATACCAGTCGCTGAAGTATGAATGGAACCATGCCAGGACTGGAGTATGAATGGAGCCATACCAGGACTGAAATATGAACGGAACCATGCCAGGACTGAAGTGTGAATGGAGCCATACCAGGACTTAAATATGAATGGAACCATACCAGGACTGAAGTATGAATGGAGCCACACCAGGACTGCAGTATGAATGGAGCCATACCAGGACTGCAGTATGAATGGAGCCATACCAGGGCTGATGTATGAACAGAACCATACTAGGACTGAAGTATGAATGGAGCCATACCAGGACTGAGGTATGAATGGAGCCATACCAGGGCTGATGTATGAACAGAACCATACCAGGACTGAAGTGTGAATGGAGCCATACCAGGACTGAAGTATGAATGGAACCATACCAGGACTGACATAAGAACTAAATCATACCAGTCGCTGAAGTAAGAATGGAGCCATGCCAGGACTGAAGTATAAATGGAGCCATACCATGATGGAAGTATAAATGGAACCATACCAGGGCTGAAGTATGAATGGAACCATGCCAGGACTGAAGTATGAATGGAGCCATACCAGTCGCTGAAGTATGAATGGAGCCATACCAGGGCAGAAGTATGAATGGAACCATACCAGGACTGAAGTATGAATGGAGCCATACCAGGACTGAAGTATGAATGGAGCCATACCAGTCGCTGAAGTATGAATGGAGCCATACCAGGCCTGAAGTATGAATGGAGCCATGCAAGGACTGGAGTATTAATGGAGCCATACCAGGACTGAAGTATGAATGGAGCCATACCAGTACTGTAGTATGAATGGAGCCATACCAGGACTGAAGTATGAACGGAGCCATACCACGACTGAAGAATGAATGGAGCCATACCAGGACTGATGTATGAACAGAACCATACCAGGACTGAAGTATGAATGGAGCCATACCAGGCCTGAAGTATGAATGGAGCCATACCAGAGCTGATGTATGGATGGAACCATACCAGGACTGAAGTATGAATGGAACCATACCAGGACTGAAGTATGAATGGAACCATACCAGGACTGAAGTATGAATGGAGCCATGCCAGGACTGAAGTATGAATGGAGCCATACCAGGACTGAAGTATGAATGGAGCCATACCAGGACTGCAGTATGATTGGAACCATACCAGGACTGAAGTATGAATGGAGCCATACCAGGAATGAAGTATGATGAATGGAACCATACCAGGACTGAAGTATGAATGGAGCCATACCAGGACTGCAGTATGAATGGAACCATACCAGGACTGAAGTATGAATGGAGCCATACCAGGAGTGATGTATGAACAGAACCATACCATTACTGAAGTATGAATGGAGCCATGCCAGGACTGAAGTATGAATGGAGCCATACCAGAGCTGATGTATGGATGGAACCATATCAGGACTGAAGTATGAATGGAACCATACCAGGACTGAAGTATGAATGGAGCCATACCAGAGCTGATGTATGAATGGAGCCATACCGGAACTAAAGTATGAATGGAACCATACCAGGACTGAAGTATGAAGAGAACCATACCATGACTAAAGTATGAATGGAACCATACCAGGACTGAAGTATGAATGGAACCATACCAGGACTGATGTATGAACAGAACCATGCCAGGACTGAAGTATGAACGGAACCATACCAGGGCTGAAGTATGAATGGAACAATGCCAGGACTGAAGTATGAATGGAACTATACCAGGACTGAAGTATGAATGGAGCCATACCAGGACTGAAGTATGAATGGAGCCATACCAGGACTGAAGTATGAACGGATCCATACCATGACTAAAGTATGAATGGAGCCATACCAGGACTGAAGTATGAATGGAACCATACCAGAACTGAAGTATGAATGGAGCCATACCAGGACTGAAGTATGAATGGAGCCATACAAGGACTAAAGTATGAATGGAGCCATACCAGGCCTGAAGTATGAATGGAGCCATACCAGGACTGAAGTATGAATGGAGCCATACCAGGACTGAAGTATGAATAGAGCCATACCAGGACTGAAGTATGAATGGAGCCATACCAGGACTGAAGTATGACTGGAGCCATACAAGGACTAAAGTATGAATGGAGCCATACCAGGCCTGAAGTATGAATAGAGCCATACCAGGACTGAAGTATGAATGGAGCCATACCAGGACTGAAGTATGAATGGAGCCATACCAGGACTGAAGTATGAATGGAACCATACCACGACTGAAGTATGAATGGAACCATGCCAGGACTGAAGTATGAATGGAACCATACCAGGGCTGAAGTATGAATGGAACCATAGCAGTACTGAAGTATGAATGGAGCCATATCAGCACTGAAGTATGAACAGAACCAAACCAGGATTGAAGTATGAACGGATCCATACCATGAGTAAAGTATGAATGGAGCCATACCAGGACTGAAGTATGAATGGAGCCATACCAAGACTGAAATATGAATGGAACCATGCCAGGACTGAAGTATGAATGGAACCATGCCAGGACTGAAGTATGAATGGAGCCATACCAGGACTGAAATATGAATGGAACCATGCCAGGGCTGAAGTATGAATGGAGCCATACCAGGACTGAAATATGAATGGAACCATACCAGGACTGAAGTATGAATGGAGCCACACCAGGACTGCAGTATGAATGGAGCCATACCAGGACTGAGGTATGAATGGAGCCATACCAGGACTGCAGTATGAATGGAGCCATACCAGGTCTGAAGTATGAATGGAACCATCCCAGGTCTGAAGTATGAATGGAGCCATACCAGGACTGAAGTATGAATGGAACCATACCAGGACTGAAGTATGAATGGAGCCATACCAGGACTGAAGTATGAATGGAGCCATACCAGGACTGAAGTATGAACGGATCCATACCAGGACTGAGGTATGAATGGAACCATACAGGACGGAAGTATGAACGTAGCCACTCTGGGACTGAAGTATGAACTGAACCATACCAGACCTGAAGTATGAATGGAACCATCCCAGGTCTGAATTATGAATCAACCATACCAAGACTGAAGTATGGACGGAACCATGCCAGGACTGAAGTACTAATGGACCCATGCCAGGACTGAAGTACGAATGGAGCCATACCAGGACTGAAGTATGAATCGAGCCATACCAGGACTGAAATATGAATGGAACCAAACTAGGACTGAGGTATGAATAGAATCATACCAGGACAGAAGAGTGAAAGGAGTCATACCAGGACTGAAGTATGGATGGAGCCACACCAGGACTGCAGTATGAACGGAGCCATACCAGGACTGAAGTATGAACAGAACCATACCAGGACTGCAGTATGAATGGAGCCATACCAGGGCTGATGTATGAACAGAACCATGCTAGGGCTGAAGTATGAATAGAATCATACCAGGACAGAAGAGTGAAAGGAGTCATACCAGGACTGAAGTATGAATGGAGCCATACCAGGACTGAAGTATGAATGGAGCCATACAAGGACTAAAGTATGAATGGAGCCATACCAGGCCTGAAGTATGAATGGAGCCATACCAGGACTGAAGTATGAATGGAGCCATACCAGGACTGAAGTATGAATGGAGCCATACCAGGACTGAAGTATGAATGGAGCCATACCAGGACTGAAGTATGAATGGAGCCATACAAGGACTAAAGTATGAATGGAGCCATACCAGGCCTGAAGTATGAATAGAGCCATACCAGGACTGAAGTATGAATGGAGCCATACCAGGACTGAAGTATGAATGGAGCCATACCAGGACTGAAGTATGAATGGAACCATACCAGGACTGAAGTATGAATGGAACCATGCCAGGACTGAAGTATGAATGGAACCATACCAGGGCTGAAGTATGAATGGAACCATAGCAGTACTGAAGTATGAATGGAGCCATATCAGGACTGAAGTATGAACAGAACCAAACCAGGATTGAAGTATGAACGGATCCATACCATGAGTAAAGTATGAATGGAGCCATACCAGGACTGAAGTATGAATGGAGCCATACCAAGACTGAAATATGAATGGAACCATGCCAGGACTGAAGTATGAATGGAACCATGCCAGGACTGAAGTATGAATGGAGCCATACCAGGACTGAAATATGAATGGAACCATGCCAGGGCTGAAGTATGAATGGAGCCATACCAGGACTGAAATATGAATGGAACCATACCAGGACTGAAGTATGAATGGAGCCACACCAGGACTGCAGTATGAATGGAGCCATACCAGGACTGAGGTATGAATGGAGCCATACCAGGACTGCAGTATGAATGGAGCCATACCAGGTCTGAAGTATGAATGGAACCATCCCAGGTCTGAAGTATGAATGGAGCCATACCAGGACTGAAGTATGAATGGAACCATACCAGGACTGAAGTATGAATGGAGCCATACCAGGACTGAAGTATGAATGGAGCCATACCAGGACTGAAGTATGAACGGATCCATACCAGGACTGAGGTATGAATGGAACCATACAGGACGGAAGTATGAACGTAGCCACTCTGGGACTGAAGTATGAACTGAACCATACCAGACCTGAAGTATGAATGGAACCATCCCAGGTCTGAATTATGAATCAACCATACCAAGACTGAAGTATGGACGGAACCATGCCAGGACTGAAGTACTAATGGACCCATGCCAGGACTGAAGTACGAATGGAGCCATACCAGGACTGAAGTATGAATCGAGCCATACCAGGACTGAAATATGAATGGAACCAAACTAGGACTGAGGTATGAATAGAATCATACCAGGACAGAAGAGTGAAAGGAGTCATACCAGGACTGAAGTATGGATGGAGCCACACCAGGACTGCAGTATGAACGGAGCCATACCAGGACTGAAGTATGAACAGAACCATACCAGGACTGCAGTATGAATGGAGCCATACCAGGGCTGATGTATGAACAGAACCATGCTAGGGCTGAAGTATGAATAGAATCATACCAGGACAGAAGAGTGAAAGGAGTCATACCAGGACTGAAGTATGAATGGAGCCACACCAGGACTGCAGTATGAACGGAGCCATACCAGGACTGAAGTATGAACAGAACCATACCAGGACTGCAGTATGAATGGAGCCATACCAGGACTGAAGTATGAATGGAACCATACCAGGACTGAAGTATGAACGGAGCCACACCAGGACTGCAGTATGAATGGAGCCATACCAGGACTGAAGTATGAACAGAACCATACCAGGACTGCAGTATGAATGGAGCCATACCAGGACTGAAGTATGAATGGAACCATACCAGGACTGAAGTATGAACGGAGCCATACCAGGACTGAAGTATGAACTGAGCCATACCAGGATTGAAGTATGAATGGAGCCATACCGGGACTGAAGTATGAATGGAGCCATACCAGTACTGAAGTATGAACTGAGCCATACCAGTCGCTGAAGTATGAATGGAACCATGCCAGGACTGAAGTATGAATGGAACCATGCCAGGACTGAAGTATGAATGGAGCCATACCAGGACTGAAATATGAATGGAACCATGCCAGGGCTGAAGTATGAAGGGAGCCATACCAGGACTGAAATATGAATGGACCCATACCAGGACTGAAGTATGAATGGAGCCACACCAGGACTGCAGTATGAATGGAGCCATACCAGGACTGAGGTATGAATGGAGGCATACCAGGACTGCAGTATGAATGGAGCCATACCAGGTCTGAAGTATGAATGGAACCATCCCAGGTCTGAATTATGAATGGAGCCATACCAGGACTGAAGTATGAATGGAGCCATACCAAGACTGAAATATGAATGGAACCATGCCAGGACTGAAGTATGAATGGAACCATGCCAGGACTGAAGTATGAATGGAGCCATACCAGGACTGAAATATGAATGGAACCATGCCAGGGCTGAAGTATGAATGGAGCCATACCAGGACTGAAATATGAATGGAACCATACCAGGACTGAAGTATGAATGGAGCCACACCAGGACTGCAGTATGAATGGAGCCATACCAGGACTGAGGTATGAATGGAGCCATACCAGGACTGCAGTATGAATGGAGCCATACCAGGTCTGAAGTATGAATGGAACCATCCCAGGTCTGAAGTATGAATGGAGCCATACCAGGACTGAAGTATGAATGGAACCATACCAGGACTGAAGTATGAATGGAGCCATACCAGGACTGAAGTATGAATGGAGCCATACCAGGACTGAAGTATGAACGGATCCATACCAGGACTGAGGTATGAATGGAACCATACAGGACGGAAGTATGAACGTAGCCACTCTGGGACTGAAGTATGAACTGAACCATACCAGACCTGAAGTATGAATGGAACCATCCCAGGTCTGAATTATGAATCAACCATACCAAGACTGAAGTATGGACGGAACCATGCCAGGACTGAAGTACTAATGGACCCATGCCAGGACTGAAGTACGAATGGAGCCATACCAGGACTGAAGTATGAATCGAGCCATACCAGGACTGAAATATGAATGGAACCAAACTAGGACTGAGGTATGAATAGAATCATACCAGGACAGAAGAGTGAAAGGAGTCATACCAGGACTGAAGTATGGATGGAGCCACACCAGGACTGCAGTATGAACGGAGCCATACCAGGACTGAAGTATGAACAGAACCATACCAGGACTGCAGTATGAATGGAGCCATACCAGGGCTGATGTATGAACAGAACCATGCTAGGGCTGAAGTATGAATAGAATCATACCAGGACAGAAGAGTGAAAGGAGTCATACCAGGACTGAAGTATGAATGGAGCCACACCAGGACTGCAGTATGAACGGAGCCATACCAGGACTGAAGTATGAACAGAACCATACCAGGACTGCAGTATGAATGGAGCCATACCAGGACTGAAGTATGAATGGAACCATACCAGGACTGAAGTATGAACGGAGCCACACCAGGACTGCAGTATGAATGGAGCCATACCAGGACTGAAGTATGAACAGAACCATACCAGGACTGCAGTATGAATGGAGCCATACCAGGACTGAAGTATGAATGGAACCATACCAGGACTGAAGTATGAACGGAGCCATACCAGGACTGAAGTATGAACTGAGCCATACCAGGATTGAAGTATGAATGGAGCCATACCGGGACTGAAGTATGAATGGAGCCATACCAGTACTGAAGTATGAACTGAGCCATACCAGTCGCTGAAGTATGAATGGAACCATGCCAGGACTGAAGTATGAATGGAACCATGCCAGGACTGAAGTATGAATGGAGCCATACCAGGACTGAAATATGAATGGAACCATGCCAGGGCTGAAGTATGAAGGGAGCCATACCAGGACTGAAATATGAATGGACCCATACCAGGACTGAAGTATGAATGGAGCCACACCAGGACTGCAGTATGAATGGAGCCATACCAGGACTGAGGTATGAATGGAGGCATACCAGGACTGCAGTATGAATGGAGCCATACCAGGTCTGAAGTATGAATGGAACCATCCCAGGTCTGAAGTATGAATGGAGCCATACCAGGACTGAAGTATGAATGGAACCATACCAGGACTGAAGTATGAATGGAGCCATACCAGGACTGAAGTATGAATGGAGCCATACCAGGACTGAAGTATGAATGGATCCATACCAGGACTGAGGTATGAATGGAACCATACCAGGACTGAAGTATGAACGTAGCCACTCTGGGACTGAAGCATGAACTGAACCATACCAGACCTGAAGTATGAATGGAACCATCCCAGGTCTGAATTATGAATCAACCATACCAAGACTGAAGTATGAACGGAACCATGCCAGGACTGAAGTACTAATGGACCCATGCCAGGACTGAAGTACGAATGGAGCCATACCAGGACTGAAGTATGAATCGAGCCATACCAGGACTGAAATATGAATGGAACCAAACTAGGACTGAGGTATGAATAGAATCATACCAGGACAGAAGAGTGAAAGGAGTCATACCAGGACTGAAGTATGAATGGAGCCACACCAGGACTGCAGTATGAACGGAGCCATACCAGGACTGAAGAATGAACAGAACCATACCAGGGCTGAAGTATGAACAGAACCATACCAGGACTGCAGTATGAATGGAGCCATACCAGGGCTGATGTATTAACAGAACCATGCCAGTGCTGAAGTATGAACAGAACCATGCCAGGACTGAAGTATGACTGGAATCATACCAGGACTGAAGTATGAATGGAGCCATACCAGGACTGAAGTATGAATGAAGCCGTACCAGAACTGAAGTATGAATGGAGCCATGCCAGGACTGACGTATGAACAGAACCATACCAGGACTGATGTATGAATGGAGCCATACCACGCCTGAAGTATGAATGGAGCCATACCAGGACTGAAGTATGAATGGAGCCATACCAGGACTGAAGTATGAACTGAGCCATGCCAGGACTGAAGTATGAATGGAACCATACCAGGACTGAAGTATGAATGAAGCCATACCAGGACTGAAATAGTATGAATGGAACCATGCCAGGACTGAAGTATGAACGGAGCCATACCAGGACTGAAGTATGAACAGAACCATACCAGGACTGAAGTATGAATGGAACCATACCAGGACTGAGGTATGAATGGAGCCATACCAGGGCTGATGTATGAACAGAACCATACCAGGACTGAAGTGTGAATGGAGCCATACCAGGACTGAAGTATGAATGGAACCATACCAGGACTGAAGTATGAATGGAGCCATACCAGGACTGAAATAGTATGAATGGAACCATGCCAGGACTGAAGTATGAACGGAGCCATACCAGGACTGAAGTATGAACAGAACCATACCAGGACTGAAGTATGAATGGAACCATACCAGGACTGAGGAATGAATGGAGCCATACCAGGGCTGATGTATGAACAGAACCATACCAGGACTGAAGTGTGAATGGAGCCATACCAGGACTGAAGTATGAATGGAACCATACCAGGACTGAAGTATGAACGGAACCATACCAGGACTGAGGTATGAATGGAGCCATACCAGGGCTTATGTATGAACAGAACCATACTAGGACTGAAGTATGAATGGAACCATGCCAGGACTGAAGTATGAGCGGAACCATACCAGGACTGAGGTATGAATGGAGCCATACCAGGGCTTATGTATGAACAGAACCATACTAGGACTGAAGTATGAATGGAGCCATACCAGGACTGAGGTATGAATGGAGCCATACAAGGGCTGATGTATGAACAGAACCATACCAGGACTGAAGTGTGAATGGAGCCATACCAGGACTGAAGTATGAATGGAACCATACCAGGACTGACATAAGAACTAAATCATACCAATCGCTGAAGTAAGAATGGAGCCATGCCAGGACTGAAGTATAAATGGAGCCATACCAGGATGGAAGTATGAACGGAACCATACCAGGGCTGAAGTATGAATGGAACCATGCCAGGACCGAAGTATGAATGGAACCATACCAGGACTGAAGTATGAATGGAG
This sequence comes from Lissotriton helveticus, assembly GCF_964261635.1. Taxonomy (NCBI): domain Eukaryota; kingdom Metazoa; phylum Chordata; class Amphibia; order Caudata; family Salamandridae; genus Lissotriton; species Lissotriton helveticus. The sequence continues at coordinate 28,657,953 of NC_136057.1, read as the reverse complement.
CCATACCAGGACTGATGTATGAATGGAGCCATACCAGTCGCTGAAGTATGAATGGAGCCATACCAGGGCAGAAGTATGAATGGAACCATACCAGGCTTCAAGTATGAATGGAGCCATGCCAGGACTGAAGTATGAATGGAACCATACCAGGACTGAAGTATGAATGGAGCCATGCCAGGACTGAAGTATGAATGGAGCCATACCAGGACTGAAGTATGAATGGAGCCGTACCAGGACTGACGTATGAATGGAGCCATACCAGGACTGAAGTATGAATGGAGCAATACCAGTACTGAAGTATGAACTGAGCCATACCAGGACTGAAGTATGAATGGAGCCATACCGGGACTGAAGTATGAATGGAGCCATACCAGTACTGAAGTATGAATGGAACCATGCCAGGACTGAAGTATGAATGGAGCCATACCAGGACTGAAGTATGAATGGAACCATACCAGGACTGACATAAGAACTAAATCATACCAGTCGCTGAAGAAAGAATGGAGCCATGCCAGGACTGAAGTATAAATGGAGCCATACCATGATGGAAGTATGAATGGAGCCATGCCAGATGCTGAAGTATCAATGGAGCCATACCAGGGCAGAAGTATGAATGGAACCATACCAGGCCTGAAGTATGAATGGAGCCATGCCAGGACTGAAATATGAATGGAACCATACGAGGACTGAAGTATGAATGGAGCCACACCAGGACTGCAGTATGAATGGAGCCATACCAGGACTGAAGTATGAATGGAACCATACCAGGACTGAAGTATGAATGAAGCCATACCAGGACTGAAATAGTATGAATGGAACCATGCCAGGACTGAAGTATGAACGGAGCCATACCAGGACTGAAGTATGAACAGAACCATACCAGGACTGAAGTATGAATGGAACCATACCAGGACTGAGGTATGAATGGAGCCATACCAGGGCTGATGTATGAACAGAACCATACCAGGACTGAAGTGTGAATGGAGCCATACCAGGACTGAAGTATGAATGGAACCATACCAGGACTGAAGTATGAATGGAGCCATACCAGGACTGAAATAGTATGAATGGAACCATGCCAGGACTGAAGTATGAACGGAGCCATACCAGGACTGAAGTATGAACAGAACCATACCAGGACTGAAGTATGAATGGAACCATACCAGGACTGAGGAATGAATGGAGCCATACCAGGGCTGATGTATGAACAGAACCATACCAGGACTGAAGTGTGAATGGAGCCATACCAGGACTGAAGTATGAATGGAACCATACCAGGACTGAAGTATGAACGGAACCATACCAGGACTGAGGTATGAATGGAGCCATACCAGGGCTTATGTATGAACAGAACCATACTAGGACTGAAGTATGAATGGAACCATGCCAGGACTGAAGTATGAGCGGAACCATACCAGGACTGAGGTATGAATGGAGCCATACCAGGGCTTATGTATGAACAGAACCATACTAGGACTGAAGTATGAATGGAGCCATACCAGGACTGAGGTATGAATGGAGCCATACAAGGGCTGATGTATGAACAGAACCATACCAGGACTGAAGTGTGAATGGAGCCATACCAGGACTGAAGTATGAATGGAACCATACCAGGACTGACATAAGAACTAAATCATACCAATCGCTGAAGTAAGAATGGAGCCATGCCAGGACTGAAGTATAAATGGAGCCATACCAGGATGGAAGTATGAACGGAACCATACCAGGGCTGAAGTATGAATGGAACCATGCCAGGACCGAAGTATGAATGGAACCATACCAGGACTGAAGTATGAATGGAGCCATACCAGGACTGAAGTATGAATGGAGCCATACCAGTCGCTGAAGTATGAATGGAGCCATACCAGGGCAGAAGTATGAATGGAACCATACCAGGCTTCAAGTATGAATGGAGCCATGCCAGGACTGAAGTATGAATGGAACCATACCAGGACTGAAGTATGAATGGAGCCATGCCAGGACTGAAGTATGAATGGAGCCATACCAGGACTGAAGTATGAATGGAGCCGTACCAGGACTGACGTATGAATGGAGCCATACCAGGACTGAAGTATGAATGGAGCAATACCAGTACTGAAGTATGAACTGAGCCATACCAGGACTGAAGTATGAATGGAGCCATACCGGGACTGAAGTATGAATGGAGCCATACCAGTACTGAAGTATGAATGGAACCATGCCAGGACTGAAGTATGAATGGAGCCATACCAGGACTGAAGTATGAATGGAACCATACCAGGACTGACATAAGAACTAAATCATACCAGTCGCTGAAGAAAGAATGGAGCCATGCCAGGACTGAAGTATAAATGGAGCCATACCATGATGGAAGTATGAATGGAGCCATGCCAGTTGCTGAAGTATCAATGGAGCCATACCAGGGCAGAAGTATGAATGGAACCATACCAGGCCTGAAGTATGAATGGAGCCATGCCAGGACTGAAATATGAATGGAACCATACGAGGACTGAAGTATGAATGGAGCCACACCAGGACTGCAGTATGAATGGAGCCATACCAGGACTGCAGTATGAATGGAGCCACACCAGGGCTGATGTATGAACAGAACCATACTAGGACTGAAGTATGAATGGAGCCATACCAGGACTGAGGTATGAATGGAGCCATACCCGGGCTGATGTATGAACAGAACCATACCAGGACTGAAGTGTGAATGGAGCCATACCAGGACTGAAGTATGAATGGAACCATACCAGGACTGACATAAGAACTAAATCATACCAGTCGCTGAAGTAAGAATGGAGCCATGCCAGGACTGAAGTATAAATGGAGCCATACCATGATGGAAGCATGAATGGAACCATACCAGGGCTGAAGTATGAATGGAACCATGCCAGGACTGAAGTATGAATGGAACCATACCAGGACTGAAGTATGAATGGAGCCATACCAGGACTGAAGTATGAATGGAGCCATACCAGTCGCTGAAGTATGAATGGAGCCATACCAGGGCAGAAGTATGAATGGAACCATACCAGGACTGAAGTATGAATGGAGCCATACCAGGACTGAAGTATGAATGGAGCCATACCAGTCGCTGAAGTATGAATGGAGCCATACCAGGCCTGAAGTATGAATGGAGCCATGCAAAGACTGAAGTATGAATGGAGCCATACCAGGACTGAAGTATGAATGGAGCCATACCAGGACTGTAGTATGAATGAAGCCATACCACGACTGAAGTATGAACGGAGCCATACCAGGACTGAAGTATGAATGGAACCATACCAGGACTGACATAAGAACTAAATCATACCAGTCGCTGAAGAAAGAATGGAGCCATGCCAGGACTGAAGTATAAATGGAGCCATACCATGATGGAAGTATGAATGGAGCCATACCAGGACTGAGGTATGAATGGAGCCATACCAGGACTACAGTATGAATGGAGCCATACCAGGTCTGAAGTATGAATGGAGCCATCCCAGGTCTGAAGTATGAATGGAGCCATACCAGGGCTGAAGAATGAATGGAGCCATACCAGGACTGAAGTATGAATGGAGCCATACCAGGACTGCAGTATGAATGGAGCCATACCAGGACTGACGTATGAATGGAACCATACCAGGACTGAAGTATGAATGGAACCATACAGGACTGAAGTATGAACGTAGCCACTCTGGGACTGAAGTATGAACTGAACCATACCAGACCTGAAGTATGAATGGAACCATGCCAGGACTGAAGTATGAATGGAGCCATACCAAGACTGAAATATGAATGGAATCATACCAGGACTGAAGCATGAATGGAGCCATACCAGGACTGAAGTATGAATGAAGCCGTACCAGAACTGAAGTATGAATGGAGCCATGCCAGGACTGAAGTATGAACAGAACCATACCAGGACTGATGTATGAATGGAGCCATACCACGCCTGAAGTATGAATGGAGCCATACCAGGACTGAAGTATGAACGGAGCCATACCAGGACTGAAGTATTAACTGAGCCATACCAGGACTGAAGTATGAATGGAGCCATACCGGGACTGAAGTATGAATGGAGCCATACCAGTACTGAAGTATGAATGGAACCATGCCAGGACTGAAGTATGAATGGAACCATGCCAGGACTGAAGTATGAATGGAACCATGCCAGGACTGAAGTATGAATGGAGCCATACCAGGACTGAAATATGAATGGAACCATGCCAGGACTGAAGTACGAATGGAGCCATACCAGGACTGAAACATGAATGGAACCATACCAGGACTGAGGTATGAATGGATCCATACCAGGACTGAGGTACGAATGGAGCCATACCAGGGCTGATGTATGAACAGAACCATACCAGTCGCTGAAGTATGAATGGAGCCATACCAGGATGGAAGTATGAACGGAACCATACCAGGGCTGAAGTATGAATGGAACCATGCCAGGACTGAAGTATGAATGGAACCATACCAGGACTGAAGTATGAATGCAGCCATACCAGGACTGAAGTATGAATGGAGCCATACCAGTTGCTGAAGTATCAATGGAGCCATACCAGGGCAGCAGTATGAATGGAACCATACCAGGCCTGAAGTATGAATAGAGCCATGCCAGGACTGAAGTATGAATGGAACCATACCAGGACTGAAGTATGAATGGAGCCATGCCAGGACTGAAGCATGAATGGAGCCATGCCAGGACTGAAGTATGAATGGAGCCATACCAGGACTGAAGTATGAATGGAGCCGTACCAGGACTGAAGTATGAACTGAGCCATACCAGGACTGAAGTATGAATGGAGCCATACCGGGACTGAAGTATGAATGGAGCCATACTAGTACTGAAGTATGAACTGAGCCATACCAGTCGCTGAAGTATGAATGCAACCATGCCAGGACTGGAGTATGAATGGAGCCATACCAGGACTGAAATATGAATGGAACCATGCCAGGACTGAAGTGTGAATGGAGCCATACCAGGACTGAAATATGAATGGAACCATACCAGGACTGAAGTATGAATGGAGCCACACCAGGACTGCAGTATGAATGGAGCCATACCAGGACTGCAGTATGAATGGAGCCATACCAGGGCTGATGTATGAACAGAACCATACTAGGACTGAAGTATGAATGGAGCCATACCAGGACTGAAGTGTGAATGGAGCCATACCAGGACTGAAGTATGAATGGAACCATACCAGGACTGACATAAGAACTAAATCATACCAGTCGCTGAAGTAAGAATGGAGCCATGCCAGGACTGAAGTATAAATGGAGCCATACCATGATGGAAGTATGAATGGAACCATACCAGGGCTGAAGTATGAATGGAAACATGCCAGGACTGAAGTATGAATGGAACCATACCAGGACTGAAGTATGAATGGAGCCATACCAGGACTGAAGTATGAATGGAGACATACCAGTCGCTGAAGTATGAATGGAGCCATACCAGGGCAGAAGTATGAATGGAACCATACCAGGACTGAAGTATGAATGGAGCCATACCAGGATTGAAGTATGAATGGAGCCATACCAGTCGCTGAAGTATGAATGGAGCCATACCAGGACTGAAGTATGAATGGAGCCATACCAGTACTGAAGTATGAATGGAACCATGCCAGGGCTGAAGTATGAATGGAACCATGCCAGGACTGAAGTATAAATGAAACCATGCCAGGACTGAAGTATGAATGGAGCCATATCAGGACTGAAATATGAATGGAACCATGCCAGGACTGAAGTACGAATGGAGCCATACCAGGACTGAAATATGAATGGAACCATACCAGGACTGAGGTATGAATGGATCCATACCAGGACTAAGGTACGAATGGAGCCATACCAGGGCTGATGTATGAACAGAACCATACTAGGACTGAAGTATGAATGGAGCCATACCAGGACCGAGGTATGAATGGAGCCATACCAGGGCTGATGTATGAACAGAACCATACCAGTCGCTGAAGTATGAATGGAGCCATACCAGGATGGAAGTATGAACGGAACCATACCAGGGCTGAAGTATGAATGGAACCATGCCAGGACTGAAGTATGAATGGAACCATACCAGGACTGAAGTATGAATGGAGCAATACCAGGACTGAAGTATGAATGGAGCCACACCAGTTGCTGAAGTATCAATGGAGCCATACCAGGGCAGAAGTATGAATGGAACCATACCAGGCCTGAAGTATGAATGGAGCCATGCCAGGACTGAAGTATGAATGGAACCATACCAGGACTGAAGTATGAATGGAGCCATGCCAGGACTGAAGCATGAATGGAGCCATGCCAGGACTGAAGTATGAATGGAGCCATACCAGGACTGAAGTATGAATGGAGCCGTACCAGGACTGAAGTATGAACTGAGCCATACCAGGACTGAAGTATGAATGGAGCCATACCGGGACTGAAGTATGAATGGAGCCATACTAGTACTGAAGTATGAACTGAGCCATACCAGTCGCTGAAGTATGAATGGAACCATGCCAGGACTGGAGTATGAATGGAGCCATACCAGGACTGAAATATGAATGGAACCATGCCAGGACTGAAGTGTGAATGGAGCCATACCAGGACTTAAATATGAATGGAACCATACCAGGACTGAAGTATGAATGGAGCCACACCAGGACTGCAGTATGAATGGAGCCATACCAGGACTGCAGTATGAATGGAGCCATACCAGGGCTGATGTATGAACAGAACCATACTAGGACTGAAGTATGAATGGAGCCATACCAGGACTGAGGTATGAATGGAGCCATACCAGGGCTGATGTATGAACAGAACCATACCAGGACTGAAGTGTGAATGGAGCCATACCAGGACTGAAGTATGAATGGAACCATACCAGGACTGACATAAGAACTAAATCATACCAGTCGCTGAAGTAAGAATGGAGCCATGCCAGGACTGAAGTATAAATGGAGCCATACCATGATGGAAGTATGAATGGAACCATACCAGGGCTGAAGTATGAATGGAACCATGCCAGGACTGAAGTATGAATGGAGCCATACCAGTCGCTGAAGTATGAATGGAGCCATACCAGGGCAGAAGTATGAATGGAACCATACCAGGACTGAAGTATGAATGGAGCCATACCAGGACTGAAGTATGAATGGAGCCATACCAGTCGCTGAAGTATGAATGGAGCCATACCAGGCCTGAAGTATGAATGGAGCCATGCAAAGACTGGAGTATTAATGGAGCCATACCAGGACTGAAGTATGAATGGAGCCATACCAGGACTGTAGTATGAATGGAGCCATACCAGGACTGAAGTACGAACGGAGCCATACCACGACTGAAGAATGAATGGAGCCATACCAGGACTGATGTATGAACAGAACCATACCAGGACTGAAGTATGAATGGAGCCATACCAGGCCTGAAGTATGAATGGAGCCATACCAGAGCTGATGTATGGATGGAACCATACCAGGACTGAAGTATGAATGGAACCATACCAGGACTGAAGTATGAATGGAACCATACCAGGACTGAAGTATGAATGGAGCCATGCCAGGACTGAAGTATGAATGGAGCCATACCAGGACTGAAGTATGAATGGAGCCATACCAGGACTGCAGTATGATTGGAACCATACCAGGACTGAAGTATGAATGGAGCCATACCAGGAATGAAGTATGATGAATGGAACCATACCAGGACTGAAGTATGAATGGAGCCATACCAGGACTGCAGTATGAATGGAACCATACCAGGACTGAAGTATGAATGGAGCCATACCAGGAGTGATGTATGAACAGAACCATACCATTACTGAAGTATGAATGGAGCCATGCCAGGACTGAAGTATGAATGGAGCCATACCAGAGCTGATGTATGGATGGAACCATATCAGGACTGAAGTATGAATGGAACCATACCAGGACTGAAGTATGAATGGAGCCATACCAGAGCTGATGTATGAATGGAGCCATACCGGAACTAAAGTATGAATGGAACCATACCAGGACTGAAGTATGAAGAGAACCATACCATGACTAAAGTATGAATGGAACCATACCAGGACTGAAGTATGAATGGAACCATACCAGGACTGATGTATGAACAGAACCATGCCAGGACTGAAGTATGAACGGAACCATACCAGGGCTGAAGTATGAATGGAACAATGCCAGGACTGAAGTATGAATGGAACTATACCAGGACTGAAGTATGAATGGAGCCATACCAGGACTGAAGTATGAATGGAGCCATACCAGGACTGAAGTATGAACGGATCCATACCATGACTAAAGTATGAATGGAGCCATACCAGGACTGAAGTATGAATGGAACCATACCAGAACTGAAGTATGAATGGAGCCATACCAGGACTGAAGTATGAATGGAGCCATACAAGGACTAAAGTATGAATGGAGCCATACCAGGCCTGAAGTATGAATGGAGCCATACCAGGACTGAAGTATGAATGGAGCCATACCAGGACTGAAGTATGAATGGAGCCATACCAGGACTGAAGTATGAATGGAGCCATACCAGGACTGAAGTATGAATGGAGCCATACAAGGACTAAAGTATGAATGGAGCCATACCAGGCCTGAAGTATGAATAGAGCCATACCAGGACTGAAGTATGAATGGAGCCATACCAGGACTGAAGTATGAATGGAGCCATACCAGGACTGAAGTATGAATGGAACCATACCAGGACTGAAGTATGAATGGAACCATGCCAGGACTGAAGTATGAATGGAACCATACCAGGGCTGAAGTATGAATGGAACCATAGCAGTACTGAAGTATGAATGGAGCCATATCAGGACTGAAGTATGAACAGAACCAAACCAGGATTGAAGTATGAACGGATCCATACCATGAGTAAAGTATGAATGGAGCCATACCAGGACTGAAGTATGAATGGAGCCATACCAAGACTGAAATATGAATGGAACCATGCCAGGACTGAAGTATGAATGGAACCATGCCAGGACTGAAGTATGAATGGAGCCATACCAGGACTGAAATATGAATGGAACCATGCCAGGGCTGAAGTATGAATGGAGCCATACCAGGACTGAAATATGAATGGAACCATACCAGGACTGAAGTATGAATGGAGCCACACCAGGACTGCAGTATGAATGGAGCCATACCAGGACTGAGGTATGAATTGAGCCATACCAGGACTGCAGTATGAATGGAGCCATACCAGGTCTGAAGTATGAATGGAACCATCCCAGGTCTGAAGTATGAATGGAGCCATACCAGGACTGAAGTATGAATGGAACCATACCAGGACTGAAGTATGAATGGAGCCATACCAGGACTGAAGTATGAATGGAGCCATACCAGGACTGAAGTATGAACGGATCCATACCAGGACTGAGGTATGAATGGAACCATACAGGACGGAAGTATGAACGTAGCCACTCTGGGACTGAAGTATGAACTGAACCATACCAGACCTGAAGTATGAATGGAACCATCCCAGGTCTGAATTATGAATCAACCATACCAAGACTGAAGTATGGACGGAACCATGCCAGGACTGAAGTACTAATGGACCCATGCCAGGACTGAAGTACGAATGGAGCCATACCAGGACTGAAGTATGAATCGAGCCATACCAGGACTGAAATATGAATGGAACCAAACTAGGACTGAGGTATGAATAGAATCATACCAGGACTGAAGTACGAATGGAGCCATACCAGGACTGCAGTATGAATGGAGCCATACCAGGGCTGATGTATGAACAGAACCATGCTAGGGCTGAAGTATGAATAGAATCATACCAGGACAGAAGAGTGAAAGGAGTCATACCAGGACTGAAGTATGAATGGAGCCACACCAGGACTGCAGTATGAACGGAGCCATACCAGGACTGAAGTATGAACAGAACCATACCAGGACTGCAGTATGAATGGAGCCATACCAGGACTGAAGTATGAATGGAACCATACCAGGACTGAAGTATGAACGGAGCCATACCAGGACTGAAGTATGAACTGAGCCATACCAGGATTGAAGTATGAATGGAGCCATACCGGGACTGAAGTATGAATGGAGCCATACCAGTACTGAAGTATGAACTGAGCCATACCAGTCGCTGAAGTATGAATGGAACCATGCCAGGACTGAAGTATGAATGGAACCATGCCAGGACTGAAGTATGAATGGAGCCATACCAGGACTGAAATATGAATGGAACCATGCCAGGGCTGAAGTATGAAGGGAGCCATACCAGGACTGAAATATGAATGGACCCATACCAGGACTGAAGTATGAATGGAGCCACACCAGGACTGCAGTATGAATGGAGCCATACCAGGACTGAGGTATGAATGGAGGCATACCAGGACTGCAGTATGAATGGAGCCATACCAGGTCTGAAGTATGAATGGAACCATCCCAGGTCTGAAGTATGAATGGAGCCATACCAGAACTGAAGTATGAATGGAACCATACCAGGACTGAAGTATGAATGGAGCCATACCAGGACTGAAGTATGAATGGAGCCATACCAGGACTGAAGTATGAATGGATCCATACCAGGACTGAGGTATGAATGGAACCATACCAGGACTGAAGTATGAACGTAGCCACTCTGGGACTGAAGCATGAACTGAACCATACCAGACCTGAAGTATGAATGGAACCATCCCAGGTCTGAATTATGAATCAACCATACCAAGACTGAAGTATGAACGGAACCATGCCAGGACTGAAGTACTAATGGACCCATGCCAGGACTGAAGTACGAATGGAGCCATACCAGGACTGAAGTATGAATCGAGCCATACCAGGACTGAAATATGAATGGAACCAAACTAGGACTGAGGTATGAATAGAATCATACCAGGACAGAAGAGTGAAAGGAGTCATACCAGGACTGAAGTATGAATAGAGCCACACCAGGACTGCAGTATGAACGGAGCCATACCAGGACTGAAGAATGAACAGAACCATACCAGGGCTGAAGTATGAACAGAACCATACCAGGACTGCAGTATGAATGGAGCCATACCAGGGCTGATGTATTAACAGAACCATGCCAGTGCTGAAGTATGAACAGAACCATGCCAGGACTGAAGTATGACTGGAATCATACCAGGACTGAAGTATGAATGGAGCCATACCAGGACTGAAGTATGAATGAAGCCGTACCAGAACTGAAGTATGAATGGAGCCATGCCAGGACTGAAGTATGAACAGAACCATACCAGGACTGATGTATGAATGGAGCCATACCACGCCTGAAGTATGAATGGAGCCATTACAGGACTGAAGTATGAACGGAGCCATACCAGGACTGAAGTATTAACTGAGCCATACCAGGACTGAAGTATGAATGGAGCCATACCGGGACTGAAGTATGAATGGAGCCATACCAGTACTGAAGTATGAATGGAACCATGCCAGGACTGAAGTATGAATGGAACCATGCCAGGACTGAAGTATGAATTGAACCATGCCAGGACTGAAGTATGAATGGAGCCATACCAGGACTGAAATATGAATGGAACCATGCCAGGACTGAAGTACGAATGGAGCCATACCAGGACTGAAATATGAATGGAACCATACCAGGACTGAGGTATGAATGGATCCATACCAGGACTGAGGTACGAATGGAGCCATACCAGGGCTGATGTATGAACAGAACCATACTAGGACTGAAGTATGAATGGAGCCATACCAGGACTGAGGTATGAATGGAGCCATCCCAGGGCTGATGTATGAACAGAACCATACCAGTCGCTGAAGTATGAATGGAGCCATACCAGGATGGAAGTATGAACGGAACCATACCAGGGCTGAAGTATGAATGGAACCATGCCAGGACTGAAGTATGAATGGAACCATACCAGGACTGAAGTATGAATGGAGCCATACCAGGACTGAAGTATGAATGGAGCCATACCAGTTGCTGAAGTATCAATGGAGCCATACCAGGGCAGAAGTATGAATGGAACCATACCAGGCCTGAAGTATGAATGGAGCCATGCCAGGACTGAAGTATGAATGGAACCATACCAGGACTGAAGTATGAATGGAGCCATCCCAGGACTGAAGCATGAATGGAGCCATGCCAGGACTGAAGTATGAATGGAGCCATACCAGGACTGAAGTATGAATGGAGCCATACCGGGACTGAAGTATGAATGGAGCCATACTAGTACTGAAGTATGAACTGAGCCATACCAGTCGCTGAAGTATGAATGGAACCATGCCAGGACTGGAGTATGAATGGAGCCATACCAGGACTGAAGTATGAATGGAGCCATACCAGGACTGAAGTATGAATGGAGCCATACAAGGACTAAAGTATGAATGGAGCCATACCAGGACTGAAATATGAATGGAACCATGCCAGGACTGAAGTGTGAATGGAGCCATACCAGGACTGAAATATGAATGGAACCATACCAGGACTGAAGTATGAATGGAGCCACACCAGGACTGCAGTATGAATGGAGCCATACCAGGACTGCGGTATGAATGGAGCCATACCAGGGCTGATGTATGAACAGAACCATACTAGGACTGAAGTATGAATGGAGCCATACCAGGACTGAAGTGTGAATGCAGCCATACCAGGACTGAAGTATGAATGGAACCATACCAGGACTGACATAGGAACTAAATCATACCAGTCGCTGAAGTAAGAATGGAGCCATGCCAGGACTGAAGTATAAATGGAGCCATACCATGATGGAAGTATGAATGGAACCATACCAGGGCTGAAGTATGAATGGAAACATGCCAGGACTGAAGTATGAATGGAACCATACCAGGACTGAAGTATGAATGGAGCCATACCAGGACTGAAGTATGAATGGAGCCATACCAGTCGCTGAAGTATGAATGGAGCCATACCAGGGCAGAAGTATGAATGGAACCATACCAGGACTGAAGTATGAATGGAGCCATACCAGGATTGAAGTATGAATGGAGCCATACCAGTCGCTGAAGTATGAATGGACCATACCAGGACTGAAGTATGAATGGAGACATACCAGTACTGAAGTATGAATGGAACCATGCCAGGGCTGAAGTATGAATGGAACCATGCCAGGACTGAAGTATGAATGAAACCATGCAGGGACTGAAGTATGAATGGAGCCATATCAGGACTGAAATATGAATGGAACCATGCCAGGACTGAAGTACGAATGGAGCCATACCAGGACTGAAATATGAATGGAACCATACCAGGACTGAGGTATGAATGGATCCATACCAGGACTAAGGTACGAATGGAGCCATACCAGGGCTGATGTATGAACAGAACCATACTAGGACTGAAGTATGAATGGAGCCATACCAGGACCGAGGTATGAATGGAGCGATACCAGGGCTGATGTATGAACAGAACCATACCAGTCGCTGAAGTATGAATGGAGCCATACCAGGATGGAAGTATGAACGGAACCATACCAGGGCTGAAGTATGAATGGAACCATGCCAGGACTGAAGTATGAATGGAACCATACCAGGACTGAAGTATGAATGGAGCCATACCAGGACTGAAGTATGAATGGAGCCACACCAGTTGCTGAAGTATCAATGGAGCCATGCCAGGGCAGAAGTATGAATGGAGCCATACCAGGCCTGAAGTATGAATGGAGCCATGCCAGGACTGAAGTATGAATGGAACCATACCAGGACTGAAGTATGAATGGAGCCATGCCAGGACTGAAGCATGAATGGAGCCATGCCAGGACTGAAGTATGAATGGAGCCATACCAGGACTGAAGTATGAATGGAGCCGTACCAGGACTGAAGTATGAACTGAGCCATACCAGGACTGAAGTATGAATGGAGCCATACCGGGACTGAAGTATGAATGGAGCCATACTAGTACTGAAGTATGAACTGAGCCATACCAGTCGCTGAAGTATGAATGGAACCATGCCAGGACTGGAGTATGAATGGAGCCATACCAGGACTGAAATATGAATGGAACCATGCCAGGACTGAAGTATTAATGGAGCCACACCAGGACTGCAGTATGAATGGAGCCATACCAGGACTGCAGTATGAATGGAGCCATACCAGGGCTGATGTATGAACAGAACCATACTAGGACTGAAGTATGAATGGAGCCATACCAGGACTGAGGTATGAATGGAGCCATACCAGGGCTGATGTATGAACAGAACCATACCAGGACTGAAGTGTGAATGGAGCCATACCAGGACTGAAGTATGAATGGAACCATACCAGGACTGACATAAGAACTAAATCATACCAGTCGCTGAAGTAAGAATGGAGCCATGCCAGGACTGAAGTATAAATGGAGCCATACCATGATGGAAGTATGAATGGAACCATACCAGGGCTGAAGTATGAATGGAACCATGCCAGGACTGAAGTATGAATGGAACCATACCAGGACTGAAGTATGAATGGAGCCATACCAGGCCTGAAGTATGAATGGAGCCATACCAGTCGCTGAAGTATGAATGGAGCCATACCAGGGCAGAAGTATGAATGGAACCATACCAGGACTGAAGTATGAATGGAGCCATACCAGGACTGAAGTATGAATGGAGCCATACCAGTCGCTGAAGTATGAATGGAGCCATGCAAAGACTGGAGTATTAATGGAGCCATACCAGGACTGAAGTATGAATGGAGCCATACCAGGACTGTAGTATGAATGGAGCCATACCAGGACTGAAGTATGAACGGAGCCATACCACGACTGAAGAATTAATGGAGCCATACCAGGACTGATGTATGAACAGAACCATACCAGGACTGAAGTATGAATGGAGCCATACCAGGCCTGAAGTATGAATGGAGCCATACCAGAGCTGACGTATGGATGGAACCATACCAGGACTGAAGTATGAATGGAACCATACCAGGACTGAAGTATGAATGGAGCCATACCAGGACTGAAGTATGAATGGAGCCATGCCAGGACTGAAGTATGAATGGAGCCATACCAGGACTGAAGTATGAATGGAGCCATACCAGGACTGCAGTATGATTGGAACCATACCAGGACTGAAGTATGAATGGAGCCATACCAGGACTGAAGTATGATGAATGGAACCATACCAGGACTGAAGTATGAATGGAGCCATACCAGGACTGCAGTATGAATGGAACCATACCAGGACTGAAGTATGAATGGAGCCATACCAGGAGTGATGTATGAACAGAACCATACCATTACTGAAGTATGAATGGAGCCATGCCAGGACTGAAGTATGAATGGAGCCATACCAGAGCTGATGTATGGATGGAACCATATCAGGACTGAAGTATGAATGGAACCATACCAGGACTGAAGTATGAATGGAGCCATACCAGAGCTGGTGTATGAATGGAGCCATACCGGAACTAAAGTATGAATGGAACCATACCAGGACTGAAGTATGAAGAGAACCATACCATGACTAAAGTATGAATGGAACCATACCAGGACTGAAGTATGAATGGAACCATACCAGGACTGATTTATGAACAGAACCATGCCAGGACTGAAGTATGAACGGAACCATACCAGGGCTGAAGTATGAATGGAACAATGCCAGGACTGAAGTATGAATGGAACTATACCAGGACTGAAGTATGAATGGAGCCATACCAGGACTGAAGTATGAATGGAGCCATACCAGGACTGAAGTATGAACGGATCCATACCATGACTAAAGTATGAATGGAGCCATACCAGGACTGAAGTATGAATGGAACCATACCAGAACTGAAGTATGAATGGAGCCATACCAGGACTGAAGTATGAATGGAGCCATACAAGGACTAAAGTATGAATGGAGCCATACCAGGCCTGAAGTATGAATGGAGCCATACCAGGACTGAAGTATGAATGGAGCCATACCAGGACTGAAGTATGAATGGAGCCATACCAGGACTGAAGTATGAATGGAGCCATACCAGGACTGAAGTATGAATGGAGCCATACAAGGACTAAAGTATGAATGGAGCCATACCAGGCCTGAAGTATGAATAGAGCCATACCAGGACTGAAGTATGAATGGAGCCATACCAGGACTGAAGTATGAATGGAGCCATACCAGGACTGAAGTATGAATGGAACCATACCAGGACTGAAGTATGAATGGAACCATGCCAGGACTGAAGTATGAATGGAACCATACCAGGGCTGAAGTATGAATGGAACCATACCAGTACTGAAGTATGAATGGAGCCATATCAGGACTGAAGTATGAACAGAACCAAACCAGGATTGAAGTATGAACGGATCCATACCGTGAGTAAAGTATGAATGGAGCCATACCAGGACTGAAGTATGAATGGAGCCATACAAGGACTAAAGTATGAATGGAACCATGCCAGGACTCAAGTATGAACAGAACCATACCATGACTAAAGTATGAATGGAGCCATACCAGGCCTGGAGTATGAATGGAGCCATACCAGGACTGAAGTATGAATGGAGCCATACCAGGACTGAAGTATGAATGGAACCATACCAGGACTGAAGTATGAATGGAACCATACCAGGACTGAAGTATGATGAATGGAACCATGCCAGGACTGATGTATGAATGGAACAATACCAGGCCTGAAGTATGAATGGAGCCATACCAGGACTGCAGTATGAATGGAGCCATACCAGGACTGAAGTATGATGAATGGAACCATGTCAGGACTGATGTATGAATGGAACCATACCAGGCCTGAAGTATGAATGGAGCCATACCAGGACTGAAGTATGAATGGAACCATACCAGGACTGAAGTATGAATGGAGCCATACCAGCACTGAAGTATGAATGGAGCCATGCCAGGACTGAAGTATGAATGGAGCCATGCCAGGACTGAAGTACGAACAGAACCATACCAGGACTGATGTATGAATGGAGCCATACAAGGACTGAAGTATGAACAGAACCATACGAAGACTGAAGTATGAATGGAGCCATACCAGGACTAAAGTATGAACAGAACCATACCAGGACTGAAGTATGAATGGAACCATGCCAGGACTGAAGTATGAATGGAGCCATACCAGGACTGAAATATGAACGGATCCATACCAGGACTGAAGTATGAATGGAGCCATACCAGTCGCTCAAGTATGAATGGAACCATACCTGAACTGAAGTATGAATGGAACCATACCACGCCTGAAGTATGAATGGAGCCATACCAGGACTGAAGTATGAATAGAACCAAACCAGGACTGAAGAATGAATGGAGCCATACCAGGCCTGAAGTATGAATGGAGCCATACCAGGCACAGGACTGAAGTATGAATGGAGCTATACCAGGACTGAGGTATGAATGGAGCCATACCAGGACTGCAGTATGAATGGAGCCATACCAGGACTGAAGTATGAACAGAACCAAACCAGGACTGAAGTATGAATGGAGCCATACCAGGCCTGAAGTATGAATGGAGCCATACCTGGCCCTGGACTGAAGTATGAATGGAGCCATACCTGGACTGAGGTATGAATGGAGCCATACCAGGACTGCAGTATGAATGGAGCCATACCAGGACTGAAGTATGAATGGAGCCACACCAGGACTGGAGTATGAATGGAGCCACACCAGGACTAAAGTATGAACAGAACCATGCCAGGACTGCAGTATGAATGGAGCCATACCAGGACTGAAGTATGAATGGAGCCACACCAGGACTAAAGTTTGAACAGAACCATGCCAGGACTGAAGTATGAATGGAGCCATACCAGGACTGAAGTATGAATGGAGCCATACCAGGACTGTAGTATGAATGGAGCCATACCAGGACTGAAGTATGAACGGAGCCAAACCAGGACTGAACTATGAATGGAGCCATACCAGGACTGATGTATGAATAGAGCCATACCAGGACTGATGTATGAACAGAACCATACCAGGACTGAAGTATGAATGGAGCCATACCAGGACTGAAGTATGAATGGAGCCATACCAGAGCTGATGTATGGATGGAACCATACCAGGACTGAAGTATGAATGGAGCCATACCAGGACTGAAGTATGAATGGAGCCATACCAGGACAGAAGTATGAATGGAACCATACCAGGACTGCAGTATGAATGGAGCCAAAGCAGGACAGAAGAAGGAATGGAGCCATACCAGGACTGAAGTATGAATGGAGCCATACCAGGACTGAAGTATGAATGGAACCATACCAGGAATGAAGAAGGAATGGAGCTATACCAGGAGTGAAGTATGAATGGAGCAATACTAGGACTGAAGTATGAATGGAGCCATACCAGGCCCTGGACTGAAGTATGAATGGAGCCATACCTGGACTGAGGTATGAATGGAGCCATACCAGGACTGCAGTATGAATGGAGCCATACCAGGACTGAAGTATGAATGGAGCCACACCAGGACTGAAGTATGAATGGAGCCACACCAGGACTAAAGTATGAACAGAACCATGCCAGGACTGCAGTATGAATGGAGCCATACCAGGACTGAAGTATGAATGGAGCCACACCAGGACTAAAGTTTGAACAGAACCATGCCAGGACTGAAGTATGAATGGAGCCATACCAGGACTGAAGTATGAATGGAGCCATACCAGGACTGTAGTATGAATGGAGCCATACCAGGACTGAAGTATGAACGGAGCCAAACCAGGACTGAACTATGAATGGAGCCATACCAGGACTGAAGTATGAATAGAGCCATACCAGGACTGATGTATGAACAGAACCATACCAGGACTGAAGTATGAATGGAGCCATACCAGGACTGAAGTATGAATGGAGCCATACCAGAGCTGATGTATGGATGGAACCATACCAGGACTGAAGTATGAATGGAGCCATACCAGGACTGAAGTATGAATGGAGCCATACCAGGACAGAAGTATGAATGGAACCATACCAGGACTGCAGTATGAATGGAGCCAAACCAGGACAGAAGACGGAATGGAGCCATACCAGGACTGAAGTATGAATGGAGCCATACCAGGACTGAAGTATGAATGGAACCATACCAGGAATGAAGAAGGAATGGAGCTATACCAGGAGTGAAGTATGAATGGAGCAATACTAGGACTGAAGTATGAATGGAGCCATACCAGGACTGAAGTATGAATGGAACCATACCAGAACTGAAGTATGAATGGAGCCATAACAGGACTGAAGTATGAATGGAACCATACCAGGGCTGATGTATGGATGGAACCATATCAGGACTGAAGTATGAATGGAACCATACCAGGACTGAAGTATGAATGGAGCCATACCAGAGCTGATGTATGAATGGAACCATATCAGGACTGATGCATGAACAGAACCATACCAGGACTGAAGTATAAATGGAACCATATCAGGACTGAAGTATGAATGAAGCCATACCGGAACTAAAGTATGAATGGAACCATACCAGGACTGAAGTATGAACAGAACCATACCATGACTAAAGTATGAATGGAACCATACCAGGACTGATGTATGAACAGAACCATGCCAGGACTAAAGTATGAATGGAACCATGCCAGGACTGAAGTATGAATGGAGCCATACAAGGATGGAAGTATGAACGGAACCATACCAGGGCTGAAGTATGAATGGAACCATGCCAGGACTGAAGTATGAATGGAACCATACCAGGACTGAAGTATGAATGGATCCATACCAGGACTGAAGTATGAATGGAGCCATACCAGGACTGAAGTATGAACGGATCCATACCATGACTAAAGTATGAATGGAGCCATACCAGGACTGAAGTATGAATGGAGCCATACAAGGACTAAAGTATGAATGGAACCATGCCAGGACTGAAGTTTGAATGGAGCCATACCAGGCCTGAAGTATGAATGGAGCCATACCAGGACTAAAGTATGAATGGAACCATACCAGGACTGAAGTATGAATGGAACCATACCAGGACTTATGTATGAATGGAACCATGCCAGGACTGAAGTATGAATGGAGCCATACCAGGATGGAAGTATGAACGGAACCATAGCAGGGCTGAAGTATGAATGGAACCATGCCAGGACTGAAGTATGAATGGAACCATACCAGGACTGAAGTATGAATGGAGCCATACCAGGACTGAAGTATGAATGGAGCCATACCAGGACTGAAGTATGAACGGATCCATACCATGACTAAAGTATGAATGGAGCCATACCAGGACTGAAGTATGAATGGAGCCATACAAGGACTAAAGTATGAATGGAACCATGCCAGGACTGAAGTATGAATGGAGCTATACCAGGCCTGAAGTATGAATGGAGCCATACCAGGACTGAAGAATGAATGGAGCCATACCAGGACTGAAGTATGATTGGAGCCATACCAGGACTGAAGTATGAATGGAGCCATACCAGGACTGAAGTATGAATGGAACCATACCAGGACTGAAGTATGATGAATGGAACCATGCCAGGACTGATGTATGAATGGAACCATACCAGGCCTGAAGTATGAATGGAGCCATACCAGGACTGAAGTATGAATGGAACCATACCAGGACTGAAGTATGAATGGAGCCATACCAGTCGCTGAAGTATGAATGGAACCATACCAGGACTGAAGTATGAATGGAACCATACCAGGACTGAAGTATGAATGGAACCATGCCAGGACTGAAGTATGAATGGAGCCATACCAGGCCTGAAGTATGAATGGAGCCATGCCAGGACTGAAGTATGAATGGAACCGTACCAGGACTGAAGTATGAATGGAACCATGCCAGGACTGATGTATGAACAGAACCAAACCAAGACTGAAGTATGAATGGAGCCATACCACGCCTGAAGTATGAATGGAGCCTTACCAGGACTGAAGTATGAATGGAGCCATACCAGTCGCTGAAGTATGAATGGAACCATGCCAGGACTGAAGTATGAACAGAACAAAACCAGGACTGAAGTATGAATGGAGCCATATCAGGCCTGAAGTATGAATGGAGCCATACCAGGACTGAAGTATGAATGGAGCCATACCAGGACTGAGGTATGAATGGAGCCATACCAGGACTGCAGTATGAATGGAGCCACACCAGGACTGAAGTATGAACAGAACCATACCAGGACTGAAGTATGAACAGAACCATACCAGGACTGAAGTATGAATGGAGCCATACCAGGACTAAAGTATGAACAGAACCATACCAGGACTGAAGTATGAATGGAGCCATACCAGGACTGAAGTATGAACAGAACCATACCAGGACTGAAGTATGAACAGAACCATACCAGGACTGACGTATGAACAGAACCATACCAGGACTGAAGTATGAATGGAGCCATACCAGACCTGAAGTATGAATGGAGCCATACCAGGACTAAAGTATGAACAGAACCATACCAGGACTGAAGTATGAATGGAGCCATACCAGGACTGAAGTATGAACAGAACCATACCAGGACTGAAGTATGAATGGAGCCATACCAGGACTAAAGTATGAACAGACCCATACCAGGACTGAAGTATGAATAGAGCCATACCAGGACTAAAGTATGAACAGAACCATACCAGGACTGCAGTATGAATGGAACCATACCAGGACTGAAGTATAAATGGAGCCATACCAGGACTGAAGTATGAATGGAGCCATACCAGCCCTGAAGTATGAATGGAACCATGCCAGGACTGAAGTATGAATGGAACCATGCCAGGACTGAAGTATGAATGGAACCATACCAGGACTGAAGTATGAATGGAACCATACCAGGACTGAAGTATGAATGGAGCCATACCAGGACTGAAGTATGAATGGAACCATACCAGGACTGAAGTATGAATGGAGCCATACCAGGACTGAAGTATGAATGGAGCCATACCAGGACTGCAGTATGAATGGAACCATACCAGGACTGATGTATGAATGGAGCCATACCAGGACTGAAGTATGAATGGAACCATACCAGGACTGAAGTATGAATGGAGCCATACCAGGACTGAAGTATGAATGTAGCCATACCAGGACTGAAGTATGAATGGAGCCATACCAGGACTGCAGTATGAATGGAGCCATACCAGGACTGAAGTATGAATGGAGCCATACCAGTACTGAGGTATGAATGGAGCCATACCAGGACTGAAGTATGAATGGAGCCATACCAGGACTGAAGTATGAATGGAGCCATACCAGGACTGAAGTATGAATGGAGCCATGCCAGGACTGATGTATGAACAGAACCCAACCAGGACTGAAGTATGAATGGAGCCATACCAGGACTGAAGTATGAATGGAGCCATACCAGGACTGAAGTATGAATGGAGCCATACCAGGACTGATGTATGAATGGAGCCATGCCAGGACTGAAGTATGAATGGAGCCATACCAGGACTGAAGTGTGAATGGAACCAAACTAGGACTGATGTATGAACAGAACCATGCCATGACTGAAGTGTGAATGGAACCATGACAGGACTGAAGTATGAACAGAACCAAACCAGGACTGAAGTATGAATGGAGCCATACCAGGACTGAAGTATGAACAGAACCATACCAGGACTGAAGTATGAATGGAACCATGCCATGACTGAAGTGTGAATGGAACCAAATTAGGACTGAGGTGTGAATGGAGTCACACCAGGACTGAAGTGTGAAGGAAATGAGAAATGAGGAGAGTTGAGTCGAGGAAAGGAGAGGAGAGGAGAGGAGAGGAGAGGAAAAGAGAGGAAAGGAAATGAAAGGAAAGGAAAGGAAAGGAAAGCATGTGAGTGTAGTTCATGCGTTGTCATGTCTATGAAGGTGTTCTTAATGCTTGTAACCTCACTTACAGCAGTAGTATCCCCTTTTTAAGTTGCCTGTTCAATTGAAACCAATGTCCTTGTTGAAATTTGTGAGAGAAGGGGGCAGTATTTTGATGGGGCATTTCTCTACCTATTTTTGTTTGGGCAATGTGGCCTAGCAGCTTGGCTCTGAAGATCACTTTCTTCTCTCAGTTCACTCAGATCTTTATCGGCGGAGCCCAAATCTGTCTGGGGATCGTCCTGTGCGCTGCTTTTCGACTTTCACATGGGTTTTCCATTCTGGGCGGAATACCCTTCTGGCCTCCAGTGTTGGTAAGTAATGTACACCAAACGCAGCCTCCATTATTAGTATGTTACAGATATATATATTCACACACACACACACACATATAACAACTCAACACAAGTTATAATCTCCACTCACGGGTTCTTTAATTAAGAACTGATGATAATCATTGACAAAGTCACTCTGCTGAAATGCGTCAGTCCATGTTTCTTGTCTGTTCTTAGATAAAGAACTTCACAGCATTCCGTGAGCATCGATCGAAATTTTTCTTGAGTTGGCATTAAGTTCCGTGATCCACCGTCATGAGGTTGGCACCCTCCCACAAGCGCCGGCGACTTTGGTGGCTAAGAGGGGCATATATATGTATATGCCCCAGGCATAGAGTGACACATTAATTATTTAAAAAAAGAAGCAGAGAGCTCTGGGTACTTCTCAAGTTTAGGTGGAAAGCAGCTCCAGTACAAAACACCCTCAACACCAGTGACACTCTAAATTTGCTCATCTCAAATGTCTGCTTTTCTATCAAAGTCTGTAAGCATAGGATTTGCACAGTGCCATCCACGTCCAGATGCAAAGGGACAAAGTATTTTGCCATTTCTACAGTGAAATCTTTAAGCATAGGAGAAGCTCAGCGCTATCCTTGCCGAGCTGTAAAATGGCCAAATCCTTTTACCACTCTATGCATAGTATTGCAGCTTTGGATTAGTAAAATTCCATCCAAGTCAACCAATAATGAAAAAAAGCAACCCCTGACACGTTTTCTGCTCTCGTGCTCTCATTAGAGCTCTTCGGAGAGGTATAGCTTTGTCCAGACACAAGATTGGCACCCTACCACCAGCGCAGCTGAATTTGGTGGCTAAGAGGGGCATATATATATATGTATATATTTGTGTCCAAGGCTTCCTTTCCCAGTTAGAAAAAGATGAGGGGACGCGGCTGGGCTTCACGGAATTCTTCTATGGTGTACGGCATGACGCGTTTCGGCGGTAGCCTCATCAGATGCCTCCGTTGTTGTACTCCCAAGATTGTCTTTTCTTGTTTTATTTGTTATGCCCCTCCTCTAAAGTAGTGAGGGGCTCACCTGCACCGCATCTCGTACCTGAGCGCTTACATTAGTTGTAGAGCGCTGTGCCAAGAAATCGGAACCCGTTTCAGACTCAGGCCTCGCTCTGCTGGATCACGCTCTTCTTCCAACAGGCGATGGTGCTTCGGCCACGGCCAGGCCGCCGTGCACAAAATCGTTCAACAAATTGCCCTTTGCATTGTCAAAGCACACGACATCGCTCTGACCATCCGGTCATAATTCCCAGACACGCCTTTCAGCTTCACCTTTTATTATTTGCCTGACGCGTTTCAGGGTCGGAACCACGTCTTCAGAGGCTGCAATAATGGCACTCAGAAATCGCTTTACTTCATTTAGGACTCAATTTAAATAAAAAAGCCGGAAATGCAAACAGTACGCTTTTCATGTGTCATTCATGCAGCCCAGGAAGAAGGGGTGTGAAACCCTGAAACGCGTCGGCACACGAATGATTGGTGAAACGGCAGGAATTGTGTGAGAATGAGACCGGAGGGTCGAGCAATGTTGAGTGCTTTTCCAATGCTTAGGGCATTTTGTTGAACAATATATAAAGAGCTTTTAATGGAAATTTGAATGCGCCTTTGCACAAGAAAAATCATGCACCATGTTCACTTTATATATAAGAACTTTAGTAATGCCGTTATCTCTTGCACTCGTATTGCACTAGACACTTTACAGCCCTATTTTCAGAAGTAGGATACCTCCACCAGAGTATAAATATTTAGCGGCAATATCTGTGACCAATGAAACAATTGGACATCAGTTTTTAGATTAAGGATTGCAACATGATGAAATCTTGTACATGCGCAATTTTGCTTTATTAATTCAATGCATGAATTAAATGTGTTTGAATACTGATATGTACCTGCACTTTGAATGGTTTGATGGCTAGAGGTGCTATAGTATACACTATGGAGGATAAGCACGATGCCATTTCAGCTATTCAATGTATAAATTGGATATAAGGAGTTGAAGTGCGGGTATTTGATTGTACTTAAAAAGCTTGATAGTATCATAGTGCAAATACATTTCAATTTATACCGCAAAGGGATAGAAGTGCAGGATAAGATAAATACTGGACATCAGGTGGGGTGTCAGAACAACGATAAGATAAAGACTGTAGGGTGAAAATGTTGTTTTTTAAAAAACTTTTTAATAAGTTAATTTATGATTTGATTCAGTTAAGTGGTACATTAGGTTGAGCACGTGAAATATTAATGATACCTTCTACTAAACACAAATATGAGTAATACGCATATTTTTGAGACAAAATTGATGAATGAAGCATTTATGCTGTTAGTGTTTTGGATCAATTGATATTATGCGATAAAATCGTTTGCAATGGAAAAAGAGTATAATTAACGAATTTAAGCAGGTATCAATATGTACTTTTTCAAAATATGTTACTTGATATAAAAATGTGACGTATGTGCAAATGTACAAAGATGAAAAGTATCTTTTCCATGTTTATGCAGAATGGTATGCACTTGCACTTTAAATTTGGGTTAGAGACTGCGCATGATCAGGTGATCAAGGCCGCTTGGACGGCCGAAACGCGTCTTGACAGTTATGGGATTGTGAAGAGTGAATAAAATAATGCTGGGATACAAAGTTGGTCCATGCCCGTAATTTTGTTGTGGAAGACGAGTGTGTTACGAGTTGGCATATATATATATATATATATATATATATATATATATATATATTTTATATATATATATATATATATATATATATATATATATATATATATATACCATGAGGCCAAACACCAAGATGGCAATGTAGGACCATATTACACATAGTACATGTTATATATTGTTTATTTGTGGTTTATTTATTAATTGTAGTACAGTTAATGAGGTTTTGCTGCATTTGAAACTGAATCTTGTAGTATGTATTGCTTGCCTGAGACAGCAGACATGTCTGTCATTGTTTTTTAGAAATGCATGCAATGTGCTCATATATAAAATGTATTTCATGCAATAATTCGTATCATTATTAGTGAAATTTTCAATACAAAGCAACTTGTAGGGAAGTTAAAATCATGTACTTTAAAATGTGCATTTTTCTTGAAGTCCATTGACACAATAGAGGAGGTTTAACAAAAGATATATAAACAAAGTCATAAAGTAGAATGTGGGACACAGTAACTTTTTGTTGATGGGATTCTGTGGTCCTAATGTTTATTTTTAATGTTTATTTTTACACACTGGGGAGGATTCATTGGTGGATGCTTCCATTGAGAAAGCGCCTGGAAGCGTGAACTTCTCAGGTGTGCTGGTTATTGTCCTAGCGCGAGTGACCCCAGACTCTGAAAGTCAAAACCCAACCAGATTCTAGAGAGACTCAGGGGCATATCAGCAAGGACCGGCTATAATTATCGCTAATCGCACTTAGCGCTAGGATAATTATCGCAGGCTTTCTATTGCGGAGATAACGTGCCATCAGCAACGCTTATCTCCAAAGCGATAGAAATGCAAGCGTTAGCTGGAAAACAGTGTGATTATCGCTGGAAATCCAGCGATAATCGCACTGTGACCGGCGATACCTTGCTGATAGGGCAGGGTGGTCTTAGCCATGTAATCCACCTCCTATTGGATGACATGGCTAAATCAGAACTAAAGCAGGCTTAAGGAAAGTAGCGATAACCATGGTTCGCACTACTTTTCTGATCGCTATGCTTGTTAGCGATTCCCTTGATAATTGGAGAAATGTTGCTTAGCGACATTTCTCCAGTAATTTCGGGACGGATCGCCCACTTTGCATCTCATTAGAGATGCAAAGCTGGGTACTCAGTAAACAGGGGCTAAGGCATGGATTCACGCGTTAGCGTGTCCATGCTGATAAAATTATCGCCTCTTTTCGTCTGAAAACGGACGCTAAAGTCGTAATAATTTTATCGCCTCGCCTTGCTGATATGCCCCTACACTGGAGAAAAGCAACAAGTAAGAACAACATTAACGAACACATCCCCAAACAAAACAGAGAGCCGGTGGACACAGAGCCGGAGAGGCAGCGGGACATGGGCAAAATACCGTCAGATGCCCTGTTTGCCCTCTTCCTCTCCCAGCTGCCCTATGGAGAGGGGGCAGGAGGTACAATGTTGCCTATGGGGGCGCCAGCTCATTTTGAGCATTTATCGGCCTTCTCCAAAGTGACCTCGCGATGGCGCTGCTGCTCCACATAATACACGCTTGCCTGACTTCAGCTCTGTGTCAGGCAGGCCCCACACACAGACTTCATCCAAGTGTTGATGGCCATTCAGAGTGCAGCGGATGTACAGTGCACATCTGGCAGGAAATTGCGGTAATTAGGCGAAGAACAGCATGTAATGTGCTTGAACACACAGGACCGATCCGCCCAGGCGCCAAGGCCAGTTGGTGTGAGTTCAAACTGCTAATGATGCATGTAAACAAAGTGTCAGCACTTTAAAGCCAGGGACATGAGAGAAACAAACATCGATCCATAGTGAGGGCTTCATTATAGTCCTGGGTTTGTGTTTCTATGAAATTAAGGTCTGGTGCCAAGAGAGCCTTCACCATAGTTAGGGACACTGGATTTATGCGGCAGGGGAGCACTAAATTATAAGGCAAGAAATGGCAAATTATGTAACCTTAATGTTTGAGCAGCATCACCTATTTTGACATTTTTACACATAGTAACATTGAATTTGCAAATAGTTTTTGTAACATTTGACCTCTTTGAGCTGGAAACATTTTTTTTTATTAAAATCTGCAAATAATGCAGAAGTTGCCAAATCCATAATTATGTGGAAATCACTGCAGCAGCAGAAACACATAATCAATCGATCAATCAAAACATTTATAGAGCGCACTACTCACCCGTAAGAGTCCCAAGGCGCTAGGGGGTGGGGAGGGGTTCTGCTACTGCTCGAAGAGCCAGGTCTTGAGGTGTCTCTTGAAGCTGAGATGGTCCTGGGTCAGTCGTAGGTGGGTGGGGAGGGCGTTCCAGGTCTTCGCTGCCAGGTAGGAGAATGATCTTCCTCCAGAGGTGGTTCTGCGAATTCGTGGGAAGATGGCGAGGACGAGGCTGGTGGAGCTAAGCTGGGGGGTGGGGTTGTAGAACGAGAGTCGGCTGTTGAGGTAGTCGGGGCCCAGGTTGTGGAGCGCTTTGTGTGCGTGGGTGAGCAGTCTGAACGTGATCCTTTTGTTGACGGGGAGCCAGTGGAGGTTTCTCAGGTGGGTGGTTATGTGGCTGTGGCGAGGGATGTCGAGGATGAGTCGTGCGGCGGCGTTTTGTATGCGCTGGAGCCTGGTCTGAAGTTTGGCGGTGGTTCCTGCGTATAGGGCGTTCCCGTAGTCCAGTCGGCTGGTGACGAGGGCCTGGGTGACTGTTCTTCTGGTTTCTGTGGGGATCCATCAGAAGATCTTTCGAAGCATTCACAGGGTGTTGAAGCATGAGGATGAGACGGCATTGACTTGTTTGGTCATCGTGAGGGAGGAGTCCAGGATGAAACCCAGGTTGCGTGCGTGGTACGTGGGTGTCGGTGCGGATCCCAGCGCCGAGGGCCACCATGAGTTGTCCCAGGCAGATGGGGATTGTCCGAGAATGGGGACTTCCGTCTTGTCTGAGTTGAGCTTGAGACGGCTGTGCTTCATCCAGTCTGCTACTTCTTTCATTCCTTCCTGGAAGTTGGTTTTGGCGGTGGCTGGGTCCTTGGTGAGGGATAGTATCAGCTGGGTGTCGTCGGCGTAGGAGATGATGTTGATGTTGTGTTTTCGTGCGATGGTGGCGAGGGGGCTCATGTAGATATTGAAGAGTGCTGGACTGAGTGAGGATCCTTGAGGAACGCCGCAGATGATCTCGGTGGCCTCGGATCGGAAGGGGGGAGGCGGACTCTCTGGGTTCTTCCGGAGAGGAACAAGGTGATCCATTCCAGGGCCTTTCCTTGGATTCCAGTGTTGCTGAGGCGGTGTTTTAGGGTGCGGTGGCAGACGGTGTCAAAGGCTGCTGAGAGGTCCAGGAGGATGAGGGCGACTGTTTCCCCGTTGTCTATCAGGGTTCTGATGTCGTCCGTGGCTGCGATGAGGGCGGTCTCGGTGCTGTGGTTGGCTCGGAATCCGGACTGGGAAGAGTCGAGCGAGTTGTTGTCCTCGAGGAAAGCAGTCAGCTGTTTGTTGACGGTCTTCTCGATGACTTTCGCCGGGAAGGGGAGAAGAGAGATGGGTCGGAAGTTCTTGAGGTCCGCTGTGGGTTTCTTCAGGAGGGCGTTGATCTCTGCGTGTTTCCAGCTTTCAGGGAAGGTCGCTGACGTGAAGGAGCTGTTTATGACGTTCCGCAGGTGGGGTGCGATGGTGGTGCCGGCTTTGTTGAAGATGTGGTGGGGGCATGGGTCGGAAGGGGAGTCGGAGTGGATGGTGCTTATGACGTAGATGGTGTCTTCACTGCTAATGGGGGTCCAGGAGTTGATTGTGATGTTGGGGGTCGTTGGTTTGGTGTCCTGAAGTGGAGTTTTGGGTCCGAAGCTGTCATGTATGTCTGCAATTTTGCGGTGGAAGAACGTGGCGAGGGAGTTGCAGAGGTCTTGCGAAGGGGTGATGTCGTTGTTGCTGGCGTTGGGGTTGGAGAGCTCTTTGACGATGCTGAAGAGTTCCTTGCTGTTATGGGTGTTGTTGTCCAGTCGCTCTTTGTACGATGTTCTCTTGGTGGTCCGGATCAGATGATGGTATTCGCGAGTGGCGGCTTTGAGGGCTGTCATGTTTTCTGTCGTCCGTTCTTGGGGCCAGGTCTTTTCGAGTGTTCGGCAGGTTTTCTTTGCGGTTTTGAGGGCGTCTGTGAACCATGAGGGTTTTGTGGTGGAGCGAGGTTGTTGGCGCAGTTGGTGATCAACTGTGCGAAGTTGAGGGCTGCGTCGTTGGTGTCAGGTATGTTGGTGTCGGCAGGTGGGTTCTGGCTCAGTGACGTGGTAAGCTGGTCAGTGGTGACTTTGCTCCAGCATCTGCAGGGGATCCGATGCGTGTGGTGGTGAGATGTAGTCTTCTTGAAGGTGTGGTTGAAGGCGACGTGGTTACTGGCGGAGAAGATGGCATCGAGGGTGTGGCCAGCGAGGTGGGTGGGGGTGTCCACCAGTTGCTTGAGTCCAAGGTTGGCGAGATTGTCGAGCAGGGTGGTGGTGGTGGTGTTGTGGTTGTTGTTTTCCAGGTGAAAGTTCAGGTCTCCTAGGAGGATGTATTCTGGTGAGGCTAGGGCGTGCGGGCTGATGGCGTCGGCGATGGTTTCGCTGAATTGTGTAAGTGGGCCTGGGGGTCGGTGTGGATCTGGAAATGTAGGTGTTCGGCAGAGGAGATGGTGTCTTCGGCGTTGGTCGTGACGCTGATGGTGTTCCTGTAGATGATGGCGATCCCTCCTCCTGTATGGTTGACGCGGTCCTTCCTGGTGATTTTGTAGCCGTCCGGGATGGCTATGGCGATGTCGGGGGCTGAGGAGGTGTTCATCCAGGTTTCCATGAGGAAGGCGACGTCAGGTGCTGTTGTGTCGAGGAGGTCCCAGAGTTCGATGGCGTGCTTGTTAACGGAGCGGGTGTTGAGGAGGATGCACTTGAGGTGGTTGTTGTTGCTGTTTGCTTTGGCGGGCGGGGTACGGGATCTGAGGCTGGTGAATTTGCAAGCTTGAAAGGTGAAGGGTCCGTGGGTGCGTCTAGGGGTGGCTTGATAGCAGGCGGACGCTCAGCCGGTGTTGAGTGCATTGAGGGTGGCGGTGTCGTATATCAGTCGGTTGGTCTGGGTCCGACGAGGTCCAGGGATTCTGGCGCTGGGCGCGGTCCAGGCGCGGTCCAGGCGTGGACGGGCGTAGACGGGCTTGCCTTTGGCGCGCTTCGGCGCACAATGGGTGCGCCACTGCGCGCGTCCGCTGCGCGTCCGCGTGGTCTCCTCCATATAAGGCGAAGTGGGAGGGAGGAGCAGCTGGGAGGCGGGAGCGGTGAATGGGCGTCGGGGTAGCGGGTACAGAAAGCAAAAGGGGCGGGCCGCCGGGGAGCAGCGGCGGGGAGCGGGGGGGCACAAGCGGGAAATAAACAATCACGGGGAGAGCAGAAAAGGAGCAAAGATCAGGCAATACACCAGTGGCACAGGCAAATACATGAGGGCACAGTAAAGGAAAAAAACACTAGATACTCAAGCGCAGGAGCAGCGTTGAACTCGCGGCAGCAGCGGTGAAAGTCCTGGGATCACACGGGGAGTCGTGCGGTGCGTGGAGCAACCAGCCCTGCGAGCGGGGTCAAGGGTCATAGTTCCAGTGTCCCAATTATAGTCTTTCCATTGTATCTATTGCATAGATAGAAATGAAGGGCTATAATGAAGGCTTCTATGCGACTCCAGTTTATTTCACAGAGAAACAAAAAAGAGACGTAAAGTAGTAATTCAAGCAGGATAGAAACGAGATGCTTTATTCCAAGCTGAAACACCAACAGCTCAGGAGCAGTTCAAGAGGCATCCTGTCTTCGACGCCTCCTCAGGTTCCAAGAGCCGTGGGACACTAAGAGAAGCACGCGTGGAAGGTCGAAGAGCTAATACACGAATAAACACATTACCATTACAATGGATATAACAGAATGCAAGAGAAATAAAACATAACACATCTTCCCCTCTAGCACAATGCAAACATTTCTAAATAAAGATTATATTACAAAGAAAACCAGATAGTAAAATAGAACTCTACAAAATGTGAACATACATTTTCAAAACAAGGTCTAGCGCAAGCCCTTCTGTTGCGTCCAGCCTTTGCCTGACCGGCACACGCCACACTACTACCTTCATCTTTGTCACTCTTAATTCATCCTCTATTTCAGCCATATTGTCGCTATCCAGTACATCATCTGCTTCCACCTCAACGCCATCTCCTTCTCTTTGTAAACCTTGCCGTTAGACATTTCCTTCCCACCACAATCAATCCCTTTGTTTGGAGCACAGCGACTATCTTGGTCTTCCATGACAGGCTCAAAGAAGAGGTCTTCTTCAAATTTCCTTCATATAAAGTTTGGAATCTCAGAAGAATTGCTGTTCCCCCTTCAGAACAGCAATTCTTCTGAGATTCCAAACTTTGCAATTGCTCACAAAGACTGTGTTACGCAATAATTTAGTCACTTGTAATGGTTCAGAATATTGTCTTTCACCTTTTTTTACCTTCCATGTAAATTGTAAATTGATACTTGTATAGCGCACTACTCACCCGTAAGGGTCTCAAGGCGCTTGTACGAATACCGCTGTGGAACCCATCCTGGCTTTCCCTGTGAGGTGTCCACTCCTGGGCACCCCGAAGGTGGAGGTCAGGCATCCTTAGCGTTGAGGGGGCCGTTGTGGAGATTAAGTAAGCTATTGCCCAGAGTTGCAGAGTGGGACTCCATGATTGGAATAGGCATCGAGGTGAGAATTATCAAGTCCGTGGGATTTTTGAGCCCAAGACCCGCTGAGGCGGGGAATTGAACCCTGGTCCCGGGCTAGACCTCTGCATCAGGGTCTGCCGCTCTAACCATTGAGCCACACTTCTCCACTGAGCCACACTTCTCCACTGAGCCACACTTCTCCACGGTAATCTTACCTTCACCCACATGGCCTTGTTGATGTGTACACCTTCTGAACCCGTTTTGCGATGAAACATTTCTTTACACTTTCAATGCCGGTTAAGTATCTTTTTTCTCACTTCTCTCACAAAAGCATCAAGAGCAGAGGCCTGTAATAACCTGTCATGATTACACTTAGTTCTTGCTCCTCTTCCTCTCATAACTTCAAAGGGAGACACTTCCCACGCCTCATGAATGGTGGTCCTGTACATCCACACCGTTTTTAACCCTATCCATGCTGATGACGGAACCGCTCCGTCATCAGCCGCGGTGGCGCTGTGCTGATGACGGAGCGGTTCCGTCATGGCCCGCCCGCCGCGCCTGCGCGGTGCGTTCTATTGAGCGGGCAGGGCCATGACGGAACCGCTCCGTCATGCGCACAGCTCAACCGCGGCTGGTGACGGAGCGGTTCCGTCACCAGAATGCGCCCGCCACGCGCCCCCCCGCCCCCTTAGCGCTGCGGCGGAATAGCTGCCGCCGCGATGTGGTTAAGACATGAATTTCCCAATCCTCACCACTCTTCACAGCCAACTGCATGGCATTCTTCAAAACTCTATTAAGCCTCCCGAACGTGCCATTTCCATTGGGATTATATAATGAAGTGGTCCTATGCTTCACACCAATTTTCTGAAAATATGCTTCAGCCATATTGGACATAAATTGTACCCCAATGTCCCTAGTGTTTTGAACAGGTAGGCCTTCATCCTCAAATACTTTATCAATGAAGTTCAGAACTTCTGCTGAATCAATTTTATCCACCACCTGGATCACAGGCCACCTTGAGAACACGTCTATCACGGCAACGGATCACTGAAAGAATATCGACGGACAGAATATCGACCATAAAAAATATCGTTGAGAAAATATCGACAGTCAAAATATCAAGTTTCTATCTACAAACAGGTAAGTACAAAAATATCGAGTTAAAAATATCGTTTACAAAAATATAGTTGTAATAAATATCGTATTTACTCAAAACAGTGTTAAATTAAATTAATATTAATAATTAATTACTAAAATATACTTAAAATTACTTAAATTAACTTATAATAATTAAATAATTAATGAAAGTTAAATAAATATTTTTTTATTTCATATTTATTAAACATATATATATATAGTAATAAAATATAATAAAATAATACCCAAAAACTGAAAACTGACCCTGAACCCTAAAAATACCCCGTTACCCAAAAACTGAAAACTGACCTGAACCCTAAAAATACCCCTTTACCCAAAAACTGAAAACTGACCCTGAACCCTAAAAATACCCCTTTACCCAAAAACTGAAAACTGACCCTGAACCCTAAAAATACCCCTTTACCCAAAAACTGAAAACTGACCCTGAACCCTAAAAATACCCCTTTGCCCAAAAACTGAAAACTGACCCTGAACCCTAAAAATACCCCTTTACCCAAAAACCCAAAACTGACCCTGAACCCTAAAAATACCCCTTTACCCAAAAACCCAAAACTGACCCTGAACCCTAAAAATAAAAACGATATTACTTCACTTACCTTAAAAACGATATTTTGGCTGTCGATATTCTGTCCTGTCGATATTTTCTCCAAACGATATTTTGGAGTCGATATTATGTCCAAAGGATATTCTGTAGTCGATATTATCTCTGTGCACCCACGGCAACAATATATTTAGGTGGACTACCAATTGGACCCATGACATTAATGGCTATCGTGTGCCAAGGTCTTTCAGGGACAAGTGGCTCGCGCATATTGGGCCTCAATGTTCTTAAAGCTTTATCAGAATTAGCACATAACATACCATTTCTCATCGCTCTTTCCGCACACCAGGACACCAGTACCATTTCTTTACTCTCTGTTTGGTTTTCACAATGCCACAATGGCCATCATGACACAATTCCATTATCTTACCCCTTATAGTAGATGGAGGAATGGCCCTACCACCTCTTAGTACAGAGCTGCGAATCATGGACAGTTCATTATTGATTTTCCAAAATGTTTACATTCGCAGGGAACCAATGTTTTCTTTGGCCATCTTTGTTCCACCACTTTAATGATTTTTTGCAGTGCCACGTTTTTGGTGATACTGTGTTTCCCATTTCTTTTAACCTGGTCTGGTGACTTAGTGGGCTAATGCGTCCACTGCAGGGGCCTATGTTCAACCTCATGGTCACAGGTTCAAATTCTGGCGGGTCCACTCAGCCTTTCATCCATCTGAGGTCGATAAAATTAGTACCATTGAGTTGGGTAACAATAAACATCTGTTATTCAGCGCCAAGATACTCAAGGGTTAATGTGCGCTTTACAAATACACGTTATGTTATGTTATTCCTCTTCTTTAATCCTAGGTGCTCCCTGATCATGAATCAAGGCAACTTGCAAGTCATCCCATTCCTGTATGTTCACTGGCAAGCGTGATAAAAAGTCAGCCAATACATTGCTCTTTCCTGGAACATACTCCACTGTATATATGAAGTCTTGTAACCGCATTGAAATACGTGCTATACGGGCTGAAGTGGTAAATGGCCCTTCTGTTGTCAGACTATAACCAGGGGTTTGTGGTCACTACGTACTCTGCATGTTTTCCCCAAACAAAAGATCAGAAGTGTTCCAGGGCCCGCACACACTCAAGAGCCTCCTTCTCAATCACAGAGAATTTTTCTTCCACTAGTGACAACGCACACGAAACATACACAATTATAAGTTCCGTGCTCTCACCATCAATTTGCAAAAGGACATCTCCCAATCCTTTGTTGCTTGCATCTACTGTAACCACATTAGTTAGTTCTGGGTCAAAGCATTTCAAGACTGGGGCTTCCGTTATTGCTTTCTTTACATCCACAAATTTCTCCCTGCATCCATCTGTCCATACAAATTTCACACTGTTTATCAAGAATTGTCTTATGTTGTATAATCTGTTAGTAAAACCCCTTCACAAAACTCCAGTAGGCCAAGGAATTACCTTACTTTGTGTTTGTTTGAAGGATATGGAGGACTTTAGATTGCGTCCACCAACATTGGCTTAGTAGCAGCCCCTTCAACAGTCAAGACATGACCCAGATAAGTCACAGATTGCACTGAAAATGTATGCTCAACAATTAGTCACTTTTCATCAAGAATACCCAATACCTGTTGTAGTACTTTGTCATGCGCTTGCCTGTCGTTCCCAAATATCAAGATGTCATCCTGAAAACACCTCACTTTCACCGATTTCTCAAATAATTGATGCACGAGCCTTTGGAAAATGGCCGCCACAGATGCCAAATTAAGTAGCATCCTCTTATACTGGAATCAGACTATCAGCATGATAAAAGCTGTGCATTGTTTACTTTATTCCTTCAGCTGTGTCTGATGGTATGCCGCTGACATGTGAGCGGTGGAAAACCATTGGGCATCTTTAGTCAAGGTTAACATTTCTGAAATTTTTGGCAGGGGAAATGTATCCACTACTATGCTTTTGTTCACATGACGCAGGTCAATGCATAACCTGATCTTGCCATTACTACATCTTGCCACCACACCCGGGGAAATCCATTCAGAGGATTCAATAGGTTCTATTATATCAGGTTTGTTCATTTTATTCTACATTTGATACAGCACAAACACAAACCATCCCCCTAGCATTATCTCGGTGCTAGACAGAATACAGACAAGTAACAAAAACTGAGCTAGAACAATCAACTAGAATTGCCATGTTTTCGAAAGCTTTTTGAACTAGTTTATTCTAGTGGAAGGAAACAAGATAGGAGAACAATCTCCCTCCATATCTGGCAGTGCGAATTTGCAGAAAGGCTTCGTCTTTGGATCTTAGCAGTCTGGCTGGGTTATGGTGTCTGAGACTGTTTCGCACGTAAGATAGAGCATTCCCATTTAATGACTTAGACTTCGACTACTTTTTCTAACTCTTTTTCCACCTCTTCCTTGAGCAATATGGGAATATTACGTACTTTATGTATTTTGGGCCAACCATCAGTTCTTAAAACAATGCGATGTTCGAAATCCTTAAGTAAACCCATTTCTCGTCTGAAGACTCTGGGAAATTTCCTCAACATATCAGAACCAAAGGTTTCTCTCTCATCCACTTTCATGACTGGTACAGGGCTATTAGGATCCGGAGTGATGTGTAACTCACCCTGATCTTTCCATCCCAACACTGAGGGAACCCTCCTGGCAGTACACAACTTTCCTACAGCTTCCTTATTCTTGAATCAGAAAACCACATTTCTGTAACCAACCATGTCTATCTTTTATCCTGAAAATCTGCTGGGTTTATATCTGGTTCTAATAATCTATCTTCCAATTTCTTTGAAAACTTTGTGTTCCAACCATCTTTTTTTTTTTTTTTTTTTGGGTGTTCAAACTGCTTTATTGACAAGAGTATAGTAGGATACACAGCTTGAGGCGCCTACAACCCGGAGGCCGGCAGCAATATTGGAGCAACAGTACACAGCCTAGAGGCCGGCATCCCGGGGGCCCGGCGGCCCATCACAGAAGTAAAGTCCGGAACATCACCGTCCTGAAGGACTGGACTTTTTAACAGTACCAGCGGTGCCAGGGAACAACACCTATAACCTTCATGGGATACCTGTTTCGGCGCACAAACTACAGAGACACGGGACACTTCCTTCGGCGTCAAAGATTCAAGGTTTATTTACTGCAGGGAACACAGAAGTCACAACAAGTACAACACGTGCAACTTGGGGAGACTGCTTCAAATTAGTTCTGTGGAGCGCTCCTTTTATACAGAATTTACTCATAGGACAACATGATACACAAAAGTTTACAACCTGGTTCCCATAATTATCCCCCAGAGGGGTCGCTTTGGTCACTTTGGTAAACATAAGGTCCGGAACATAAGTGCGGAAACATTTGGCGGTTCCCAACTGTAAAAACCCATCTTCCCAACATTAGTGAATTCCAATCGGCAGTAAAAACAGATCGAAATAGGGACAAAGACAGGTGCAGGGGAAGATGGAGACAGTGGGAGATTGAAAAGGGTGTAAAAGGGGAGGTATCGGGAAACACGAGATACAGGCATCAAAGGGACGTGCCTAATGAGATGCACGGCTGAGACAATAAACCGGCACGGCAGAAGCGGGGCCATCTGCCTTACAGTATCATCCCCCTCATCGTAAAAGATACTTACAAAGAACATGTGTCTTCCACAAATATCTTGAAAGTCCCAGGGTAACGAAGCGGACAGTGTCCGTTCGCTGGCTACTTGAGGGCAAGAGACAAAATGGATGCCGTATCTAAGATGGAACCCGTGGGTACAGATGAAAAACCCACATATCAAACGAACGGTTTAAGTTAGCACAGCGAAACTGCGCATACTTACTAAACTCGTCATTTGCGGTTCTTAGATACCAGACTTGACCATATTCGTGCGAGTCGAAAACATCACTTACAATTGTCACGGAACCTCAGACGCTCCTTTTGCCCTCATGTAGGCAAGCACTAGTCGGAATCATATTCGATATTCATCAGACCCTCGAGATGTTGCTGTAGCATAGCTCTGTCCAACCGAGACCCTTTGGTAACAGGTGGCTGTCTCATACACGTTGTAGCACAGAGGCCACATAAGGCAGGACCGCACTGCACACAAAGGCAACATGTGAACAGGAACGCTACAACGACTCCAATGATCATCAGAATCTTCCAACCCCAAGTCGACATCAGGCCCCAAAACCATCCAAGTAGCGTCCAATCCCCTACATCCACGTGTATGGATTCGGAGATCTTATGCAACTTCGAGATGGCTTGAAAGACAGTCGGAGCGTTATCAGGAATGAAAATACAGCAGCTCGAATGGATCACCTTACATACCCCACCTCGATCTGCTAAGATCACGTCTAAAACCATACGGTTTTGTAACGTCATAAGTCTATCCGCCTGAAGTTCTGTGGTGATATTACCAAGGGCACTGGCAGTAATATTAGCTGTCGATTCTACCACTCGAGTCAACTGTCTCAGGTTCCTACTATTAACCATAGGTCCCCAAAATGGGAGGAAACCCTTGAAAAAGTCTCCTGCCTCTTGACCGGCAGTATCCTCTTCGCTAATTACGCCTCTCACAACTCTAGTTTTGTGATAATCTGCATCTACAGTAAACGTCGGAGGCAACAAGTTTGCGATAAAACATGAGCCCATGAAGTCAGAGGGCAACCATGTATACGCACGATCATGACAAATAAAGTATGTACCCTTGGCAGCCAAAAACACAGGGGACGAGACCATTGGCAAAATATAATTTTCAGTGCAAGCACTCTCTCCAAGTCGGGTTTTCGATCTACGGCCGCGACCTATTAAACAAAAATTACCAATGTGGGGTACGACCCATATCGGAGGCGAGCTTTTAAGCTGTTTTTCACCAGTGAACACACTATATTCGCCTCTAC
The DNA here is from genome assembly GCF_964261635.1 of Lissotriton helveticus. Taxonomy (NCBI): domain Eukaryota; kingdom Metazoa; phylum Chordata; class Amphibia; order Caudata; family Salamandridae; genus Lissotriton; species Lissotriton helveticus. The sequence continues at coordinate 28,618,984 of NC_136057.1, read as the reverse complement.
TTGGGACCCTATAGGCTTGTACCTCTTCTTCAGGGATAAGCGAGGGATCATAGATATCGCTATCTAAATCCTCTATTGCTATAGACAAAGATTTTTGGTACGAGGTAGGACCAGAGTAGGGGGAACGTGGTTCTCGAATGGGGTGGAAACCCAGTGCGCTTTGAAACATTGTTTGAAATGCTCGAGCAGACCCTTGGGAGCTATACGGTAACACCAGATATGGAATTCCCTTATCCGTAGTATGCGGCATCAACCCACACACCCAACAATTAGTAGTGTTAACCACTAACTGATGCTGATGAAGGAGCTGAATAAAGGAATTGTTGCGGAATTCTGCTCGTCTAGCCTGCTCGTGTTCAGGTAAGATGTGAAAAGAATGAGGAGAAACAGTGGAGGTGAGTTTAAGGTCAGGGGTAGGAGTAGGTATGGTAGAAGGCAAGAAGTAAGACATCGTGTAATATACTCCACCCGCCAATAACGCAGAAACAGTCACAAACAGTACAAATATTTGGAACACAAAACATTTGGTACGACTGAGTTGCTGCAGCTTGAATCTTTGTGCTTGAGCTCTTTCCAAGTCCATCAGCTTTGAAAATGCCATTCCCTATGACCGTCCGCAACGTTTCTTGACGCACTTCGTTCTGTGTAGCAATAGTCAATCCCTAGGAGTTCCCAGGAACCGACGGTCTTTAACCTAGCGTCAAGACCTACTAACCAGGAGGAAGTACGCGCGCGGCCCTACGGCCTTCATTTCACAAATATATATATATATATGAAAACAATGTCTCTCAGCTGTGGAAACAAAAAGTGTAAGGAACGAAGCTCAATGAATATGTACAAAATAATTACAATAGTATGAGTGTTCAAACTGATCATGGAAAACGGGATAATGCACTTGTCAAGGGACAGAACGTTTTTTTTATTAGTCTTTAGTGCTGGATCGCAAAAAATATCGGGTTTTCCCAGGACGTGTCTGTTCGTTAAACAAAAGATCCGTCGAAGGGACAACGCCCTGTTGATCAGCTGAATGTTCTGGTCTTGAGTCTTCTGATGACAAGTGTTCAACAATGCCTTTTTGCTGCACTGAGGATTCTCCGACAGGTTGTGCGTCGCTGAAAGGTACAAACGCCGGCAATCCTTCGGTTTCAGTTGATGCAATGCCTTTCCTCACCCACGAGTCTGCTGGCAACGGGATGGGGACTTTCTTGGTATGGGTGGCATGCACCCAATTCTTCCGCCCCTCGAGACGAACTGCAGTTCTCGTGGCAAGGAGGACCTGGTAGGGTCCAGTGAACCTGGGATCCAAATTGTTCTTGCGCGAAAAGTTTCGTGTTACCACCCAATCTCTGGGCTGGAACGGGTGTCCTGGACCCTTCGTCTGCGTCGGCAATGCTTCGTGAACCTGTTGGTGAATTAACCTCAGTTTAGCAGTCAAGTCATAAAGATAATCGATCAACATTGGATACTCAAGATCATAAAAGGCACCCGGTCTAGGGACCCCCCAAACATTGGCAGGACGACCGAACACTATTTCATAGGGGCTGAGCCCTACTCGGGAGTGTACAGTTGCCCTTGTTGACAGCAATGCTAAGGGTAAAGCGTCAGGCCATGAAAGACCTGTCGTAGCCTGAATCTTTGCTAGTTTTAGTTTAAGGGTGCCATTGTACCCTTCAACCAAACCAGCTGACTGAGGATGATTGGCACTATGGAATTTCTGATTAATTCCAAGGCCCTTGCACACACTCTTCATCACACTCCCCACAAACTCACTTCCGTTGTCTGACCACACAATTCTAGGCATTCCATACCGAGGAAAGTATTCCTTCAGTAGGATTTTCGCAGTGGATAAAGCAGTATTGTCTTTGAGAGGATAGGCCTCAATCCATCGGGAGAATGCGCAAACAACAACTAAAACGTATTTCAAGTTATTGCATCGCTCCATATGGATGAAGTCCAATTGGATCACCTCAAAGGGACATGAAGGGGGAGCAAAACTACCAGGAGGAGTTGGGGTTCCCTTACCAGGATTGTACAACATACATACCATACAATTCTTAACCAAGCGTTCAGCACATTTCGTAATACCATCATTCTTCCACACAGGAAACAGCAATTTACAGATACCTTTCGCGCTAATATGTGCTAACCCATGTGCCATAGTCACAACAGCCAGCACATACGCATCAGGCAACATCCATCTTTTCTGTTCCGATAAGTCAATCCAACAACCATTCGCATCCAACTTTCCCGTACTTTCTTTCCACTTCGCCTTTTCAGTCTCGGTGGCCTTATTCTGAATTGCTTTCACACTCTCGATAGTGTTTTCACACATACTTGATTCTGCAGGCCACCTAACCGAACTCGTCACATACATTCGAGTGCTAAGGTTCCGGGCAGTCTCCTTAGCAGTCTCATCCGCAAACGCATTACCACGACCAACATCATCCGTCACCTTACGATGCGCACTACATTTAACAATCGCCACTTGCTTAGGCAACGTAAGTGCATCCAAAAGATCATTCACAAGCTGGCCATGTTGAATCTTCGTACCATGTGACGTAAGGAATCCTCTCTCTCTCCACAGTCGTCCAAAACTATGTGCCACACCAAACGCATACTGGCTATCTGTAAACACATTCACCCGTTTATCTTTAGACAACACACACGCTCTCGTCAAAGCAATTAACTCAGCAGCCTGAGCCGAATTCTGACTTAACCTTGCGTTTTCCACAATCGTTCTCAATGTAACTACAGCATACGCAGTTGTCACATCACCGTTCGGCAACTTGAAACAAGAACCATCCACATATAAAGTACCATCGGGATCTGTCAATGGAGTATCTTTTAGGTCAATGCGACCCTTAGTTTCCTCTTCAGTTTTGAGATAGCAGTCATGTACTGCTTCATCACTTGATTCTGTGTCGATCGGCAGCAATGTTGCTGGATTCAACACATTACATCGTCTTATCCGTATGTGACTGGCCAGCAACGTCAATTCATAACCAGACAATCTTGCACTTGTCAGATGTTGAGTTTTCGTTCGGTTCAATAGAGTGTCGACTGCATGCGGAACCATTACCGTGAGCATATTATCCATGACTAGACCTGCGGACTGTCGAATGGACGCCGCAGCTGCCGCTGTTGCCCTTAAGCAACTTGGCAAGGCTCTTGCTACTGGGTCTAAAGTCGAAGAAAAGTAGGCACATGGGCGTTGCTTACCACCAAAAGGTTGTGTCAGAACACTCAACGCGCAACCATCCCTCTCGTGAACGTATAGTGTAAACGGCTTACTGTAGTCAGGAGTGCCCAACACAGGAGCCGAACACAACGCATCACGCAATTCAGAAAAACTTTTCTGACATTCTTCAGACCAAGGTACTGGGGATGAAACATCTTTGCATGTAAGGCTATCAATGGTTTCGCCAACAATGAAAAATTTGGAATCCATTGTCTGCAGTAGGACGTAATACCCAAAAAGGCGCGAACATCTCTTTGGGTTTTTGGCACAGTCATTCGGGAAATCGCTGCAATTCTCTCTGGGGTCAACCTTCTCCCTTCTTTTGACAATAAGTGACCTAGATAGGTAACTTCTTGACAACAATACTGTAGCTTTGAAGGCGATACCTTGTGGTGTAAGTCATGTAGATAGTGCAATAATGATACTGTAGCCGTTTTGCAAATAGCTTCTGTATCAGCTGCCACTAAAAGATCGTCTACGTATTGAATCAAAGCTGCACCTTTAGGTAATACAAAGGCATCAAGCTGACCTTTAAGTGCTTGGCTGTAGATTGATGGACTCTCACAGTAGCCCTGTGGAGCGCGTTTTAGCCTAAAACTGCGACCTCCTAATGAAAATCCGAATAGATCTCTGCTTTCCTCTGCAATTGGGATGCTAAAGAAAGCATTCTTTAGATCGATCACTGTGAACCAGGAGGCAGTTGCCGGAATCATTGTTAGTAAAGCCGTAATGTCAGGGACCACGGGAAATTGTGGAACCACTATTTTATTTACCTCTCTCAAATCTATAACAAAACGATACACAGGAGGTTTAGTTGGGTCAGTTCGTTTCAGAATTGGCAATACAGGGCTATTACATACATTTCCACGAGTTTCTTCAACAACACCCTTTCCAATGAGATCATAAACAATTGCCAACAGCGCTCGTTCGCCCTCAAGAGAAATACGATATTGAGGTAAACGCGGTAATCGCGCATTTGGTTTCAATTCAATCACATAGGGTGGAATGTCTAACAGGCCCACGTCATTGGGACCTGTGGCCCATAAAGACGCAGGGAGAGAACTCAATTCCGGTGGGAATTTGTCAACCGATAAATACATGGGAGAGATCACTCTCCGTCCCAATGTAAGTTCCACTCCTTCGGGGGAACAATACAATGTTGCATATAATCGTTTCAACAAATCCAGGCCCAAAAGATTTTCACCACAACCTGTAGAGAGAATCAGTGGAGCGGTTAGCTCACGAGGTCCAATCATAAGAGGCAAAGGGTTAGAGACTGGGTTACTAACAGGGGCGCCAGAGAATCCGACGGAAACATTTGTTAAGCCAGACAAAGGTGCGCCAGGGAGTTTTGAATGCATGATGGAACTTTTCGTCGCACCAGTGTCTAACAGAAAAGGCTCAACTACACCTGATGTAGCCACTGCAACGTAAGGCCCACTCTGATCGACCGGAACTGACACTACTCCCTCTCTTTGTCGTTGGCTGTCCTAGTAATGGTCATTTACAACAGTTTCATGGTCTGCATAATAATCATCAACATTATACTGTGCAGATCGAACTGACCCCGCATTTCGCTGGTCAAAACAATTATTTGTGTCTGATTGATTTTGATAACGATCACTCTGATTGTGGAATGAACCACGACCTCTACCACGAGGTGCCTGTTGAGGACCACCACCACGATTTCCTCGTGCTGACACACCATTTAGACGGTCTCGTAAAGCAAGACAATCATATTTTAGGTGTCCCTCTTTCCTACAATATGCGCACTGATTATACCCAAGTGAAGATCTATAATCAAAGTTGTCAGAGCGCGGCTGTGTCCTATCGGGCTGTGCTCGTGGTCGATACTGCTGTTGCGAATCATTTTGGTTTGATCGTGGAGGGTATGCTTGCTGCAACAAAACCTTCGTTTTGAGCTCCTTAGTTTTCTTTTCTACACGATCACTTTCTTCCTTTTCCCTATTCTCATAATACTGAGCCGTTGCTAGTATTTGCGCAGGGGTTGAAACTGCCCACGCACTTTCTGAATTCTTTAATTTGTTGCTTAGTTCAGGCAACAAATTCGACACAAATTTGTCAACGAATAACCGCTGGCCTCCCTCAGCGCCCATGTCCTGGCCGCTGTGGTCGACAAACGCTTCCTCAAACCTTGTAAAGAAATCTGAGACACTCTCGTCTTTCTTTTGCTTGCAAGCTGATAACTTATCCCAGTTCACCTTCATCGCTGGCATGAGAGTTTTCATGAGCGTAATGATTTTCTGAGGCAAGTCCAAAATCAGCTGTTCAGGCTTGGCCCCACCAACTTGTAATGCATCAGCTGCTAGCAGTGCAGCCCAATCACCCCCTAATTCAACTGCGTGATTGGCTTGACGAATTTTAGCCCAAACTGGTTGCGGTACCACATTGCCAAACAACATGTCGATGTCGGCAATATTCATAATAGTAGCTTCTACCAGTTGTGATAACTCCTTATAATAACCAGCCGGATTTTTACGCGGATCAGGTAAGGATTGCTTCACTTGCAAAACTTCTGATCGTTTCCATGGAAGATGTATCCACACCCTTCGAAAATGCGGTAACACCACAGGGTTTGCATTAGGATCACCAGGCACCCACAGTGGCGGAACCTCTCTCATAGGATACTGACCAGGAACCGCTTTCCAGTTCTCAGTGGTATCATCTAATGATATCCGAGAATGTGCTGTGGGTCTGAATGCTAATAAGCGTTCCACGGCACGTCGTACATCGTCTCCTATAATCATACCGTTTGAAAAGTGACTCTGAAGTTCAATTATGTCGGACGGTACATTATCTACATCATCATTATACCATTCTTCCCTCAAAAAGTTACACATCTCCTCAAATACGAATCTCTGCGTAGGCTCATTAAACTGGGAAAACGTATCAAAGACTACACGTGGAGTGTAATTAGCAGGATGTCTCATCCACCTATGTGCCATTGTTACTAACGTCTCTTTCTCCCTACCACTAGGGATCTGACTCCGTCTCTGAGGAGTTTCAGATGAATCAGACGAAAATAACGGACCAGAAAGAGGTGAATAAAGAGTAGCAACAGAGTTAGGAACACGCTTACGAACAGAAGGAGAAAGAAAAACAGGGGCAACAACACTGGAGGTGAAAGAAGGCATAGTAGGAACGGACAAGATAGTTGGAGTAGCAGAAACAACAGTCTGCGAAGGTACAGGTACAGGAGCAGTAGGAACTAGAACAGGTGGTGAAACAAACGTAGGGTTAACAGCGGGCTGGCCCGCAGCCGCTGGAGCAACAAAAGGAACAACAGGAGGTACTACAGGAGCAACTACAGGAGCAGTAGCACCCTGTACATAAGGAGGTGGTGATTTCATCAAGTATGACAGCAAGGAATCCTCCTTCAAATCTTCTTTTTTCTTTTCTAGATTATTCGGTAAAACTGGGTAACATTTATCTATTTTCATGTGATGCAATCTAGTAGCGATTTCCATGTCTTTTTCTTCTTTGTCTTGTCTACATTCTTTTATAGCTTGCATTACAGGAACGAACTCTTGTTTTTGATCCTTTTTAAGTTGTTTGATTTCTTTCTGCTTGGCCTCTTTACGCCATATCCGAAAGGAATCAAACATAGCTGGCCTAGCTTTCTTTAAAAATAATTTAGCCTCAAGATTATCTAAAATCGAAAGTTCAAAAGTTCCATGTTGTGGCCATCTAAGATCACCGTCTTTCTTTGTATAGCGGACCCAGTAATCATTATATATTATAGGACCCACCCCATGTCGACTATAAAGATCATGTATCGGAGTTCCAACTGGAGGTATCGGACATGAGTCCTCCAACCGGGAATCCATTGCGCAACATTTGAAAATACGAAACAAATCACTATGGCTAGGCATCATGCACACTAACCTAGTATCAAACTTCAAGGATTACCGAAGCAATAAAACCTCGTGTAAGTCAAAACCCTCGGTTTTTGGCAATTGCAACTGTCAAATAATACTAAGGACCAATACTAAGAACCACAAATGCAATGGAACCATGCAATACAACAAAGCCTTAAGGCTATCACAAAGCTCGGAGAGCTAACCACAAAGACTGAGGAGGCTATTACAAAGCTCAGTGAGCTATTACCACAAAGCCTTAAAGGCTAACAACAAAGCTTTCAAAAGCTAGAACAACCACTAAGGACTGGGAGCGACCCACAAATACTTAACTCAGAACTTCAATGGCGTCACCAGGAAGGCCCGTCTATCGTCTCGCTTGTACATAAGGTCTACGCCGGGCGTCGAAGACAGGTCGACAGTCAGGGCATCGGTCCGTCGCAGCCGTCAGGAGGCGGGAATCTTCGCAGGGAAAAACTTCGGGCCACTTATTTCGACAACAGGATCGATGAAGCGGGGTGCACCTTCCCTCGGAGATTTCACACGAAGTTCCTCACGATCATCAGGCTTTGGACCGGTACCGCTGAAGTTGCCCCACGTTGGGCGCCAACTGAAGGACTGGACTTTTTAACAGTACCAGCGGTGCCAGGGAACAACACCTATAACCTTCATGGGATACCTGTTTCGGCGCACAAACTACAGAGACACGGGACACTTCCTTCGGCGTCAAAGATTCAAGGTTTATCTACTGCAGGGAACACAGAAGTCACAACAAGTACAACACGTGCAACTTGGGGAGACTGCTTCAAATTAGTTCTGTGGAGCGCTCCTTTTATACAGAATTTACTCATAGGACAACATGATACACAAAAGTTTACAACCTGGTTCCCATAATTATCCCCCAGAGGGGTCGCTTTGGTCACTTTGGTACACATAAGGTCCGGAACATAAGTGCGGAAACATTTGGCGGTTCCCAACTGTAAAAACCCATCTTCCCAACATTAGTGAATTCCAATCGGCAGTAAAAACAGATCGAAATAGGGACAAAGACAGGTGCAGGGGAAGATGGAGACAGTGGGAGATTGAAAAGGGTGTAAAAGGGGAGGTATCGGGAAACACGAGATACAGGCATCAAAGGGACGTGCCTAATGAGATGCACGGCTGAGACAATAAACCGGCATGGCAGAAGCGGGGCCATCTGCCTTACAGTATCATCCCCCTCATCGTAAAAGATACTTACAAAGAACATGTGTCTTCCACAAATATCTTGAAAGTCCCAGGGTAACGAAGCGGACAGTGTCCGTTCGCTGGCTACTTGAGGGCAAGAGACAAAATGGATGCCGTATCTAAGATGGAACCCGTGGGTACAGATGAAAAACCCACATATCAAACGAACGGTTTAAGTTAGCACAGCGAAACTGCGCATACTTACTAAACTCGTCATTTGCGGTTCTTAGATACCAGACTTGACCATATTCGTGCGAGTCGAAAACATCACTTACAATTGTCACGGAACCTCAGTCCGGCGTCCGGTGGAGCAGGTCCAGGAAGGATGTGTTGCAGTCAAACAGGTTTTTGTGTGAGCGAGAAGAGAAACCCCCTCTTAGTTTTTGTAACAATTAAAACAAGAACCAAGAAAAAAAGAAAAAAGAAACCCCCAACTCCTCAACGAGGTTACGTGTTAACGTTGTGTTCCAACCATCTTCATTAACAATAGTGTGAAGAGAGCCTGGACCCCCATACATTTGTGCATTAACTCCCCCAATAGTCATAGTCATCAAACATTTTAGTTTCTTTTTGTTGTCTTCCAAATTCTAGCTAATGTTCATTCTAGCTAATGTTCAAAATGAATTGACAGTCTTGAATTACATTTCCTGCGTCACATTGCATTACTTGCTTAACATTGCTCTCTTTGCTCAAATACCGCCTAACTGTTATAGAATTTTGGAAACCCCCATAACAGCTACTGAAATAATGGAGGCCATACAGCAGCTGGTTGGGGGGAAGTCCCCGGGGGCAGACGGTTGTCCCCTAGAATTCCTTACCACTTATAGCACACAAATGGTCCCCCGCCTCCACCGAGTAGACTCGGATGCGTACGATCGGGACACATTACCGCCCTCAATTGAAGAAGCTGTACTGGTAGTACTGCTGAAACCTGGCAGGGACACACTACAAATGGGATCCTATCGCCCGCTATCTCAATTGAATACAGATTACAAGATATTGGGCAGGGTTCTGGCCAATAGAGTGACGGAGCTCACACAACTATTGGTGCACTAGGACCAGAATGGACTTATCCCTGGCCGAAACACCAGCCTCAATTTACGACGACTATTCCAATTGTTTGATTGGGCACGCACAACTGGGGAACTGGCATGGATAGCCTCATTGGATAAAGAGAAGGCATTTGACACACTGGGATGGGAGTACCTACGCGTGATACTTGCACATTGTGGCATTGGCCCCAAGTTCTTTAAATGGATTAGATTACTATATAACGCACCACAGGCCAGGGTAAAGGCTGGTCGCTTTATCCCTGACCCATTCTGTATCGAGAGTGGCACCAGACAGGTGTGCCCCCATCACCTATCATTTCTGCCCTGGCGATGGAACCGCTAGCATGCGCATTGCGCAGCCGTGCAGTGATCTGGGGCATCAAAGTGCATAATCAATGGCATATCATCTCATTATCTACAGACGATGCCCTGATTATCTCCAAGGACAACAAGCAGTATTAGATGATCTGATGGCACTACTGGAATCCTACGGGCGTGCCTCCGGCCTCAAAGTAAACTGGGAAAACCCCTTTTATTCCCGATGACCACCATTCGTCAGAACGGCTCTACCCCAGGCACCTCTCGTCTGGACATACAACTCCTTTAAATACCTAGGGATTCAAATATACCACTCCCACGTGGATATATTAGAAGGCAACTTGGGAAGGGCAATCCCTAGGGCTCTCTCCTCCATGACATTCTGGACAGAGCTACCTCTCTCTCCAATGAGATGCATAGGTATATCCAAAATGCTGCCACTCCCATGACTATTATACTATTTTGCGGCTCTACCATTCCCATTTCTGAGCAAAATGTTCTGGGATCTGAAATCAATCCTAACATCCTTAATTTGGGGTAAGTCTAGAGCCCGAGTAGCCCGTATGAAATTCTATGTCAGAATCATGGAGGGGGATTGGGCGCACCTAATTACGAGAAATACTATGCAGTTGCAAAGCTGCAATGGCAGAGGAGATGGCTAGCAAATCACAATATCTCTGGACTGGGGCCATGGGCACCACATAATAGTCAATAAACAGTTCTGGAATGGCTGAATGGGTCAAACTGGGTGATCCCGAAGAACCCTGAATACATACTAAAGTCTACAGCACGCAGCTGTTGGACCTGGTATGTACGGACTAAGCACTTACCCCCGTATGCCCCAGGCCTACCTATAGGGGTAATCCCCAACTCAAAAGTAGGACTGTGACGCCCAGAAATGGTAGAATGGGCATCCGCTGGCCTTACGACTTGGGAAGATCTATTCACTGAATCCACACATTGCAAATTTACAACACTTGTAGATGACTACGGAATATCCCCCGGATCATTCTTACTATACGCATCGCTAACACAACAGTAGTTCCAGACATGGGGTGCCAGGCAGGAAGAACCAAAACCCTGACATACTCCAAACGTTGCTAACACATGTCATGGGTAGGAGACCAATCACTATGCTATACAACTCGCTCAAACCAGATACTACGACCCTCATGCCCAGCAAAGGGACTACTGGGATACTGCACTCGAAACCACACTAACAGAAAAAAAAATGGGAACAGAGCCTGTTCTACCCAAAGATAATATCAATGAACGCTAGAATTAAATACACACAACGTAATTCTCTAATTCTCTACCTCATACCTATTTAACCCCTGACATTTGCCCCCGCTGCAATAGCACCGAAGCCAAGTTCCCCCACATGGTTTGGGAATGTCTGTATATAATAACGTATTGGAACGAGGTAACAGCCACTTTATCAGAAGCTAACAAGACCTTAGTGGCAGCACGGGTACTACACTTCTTGCTGGGAATAACCAAACGCACCACCAGGCGGAAAAACATCAACACGTTTTTGGATTTGGCGCTTCGCCTGGCCAAACGTAGACTGGCAATGACGTGGAAGTCAAGCCTACCACCATGCATACCCACCTGGTTTGCAGATCTTAAGACAACATTGATTGTAGAACACCTACAGGACACTATTAAAAAAAAAACTACAAGCCCCAACCCCCCAGAATGTCAAAAGTATCTAACATACGTAGAATCACAACTTCACCAAAACTACCAAAGTGTCGCCCCCACGCTGAACTGATCTCATTACAATATCCCATTACGGACTCCACCACTGGATGGACCAAAATGGGGGCTGCCACGCTCAGTCACTAAGCGACACTTCCACACTGATAAAGCTAAACTACTGATCAGTCTCTTTTTACGCATGAACACTAAGGTCTCTGTCTGAAAGCCCCACCACACAACACACCATCATAAATCATGCATGAAAAGATAACTTGTACCAAGTGTCCGCTCAGCAAATTCACAAGACATATGTTGATATTAGGCAAAGCTGAATACAGTTTATAAAGTTTGTATTGTTTAACAGTGGTACAACAGATTGCTATTCTGGGGCTAATATCTGCATATATACTATGGATGTGTTAAACTGCAACTCTGTACTACATGTTATATCAAAATATGTGCAATCCTCAACTGCTCTGATGTCCACAAAAGTTAAAATAAAAATCAATAAACATCATTATAAAAAAACATTGCTTTCTTAGCACGGGTAACATCCTTTAGAACGAAACTTTCACAACGCGGTACCATTACCACGCAGGTTTTACAGCGCAAGTCGTTACAACGACTTGCGCTGGAGGGCGCTGTAGGATAGGGAATAGTTTAATTTACTATCCAACACCTTCCCTACTATCCACGGGGACTGGAGTTGGAATAGTAAATTAAACTATTCATTATTCAGCGCCCTCCAGCGAAAGTCGTAACGAATTGCGTTGTAAAACCTGCGTTGTAACGCTACGCGTTGTGAAAGCACACGTTGTACCGTCATACATCCCTTAGCACTCATCCTCACTGGAACCTCCCTCTTCCACACACTTTACTATGAAGCCTTTCCTTTTCTTGCATACCTTAGAAAAATGCACAATTACCCCACATGTTGAAAACATTTGTCTGTAGAATAAAATGTACTAGAGGCTAAAGGTGATCTACACTCACAACAATAAAACTAAGCCCATCTTTCTTAGGACCATGCACCTTATTACCCTCTTCCTTAGGCTTATTCTGACCTTTGCTCTTGATTTTACTAATCCCTTCCTCACAGTGTTCCTTCGACTCGACTTTCAGAGCCTTAGCGCTGCAGCTGGACAACTCTCCTCTTCGTATTATGGCTAAAATATCTTTGAGATCAGCATCTCCATTAATCCATAATCTCTCTTGAACAGCAGGGTCACATGTTTGCATGACCACCTGATCTCTAATAAGCCGTTAATATAAATAATCAAATTTGCAATCCACTGCAAATTTTTGAAGAGCAGAAACATATTCGTCAATTGTCTCACCCAATTCTTGCTTCCTCTGAAAAATGGGTACCTTACTATCCCAATTCACACTTTTGGGAAAAATGGTTCTGAAAATCTTTCAAAGCATCAAATACATAAGCATCGCCACCCCTGATGTTTTTGTTATTTGCTCATAGTCCTTCAATCCCTCAGGTCCTACAGAATGCAAGAAAATCTTCTTTTTACGTCACTGTTTCATTTTGTCCTCCTCATCAATAGTCTCCACAAAGTTTAGGAAATACAACTCTCACTAACCCATTTTTTTTTTTGTAAAACAATTTTTATTGCAGATTTCAATTCAAGCATTACAGTTATTTCGTAAGTTTGCACATGCGGGATCTCAATTTCTCATAGTCCCTTCAACAAAATTGTACACATCATCATTAGTCGTAGTTCTGGGGCTGGGTGATAATTGTCTCACCTAGTGCCTCCCCTCCACCACTGCTCGATGGTGTATCCAGTGATCAACCGCTGTCTGCTTTTAACTTTTCTTTCCCCCCCCCACCACCCCTCCCCTTCCAGCATCCGGTCAGTTCGAACTGTTAGCCCTGTGTCAATGGGATGCTGCAACCCCCCTCCCCCCTTCCCTTGCCCTCCCCCCACCCACGGTGTTCTGTGGTGTCCCGTGTCCGGTGTGCCGCATGCCGGAGCGCGTTGGTGATCTGCGGAGATTGGAGATGTCTAAGGAGTGTGTGTGTCCATGGTGGGAGCTGTGGTAGGTACCGCCACCCTAGGTTCCCCAGGGTCCTCTGCTTCTTCCTCCTCCTCGCTCCCCATTGTACTATCTCTAAGTGCTTGGACTAGTGTTTCCCACGCTAGTGCCGCTTCCTTGGCCTTCTCGTCAGGCCCCCGTCGAGCCAGTTGATACCTGATCGTGCTCTCTGCCGCCGCCCATTTCTGGAACTCAGTTAGCCACTTCCTATGTGTCGGCGCAACCTTCGCTTTCCACCCCCTAGTGAGCTCCCTCTTCGCAAGGAGTAGGCCCATGTCTATAAATTTGCTTGTCAGTTTATTCTTACGTGTGTGGGGAAACCAGTGTAGGAGTGTAGTTGCACTATCGTAGTGTAGTTCCCTGTCAGTGACCGCGTTCATGGTGTCGCCCACCTCCCTCCAGAAGTCCTGTAGGTGCGGGCAGTCCCTTAGCATGTGTAGTAAGTCTGCTTCCAACAGTGCGCATCTAGGACACGCTGCGTCCTCTGCTCCAAAGTATCGCGCTATTTTGTGCGGGGTGAGGTAAGCTCTATGAAGGATATAGAGCTGTATTAATTGGAACCGGGCGTTCCTGGTACTCTTCCTGGGCCTCTGAACCAACTGGGCCCACGTCGTATCCGGGATCTCCCTCTGCAGGTCTGTCTCCCATTGGGTCTTTAAGCGCGTAAGGGGTCGCAAGGTGCTCCCGAGTATTCTGGAGTGCAGGCACGTGACTGCCTTCACTGTCCCTGCGGCCATCATAACATATTGACACGGCGGCGACGTCGCGGGTTCACACAGTCCCTCGCCCCAGTGCACTTGGATCCCTCGTACCACAGCTGCGTGCAGTAGATAGTCCCCTCTCGGAAGGTCGTATTGTTCCTGCAAAGATTGGTACGGCGTAAGCACCCCGTCAGTGAAGAGGTCTCCTACCACCTGTAGGCCAGCCTCCTCCCAGGTCTGGAGGTTCGACCAGTCGCCGCCATGCGGCAGCGCCGTGAGCATACCCAGTGGAATTTCGGGTGCGTACGGGTGTCCGGGGCCAGCGCGCTTTTGCACGCGGTTCCAGCAGAGCCGCAATGTCCGTTCTTCTTGAGACAAGTCTGAGTGCTAACCTCTGCTGCAGGGTGATGTACGCCAGCACATGGCGGGGGGTGCCAGCGTCCCTCTCCTGCTCCGGACCTCGGTACACCCTTGCCACTTCCTGCGTGAGGAATTGCAGCTGGGCGGCCAAATAATAATACTCGAAATCAGGGACCGCGAGTCCGCCCTCGTTCTTCGGGCGGGTCAGGGTTGCCAAGGCTATTCTCCGCCTGCCAGTTCCCCACAAAAAGGACACCACTTTGGATTTTAGTCGTCGAAATACGGTACTCGGTATCCACACAGGCAGGGTTCGAAAGAAGTACAATAAGCGCGGCCGGGCGATCATTTTAAGCAGCGAGACACCGCCTGTCATAGACAAGGGGAGGGTGGCCCAGAAAAGCATGTTACCCTGCAGCGTTCGGATGCAACGGTTTATATTGCCTTCTAACAGGTCTGTGGGGTCGTGGTAAATATACACCCCTAGGTAGGGCAAACAAGCCGGCTCCCAGCGGGGCTCGGGACGGGTCATAGGGCACCTCTCCGCTCTCCGGAGAGGAAAGAGGCAAGTCTTCGCCCAGTTCACCTGCAAGCCCGATACATCCCCGAAACGTGCCAGTAGGTCTACCGCCCCTTCTACTGCCTCCTCGGCGTTCTCCGGGAACAGTAGGAGGTCGTCTGCATATAATGATATGTGATGACGAATCCCGTCCACCTCCAGTCCTTGGTAGGAGTCACCTTTCCTAGCCAGTGCCGCCAGAGGTTCTATCGCGAGGGCGAACAGTAAGGGAGAGAGTGCACACCCTTGTCTAGTACCCCTATGCACTGCATATCTATCCGATATCAACGCTCCTACTCGCACCCTAGCGCCCGCCGATGCCGATGCATATAGCACTTCCGTCCACCGCACATACTCATCCCCAATGCCAAAACTTCTCAGGACCCTATACAAGTAGTTCCATTCCAGGCTGTCGAAGGCTTTCTCTATGTCGATCGCCATCACTACCGGGGCTCTGGCGGTCGGTGGAGGGTCCGCTACTAGCCTCAGCAACCTACGAATGTTATGAGACGTATTTCTAGTGGGGATAAAGCCCGACTGATCCTTGTGGATCAAGTCTTGCATATGGGCCATCAGCCTGGTGGCCAGTATAGTGCTCAAGATTTTATAATCTGTCGTGAGCATCGACAGCGGTCTGTACGATGCCGGGTCAGAACTGGTCCTTAGCAAGGAGATCATGAGCGCCTCGCGCATCGAACAGGGCAGTTCCCCCCTCATGCCTCATTGTATATGATTCGGAACCGTGGGGCTAGGATATCAACGTATTTACCATAGAATTCGATGGGCAGACCGTCCACTCCCGGTGTTTTCCTGCGTGCCATTTTCTTTATGGCTCCCCTAATTTCCGCTAGGTCAATTGGGGCCCCGAGGGCTTCCGCTTGGTCCGGTTCCAAGCGTGGTAATTGTATCTCAGACAACAAGGTCTCCAACACCACAGTCCGGGCTACCGGGCCTCTCTCATACAGTCGCTCGTAGTATGCTTTAAAGCATCGTAAAATGTCTGGCTGGGCGCTACACGCGGTGCCGTTCGCATCGGTCAGGGATAATATAGGGGCAGCACCCCTATTGGGGTTTGCCAACCAGGCTAGGAGCGTCCCCGTCTTATCTCCCTCAGCGAGTGCCTTGGTTAAGTATGTTTTGTGATCAAAACAGCGAAGGCGCTCCACCTCCACCGCCATCGCTTCCCACGCTAAGCATACTCTATCCTGCATGTCGGGGTGGTTGGGCCGCTGCTTCTCCACCTCCCGCAAGGCTTGCTCGGCCTTGTCCACATCTTCGACTAGAGTTCGCCGTACGCCCGCGAACTTCCCTATACAGTGCCCCCTTACCACCACCTTGAGCGCGTCCCATTCCACTGCCCTGGAAGATGCAGTCCCCTCATTCTCGGCAAAGTATTGGGATATTCTACCTTCCAATGCTCCGCTGAACGGCGGATCGTCTAATGTGTCCGGATGAAGCCGCCACGTTGGAATTGGCGAAACTTCGTTCATCCAGGCAAATGTAAGGAGTAGGGGGTTGTGGTCCGAGATCGTGCGTGCTAGGTATTCGGTTCGGGCTACCATTGGCAACACCGACTGGGAGCATAAGAACGCGTCTATGCGAACGTGGAGGTCGTGCATACCCGAATAGAAGGAATAATCCCTATCAGTTGGGTGTTGGGCGCGCCATGCATCCGTCAGGTCCCACAACCCCTGCCAGTTTGATCTGTGTTTTGCTAGTCTGTGAACTGGGGATGCGTGTAGAGGTGGGTGTGATCTATCGAGGGCGGCGTCCGCCACGGAGTTGAAGTCCCCCCCCCAGTAGCACTGATCCCGTTAAATAAGAAGCTAACTGTTTGGTCAGTCTGTTGAAGTACGATGCCTGCTCCACGTTTGGCGCATAGGCGCTGCAAAGTGTCAACTGACGGCCCCGGAGCAAACCCTCAACTGCCACATACCTCCCTTCTGGGTCTACTGTGTGCCTAGTAACTTGAAAGGGAACCCCCGCCCGGATCCAAAGAAGTGTCCCCCTGGCAAATGCCGAGTACGTGGTGTGGAATAGGTGACCCCTCCATCTCCTCTGCAGTGCGGTGCCCTCCTTTTTAGTTAAGTGGGTCTCTTGTAGGAAGGCAATGTGTATCCCTCTGCGGACCAGGTAGGCGTGTACCTTGTGTCTCTTTGTCATGGAATTTAGTCCCCGCACATTCCAGGACACACACTTCAACGAGCCCATATCAGCCATCACCCCAGTCAGTGCAAATTAAATCAATAAACGTACGCTTCCGGACACCAGACACATTCTCACCACCTCCCATTCCCCTCTCCCCGCCCAACTTCCCATCCCCAATTGTACCTCGAGTCACCCCAACTACTCCAGGTCCTCCCTCCCCCAGAACAGGACTCAACTGCGAAGTAGAGGCACCCATCCAAACAAGTGAGCAAACGCGCTCACGTAAACTTGTAGTCCGTAGTAATCACCACGGAGGCCTTATGGGCCCTGTGGTGCGTGAGCTGGCTACCGAACCTTTCAAGCCTCGTTCCCACGCCCCTCTGACCCACAATACTCAATGCGACTCATAAATGAAAAGTCTCACATTAGTCTGTTCCAATGGTTATGGGGGGGCGCCGCCTTCAGGTCCTCTGCTCTCCGAAGCCGCGGACAGCTGTCAGGGTTCAACGATTTCCCCCGAAGTCTGGGGGGTGACCTTCGGGCCCCTAGCCCCCTCCAGCCCCGAGAAGTCAGTGTCTGATCCCGTGGCCAGGGCCTCTGAGGCTGATTCTCTTGCCGATTGGACCGGCGCCGTTCCTGACACCTCCTTAACCGCTTGCAGCGCAGCTCTCCGTTCTTCATCTGTTTGCGATGTTGAAGGCTTCCTGGGTCCCCGGTTGCGCCCCCGGAGTCTTCTCGATCGCCTGGTCGCATGGCTCTGGCGCTCCACCTCGGCTCGAAATCGAGCCCCATCTGTGCCCGCCTTGTAGGTGTCCCACCAGGCCCAGGCGTCCGCCGGAGTTTCAAAGAATAACGCCTTGTCGTCCACTATCACTCGCAGTTTGGCCGGGAACAGCAGGGAGTATTGCAGTCCCTCGGTGCGTAGCTCCTTTTTGATGGAGAGGAAGGAGGCTCGCTGTTTCTGGGTTTCAAATGTATAGTCCGGGAATAGTGTGACGGTACTATTGTCCACCTGGAATGGGCCCGCTTCCCTGGCCCGCTGAAGAAGCCAGTCTCTGTCCTTATAGTGGAGCAATTTGATGACCACTGGGCGCGGCGGGAGACCCTGGCGCGGAGGTCGGGAAGGGACGCGGTGCGCCCGCTCCAGTGTTAAGAAGGGAGATAGGCCCTCCGGGGCAACCACAGTTTTGAACCAGTCGGTCAGGTAGCCCACCATGTCTGTGCCTTCTTTTTTCTCCGGCAGGCCAACCAGGCGGACGTTGTTCCGCCGACTGCGGTTTTCAGCGTCCTCTGCTCTCTTCTCTAGGGCCTGTATCCGCTCCATCGCTTCCGTGAGTCGTCCCTCCATTGATTTGTGGGCCGGTACGACCTCTTGTAGAGTAACTTCTGCGGCCTTGACCCTGTCCTGTAGTTTCGCATGATCTGCGCGCAGGTGTCCCAGCCCCGTCGCTACCTGACCAATATCGTGTTGCAGGGCCTCCTTCGTGGCAGCAATGGCGTCTAGTATCCGGTCCTGCATCAGTTGGAGCTCCGTGGGGGGTTGCGGGGAGTCGTCTGGTGTTTCTGTAGCTGGGCTCCCGTCCCCTTTGGGTCCTCTAGGCTTTCCCATCTTGCACTTCCCTGCAATTCAGGGCCCTCAGGGTGATCCGGCGTCAACGACGTCTCCCGCAATAGTCTGCCGCCAGCCTCCAGCCTCAAGGTGGACTCGCTACCAGCCGTCGTCAGGCGGTGAGCCGGGTCTTAGGGGGCCGCGTTGCGGAGATCGAAAATGGCGCCAGTGATCTGTTAGGGCTTGTCAGCTTCCCCCGGTAGCCGATCTCGTCTTCCGGTCAGTACTCTCTGGAGTTCTTCTCAGCGTTTTGCAGCGCTGACGATCTGAAGTCACCCTCCACGCAGGAAGCACAACCTGGGGCCAGAAGCGGGGTAGAAAGTGTAGGACGTGCAACGCCCCAGCAGGCGCACTCCACCCTCCGGTCCCGGCTCTCCGTTTCCACGACCCACGGGTCTAGGGCCGATTCAGTGCCCCTCCAGACCCCTTGCGGAGACAGTATCACCCTTCACGTTCGGTCCGGGCCGGGCAGCCGCCCAATCAGGTCGCAGGCCCCGTCGTTGGGCTGTAAAGTGTCCCCTCCGAGCGAGGTTGGGCGTCCTCTGGGCAACCTCCACTCTCGGTGTCCTCGTAAGGCCTTCCCAAAGCAGGCCTGTTACGTCACGGCCGCTTACGGGAGTATTGCGCCGTTGCAGGACTCGGCAGCACCCACAGGGATCGCAGGCCTCAAAGCCGGGGCCTAGAGTGAGCCCCTTGTGGTTGTGGGCGGAGCCCCGCCAGAACTCCGCTCCCGATCGGACCTCGCACTGACCTCAGGGTCCGCCGATGTTCCGGGTGGCCGCAGCCGTTCCCCACAAGTCCAGTACTTCACGGCACTCCACGCTGTGGTCTCAGGACCTCAGGGGCGGGTTCGTCGCTATTCCTCAGCGGCTGCGATGCAGGGAGCCGCCATCTTATCCCCAGCCGTCCCGGGTACTCCGCGCCCTTAAGCGCCCGTTATGCCTGGTGTTGCGGCGCGCTACCCCAACCGGAACAGACCTAAGGGTTGGCTCCGGGATCGACCCAATTTCCACGGGGGTCCCGGGTCTGAAGCAGGATTTAAGGCGGAATACGGGCTGAGGGTCGGGAGCCTCGCTAGGCTGCGACCGTTTCCATCGGCTGCTAGCCACGCCCCCCTCTCACTAACCCATTTCATGCTTGGATTCCCTCCTGCCGGCCAAAATGCTTGTGGGGGTTGAAGGGTAAAGTTCTGAGTTGCCATAGTACAAAGTGAAATTAGGGGATACCTTACAACAGTGTCCCTTCCTCACTAGAGTTTGGAACCAATTCACAGAAATACATGATGTATGTCTTTCACACCCACTGCAGTCTCCTTACTCCATCCTAGAAGAGGGACTCGTCCACTGCCTTAAGTTGTGAAAAAGCGATTGCTAAAAATTGCAATCAAATAATCAATCAGGAGTTTATAAAGCGCTCTACTCACCTGTGAGGGTCTCAAGGCGCTAAGGAGGGGGAGGTGCAGCTCCAGATCAGTCAAAGAGCCAGGTCTTGAGGTTGTTCCTGAAGGTGTGCAGAGTAGGGGAGCGTCGGATGTTTACCGGGAGCTCGTTCGAGGTCTTTGCTGCGATGTAGGAGAAGGCTCTTCCGCCTGCTCTGGTTCCGCAGATGTGCGGGGTTTCTGCCAGTGCGAGGTCAGCGGAGCGGAGGTTCCTTTTGGGTATGTGGAAGGAAACTCCTTCGTTGAGGTATTTGGGTCCGATGTTGTGGAGGGGTTTGAAGGCATGGACAGTAATGATCCAGTCCCAAACTGATAAATGCTGCTCCTATACACTTAATAACAATGGTATTACCAGGCAGAATTCGCCGTTAAAAGGACTGGAGATCCTTGATACATGTGGCCACTTCTGTATGTTGCTGTGAGGAAAACGGTTGACAATAATGGTTCGGCTGACCGTCAAACACTATTGTGATCGATCATTCAACTGGACCACAAACACCCTAGCGATCGCACGCAGATCACAAAAGGAATGTACGACCAAAATGGTGGCACATAGAAGAATGGGTGTCCACGCACTGTGACCTTTATGTGCCGTTGCTGCTTGTGCTCCAACAATTCAAACAGAGCAAAGGTACGTTTTCAGCCGGGACGTCGAATTCCTGGAGATTCTAAGTCACACGCCGAATCGTCACAAGATGCCGTTTTGTAAAATGCCAGCCACTACGAGTAACAGTTCAAGTAACTGCCCTGAAGGTATGTGCCCTTGGTATGCAACGAAGATGCACGCTGAGTAGCTGTAAGCGCAATCAACTTACAGAAATAGTAGCTCCTCACAAGAATGCCATTTGCTCCAGTATGTTTCCAACAGCGGTGCAAGATTCTGTAGAAACCAAACTCCAAAATTTCGAATAAATATACAATTGAAAATATGTGGGTTGCTTGGTGTTTCAACAGTTCCAACAACTCATCGCCAAAGGGTAACATATTATTCCAAGCAGGATAGAAATTAGATACTTTGTTCCAAGTTGAAACACCAATAGTTCAGGAGCAGCTCAACAGACATCCTGTCTTCGTCCTTCTCCACCAACGACACCTCTTCAGGTTCCAAGACCTGCAGGAATAAGAGAAGCACGCTCGTGGAAGGTCGAAGAGCCAATACA
Source organism: Lissotriton helveticus (assembly GCF_964261635.1). Classification (NCBI taxonomy): domain Eukaryota; kingdom Metazoa; phylum Chordata; class Amphibia; order Caudata; family Salamandridae; genus Lissotriton; species Lissotriton helveticus. The sequence goes on along the minus strand of NC_136057.1, from coordinate 28,597,549 downwards.
AATACAAACAGATTACCCTTCCACTGGATATAACAGAATGCAAGAGAAATAAAGCATAACAAGATTACTATAATGAAGGCAAGGAAGCCATCAGTACAGACTGTCTTCCATTTCTATGAAAAAGGAAGGTGGAAATTAAAAGAAAGCTTTCTTTAATAAATGCTCAATTACAGTCCACTGTAAAAAAAATAAAGTAAGAACCATAGTGGGTACTCACGGTACGAATGAGACGCTACCAAGCTGGATGGGTGGCCACAGGGGGAAGCGACGTTGAAAGACAGAAACACGGGGTGAGAGGGAGGAACAAGAGTGAAATGGAAAGATACAAACGAACAACCAATAGCATTGTGTGAGAAAGAAATGGTAATTTGGGCTGAGTCAAGATGTGATTGACAAAGTCTCAAGCCAATGGCCGAAAGAGGCTAGTCGAGAAGCTAATGGGTCAAAGAAATCGTCTTCCAAACCCTCTCTGTGTGTCGTAGAGACAAAAGAACTATTTGATGAATACACTTCCAACCAAAGCCTAAAAAGAATGGCCTTACGTGCATTCATGAACACACATATAACACAGCAGTGATATACTGAAGGGAAATGTGCATTGACTCTATGCAGCACGGTAACGTTTGATACAGAGAGACAAGAACTAACCTTGCGCATCGCAGAGCCTAGCAACATAGTGAGAATTTATGCTGCCTCACCGCTTTCTTTAACATAATCTACCGTGGCTAAAACTCTGCACAATCCCTCCTTAACCCTTATAGTCCAAGAAAAGCATTCCCCAAGAAAGACATGTCTGTACCACCTGATCACTCACCGCCTAGTCTCAACCAACTTGCATCTCTTAGTCAGGAGGAGTTTAGTCATTCCGTTGCCTCTCACCATCTGCTTCACCAATAGTGACCCTTGCCTGGTGAAATTTCTCCATGATGTTGTCTCAATTATATTCTCTGACCAATGATGACCGGTCAAGTGTTGGTTTACCAGTAATTGTTCCTGGTGCTCTTAATAGTGCTGAACCTGAGGAGGTAGGACCAGTTATTTTCTCATAGCAACAATCTCCCACTAAACTGCTGCATTAATGTGCTAAACCATGCAGTCCAGTGGCATCCTGGGCCTTTGTAGACAGGTTTCCTTCCTAGGGCAAGCTGTAAGCCGGTTGTCTTTACAGTGCTTGTTGATCAATCAATCAAACATTTATATAGCACGTCAAATCACCCATGAGGGTCTCAGTTATCTGAGAGAAGAGGAGGGCATTGATTTGTCAGCTGTGTTCAACATCATATGCCTGCCCTACCCCTCCGGTCGCCTGGCTCTAGTGTGCGGCCAGGGTCTAGCGTTGAAACTAATATGTCTTTATTCTGTAACCGAACTTTGCCATGAACCTTCACACCCTTGGAGTCCTCTCCTACTGTTGCATGCCTTGCCTTATTGCTGATCCTCCCCAAAACACTGTGTGTCCTCTATCATTTACACACAGCTTACAATGTGTATTGTTGCTTAGAATTTAATCTAGATGTATCTACATTAAACATGCATTTTTCTTAAAGGATGATATTGTAGGAGTAACTTATATGCCATATATTTATACAACATGATATTTACAGGGATACCCAGGAGCTTTGGATGAATGTGCAAGGAAATTCACACTTTCCTTTTCATGCCCCTTGTCACAGATCACAAGTTTAGTTTTTGTCATTGTCAATACTGAGAAATATTATATAACGCCTGTGCTCACGTCTCTCATGGACAATCTAGCTTCAGACGTTCCAGAAGGAGCTTCTACGTGACAAACAGTCTGCAGCAAGGTTGCACCAGCTAGGAGCTATCAGACCCTTTGATGAACATTGACAAAATAGGGACAAAGAGGCACCTTGCCCACTTGCCAACAGCAGACAAAAAAAACACAAACACGATGAGCAGGTATTTGTGTGCGCCATTTAGGAAGTTCCTAATCTGGCAAAATTCCAGTGCTTATCTAGACATTAGCTAGGATTAGGGATGAAGGGAACTGAGTGAATTGATTCCATCTCAGAAGACCCCATCAACACCCAAAACTACTTCAAATGCTGCGTGACAGAAGTTGCCACCTGGATGTGCATTAACTGCCTGAAACTCAATACCTAGAAACTGAAGTCTTGATTTTCAAACCCAACAACTCCTACTGGGACATCACCTAGTGGCCCACCGAATTGGGACCCACTTGACTCCCACCAACAGGGCTTGAAACCTGGGCATCATCCTGGACACTGAACTCGCAGTGAAAACCCAAATCAACGCTGTTACATTCGCCTGCTTCAACATCCTCCGCAGACTCCCCCGCGACACCAGAAATACCATCACCCACACTTTGATCATAAGCTGATTAGACTACAGCAATGCACTCAACTACAAAATACCCACTAACCTCACACACAAGCTCCAAACCAACCAAAACACAGAATACCCACCACACTCACAACTTTACGCAAGAAATTGAAGACCTGGTTTTTTCACGTTTCGCATTTTTTCAGTGTCACGTTAATTTTTGGGCTGTCATTTTGTGCGTTATCCTGCTACTATCGCATGGTACCGCCCGGTTGAGAATACAATGTTAACACAGTATTAGTTTGTCGTGATAGACTGCGATGTGTAGAGTTGCGTTAAGCTAATTTTGCAATAGTTAGCACACGTTCTTGAGAATATGCCCCTATGTTGCATAATAGCTACGGTTTCAACCTGGACCCATAGCCAGACTTCACTACATCAGAAGGCCACTTTGCACCCCTTTCTTGGATTCCGCAAATTTGACCATGTCAACCCAACCTATCATTATGTTTTCAAAGTGTATAAAGGAACAAGCAGCTGAAGTAACCGTTTAAGGTTGAAGAAACCCTTCTTCCTGTGGTGTGGGGAAGTGGGTGGACAGGCCTTGATTGGAGGCCACCTCTTCTCACAGCCCGTAACCCTAACCCTAACCCTAGCAAACTTGAATCCCTAGCATGGTCTTGCCATTTTCCTTGATCCGAGCTCCACCCCCTGCTCACTTATGCCAGCCCAGCTAGGTCCCCCTATATATGACCGGCTGTTCTACCATCCTTAGGGCTCCATTCCTGCCCTGACACCCAAATACTTCCACCCGGGCTGTCCCTGTCATATCTTGCAAAATGTTTGTCATTGCAGAATGTCCTGCTCTTGATAGGTAGGATTTCTGTGGCTGGGAAACAGGCGGGTTGCATGGTCCTTGGGCAGGTGAAACTTCACCCTAACAAAATCGTTCAAAGTTGAGAAACGCACCCATGACCGCTGAGATGAAATTTGCAGACTTTGAGTAACTTTACAGAAGAAATATAAATCTTTGAGCCCCCCACTCCTCAGATAATGGAGTGACATTAAATTTGTAATCCGCAAGTTAGTCCTATCCAATGAACATGGAGAGATAGCAGAACAGTGTTACAATATGCTCCGACACAGGGCCTGATTTAGATCTCGGCGGACAGGTTACTTCGTCACAACGGTGACAGATATCCCATCCGCTGAAATATAAATGCTATTGTATCCCAGGGCCTGATTTAGATCTCGGTGGACGGGTTACTTCATCACAATGGTGACGGATATCCCGTCCGCTGAAATATAAATGGTATCGTATCCCAGGGCCTGATTTAGATCTCGGTGGACGGGTTACTCCGTCACAATGGTGACAGATATCCCGTCCTCTGACATTTAAATACTATTGTATCTTAGAGCCTGATTTAGATCTCGTGAATGGGTTACTCAGTCACAACGGTGACGGATATCCCGTCCTCTGACATTTAAATGCTATTGTATCCATGGGCCTGATTTAGATCTCGTGAATGGGTTACTTCGTCACAACGGTGACCGATATCCCGTCCTCTGACATTTAAATGCTATTGTATCCCAGGGCCTGATTTAGATCTCGGCGGACAGGTTACTCGGTCACAACGGTGACGGATATCCCGTCCTCTGAAATATAAATGCTATTGTATCCTAGGGCCTGATTTAGATCTCGGCGGACGGGTTACTCCGTCACAACGGTGATGGATATCCCGTCCTCTGAAATCTAAATGCTATTGTATCCCAGGGCCTGATTTAGATCTTGGCGGACGGGTTACTCCGTCACAACGGTGACGGATATCCCGTCCTCTGAAATATAAATGCTATTGTATCCCAGGGCCTGATTTAGATCTTGGCGGACGGGTTACTCAATCACAACGGTGACGGATATCCCGTCCGCTTAAATATAAGTGCTATTGTATCCCAGGGCCTGATTTAGATCTTGGCGGACGGGTTACTCCGTCACAACGGTGACGGATATCCCGTCCTCTGAAATATAAATGCTATTGTATCCCAGGGCCTGATTTAGATCTTGGCGGACGGGTTACTCCATCACAACGGTGACGGATATCCCGTCCGCTGAAATATAAATGCTATTGTATCCCAGGGCCTGATTTAGATCTTGGCGGACGGGTTACTCCGTGACAACGGTGACGGATATCCCGTCCTCTGAAATATAAATGCTATTGTATCCCAGGGCCTCATTTAGATCTCGGTGGACGGGCTACTCCATCACAACGGTGACGGATATCCCGTCCTCTGGAATATAAATGCTATTGTATCCCAGGGCCTCATTTAGATCTCGGTGGACGGGTTACTCCGTCACAACGGTGACGGATATCCCGTCCACCAAATTATAAATCCCATAGGATATAATGGGATTTATATTTTGGCGGATGACCTATCTGTCACCGCTGTGACGGAGTAACCCGTCCACCGAGATCTTAATCAGGCCCGTGGTATTGTGTCCTAAATATTGGAATTAGTCTCATTGGAGTTAGTTGCAAAAACTCCCCGTACCATGGGACAACATTTTTCTAAACAATATTTAGAGCAGAATGCCTGTATCAGATGCTATTTCTATCTTCAATATCCTGACATAAAAGCCCTGCTACTGAGGCACTATCCATTGAACACCAGAATAGATCTGTACTGGATGAAATTCATGAAGGTGCTGAGAACCTTCTGCTATGAACTGCCGCGGTGCTGTGATCCAGCATTCGTTCTTGTAGTGTCGTGAACGTTCATGGTGTGTACAGTTTGCAAATCATTTTAACATAACACAACAGTAATGCTATAAAATCGAGTGCGCTCGCACACATGAATGAATGAATAACGTGCTGTTCGTCTCCTCATCCATGTACAGTTCCTCGTCTCTGGAGTGCTGTCCATTTCAGTGCAGAATAAAATCAATCCCCAGCTGGTGAGTATGACCCTACCCTTTCCCCTAATAGCACATGGCTGATATAAGTCATATCTCAGTTGTTATCAAATGCATTCCTTCATTCAGGAAGTAGCTAATATAAGCATATTGTATCCCACAGCAGTCTGCTACCAGACACTGTATCGCTTCCCATTCTAACACTGCCTACAGGTGAGAAACACTGCATCCTTTCCCATTCTAACTCTACCTCCGGATGAAAAAATCTGCACCACTTCCCATTCCAAATCTACCTCCGGGTGAGAAACACTGCATCACTTGCATTCCAACTCTACCTTCTGCTGAGAAACACTTCATCCTTTTCCATTCTAACTCTACCTCCAGCTGAGAAGCACTGCATTACTTCCCATTCTAACTCTGCCTCAAAGTGAGAAACACTGCATCCTTTCCCATTCTAACTCCACCTCCAGCTGAGAAACACTGAATCACATCCCATTGCAGCTCTACCTCCAGCTGAGAAACACTGAATCACATCCCATTGCAGCTCTACCTCCAGCTGAGAAACACTGCATCAATTCTGATTCCAACTCTGCCCCAGCTGAGAAACACTACACCCTTTCCCATTCTAACTACTTCCAGATGAGAAACACTGCATCCCTTCCCATTCGAACTCTACCTCCCGGTGAGAAATGCTGCATATACATCCTATTTCTACTCTAATTCCAGCTGAGAAACACTGCATCAATTCCCATTCCAACTCTGCCGCCAGCTTAGAAACACTGCATCAATTCTTATTCTAACCCTGTCTCTGGTGGAAAACACTGCACCACTTCCTATTTTAACTCCACCTCCAGCTGAGAAATATTGCATCAGTTCCCAATCCAAGTGTTCCTTGCGCCCATTCCCAATCTACCTCCAGCTGAGAAACACTGCATCAATTCCCTTTCCAACTCTACCTCTGGATGAGAAACATTGCATCACTTCCTGTAACAGCTCTATCTCCAGCTGAGAGACACTGCATCTAACTGTGACACTACCTTCAACTGTGGTACATGTTAAACTTCAAATATAACACAACGACGAAATGAGATACAATTCCTCACTTCCAATTGCGACATTACCTACAACTGAGAGGCTCCGGTCATGACTCACTCCCCCTTTAACTCCAAGTGGGAATCACTCCATCAGTTCCGACTCCATCTCTACCTCAAAGTCAGCCCTAACTCCAGATGACAGGCACAGTATTGCTTCAAAGTCGAAACTCAAGCAGGATCTTCATCACGTCAAACTCCAGCTCAAACTCCGGATGAGAAGCACTGCATCACTCCTAACTCCAGCTCTAACTCTGGACAAGAAGCACTGCATCACTCCTCACTCCAGCTCTATCTCTGGATGAGAAGCACTGCATCACTCCTCACTCCAGCTCTATCTCTGGATGAGAGGCACTGCATCACTCCTCACTCCAGCTCTATCTCTGGATGAGAAGCACTGCATCACTTCTAACTCCAGCTCTAACTCTGGACGAGAAGCACTGCATCACTTCTAACTCCAGCTCAAACTCTAGATGAGAAGCACTGCATCACTTCTAACTCCAGCTCTAACTCTGGATGAGAAGCACTGCATCACTTCTAACTCCAGCTCATACTCTATATGAGAAGCACTGCATCACTTCTAACGCCAGCTCATACTCTATATGAGAAGCACTGCATCACTTCTAACTCCAGCTCTAACTCTAGATGAGAAGCACTGCATCACTCCTCACTCCAGCTCTATCTCTGGATGAGAAGCACTGCATCACTTCTAACTCCAGCTCTAACTCTGGATGAGAAGCACTGCATCACTCCTCACTCCAGCTCTATCTCTGGATGAGAAGCACTGCATCACTCCTCACTCCAGCTCTATCTCTGGATGAGAAGCACTGCATCACTTCTAACTCCAGCTCTAACTCTGGATGAGAAGCACTGCATCACTCCTCACTCCAGCTCTATCTCTGGATGAGAAGCACTGCATCACTCCTCACTCCAGCTCTATCTCTGGATGAGAAGCACTGCATCACTTCTAACTCCAGCTCTAACTCTGGATGAGAAGCACTGCATCACTTCTAACTCCAGCTCTAACTCTGGACAAGAAGCACTGCATCACTCCTCACTCCAGCTCTATCTCTGGATGAGAAGCACTGCATCACTCCTCACTCCAGCTCTATCTCTGGATGAGAAGCACTGCATCACTCCTCACTCCAGCTCTATCTCTGGATGAGAAGCACTGCATCACTCCTAACTCCAGCTCTAACTCTGGATGAGAAGCACTGCGTTACTCCTAACTCCAGCTCTAACTCTGGATGAGAAGCACTGCGTCATTTCTAACTCCAGCTCTAACTCTGGATGAGAAGCACTGCATCACTCCTCACTCCAGCTCTAACTCTGGATGAGAAGCACTGCATCACTCCTAACTCCAACTCTAACTCTGGATGAGAAGCACTGCATCACTCCTCACTCCAGCTCTAACTCTGGATGAGAAGCAGTGCATCACTTCTAACTCCAGCTGTAACTCTGGATGAGAAGCACTGCATCACTTCTAATTCCAGCTCATACTCTGGATGAGAAGCACTGCATCACTTCTAACTCCAGCTCTAACTCTGGATGAGAAGCACTGCATCACTTCTAACTTCAGCTCATACTCTGGATGAGAAGCACTGCATCACTTTTAACTCCAGCTCTAACTCTGGATGAGAAGCACTGCGTCACTTCTAACTCCAGCTCTAACTCTGGATGAGAAGCACTGCGTTACTCCTAACTCCAGCTCTAACTCTAGATGAGAAGCACTGCGTCACTTCTAACTCCAGCTCTAACTCTGAATGAGAAGCACTGTGTCACTTCTAACTCCAGCTCTAACTCTGGATGAGAAGCACTGCGTCACTCCTAACTCCAGCTCTAACTCTAGATGAGAAGCACTGCGTCACTTCTAACTCCAGCTCTAACTCTGGATGAGAAGCCCTGTGTCACTTCTAACTCCAGCTCTAACTCTAGATGAAATGAAATGAAATGAAATTGGGTTTATAAAGCGCATGGCTGCCCTCGAGCGTCCCAGCGCTGTTAAAATAATAAACAATAATGATAATTGCAGAGAACTCAGGAGGGGAAAGATCTAAGATGTGTTAGGGAAAAGGAAGATTTTAAGTGCCTTTCTAAATTTCGGATAGGAGGCTTCCATCCGGAGCTCCCTAGGAAGTGCATTCCATTTTTTTGCCGCATTCAACGAGAACCGGCGGCTTCCTGAACGTGCTTTCCTTACTCTAGGAGTGGTGGCCAGGTTTTCTCCCTCGGACCGCAGGGATCGGGCTGGTTTGTAGGGGCAGATCATGTCTCTCAAGGCCGGAGGGCCTTTACCTTGCAGTGTCTTGTGTGCGATGCAGAGTGATTTAAAGGAGACTCGCTCCTGAATTGGGAGCCAGTGGAGGGCTCTTAACAGAGGTTTGGCTGAGGCCCGCCTTGATGCCCCCATGAGCAGCCGGGCTGCGGCGTTCTGTACTCGCTGAAGAGTATTGATGGAGGCCTGAGGTGCAGCCAAAAAGAGGGCGTTACCATAATCCAATCTAGATAGGATCAGACCCTGGATAAGTAACTTTCTTGATTGGAAAGGCAAAAGAGGGAGTACCTTCCGTACTGCTCGAAGAAGGCCAAAGCAACCTCCGGCAACTTTCTCTGCATGGGTCTTAAACGTTAGTTGAGGTTCAAACCAAACCCCAAGACTTTTGATTTTTTCCTTAGGTGGAGGGAGTTCACCCATGCAGGGAGGCCAAAGCTCAGCGGGCAAAGATGTCGCTTGACTACCCAGAAGCATGATCTCTGTCTTAGCTCCATTTAATTTGAGCTTAGAATCAGTCATCCACACGGAGACTGCAGTTAGACATTTGAAGAGATCATCTGGGCATCCCCCTTGGCGTGCCAGCGAGACGACAAGTTGTGTGTCGTCTGCGTAGCTGATGGATTTGATCCCAAAGGGGGCAATTATCTCCTCTAACGGGGCCATGTAAACATTAAACAGTGTGGGGCTCAGGGAGGAGCCCTGAGGAACCCCACACTGAAGAGGAGTGGATTTAGACATGGAACCATTTTCCCATATCCTGAAAGATCGTTTTTCCAGAAATGATTCCAGCCATTTGAGGGCAGATCCTGTGATGCCCAGGTTGGCGAGACGTTTGATCAGGGTTATATGGTCCACGGTGTCGAATGCAGCGCTTAGATCCAGGAGGATCAGAGCCGCTGATCCCCCTGAGTCTAAGATGCATCTGGCCTCCTCTGTCACCGCTACGAGGGCCGTGTCGGTACCCTGGCCTGGGCGAAAGCCTGTTTGAGAGCTGCTCAATAGACTATTAGTCTCTAGAAAACCAGAGAGCTGCCTATTCGCCAGTTTTTCAGCCACTTTGCCCAATCCTGGGAGCAGGGAGATAGGGCGAAAGTTGGCCAAATCCGAGGTATCTAAACCCGGTTTCTTTAAGAGCGCTTTGATTTTGGCCTGTTTCCAACTCGGGGGGACAATACCTGTGGAAAATGAGATGTTTAGCAGTTCTGTGGCCATAGGGGCTATAGTACTCAGGATCTGTTTGAGGATGTGCATCGGGGCAGGGTCGGAAGGGGAGCCACTTTTTATGTTCGAGAGAGTGGTGCAAAAGTCTTCCCTGGTTATAGCGCTAAACGCTTTAAATTGAGGACTAGTAGACGCGATGGAGACGGCTTCGATGGAAGGTGTTGCGGAAGATTGAGGGAGGCTGTCAAGAATTTTCTGTATCTTTCCATCGAAGAAGTCTGCTAGTTGATCGCACCTGGCTTCGGGCTCATTATGCGTGGTGATTGGGGTTGGAATTTTAAGAAGCTGGTTAACGATTTTATACGTTTCCCTGGAGGAGTTGGCTGACAGTCTGATTTTCTCCTCAAAGAAATCTGCCTTTGATTTCTGTCGTGCGGCTTTATAGAGCCTCAGAGCTGCCTGATAGGAGGTCTTGCTGCTAGGCGCCCAATCTTTCCTCCATGTACGTTCAGATTTTTTACAGGCCTTTCTGAGCTCTCTTAGTTCGGCCGTGAACCAGGGGGATTTAAAAGTGCTACTCTTTTTTATAATTGATTTAAGGGGCAGAACCGTGTCCAAAGAATTCGTGAGCCAGTTATGGAAATTTGTGTCTGCTTGTAGGACATCGGATCCAACTTCGGGAATGGACTGTTCAAGGGCAGTTTTCAGGCTTTCCACCGAAAGCCTCGGCCAGGCTCTTTGAAGTAGACTGCATCACTTCTAACTCCAGCTCATACTCTGGATGAGAAGCACTGCGTTACTCCTAACTCCAGCTCTAACTCTGGATGAGAAGCACTGCATCACTACTAACTCCAGCTCTAACTCTGGATGAGAAGCACTGCGTTACTCCTAACTCCAGCGCTAACTCTAGATGAGAAGCACTGCATCACTTCTAACTCCAGCTCTAACTCTGGATGAGAAGCACTGCATCACTCCTCACTCCAGCTCTAACTCTAGATGAGAAGCACTGCATCACTTCTAACTCCAGCTCTAACTCTGGATGAGAAGCACTGCATCACTTCTAACTCCAACTCTAACTCTGGATGAGAAGCACTGCATCACTCCTAACTCCAGCTCTAACTCTGGATGAGAAGCACTGCGTCACTCCTAACTCCAGCTCTTACTCTGGATGAGAAGCACTGCATCATTTTTGTACTCCAGCTCAAACTCTGGATGAGAAGCACTGCGTCACTCCTAACTCCAGCTCAAACTCTGGATGAGAAGCACTGCATCACTTCTAACTCCAGCTCAATCTCTGGATGAGAAGCACTGCATCACTCCTCGCTCCAACTCAAACTCTGGATGAGAAGCACTGCATCACTCCTAACTCCAACTCTAACTCTGGATGAGAAGCACTGCATCACTCCTAACTCCAGCTCTAACTCTGGATGAGAAGCACTGCATCACTCCTAACTCCAACTCTAACTCTGGATGAGAAGCACTGCATCATTTTTGTACTCCAGCTCAAACTCTGGATGAGAAGCACTGCGTCACTCCTAACTCCAGCTCAAACTCTGGATGAGAGACACTGCGTCACTCCTAACTCCAGCTCTAACTCTGGATGAGAAGCACTGCATCATTTTTGTACTCCAGCTCAAACTCTGGGTGAGAAGCACTGCATCACTCCTCACTCCAGCTCTAACTCTGGATGAGAAGCAGTGCATCACTTCTAACTCCAGCTGTAACTCTGGATGAGAAGCACTGCATCACTTCTAATTCCAGCTCATACTCTGGATGAGAAGCACTGCATCACTTCTAACTCCAGCTCTAACTCTGGATGAGAAGCACTGCATCACTTCTAACTTCAGCTCATACTCTGGATGAGAAGCACTGCATCACTTTTAACTCCAGCTCTAACTATGGATGAGAAGCACTGCGTCACTTCTAACTCCAGCTCTAACTCTGGATGAGAAGCACTGCGTTACTCCTAACTCCAGCTCTAACTCTAGATGAGAAGCACTGCGTCACTTCTAACTCCAGCTCTAACTCTGAATGAGAAGCACTGTGTCACTTCTAACTCCAGCTCTAACTCTGGATGAGAAGCACTGCGTCACTCCTAACTCCAGCTCTAACTCTAGATGAGAAGCACTGCGTCACTTCTAACTCCAGCTCTAACTCTGGATGAGAAGCCCTGTGTCACTTCTAACTCCAGCTCTAACTCTAGATGAGAAGCACTGCATCACTTCTAACTCCAGCTCATACTCTGGATGAGAAGCACTGCGTTACTCCTAACTCCAGCTCTAACTCTGGATGAGAAGCACTGCATCACTACTAACTCCAGCTCTAACTCTGGATGAGAAGCACTGCGTTACTCCTAACTCCAGCGCTAACTCTAGATGAGAAGCACTGCATCACTTCTAACTCCAGCTCTAACTCTGGATGAGAAGCACTGCATCACTCCTCACTCCAGCTCTAACTCTAGATGAGAAGCACTGCATCACTTCTAACTCCAGCTCTAACTCTGGATGAGAAGCACTGCATCACTTCTAACTCCAACTCTAACTCTGGATGAGAAGCACTGCATCACTCCTAACTCCAGCTCTAACTCTGGATGAGAAGCACTGCGTCACTCCTAACTCCAGCTCTTACTCTGGATGAGAAGCACTGCATCATTTTTGTACTCCAGCTCAAACTCTGGATGAGAAGCACTGCGTCACTCCTAACTCCAGCTCAAACTCTGGATGAGAAGCACTGCGTCACTCCTAACTCCAGCTCAAACTCTGGATGAGAGACACTGCGTCACTCCTAACTCCAGCTCTAACTCTGGATGAGAAGCACTGCATCATTTTTGTACTCCAGCTCAAACTCTGGATGAGAAGCACTGCATCACTTCTAACTCCAGCTCTAACTCTGGATGAGAAGCACTGCATCATTTTTGTACTCCAGCTCAAACTCTGGATGAGAAGCACTGCGTCACTCCTAACTCCAGCTCAAACTCTGGATGAGAAGCACTGCATCACTTCTAACTCCAGCTCTAACTCTGGATGAGAAGCACTGCGTCACTCCTAACTCCAGCTCAAACTCTGGATGAGAAGCACTGCGTCACTCCTAACTCCAGCTCAAACTCTGGATGAGAAGCACTGCATCACTCCTAACTCCAACTCTAACTCTGGATGAGAAGCACTGCATCACTCCTAACTCCAACTCTAACTCTGGATGAGAAGCACTGCATCACTCCTAACTCCAGCTCTAACTCTGGATGAGAAGCACTGCGTCACTCCTAACTCCAGCTCTAACTCTGGATGAGAAGTCCTGCATCATTTTAGTACTCCAGCTCAAACTCTGGATGAGAAGCACTGCATCACTCCTAACTCCAGCTCTAACTCTGGACGAGAAGCACTGCATCACTTCTAACTCCAGCTCTAACTCTGGATGAGAAGCACTGCATCACTCCTAACTCCAGCTCTAACTCTGGATGAGAAGCACTGCGTGACTTCTAACTCCAGCTCTAACTCTGGATGAGAAGCACTGCATCACTTCTAACTCCAGCTCTAACTCTAGATGAGAAGCACTGCGTCACTTCTAACTCCAGCTCTAACTCTGGATGAGAAGCACTGCATCACTCCTAACTCCAACTCTAACTCTGGATGAGAAGCACTGCATCACTCCTAACTCCAGCTCTAACTCTGGATGAGAAGCACTGCATCACTCCTAACTCCAGCTCTAACTCTGGATGAGAAGCACTGTGTCACTCCTAACTCCAGCTCTAACTCTGGATGAGAAGCACTGCATCATTTTTGTACTCCAGCTCAAACTCTGGATGAGAAGCACTGCGTCACTCCTCACTCCAGCTCTAACTCTGGATGAGAAGCACTGCATCACTCCTAACTCCAACTCTAACTCTGGATGAAAAGCTCTGCATCACTTCTAAGTCCAGCTCTAACTCTGGATGAGAAGCACTGCATCATTTTTGTACTCCAGCTCAAACTCTGGATGAGAAGCACTGCGTCACTCCTCACTCCAGCTCTAACTCTGGATGAGAAGCACTGCATCACTCCTAACTCCAGCTCTAACTCTGGATGAGAAGCACTGCATCATTTTTGTACTCCAGCTCAAACTCTGGATGAGAAGCACTGCGTCACTCCTCACTCCAGCTCTAACTCTGGATGAGAAGCACTGCATCACTCCTAACTCCAACTCAAACTCTGGATGAGAAGCACTGCGTCACTCCTCACTCCAGCTCTAACTCTGGATGAGAAGCACTGCATCACTCCTAACTCCAACTCTAACTCTGGATGAGAAGCACTGCATCACTCCTCGCTCCAGCTCTAACTCTAGATGAGAAGCACTGCATCACTCCTAATTCCAGCTCTAACTCTGGACGAGAAGCACTGCATCACTCCTAACTCCAACTCTAACTCTGGATGAGAAGCACTGCATCACTCCTAACTCCAACTCTAACTCTGGATGAGAAGCACTGCATCACTCCTAACTCCAGCTCTAACTCTGGACGAGAAGCACTGCATCACTTCTAACTCCAGCTCTAACTCTGGATGAGAAGCACTACATCACTTCTAACTCCAGCTCTAACTCTGGATGAGAAGCACCGTGTCACTTCTAACTCCAGCTCTAACTCTGGAAGAGAAACACTGCATCACTCCTAACTCCAGCTCTAACTCTGGATGAGAAGCACTGCGTCACTCCTAACTCCAGCTCTAACTCTGGATGAGAAACACTGCGTCACTCCTAACTCCAGCTCTAACTCTGGATGAGAAGCACTGCGTCACTTCGAACTCCAACTCTAACTCTGGATGAGAGACACTGCATCACTCCTAACTCCAGCTCTAACTCTGGATGAGAAGCACTGCGTCACTTCTAACTCCAGCTCTAACTCTGGATGAGAAGCACTGCATCACTCCTAACTCCAACTTTAACTCTGGATGAGAAGCACTGCGTCACTTCTCACTCCAGCTCTAACTCTGGATGAGAAGCACTGCATCACTGCTAACTCCAGCTCTAACTCTGGATGAGAAGCACTGCATCACTCCTAACTCCAACTCTAACTCTGGATGAGAAGCACTGCGTCACTTCTAACTCCAGCTCTAACTCTGGATGAGAAGCACTGCATCGCTTCTAACTCCAGCTCTAACTCTGGATGAGAAGCACTGCATCGCTTCTAACTCCAGCTCTAACTCTGGATGAGAAGCACTGCGTCACTCCTAACTCCAGCTCTAACTCTGGATGAGAAGCACTGCGTCACTCCTAACTCCAGCTCTAACTCTGGATGAGAAGCACTGCATCATTTTTGTACTCCAGCTCAAACTCTGGATGAGAAGCACTGCGTCACTCCTCACTCCAGCTCTAACTCTGCATGAGAAGCACTGCATCACTCCTAACTCCAACTCTAACTCTGGATGAGAAGCACTGCGTCACTCCTAACTCCAGCTCTAACTCTAGATGAGAAGCACTGCATCACTTCTAACTCCAGCTCTAACTCTAGATGAGAAGCACTGCATCACTCCTCGCTCCAGCTCTAACTCTAGATGAGAAGCACTGCGTCACTTCTAACTCCAGCTCTAACTCTGGATGAGAAGCACTGCGTCACTCCTAACTCCAGCTCTAACTCTGGATGAGAAGCACAGCGTCACTTCTAGCTCCAGCTTTAACTCTGGATGAGAAGCACTGCGTCACTTCTAACTCCAGCTCTAACTCTGGATGAGAAGCACTGCATCACTCCTAACTCCAACTCTAACTCTGGATGAGATGCACTGCATCATTTTTGTACTCCAGCTATCATAACTAAACGGGCATTGTGGGCACAAAACTCCAATATATTTTTATCAAAGTATTTTTTTCAATCAAGAATAAGTGTAGGTTATTGATTCCTAATTATATTCGGTTATACATGTAAACACCAATTTGTTCATGACGCTATATAGTAAATCATGAAAACTCCAGGTAAGATTCCCCGCATCGCATCTCGCTCCAGCCCTAACTCAGGTACAATGCCCTTCTTCATGTCTAGCTCCAGCCCCCTAACTCCTGGTGAGGTGCCCTGCATCAGGTCTAGCCTCAACCCTAACTCCAGGTGAGATGACCCGCATTGCGTCTAGCCTCAGCCCTAACTCCATGTGAGATGACCTGCATCACGTCTAGCCTCAGCCCTAACTCCATGTGAGATGACTCGCATAGCATCTAGCCTCAGCCCTTACTCCAGGTGAGATGACCCGCATTGCGTCTAGCCTCAGCCCTAACTCCAGGTGAAATGACCCGCATCATGTCTAGCCTCAGCCCTAACTCCATGTGAGATGACCTGCATCATGTCTAGCCTCAGCCCTAACTCCATGTGAGATGACCCGCATTGCGTCCAGCCTCAGCCCTAACTCCATGTGAGATGACCTGCATCATGTCTAGCCTCAGCCCTAACTCCATGTGAGATGACCTGCATCACGTCTAGCCTCAGCCCTAACTCCAGGTGAGGTGCCCTTCATCAGGTCTAGCCTCAACCCTAACTCCAGGTGAGATGACCCGCATTGTGTCTAGCCTCAGCCCTAACTCCAGGTGAGATGACCCGCATTGCGTCTAGCGTCAGCCCTAACTCCATGTGAGATGACCCGCATTGCGTCTAGCCTCAGCCCTAACTCCATGTGAGATGACCTGCATCACGTCTAGCCTCAGCCCTAACTCCATGTGAGATGACCTGCATCATGTCTAGCCTCGTCCCTAACTCCATGTGAGATGACCTGCTTCATGTCTAGCCTCAGCCCTAACTCCATGTGAGATGACATGCATCATGTCTAGCCTCAGCCCTAACTCCATGTGAGATGACCTGCATCACGTCTAGCCTCAGCCCTAACTCCAGGTGAGATGCCTTGCATCACGTCTAGCCTCAACCCTAACTCCAGGTGAGATGACCCGCATTGTGTCAAGCCTCAGCCCTAACTCCATGTGAGATGACCTGCATCACGTCTAGCCTCAGCCCTAACTCCAGGTGAAATGACCCGCATTGCGTCTAGCCTCAGCCCTAACTCCATGTGAGATGACCTGCATCACGTCTAGCCTCAGCCCTAACTCCAGGTGAGATGCCTTGCATCATGTCTAGCCTCAGCCCTAACTCCAGGTGAGATGCCTTGCATCACGTCTAGCCTCAGCCCTAACTCCATGTGAAATGACCCGCATCATGTCTAGCCTCAGCCCTAACTCCATGTGAGATGACCTGCATCACGTCTAGCCTCAGCCCTAACTCCAGGTGAGATGCCTTGCATCATTTCTAGCCTCAGCCCTAACTCCAGGTGAGATGCCTTGCATCACGTCTAGCCTCAGCCCTAACTCCAGGTGAAATGACCCGCATTGCGTCTAGCCTCAGCCCTAACTCCAGGTGAGATGACTCGCATAGCGTCTAGTTCTAGCCCTAACTCAGGTACGATGCCTTTCTTCATGTCTAGCTCCAGCCCTAACTCCTGAGGACGCACCCTGCATTACGTCTAACTCCAGACCAGACTCCAGCCCTAACTCGGGTACGATGCCCTTCATCACTTCTAGCTCCAGCCCTAAATCCTGACGAGGCGCCCTGCCTGTGTGACGGGCAATCCCAAATTTGTCTCCAAGTGGCAGATGTTCATCACCCTGTTCTTCTCCTCTGTCTCCAGCTGAAGAGGACCATTTCCTGTTCACATGTTCTCCATTTCCCCTCCAGATCGGTGCTACCCTGGCCATGAACATCATCAGCTCCATCTTTGCTGGCACTGGGATTATCACCTACTCTCTGGACCTGCAGTACTACTTCTGGAGCGCGCCCTGCCACTTCCATCCCTTAAAGTGTGTATCGGATATGGTGAGTTGAAGTCTTTCTGCACTCATTGCTGAAGCAGCCATCAGGTGTGGTCTATTGGGACTGCCTGCAGCCTGAAGACTCCATCTTGTCTTTATGTGTTTAGCCCCTTCGCTGCGGGGGTTAATGCTCGTCATGAGGTACGGCGCTCCGGTGCTCATGACGAGCTCAGCTCATTACAGGTGCATTACCTGCCGTGCAACGCTCAGCACAGCAGGGGAATTCTCCCCGCATGCGAGCGTTCCACGGCTCATGACGAGCTCAGCTTGTCATGAGCCTCGAAGAGGTTAAGGTTGTGTCCATTTTGTCAATAGTCACTGCGTGGAGTTGGCACACAGATACTGCAAGTAGATGACTTTCTGTCCATTCAGTGTACTTGTCAAACACTCTGGAAAAGCAGAGAGTACCACTTTTCCACCAAAAGGGACAGGGTATCTAAACCAGTAAACAACAAACGTCCCTTTTGTGCTCACATGTAACTACTATTCCTCATTTGGTCAATCAGAATGCACCAAGTAAAATTCCGTATTAAACCACATAGACTATAACACCAGAAAATAACATCTAAAAACGGTTTCAAAGAATATTGAAAAATACCTATCTCCATTATTATATAAAAATGTATATATTTATTTCAATTATTCATGCAGATATCATTCCATACAATCAATGTATGTCCAATACATTAAAAATCACCATTCAATTTCAAATTTAAAAAACATTCAAGCTCATAGTCAGTATATAAAAAATATACAGAAAGTATAATAATTTTCAAATCACCTGTTTAGTGATTTCAGTACTCAGTGCTTACTGTGACAAGTTCTCTATATATGTACATCTTTTACATATCACCAATTCTCGGTTTTTTAGTATCAATTGCACATTCAAAGTAAAAAAATGTTATTAATGTGGATTATGTCGACGCAGCGTTTTGGCGGTTTTCAAAGTCAAATCTCCTCCTTCTTCAGGACAACACATATAAGCAAATCTGTTCATATAAAAGCGGCTGTTTGCTCCACTGTTCCCTGCTACAACATTGCCGAGTGAACTCTGGATCATATATGACCAGGGATTAAAAATAACTCACTGTGGAAATTTGAAAATCACGTAAAAACCCTGATTACCCAATAAAGGAAGATTATAGGCATCTGAGAAGAGGAAAATAGAGAAATAGTGGATCTGAAAGAATATATCAAACAGGATCTTCCTGCTATTTGATAGAAAAATCATACCAATTTGGAGGTAAACACATCCCCAACTTTGTAACACCTCCCAGGATAAAAAAAAAACAGGGAACAGTGGAGAATGAGAGAAAACAACTGTTTTTATATGGACAGATTTGTTTATGTGAATTTGTCCTGAAGAAGGTGGGGATTTGACTTTGAAAGCTACCGAAATGCCGCGTTGACATAATCCACATTAAGAAAAATGTGTTTTACTTTGAATGTGCAATTGATACAATGCATGCATAAACTGAGAATGAGTGATCTGTAAAAGATGTACAAATATAGAGAACTTGTCACAATGAGCTTTAAGTGCTGAAATCTCTAAGCAGGTGGTTTGGAAACTTTTATACTTTCTGCATATTTTTGATATATTGACTATGAACTTGATTTTTTTTTATTGAAATTGTATTGTGTTTTTAATGTATCGGACATACATTGGTCTCTACACAAAGGTATGGAATCATATGTTCATGAATTATTATAATAAATATATAAATTTTTATATAATAACGGAGGAGTGTATTTTTCAATATACTTTGAAACGATTTTTAGCTGTTATTTTCTGATGTTGTAGTTTTTCTGGTTCATTATTGGATTTTACTCGGTGCATTCTGATTGATTAAATGTCAAACACACCATTGTATTTTTAACAGTTCATGGTGTTTGTGTGCATACCCCCTGTGCATGTGAGCCTCGATGGGTTGGAAGCAAGGGGCAGCTCCAACTGATGGCGCACACCAGAGCAGTAACAACTTGCAGAGTCCCTGATGTGATCTAAAACTGGGTTCAAGGGAACTGGTTTTGCCTCAACGCTTGAGAGCGTGTGATCCCGATGCTGCCCCCTGTCCACACCACTGGCCATCCTCTGTGAGTTCTTTACACCCATACATAAGTTCCCCCAATGTAGGAAGTTGGCTCTGTATAAACTTTATCAAAAAGAGATATAGTGTGCACAGAGTCCAGGGAGTTCCCAAAGGTATAAGAGAGGTTAAAGTAGATAATACCTTACTCTCAATTTAGTGGTAGCTGGGCTGAGCAGTACTTTATTTACTTTTATTTTAGGAACCAAGTAGAACTCAGTTACAAGTAAGCAGAAATCTTTTAGAAATGCAATATTTTCAATATACAGTTGGCAAAAGTTTGTAAAAGCATTAAAAATACTTTACATGTGCATAAAACAATTTTAATTCTCAAAGAGATACTTTGTATTATTCCCAGAGTCAATACTAAGGGGCCGATTCCGATCTTGCTCGGAAGGGCTCTAAAGGCTATCCGCCCGGATAAAAGTACGAGCCGTACGCGTGTTCTCCACCCGACTCGTACAGCTGTACGAGCGATCAAGTACGATGCGAGAAACACAAAATCACCGACCAAATCGTTTCTGGGTCCGAACTGCTCCGTTCGCCTCGTCTGTAAGTAAACCGTACCGTGCAATGGAGGCGATTTCCAACCAAGCCAGAACGATGCACACATCGGACATTCGGGTCGAGCCGAAGTTTCTGGTTCGCAAAACACCCGGGAAGCTGCCTTTGGGGGTCCGCGTCGGGCCCCCGTACACCCGCAGCCTTACGACTCGGACACAGGGGGAGCCCCAAGGGTCTCCCCAACACAGGCATGTATGGTGCGGATGGCACTGACACGTACCCACTGTAGGGGGCGCCCTTGTGCGAGACGTACTCATTCAGTCAAAGGGAGCCCATGTACACGTCGTCCGACCGGTTCCTATTGACTTCTATGGGAGTCTGACCGAACGGAGTCCAGCAGCATGCGGCCGCATCGTACTCGCTCAGCCGGACTGCAACAGTCCGGGTCGGTCGGAAAAACACTCCGGTTCCAGCTCGGTCGGAGAGCTTTACGACCCAGATCTGAATCGGCTCCTAAGAGCCTGATTCTGATGCGGTCAGGAAAGCATTCCCACCTAGGACCTGATTCTGAAGTGGTTAGGAAGGCCTCCTAAGGGCATTTGCTCCTTCCAAATCGGATTGGGAACATGTTTTCCCGACCGAGGGCCCAATTACGATGCAGGTAGGAACATATGCTCCCATTGAAGTCAATGGGAGTCCAACCAAATCGCATCCGGATACATCGTACTCCGTCGGTCGGACTCTCCCAATCCGAGTGGGTCGGAAACCATTTCCAAACCAATTCAGTCGGTAAGCTTTCTAACCCGCATCAGAATCAGGCCCTTAGTGTAATAGAGAGAAAAAACAAATCTATGACATAATATCGACAGACAGAATATAGACATACAAAAATATCGACACAAAAATATCGAAATCAAAAATATCGGAGTTCTATTTACATAAAGGTAAGTACAAAAATATCGAAAAAAAATATATAGTAGTACAAAAATATCGAAGTTAAAAATATCGTTTTTTTAAATGTATTAATAATAATGTAAAAATAATTTTAAAATACATATAACTTAGCAAATGATAAATATAAACATTAAAACATATTTAAAAAATAATAACTAATACATACACATTTAAAATAAATGAAAAACTACATATAAATTAATATATTTACTTACTCTACATATTGCAACAGTAGGAAAAGCGTTGGATAGCGTAGGGGTAAAAATTACTATTCCCACTCCAGAGAGTGCAACAGTAGGGAAAGCGTTGGATAGCGTAGGGGTAAAAATTACTATTCCCACTCCAGAGAGTGCAACAGTAGGGAAAGCGTTGGATAGCGTAGGGGTAAAAATTACTATTCCCACTCCAGAGAGTGCAACAGTAGGGAAAGCGTTGGATAGCGTAGGGGTAAAAATTACTATTCCCACTCCAAAGGGTGCAACAGTAGGGAAAGCGTTGGATAGCGTAGGGGTAAAAATTACTATTCCCACTCCAAAGGGTGCAACAGTAGGGAAAGCGTTGGATAGCGTAGGGGTATAAATTACTATTCCCACTCCAAAGGGTGCAACAGTAGGGAAAGCGTTGGATAGCGTAGGGGTAAAAATTACTATTCCCACTCCAGAGGGTGCAAAAGTAGGGAAAGTGTTGGATAACGTAGGGGTAAAAATTACTATTCCCACTCCAGAGGGTGCAACAGTAGGGAAAGCATTGGATAGAGTAGGGGTAAAAATTACTATTACCACTCCAGAGGGTGCAACAGTAGGGAAATCGTTGAATAGCGTAGGGGTAAAAATTACTATTCCCACTCCAGAGGGTGCAACAGTAGGGAAAGCGTTGGATAGCGTAGGGGTAAAAATTACTGTTCCCACTCCAGATGGTGCAACAGTAGGGAAAGCGTTGGATGTCGTAGGGGTAAAAATTACTGTTCCCACTCCAAAGGGTGCAACAGTAGGGAAAGCATTGGATAGCGTAGGGGTAAAAATTACTATTCCCACTCCAAAGGGTGCAACAGTAGGGAAAGCGTTGGATAGCATAGGGGTAAAAATTACTATTCCCACTCCAGAGGGTGCAACAGTAGGGAAAGCGTTGGATATCGTAGGGGTAAAAATAATATTCCCACTCCAGAGGGTGCAACAGTAGGGAAAGCGTTGGATAGCATGGGGGTAAAAATTACTTCCCACACTACTTCCCCTTTAACACACAACACACTACACATACAAAAAACCACAATTAATATAAATATCGATTAATAATTTGATAACAATTAATATTAAATTGATGTAATTATAAATTAGCTAATTAACACATTAATTACCAATTAATAATTAATTACCAATTAATTAACAAGATATTTACAAGAATAAACAATATTTATTAATACATTATTTATAATTAATATAATGAAATAATGTTAAAAAATTAATTAGCAATTAATTAATTAACAATTAATTAACAATAAATACCCCCAAAAAATACAATCTCTTTAATTAATTTAATTTAATTATGTCACACCCTATTCCCCTATAAACACACAACCCACTACACATAAATAAATCACATAAAAAATGTAATTGTCATTTAATCACTTAATAATAATTAATTACCAATGAATTAATTAGCAATAACAAAAAATTAAAAATATTAGTATATTAACTCTAATTAATTTAATTAACTAATTAATAATAATTAATTACCAATTAATTATTAATTAACAATAACAAAAAATAATAAACATTACTACATTAACTCTAATTATTTTAATTAACTAATTAATAATAATTAATTACCAATTAATTAATTAACAATAACAAAAAATAAAAAGTACTACTACATTAACTCTAATTAATTTAATTAACTAATTAATACTAATTAATTGCCAATTAATTATTAGTTAATAATTATTTATTAATCAAAAATATTTTTTAAACATATTAATCAATTAATTAGAATTAAATTACTTCCCACCCTATTCCCCTATAAACCCACAACCCGCTCTGATACTAAAACGCAAAATGTAAACAAAATTACTAATTCTAAACATACATTAAAAACATGTTTAACAAACATATAAACAACATAATAAAATACATAACACTAAACACAATTTCAATATTAGTAACATAAATACCTTAATATCGATATTCTGTCCATCGATATTATTGCACATCGATATTCTATACCATCGAAATTAAAACATCGATATTATTGTATATCGATATTTTAATTTCGATATTTTGTCTCTCTACCGACTTTGGAGGGTTTGACCAACACAGGGCAAGGGTCAGCCAAAGGTAGTACTGCACCATCCGCGACACTGGGGCAGCTGAGCACAGAAGTTACTGAGCTCTATGTTAGTCTATGGGATCTGCGGGCACCTTGAAGAGGCACAAGTTGCAGGAAAGTACTCTTGGTTCAGGGACACAGGCCCTGGGGGTTGAGGTCAGCACTGTAGGGGCCACCAAGTAGCACCAAAGCTGCACCACCAGCGCTACAGGGGCGGCCGGGTGCAGGGTGCACAGGGGCATCGGGTGCCCTGTTGAAATCAAAGGAGACCCTCAGCTGGAGAAAATGGCAGCAGGCTCGGACCAGAAGACTGGCTGAGGAAATCCAACGACTGGAGAGGTAATTTGGATAGTGGGGGATGCCAGTACACTGTTGGTTGGGCACCCCAAAGCTTGGGGGCTGCGGGTGCAGAGGTGTCTTAGGCATCCCGGTTTCTCTCATAGGAACTGGTCAGGGGACCCTTCAAGATGAGGCTGCAGGCGTCTTGGGGAAGTTCAGGAAAGGTCATCCAACACAGGATCCTAGGTCAGGATCGCTGGGGAGATGTCACTGGATCGTCGGGCCACCTGTATTCCGGCTGTGGGTGACGGGTGCAGAGTGGTGCCAGTGTAGCGGATCTGCTTGGATCCTGTGTCCTTAGGGTTGTTTCCTTCTGGAAAATCCGGGGTCTATGGGAGAAAAAAGTATTTGTTAAAGGCAGCTTAGGTCTCTAGGGTTCCTGGAGGTTTTTAGCTGCAGGACACGCTGGTTTCATCAAGCAGGGTCCTTGAAGCGGTAGATAGGCCGGTAGGGCTGGGGCCAAGTCAGTTGTCATCTTCCTCCTTCTCTACTGCACAGTTCTTCGGTCCTTCTTCTTCTTCTTAGGTCATCGAATCTGAGGAACAAGGTACAGGGGGCCCTTAAATACTCATTTGTTTAGGGCGCTCCTGCAGCTGGAGGGCAGTAGCCTTTGGGGAGAGGGGCACATTCTCATTCCTATTGGGACTAATTCTCCAAACAAAGATGAAGAATTCTAAAGAGAGAGGTTCACCTCAGCTCCTGGCCCCCCTGGGGGTGTGCAAGGCCAAGGTGGGCACTCCTACTCTGCTTACTAATTTCTCCCCCTGTCCTGCAGCCAAAAAGTGGGTCTAGTACAGGGGGGGCGGGCATTCCAACTGGTTGGAGCTGCCTAAATCAGTACATCACAAGGTGAGAACTTTTGAGGCTCACCGCCAAGTGCTGCTGTTCCTACAAGGGGGTATCAGAAGCACCTCCACCCAGAGCAGGCTTTGTTTCTGACCTACAAGAACACAAAGGTTCTCAACCCATGAGGTCAGAAACCTGTCTGGAGTTGGCTGGCTGGCAGGGACAGGTCAGCCAATACACTAGAAGCGTGTTGTTTTTCAGTGGCATCTCTCAGATACCCTCTGAGCGCCTTTTATATTAAATCCATCACTGCCATCAGTGTGGGTTTATCATGCTGATAAGCTTGATAACAAACTTCTCAGTTTTCAGTAAAGCGATCATGGAGCTGAGGAGTTTGTGTTGACGAACTCCTAGCCCATGTTCTCAAAATGGCTTCACTGCACTTACAGTGTCCAATAATGTACTCAGATACTGCAGTGGCATACTGCTCGTGCAGCTATGCCTTCACCTGTGGTATAGTGCATCCTGCCATAGGGCTGTAAGTCCTACTGGAGGGGTGAGTTACCTACGCCAGAGGGATTGGTGTGTAGGCGTGGCACCCAGGTAGGTGTGCCATGTTGACTCTTTTAGTTTAGTCACACCACAACACATAGCCTGCAATGTATTGTGGTGTGACTAAACTTAAAGTGTGCGTTCTTTTAGGGTGGCACAATGCATGCAGCAGCCCTAAGGGACCCTCTCTGGTCACAAGGCTCTTGGTACCACTGGTATCTTTGATAAGGGACCTACATGTGGTCCAGAGGAGTGACAATTGCAGGAGCAATGGTGTAGTTTTGGGAAAGAAAACAGGCACTGGGAACCTGATTGGCAGGGACCCAGGGCACACTCAGTCAAAGTGCATCAGATATCAGGCAAAACGTTAGGGGGCGACCATGCAAAAAAGGGGCACTTTCCTACACCAGCTACCTCATTTGCACCTCTGGGATTGTATTATACACGTACCCTGGGGCGCAACAAGCGTTTGCGTACGCTTGGGGTGCCCCCAGGGCACTTTGGTAATCACAGACGGGGCCGCAGACGCTTATGCTGCCCCTTCTGTAATATTGATAGCGCTAGTGCTCATAAAGCGCTATCGCTATCTTCAGAGGGCGTTCCCTCATTTGCATGGGGGCGTGTCCCATGCAAATGAGGGAATCCCTTTGCCTCTGCGGCTGCACCATATTACAGATGCGGGCCCAGAGGCAAATAAGCTCTCAGGAGGCACACTGTCAGTACGCCCCCTGAAGGCAGCCCTCTGGAGAGAGTAAAGGGGTCCCATAAACCCACCAGACATCCCCTTGCAGGCGGGGGCAGTCACTCACTCCGCCCACCTACAAGGGTATCGCAAGGGTATCTTCATTCCCCCTTCAAAGTGCAGGCAGGTTGCCACCTGCACTGTGAAAACACAGAGCAGCGACTCCATTTTTCACATGAATGCGCTGCCCTGGGGACAGCGCATTCATCATAATACAGTGTGTTTTCCTTCCTTCGCCGGGCGCACCTTTTAACCCCTTGCATGCTCATGACGGCCCCCGGCCGTCATGCATCATGGTTGGTCTGTGCAGAGGATGGCTGGGGGCCGTTCGAATCCCGCCCACTTTTAAAAACGCCCGCTCAGCACGAAAATTCACGCCGCATGCAAGGGGCTAAAAGGTGCACGTAGTGCAATAAAGTAAAATGCGCCCAATGTATAATATGGCCCCTGGTCTGTTGTGAAGTATGCCCAAGGGTGTAGCGAAGCCCACACTCTGCCAACTTAAGCTGGGGTGTCTGGGACAAATTAAGTTGTTGTATGACCCTTCTTAACTTTCATCCCTGGCTTGCGGGTGATTGCAAGGCACTGGTACAACTGTAGGATGGGGAAGGGTGTGGGAGAGTTCAAATTAGCTTAAAATGGTGACAGAATGGAAGAGAAATGTTTAGAATATAACAGAAAAATAAGTTAGAGGCAAATACAATGAAATTGCTTGAAGGAAGTAAAGAACAATTTAAATATATACAGAAAGAAGAAAAGTTAAAAAGAAGTAGGATGAAAAATAGGCACAAAAGAAGAATGGAAAGGATAGAAAGGGAAAAAGAATGCAGACAAGAATTGACAAGAACAAGAGAAGAAGGACCGAAGAAGCCGTGCTGAACTAAGAAGAGGAGGACGCCCACTGACTTGGGCCCGGCCCTACCGGCGTTTCCCAGCCTCGAACCTGCTCCAGCGAAATCCCGGAAGAATTTGTCTCCTGTGAGCACTGGGTTTGCTCCCCCACAGACTCTGGCCGAGAGTCTGCACCACTCTGCACCCGACGCCCACAGCCCAAGTTCGAGTGGGCAACACCACAAGGAAGTTTTCCCTGGCGATCCTGACCTTAAATCTGGTGATCATTGAGCTGCCTCGAATCTCCGTTAGACTCCTACAGGCCCGTGGCTTGCTCGAGAACAGCCACCAACTAACAGCCCCCTAGCCCTATAGGCTAACATTGGGCCTCAGTACTCTGCACCTGGCCGCTCTAGTGCCACTGAGGGTGTTCTGAGGGTGCATTCTTGAGCCTGGGAGAACGCAGGTTCTAACCCTAGAATACCAACTGCCAGAACAAAGTACTTACCTTTAAATTGATAACACTGTTTTCTCCCATAGAACTGCTTTGACTGCTTTTCACTGAAAATTCTTCTAAGTGTGGAGTTGGTTTGTATCAAACATTGAAAAACTGCAAATATGCAAACACTGTATTACTTACCTTTTGTCTAGGAAATGCGTCAGGGTGATATGTAGACATATCAAACTTATTAGCAAAAGTAACTTAAAAGTAATCCAATAAGTAACATGCACAGTAATCTGTAAAGTACCTGAAAAGTAATTTCAAACTGTTGACCTACCTGTAACTCAACCAACTGCATTTTCACCAAGTATTGCAAAGTATTATTTCACTTACCTGAACCAGGCCTGGCTTGGTTCTAGAACTAAAATAACTAAATAATATGTGTATACAAACAAAATTGGTCTGAGTTCAGTCTTTGAGTGTGTGAAACTATTTCCTGCCTGAGTTTGTACAATAAATGCTTAACACTACCCTCTGATAAAGCCTTACTGCTCGCCCACACTACCACAAATAGAGAGTAAGGTATTATCTGCTTTAGCCTCTGCCTACCTTTGGGGTTCCACTGGACTCTGTGCACACTATACCTCACTTTGGTATAGTACATGCAGAGACAGCTTTCTACACTGGTAAACCGCATATGATTTTCCTCCCATAGCTGAACGTTGCAGAAGTCGACATTTTGAACTGAAAACAATTCAAATTTTAAAACTTACTTACCTGAACAATTTTCTTTTGATGCCTAAACATATATAAAGATATTTGATATTTTTATAAATTGTTGTGGATCTCCTTCTTGAGTCCTGTGTCTAATCTATTGTGTGCGCAAAGTCTGCAGGAAAAGGCCCTATTCTATTTACCTCAGCAGAAGCCAGATTGGCTTCCCTCACTCACTGAGCTGACAAGTGCAACAAAACCTATGTAGGACCCCTGAAGAAGGCCATCAAAACTTCAAACTCCAAAAAGGCCGAAACATTGTTGGATGATTAACTTTCAGTAGCAGGTGGACCTACCAACAACTAATGCTGTTCATTTCATGTTCCTGATGAGAAAGAGATGCTTAGCACATCCCAGCAGGATCTGAACCTACATGTGGCACTTAAATGTAAACAGCAGCTATGTTACTCACTGAGGGGCAGATTTACAAGCCCCTTGCGCCACTTTTGCATCATTTTTAACATGGGAAAAGTGACGTAAGAGTGGCGCAAGGAGCTTGTAAATCTGCCCATGAGTGTTCCTGCTGTCAGAAGTCACTGAGGGGCAGATTTACTAAGTTTCCACTCGACTCAGAGTTACGTGAAATGGAGAGGGCAGAATTGCACCATAGCTACTATGATATGTGACACTCTGCTCCCCCCTTGCGCTGGTGCACTGTGTGCAGTCTAACGCCAACAATGGCGCCTTTGCACCTTGCTGTAAGGATGCCTGTGTTACAAGACCAAAAACAATCCTTAAAGGTACGTTCCTTTTTCCATGTGTGATGCCGAACGCAGCACACACAGACGAGGAAGTTATGAGGAGAAATAACTATATCTCTCCTCACTGCCCCTGGGTCTAGGAGGCATTGATGCATTTCCATGTTAGCTGACGTTATTAAATCTGGGGTTGTGTCAAGATTCATGGGGGGGATGCATAGGAACACCCACGCTCCACCCATGGAACACCCCTGATGCAAAGTAACGTAAGGAAGCACAAAGCGCAGTCTTGCCTTACTTTGTATTGACTGAACTACGCAACGTGACTCAAAGTAGCTTTGCCTGGCTTAGTAAATCCCGGGAAACGTAGTTTACAACGCGGTCGTTACATCGCGATGCCATTACATCGCGGTTTTTAGAACGCAAGTCATTACAACGATTTGCGCTGGAGGGCGCTCTAGGACAAGGAATAGTATAATTTACTATCCAACACCTTCCCTACTGTATGTACACTGGAGTTGGAACAGTAAATTATACTACTCCTAAGTCCAGCGTCCTCCAACGCAAGTCGTTGTAACGACTTGTGTTGTAAAAACCGCGATGTAAAGGCATGCGATGTATTAGCATGCGTTGTAATGTCATACAACCGTAAATCCCAGAGAAGTCCTTGTGAGCCTTGCGACATCTTGCGTCATGCGAGAAGAATGCAAGTCCCTTGTAAATCTCCTTCAACGTGACAGTATTAACATCTTCCCTGACATCAGATTTCATATTTCATGAACCAGCCCCCTGTATAGGCAATGCTCAGGTCCCTGCCCCCAACGTACCAGCAGCCATAAATGATTCTTCATTTGTCTAAACCTGGCAGAGATTGGGTTTCCTGGGTGAAGAATAAGAACCCCCAGTCCATCTGTGCCCGAAACTCTTGACTTTTTATCAGCAACAGGCCGGGTCTGGAGGCTCAGTGGACTAAGGCGTCCACTGTAGTGCCTTGTGCTTGACCTCATGATCACTGGTTCAAATCCCAACGGGTCCACTCAGCCTTTCATCCTTCTGAGGTCAAAAAAAGCATTGAGTCGGGTAACAATAAAAATCTGTTTTTCAGCACCAGGATGCCCTTCTGGGTTTACGTGCACTTCATAAATACACATGTTATGTTATGGTAATAGGTGTTTTAAAATTTCTTTCCACAGCGTGCGTACGGGGGTATTACATTGGCGTTACTTTTTCTCTCCTTGTTCGAGATTGGCATTGCCGTTGCCACCTCCGCCTTTGGATGCGTCACCACCTGCCTCTGTCCACCCTGCTGCGACGGTCCACAGGTAACTCACGTGACTACGCTGTGGTCACCTGCCATCACATTTTGTGGTCATGTAACACTGCGTGCACATTGATGACGGACTCCACATAGACCACCCTTTAGAGACTGTAGTGGGTTTTGGTGAATTTGGCATTACATTTCTATTTCAGGTTTATTGATATTAAGGTGGTGTTCTACCAAAGTATCAAGGGGCAGATTTACAAGCCCCCTGCGTCAACACTACGTCACTTTGTGTGACGTACTGGTGGCGCAGGGGGCTACTCCATATATACAAGGAGAGGAAATGCCACCCTGCGTGACTTTTCCTCTCCTTGTAAATAAGGCCCCATCACACGCAGCACAGTGCGTGGAAGGGGCGTTGCATGGGTGTTGCTGTGGGTGTTCCCACGCAACACCCATGGAACAAGACACATCTCCAGATTTACGAGAAATCGTAAATCTGGAGATGCGTGTGAATACTACGCCACCCTAGAGGTGGCGTAGCAAGGCGCAACGAGGAGAAATGTTTTCATTTCTCCTGGGTTTTCCCCTTTCAATGCGTGCTGCATTCTGCAGCACACATTGAAAGAGGAAAAAGCCTCCTGTCATTGTTTTTGTGCAGGAAGGTGCCCCTTCCTGCACAAAAACAATCTCCCCACGACGCAGGCATCCTTGCACCATGGCGCAGGGATGCCTGCGCCAGCGCATGGATGCAGTTTGTGCGCCAGCGCAGGGGAAGCACAGAGGTGCGACATATTCTTTTTAAATATTGTGGTTCTGAAATTCTGGACCCTACTGTTGTCCCGGTATCGAGGCCCGATATCCGTGTCCCGAAACATCAACGTACCATGACGAATTTGGTGTCGACGAACCGATAATGATTAGGACATCATTCCTATGCATTTGCGTCATGATCGAGGCATGCTAACACCCCTGAATCGTAGTTTCCGTCCCAACCCCCAGACTCCATTTTGTAAACGGTATCCATCTTGTGTCTTGCCCTCATGATAAGTCAATTAAAGGTCGAGCTTGATCTAAAAGGACACGTCCACCTTCCCTGACTTCCCCCTGACCTGTCCCAACTGACTCCCTTGCCTCCAGCCAAACCTGTTTAGGCAGCTCCTCGCCCAGTGGCCAAACCCGATAGCATCAATGTACAACATACCATAAACCATTCACCGCGCACAGATCATGTTTTCTACACACATACACACCTGTCCACGCTCCCTGTTTATGGCCAGTTTTATGACTAGGAGGTGCCTTCTTTTATTGGGGCTTCACCGATATCTGATGGGAGTTCCGGGCCTGGCTAGGTAATCTATCACGAATTGGACATCTAAAATACGGGCTTGCCTACATGACTTCGCTCTTTTGTATTATTGTAGAAATATGTGTATAGCCATATCGTAAACTCAAGAATTCTTGCTTGCAGCTATTATTTTTGTATATAAGGAGAAGGCTGGTTCTGTAAAAATGAACAGTCTCCTGAGAACACATGACCCGTGTTTGTCGTGCTTCTAGGACACCTGTTACTTGGTAGCTATCAATAAAACTTGATCTCTGACTCGACTAGGGAACAGGGAGAACTCAGAGGTCTTCGGGTGTTATCCCCTGGCACCAAACGGGTTCCTAAAAACCCGTTACCTCAGTTGGCGCCCAACGTCGGGCGGTATCAAGCGGCGACGGTCCAAGCCAAATGTTCGTGAGGAGCTTCGTGTGAAAATTCCGGAGGACGGCCAGCCACTTCAGCGACCCCTGTATGTCGACGTGGTTCCGAAGGTCTTTGCTGCGAGGTTCCCCGCGTCCCGACGGCTACGAAGGACTGCTGCCCTGACTATCGCCTTGTTTTGGACCCAGTGATCCTTGGTAGAGCGAAACGATAGACGAGTCTTCTAGCGACGTCACCGATCTTCAAATACTTCAGTTAAGTATAAGTGGAGCGTCTCCCAGTCCTTAGTTTGTCCTTAGTTTTTGGTATCCTTGAGATACGCCTTGATTTGGTACTTGCAAGCCCCAAAGCCGAAGGACTTGTGTTTTCACGAGAAATATCGTAATCGATAATCCTTTGAAGTTTGAAGCTAGACTAGTGAGCACCATTTGAACCTTGTTTCAGCGCTTAACTGGGACGCGCTTATTTTATTGGGACACCCCGTGGCCTGCACGCATCTTACCCACACCTCGCCGCACCCGCTTCGCGGGTGCCGCTTCGACGGACTTCTGTGAGGAGGAGCAGTTTGGGAGAGCCTGGTGGGTCAGCAACAGCGTCGGCGGAGGGCTGCAGGGCTGCGAGCGTCCAGGGACTCCAATTCCCAGGAGTCCCTGACAGACCGTGTCAACTTCCGGTCCGCTCTCCCTGCCGGCCCGCCCCCGCCCACCGGAGTGATTTTAAAAACCCCTCGCTGCCCAGTATTCTTTGGGACACCATTTGAACCTTGTTTCAGCGCTTAACTGGGACGCGCTTATTTTATTGGGACACCCCGTGGCCTGCACGCATCTTACCCACACCTCGCCGCACCCGCTTCGCGGGTGCCGCTTCGACGGACTTCTGTGAGGAGGAGCAGTTTGGGAGAGCCTGGTGGGTCAGCAACAGCGTCGGCGGAGGGCTGCAGGGCTGCGAGCGTCCAGGGACTCCAATTCCCAGGAGTCCCTGACAGACCGTGTCAACTTCCGGTCCGCTCTCCCTGCCGGCCCGCCCACCGCCCTCTATCCTTCCTATAACTGGAGTTATATCTCACGCAGCGCGGGACGCAGCCCGGGACAAGACCGGGCTAAGAGCGGGCCGTTTGAGGCCGTTCGAGGACGGCAGTGGACGGCCCCGGCCCATATTCCCTGTCCTGTTATTCCCAAACAACCAAGGTAGGCGGGACTCTCATCCGCTATTGACTTTTATTATAAACTCATAATTCTTAAGCGTTTTGGACATAGGAAACATTCTATTGCCTGTCAACACATTGATGTTAGTATAGACTATTGTGTAAATAAGCGTGTTTTAGTTGCTATCTCCCATATCTGTTTTACTCTAGATAATATGCCATTACGCTCAGGCAAAACACGCATTGTTCAAGTTCTGACTCCTAAAGGAGTGGTTTCGGGCCCATTGGATGTTTTTATTTCTCGTGCCACAGGTATACTTGAAAAAGAAATCGCCATGGTTGAAAAACGCCTTTCACTTGACCTACTTAGTGAAAAACGCTCTTCATTGGGTAGGCTGGCTACGATCCCTAGCCCTGTGACACAACCCCATGCAGCTTTTAATTGTATCCATTCAGCAACTGTCGAGGCGCTAGTACATATAGATAGCGATGGGGTTGATTTGTCTACACATATACCAACTCATGTAGAACATAATTTAATTGATTCTGAGACAAGTAGTGAAACTGTATCTCAGGTTAGTTTTGAATCAGACTATACCCCAGAAACGCCCAAATTATCTCCCGAGCCCCCTAAGACAGTTTCCAAAAGAGTGATACATATGAACTCAGTAGGTGCCGATACGGCAACAAGGAAGAGGAAGCATGATATGAGTTATTTAGGGGGGAGAGAACGAAAAAGGCTAAAATTAAAAGTAAAAGAAACCGCCGATACTTGCCACGATAATCCTATATCATTGGTTATGGGCAAACCTGGCGATAACAAACAATGTCTTAGTACCTTTCCTAATATTCCTTGCCCCTCCCTCACCTCGCTTGGATCCTCTGACCCTTGCCCCACCTGTCAAAATAGTGATGAATCTTTGTTGGTTAAAATTGAGGCTTTGATGAAAAACCTCTTATTGCCTGTTCTAGAGCGGACCAGGTTAATGACCCAAAAAATTGAATCCCTGGAGGCAGTTGTAAACACTAACTCAGCTCTACTAGTATCCCTAACTAGTTTGAGCCAAGGGGGGGCTAATCCAACACATCCAGCAAATATTGCTCAAGTAAATACTTCTACATCCCTTAGTGATAAACCCCTTGGGGTAGTAACTGATAGACCAATGAGGGGAGGAGATCATAAGGTTACAACCAATAACCAACTAGTGGCCGCATCCCAATCATTGCAGAAGAAGCGGCCAGTAGCAAAACCTGATAGCTTAAACCCCGCTAGACTACAACCAACTGGACTACCATCCCGGGCTCAACCGAGTCTTAATACTTCCCGGCCTCTTATTCAAGGGTCTACGGCTAATCAAAAAGGTAACAACACAAAACCCCTGGTTGAAAAACATCGTATACACACTAAGCCACGGGCCGATCTCCCTACTGAGGCTGCACTATACACAATAGTTTTGACTGGTGTAGCCCCCCTTCAACCGGGTA
This sequence comes from Lissotriton helveticus, assembly GCF_964261635.1. Taxonomy (NCBI): domain Eukaryota; kingdom Metazoa; phylum Chordata; class Amphibia; order Caudata; family Salamandridae; genus Lissotriton; species Lissotriton helveticus. The sequence goes on along the minus strand of NC_136057.1, from coordinate 28,563,372 downwards.
AGAGGGAGACTTTCAATGATCTGCGCAATAAGGTGACCTTTTGGTTAAATAAAAACCGACCATTACCCCCCTCTCTGCCAACCGAAATTTTGTTTGTGAGAAGGGTGGACTGGGTGGGTCATGGTACAAAAGATCTGGAGGGTGATTGTGTATTGATCTCGTTTAAGGATCCTTGGGTGGTGGAAATGATTAGCAGAAAAGCGAGGTTTGCCAGGCAGGGGGATGTTCAAACATTGAGCCTATCATATTTTTACCCGCATAGGCAGAGTAGTACCCTGGCGGGTTTCAGACATGGCCAACCAAACATCAGGAGGTATCCTACTATAATGACTCCCCAGCCCACTACTTTCCCATTTCTTTTCAACCACTTTGGCCCATTATCTGATCTTGAGGCAAATGATTGACTTCACTCCCGGACTTGCATAACTGCCCATACAGTAAATCCTAGTTCCCCGCCAGATAGGCCGTCTAATGAGCCTTCGCAGTTGGTATTTGTAGAGGAGCAGCGACTGGGGGCCTCAATAACAGCAAGTTCTACCAGACTACCGTTAAGGGAAGTAGAAACGACCCGGAATGAAGGGGAAAATTGGGGCACCCTTGGGTGCACCACAAATGGGTGTGATGCTGAGAATAACTTAAATGCACTAGTGGCTCTGGACTCAGTGGTACCCTCTGTGACCCATGGTCCAGAACTACTATCTATTGTCTCCTGGAATGTTGCGGGGGTTAAAAGTCGTACCCATTCAGATGACTGGCTGGAGTTTATAGATAAATATGATATTATCTTACTCCAGGAAACCTGGGCAACCGAACCAACATTTAGGCAGGGATACATCAATTTTTTTAAACCTGCAATTAGAAGCCCTAAAGGGAGAGCCTCAGGGGGTTTATTGATCTGGGTGAAACAATCCCTGGGATTCCATTCCACAGAAATAACAGTATGCAACCCCGACCTCCTTATCATTAAGTTGAGGAAGACTGGCTGTCGGGACATGATTTTGTTTAATGTATATGCCCGAGGTTTGCCAGGAGGCCGCTCACCTCACCTGCTGGAAACATTGGACCCAATCTTAGACGATCTTGATAGTGATCTTGTAACCCTCCTGGCTGGAGACCTAAACTGTACCTTTGAGCCATTGCTCGACTCAGGGGACAGTTGGGGCTATGCGGAGGATGCAGTATGGGGTATTCCAGAACTGATGCCCTGTAAATCAGTAACTGCAACTGAGGCTGCAGTGAATTGGACGGCTCTTTGCCTCAATAGGGGCTTTCGGGCTGTCAATGGCCGCGCCAAATCAGACCAGGAAAGAAATTTTACATTCGATAACGGGCTTAGAAAAAGCCGTATCGATTATATCCTATTAAAAGTAGGAGATTGGCCCCTTATGATAGACATGGCAATCCTCCCCCGCCCAGAAAGTGACCATAACCCCCTGTCCTTAAAATTTAAGTTACCAGGCTTAGTGAGATCTGAGAACCCTGGTACTGCACAAACTGGGGATGCCTTCCTAACCAATGATAGGAAGAGACTCAAATGGTCTAAAATTGTGGAGGATGTTGCTCTAAGGGACAAGGTAAACATAAAAGTCAGCAAAACATATAGAGAGATGCTGGCATATGATCATCTGGGGGGAAACCCCGAAATGGCCAACAATATTATGAATCTCCACAATGGTTGTTTTGCCGACCTTAAATCTCTACTTTCAAAACCCCGACCTAAGGCAAATCCCAAAATACGGAACTGTCCTAAGAAATGGTATAATATTAAATGTAGGGAAGCCCATACTAAACTTATTAGGGCAGTTAAGTCTGGAGTTATGATCTCAGTGAAAGAAGCGAGATCTAATTATAAGAAAACACAGTGGGAAGCTAAGCGGGTGTGGGAGGATAAGCACTGGTCGGATTTATTGGAGGCTACCACTTCAAATAACCCCATTAAGTTTTGGGAAATAGTCAAGTGGGGGAAGGATCCGGATGCTTGCATCCCTGTAAATCATGTATCCCCTGTGGAATGGGTCACGTTTTATTCGACCCAGTTTTGTGCCGAGAACTCTAATCCCCCCAGTACCACGGCGATGGTATCCCAGCCCCCCTTGCAAACTAAGATTATTACCTTTACGGAAAAAGAGGTCGAACTGGCCATAGGTCTTACAATGCAAGGGAAAGCACCGGGCATGGATCTCATACCAGCCGACCTGTTCAAGACAGACCCCGGCTTATGGATACCCTACCTTACTAAAGTGGCTAATTCAATAGCCGCTGGTGCAAGTATACCAGAATCCTGGAAGGGGGCTGAGATATTACCCATCTACAAAAAGGGCAGTAGGTCAATTCCGGGTAATTATCGCCCAATCAGCCTCATTGATACAACCCAGAAACTTATTGCACGTATGATTTTAGGTAGGGTCCAAGGATGGATCGAACTAGAGGACATACTATCTCCAATGCAGGCGGGCTTCAGATCGGGAACAAGCACCATCGACCAGGTGTTCAGATTTTGTCTGATCTACTGGAAGGTGGTTCAGCTTGGCGGTGGTACAATCTACGCAGCGTTTCTTGATCTGAAGTCCGCGTTCGATCTAGTCCCGAGGGATAAACTGTGGGGAGTTTTGAGGAGCTTGGGAATGCCCGAGGAGTTATTAGTTCTAATAATTAAATTGCACGAAGACAATTTTGCAAGGGTAAGATGGGGTGCCCAGGGGCAAGTGACAGAACATTTTCCAGTAACCCGAGGTGTCCGCCAGGGGTGTGTTCTGGCACCAACTCTTTTCTTATTGTTTATAGACCAAGTGGTCAAATTTTTTAAGGAAACGCCAACGGACGCCCCGATGCTTGCAGGACAACGTTTCCCGATGCTCATCTTCGCTGATGACACCCTTCTCCTTTCCCGGACACGCTCTGGCCTACAGCGGGCGTTGGACCGGTTTGGGGAGTTTTGTGTCATCAGCGACCTTAAGGTGAACGTCGAGAAAACTAAGCTGATGGTACTAACAAAGAATCGCCCTGTCCGGTGCACAGTTAATATGGGTGGTGTTAAACTGGACCAAGTGGAGAATATGGTATATCTAGGGGTTACCCTAGACAGTCGACTGGGATGGAAAGCACAAGTCGAAGCACAACAACTAAAGCTTGCCCGCCTTACCGGCTGCCTACTAAGTGAACAAAAGAGATCTATCACTAAGCGGGTTTGTCCGGTTCTTAAGATCTATGATGCTAAAATTAACCCAGCAATTTTATATGGTGCAGATTTGTGGGGTTATATGGATCTTATGGGTTTGTACAAAATACAATGCAAATTTTTGCGTAACCTCGTGGGCTTGCCACAGTCGACCCCATCCACCCCTCTCTGCTTGGACATGGGATGCCCCCCGATTAATGAAATGGCTAAATTTAGATTGGCCGCCTTTTGGAGGCGTTTGTGGACAACCCCTGAACTCACCCTATTTGCCAAAGAGGTAGCTGAAGTTAGGTCACTTGGGGGTTCAGGAAAAATTAAATGGTTCAAAATGGTAAAATCTATCCTGACGGATATGGGGCTAGAGCAACTCTGGATATCCCCTTCTACCAGCACCTTTCCATCTAAACTAGCTTTCAAGGAAATGTACTGGGCCACTGTCCGTCAGAATAGAGTTAATGCCTCAAGCTCTATTAATCTTACGGGTAGGTTCCTGTCATTTAAGTTGGACTTGTCCCGTGAACTCTATTGGGATTTAATTTCTAAAACCCTGGACAGGAAACTCTACCATCAGTTCCGGGTGGGTGCATTACCTTTGAATACATTTACTAAAAGTTGGAAAACGAGTAATGTGGATGATTGTGGTTGGTGCCCGGGTCATAAGGAAACAATAGGACATTTTTTGTTTGTTTGCCCTAGATACCGAGCACCTAGAGCCAAATGGTTAAAACCAATGTTCCAACGGTTGCCCATAAGAAAATCCGAAGAGGCTATTCGTGTACTAACTACCAACACCTCTGAGTTCATTTCAGTGTGCCTGGCCAAATACCTGGGGTGGGCCTGGATACTAAGGTCGAAACCATAGTATAATTACTGTACTGACCATGAATATGCTTTTCCATGATGTACTGAGCTTTTTCAAAATAAGTTGTCCATTTTTTGTCTATACCATCGAAAACTGTTTTGAACTCAATTGTAAATTTTCTGTATTTATTTTACAGGTTTGTCTTCTTTGTCATTTAATACTAGTTTTATGAATCTAAAGATTATGTATCTTTTTTAAATTAAGTAATGTTGTCAAATGCTTGTCTTTTATGATTTTTTTATGAATCGAAATAAAGACTTTAAACCTGAAACCTGACTAGTGAGCAAAGATGCCTGGTTTTAGCAGACTTGGAAACTTGTTTTGTCTTGGTTATAGTAAGGACTCCCGATTAGAGGATTCCTGTCCGGTTCCTCCGATTGGAACTCCAACATACGAGCTCTATGTAAAGCACGGCGTAGGTCCTATCACATATAATGAAGTGTGGATAAAATACACCCGCAAGGATGGTGTTTTAAAATGGCCCCAATATGGTAGTTTCGACTCAGAAATATTAGATAACCTAGAGGTCAAATTATTTAAGAGAAAAGCCCGGCCGGCGATGTTTGACTCTTTTCGCTTATGGCGCAAAGAAGCCAAACAGAAAGAAATAAAGTTAGCAAAAAGGAATAAAAGAGGTATGTCAATGATGCAAGCTGCCGTTGCATACAGGGATAACGAGGAAGAGCAAGAAAGCGAACAAATACTTAGGAGCAAGAAACTCAAACTTTAAAGGCTGTCTCCAGGACATTGCTCACTGGATGAATACGAATAAATTAAAACTAAATGCCAATAAAACCGAAGTCATCTTCTTCGGCAAGGGTCCCACCCCCGCCCCAGATCTCTGGTGGCCTTTGGAGATGGGCCCCCCCCCTTCGCCCAGTCACTCGGCAAAAAACCTTGGAGTGAGATGGGATGATAAAATGTCCTTTACTTCCCATATCCAACAAGTGGCCGGATGCTGCTTGAGCAAGCTAAGAAATCTCCGAAAAATTCTTAGACTTCTACCGGAGAGCTGCAGAAAAATGGTCGTCCATGCAACTGTCACCTCACGGCTGGACTATGCCAATGGTCTATACCTGGGCCTCCCAAAATACCTGACCCACAAACTTCAGGTAGTTCAAAATGCGGCTGCGAGACTGTTACTGCGAATCCCTTTCAAACAGTCAGTCTCTCCGCATCTTCGAACCCTGCACTGGCTGCCAGTGGCCAACCGCATAAAATTCAAAGCCCTGACGCTTGCGTTCAGAACTTTGCATGGCTCCTGCCCACCTTACCTAAAAAAACGCCTTCCAAGATACTCCCAAAGACGCGCACTACGGTCTAATGACCGTGTCCAATTGGTCGTCCCGCGAGCAAAAAAGGCCCGCCTTGGCGGTCGTACCTTTTCAGCAAACGTCTCCGCTCTGTGGAACTCCTTACCACAAGCAATCCAGCAGGCCCCATCCGAATCCTGCTTTAAGAAGATGCTCAAGACATGGCTCTTCACCCAGCCACGCTAGTTCTCCTATCTTTGCCCCAGGCTATCTGTGTTCTACTAGCGCCGGGACACCTCCTCGTGAGGTAGCTGTTCGCGCTGTATAAAATCCAGTATTATTATTATTATTATTAGCAGTAGATAAATGCTACCCGATGTTACCAAATAAGGGACAAGGTCAAGAGGAAAGATCCGAGAAAGATCCATTAATGTCCCACTTATTAAGCTCACCTCCACCGTATGCGTTAGACGCTACTACAACACCAAAGCATTTTTCTATACCACGCCCCGGCGCACGAAACACAGCTCTTGCACACACGCCAGCTACTCTTCAGCTGGTTCCTACTTCTCCGGCGAAGCCTTCTCAAAGGCCGCCATCTTTGCTACATACTCCATCTACTTCTACCACTTTGCCTACAGCTCCAACTGTTCCCTATGATACTGCGTCTGTCACTGTTTCAACTTCCTCTACTATTGCCTCTACTTCTTCTTTGCCTCAGCCTGTTTTTTCCGATGCACTTGCTCCTCCGCAAGCTTCTCCTTCTATTAGACTAAGAGTGACAGGTACCGTCACTGGTCTGCTTTCACCTTTCTTCGGGTCGCCTAGAACGACCACTAAAACAGAAGATAGACAATTACGTAGTCAACTGCCTGATTACGAGGAAAGACGAGTGCTGAATGAATTAGCACGCCAATGGATTACGGATACTGTTAGATATGATGTTCAGTCTGTTATGGAAGTTTTCCGTCAATGGAATGCACCCACTCAGAGATACGTATTCGAAGAAATGTGTGTATATCTAGGCGAAGATGTAAAGACAAATGATCCCAAATACACAATGAACTAACTATGGCGTACACGCTTTAAGTTCTATGAAGGTATGATTGTAGGTGCAGATGTTGAGAAAGCAATAGAGTTATTGCTCTCTTATAGGAGTAAAGGAAACGTCTCTAGATCATGTCATGAAGACGATGCACCAGACGGGAAAAGAGCGAGACAGTACCCCATGAGAGAGGTTCCTCCGGTTTGGAGGGAAGGCGACGCGAATGTAGTACCGCCAATTCTGCCCCATTTCCAGCGTGTATGGGTACATGTCCCCTGGAAAAGATCCGATGTCTTAGCACTCAAGCAGACATTGCCTGATCCTCGTAAAAACCCGACTGGGTATTATAAGGAGTTATCGCAAACTGCAAGCTCATGTATAATGAATTTAGCAGACATAGACATGTTGTTCGGGAACGTTGTTCCACATCCTCTATGGAGCAAAATACGTCATACGAACCATGACCAAGAACTAGGTGACTCATGGGCGAACATTGCCGCTATCGATGCTAGACAAATTGGTGGTTCTAAACCTGAGCCGTTAATAGCTGAACTTCCCGGTAGAATTATCGCGTACATGAAAACGATAATGCCCGAGGTACGCGTAAACTGGGACAAGCTATCTGCGTGCAAGCAGAAGAAAGATGAGAATGTGTCTGACTTTTTCACAAGATTTGAGGAGACTTTCACTGATCATAGTGGTCAGGATATGGCTACCGAGGGTGGCCAAAGATTGTTTGTAGACAAGTTCGTACATAATTTAATCCCTGAACTGTGTAATAAACTGAAAGATTCAGAGAGTGCTTGGGCTGTCTCTACGTCAGCTCAAATTTTAGCTACAGCCCAGTACTATGAAAATAGGCGTAAAGACGAGCTAGATAAAGTCGACAAAAAGACAAAAGATTTAAAAACTAAAGTTCTTCTCCAGCAAGCTTATCCGCCTCGTACGACTAGTCAGCCCAATTATCAACCACAACAGCAGTATTCGAGAAACGCGCAAGGAAACGAGTTTTCCCATCAGCGTATTGCTTATGGCCCGAATCAATGTGCCTATTGCAAGGAAGAGGGTCACTTCAAAAGTAATTGTCCGGCTCTTGCTCGACGTCTGAGCGGTGCTTCAGGTGTAAGGGGAAGAGGTGTTCAACATGCCCCTAGAGATAGGGGCCGTGGAAATTTCACGCAGAATACAACTTCTTTTCCGCCTCAGAATTCGATGAACAGCTTCGACCAACAGAATAATGCGTCGACCAGGTCAGCTCAGTACTATGCTGACGACTATTACACCGAACATGAATATGAGGGTAACGATTGCTAGGACAGCCATGGACAAAGAGAGGGAGTTGTTTCAGTTCCAGTAGATCAGAATGGACCTTATGTCGAGGTGATCGCCTCAGGAGTGTCAGAGCCATTTCTGCTGGATACTGGTGCTACAAAAAGTTCTATCATGCACTCAAAACTTCCTGGCGCACCTTTGTCTGGCGAAATGAATGTTTCAGTAGGTTTCTCTGGCGCCCCTGTTAGAAACCCGATCTCCAGTCCTGTATCTCTTTCTATTGGCCCATGCGAATTAGAGGCACCCCTCATTCTTACCACAGGTTGCGGTGAAAATTTGTTAGGTTTGGATTTGCTAAAAAGGTTATATGCGACTTTGTACTGTTCACCATTGGGAGTCCAACTTACTTTAGGTAAGAAAATCGTTTCTCCAATGTATGTGACTAAAGAAAATATTGCAACTGAATTGTCGTGTCTTCCTGATGTACTCTGGGCTAATGGTTCTAATGATGTAGGTCGTTTGGAGATAGCACCGTATGTCATAACGTTGAAAGCCAACGTTAGGTTGCCACGTATTCCCCAATACAAAATATCTAGCGAATGTGAAAAGGCGTTATTGACGATTGTTTATGACCTGATTGATAAAGACTAACTGGTAGCACCTCTATGAACCCATAGGTGTGTCTCCCATGGCACCAGTGTCCCAATTTGCTGTGCTCATTTACAGCCCAGTTCGTGAGAAAAAACGAGTTTACAACATAAGTTCTTTGTTTTCAAAATAATTGTATTCGAATATTTTGTCCAATGTTCATGACGTATAACAACTCATATTAGTTCCAATGCATTTCGGTGTTTATGTCCACCTTCATCAGGGAACGTCTGTTAATTGAACAGAAATATATACAATGTAACAGTTTCATGTAACAGTTTCATCATCAATACATATTAATTCATATGCTTTACTCGAAGTTCATGCATGTTATTTTAACTTTAAACCATGTAAATGCGCTTTAGAAGATCAATGTGCGAGTTCAGGTGATTCATGCTCATTAAAGCGGCGCGCCCCTTTAAACAAACGGTCATGAAAATGTGCGGCTTCCCTGCTTTTCATTCAGTTAATTAAAGTCGCGTTTATGCCGGTTACTCGAGGGTGCTCAGCCTCTCTACAAGATCTACGCAATGTTGCGCCTAGCTTGACTATCTCCGTATGATGCTCACCTTTCTTGTTGTTAACGCTTAAGCCCGCTACTCCGTGTGAGTTTCAAACGCGGTATGCGCTTTCAGTCTTTAAGAAAACTCCCACTGGCGCCACGCGGTTAAACGCATGCGCAGTGTGTATATCTCGCTTTTTTTGAAACCAGCCGGTTAGTTTGAAATAACAAAACTTTAGCAATCCTGCCTTTAACATCTAAACCATCGCGTGCAAGTAGAGATTAATCGTGACTTCACTTTGTGGGTGTCTACAGGCATAAATTAAACAGTGTTTTCAGTTACAATGTTCAATATGATCAGATACAGTGGTTTAGCAACAATGTTGTTCACAAGTAACATAAAAATTCAGTACGATCATTTAAACCGTGAGGTTTAAGACTATTCAAATAATAAATCCAATGATTTTCACGTTTAAGTAAGTTTTTTTTGTTCAGTGTTCCTTCTTTCCTGGGTATTACTTCCAGTACACAAGCTCTCAATTGGTTCAAATTGTGGCGTTTTTCTGTGAAATGTACAGCAACCGTGGATTTAGTAGAGTGAGTCCTAATGTTACTTTTGTGTTCGGTTAATCTCACTTTTAATTTCCTTTCCGTGTGTCCTACATAGACATATCCACAAGGACATTTCAATAGATATACCACATTGGTGGTATCGCAGGTAGCATTGACTTTCAAAGTTATTTTGTGTCCTTTTATGGGGTGACTGATATTTATCCCCTTCATGATGTTGTGACAATTTGCGCAATTCAGACATGGGACTGTTCCTCTGAATATCTGATGTGGGGTTATTCGCTTGGGTTTCTTCAATAATTCCCCTATATTTTTGCCTCGTGTGTGTGCAAATAACGGTTCTTGGTCAAAAATTCCGTTGAAGTCTGGTTCCATTTTCACAATCTGCCAATTTTTGTATATGATTTTTTTGAACCTGGTGCTTACGTTGGAAAACTTACTTACGCACGTTATTCTCTGTGTTTTACTGATGGTTTTATAGGTGAGCAACTCTTGTCTCGTTTTGCTCTGTGCTCTTGCCTGAGATTTCTTAATCATTTCCTCTGGATAACCTCTTGTGGTGAATCTACTCGCCATAGTTTGTAATTGTTCTTGGCATACGTGATCCTCGGAGACCACTCTCCTAACCCTGAGAAATTGTGTGTAGGGAAGATGATTCTTCAACGATGGAGGGTGATGGCTAGTGTATTGTAACAAGTTGTTCTTATCCGTGGGTTTACGGTATAAGTTCGTAGAAAGAATTCCATGATTTAAAGAGATTTCCACATCCAGGTATTGAATGGTGGTATCGTTGATATTCCACGTAAATTTGATTCTCTCATTTTGCTCATCCAAATTTTGCAACTGTTGTTCTAACGACTCCTTTGACCCTTTCCATATAATGAACATATCATCGATGAATCTCATGTATGTTAATAAGTGGGAAGCCCACTCTTGGTTGTTGTAAATATGTTCCTCTTCAAAAGATCCCATGAATAAGTTTGCATACGCAGGTGCTGCGCAATTTCCCATGGCCGTTCCATTGAGTTGCATGAACCAACGTTTATCATAGGTGAAGTAGCTGTTCATGAGCGTGAATTCCATCAGTTGCATCAACAAAACTTGTAATTCTTGAGGATAAGTGCTGTGTAATAGTGCTTTCTCAATGGCTTCTAAGCCTTCTCTGTGTGGTATGGCTGTGTACAACGTCTTTACATCTATGGTAGCCATGATGCAGTCCGTTTCCATTTTTACAGCTTGTAACTTAACCAAGAAATCTGTAGTGTCCTTGATGTACGACAAATTTTTAATTACCAATGGTTGCAAATACTTATCTATAAATTTTCCAACCGGTTCGTGGATACTCATCTTGGTGGATACAATTGGCCTGCATGGAGGTCTTATTGGATCTTTATGTACTTTGGGTACTAGATACATAGTCGGGCTCTTTGGATTCTCCTGTGTAAGGTATCTCTTGGTTTTTTCATTAATGGTGCCTTTATCTAATGCTTGATTCAATATAATTTGCAACGTTTTGCAAATTTCCATTGTTGGGTCTTGGTCTATTTCCATGTATGTATTTAAATCATTTAAATGAATCTTCATGGCTTCTTCATAAAACTCCTTGTTCATGATTACTAAAGCCCCTCCTTTATCGGCTTTTTGACAAATGATTTGAGGGTTGTTCGCTATGCTTTCAATTGCTCCGAATTCCTTCTTTGACATATTTGGATTTTTAACCCTTTTGTTGGTGTTTATATGGCTGATCTCTTGTTTGCATAGTTTTTCAAATAGAAAATGGTGCGATACCACCAATGTGGTATATCTATTGAAATGTCCTTGTGGATATGTCTATGTAGGACACACGGAAAGGAAATTAAAAGTGAGATTAACCGAACACAAAAGTAACATTAGGACTCACTCTACTAAATCCACGGTTGCTGTACATTTCACAGAAAAACGCCACAATTTGAACCAATTGAGAGCTTGTGTACTGGAAGTAATACCCAGGAAAGAAGGAACACTGAACAAAAAAAACTTACTTAAACGTGAAAATCATTGGATTTATTATTTGAATAGTCTTAAACCTCACGGTTTAAATGATCGTACTGAATTTTTATGTTACTTGTGAACAACATTGTTGCTAAACCACTGTATCTGATCATATTGAACATTGTAACTGAAAACACTGTTTAATTTATGCCTGTAGACACCCACAAAGTGAAGTCACGATTAATCTCTACTTGCACGCGATGGTTTAGATGTTAAAGGCAGGATTGCTAAAGTTTTGTTATTTCAAACTAACCGGCTGGTTTCAAAAAAAGCGAGATATACACACTGCGCATGCGTTTAACCGCGCGGCGCCAGTGGGAGTTTTCTTAAAGACTGAAAGCGCATACCGCGTTTGAAACTCACACGGAGTAGCGGGCTTAAGCGTTAACAACAAGAAAGGTGAGCATCATACGGAGATAGTCAAGCTAGGCGCAACATTGCGTAGATCTTGTAGAGAGGCTGAGCACCCTCGAGTAACCGGCATAAACGCGACTTTAATTAACTGAATGAAAAGCAGGGAAGCCGCACATTTTCATGACCGTTTGTTTAAAGGGGCGCGCCGCTTTAATGAGCATGAATCACCTGAACTCGCACATTGATCTTCTAAAGCGCATTTACATGGTTTAAAGTTAAAATAACATGCATGAACTTCGAGTAAAGCATATGAATTAATATGTATTGATGATGAAACTGTTACATGAAACTGTTACATTGTATATATTTCTGTTCAATTAACAGACGTTCCCTGATGAAGGTGGACATAAACACCGAAATGCATTGGAACTAATATGAGTTGTTATACGTCATGAACATTGGACAAAATATTGGAATACAATTATTTTGAAAACAAAGAACTTATGTTGTAAACTCGTTTTTTCTCACAAACTGGGCTGTAAATGAGCACAGCAAATTGGGACACTGGTGCCATGGGAGACACACCTATGGGTTCATAGAGGTGCTACCAGTTAGTCATTTACTTTACACTCCAGGAGGGGAGTGATTCCCATGTTAGCACAGTAAAAGTTTAAGGAATAGTTGGCGGTGCACCACCCTTTTCCACGAAGCTTGCAGCAATTCCCCCCAAACAAGGGAAGTAGCACGCCACACCAGATTAAGAAAATGCAATATGATGAAATCACGCATTCTACGGATCAGAGGGCAGACACCTTCGCCTTCACAGCGGAGGCAAGCGAGAAAATATATTCATTGATACAAACAGAAACATCGGAACCAAAAATCACGAGAAATAAGGAACAACAAATTAGACAACTGATGTACCTTACACGTAGAGAAATTAACCAGCGACTTCACGCTAACACCATGATTAAGTACCACAAGGCACAACGAATCCCCAGAGGCCTCAGAATAGCCCTGAAACCGTCGCTTTGTAAAAATTCAAAACCATTCACAGAACGTTGGTTCGCTATATTGAACAAATGTAGCCTGGATTTAATATTACTCATCATAGAGGAACTGGCTAGGATATTGGAAGAATTGAAAACGGAAATAGAAACAGTGACTGAGGAATTGAAAAAAGGAGTTACTGGAGAAGAGTTACAAAAAATCTTAGATGACATCAAGTCTCAACTAGCTCAACATACACAGGAAGTTAATGAACGTAAACTCAGGAAATACCGCAGGGACACCCTCGACTACAAATTACAAGAGGTCTACACATGGGCGGAAGTATACGCCAGAAGACGCCAAACCAAACAATACACTTCCCAAACAGACACATCATCCACGGACAGTGAAAGAACAGACACAAGAAGAGAACCTACCAGAAATGCACCTGCGGACAAACCATCTACTTCTGAGCCTTTTTTAGACGTAGGTCAAACACCAACAGAAGACCCAGGAGGGGACGCAACAAAAACAAAAGAAACAAACCAACCGCAAACGAGAACAGCAACGACCAAGAAAGACAGAAAAAAGCAACACTGATAACCACTGAGAACTTGGTCTTGAATATTTCAGATCAGAACTTGAATGAATTTCAGATAAATACATTACAACGAGGATTATCATTTGTACCAAGCACCCATACCAACCAACTCGAATTAGAAGTGAGTCTTTTCAAATTGACACGTAAAATGAGACTAAGGCATTTTTTCGAGAACGTCATCACTGAACATCCACTTCCCAAAGAAGATGAATTGAAAGGATTAAAAACTCCCAGTAATTACATGCCTCCGATATCACACAAAACTATCGATCTATTTGAAAAACTATGCAAACAAGAGATCAGCCATATAAACACCAACAAAAGGGTTAAAAATCCAAATATGTCAAAGAAGGAATTCGGAGCAATTGAAAGCATAGCGAACAACCCTCAAATCATTTGTCAAAAAGCCGATAAAGGAGGGGCTTTAGTAATCATGAAAAAGGAGTTTTATGAAGAAGCCATGAAGATTCATTTAAATGATTTAAATACATACATGGAAATAGACCAAGACCCAACAATGGAAATTTGCAAAACGTTGCAAATTATATTGAATCAAGCATTAGATAAAGGCACCATTAATGAAAAAACCAAGAGATACCTTACACAGGAGAATCCAAAGAGCCCGACTATGTATCTAGTACCCAAAGTACATAAAGATCCAATAAGACCTCCATGCAGGCCAATTGTATCCACCAAGATGAGTATCCACGAACCGGTTGGAAAATTTATAGATAAGTATTTGCAACCATTGGTAATTAAAAATTTGTCGTACATCAAGGACACTACAGATTTCTTGGTTAAGTTACAAGCTGTAAAAATGGAAACGGACTGCATCATGGCTACCATAGATGTAAAGACGTTGTACACAGCCATACCACACAGAGAAGGCTTAGAAGCCATTGAGAAAGCACTATTACACAGCACTTATCCTCAAGAATTACAAGTTTTGTTGATGCAACTGATGGAATTCACGCTCATGAACAGCTACTTCACCTATGATAAACGTTGGTTCATGCAACTCAATGGAACGGCCATGGGAAATTGCGCAGCACCTGCGTATGCAAACTTATTCATGGGATCTTTTGAAGAGGAACATATTTACAACAACCAAGAGTGGGCTTCCCACTTATTAACATACATGAGATTCATCGATGATATGTTCATTATATGGAAAGGGTCAAAGGAGTCGTTAGAACAACAGTTGCAAAATTTGGATGAGCAAAATGAGAGAATCAAATTTACGTGGAATATCAACGATACCACCATTCAATACCTGGATGTGGAAATCTCTTTAAATCATGGAATTCTTTCTACGAACTTATACCGTAAACCCACGGATAAGAACAACTTGTTACAATACACTAGCCATCACCCTCCATCGTTGAAGAATCATCTTCCCTACACACAATTTCTCAGGGTTAGGAGAGTGGTCTCCGAGGATCACGTATGCCAAGAACAATTACAAACTATGGCGAGTAGATTCACCACAAGAGGTTATCCAGAGGAAATGATTAAGAAATCTCAGGCAAGAGCACAGAGCAAAACGAGACAAGAGTTGCTCACCTATAAAACCATCAGTAAAACACAGAGAATAACGTGCGTAAGTAAGTTTTCCAACGTAAGCACCAGGTTCAAAAAAATCATATACAAAAATTGGCAGATTGTGAAAATGGAACCAGACTTCAACGGAATTTTTGACCAAGAACCGTTATTTGCACACACACGAGGCAAAAATATAGGGGAATTATTGAAGAAACCCAAGCGAATAACCCCACATCAGATATTCAGAGGAACAGTCCCATGTCTGAATTGCGCAAATTGTCACAACATCATGAAGGGGATAAATATCAGTCACCCCATGAAAGGACACAAAATAACTTTGAAAGTCAATGCTACCTGCGATACCACCAATGTGGTATATCTATTGAAATGTCCTTGTGGATATGTCTATGTAGGACACACGGAAAGGAAATTAAAAGTGAGATTAACCGAACACAAAAGTAACATTAGGACTCACTCTACTAAATCCACGGTTGCTGTACATTTCACAGAAAAACGCCACAATTTGAACCAATTGAGAGCTTGTGTACTGGAAGTAATACCCAGGAAAGAAGGAACACTGAACAAAAAAAACTTACTTAAACGTGAAAATCATTGGATTTATTATTTGAATAGTCTTAAACCTCACGGTTTAAATGATCGTACTGAATTTTTATGTTACTTGTGAACAACATTGTTGCTAAACCACTGTATCTGATCATATTGAACATTGTAACTGAAAACACTGTTTAATTTATGCCTGTAGACACCCACAAAGTGAAGTCACGATTAATCTCTACTTGCACGCGATGGTTTAGATGTTAAAGGCAGGATTGCTAAAGTTTTGTTATTTCAAACTAACCGGCTGGTTTCAAAAAAAGCGAGATATACACACTGCGCATGCGTTTAACCGTGCGGCGCCAGTGGGAGTTTTCTTAAAGACTGAAAGCGCATACCGCGTTTGAAACTCCCACGGAGTAGCGGGCTTAAGCGTTAACAACAAGAAAGGTGAGCATCATACGGAGATAGTCAAGCTAGGCGCAACATTGCGTAGATCTTGTAGAGAGGCTGAGCACCCTCGAGTAACCGGCATAAACGCGACTTTAATTAACTGAATGAAAAGCAGGGAAGCCGCACATTTTCATGACCGTTTGTTTAAAGGGGCGCGCCGCTTTAATGAGCATGAATCACCTGAACTCGCACATTGATCTTCTAAAGCGCATTTACATGGTTTAAAGTTAAAATAACATGCATGAACTTCGAGTAAAGCATATGAATTAATATGTATTGATGATGAAACTGTTACATGAAACTGTTACATTGTATATATTTCTGTTCAATTAACAGACGTTCCCTGATGAAGGTGGACATAAACACCGAAATGCATTGGAACTAATATGAGTTGTTATACGTCATGAACATTGGACAAAATATTGGAATACAATTATTTTGAAAACAAAGAACTTATGTTGTAAACTCGTTTTTTCTCACGAACTGGGCTGTAAATGAGCACAGCAAATTGGGACACTGGTGCCATGGGAGACACACCTATGGGTTCATAGAGGTGCTACCAGTTAGTCATTTACTTTACACTCCAGGAGGGGAGTGATTCCCATGTTAGCACAGTAAAAGTTTAAGGAATAGTTGGCGGTGCACCACCCTTTTCCACGAAGCTTGCAGCAATTCCCCCCAAACAAGGGAAGTAGCACGCCACACCAGATTAAGAAAATGCAATATGATGAAATCACGCATTCTACGGATCAGAGGGCAGACACCTTCGCCTTCACAGCGGAGGCAAGCGAGAAAATATATTCATTGATACAAACAGAAACATCGGAACCAAAAATCACGAGAGATAAGGAACAACAAATTAGACAACTGATGTACCTTACACGTAGAGAAATTAACCAGCGACTTCACGCTAACACCATGATTAAGTACCACAAGGCACAACGAATCCCCAGAGGCCTCAGAATAGCCCTGAAACCGTCGCTTTGTAAAAATTCAAAACCATTCACAGAACGTTGGTTCGCTATATTGAACAAATGTAGCCTGGATTTAATATTACTCATCATAGAGGAACTGGCTAGGATATTGGAAGAATTGAAAACGGAAATAGAAACAGTGACTGAGGAATTGAAAAAAGGAGTTACTGGAGAAGAGTTACAAAAAATCTTAGATGACATCAAGTCTCAACTAGCTCAACATACACAGGAAGTTAATGAACGTAAACTCAGGAAATACCGCAGGGACACCCTCGACTACAAATTACAAGAGGTCTACACATGGGCGGAAGTATACGCCAGAAGACGCCAAACCAAACAATACACTTCCCAAACAGACACATCATCCACGGACAGTGAAAGAACAGACAAAAGAAGAGAACCTACCAGAAATGCACCTGCGGACAAACCATCTACTTCTGAGCCTTTTTTAGACGTAGGTCAAACACCAACAGAAGACCCAGGAGGGGACGCAACAAAAACAAAAGAAACAAACCAACCGCAAACGAGAACAGCAACGACCAAGAAAGACAGAAAAAAGCAACACTGATAACCACTGAGAACTTGGTCTTGAATATTTCAGATCAGAACTTGAATGAATTTCAGATAAATACATTACAACGAGGATTATCATTTGTACCAAGCACCCATACCAACCAACTCGAATTAGAAGTGAGTCTTTTCAAATTGACACGTAAAATGAGACTAAGGCATTTTTTCGAGAACGTCATCACTGAACATCCACTTCCCAAAGAAGATGAATTGAAAGGATTAAAAACTCCCAGTAATTACATGCCTCCGATATCACACAAAACTATCGATCTATTTGAAAAACTATGCAAACAAGAGATCAGCCATATAAACACCAACAAAAGGGTTAAAAATCCAAATATGTCAAAGAAGGAATTCGGAGCAATTGAAAGCATAGCGAACAACCCTCAAATCATTTGTCAAAAAGCCGATAAAGGAGGGGCTTTAGTAATCATGAACAAGGAGTTTTATGAAGAAACCATGAAGATTCATTTAAATGATTTAAATACATACATGGAAATAGACCAAGACCCAACAATGGAAATTTGCAAAACGTTGCAAATTATATTGAATCAAGCATTAGATAAAGGCACCATTAATGAAAAAACCAAGAGATACCTTACACAGGAGAATCCAAAGAGCCCGACTATGTATCTAGTACCCAAAGTACATAAAGATCCAATAAGACCTCCATGCAGGCCAATTGTATCCACCAAGATGAGTATCCACGAACCGGTTGGAAAATTTATAGATAAGTATTTGCAACCATTGGTAATTAAAAATTTGTCGTACATCAAGGACACTACAGATTTCTTGGTTACAAGCTGTAAAAATGGAAACGGACTGCATCATGGCTACCATAGATGTAAAGACGTTGTACACAGCCATACCACACAGAGAAGGCTTAGAAGCCATTGAGAAAGCACTATTACACAGCACTTATCCTCAAGAATTTAGAAGTTTTGTTGATGCAACTGATGGAATTCACGCTCATGAACAGCTACTTCACCTATGATAAACGTTGGTTCATGCAACTCAATGGAACGGCCATGGGAAATTGCGCAGCACCTGCGTATGCAAACTTATTCATGGGATCTTTTGAAGAGGAACATATTTACAACAACCAAGAGTGGGCTTCCCACTTATTAACATACATGAGATTCATCGATGATATGTTCATTATATGGAAAGGGTCAAAGGAGTCGTTAGAACAACAGTTGCAAAATTTGGATGAGCAAAATGAGAGAATCAAATTTACGTGGAATATCAACGATACCACCATTCAATACCTGGATGTGGAAATCTCTTTAAATCATGGAATTCTTTCTACGAACTTATACCGTAAACCCACGGATAAGAACAACTTGTTACAATACACTAGCCATCACCCTCCATCGTTGAAGAATCATCTTCCCTACACACAATTTCTCAGGGTTAGGAGAGTGGTCTCCGAGGATCACGTATGCCAAGAACAATTACAAACTATGGCGAGTAGATTCACCACAAGAGGTTATCCAGAGGAAATGATTAAGAAATCTCAGGCAAGAGCACAGAGCAAAACGAGACAAGAGTTGCTCACCTATAAAACCATCAGTAAAACACAGAGAATAACGTGCGTAAGTAAGTTTTCCAACGTAAGCACCAGGTTCAAAAAAATCATATACAAAAATTGGCAGATTGTGAAAATGGAACCAGACTTCAACGGAATTTTTGACCAAGAACCGTTATTTGCACACACACGAGGCAAAAATATAGGGGAATTATTGAAGAAACCCAAGCGAATAACCCCACATCAGATATTCAGAGGAACAGTCCCATATCTGAATTGCGCAAATTGTCACAACATCATGAAGGGGATAAATATCAGTCACCCCATGAAAGGACACAAAATAACTTTGAAAGTCAATGCTACCTGCGATACCACCAATGTGGTATATCTATTGAAATGTCCTTGTGGATATGTCTATGTAGGACACACGGAAAGGAAATTAAAAGTGAGATTAACCGAACACAAAAGTAACATTAGGACTCACTCTACTAAATCCACGGTTACTGTACATTTCACAGAAAAACGCCAGAATTTGAACCAATTGAGAGCTTGTGTACTGGAAGTAATACCCAGGAAAGAAGGAACACTGAACAAAAAAAACTTACTTAAACGTGAAAATCATTGGATTTATTATTTGAATAGTCTTAAACCTCACGGTTTAAATGATCGTACTGAATTTTTATGTTACTTGTGAACAACATTGTTGCTAAACCACTGTATCTGATCATATTGAACATTGTAACTGAAAACACTGTTTAATTTATGCCTGTAGACACCCACAAAGTGAAGTCACGATTAATCTCTACTTGCACGCGATGGTTTAGATGTTAAAGGCAGGATTGCTAAAGTTTTGTTATTTCAAACTAACCGGCTGGTTTAAAAAAAAAGTGAGATATACACACTGCGCATGCGTTTAACCGCGCGGCGCCAGTGGGAGTTTTCTTAAAGACTGAAAGCGCATACCGCGTTTGAAACTCACACGGAGTAGCGGGCTTAAGCGTTAACAACAAGAAAGGTGAGCATCATACGGAGATAGTCAAGCTAGGCGCAACATTGCGTAGATCTTGTAGAGAGGCTGAGCACCCTCGAGTAACCGGCATAAACGCGACTTTAATTAACTGAATGAAAAGCAGGGAAGCCGCACATTTTCATGACCGTTTGTTTAAAGGGGCGCGCCGCTTTAATGAGCATGAATCACCTGAACTCGCACATTGATCTTCTAAAGCGCATTTACATGGTTTAAAGTTAAAATAACATGCATGAACTTCGAGTAAAGCATATGAATTAATATGTATTGATGATGAAACTGTTACATGAAACTGTTACATTGTATATATTTCTGTTCAATTAACAGACGTTCCCTGATGAAGGTGGACATAAACACCGAAATGCATTGGAACTAATATGAGTTGTTATACGTCATGAACATTGGACAAAATATTGGAATACAATTATTTTGAAAACAAAGAACTTATGTTGTAAACTCGTTTTTTCTCACGAACTGGGCTGTAAATGAGCACAGCAAATTGGGACACTGGTGCCATGGGAGACACACCTATGGGTTCATAGAGGTGCTACCAGTTAGTCATTTACTTTACACTACAGGAGGGGAGTGATTCCCATGTTAGCACAGTAAAAGTTTAAGGAATAGTTGGCGGTGCACCACCCTTTTCCACGAAGCTGATTGATAAAGACGTCATCGAAGAAACAACAGGAAATGTTTGTAACAGTCCAGTCTTACCGGTCTTAAAGCGTATCGATCCTTCACAGCCACCTGTGTACAGGTACGTGATCGACCTCAGAGAAGTGAACAAGATAGTTATCCCACAGTTTCCAGTTGTCCCCGACATTACTGCTTTATTGACGATGGTTCCAGCTTCAGCAAATTGGTTTTCGGTGATCGACCTGAAGAACGCTTTCTTCAGCATCCCGATTGCTGAGGAGAGTAGAGATATTTTCGGATTTAATTTAGGAGGACGAAGCTTCCGCTTCAAGTGCGCTCCTCAAGGCTACTGCGAAAGCCCTTCAATATTCAGTCAGGCCCTGAAAACACAACTAGACACGATTATTCTACCGAATGGTTCAACTCTGATTCAGTATGTAGACGATCTGCTGATCGCTGCAGACACTGAAGAGATTTGCAAGAAAGCCACGTTATCATTATTGCATCAATTATGTGATATGAAGCACAAAGTCTCTCTTTCCAAACTACAATTTTGCCGACAAGAAGTAACCTACTTAGGTCACATCTTGTCAAAGGAGGGAAGGAGACTGACACCAGAAAGAATACAGGCAATCGCAGAACTGAGTGCCCGAAGGACACAGAGAGAGGTTCGAGCCTTCTTGGGCATTACATCGTACTGTAGACAATGGATACCGAATTTCTCACTACTAGCTAAACCCTTGCTGGCACTACTCTGTAAAGACACGCCAAATCCTATGTCTTGGTCTGAAGATTGCCAGACGAGTTTCCACGAGTTGCGTGATGCATTGTGTTTGGCTCCTGTGTTGGGAAACCCCAACTACACTAAGCCTTTTACATTATACGTCCATGAGAAGGAAGGTTGTGCATTATCAGTTTTAACACAACATTTTGGGGACAGACAGCGCCCATGCGCGTATTTTTCGGCAACTCTAGACCCTGTGGCTAAAGCCCTACCAAGTTGTCTGAGGGCTACCGCCGCAGCAGCTGTCTGCATCCGACAATCCGCTGGATTAGTCATGAATAATACTCTGATCGTTATGGTTCCGCATGCAGTAGACATTTTACTAAACAGGACGAAGACACAACACCTTACTAGCGCTCGACTATCCAGTTACGAACTTACACTGCTAGCAAGTCACATCCACATAAAAAGGTGCGATACACTGAATCCCGCAACGTTATTACCCATTCCGACAGGAACAGACGAGATTGATAAACATGACTGCTGTTTTAGGACAGAAGAAGAGACAAAAGGGAGAGTAGACTTACAGGACACTCCCCTTCCTGAATGCAACGATACTTTATGGGTTGATGGTTCATGCTTCAAGTTGCCGAATGGTGATACGACTGCATTGCATTGCGCACACACTATTCTCAGGCAGTGACCGTGCGTCGCCGCTGAGGACATTGTTTATTTTTACCCAACCTCGAGTGCTGTTGGGAGTGGGGTATAAATAAGGGCTATGGGCAAGGCTGAGAAATGCAGCTCTACAGCAGCGTATTGACTCATTACCCCGAACCAGTCTTCAAAACCTCCAGCTCGTCTTCCGCTGACTGCCCTCCAGCAACACAACAATCTACCACTATGCCTGCGTTCTCCTCTTGTTTCGAGCTGTTGCCTCACGACGGCACGGGCGGGCCAGGTCCGTTCACTTCCAGTGCTCGCATAACCGTGCGGCCAGTGGAAAGAATAGTGCCCATCCGCATCATCGGTGAAACCATGGCCTCGACGACCATCACTGGAGGGGACCCTGCCCTGCCCTTGGACAGCAGGTACCTAGACGCTCGAGGGGCGGAGGGCGTCCGGAACGCCGCTTGGCTAAGCGAGCTGGTCCAGCAACATGGCGGCGAGGAGGAAGCAATGGAGGAGCCTGAACTGCCCGTACACGGGCCTAATCAGACAGACGTTGGTCTGGATGCGGAACATTCTGAAAACCGGCATCTGGAGGTACAGGGACTCTCTTACATGCGACAGGAGAATGACCACGAGGCGCGGCCCGAACCCCGAGGGCCCCTGTCCGAGGCCAGCCAGAAGCACGCCTTGTATTTAGCCGAATTAGAGCAGCAGGACTGCTACCTGCAGCAGAAAGGCAGATTCTGCTTCAGCATCATTCCCGACGGCAACTGTCTATACCGCGCCATCAGCAAGGCCATGTATGGGGACCAGAGTATGCATAAGCAGCTGAGGGAACAGACTGTGTATCATGTGGCAGACCACCTGGAGGAATTTAACCCTCTAATCGAGGGCGACGCTGGACATTTCCTGATCGGCGCAGCTCAGGATGGGGCGTGGGCGGGCTATCCCGAGCTGCTAGCCATGAGTCAGATGCTGAACGTCAACATCTGCCTCACCACAGGCGGAAGGCCCGAGTGCCCCACTGTGTCCACCATGGTGCACTACCTCGGTCCCGATGACCCCTCCAGGCCCAGCATTTGGCTGAGCTGGCTCAGCAATGGACACTATGATGCAGTGTTTGATTGTCATCTGCCCAACCCAGAGTATGAAAACTGGAGGAAACAAACACAAGCCCAGAGACAGCGAGATGAAGACTTGGCGAAATCAATGGCAATTTCCCTGTCTAAAATGTACATTGAACAAAATGCTTGTTCTTGAATATTATAAACTTCTGATTCAGACCAATTTGGCCACTGGATCTTGGTCGCATTTTACATATTCGCCGGCCTTTATTTATATTGCACTTTACAACATCTCCATTGCAGGTGTGATGCCTTAAAATATGTGTTCGGTTTTCTGGGCAGCTTCCGAAGGCTTTTTTCCACCTGAACAAATTACATGTTTATGACTGCCCAGGTTGGCGAATCAGACTAGCCTCTCAATATTTTGTTGTGTACTGTTTAATATCTTTTCTATTTCGAAGCCATTCTCGTGTACATATTTCTTTTTAAATGATTCCCATTCTCTGGACTGCAAACTTTAATGTACGTGGGTAGCTTTTATTCCATTTACTGTTAAGCATTCATTTCTTGTAAATTTATTTTCTGCAGTTCCCCTATCTTTTCTAAAAGATTATATTTTTGCATAATATTTTTCTAACTACTGTTTTGGATGTTTGTATTGAACAAAAGGCTGAATAACTGTATAGTTAAAATTTGTAATTTTTTTGCATTTTTTTAAGATGTTTGCTGATTTAGAAATTCTTGATTTTTAGTTTGCGTTATGTAGGATTGTGTACAGAATTCTGCGTATGCATGTTTGTATGCTGAAAAGTAAGTACTGTTCATGCAGTGGTGCAACTTGCAGTTTGGCTTGTCCAGACCTGGTTCCTATGAAACAAAATAGGTGCCAAAAAACTTATATTAACCATACCAAAAGTGAGAAATTAACACACTGATGATCATGGAGAATGTTTCTATGATATTAGTCTAGTTAACTAGTTTTGTCCAATCAAGTGCTTTACAACTTTATATATTACACATGGGTTATGGTATGTTTCTGCCCATCGTTTGGTGTAATGGGTCTTGGCACTCATGTTGCAAAGTCATCCAGTTGGTAAATGATTATCTCCACAGTTTTGGTATAACTAGGAAGGTGTAGCAACAGTGGGAAACCAACCCTTTGCTGCACTCTCTCCATTCCAAAAGAAATGTGATGAAAACATTTCTCGAGGCTGTTTTGTTTATAGAGACGACAGGAAGAAACAACTATTGAAAGTATAATTGTACTGCAGTTTACCCCTTTTAACTTTATGTATTGCTCCTCCGTGTTGCACCAGAGTGCCCTCTCGGTGTCAAACGGCCATGTTCCTCATGTGGTGATTACGACAACTTAAAACATTTGTTAATCACGTATGTGTAGTCATTGTGTAATCTGAACTATGGTTGATTGAACATATGATTAAAACGTATGTGATACGACTGCAGCATATGCCGTAACGACATTACACACCATTATAGAGACTGCGCGCATTTCCCATAATTCTGCACAAGCTGCAGAGCTAATTGCGCTTACCAGAGCATGTGTGCTAGCGAAAGGAAAGCGAGTGAATGTGTACACTGACAGCCAATACGCCTTTGGTGTGGCTCACAGTTTTGGGAGATTGTGGCGTGAACGTGGATTTCTTACGTCACATGGTGCAAAGATACAACATGGTCAGCTAGTTAATGAGCTCCTCCAGTCACTGACCTTGCCACTACAAGTCGCCATTGTAAAATGCAGTGCACACAAAAAGATTCAGGATGATGTTGGCCGCGGGAATGCATTTGCAGATGAGGTTGCAAAAGAGACTGCAAGGAACACAATGAGTCGGATGTATGTTGTAGGTCCCGCTAGATGGATTACTGATGTGGGAATGTGTGAGGACACCATTGAAAGCGTGAAATCTATACAAGCCGAGGCAACTGAGAAAGAGGTGAATGAATGGAGAGAAAGTAAGGGTAGGTTAGATGCGAATGGTTGTTGGGTCGAATTGTCAGAACACCAGCGATGGCTATTACCTAACGCATATGTACTCGCAGTAGTAACAATGGCTCACGGATTTACACACATCAGTTCGAGAGGAATCTGTAAAGTATTGGCCCCAGTATGGCAAAATAGCAATATCCCGAAATATGCAGAGAATGTGGTCAGAAACTGTATGGTGTGTTTGAAGTACAATCCCGGTAGGGGAACCCCAACTCCAGCTGGTCATTTTGCGCCTCCAACGTATCCGTTCGAGGTTTTGCAGCTCGATTTCATTCACATGGAGAGATGCAACAATCTGAAGTATGTGCTCGTTGTTGTTTGCGCTTTCTCCAGGTGGGTGGAAGCGTACCCCCTTAAAGACAATACTGCCTTGTCAACTGCCAAAGCCCTTGTCAAAGAGTTCTTCCCGAGATTTGGCATGCCTAGAATCGTCTGGAGTGATAATGGAAGTGAATTCGTAGGACGCGTGATGAAGAGAGTGTGTGAATGTTTAGGCATACAACAAAAATTTCACTCTGCGAATCACCCCCAATCAGCTGGATTAGTAGAGTGCTACAATGGCACTTTGAAGCTCAAATTAGCCAAAATCCAAGCCTGCACAGGTCTTAAATGGCCTGACGCCTTGCCCCTAGCACTCTTGTCAACCAGAATGACAGTCCATTCCAGATTAGGACTTAGCCCCCATGAGATAGTGTTTGGCCGCCCAGCCAACGTCTGGGGCGTGCCAAGGCCAAACAAACTTAGCGAAATAGAGCACCCCGTACTGCTTGACTATTTGTGCGAATTGACAACTAAATTGCGTGTTTTACACCAACAGGTTCACAGTTCCTCTCCGCCAGCCTCTGACGATCCAGGTCACTCCATCGCACCCGGCACGTGGGTCTTGGTGCGGAAGGAGTAGTTTCTGTCCTGTAACTCCAGTTCTGTAGTAGGGGTATCTCTGTTATAGTCATAATCTAGTGAATAGTCCCGCCCATGTGCGTGGACCCCGGAGCAATCAAAAATAATCTCTTACAGTGTCAAAAAATGCAGAAATGCATAGACACTTAAGAGAGAATTTAAAGACAGATAATGCAGCCAAAAAAGGCTACACTGTCCAGTACTTCAACTAGAAATTCCACCACAAAATCCACAAAACAGCAAAGCCTGTACAGATTTCCCTTGCTTAACAGCAAAATCCCTCAGGAATGATAGAGAGAAGAACCTGGACAGACAAGCCCCATAGGCTGCCATTATGTGGCTTAAATAGGATACTGTGCCTTTAAGGAACCTTCCAGAACCTTCTCTCAGTATCCCAGAATGCATAGCAGGTCCAACTTAGTTTCAGTTCTTTTTGAAGGCGTAAAAAACGCCAGACCTGTAGCATTATGCACCTGAACAAATCTCCACCGGGGAGGCGGGAGGGCGCTTATGACTATAACAGAGATACCCCTACTACAGAACTGGAGTTACAGGACAGAAACTACTCCTTCTGTAGTAGGGGATCTCTGTGTATAGTCATAATCTAGTGAATAGAATGGCAAGCCCATCCCCACATCAAGCGGCGGTGGAGAACATGAAATTACGCCACTATTGTGCGAACAAATTCCGCAGCGAAGCCTGCCCAACCTGAGCGTCTGCCCTGGCATCAGTGTCCAGGCAGTAATGCTTAGCAAAGGTATGGACCGACTTCCAAGTGGCCGCCTTGCAGATCTCTGCAAAGGGAACATTACAAAGCATAGCTGTCGTGGCAGCTTTGCCTCTGGTGGAATGAGCCTTAGGTTTACCCCCTAAGGTCTTATTAGCTTTGCAGTAACACAATTGTATGCAGGACACAATCCACCTCGAGATGGACTGTTTAGAGGTAGCAAGACCTGTCCTGACTGAGCCATAATTAATGAACAATTGGTCTGACCTACGAATATCTTTAGTCTTATCAAGATAAAACTTCAGCACCCTCCTCACATCCAGGGAATGTAAAGACCTTTCCGCTGGAGATGACGGATTCTGAAAGAACGTAGGCAAAGTGATAGTCTGATTGATATGAAAATCAGAAACAACCTTGGGAAGAAACTTAGGGTGAGTACGCATAACAACCTTAGCAGCATGAAAAACAGTATAAGGTTCTTGGCAACACAACGCCTGAATTTCACTCACCCTGCGGGCCGATGTAATGGCCACGAGGAACGCCGCCTTCCAGGACAGGTGCTGCAACGAAGCCTTATGAATAGGTTCAAAAGGCTCCTTCATCAACCTGGACAGCACCACATTCAAGTCCCACGAAGGCGAAGGAAGCCTGACAGGAGGGAATACTTTCTTCAAGCCTTCCAAAAAACTTTGATCACAGGGATCTGGAAGAAGGAAGTCTGTGAAGGGCCTTTCCTGTAGGCAGTCAAAGCAGCCAGATGAACCTTAATGGAATGGACATTAAGGCCCGACTGCGCCAGATGCAGTAGATATGGAAGGATGACATCTTCCTTGCATGTCGTAGGGTTAAAGTTCTTAGACTTGCACCAGATGCAAAATCTCTTCCACTTGTAAGCATAAGAAGTCCTAGTGGAAGGGCGTTTAGCCTCCTTCAGTATGTCCATACAATCCTCTGGGAGATTCAGATGGCCATATTGCACTATTTCAGGAGCCATGCCGCCAGACTCAAAGACGAGAGGTTGGGGTGCACCATCCGCCCCCCGAACTTCGTGAGAAGGTCCGGCCTGCACGGCAGCTTTATGTGAGGAAGGAGAGACCGGTGAAGCAGGTCCGTGAACCACCATTGTCTGGGCCATTCCGGGGCAATCAGAATCATTCTCGCCCTGGATTGGGACAGCTTGATGAGAACCGCCGGAATCAGGGGAATTGGTGGAAAAGCGTACAGAAAGCTGTTCGACCAGTTGATCCATAACGTGTTCCCCAGCGTCCCCAGCTGGTAGTACCTGGAGGCGAAGCCTCGGCATTTTCTGTTTTCGGCAGTGGCGAACAGATCCACGTCTGGAGTCCCCCACCTTGCGAAGACTTCTCCCAGAACTTCGTCGCTTGTGACCCATTCGTGGTTTTCCTGAATGAGTCTGCTCAGTTCGTCTGCCTGAACATTCTGCACACCTGGCAGGTGGGTGGCCGTTATCGACAGTCCTCGAGCCAGAAGCCAGTGCCAGATGCCTGCGCCTCCTGGGACAGAGTGCGCGATCTCGAGCCCCCCTGCTTGTTGAGGTAATACATTGTTGTCGTGTTGTCTGTCTGAGCAAGCAGAGAGTTGGTCTGAAAGGACGGGTGAAAAGCCTTCAGTGCCAAGTGCACAGCCCTGAGTTCCAGGAAATTGATGTGGTAAGTGGCCTCCGTCTGGGACCACGTCCCTTGAATCTGCAGGTCTCCGGAGTGCGCTCCCCAGCCCTGGAGAGAAGCATCCGTCACGATAGTCTGTGTGGGAATGTCCTTGTGGAAGGGAACCCCTCTGAGAAGATTCTCCTTCGAGCACCACCACTTCAGAGACTGAAGAGCATGTAGAGACAGTCGTATCTTGTCGTCCCAAGATCCTCTCCTCTGGTCCCATTGATCCTCCAAGCACTCCTGCAGCGGTCTCATGTGAAGCCGCGCATGTGGCGTCAGGAAGATACACGAGGCCATCGATCCCAGCAGAGAAGACACCGTCCTCACTGTCGTGGATGGAGCAGACATGAGAGCCTGAGCCTTCCGAAGGAGTGATAAACGTCGCTCCTCCGAAGGAGACACGCTTGCTGACAGCGTGTTGATGGAGGCTCCCAAGTACTGGATGCACTGGACCGGAGTCGGGACAGACTTGGACATGTTGATGTGCAACCCCAGCTTGTTCAAGAGAACGCACGTCCTCTGGAAGTGTGCTTGAGCTTCCGAGAAGGAGGAGGCCTTGATCAACCAATCGTCCAGGTACGGGTAGACAAACACCTTGTTCTTCCTCAGGTGTGCAGCTACCACTGCCATGCATTTAAAAAATGTCCTGGGTGCAGACTTCAGCCCGAAGGGAAGCACCGTGTACTGATAGTGATTGGTGCCGACTTGAAAGCGCAGAAACTTCCTGTGTTTGCATGCAATAGGGACATGGAAGTATGCATCCTGTAGATCTATGGCACACATCCAATCTCCTCATTGCAGCTGAGGGTAGATCTGATGCAACGACAGCATGCGAAACTTTTCTCTGCGAATCCACTTGTTTGCCTGTCGCAAGTCCAGAATGGGCCTGAACTCGTTCTTGTCCTTCTTGCGGACGAGAAAGAACCGAGAGTAAAGACCTCTTCCTCTTTGAGACAGAGGTACGTCCTCTATCGCCCTTTTTCTCAGCAGGATGTCTGCCTCCGCCTGGAGCTCGCGCAGCTGGCACTGCGAGCTGACCGGAGGTATCGATGGAGGAGGGCTGATGAACCGAAGACTGTATCCATTGCAAACAATATTCAGCACCCACTTGTCCTGAGTAATTTTTCTCCACTCTGCCAGAAAAAATTGAACGCTTCCCCCCACCGGAGCGGGTAACGAACGAGGGGGAAGTAACCGCTCAGGGTCGAGACCCGGCCGGGCCCTTGGTCGCGGTAGAGGACTGCTGTCTACCTCTACCCCCCTGGCGTTTCTGGAAGGGCCTTCTGTACTGCTGCTGTTGCGGCTGCTGCTGATGCTGCCCAGAAGACTGTCCCCTTCCTCGACCCTGCGACCCGAACCGTCGCTGGAACTGGCGGTAGGGTTTCTTCTCCTTGGGCTTCTCCAGGCCCACCGCCGTCAGGGTCTCAGCCTCGGCCTTCATCCTGGCCATTTCATCATCCGCGTGTTTCCCGAAGAGGGTATCTCCGGAAAACGGCAGATTCGCCACACGTTGTTGCGCTTCAGGCTTAAGGGACGTCAACCTGAGCCAAGCATGGCGCCTCTGGTTTATACCGTGGCAGTATCCATGCGCGGACAGCAGGGAGATATCTGCCGCGGCACTAATGGCCTGGTTAGAGACCAGCATCCCCTCCTGGACGATCTCCATGAAGTCCTCTCTGCGGTCGCGAGGAACGAGGTCCGCAAACTGCTCCATCGAGTCCCACAGCGAACGGTCATATCGTCCCAGCAGAGCCGAGTCACTGGCGGCCTTCATCGTTGTGGAGGACGTCCCACACTCTTTCCGTCCAGCCGAGTCCATCCAGCGGCTCTCCTTATCAGGAGGCACAGTGGATGCAGGGGAGGTGGCATGGAGCTTCCGAGCCGCTGTCACGATCACCGAATCCGGTGTCGGGTCCTTTCTCAAGAAAGCTGGGTCCGACTCTGGAGCTCTGTATTTCTTGATGAGCCTGGAGGGCGCAGTCTTCACCACCGCCGGTGTTAGGAAGAGCTGTTCCGCAGGCTCAAGGAGCCCTGGCACCAAAGGTAGCAGGGGGCGAGACAGGTGTTTCTTATGTAATGTCTCAAAGATCACAGAAGTTGAAGGCGTAGGAGCTGTAACCTTGATCCCCAACTTCGCCGCCCCACGCAGGAGAACCTCCTGAAACGTACCAATGTCATCTACTGGGGACACCCTAGTCTCCGGTGAATCAGATAACGTTGGCGAGTAGGAACGGGTCCCCGAGGTAGAACGGGACCGGGACCTATGCCTCCTATGGCGATGCCTGGATCTCGATGAAGACCCGCGACCACTCCTAGATCTGTCTCGTTTACCCGAGCGAGACCTAGATCTCTTGGGCCTGGGCCTGTCCGTAGGCCTCCCTGGGTCAGACGCCTTAGGCTTCGGAAGAACCTTTGACTTAGGAGTCTTCTTCGGGGGTGTCGGGTACTTGGGTACCGACACCGATCTCGGCGGAACCGGTGGAGGAGGCGTAACCGGATCCGGGACCTTCGGAACCGGCAGGGGAGGCAACGGGGGAGGGGTCGGAGCCCTCGGAGGCGGACCCCTGGGTAAAGGAGGCGGAGTAGGCTTCTTCGGGGTATACACCACAGAATACGCCGTTCCCGGCGAGCCACCAACATGTCCAGACTGTGGGGAGCCCCCCACAGTCCTGGGCCTGTCCTGACGACCTCCTGACGCCGAAGACCGGTGCCCAGACATCGAATGTGGGTCCTTCGACGGTGATCGGCCCTTCGGCGTCGACCGTTCCACACTCCTCGACGTCGACCGGTGTCTATGCCTCGACGTCGACCCCGACCAGATGGATGAACCGCGGAATCTCGACGACGAGCGGTGGCGCCTCGGCGGCGACCTCGACCTCTTAGATCGCCTCGACGTCGACCTCTTAGACCGTCTCGACGTCGATCTCTTAGACCGTCTCGACGTCGACTTCCTCGGCGCCGGAGACCTCTTCCGTCTCGACGGCGACCCTGACGACGAGGATCCCCTCGACGACGATGACTTCGACGGCGAACGGCGGTGTCGCCTCGACGGCGAGCGCCGACGCCGGGTCCTCCGATGTCGTCCACTCGACGCCGACGATGAGGAAATCGACACCGGCTTCGACGGTGGCCTGAAAACGTCCCTCGACGTCGACGGGCGACGTTTTCTCAACCCAGAGCCCTGGGGAGACCGGGAACTGGCCGTGGACCTTCCTCTCGACGTCGTGGTCATAGCCACTGACCCAGACGGAGATTTAGGACGAGAGCCGGACTTCCTGCCCCTGGGGGGCCCCCCAGAGGCCTCGGCATGGGCAGAAGGAGCCCCTCCTGACCCACCTCGAGCCTTCAATCTTCTTTCTTCAAGTCCCTGAAGTCTGATTTTTCTCCTGTCCTTCAGGGTCCTTCCAGATAAGCCTCTACAGATCACACACTCCTCAGGGATGTGGGAAGAGGGAAGGCAGAGGATACAGACCTCATGGGGGTCTGATTTGGCCTTCTTCCTGGAGCACTCCGGGCATTTATCAAATAATGCAGGCATTATTTCACAACAAAAGAG
This sequence comes from Lissotriton helveticus, assembly GCF_964261635.1. Taxonomy (NCBI): domain Eukaryota; kingdom Metazoa; phylum Chordata; class Amphibia; order Caudata; family Salamandridae; genus Lissotriton; species Lissotriton helveticus. The sequence continues at coordinate 28,531,460 of NC_136057.1, read as the reverse complement.
TGCAGAAACCCAAGAAGAAAGTCACCAAAGTACTCTGAAAGCACAAATCGAATTTAGTGTAAAAAACACCAAAAAAACCCTTGAAAAGGGAGAGCTCAATGCTCCAGGGTCCTGCTTGCAGGAGCCGGAATAAAGAACTGAAACTAAGTTGGACCTGCTATGCATTCTGGGATACTGAGAGAAGGTTCTGGAAGGTTCCTTAAAGGCACAGTATCCTATTTAAGCCACATAATGGCACCCTATGGGGCTTGTCTGTCCAGGTTCTTCTCTCTATCATTCCTGAGGGATTTTGCTGTTAAGCAAGGGAAATCTGTACAGGCTTTGCTGTTTTGTGGATTTTGTGGTGGAATTTCTAGTTGAAGTACTGGACAGTGTAGCCTTTTTTGGCTGCATTATCTGTCTTTAAATTCTCTCTTAAGTGTCTATGCATTTCTGCATTTTTTGACACTGTAAGAGATTATTTTTGATTGCTCCGGGGTCCACGCACATGGGCGGGACTATTCACTAGATTATGACTATACACAGAGATCCCCTACTACAGAATTTCCAGCGCACAAACAACGGACAGCCGAGGTGGACCGGACCTTATCTGGTACTTCTTTCCACGAGATCAGCGATTCGGGTGGAAGGCAAAAAGAACTGGGTGCACGGGACCCATTGTAAACGGGTCCCTCTGCCCCTTCCATACGACCGGTGGGTCAACGAAGGAATTGCCGACTCCGAGACAGAATCCATACCTCGTTTCATCCCTTTCAGCGATGCACGTTTAAAAGAAACTGGTACCGAAAAAGAGAGTGATCATATTTTACAAGGATTTGTGCCACAGTCTATGCAGTTGGACACTACCGAACCTGAGACATTGTTTGAAGACCACACCGTGCCAGGAAAACGACGGTACAATTTAAGGTCTAAACGAAGAGACTAAATAAAAACGAACTAATGTGATTTCCCTTCCCCCAAGAACTATTTTTTTGATTTTTCAGCTCTCTCACTCTCAGGAAACTTGCTCATTTTTGATTTTCGAACCGCCATCCGGTTCTGCTGCTAGGGTCGCGGTTGAAGGCTGGGGAGTGCAACTGGGGACGTTTAGGTCAACGGTTCTGGTTGGTCCAAGGGAGTTACCCCGGACTGAACAGAGCGCACCCCCTGGCAGAACCAACCTACCACCGCGGGCAGCAACTAGAGGATGGAGTTTCCTAGGGTAAAGAGACCTACCAGACTCACAAACTTTGAAAGACAATTATGCACTGTACTGGCCAAAAGAAGGTTTTTGTTAACATGTATTTTAATGTTGTGTAGCATAACGGTGTTTTTGACTGGTTATACCCTATTCGTATTCCAAGTTACTTTTTCAAATGACACCCGGCCACAGCCTCCTCCTACTATGTCTCCACACTACTTTCACCCTCTACCTGAGCACGAGTCTGCAAGAAGACTCGAATTTGTAAATAACTCATTCATTCAACTTCTACACCAACACCAGTCCATAATGAACACATCGAACTGTTGGATATGTGGACTCATGCCGCACATGACTGATAAGGGTATCCCATACTTCATCCTGCCATTCAGCTATTATGGTTCTCTGTGGGCTTTTCAGACCATGTTCCTGTTCGCCCTAGAACCATACCCAACCCGTTCCGTTGAAAGCGATTCCAGTAACAAGGCACTAGTAGCAGGGATAAGAAATATGAGTAGAGAGTTCGACACATATCTAACGATTCCCAAAGATGAACTCACTCCATACACTCGTTGGAACGTAACTAAATATGGGGTTTACCTGAGTAAGAGCCAGACAGCAAAGAAATCCCGCCCAGTTTGGATAGTACCCAACCGAGGTCACTTATGTTTACAAGGTATTGGCAGGGATCCCAAAGCACAATTAGGAAAGAGTATATGCACGGAAACCTATGTGTTCGCTTTTCGAACTTCCCCTATACTATTAGCAGCCAAAGGCACGTATTTCGTCTGCCATGACCAAGCTCACACCTGGTTGCCCCCTGACTTCTCAGGTACATGCTTTATCGCATTTCTGCTGCCTCCCACCTACACGGCCAGAGCAGATTACCATCGGACAAGGACAGCTAGAGGTGTCGTGAGTAAAGACGACACCGCGGGTCAGGAATTCGCTGACTTCGCAAAGGGTTTTCTGCCATTTTGGGGGCCTATGGTGAACAGCAGGAATATTTGCTAGTTATCGAGGATAGTTGAATCCGCCGTGAGTACAACGGCCGGAGCTCTTGGCAACTTGACGACCGAACTTCAGTCGGATCGACTTATGACCCTTCAGAACCGAGTTGCCCTAGATATCATACTCGCCGATCGTGGTGGTGTGTGTAGAGTGATCCAATCCAGTTGTTGCATTTTCATCCCTGATAACGCACCGACAGTGTACCAGGCCATCTCTAAGTTACACGAGATATCTGGTTCCCTTCACGTAGAAAAAGGGGACTGATCCTTACTAGGGTGGTTCTGGGGACTGATCGCCACCTGGGGATGGAAAACACTGATCTTCATTGGGATGATCTTAGCACTTCTGTTTATGTTCTGCCTATGTGTACAGTGCGCTCCGGCACTATGTGGCCTCTGTGCTACCTCATGTGTACGGAAGCCTGTGTCAAGGGACGAACTAAGCAACAGAATGATGCTACAGCAGCATCTCCACGAATTCCTTCATACAGATTTAGACTCGGATTAACATGAATCATTGCCTTATATGAGGGCAAAAGGAGGGTCTGTGGTTCTGAAATTCTGGACCCTACTGTTGTCCCGGTATCGAGGCCCGATATCCGTGTCCCGAAACATCAACGTACCATGACGAATTTGGTGTCGACGAACCGATAATGATTAGGACATCATTCCTATGCATTTGCGTCATGATCGAGGCATGCTAACACCCCTAAATCGTAGTTTCCGTCCCAACCCCCAGACTCCATTTTGTAAACGGTATCCATCTTGTGTCTTGCCCTCATGATAAGTCAATTAAAGGTCGAGCTTGATCTAAAATGACACGTCCACCTTCCCTGACTTCCCCCTGACCTGTCCCAACTGACTCCCTTGCCTCCAGCCAAACCTGTTTAGGCAGCTCCTCGCCCAGTGGCCAAACCCGATAGCATCAATGTACAACATACCATAAACCATTCACCGCGCACAGATCATGTTTTCTACACACATACACACCTGTCCACGCTCCCTGTTTATGGACAGTTTTATGACTAGGAGGTGCCTTCTTTTATTGGGGCTTCACCGATATCTGATGGGAGTTCCGGGCCTGGCTAGGTAATCTATCACGAATTGGACATCTAAAATACGGGCTTGCCTACATGACTTCGCTCTTTTGTATTATTGTAGAAATATGTGTATAGCCATATCGTAAACTCAAGAATTCTTGCTTGCAGCTATTATTTTTGTATATAAGGAGAAGGCTGGTTCTGTAAAAACGAACAGTCTCCTGAGAACACATGACCCGTGTTTGTCGTGCTTCTAGGACACCTGTTACTTGGTAGCTATCAATAAAACTTGATCTCTGACTCGACTAGAAGACTCCGTGTTTCTGTGGTCCGGAACAGGGAGAACTCAGAGGTCTTCGGGTGTTATCCCCTGGCACCAAACGGGTTCCTAAAAACCCGTTACCTGAATATGTCGCTTCTCCGTGCTTTCCAAACTAACGCAGAGCGACGCAGCAAAATGACTTGCTGCACCGTGCTGCGTTACTTTGTAGTAAATCTGCCCACAAGTTTTTAATATCGACCAGCACTTACATCGACTATGCAGTATCGACACCCAACACATCACAAAGGTCAGTAGATGTGGAGTATAGAAGAGTACATCTATTCTCCATAGCTCCTTACCTTGAAGATAGGGTGGTACTCAATATTCGGAATCGATATACGTGCAGGTCGGTATTAATGACCTGGATATTTTGACACACAATTATTAAGAAGTATGCAAAAAAGTGATGGATGGAATGCTTGAATTAATCTCAGCCACTGGTAACTACTCGGGCTGCATCCGAGTCTAGTGTCATTATGCGCGCCATGTCACCTCAGTATGGACCCAGCCATATGCAATCTTGACCCTGCTCCAATAGGAACGGTTCAGACCGAAGTGCCAGGCCAGGACCTCCCTGAACCGGATGACAAGCAATCCAAGACACAATTAATAAGGGCCTCATGAGATGCAATGAAGCCACTCCACAGCACAGGAAATCTAGGCCTGTTAGCAACAGCAACTAGTTGATGCTCATTTTGCAGCTTAGAAATATGGTCACAGTTTCAGCACCTTCATTTCAATTTAAAGCCTGATTACTAGTTAGGACCAGTACTTAATTTGAGTCGGTGGTTTCCAGTGCTCGGCACCTGCACTTAGTTGTTAAGACCAACACTTTTGACAGTCTGTCACATGGTGGCGCTGTTTGTTTTATTTAGAGATTCCTATGGCTTTGAGGGCCTATAATAGTCTCAATTGTTACACTTGTAGCAGTGTGATGGTTAGTAGTTGTGTAGGTGCTGTCATTGGAAGCGCTGGCAGCGGCAATGAGCGGTGCAAGCACACGTGGCCTCCTGACAAGAGCCCCGGCACTTTTTAGCAAATTAAGGCTGGTAGGGTAACACAATTTTCATAATATCGGTGCTATCACAACATGTTTGACCATTTCGAAAATGAGGATTTATGCTCATAGTCGATATTGAAATAAATAAATACCAGTATTTGTAAAGCGTGCAGCGACCTCCGAAGTGGTGTCAAGGTGCTGGGGGCCCTCGGGAAGATTAAGCCAGGTATTGCCCGGAGTCACATGGTGTTGGGCTAACCTGCCGCCGGCACCGGGGATCAAACTGTGAACCCCATAGTCCGAAGTTAGGCACCCCGGCCGCTGACCCACACCTCTTCCACTCTTACGCTGTGTTTAGTTCTGTTTTCAAGGGCCTTTCTTTTTCAGTGGTTTTGTGCCACAGTCCCAGTTGTTCTTGCATTTCTAGAGTGCTTTGCATGAATACCAGTTACATTACTCAAGGACACTCATTTTTGTGTTTTTTTTGGTATATTATTGGAAGAGAACGCACATGGTGTTGGGACCAATAAGTTTTTCTTTTCTAAAAACAAACCTCTGCTTTGTTGGTTCATACAGACCTACAGAGTTCACAGCAGTGTCAGCGGTGAACTCTAAATGTGGTTGGTAGCGTAAAGGCAGAGTGGCAGAAGTAATGTCCTCCACCACCCCGATTGCCTTTACTCCATCCACAAAAGTTGAAATCAGGCCCTAAGATTTTTATTTCTTGACCTTTAGCATTAGAGCCAAACCTACCTTTAAAACCCTTCATCAAACCCGCTGTATGAATCCCTAGGAACTATCTCAGTGTGGTTGTTATTTCCACCCTCTTTCTCCTCTCCTGGAGTCCTTCACAAGTAATAAGCCTGCAACTTCTCTTTACTGGGAACCATTGGCCCCATTGGATCACTTGACTCTCTCAAGGGAGCAAACTAGAGAAGCCCAAGGCCTACTCAGGGGAGGTGGTGTTGGCTGGTACCCCCAGCTCACTGCTACACAACAGCAAGTAAATCATTGTCCAGTCGGTGCTTTGTCTTATAAAGTGAAAAGTACTTTATTACACACATACTACTAAATACTGCACATTAATTTACAAATATCTACAAACAGACAGTTGAAAATACCTTTGGTGACACTAACAGATCAATTGGCACCCTAGCAAGCCATGACCATATAAACATAGACACAATATCGTAGGGTGCAATTGTAAAAGTCTGGCCTACTGGTTTGTCAGGTTATCACCACAACTACAAAAATAAACCACATTACCAGATTACTCTGATGGTACCATCTCACAATGACTTTCATTAATATTAATTAGACCCACTGGGCCCCATTCACAGAATGAATTTAAGACTCAATCCTAAACTTACTACTATTTTGGTACTCACAGAATGCACTTACTACTTTTGGCATTCACATAATGAACTTACTACTTTTGGTATTCACAGAAGTTAGGATTTTGTCTTAAGTTTGTCTTAAGACAAACTTAAGACAGACTTAAGACAGACTTAAGACAAAATCCTAACTTCTGTGAATGCCAAAAGTAGTAAGTGCATTCTGTGAATACCAAAATAGTAGTAAGTTAAGGATTGAGTCTTAAGTTCATTCTGTGAATCGAGCCCACTGTTCCTGTGAACACTTGAATAAAACATTGCTAATTCAATCACACACGGACATTAGTCCTTTCTCTATTTTTACACTGCTGCCACTTCCACTTTAGGACCAACCAACAGAGTGCCCTACACTCCATAGCCTCTGTGCAAAAGGGGTGCTTAAAAACACAGGGCAGGATTTAATCGCTGGGAGACTGATGGAAGCTTTTCAGGAAACATCTAGGGGGCTGCTCTACTCCTGGCAACCCCCCAGAACACTTGCCACCATCATTGGTAGTACCCCTGTTCTTCATCATAAAGATAAAAAAGGCACATTTCTCAGCCCTCATGAGGACTGATGGGGTGTTCTCTCACCCAGGTGCTTAAATGAATGAATGATGAGCGCCTCGAGCTTTATTACATGTTCACGTAAAATAGAAACAGGAGTCGTTGCAGAATCAGGTATGACTCCCCATGCCGCATATAAGCGTTGAGAATCTCTGATCACATGACCAGAAATATAATAGCATTGTATCTTCAGCGCAATAGATAGTAGATTCTGATCTCAAATTAATGTGGGAGGATCCGATTGGTTGGAACTTGCGTAGGGCTTAAATTCTGCAGAACTCAGCTAAGGAGAACTACCCGAACTTGGGAAAGTAGAGGGTAAGAGGGGTCAGAGAGGTGGTGAGGGGAACTAGGATCCAGTGAGTCTGCAGTGAAGACAGGAGGGTTCTTGTACATTTTGCCTCATGTAGGGAAGTCCAGGGGGGGAGCTATCCATTGTGGTAGGGGTCTGTATGGGGCCATCTCCCACTGGCCCTTCTGGACCCTCCTTGGAGGTCCCCTGTACCATTGGTGAGGACTGCTGGTCAGGGCCATCAGCTGGCGAGAGGGATTCATCAAAGGTCCGGTGTCCAGTCAACCTAGCCAACAGTACGTCACAGATATGTGCTATTGGTCGGGGTGCAGGCCCTTCACCTCCTCCTGACAGAGGGCCATTCCTTCTGCTTCCGCCCATCACCTGAAGGTGCCCTCCCACTAGGGAGTCATGGACGGGGGTGAGGGGCTCTTCCAATTCATCATGATGGAGCGTTTAGCTAGGGTAAGGGCCATGTCTAAGAAACAAAACACTGTCTTGTGTTTCTTGGGGCGTCTAAGGATTCCTAGGGCACAGACCTCCTAGGTGTCGATTATGGTTAGCCCTCTGGCCCTGTCCAGGTAGCATAAGATGCCCTCCCAGAATGGATGACGCTGATACAGTCCCACAATATATGGCGTAGGTGTGCAGCTAGGGTGTTACATCTGTTGCAATTATCCCAAGATCCTGGAAAGATTCTTGAGATCCATTGCGGAGAAAGATAGGCTCTATGGAATATGTAAAATTGGCTCAACTGGTGGCCAGAAACCTTCGGGTAGGCTCGTGCCCTGCCCTCTCCTTCTCATGAAGGGCGCTACCAAAATCGGTCTCCTATGTATCTCTCAGCTTATGTAGTGAGACCTGTGTCTGTGCCGCAAGGGCTCCGGCCAATCAACTGATCAGCCTATGGCCATCCTCGAGAGTATATGGAGTGTGGAGCAGTGTGTGGACAGCTGTTTCTGAGTCCTGGAGTCCCCCGAGGTCTCTGAGTGCCCCAGTGAGCACCGCATAAGGCTGTACTGGAATATCAGGGCTTCGAAGAACAGGAGCTGTCCATTTTGGAAAAGATCTCCCACTATGTCTAAGACCCCCCGTGTCCAGGTTCTCAGTCTGCCACTGGTGGAATGGCCACTGCGGGTTCTCAGGCCCACCAGGGAGGTAGCCAGTGTATAAGAAGCCTGTGGGTGAGTGAGTTGTGAGGCTTTACTTAGGTATCTCCAAGCCACCTGCAGGAGGCATGGGGAATGGAGCCACCAACTTGTGTTGTGTAGCGCGAGAGATTAAGGGGTGAACTGTGCTGGTGTCTGTCAAATAAGGTCCTGCCAGCCAATATGCGACCCATTGCAGTTGGGCCGCCAGATAATAATGCTCGAAGTTAAGCGCTCCTAGTCCTCCAGTATCTGGGAGATGTTGCTACTTCGGCAGGGCAATTTGTCTCCTCGAGAAATACCAAATAAATTCTGCCAGGTGGGTGTGAAGGTTCCGGAAGAATGAACAGGGGAGCATGACCGGGGGCTTTACAAAATAGTAGGGAAGACGTGGGAGCATCCCCATTTTAGAGACTGCTATCCTACCCATGACAGGCAGCGACAACAACCTCCAAAATAAGGCCTAGGAGTAAAGGGTCATCACTGCCAACATCAGATAAGCGTCTAGCAGATCAGGGGTATAGTGAAATATCCAGATTCCCAGATATCTGAAACAAGTGGGTTGCCAATGAAACGGTCCCATTCCAATGTCCAGTTGTTATGGTCTTGCGTCGAGGGAGAATATGAACATAGATGACTTTTGCCAGCTTGCCCGTAGGCCTGAAAGAGCCCAGAACTCAGCTAGGAGGTGTGCAATGGAGGGGCAATTCCGTGAGATGCCCGAAGCTAAAAAGTCCATTGCCCGCATAACGCAATATTTTTTGGGCTGTATCTGGAAAAGGTATGTCCCAGTCACCGCCTAGCTGTAGAGCTCAAGCCACCAGGGGCTCCATTGTCAACGTGAGAAGAGAGGGGGGGCAGGGGGCATCACTGCCCCCTCCCCCTGCCTACTGGGATGGGGGTCAGATAATTGCTTCCCATAGCACACCCTGATTGTCGGATTTGTGTAGAGGAGGTGGATAATCCAGATAAGGTAGTCAATCAATCAATCAATCAATCAATCAATCAGAGCACTTGTAAAGCTCGCTACTTACCCGTGAGGGTCTCAAGGCGCTGAGGGGACGGGGAGGGTGCCGCTCCTGTTCGAAGAGCCAGGTCTTGAGGAGTCTTCTGAATGCGAGTAGGTCTTGGGTCTGTCGTATATGGGTAGGGAGGGTGTTCCAGGTCTTTGCGGCGAGGTAGGAGAAGGATCAGCCTCATGAGGTAGTGCGATGGATTCGGGGGACAGCGGCGGGGGCAAGGCTGGAAGACCGGAGCTGGCGGGTGGGGGTGTGGAATCTGATACTGTTGTTGAAGTAGGCTGGTCCGGCGTTGTGGAGTGCTTTGTGTGCGTGGGTGAGGAGCTTGAAGGTGATCCTCTTGTCGACGGGGAGCCAGTGTAGGTCTCTCAGGTAGGGGGTTATGTGGCTGCGGCGGGGGACGTTAACGATCAGTCGGACGGAGGCGTTTTTGGCTGAGATTCCTGTGTAGAGTGCGTTGCCGTAGTCCAGTCTGCTACTGACGAGGGCCTGTGTCACAGTTCTTCTCGTTTTGGTCGGGATCCACTTGTAGATCCTGCAGAGCATGCGGAGGGTGTTGTAGCAGCAGGAGGAGACGGCGTTGACCTGTTTCGACATGGAGAAGGAGGATTCGAGGATGAAGCCTAGGTTGCATGCATGGTTGGTGGGTGTTGGTGCAGTTCCCATTGTGGTCGGCCACCAGGAGTCGTCCCAGGCTGAGGGGGTGGGTCCGAGGATGAGGACCTCTGTCTTGTCCGAGTTCAGCTTCAGCCGGCTGTTCCTCATCCAGTCGGCGATGGCCTTCATTCCGTTGTGGAGGTTGGTTAGGCGATGAGTGGGTCCTTGGTGAAGGAGAGGATGAGTTGGGTGGCGTTGAAGTAGGAGATGATGTTTATTTATTTATTTATTTTTGATATTTATAGAGCGTGAACAAATGCCCGTGGGCGTCTCGGCGTTATAGACTTAGTGCGTGACTCTAGGGAGCATGACAGAGCCAGTCCATTGTTAGTTCATGCTGTTCATGTTGAGGTTGTGGTGGCGGTCCACTTGTGCGAAGCTGAGGGATGAGCCCTGGGGGACGCCGCAGATGATGTTGGTGGCTTCGGAACAGAAGGGTGGGAGGCGGACTCTCTGGGTTCTGCCGGAGAGGAAGGACGTGGTCCATTCCAGGGTTTTTTCGTGGATTCCGGCTTCTAGGAGGCGTGTTTTTAGAGTGCGATGGCAGACCGTGACGAAGGCAGCCGACAGGTCCAGGAGGATGAGGGCTGATGTTTCGCCATTGTCTAGTTGGCGTCTGATGTCGTCTGTGGCGGCAACGAGGGCTGTCTCGGTGCTGTGGTTGCATCTGAATCCGGATTGGGATGGGTCTAAGATGTTGTTGTCTTCCAGGTGGCGGGTCAGTTGCATGTTGACGATTTTCTCTACGACCTTTGCCCGGAACGGGAGCAGGGAGATGGGCCGGAAGTTCTTGAGGTCCTTGGGGTCCGCTTTGGGCTTCTTGAGGAGGGCGTTGATTTGGCGTGCTTCCAGCTTTCCGGGAATGTCGCTGTTTCAAAGGAGATGTTGATGACCTTCCGTAGTTGGGGAGCAATGGCTGCGTCTGCTTTGTTGAACACGTGGTGTGGGCAGGTGTCTGACGGGGATCGGGGGTAAAGCCTTGTTCTGAAGAACTCTAGTATGCTAAAGAGGAACTCCCAGTAGAGAAAGTCAAATGCTTTGTGTAGATACAGGAATAAAGCCATTGCCCCGGGCCAAACCTACCATGCAGCCTCTATAGTTCTGTATAGGCCGCAAAGTTTAAGAGATAGATTTCTGCTTGGGACTAACCCATTTTGACCTTCGTGAATCAGCAGCGGGAGTACCTGCTGAATACGGGTAGCTAGGATCTTGCAGAGGATTTCATAATCCATATTTAGAATGGCTGTTGGGTGATTGCAGGCCATATCGGTCATGGCTTTTCCCTGTTTCGGCAAGGATACCAATGAAGCCTCACGGAGCCCTTCCCAATGACAATCTTGTAAAGTTTCATCAGTTTGGGAACTGGGACACCAGTGAAGGTCTTGAGATCTACAGTAGGTTGTCTGCTGTCTGTGGAGTCATACAGGAAGGGGGTGGAAGGGTCGTTGAAGGGGATGAGGTCGAAGAGCCAGCATCAGAGTCCACCGATGTGGAGCGGGACGAGACACTGGTGGGGGGGGAGAGGGGGATGTACTGGAAGGCAGCTGATTATCCAGAGCCACCTGGCAAACACTCCAGACTTGATCTGGGGGTCCTGCACCCACTCTCCTGGAGCTCCATTTTCAGCCCCTCAATAATGCTGCCTGACCCCCCCTTCCTGACAATGGCCTGCTCGCAGAAGGAGTCATGGTCTCCAATCAGTCCAAAGCATCTGAAGCAGCTGTGAAGCAGTGGGTGTTGTAGTCTACATTTACTTTCAGGTTGGCTGAATAGAGAAGGGCATACCTGATTCCCCGCTCGCCAGCCGTCGCTTAACCCCAAGAAAGAAAGCTCGATGTCTCTGTAGTGCCAAAGTGTAACCTGGGAAGATAAAGATCCTTTGGTTATCCTGCAGAAGGGAGTCTGAGCGTATTGCCATTTTAAGGATTGCATCACAGTCTTTAAAGGGGAGGATGTTCACTACTATCGGGTGGGGGCGCGCCCTTTCCGAAGGATGCTTTCCAGCACTCTGTGGGCTTTTTCTTTTGAAAGGAATGGGGTAAGATCTTGGGGGTTAGTAGGTTCTTAAACCGGTCCCTAGATAGTCAACTATATTAGGACCTTCACTTCTCTCAGGCAGTCCCACTATGCGGATGTTACTGCAGTGGACGCATCCCTCAGCATTGATCTGCTCGGGGAAGTCATTGAACTGCTAACGGAGGTCTGAGGTGGCGGGTTGTAATTCAGCGTAAAACCAGCTCAGAGCCCATTATCCAGCTGTACAGCAGCAGCTTATCATAAAAGGCGAACACTGGCGGTTAGCAAACCCAGTCCATTTCCACAGAATTTACTGTGACTGAGACTTAGGGCCTCATTACGATGTCGGGTGGAAACTTTCTGCCCAACACTGTATGGAACTCACAGTAGGTGGTTCCGCCCGAACGATTATGATGCGACCGAACACTGTTCAGTCAAGATCCCATTGTTCCCTATGGGAGCCTATATTCTGCCCGACAACACAGGCTCCTATGGGGAAAGGATGTGTGTCTGTAAAATCCTGCACCCTATCGCAGGCACCCCATTGTGCCTATCACACAGTGCAGGGCTTTACAGGGGGGTCCCTTAGGTACCCCCTAATCCCCCAACCGGAGGCTGCAGGATGAACGGGTCCTGCTAGGGGCCCCCAAAGTCACTTTCCAACAGTCTTTTCATGTCAGACAGGCAGTCTTGAAAAGGCTGTTGTAAATCGACATCATATTTGGTCAGAACCGATTTGGGATGATCCCGCGGTTTACTTTCTGACTGTGAACATCGTAATCAGTTGGGCGGATTGTAAGTCCACCGAGTAGGTCGGAGAGGTTCCTATGCGGTTTAGGGAATTCCAACTGTCGGACAGAGGCTTTCCCCCCAACATCGTAATGAGGCCCTTAGTTAGTGAGACTCACTAACAGTAAAAGTCCAAAACTGGTTAGTCAATAATTGAATAATCCAGCCAAGCCCCTCTCTCAGTACGGATGTATGACGTTTCAACGCATGCTTTTACAACGCATGTCATTACGACGCAGGTTTTACAACGCAAGTCGTTACAACGACTTGCGTTGGGGGGTGCTGGATAGTGAATAGTTTAATTTACTATTCCAACTCCAGTCCCCGTGGATAGTAGGGAAGGTGTTGGATAGTAAATTAAACTATTCCCTATCCTAGAGCGCCCCCCAGCGCAATGCGTTGTAAATGTAAATGTACAGGAATTTATATAGCGCAAATCACCAAGCGGTTTCTAAGCGCTTGCTTAGGGAACCCGTCCTGGTATTCCCCTGTGAGATAACCCCGGCAGGGTATCCGCAAGGTGAAAGCCAGGCATCCCACCGCGAGGGGCCGTTGTGGAGATTAAGCAAGCTATTGCCCAGAGTCGCAGAGTGTGAACCCGTGAATCGAGTAGGCACCGGAGCGAGAATTGTCGAGTCCATGGACATTTTAGGACTCAAGACCCCGCCGAGCCGGGAATTGAACCCTGGTCCCGGGCTGACCTCTGCTTCCAGGTCTGCCTCCTCTAACCAGTGAGCCACACTTCACACTTGTAATAACATGCGTTGTAAAAGTTGTGTCGTAATGGGAGTGCGTTGTAAAAGTTGCGTTGTAAAGGATGGTCCCCCTCAGTACTGGTTCTTAAAGTCCTTTATCTGATGATCCCATATGGTGTAGCAACAACTATGCTGTCAAGCCAGACCTAAATATACTGTTTGCATGTCTAAGCTGAATATACATTAGCAAATAGCTTTTAGAATCTGGGCCTTATGAAGCCCACCTGTCTGATTACTGTCACAACAGACATACTTTGTTAGATGTAGTCTATAGCACATTTCCATATGAAGTATAAATACTTGAAGTACAGCGGATTTTCATTAAAACCACTAGAAATCAATAGTTGCCTAATTATTTTCTGCTAAATCATCCTTCAGTTGTTTGTGTAAATATCTAACTCACATGAATACAGATTTTATGAGCTTTGCCCTTAACAGGTTTAGGGGATAACGATTATGTATTTTTTCAATGTACAGCGGTGGGATTTTTCAGTGGTCTGGTCTGCTGCCTGTGTTTGTGGACTTAAGCAGGATTGCTTATCATAACAAACAATGATCCATTCATTGATAAAGGACATACAGCCAGATTCATCAACGGGAATTCGGCTCGCAAAGGGCCAGATTCTGAGAATCTGGCCCTTTGCGAGCGCAATTTTTGCATTTGGGATTCATCATCCCAAATGCAAAAATCGCAAATTGCGAAATCGCTAAATTGCGAGGAATTGCATTTAAGGAATCTCAATTTGAGATTCCTTAAATGCAATTCATGAATCATTTTAGTATTGCGAAATCGCAATTTGCGGCCACTATTTACCGCGAAGTCAGACTTCGTGGTAAATAGCGAAAACTTAGAAAAATGCACTTTAGTGCATTTTTAGGTCGAGCTGGCGTTGGAGCGCGAAGCGCTCCCGCCAGCGAGACTATAGTCACCTTCCTCCCTGTCAAGGGAGTAACAGCTGTGAACGAGCCCGATACAGACCTGGGCACGAGCCGACCCAGGTCTGTGAACGCGCTTCAAGGTTGAGCAGCTTGTGCACGTTTGTTGGACGTCAGGCGCTGCAAGCCCGCCAGACCAATTATCCCAGCATGAAACTCTACTTCCTGAGGGCCACAAGACCAATTATCCCAGCAGGAGTCTCCACTTCCTCAGGCGCCGCAACAATTATCACAGCATGAGACCCACTTATCACAGCATGTCAACAGGCTGCTGGAGCACTCAACTATAATTAATGTGCAGTTGAGTGCTCCAGCAGCGTGGGGCGGCTCTCTGCATGCTGTGATAATTATCACTTTGGGGCCTCATGCTGTGATAATTAGGGCGGCATGCTCTATTTGCAGCACTGAACATTTTCAAAGAAGGCGAAGCAGCGACATTCATTGGAGACACTCACCCTCACGCCCTCACCCCCTCACCCCTCACACACCTCACCCTCACACACCTCCTCACCTCACACCCTCACCTTCACACCCCCTCACATACACTCACATACCCTTACCAGCACAGCAAAACACAACACAGCACAGCACAGCAAAACACAACACAACACAGCACAGCAAAACACAACACAGCACAGCACAGCACAGCAAAACACAGCACAGCAAAACACAACACAGCACAGCACAGCAAAACACAACACAGCACAGCACAGCACAACACAGCACAGCACAGCACAACACAGCACAGCACAGCAAAACACAGCACAGCAAAACACAACACAGCACAGCACAGCACAGCACAGCAAAACACAACACAGCACAGCAAAACACAGCACAACACAACACAACACAGCACAGCAAAACACCGCACAGCACAGCACAACAAAACACAGCACAGCAAAACACAACACAACCCTCACGCCCTCACCCCCTCACCCCTCACACACCTCCTCACCCTCACACCCTCACCTTCAAACCCCCTCACACACACCCTCACATGCCCTTACCAGCACAGCAAAACACAACACAGCACAGCAAAACACAGCACAGCACAGCAAAACACAACACAGCACAGCAAAACACAACACAGCACAGCAAAACACAACACAACACAACACAGCACAGCACGGCAAAACACAACACAGCACAGCAAAAGACAGCACAGCACAGCAAAACACAACACAGCACAGCACAGCAAAACACAACACAGCACAGCACAGCAAAACACAGCACAGCACAGCAAAACACAGCACAGCACAACACAACACAGCACAGCAAAACACAACACAACACAGCACAACACAGCAAAACACAGCACAGGACAGCACAGCACAGCACAGCAAAACACAGCAAAGCACAGCACAGCAAAACACAGCAAAACACAGCACAGCAAAACACAGCACAGCAAAACACAGCACAGCACAGCACAACACAACACAGCACAGCACAGCACAACACAGCACAGCACAGCACAACACAGCACAGCAAAGCACAGCACAGCAAAACACAGCACAGCACAACACAGCAAAACACAGCAAAACACAGCACAGCAAAGCAAAGCACAGCACAGCAAAACACAGCACAGCATAGCAAAACACAGCACAGCACAGCAAAACACAGCACATCAAAACACAGCACAGCAAAACACAGCACAGCACAGCAAAGCACAGCACAGCAAAACACAGCACAGCACAGCAAAACACAGCACAGCACAGCAAAACACAGCAAAGCAAAGCACAGCACAGCAAAACACAGCACAGCAAAACACAGCACAGCAAAACACAGCACAGCACAGCAAAACACAGCACAGCACAGCAAAACAGCACAGCAAAACACAGCACAGCACAGCAAAACACAGCACAGCAAAACACAGCACAGAAAAACACAGCACAGAAAAACACAGCACAGCACAGCAAAACACAGCACAGCAAAACACAGCACAGCAAAACACAGCACAGCACAGCAAAACACAGCACAGCAAAACACAGCACAGCAAAACACAGCAGAGCAAAACACAGCACAGCAAAACACAGGAAAACACAGCAGCACAGCAAAACACAGCACAGCACAGCACAGCAAAACAGCACAGCAAAACACAGCACAGCAAAACACAGCACAGCAAAACACAGCAAAACACAGCACAGCACAGCAAAGCACAGCACAGCAAAACACAGCACAGCACAGCAAAACACAGCACAGCAAAACACAGCACAGCACAGCTAAACACAGCACAGCACAGCAAAGCACAGCAAAACACAGCACAGCAAAGCACAGCACAACACAGCACAGCAAAACACAGCACAGCAAAACACAGCACAGCAAAACACAGCACAGCAAAACACAGCACAGCAAAACACAGCACAGCACAACCAAGCACAGCACAACCAAGCACAGCACAAACAAGCACAGCACAAACAAGCACAGCACAACCAAGCACAGCACAACCAAGCACAGCACAACCAAGCACAGCACAACCAAGCACAGCACAACCAAGCACAGCACAACCAAGCACAGCACAACCAAGCACAGCACAACCAAGCACAGCATAACCAAGCACAGCATAACCAAGCACAGCATAACCAAGCACAGCATAACCAAGCACAGCATAACCAAGCATAGCGTAATAAAGCACAACAAAACATAGCATAACAAAAAATAGCATAACAAAAAATAGCATAACAAAAAATAGCATAACAAAACACAAAAAAACATAGCATAGCATAACAAAACATAGCATAGCATAACAAAACACAACATAGCATAACAAAACATAGCCTAACAAAACATGGCATAACAAAACATGGCATAACAAAACATGGCATAGCAAAACATATAATAGCATAGCAAAACATAGCATATCAAACACAACAAAACATAGCATAGCAAAACAAAGCACAGCATAGCAAAACATAGCATAGCATAACAAAGCATAACAAAGCATAGCATAACAAAACATAGCATAGCATAACAAAACATAGCATAACAAAACAGCATAACAAAACATAGCATAACAAAACATAGCATAGCAAAGTATAGCAAAACAAAGCATAGCATAGCAAAACACAACACAACATAGCATAGCATAACAAAGCATAGCATAACAAACACAACAAAGCATTGCATAGCATAACAAAACAAAGCATAGGATATCAAAAAAACATAGCATAGCATAACAAAACAAAGCATAGAATAGCAAAACAAAACATTGCATAGCATAACAAAACATAGCATAACATAACAAAACATAGCATAGCATAACAAAACACAACATATCATAGCCTAGCAAAACATAGCATACCAAACACAACAAAACATAGCATAACAAAACAGAAAAACAAAGTATAACACACACAACCACACACACACAACCACACACACACAACCATGCACACATAACCACAACCACACACACAACCACACACACAACTATCTATCTATCGCCCTCACTCTATCTGTCTATCGATCTATCGCCCTCCCTCTATCTGTCTATCGATCTATCGCCCTCACTCTATCTGTCTATCGATCTATCGCCCTCACTCTGTCTATCTATCGCCCTCACTCTATCTATCGGCCTCAGTCTATCTATCTAATCGCCCTCACTCTGTCTATCTATCGCCTTCACTCTATCTTATCGCCCTCACTCTATCGCCCTCACTCTATCTATCGCCCTCACTCTATCTATCGCCCTCACTCTATCTATCTAATCGCCCTCACTCTATCTATCTAATCGCCCTCACTCTATCTATCTATCAATCTATCTATCGCCCTCACTCTATCTATATATCAATCTATCTATCGCCCTCACTCTATCTATCTATCAATCTATCTATCGCCCTCACTCTATCTATCGCCCTCACGCTATCTATCTATCGCCCTCACTCTATCGATCTATCGCCCTCACTCTATCTATCGCCCTCACTCCTATCTGTCTATCTTTCTATCTCGCTCACTCAATCTCTCTATCGCCCTCTATCTATCGCCCTCCCTCTATCTATCTATCGCCCTCTCTCTATCTATCTATCCCACTCACTCTATCTATCGCATCACCACAGCATCACTAAGGGGCACAACAACATCACTATGCGCTACCACAGGATCATTGAATGCCACAGCATCACTAGTCGCCACCACAACATCTCTCAGCCCCACCACAGCATCAATCTGTGCAACCATTTACCAACAACTGGGTCAAATATGATCTCTCAATGTTTCAAGCTTTATTACAACTGTCACAAAAAGAGGTTAGTATTTCACTTCTGTTCTTGGATTTTCGTCACAATAAAATACACTGAACATATTCTTCACAAAAGTTATTTACAAAAGTTTAAGCTATTGCCATTATAAATTACAATAACTTTTATTTAAGTATTAATTATTAAAAAAATTCAAAGCCATTGTTATTTGTAATATCAATACATCTAAGTCACGTGAATACAACACATATTGCATTACAAATGCTATAGGTGTCACAAGTTATAACTATTGGCATTGTAAATGACAAAGCTATTATTTTAGCTATTTTCAAAACCAACACATGTATAAAAAATGTGTCATTTACAATACCAATAGCTCAAACTTTCCTAATGCGAGACCTTATGCATTGCAAATGCTTGTTCTAAGTTGTATGTTACACACACACATGTCCTTTGGACATGTGTGTGCGCAACATCAGTCTACATTTTCATTTCAGGGGTGCTACAGGGTGTCCTTTGGACACCCCTGGCACCCTTGAAATCGCTTCCTTATTTGCGATCACTTTGGCCCATAGGAATGAATGGGGAGTCATTCCTTATTTGCGATTAGCAATTAGCTAATCGCAAATAAGGAAGCTGTAGAAATCGCATTTATTTGTGCGATTTCTACATGAATCCCGATTTGCGAGTCCTTAATAGCGATTCCTTAATAATCGCTATTAAGGACTCGCAAATCGGGACATTGATGAATCTGGGGGATAGATATTACCATTGGTTCCCACAAAGGGTAAGCGTGTGGTGGCAGGAGGCTCAGTGAGGCGGAAGACCACACTATCACTATAGGCTTATATCTGCATGAGGGCTGTCTCCTATGGCTCTGGGTGATGCAAAGCTCTAACTGTTATGTGGTCTGGGCCCTGGAACTGGGGGATTATACTGCTGGTTACCTGTGAAGAACCAGTTCTGCTTCGCTATCGGCCGCGTGACCCTAGTGTGCATCCTTTGCTTTGTACCAGTTCAAGACAAAACCAGGCAACATCAGCCACTGATTGATCAATCACTATAACTAGGTTGACGCTGCACAAGTACCTTAAGTGAATACAAGTTATCTGCCAGTTTTTGGCGATGAGACGTCTCCTGGATTTAAATGCTCTCCAGAGAAAACAGACCCCAATGGATCACTTTTTGGTGATCCGCTAAGATCCGGCACCTGAAGATGCTCCTCTTATTGTCTCTCTCCCTTCCTCCTTCTTCCACATGAGCAGAATCTAGCGATGGCTAGTTGTGTTAAGTGGCATAAACAAATGTAAAGATTCACTCATTACCTCATTCATCCATTCCTTCACATTCAGCTGGTTTTGAGTTCTATGATGACGGTGAATGAAGAACCATCACAGTAACACACCTGTTGTCTCTTGCTTACAGCCTATGATTATCATGCAGAGCAGCCCGGTACAAGATGCAGTAGTCCCTTCAGCACCGTTGACAGGAATGCCAGGGGCACAAGCACCCATGCCCTAGTAGTTACCAACAATGGTGCCCTCAACCTAGCCCACCAGGTACCTTCTGAAATCAGCGTACCCTTTGATGTGGAACCCAGCCAGTATCAACAGCTGCAGCCCAGAGGAATACTCATGCAACGGATGGTTCCAGCAAGTTTACTACTAGTAAAGCACCACTGTGGCACCTAAGAAGTGACATTGAAGCAGGGACAACTGGTTCCCATGGATCCTATAGCTAAGTGTTGGCAGGCCTTTTGCTAAACTAAATATTGGACAGGACTAAGAGAGACGTGAGCATGAGCATCCAACGTTGAGTAGAACCAACTGTAAAGACTTATGATGCGACTGCAATAGCCAGTAGGGAATAAATTGTCAATAAATACAAATCATTAAAGATTCTTTGCATTTTTTTGGTAGCCCATCTGGTGGTTGTGGTGGTGACAAGGAAGCGGAGTGAATGTTTAATGGTGAGTGGGGCAGAGCAAGTGGGAATACACTGTTTGGGGAGTTATGTTTGGTTCACAGTGGTCAGTGGGTTTTTGACCAAAATATAGAATTAAAAATATTGTGGGTGACAAATATTGTTGCCAGAGTATTCTGCTGTCAAGAAATGTATTAATACCAAAAAGGGGTATGGCTCTAATCAGTAAGGCTGAGCCCTATATACTAATCAACCAGAAAAAATGCCAGTACTGATACCTTAATCAAAACAACAATTTCTCAAGAATGCATAGACCACAACACAATGCATCTGAATGCTCATTAGTAGCTATTTATTCAAATGTACTCATTTTTAAATCTCCAAAAGTTTAATACTTTGGATATCAAATTCTGTACAAACAATGGGGATGGACACAAGGGATAGTAAAGGAAATTCACCCATATACATTCATTCTCACCAACTCACTCGTTTCACAATACACCTGACACATTCAACCTGCTGGGTGCTAAAACAAACGGGGGAGATTCAATACACCACTTGAGTAGCACCAGGACTGCCAACACGTACTATTTACACAGTTGGTTTTTCCTAAATACACCCTACACAGCTCCGTTTGACTGTACAATTATTCAAACTAATCACAACGATTAGGTGTAACACTGCCACAATAAATTAGCAAAAGAACAAGTTGGCAGAACCGATGGTCTACGCGTTTCAAATCCCTTTAATTCTTGGGATTCTCCTCAGGACCCAAAACAATTAGTTCACAGAGACGAGAAGTTTTCTTTTCAAATGTCGTTTCAAAAACTCTGCAACACCTCTATATGTGTCCCACAGTGTCCCTCTATGGCTGCTTTCTTTCATTGAAAGGACCCACTATCCACCGATGTGGGCAGCAGTTACCTCCTAACGCCAGCCGGCGCGGAGAAGCCTAATTTCCTTCCTACTCCAAATTGAAAGTTATCAGCTATTAAATGTAATAAGTTAACCCAATGTTACCCTATCGGAGAGGTAGGTCTTGCTGTAGTAAAAAACGAATTCAGGAGTTCTTTCACTACCAGGACATGTACACTTAAAAATACATGTCCATCTTTTTAAACACAGTGCACCCTCCCCTCTGGGCTGGTTAGAGCCTCCCCTAAGAGGGACTTATATGTATTAATGGGGAAGGTTGTGCTGCATAGTACCACTTTACCAGGGACTTACAAATAAATTCAATGTACTAATTTGGTCTAAGCCAATCCTACCATGTTTAAAGGAGACCGCACAAGCACTTTAGTGTCGATTAACAGTAGTAAAGTGTGCAGAGTCATAAAAGAACCAAAAAACGGGTTCCGAAAACAGGACGGTGAAGGTAAAAGTCTGGGGATGATCCTGCAGAAGGAGCCAAGTCCAACAACCTTCAAAGATGTCAGGAATATTTCCAAGATTAACAATTTTGTTGTTCATATTTTTCCAGAAGGCTGTATCATCAGTTGTTTGTGCAGATAGATTTATTCGATTTCGAACAATATCACAAATGTTTATTTTAACATGAATAAATCTACCTTTGGCTTCTTTGAGTGTCTACAACTACACCATCCTTGCGTCCTAGAGCTTGGGAAGACACAACATTACCAATCGAACCTTTATTCACTGTTGACAGGATTTTTCCATTTACATGGTTTCTTAGAGAATTATTCTATCAGCCTTATGATAGTGTAAAGAATCAATACCTTGATGAAGCCATATTAGTTCGATTTAGTTGACCACCACGAGATATAGGTGAATATTAAATATTTGACATCCAAATATGCCCACAATAAAAAAAAACGAACTAAATAGAAATGGTTCCATAGAGATACCACTTGAAAAAGGAATGTTGAAGTACAGAGGTAAGAAATAAGTAGATTATGGTACCTATAATAAAGATGTGTACAGCATTTATATTCAGGGGATTAATTGCTCAAACACACTTTAACTACATAACTTGGGAACTGAAAATTATAAGAGACTGCTACTGTGAAGATACATTTTATTTCCTTCCACCGTTACCAATCAAATTGCTCTAATTGCTTTTGGAATCAAAATCTAATGATGATGGCACAAAACTTTAAAAATAATTTGTCTGGGTTTGGATTGGTTAGGTTTACGATGAGAAGGCACTCAGTGAACCGTCTTTATTTCAAATTTCTCCATGAATTTTATATTGACTATCCGCTCTTTCGCAGGTTGTATGACCTTTTCCAGTTTTGCAAGTAAATAATAATTTTCTTTAATAGGAGAATTTTGGTTATTAAAGAGGTTATTTGCTCAAGCTTTTAGTAGCCTGTACCTTCCAAAAATGTTATTAAGCAAATCCTCGGGTGACTCAGTACCATTAGATGTGGAGAAGGTAGTGAAGAGGTGTGCTTCCTTTTGCTAGTTTGGGCCATTATTATATCAGTATTAGAAGCTGTCATAGCTAAAAAGAATGCAGCACACAGAGAAAGAGGAAGTAACGAGGAAAAATCATGGGCCCGATTCACAGAATGAACTTAAGACTCAATCCTAAACTTACTACTATTTTGGTAGTCACAGAATGCACTTACTACTTTTGGCATTCACAGAATGCACTTACTACTTTTGGTATTCCCAGAAGTTAGGATTTTGTCTTAAGTTTGTCTTAAGAAAAACTTAAGACAGACTTAAGACAAACTTAAGACAGACTTAAGACAAACTTAAGACAAACTTAAGACAGACTTAAGACAGACTTAAGACAGACTTAAGTTAGGATTTTGTCTTAAGTTTGTCTGAAGACAAACTTAAGACAGACTTAAGACAAACTTAAGACAGACTTAAGACAAACTTAAGACAAACTTAAGACAGACTTAAGACAGACTTAAGTTAGGATTTTGTCTTAAGAGAGACTTAAGACAAACTTAAGACAGTCTTAAGACAAACTTAAGTCTCTCTTAAGACTGTCTTAAGTTTGTCTTAAGTCTCTCTTAAGTCTCTCTTAAGTCTGTCTTAAGTTTGTCTTAAGTCTGTCTTAAGTTTGTCTTAATCTGTCTTAAGTCTGTTTTAAGACAAACTTAAGACAAAATCCTAACTGCTGTGAATACCAAAAGTAGTAAGTGCATTCTGTGAATACCAAAATAGTAGTAAGTTGTAGGATTGAGTCTTAAGTTCATTCTGTGAATCGGGCCCAAAGATATTTCTTCTAATTACACCTTAACTAGGGAGGCAAAGCATTTTAACGCATTCGCAGGTCTACCATTGTTGATTGGTAAATCTGGGAATGCGCCACAATCCATGGGTGGATTTGTGGGAAGACCCACGCTCCACCCATGGAATGCCCCCCTGGAGCAGTGAAACGCAACGCACTGATCTGAGTTGAGTCACTCTAGATTTATCAAGCCACTCAGGGGTACGCAAGATGACCTTGATTGGCCTGATAAACTTAAGAGTTGTGTTGCTTTTGCGCCCTGTTGCATGGTGCAAAAGTGATGAAACCCTTTGATAAATATGGCCCTTATTGTATTGTTAAAAAAGAACATAAGTGGCCTGCAACAATATACTTCGGGCTCTCACTATAATGAGGGAGTGGTACGGCGTTGCTAAGGGCGTGTCTGTGGCTTCATGGCTCCAGGCAGTTGATAGGCTGCGAGGTGAAGTGTACTTCTGGCCTACATCATGGCACCACCATAACACTGCCAGCACCTTTCAAGATGGCTGCTCTATTATCCGCAAGAAACACTGTTCGTCCGGACCAGGCCATCCCGGGAGAAGACTCTGTAGTAGGAGGTGATCAGAACAGCCCTACCTCTCATCATCATCAACAGCATTTGTAAAGCGCGCTCCTCACCCGTGAGGGTCTCAAGGCGCTGATGGAAAGGGGGAGCAGCTACAGGTCGAACAGCCAGGTCTTTAGACGTCTTCTGAAAGTCAGGAGGTCCTGGGTCTGACGCAGGTGGATGGGGAGGGTGTTCCCTGTTTTGGTGGCGAGGTGGGAGAATGATCTTCCGCCGGTCGTCATTCGGCGGATGCGAGGTACGGTGGCGAGTGCCTCTGTGTGGCGGACCATTTCAAAGGGCACTCCAGGGTCTGCCAGAGTACTCTGGAGCAAGCAGTTTATGAGAAAAGTATGTGAGCAGCTCAGGCTTACATTTATGTCACAGTAAAAGAAATCGAATAGTCGACAGGCAGATAAATAACACAATTTTGAAATACTGTGCCTTGACACAGGGTATAGGGCTGTTCCTGTACCAGATAACAGTCAATTACAAATTATGCATCAGAGATTAAAATACCCATATAATTAAAGTGAGTCTGTTCCAGTGACATGCTTGCCAGTCAGGGCACATCCAAAATATATGTGGGTGGGTGTTGCTCAAATGTTCCAGGGTGGAACCAATGATAGGAGGGTCAAGCTCTCAAGTGTGTTATTCAAATATGTCAGAGTTGTGCTTCTAGTGCTAGCCTGTGAGGGGTGACACTGATGCTCAAATATGGCAGGACTGCTCGCTGTACACGGAGACTACTCGCCGTTTGCTGGTGCAGGAGTAGGTACAGGGGCGGCTTAGTGCCCATGGTGCCAGGGCTGCTCGCTGTACAAAGCGACTACTCAGCGGGTGCTAGTGCAGGAGTAGGTAGGAAGACAGCATAGTGCACCAGGTGCCAGGCTGCTCGCTGTACAAGGAGACTACTGGTTGTTAAAACCCCTGAACCTGAGTTATGATCCCGCTAACGAAGGAGAGGGTCTTTAACAACTGGTATAGCTGAGGCACAAGGGCAATAAGGCTATTAGATAATTCCACCAATTGAGGGTAGAATGTTCTAAATTAGAAAGAGAGAAACATGAAGACAAACACTGGAAAGTGAGAGCTCCATTGAAGAAAATGGAGTAGCTCCGAGCTTATAATGTCTGTTATAAGCCCAGGGCTCTTCAATGGAGCTCTCAACATTCCAATGTTCTAATATAGCCTTGTAGCCCGCTGCCAAGGGCTATACTAGTTGTTAAAGGCCTGGCCTGACTGCGAGTGGAGCAAGGGTGTATAACAAGGGTGAGGGCCTTTAACAACCGGCATAGCCAGAGGTAGAAGGGTTATTGGGCTAATAGAACATTCTACTCCCAGAGGGTGGAATGTTCTAAATTAAAAAGGGAGAAACATGAAGACAAATATTGTAATATTGGAGCTCCGAGCTTATACCAGCCATTATAAGCCCGGATCTACTCCATTGTCTTCAATGAAGCTCTCGACATTCCAATGTTTTAATATAGCCTTATAGGCTGCTGCCGAGGGCTATACCGGTTGTTAATGGCCCTGCACCTAAGTGCGGCGAGGGACTATAATGAGGGTGAGGTCTTTTAACAACTGGCATAGTCTAAGGCAGAAAGGCTATAAGAACATTCCACCCACTGAGGGTGGAATGTTCTA
Source organism: Lissotriton helveticus (assembly GCF_964261635.1). NCBI lineage: Eukaryota > Metazoa > Chordata > Amphibia > Caudata > Salamandridae > Lissotriton > Lissotriton helveticus. The sequence continues at coordinate 28,505,820 of NC_136057.1, read as the reverse complement.
AATTAAAAAGGGAGGAACATAAACACACACACTGGAATGTTGGAGCTTATACCAGCCATCATAAGTCCGGAGCTACTCTATAGTCGATGGAGTGCTCAATATTCCACTGTTCTAATATAACCTTGGTGCACGAGGTAGCGGGCTCTACCGGTCATCAAAGGCCCGCTCCAGTTCGGCTTGGGATTTTAACAGGGGAGCAGGCCTTTAATGGCTCCTGGCTTCTACCGGCCATTAAAGGCCCGGAGCATTCCATTGTTTTCAATGGAGCTCTCAACATTCCGATGCTCTAATTTGAGTTTAAGCAGTTTAGTTTTCACTTTTCTTTTCATTTAATGTATAAATACAGGTGAAAACATCAGATATATTAATCAACCAAAGACAATAACACAAATAAAACATGTTTAACACTTGCAGATTCCCCTAAATGTTAGTGATGGGGTCCAGATATTATTAAAAAAATGAAGGTGAATATTATGCAGTCTGTCTTCTTGCTGTTTATTTCAATAGCGCATCATTTCCGAGTAAAACTACAACCACCACAATCCTGCTTCCCTGGGCAGGAACAGGAAACACAAAGGAAGGACAACATCATGCACAAACAGGGACTGCCCCAATGGCCACTTTCACATTTGTCTCCTGCGACAGGAAACCCTGGAGGGGTGAAAGGCAGGCTCTGGCAGTCCTAAAGATCAACCAACTCCTCCCTCCTCCTTGAGTGACCTTTGAACTGTGGATAAGACTCCCTCTCTCTCGCTCGGCCTCAACTGTCTGCAGGTTCACTGCACAGGTCTGAACCCTGCCAGGACGTCACTGTGGACCGCCCCCCCCCCCACTGGGAAGGGCACCCACAGCCCGCAAACCAGAAACAGAGCTCCTTGTGTGATCTTCGACAATTCCACCCAGGTTGTCGTGCCTTAGTTTCATGCAAGTGTGTTCTCCGAGTCCTGGATGAAGGAAGGAGACGCGTGGATCCCCGCTGACACCTCGGTGTTGTTATCTCCTGTTGTGCAGGAATTCTGCCCTAAAGTGATGTTTCTAGAGAGAGAGCCCGCCGCTCGTTGCAATGCTCGTGTTTTCCTGCAATGGGAGTTATATAAAGGAAAAAAGGAAACACATATTTGTGATCATGCAACATATTATAATTGTGTTTAGGACACAAAAATATTGTGGAAAAAATACAGTTGACCCTTCAATTGCTGCAAAAGAAACGTGCACCCGGGTCAGCTGGCTTTACACAAACATCTGTACAAGACAGAGGCAAACAGGGCGAGCGGTTTAGGGTTAAGTGGCGCCGCGGGCGCGAGCAGGTGACACTTCAGCATCCATCCAGCATTACAGGATTTCCTAAACACACAGGGCCTTATTTATGAAGGCCTTGCGCCACCGATGCGTCACTTTTTCCCATTTTAAAAGTGACGCATCGGTGGCGCAAGGCCTTCATAAATAAGGCCCACAGCTTTTATCGTTATTCATAAGTTTTGGTTCTCTCTGGGTATGTTCTCAGCGCCTTGCACCGCCAAAGCTACATTTTGTAAAGTAACAGTTATTTATCGTTTCTCCCTTTCAGTGTCACGCTAAGGTGAGCCCACTCAGTGCTGTCTTTTTGTTAAGAGGTTGTTTGGAGAAAAGTTACTCTTTATTACTTTTGAAAACTGAAGAGATATGCACACTGGGTGACAGACACCCCCTTTCTAACTTTGTAAGCCCGGAATTTTTCCCGTTTTGGTAACCAGTAGATTTTCTTTTCTATAACTGTAAAAAAATATATAATTTTCCTTCCTTACTCTTGCAAAAAAAAAAAAAAAACGCCACAACCCCCATTCTTTACGAAGGTCAGACAGACCTATTGGCTTTGCCAATGCTTGTTCCTTCTGTGGTGCAAAAAATAGCTTACCCCCCTTGCCATCCCAGCTCCATTCCCTTGGTGTCAGAGGGATTCTTCGGTTTTGTAATCTGACTTCCTGGTGGCCGCCATGTTTTATTGCCGGCTGTTGTCTCAGCCAAGGCTTCTTGGAATAAGCTACCTTTGACAGTCTGCTGGCGTCGAGGCCACGCTCCAGTGTACATTGAACCACATATATCCACTCCCTGTCACCTGCACTCCCAGGTGCAAAGAGTGCATTGTGGGAGTCGACAGGACGGAGGAGACGCGGCCGGCTCTGCTCCGGAGAGGTAGGGTCCTTTCCTAAGTTCATATCTGGTCTAAGGCATGAATGAATAAATGAATGATTTACTTGTAAACGTCACTGTCGATTCTACCCCCCACTGCATACCTTAGCTGGGGAGAAGATGCACCTCGAATTCAGAAAAAGGAGTGTTTTTAGGTTTTTCCTGGAAAGAAAGGGTTTTCACAACATAAGTGAGGTCCCATTAGGGGTTCAAACTGCCTCATTGTCAGCTGGGGTCTGCTGGCCATCCTGATAACCTTGGCTAGCTGGCCCAGAGTGCTGGCTATCCTAATTTCCTTGGCTAGCTGGCCCAGGCTGCTGGCCATCCTGATATCCTTGGCTAGCTGGCCCAGTCTGCTGGCCACCGCGACCTCCTTGGCTAGCTGGCCCAGGCTGCTGGCCATCCTGATATCCTTGGCTAGCTGGCACAGGCTGCTGGCCACCGCGACCTCCTTGGCTAGCTGGTCCAGTCTGCTGGCCACCGAGACCTCCTTGGCTAGCTGGCCCAGTCTGCTGGCTATCCTGATAACCTTGGCTAGCTAGCCCAGACTGCTGGCCACCAAGACCTCCTTGGCTAGCTGGCCCAGTCTGCTGGCCACCAGGACCTCCTTGGCTAGCTGGCCCAGTCTGCTGGTCATCCTGATATCCTTGGCTAGCTCGCCCAGTCTGCTGGCCACCAGGACCTCCTTGGCTAGCTGGCCCAGGCTGCTGGCCATCCTGATATCCTTGGCTAGCTGGTCCAGGCTGCATGCCACCTGGACCTCCTTGGCTAGCTGGCCCAGGCTGCTGGCCATCCTGATATCCTTGGCTAGCTGCCCCAGGCTGCTGGCCATCCTGATATCCTTGGCTAGCTGGCCCAGGCTGCTGGCCATCCTGATATCCTTGGCTAGCTGGCCCAGGCTGCTGGCCATCCTGATATCCTTGGCTGGCTGGCCCAGAGTGCTAGCCATCCTGATATCCTTGGCTGGCTGGCCCAGAGTGCTGGCCATCCTGATATCCTTGGCTAGCTGGCCCAGAGTGCTGGCCATCCCGATATCCTTGGCTGGCTGGCCCAGGCTGCTGGCCATCCTGATATCCTTGGCTAGCTGGCCCAGTCTGCTGGCCACCAGGACCTCCTTGGCTAGCTGGCCCAGTCTGCTGGCCATCCTGATATCCTTGGCTAGCTGGCCCAGTCTGCTGGCCATCCTGATATCCTTGGCTGGCTGGCCGAGGCTGCTGGCCATCCTGATATCCTTGGCTGGCTGGCCCAGTCTGCTGGCCATCCTGATATCCTTGGCTAGCTGGCCCAGGCTGCTGGCCATCCTGATATCCTTGGCTAGCTGGCCCAGTCTGCTGGCCACCGCGACCTCCTTGGCTAGCTGGCCCAGGCTGCTGGCCATCCTGATATCCTTGGCTAGCTGGCCCAGTCTACTGGCCACCAGGACCTCCGTGGCTAGCTGGCCCAGTCTGCTGGTCATCCTGATATCCTTGGCTAGCTTGCCCAGTCTGCTGGCCACCAGGACCTCCTTGGCTAGCTGGCCCAGGCTGCTGGCCATCCTGATATCCTTGGCTAGCTGGCCCAGTCTGGTCCCATGGACCCTGCCTGGGCCAGCTGGCCAAGGAGGTCCTGGTGGCCAGCAGAGTTGCGTTCTGCTTCTGGGGTCTTGCCCGGGAAGCCCTTAAACATTGATCAGCGGGCCGCCAACGAGGGCCAGGGTTTGACGGGTAGCCGGAGTGGTGAGATTTACCAAGGCTCTACCAACTCGGGTGAGCCGACAAGTATGGTGGGGAGCTGGCGGACAGATTCCGGTTGCGGTGTTCAATCCCGGGCTAGGGTCTAGCTGGGGCCAATGATTGGCCACAGTAGACCGACCCCAGAAGGGACACGAAACCGGTCATGATCTCACTTGAATAGTTAAATTTTTCTTGGTTGCACAGGAACAAACTAGTTATGTCCAGGTGACTCCCAAGTACTAGAGTCTCTGGTAAGGCCAGGTCTCACTTGTGAAGGAAATTGTAAATACTGTGGTTAATGAGCAAATATGGATGATTTACAATGTTGTGTGTGTGTGTGAATTAAATACGGCCGGTGGTCCTACGGCCCCAAACCCAAAGAGCTGGTGTCTGGCTTTGTCCTTAACACTGATGGTTGTAGGAGGGGTATCACTGGGACATCGGCGACTCCCTGGCCGTACAGGGTTGGGGTGATGCAGTTCCAGGCGGTTCACGGCTGCCTGCAGGAGATAGACTTAGAGATTTGGTGGCCAATGTGAGCCGAGCTGAGAAGAGTCGAAAGCGGAGTTGGTGGTCACTGAGTAGCAGCCTCTCCTCTGGGAAGGGAAGAGGAGGCTGGCACAGTGGTGCTGGTCAGACATTTAATCTGGATGCCAAGAATTCGTTCATTGGGCAGGCATGTTTCTCAGCCTTCCACCTTAGTTCTCCTTTGGATTGACTAGTGCATGATGGGCGGCTTTTGGACTCAAGGGAGGTTGAGAGGGAATCAACAGACTCTGAAGACATCTGTTGCTCTTGACTGATTCATAACAACAAAACAAGAGCTGGGCACCGGATCTGAGCTGAAGCAAAACCGCCCTAGTCTGGGCTTCTAGTTGTCATGAGGCCATGGAGTGTTTTTGGTATCCGTAAAGGAAGCCAAGTCACAGATGTTGTACTTGTACCGAACACTCATCGGGGAAAATCATGCAAGGTCGATACTAAGCAAAGCTTAGGGGGAGGCGGCAGGACGCAAGTCCGTCCGCCATCGTAATCGGCCCCTATGTTTGCTGTGAAATGTTACATATGTTTGTTATGAAGGTTTGGTCCCTCAAGGTTGGAAGGGGGAACCGTGTATTGGGTCTGTTCAGGCGAAATGTAAACTCAGCTGTGTCCTTTGCGTGGTCTGGATTACTCGGGGTGCCCAACATGCTTATCCATTTATCTACACATTACAGCAATAGCAACGCCTAACACATACACGTATGTCTCCTGGAACATTCGAGGATTGGGATATGTGCATAAAAGGCATAGATTACTGGCGCAACTCAATCGCAGAAAAGCTAACTTGGTGTTCTTGCAGGAGACTCACCTGATAGAAGCGGAGGTAATTAAAAAAAAAAGAAATGGAGGGGTCAATTTTACTATACATCTTATTCGGCATTCGCAAGGGGAACTCCAATATGGATTAGAAATGGTGTCCCCTTTAAACCAATAGAGCAAAAGAAGGATGGTTTGTCTGCTATATGGTTGTATTCATACATACCGAATAAAGCATTTTGAAAATTGAAATTGAAGAAGGATGGTAATGGCAGATATATATTAGTGCGAGGTACACTAGATGGTGAGAATGTGGTTATAGGAAGCATATATGCCCCAAATTCAGATCACGACAAATTCCTAGAGACCATCACTCCCCATTTACTGACAGTGGCGTTGGCATATTGGAAAGGGGCGTTGCTCTACACAAAGAGACTGCCCTTGTATGCCCCTAACATCCCGCTGCTTGGTTTGCCACTACAATCGGGCACCATCACTAACAGGAGAATTAAGGCGTGAACTGATGAAGGGGTTCATAGTATAGGGGATTTCTTCGTGGACTGTTCTCTTTTAACACATGATGCATTTGTGCGAGGACATGGAGTGTCCAACACATTGTTTTAGATTCATGCATATATTTCACGTTATATCCGCGTGATGTGGGCCCCGACCGGGCAGGAAACTCTAACGCATGAGTTAATAAACATGCAATATTTAATGGGTAATGGCAGTCATATCACGAGATGGTTATATAGGTGGGTACGAGGGGTAGTGGAGACTCCCCTACAATCCACTAGAGATAAATGGGACATTGATGTGGGCCATGTCCTCACTGACAAAGATTGGGAAGCAATACTAGAATATCCAAGAAAGACCTCCAGGAATCCAAAATGTAAGTTCATTCAGCCAATGATTGTACATAGAGCCTATCTAACGCCGCATAGACTGCATGCGCTGTACCCTGAAGTGTCGGATAGCTGCCCAAGGTGCCCTGCACCACAAGCGAAATTGTTTCATATGTTATGTAGCTGCCCTAAAATAATACACTACTGGTCAGAAGTGCATAAAATACTGCATGAAATTGCCCCAATATGAAATGACGACTCTCCAGAAGATTGTATTCTAGGATTGGGACCTAAAGGTAAAAAGTCTGGCCCTTCGCGCCAATTTTTGAATCTTGCCCTTATATTGGCCAAACAAAATCTCACAATGAGGTGGAAAGCTGCGAAAACGCCTAGTGTAGTTGACTGGCACACATAAATGGTTCGATGGGGTAGGGCAGAGGGCGCTGAAATCAAGCGAGAAGAACAAAGAGGGCTGCGTAAAAAGTTGATATCACTGGACTGGAATGCAATGATGGAAGAATTTGCAGCCATGGACATCCACATGGGATGATAATATTGACTTTATTTAACGTCTTTGGGCAATGCTTTATGGATATGGCAGGGGACATTATACGTGCATTCAGCATCCCAACATTTGCTGTCATGTTAGGTGAATCATGATCGCAAATGGGGGCCCTACTGTCTTTAGGATCGCGCTCATGAAATGACAAGGGGCCCGATTCACAGAACTAACTTAAGACAAAATCCTAAACTTACTACCATTTTCGTATTCACAGAAGGCAATTACTCATTTTGGTATTCACAGAAGACACTTACTCATTTCGGTATTCACAGAATTTAGGAGTCCTAACTTTAGGACTCCTAAATGCCTTCTGTGAATACCGAAAGTCCTAAAGTTAGGATTTTTCTCAGTTTAGGAGCAGTAAAGTTAGGACTCCTAACTTTAGAACTCCTAAATGCCTTCTGTAAATACCGAAAGTCTCACAATTAGGATTTTTCTCAGTTTAGTAGTAGTAAAGTTGAGAAAAATCCTAATTTTAAGACTTTCGGTATTCACAGAAGGAATTTAGGAGTACGAAAGTTAGGAGTCCTAACTTTACTACTACTAAATTGAGAAAAATCCTAATTTTAAGACTTTCAGTATTCACAGAAGGCGTTTAGGAGTCCTAAAGTTAAGAGTCCTAACTTTACTACTACTAAGTTGAGAAAAATCCTAACTTTAAGGCTTTCGGTATTCACAGAAGGCATTTAGGAGTCCTAAAGTTAGGACTCCTAACTTCTGTGAATACAGAAATGAGTAAGTGCCTTCTGTGAATACCAAAATTGTAGTAAGTTTAAGATTTTGTCTTAAGTTAGCTCTGTGAATCGGGCCCATAGTATTGGTCATACAGCTGAGTTGATGGGTGGGGTGGGAGGGGAATTCTTTGTTAATTGTTCACGTTTCAGTATAATGGATGGAATAGCATTGCTGGGAATAGACGATTAATCAATAATATGTAAGACGATGATAGGAACCACAATAGGTCATTCATGAGCACACATTGGAGGTCCGAAGTGTTTCATATAAGACATGTTGTTTCGCAGGATTACAATGTGCTCTGTAATAGCATTACTGGTCTATAAGTACTACGATGTATGTCCTTACCACTAATACATTGTTGTACCATGATATTTTTTATGTTTAAAATTCAATAAAAATCTGTTTAAGAAAAATACATTTTACATTTCAGCAACATGACCAAAATGATCTTAAACTATGAAACGTTTGAAACCATTACAGATACATTAGTGAGAAGACAAAGCAAAGGTCATTGGCCTTAACCATGAGGTGCAGGGTCAAGACTGATTTGCATATGGCTGGGTCCAAACTGAAATGGCATGGTGAGCAAAGAAACGATGGAATTAGGCCCAGATCTCTGTACTGGGGTGAATGTATGACATTGTTCAGCATTCCATCCATCAATTGTTCTTTTGGTACGAAGCGAGAGAAAACCGAATTGAGGGTGAGCGCATCAGACACCCAGGGGCATATTACCAAGCCTGGCGATATTAGATTATCGCTGCTTTAGCGGCCGTTTTCGGACGCTAAGCGGTGATAATTATATCGCCCTATTAGCAAGCTGTCGCTAACTGATGTTAGCGACAGCTTTGAGGCGATAGCGATATGTATCGCTAATGAAATGCAAAGGGGGCGTACCCAACCTGATAGCAACTGAAAGCAGTCGTTAACATCGCTATCGCCTATTAGCAAGGCAGGCGTTGCGATGAAAATATTCGCGCTAAGCGCGAATATCTCCAAAAGCTAACGCCTGCTCAGACCACTTCTTAGCCTGTATATCCAATGGAAGTTGGATATTCAGGTTAAGAACCTATTGGCGTAAATGCTTGAATATCGCTGGATTCCCAGCGATATTCACGCATTTCGCCGCTATCGCCGGATATTTTATCGCTTTAGAGCTAAACGTTGCTAATAGCACGTTATGTCTGCGATAATATCCGGCGATGCGCGGCGATAAAAAAAAACTCGCTAAGCCCATTTAGCGATAAATATCGCTAGTTGTTGGTAATATGCCCCAAGAGCTTGTGCCTAGAAGACAGACATCCATACTTCCAGAGGATAGTTAGACAGCAGAGGTTGGATACCGTTTGTAAATGTGGGTCTCTCAGATGCTGCAGGCATTATTGGTTCAGAGATCCACAGACACCAAGAGGCAGCTTGAGAGAAAGAAGGATGCTGTACTGATGTCATCTTCAAAGCCAGACTCTACTTTAGGACCAGAATCTTCCTACTTCTGAGTCCTCATTTGCCACCAATAAACCAGAGGAGGTTGGAGAGAGAAGGTGCTGTGTTGAGATGCAATGCTTTGGTTTGAAATCTATGGCTGCTATTGGTACCATCCTGACTCCTGCAGAGGTGGTCGCTCCCCACGCTCCCTGATATCGTAGCGCTGGACTGCTACATTGCCTGCTTTTAAATTGTGCCAGATTGGTATCGTAGCGCAGCGCTGGACTGCTACATTGCCTGCATTTTCAATTGTGCCACACTGGTATCGTAGCGCTATATCGCATTGCCTGAGTGTTTGCATCGCGTTGTTTCGCTTTTGTTTCTGCTGCCATTTTGTTGTTTGTTTGCCTCCCAGCCCGTCCCTCCACCCCGCTCCTGCCTCCCAGCTGCTCCTCCCTCGCTCCACCCCCCTCCACTATCCACTTATGACAGATGCTTTTGCGCGCAGCGTTCACGCGCAGCGCACGCCAAAGGTAAGCCCGTCTACGCCCGTCCGCGCCTGGACCGCGCCCAGTGCCAGACCCCCTGGCCCCCGCAAAATACACTCCACCCACGTAACGTACGACGCCGCTACCCTCTCAGCACTTAACCCCGGCCGACTCCCAAACTGCTACCAAGCCGCCCCAGGACACACCCATGGACCCTTCACCTGCCACTCCTGCAAGCTCGACTGCATCAGGACCCACACCAATTCCACAAACTCCAAGCAGAGCTCTGACACTAACCACCTGAAGTGCATCCTGCTCAACACCCGCTCGGTCCACAGACACGCCATTGAACTTTGGAACCTACTCGACACCACATCGCCGGACGTCGCCTTTCTTACAGAAACCTGGATGAACGCCTCATCTGCGCCCGACATCGCCATAGCCATCCCGGACGGCTACAAGATCATCCGAAAGGACTGCATCAACCAAACAGGAGGAGGAATCGCCATCATTCATAAGAACACCATCCGCATCACGACCAGTTCCGATGACAACCTCAGAACCGCCGAACACCTTCACTTCCAGATTCACATCGACCCTAAGACCACACTCAGAGGCACCCTCATCTATAGACCACCTGGACCCCGCACACAATTCAGCGAAGACATCACTGACTTCATCAGCCCTCACGCCCTCCCCTCCGAGGACTACATTCTACTGGGAGACCTCAACTTCCACCTGGAAAAGAACAACAACAGCAACACCACCACCCTTTTGGACAACCTCGCCAATCTCGGACTCAAACAACTTGTTAACACCACCACCCACTTTGCAGGGCACACGCTCGACCCAATCTTCACTTCCAGCAAGCACATCTCCTTTAATCACACCACAGCTCTCCATTGGACGGACCACAGCTAAGTTCACTTCAACTACAAAAAGACTACGACCCACAACCACCCACAACCAATTCCTCGGAGAAACTGGAATAAAATTACCACCGACCAGCTCTTCACATCGCTTCACCAAAACCCTCCTGCAAAATCATCGGACCCAAACCAAGCAGCCACCAACCTCACACAATGGATCACCCACAGTGCTGACGAATTAGCACCCTTGAAAAACCATCAAATCAAGCAAGGCAGCAAAAAAGCCCCCATGTTTAATGATGACCTTAAGAAATCCAAGAAGGTCTGTCGCACCCTCGAGAAAGCCTGGCGAAAAAACCCAACCACTGACAACCTGGCCACCTTCAAGACGCCACCCGCAAACACCACCAACTGATCCGATCCACCAAGAAATCATCATTCAAGGATCGACTCGACAACAGCGCCCACAACAGCAAAGAACTATTCAACATCGTCAAAGAGTTTACCAATCCCACCGCGGGCACCAACGACATCACTCCCTCCCAAGACCTCTGCGACTCCCTAGCCTCTTTCTTCCACAACAAAATCGCTGATATACATAACAGCTTTGGAGACCAGCCCACCCCACCCACCTCCGAACTAAAACCCCCCTCCAACAATATTTGCGCCTGGAACCCAATCACCACTGAAGACACCATCCGCCTGATGAACACCATTCACTCAGGATCGCCAACTGACCCATGTCCCCACCACATTTTCAACAAAGCAGACTCCATTATCGCACCCCATCTCCGAGACGTCATCAACTGCTCCCTCAACTCCGCCACCTTCCCGGATAGCTGGAAACATGCCGAACTCAGCGCCCTCTTGAAGAAACCCACAGCAGACCCCACTGAACTTAAGAACTACCGCCCCATTTTGCTCCTCCCATTCCCTGCCAAAGTCATTGAGAAAGCCGTCAACAGTCAACTCGCCTACTTCTTCGAATCCAACAAATCCCTCGACCCTTCACAGTCCGGCTTCCGAGCCAAACACAGCACCGAGACCACCCTCATCGCAGCAACAGACGACATTCGAACTCTACTGGACAACAGAGAAACTGCTGCCCTCACCCTACTCGACCTCTTCGCAGCCTTCGACACAGTCTGCCATAGCACCCTCATACAATGCCTCAGCAACGTCGGAATACAAGGAAAAGCATTGGACTGGATAATCTCGTTCCTCGCCGGAAGAACCCAGAGAGTCCGCCTCCCCCCTTTTAGATCAGAGGCCACCGAAGTCATCTGTGGCGTACCCCAAGGATCTTCACTCAGTCCTACCCTCTTTAACGTATACATGAGTCCCCTCGCATCCATTGCACGCCAACACAACCTCAACATTATCTCCTACGCAGACGACACTCAGCTGATCCTATCCCTCACCAAAGACCCAAACACCGCCAAAACCAACCTACACGAAGGGATGAAAGAAGTAGCCGAGTGGATGAAGAACAGCCGTTTAAAACTAAACTCGGACAAAACGGAAGTCCTCATCTTAGGATCTTCCCCCTCCACCTGGGACGACTCATGGTGGCGGCCGGCCCTGGGAACCGCACCCATACCAACGGACCACGCACGTAACCTGGGCTTCATCCTGGACTCCTCCCTCTCGATGACCAGACAAGTCAACGCCGTCTCATCATCATACTTCAACATCCTACGTATGCTCAAAAAAATCTTCCGTTGGATCCCCACCGAAACAAGAAAGACGGTCACCCATGCACTGGTTACAAGCCGACTGGACTACGGAAACACCCGCTACGCCGGAACCAAAGCCAAACTACAGAAAAAACTCCAACGCATCCAAAACGCCTCAGCCAGACTCATCCTAGACATCCCCTGCCAAGCTCACATTTCCGGTCACCTGAAAGACCTCCACTGGCTCCCCGTCAACAAGAGAATAACGTTCCGCCTCCGCACCCACGCACACAAAGCCCTCTACGACCTAGGACCCGAATACCTCAACACGCACCTGTCCTTCTACACCCCCACCCGCCAACTTTGATCTGCCAATCAAGCCCTCGCCGCAATTCCACGCATCCAAAGATCCACCATGGGAGGAAGATCCTTCTCCTACTTAGCGGCCAAGACCTGGAATTCCCTCCCCACCCACCTCCGCCTCACACAGAACCACCTCTCCTTCAGAAAACAACTAAAAACTTGGATATTTGATAAGTAAAGCTCCCCCCTCCCTCAAGCGCCTTGAGACCCTCTGGGTGAGTAGTGCGCTATACAAATTTAGACTTGAATTGACTTGACTTGACTGGAAACTGCTGAGGATTCGGTGGGCGTGCGCAAACCTCCTAGTAAACGAAAGACGCTCAGCTGTGGAACGGAGAATAGCTTTGAGTTCAAAGCCAAATGTGGTAGACTGCTAGAGCGGCGTTTACAAAGGCGAAGCAGTCCAGAATCAGAGCATGAGCTGCAGATGATTGGAGGTCAGGGATGGTTTCATATTTTGGAAAGCCATTAGGTGAAAATTAGACACTTGGGCTTCATTTATATAAGGGAATCAGAAAGAGGGATGGGTCTAATGTAAGCCAGAGTGATGTTAGAATAGTTTGAAGAGATGGTGGGTCGTTGACAATTTTCAAGCATCTCTGGATCAAAACTGTTTTTTAAGTTTAATATATAAATTAAGAAGTAAGTCATGTTGGGGTTGAGTTTAAGGAACGTTTTGCCCATCCAGGAATGCATCTTTATGAGGATAGAGCAAAGAGTGATCTCATCATGTAATGAAGAGTTTTTAAGAATCATGTTTATTATGGATTTGTGACATCAACTAACTCAAACTCTGCAGTCAGTGGCTGAAAATGCAAGTTGAAAAGCCTTGAGATGAAAGTGGAACCTTGCGGAATCCCCACCCGTTATTTCTGCATCAAGATCTGAGATATTTCTGCAACACGTAAATATTTGGGTTAAACTTATAGAGGAAAAAGAAGGGAATCTGTCTAAAAATGAACATTGGATCCCGTGCAGTGTTGAGGTACAGACAGGGTCCGCGGCCATGAGATCCGGAAACACGAAGATGCAGGAGTTACCCACATCAAGTATCTGATGAACATCATCGAGTGCCTTTGATGTGCTCGTTTCAGCGCTGCAACCCTCATGCACCCCAAGAGGCCCTCAGAATTGGTGTATGAGGTTTAAGATAAAGAGACGCATCTACCTATGGTTTTGCATAACCACCGGAGACTGGATACTGGTTGGTAGTTGGACAGCACATCCGGGTCAGGTTTTGCTTTCTTTATAGGGTGGTAGAATTTGTTCATATTTCAACATTACTTTTACTAATAAACCGCCAGCAGTCGCTGAGATCCTGGCAAACTATCCGTCAATCTCCAACTATTCCACCAGCCGCGGCCCGCGGAGGTAAGAGTGATGGGGCCGGGTCGGGGGGGGGGGGTTTCAACAGACGATGACGAGAGAAAAATTAATTATTTATTCAATTTTACCTTATCATCATCCGTAAACCCCTCCACCTTTTCCCCCCCACCCCGACCCGGCTCCACTGCTCTTACTTACACGGGCCGCGGCTGTTTTCCAACCACAGAAAAATCATGGAAATTGATGTTTTGAGACAACCTGATCTTTTCGATTATCTTCGTTCACGATTCTGGCTCTCAAGGGGCACAGAGTCCTCTTTTCTAGCATGAGACAAGTGTTCTTCCTCTACTTGGCCCAGTACAAAAAGTGGCTTTAATGCTTCTCAACCAATCTCCCACCTATTTCATGGTGGACCACAGAACGCTTATGAAGATTAGGCAGATTAAAATGTTTCTTGCTTTATTGTTCTGCTTTTTTGTTACTGGACTTAGTGTTGTGTTGTGTTTACCTTTCCCTGCGCCAGGACGCTCCTTCGCTGGAGCAGCTGTGCGCATTAAAATGCAAATAACATAACATAACATAACAGGTGTGTTGAGTTTTCTCCTAGCTTTGATGAAATCCCTTCTTTCCAGTCATAGCAAAGAAGTCAGGATTCTTCTTACCCTCAATGCCCCAATCATGGCCGACAAGATAGCAATAGTCATTTATCTTCTTCCCAGTGGGAAAATCCTGGGTCCAAACAGCCTGCCAGCGACTTCTTCCACTGCCAGGCAGACATCCTTACCCCTCACTTGCTGAAGCCATACACAGAAGCGCTAGAATTGGGACACCTCCTCCTGACCCAGAGGAGTCCCTGATAGCGCCCATCCACACCTCTCCCTTCCACTGGTGCTCCCGGTGAAGGCACGGGTGATGATCCTCTGCAACTATTTTGGGCATTTTCCTTGTAGGCAAACTCTGCCTCCCACCATGTACCAACCAGGAAACAACATTCAGATACTGCACACTTAATCAACCAAAGCACATTCAAATGGATAAAACAAGGCAGCATTCACTGGAGTCCAGAGCTCTAATCTGCCGCATGTCCTTGACAAGGATCTTGCATCCATGTGAAAAACATTTTGCGATTGCAACCGCTGCGATTTGTCAGAAAATTATTTCCACCTCGCAAAGTGGGGTTTGCAGCCCAATATGAACGTAAAAGCGGTGTCTCCTCCTATATGAGAGTGGCATTGGTATGTACAAGTGTCTCACTACCGCCAACTGTGGTCTCAATCCATTCATCTGGTACTGAAACCTCAAAGGTGGTAACTAATTCACGAAGGGGTAGAAGTCCCCTTTGTGAATCCGGGCAGCCAACCTCAGGATTCACAAACAGGAAACACCTTTTTACAGGAACAATGGTTCCTTTAAGCAACATGGGCTGCTTTAAAAAAAAGTTTCCCTCTGGAGGATGCACGCCCAGGGATGGTTTTTCTGCTGTTCTTTGCAGTCCACTTTCTTAGTGTTTGTAACCGATCACATCAGGTCTCAGATAGTGACCTGACTACATAATATTCCTTAGACAGGTCACTCTGCGACCCCTGCAACTGGAGGCTTTACAATGTGCCCTATTAAAACATTATTTGCATCGCAAGTTTCATAAAATTTGGTGCACATATTGTGACCACTTTTTGTGGCCTATTTCTTAGTAAATTAGGACCTTAACCAATATCAAGATAGATATAATTAAGAAAGCACTTGAATCCTAACCCCCAGATGCATCAATAACCCATTTTGCTATTCCTTAATAGCGAAAAATAACGATTCGCTATTAAGGAATAGAAAAATGCAATGCATGAAGAAATCACAAAAAAAATAGCGATTTCTTAAAATTCCTCTATTGCGACTCGCAAATTGCGAATCACAATTAAGGAATACCTATCCATTCATTCCTATGGGCCCAGAGGCCCATAGGAATGAATGGGAAGACATTATCAATTTGCGATTCGCAAATTAGTTAATCGCAAATTGAGAATGCGATTTAAAGGGTGCAGGGGTGTCCAAAGGGCACGTGTGTGCGCAACATGGAACTTTGAAAAATGCACTTTGGTGCATTTTTCAAAGTTTTTGCAAATTACCATCAAGTTCAACTTCATGGTAATTTGCAAGCCCTATTAGCGAAATCGCTATTTTTTTTAACTTTAATGCATTGCATTTAAGGAATCTCAAATTGAGATTCCTTAAATGCAAGTAATCGCAATTTTGCGATTTTTGCATTTGGGATGATACATCCCAAATGCAAAAATACCGGTCGCAAAGGGGCAGATTCTGAGAATCTGCCCCTTTGCGAGTGGATTTTACCTTGATGCATCTATGCCTAAATGTTTTAAACTCACTCAATTTATGTTTGTGCAGGAAATTGGTCACCACCAGTGAAGAACGTTGTGTAAGGTGATCCAGTAAGGTGGGAAAGGCAGTCACTGATCAGACTCTAAGGTTCTTTGTGCATAGCTGAGGTAGACTAACCCTAAAAGACTTTCACCAGAGATAGGAAGCACTTTACAAATCTTCCAACTAAATAAATAAGCAAACAGTAGTTAGATTTCTTATGTACTGAGTTTCAAAAGGCTGAATTTCATCCATAGTTTGATGGTGGGCTGGCAGGATTCTAGCCATCATGGTGGTTTTGCTTCATGGTGATGTTAGGGTCTTTCGATACCGCCTCCGGGTCTCTGTGAGTCCTATTTTCATCGTGAACACTAATCTGGAACCTGTGCTGCCCTTCAGTGTTCATTCAAAGGCTTTCCAAACCCTCTTGAAATCAGATCCACTCCAGATTCCATTCCAGGGTTTACTTGTCAGCCACTAGTGCATAATGGTACGTGTATGCCTTACCCAAGTGTGAGAGCCGGAGAGGAGACTTTGGGGGAATCTTATCATACTTGGAACTCTGTCTTACCACTTCTAGCAGGCCTGTGTGTTCCCTGGCAAGAATCATGATGTATTATCCCCTCAGTGCACTCCTTCAAGAGCTGGAGGAGGGACATTAACTGCTCTCACCTGGTCTGTGCGGAAGCCTGGCACACCTGCTCTGAGTTCCAATCTCCAGGCCCGATTCACAGAACTAACTTAAGACAAAATCCTAAACTTACTACCATTTTGGTATTCACAGAAGACACTTACTCATTTTGGTATTCACAGAAGACACTTACTCATTTTGGTATTCACAGAAGGCACTTACTCATTTCGGTATTCACAGAAGTTAGGAGTCCTAACTTTACTACTCCTAAACTGAGAAATATCCTAACTTTAAGACTTTTGATATTCACAGAAGGCATTTAGGAGTCCTAAAGTTAGGACTCCTAACTTCTGTGAATACCGAAAGGAGTGAGTGCCTTCTGTGAATACTAACACGAGTAAGTGCCTCTGTGAATACCAAAATGAGTAAGTGCCTTCTGTAAATACCAAAATGGTAGAAAGTTTAGGAATTTGTCTTAAGTTAGTTATTATTATTATTATAATTACACTTGTTAAGCGCGCAGCTACCCGGAGGTTTCCCGGCGCTGTGAATTGGGCCCTCCC
Organism: Lissotriton helveticus; assembly: GCF_964261635.1. Classification (NCBI taxonomy): domain Eukaryota; kingdom Metazoa; phylum Chordata; class Amphibia; order Caudata; family Salamandridae; genus Lissotriton; species Lissotriton helveticus. The sequence goes on along the minus strand of NC_136057.1, from coordinate 28,488,784 downwards.
AGTCTGAATGTGAGCTGGAGGAGCGATTTAATGATTTGATTTGATTTGATTTGCCTGGTTTCTGCATTCAGTGTTGGTGCTTCGGCTGTCGTTAGTGGGAGCTCCTGCTTTCTTCTCCAGTTGTCTACACTGCTGAATCCTTGAAACCTGGAAGGATCCGGAGTACTGCAACTGCTTTTTGCAGTGTCCTGCTTTCTTGTGGCTACCCTGTAGAGCACTGTGCTGTATGTGTTTTCCTTACTTCACAGTTTCACCCTTTTGTCTGCCTATCCTTTCTAGCCTGATTTCTGTATTTTCCCTGTTGAGCTTCTGAGCACGTATTCACTGAGTTAGCAGCAGTTTCCTTTGCTTCCATCTTCTTACTTTCTGTCCTGACTCCCTTCTGAATTCCTGTGTTATTCCATGTATCAGCATGGCTTTACTTGTCTCAGTGCCTGTTGGGTACATCCTCGAGTTCCTTATCCTGGATCCATGTTAAAATGTTGCTATACGAAGAGTACATTACTTGTTCCAGTGCCTGTTGGGAACAGCCTGATCTTGATCCCTGTATTCCTCGGCTCGATTTCTGAAGCCCTCTTCATAAACTCCTTCTTTTTGGTTTCTCCCTGTCTACTTGCTGTGTTGTCAGTCCTGTATTCTGGTTATTCTTTCCTCTCTGGTTTTCTGTTCCATTGCAAATCCAGTCCACTGTCTGTTGCAGTCCAAATCCATGTGCAGTGTGACTTTTGGTTTGGTCTCCAATCGGGTAAGGGAAAGACTTCTGTTGCTGCACCCAGGTTCTTCTGGAGTCCTGCCTGTCTCACTGTTGTTGACAGTATGGGTCCACCTTGCACTGAGTGCAACAGTCTCTATACCCGCAGACCCATCTATGGCTTCTGTATGACCACTGTTAAGAGCAATCTCCTGGTGTAAGTCCATACTGTATATGTGACGCCCCACTACTACTAAGCAGTAAGAGGAAATTCTGGTCTACCAATAACCCTTTCACGTCTCCTAGTGATAGCATGCTCTCCTCTCATATGTCGGCTTCCTCAAAGGCCTTGTAGCAAATTTGTAGGAGGCCAGTTTTGGAGCAGATCCTGACTCTAGAGGGCTGAGTAGGGGAAGAATGTTGATGTGAGAGTAGAGACAGCACAGTTTTTTCTAACCCCGGGCGTAGTGTGCATAGCGGGGATACGCGGCAGTCCACGGAGTTGCAAACATACTCCGGGGAACTCCGCTACGCTACGCCACCCGCCTCCACCCCCACCCCCCATTATAACAAGTAATTAAACATTAATAAAAAATAAATTTCAAACCACTTACCTGTACTGAGGCGTCCCCGGGATGCCCTCCTCTTCTTCACCGTCTCGCTAATCCTTGTGAAAACTGTGCATGCACACGCGCCCGCGCATTTCTTGCGAGATATGCGCATGTGCAGGTGCGCGCTCGTGCACAGTTTTCACAAGGATTAGCGAGACAGCGAAGAAGAGGAGAGCAACCCGGGGACGCTGCAGTACAGGTAAGTGGTTTTAAATGTATTTTTTTTAATGTTAAATTACTTGTTATAATGGCAGGGGTGAAGGTGGGGGCTGGCCAACTACGCTCCGGAGTGTGCAGAGATTTGCCTTCTCCTTGTTCTCCGCAGAACGCGGAGAAAGCAAATCTCCGCACACTCCGCGGGCGGAGCGGAGGTCTCCGCCTGGGGTTAGTTTTTTCCACAATATCCATGTGGTAGTAGATTTATGATTGGGCCAAATTTGTGTTTGGATGATTGCAAGTGGCTTTCTAAAGCACACACTTGATGATGGCTTGTTTAACAGTGACTTGAAGTTTTATTTTTTAATCACAAGTTGATAGCTTGATGAAATTAGTAATTAGCAGGATCAATCAATCAATCAATCAGGGAATTGTAAGCGCACTACTCACCCCTGAGGGTCTCAAGGCGCTGGGGGGAGAGGGGGGTTATGCTACACCATTCAGCCGAAGAGCCAGGTCTTGAGGGTCTTCCTGAAGGTGTTCAGGGAGGGGGCGCGTCTGATGTCTGCCGGTAGCTCGTTCCAGGTCTTGGCGGCGATGTGGGAGAACGATCTTCCGCTTGATCTGGCTCTGTGGATGCGCGGGGGTTTCGGCCAGTGCGAGGTTGGATGATTGATGGTCTCTTTTGGGTACGTGGAAGTTGATTCTGTTGTTGAGGTACCAAGAAGTCTGTACCTTTTTTTAAGAATACAATATTTTCCGGATAACGGTAAATAATCCCGAACTTGATATTATAAGCTATAATGCCTCTGGGAAAGGAACTGTTGTATGTATCTGAGGATGTGTTTGGTGTTTGTTTCAAGCTCGTGTCAATTTGCTTGGTATCTATTTTCCTCTAAGTCATTGGAGATTGTGATTTTCTTTTTAAAAGAAGAATGCTGATAGTTCATCTCTGAATGACTGGATATTAAATTGCAGGTTGTTCTGAGGATGTTGGGAGTTGGAGCGGTAAACAACCTTTACAACGCAACTTTTACCACGCAGTGCCTTTACAACGCAACTTTTACAACGCAAACCATTACAACGCATTGCGCTGGGGGGCGCTCTAGGATAGGGAATAGGTTTAATGTACTATCCAACACCTTCCCTACTATCCACGGGGACTGGAGTTGGAATAGTAAATTAAACAATTCACTATCCAGCGCCTAAAAGCACTATGCGTTGTGAAACTTGCGATGTAAAGGTAGGCGTTGTAAAAGTATGCGTTGTAACGTCATACATCCAGTTGGAGCATCAGAGATTATGTTGAAAACTGGGATGGCCGGATTTCTGAGGGTGGTGTATCTGCAGGTGAAGGGGGTTGTTTTCCGCAGTACAGGCAGCCTTTTGATAATCAGTGGAGATAGTGACATAGTTTATCATTTTCCATTACAAATAAACATATACAGAATGTGCAGGCATGCGGAATAATGAAGTATCAATAAAAGTCTCTTCAATACCAGCCCTACTATGGACTGCATGACAAGATTAAAGGTGATTTATGGCCCTCTACAACTAACTTTATCCCTTTGGTGATTCTTTTTTGATGGCTGTCAGAGAATATTTGTTTTTCTTGTTAACGTGTGTTTTTCTGTATATGGTTATCATGTGTGTTTTGTGAGATGGCAGTGTTAACACTGTGCTGTTGGGCAGTTCACCAGTTTTCCTGTAAAGTGGGTTTTTAGAAAGAGGGAGATAATTTTCTTTAGGAATCTTTTCAAGAAGCTATTGCAGGTGATACTTGATGGCTGGGAAGATGACTGTGTTAGAAATTACTCTGTGGTTGTTACAAGTGTGGCGTTGTAGTCCACAGGTTAAATATGTGTTGTAAGATCAAGTTGTTGTAGTCACAGGAATTTGTGTTCTTTGATGAAGTAGGTTGCAACAGCGAATGACCGGAGAAGTTGAAGAGGGTGTTTCCACTTCTGCAAGGTGCTTCTAGTATTTTGATTGATGTTAAAAGAAGGGAGCATGTCAATCATGTTACTGAGTCATATCACATCTTGGTCTAAATATCAGTCACAGAATTATCATCCCATTGGGTGTGGACTTTCTATTATGAACTCCAATGTGGCACTATTTTTTTAAAGTTATTTAGGACAAGATAGATATTCTGACAACTTTATCCTGATACACACAAAGATAGCTGCCAGTTGACCTCCTCTTTGGTCTGCTATGTGTTCCATCAGGATGAAGTTATTCTTATCTATTAGATCCGATAAGTCTCCCCCCAGAAAAGCGCTTTGTATATCTTGGAGTGGACCAAACTAATCATGGCGCTAAACTGTATTTCGAGGATTGTAAATTCAACTAAATCACTGGGAATTACGCTAGACAAAAACCTGAACATGCTTACACATATTAACATGATGGTAAAAAAACGCCTGTTTCCATTTAAGCTACCTCAGAAAACTGAAACCTTTCATAAATAACTCACATCTTAAAACAGCAGTCGAGGCACTAGTCATATCAATGATCGAGTATGGTTGCACAACTCTTCCCAAGATTTCAACAGCTCCACTAAAAGCCTGTCTCAATGCGGCCACAAGACTTATAACGGGATCCAGAAAATTCAACCACATCACCCGTCATCTGAAAGCGCTCAACTGGCTGCCTTACGAAGCAAGAATACAACTAAAAAAATGGCATGTATCACTACAAAACGTCAATGTACCTAGCCCAGAAAATCACACTATCAGGAGGATGCTGGGTTTCCCGGAGTCATGGAGATCTATTTCTGAAACCGACCCTCTTCCGAAAGAAAATAACTTATGACCTAGCTTTCTTTAGCACTCCCCCTAACATTAGAAACATGTCCTCCAACTCTGCTTTTAAAAATCAGAGGAGAGGGGTTGGCCTAACGGCTGAGGCGCTCGACCTCGGACCTGGGGATCTGGGTTCGAGTCTCGGTAACGACGCCAAAAACCCTCTGTGATTCTGGGCAAATCACTTAATCTCCCCGTGCCTAAAATGAAAGTGTGTCCTCATGTAACGTAACTGGTGCTATGTAAAGTGCTCTGATACCTGATTCGGTTCGGTTCTAGTTCGCGCTATATAAAACTCTGCAAGCAAAAAAAAAAAATGAAGTGAAATCTTTTTTTATGAGCAAATTCCTTCCATAACTTCAGCAGACCTGACATTATCAGAGGACCTTCTTGTTCACATACATGCTACTACACATCGACCACTAACCTAATTTTGGTCTTGTATGTATGAATGTTGAAGCGCAAATGTTTCTCTCACAAATCAATGTACAATTACTTATGACTTTGTAGCATATCTGTTTATAGCAACTTGCTATACACTGATTAGGTTTACTGAAACTGCATAGTGTTCATGTTGTTCTAAGTCTAAGGGTATGCAAATGTAAAGCGCTCTGATACCCTATTAGGGTCATGTCCACGCTATATAAAACACCAAATAAATAAATAAGATAAGGTGCAGTTGCAGTCCGTCGAGACACATTCAGGTTTCTATAGTGACATTAATATGGTGTGTCTTGAAAAGTGGACACAGGTGTGTATGATTTTAAGTCTGAGGAAGAATGCTGCTGGATATCTGAGTTTTCTTAGTTTCTAGCATGCGTTGTTCAAGGGAGGACTGAGAAGTGTGAATAGGTGGTGGTTGGTTGATGTGGTTGTCAGTGAGTTCAGCTCTGAGTGAACTGAACCTCCAAGGAAGACGTAAGTTGTTATTTATTTTATTTGAAGAGTTTTACATAGCGCTGGCTAGACCCGGAGGTATCAGAGCGCTTTACATGAGAACAGATTGTACATAGTTACATCAGTTACAATAGCATACAATAGAAACAGATACAAGTCAATAGGAGCATGAGGATGGGTGCGGCGGAGGACTGAGACAAGGGTGTAGGGGACAAAAAGCAAAACAGACAAAGTGAGGCAGGGCTGGAAGGGGGAGGAGGCACCACAGGACCATGGAGGGCGGAGGTTGGGGAAGGACAGGAGACACAGCAGAGAGACGAGGAAAAACAATGTCCAATGTCCGGCTGGGTAGGTGACAGCCAAGGGTGTAAAACCAAAGTCAATCTCCTCTATAGCTGACTAAACAGCTCCACCGGGCATCATTATAGTTGTTGTGGTTTGAAGGAGTGATGGCTGAGAGGTCTGGTGAGCCAGAGGAAAAGATGATGGCATGCAGAGAGTGGTTCTTTGTGGGGAGAAGCCGGTGATACAAGTCTTGGAGAGCGCATGAAAGTGCATATATTTCTGTGAACTTGTGAGATGGGAGGTTCAAAATACCATTCTGTGCAGCTCCCCTAGTGATGCTGATTCAAGGAGGCAGAGCCAGTCCAGGAAACAGTAGGGTTGTATGTCACTGTTTCGAGGTTGACAATGTTGAACTATAAAACTATCAAATCCATTAAATCACAGGGAAATTTGTATTTTTTTGTTCTTGACTCAGCATCTACTTATATAGACATATAGCGGCTAGATGATGCAGTGGTTGTGATTTTTTTTTATACTATACATCCCATGCAGCATCAGGACCATGTGCTGGGTGTAGGAGTCAGGCAGACGCCTGCATATCAAGGACTAGCAAAGCAGATGACTAGGCTTCAATAGTTGTTGGATCTCTTAAGCTCCTCGCTCCGGGCTTTCCCTAGTTGTGGTATGTTGGCTGAGGTCAGCCGTACCCCTAGGACTGGCCTTTCCATATATTGATATAGGTCAGAACACACCTGGCCTCGCCATCTTTTCATAGTTCTTTGGGGCTTGAACTAAAGTCTAAGACTTTATGTTGTCACTAGTCAATGCAGTCTTTACATACACATGAAGACCAGTGGAGTAGCTTAGGGGGGATATCCGCCCGAGCTGCACTGTTTTTTGGGGGTGACAAAGATGAGAAGGAGTAGTTTCTGTCCTGTAACTCCAGTTCTGTAGTAGGGGTATCTCTGTTATAGTCATAATCTAGTGAATAGTCCCGCCCATGTGCGTGGACCTCGGAGCAATCAAAAATAATCTCTTACAGAGTCAAAAAATGCAGAAATGCATAGACACTTAAGAGAGAATTTAAAGACAGATAATGCAGCCAAAAAGGCTACACTGTCCAGTACTTCAACTAGAAATTCCACCACAAAATCCACAAAACAGCAAAGCCTGTACAGATTTCCCTTGCTTAACAGCAAAATCCGTCAGGAATGATAGAGAGAAGAACCTGGACAGACAAGCCCCATAGGCTGCCATTATGTGGCTTAAATAGGATACTGTGCCTTTAAGGAACCTTCCAGAACCTTCTCCCAGTATCCCAGAATGCATAGCAGGTCCAACTTAGTTTCAGTTCTTTTTGAAGGCGTAAAAAACGCCAGACCTGTAGCATTATGAACACGAATAACTCTCCACCGGGGAGGAGGGCGGGCGCTTATGACTATAACAGAGATACCCCTACTACAGAACTGGAGTTACAGGACAGAAACTACTCCTTATGTAGTAGGGGATCTCTGTGTATAGTCATAATCTAGTGAATAGAATGGCAAGCCCATCCCCACACCAAGCGGCGGTGGAGAATAAAAAATTACGCCACTATTGTGCGAACAGATTCCGCAGCGAAGCCTGCCCAACCTGAGCGTCTGCCCTGGCATCAGTGTCCAGGCAGTAATGCTTAGCAAAGGTATGGACCGACTTCCAAGTGGCCGCCTTGCAGATCTCTGCAATGGGAACATTACGGAGCATAGCTGTCGTAGCAGCTTTGCCCCTGGTGGAATGAGCCTTAGGTTTGCCCCCTAAGGTCTTATTAGCTTTGCAGTAACACAACTGTATGCAGGACACAATCCACCTCGAGATGGACTGTTTAGAGGTAGCACGACCAGTCCTGACTGAGCCATAATTGACGAACAATTGATCTGACCTACGAATATCCTTAGTCTTATCAAGATAAAACTTCAGCACCCTCCGCACATCCAGGGAATGTAAAGACCTTTCCGCTGGAGATGAAGGATTCTGAAAGAACGTAGGCAAAGTGATAGTCTGGTTGATATGAAAATCAGAAACAACCTTGGGAAGAAACTTAGGGTGAGTACGCATAACAACCTTAGCATTATGAAATACAGTATAAGGTTCTTGGCAACACAATGCCTGAATCTCACTCACCCTGCGGGCCGATGTAATGGCCACGAGGAACGCCGCCTTCCAGGACAGGTGCTGCAACGAAGCCTTATGAATGGGTTCAAAAGGCTCCTTCATCAACCTGGACAGCACCACATTCAGGTCCCATGAAGGCGAAGGAAGCCTGACAGGAGGGAATACTTTCTTCAAGCCTTCCAAAAAATCTTTGATCACAGGGATCTGGAAAAAGGAAGTCTGTGAAGGGCCTTTCCTGTAGGCAGTCAAAGCAGCCAGATGAACCTTAATGGAATGGACATTAAGGCCCGACTGCGCCAGATGTAGCAGATATGGCAGGATGACATCTTCCTTGCATGTCGTAGGGTCATAGTTCTTAGACTTGCACCAGATGCAAAACCTCTTCCACTTGTAAGCATGAGAAGTCCTAGTGGAAGGTCGCTTAGCCTCCTTCAGTATGTCCATACAATCCTCTGGGAGATTCAGATGGCCATATTGCACTATTTCAGGAGCCATGCCGCCAAACTCAAAGACGAGAGGTTGGGGTGCACCATATGCCCCTGAACTTCGTGAGAAGATCCGGCCTGCACGGCAGCTTCATGTGAGGAAGGAGAGACCGGTGAAGCAGGTCCGTGAACCACCACTGTCTGGGCCATTCCGGGGCAATCAGAATCATCTTCGCCCTGGATTGGGACAGCTTGATGAGAACCGTCGGGATCAGGGGAATTGGTGGAAAAGCGTACAGAAAACTGTTCGACCAGTTGATCCATAACGCGTTCCCCAGCGTCCCCGGCTGGTAGTACCTGGAGGCGAAGCCTCGGCATTTGCTGTTTTCGGCGGTGGCGAACAGATCTACGTCTGGAATTCCCCACCTTGCGAAGACTTCTCCCAGTACTTCGTCGTTTATGACCCATTCGTGGTTTTCCTGAATGAGTCTGCTCAGTTCGTCTGCCTGAACATTCTGCACACCTGGCAGATGGGTGGCCGTTATCGACAGTCCTCGAGCCAAAAGCCAGTGCCAGATCACCTGCGCCTCCTGCGACAGAGTGCGCGATCTCGAGCCCCCCTGCTTGTTGAGGTAATACATCGTTGTCGTGTTGTCCGTCTGAACAAGCAGAGAGTTGGTCTGAAAGGACGGATGAAAGGCCTTCAGTGCCAAGTGAACAGCTCTGAGTTCCAGGAAATTGATGTGGTACGTGGACTCCGTCGGGGACCACGTCCCTTGAATTTGTAGATTTCCGCAGTGCGCACCCCAGCCTTGGAGAGACGCATCCGTCACGATGGTCTGTGTGGGAATGTCCTTGTGGAAGGGAACCCCTCTGAGGAGATTCTCCTTCGAGCACCACCACTTCAGAGACTGAAGAGCATGTAGAGACAGTCGTATCTTGTCGTCCCAAGATCCTCTCCTCTGGTCCCACTGATCCTCCAAGCACTCCTGCAAAGATCTCATGTGCAGCCGCGCATGTGGCGTCAGGAAGATGCAAGAGGCCATCGATCCCAGTAGAGAAGACACCGTCCTCACTGTCGTAGATGGAGTGGTCATGAGAGCCTGAGCCTTCCGAAGGAGTGATAAACGTCGCTCTTCCGAAGGAGACACGCTTGCTGACAGCGTATTGATGGAGGCTCCCAAGTACTGGATGCACTGGACCGGAGTCGGGACAGACTTGGACATGTTGATGTGCAACCCCAGCTTGTTCAATAGAACGCACGTCTTCTGGAAGTGTGCTTGGGCTTCCGAGAAGGAGGAGGCCTTGATCAACCAATCATCCAGGTACGGGTAGACAAACACCTTGTTCTTCCGTAGGTGTGCCGCTACCACTGCCATGCATTTCGAGAATGTCCTGGGTGCAGACTTCAGCCCGAAGGGAAGCACCGTGTACTGATAGTGGTTGGCGCCGACTTGAAAGCGCAGAAACTTCCTGTGTTTGCACGCAATTGGCACATGGAAGTATGCGTCCTGTAGATCTATGGCACACATCCAGTCTCCTCGTTGCAGCTGAGGATAGATCTGAGGCAACGACAGCATGCGAAACTTTTCTCTGCGAATCCACTTGTTTGCCTGTCGCAAGTCCAGAATGGGCCTGAACTCGTTCTTGTCCTTCTTGCGGACGAGAAAGAACCGAGAGTAAAGACCTCTTCCTCTTTGAGACAGAGGTACATCTTCTATCGCCCTTTTCCTTAACAGGATATCGGCCTCCGCCTGGAGCTGGCGTAGCTGATACTGCGAGCCGACCGGAGGAATCGATGGAGGAGGGCTGATGAACCGAAGACTGTATCCATTGCAAACAATATTCAGCATCCACTTGTCCTGAGTAATTTTTCTCCACTCTGCCAGAAAAAATTGAACGCTTCCCCCCACCGGAGCGGGTAACGGACGAGGGGGAAGTAACCGCTCAGGGTCGAGACCCGGCCGGGCCCTTGGTCGCGGTAGAGGACTGTTGTCTACCTCTACCCCCTTGGCGTTTCTGGAAGGGCCTTCTGTACTGCTGCTGCTGTTGCTGCTGTTGATGTTGTCCAGCAGACTGTCCCCTTCCACGACCCTGCGACCCAAACCGACGTTGGAACTGTCGGTAGGGTTTCTTCTCCTTGGGCTTCTCCAAGCCCACCGCCCAGGGGTCTCCGCCTCGGCCTTCATCCTGGCCATCTCGTCATCAGCGTGTTTTCCGAAGAGGGTATCTCCGGAAAACGGGAGATTCGCCACGCGTTGTTGCGCTTCCGGTTTCAGTGACGTCAACCTGAGCCAAGCATGGCGCCTCTGGTTAATCCCGTGCGCTGACAGCAAGGAGATATCCGCCGCGGCGCTGATGGCCTGGTTAGAGACCAGCATCCCCTCCTGGACGATCTCCATGAAATCCTCTTTGCGGTCTCGAGGAACAAGGTCCGCAAACTGCTCCATCGAGTCCCACAGTGCCCGGTCGTAACGCCCCAGCAACGCCGAGTCACTGGCGGCCTTCATTGAAGAGGAGGACGTACCACACGCTTTACGACCAGCAGAGTCGATCCAGCGGCTCTCCTTGTCCGGAGGCACCGTGGACGCAGGGGAGGTGGCATGAAGCTTTCGGGCCGCCGTCACGATCACCGAATCCGGTACCGTGTCCTTCCTCAAGAAGGCTGGGTTCGAGTCTGGAGCCCTGTACTTTTTGAGGATCCTGGAAGGCGCAGACTTCACCACTGCCGGCGTCAGGAATAGCTGTTCAGCCGGCTCAAGGAGCCTCGGCACCAGAGGTAACAGGGGGCGAGACAAGTGTTTTTTGTGTAATGTCTCAAAAATCACAGAAGTCGAAGGTGTAGGCGCTTCAACCTTGATCCCCAACTTCGCCGCTCCACGCAGGAGAACCTCCTGAAACGTGCCAATATCGTCTATAGGAGACACCCTAGTCTCCGGCGAATCAGACAGCGTGGGCGAGTAAGAACGGGTCCCAGAAGCAGAACGTGATCTGGACCGACGCCTCTTATGGTGATGCCTGGATCTCGATGAAGATCCACGTCCACTCCTCGATCTGTCCCTCCTCCCCGAGCGAGACCTCGATCTCTTGGGTCTCGGACGTTCCGTTGGCCTCCCCGGGTCCGAAGCCCTAGGCTTCCTAGGAGTCTTCTTCGGTGGCGTCGGATACTTGGGCATCGACACCGCCCTCGGCGGAACCGGGGGTGGAGGAGTAACTGGACGCGGGGCCTGCGGAGCCGGCAACGAAGGAGGGGTTGGAGCCTTCGGAGGCGGACCCTTCGGCAAAGGAGGCCGCGAAGGAGGCGCAGAGGGCTTCTTCGGGGTATATACCTCGGAATACGCCGTTCCCGGCGAGCCACCATCCTGTCCGGACCGTGGGGAGCCCCCCACAGTCTTGGGCCTGTCTTTACGACCCCCAGACGCCGAGGATCGGTGCCCAGACGACGACCGTGGATCCTTCGACGTCGAGCGGCCCTTCGGCGTCGACCGTTTCTCACTCTTCGACGTCGAACCGTGTCTGCGTCTCGACATCGACCCCGACCAGATTGACGAACCACGAAACCTCGACGACGGGCGATGGTGCCTCGACGGCGACCTCGACCTCTTCGCACGTCTCGACGTCGATCTCTTGGATCGTCTCGACGTCGACCTCTCGGATTGTCTCGACGTCGATCTCTTCGAACGTCTCGACGTCGATCTCTTCGAATGCTTCGACGTCGACCTCTTCGGCGCCGGAGACTTCTTCCGTCTCGACGGCGGCGGCCTCGATGACGAGGATCCCCTCGACGACGATGTCCTCGACGGCGAACGGCGGTGTCGCCTCGACGGCGAGCACCGACGCCGGGCCCTCCGATGTCGACCACTCGACGCCGACAGCGACGACGAGGAGATCGACAACGGTTTCGACGGCGGCCGATACACGTCCCTCGACGTCGACGGGCGACGTTTTCTCAACCCAGAGCCCTGGGGAGACCGGGAACTGGCCGTGGACCTTCCTCTCGACATCGTGGTCATAGCAACTGACCCAGACGGAGATCTTGGGCGCGGGCTGGACTTCCTGCCCCTGGGAGCCCCCCAGAGGCCTCAGCATGGGCAGAAGGAACCCCTCCTGACCCACCTCGTGCCTTCAATCTTCTTTCTTCAAGTCCCTGAAGTCTGATCTTCTTTCTCTCCTTCAGGGTCCTTCCAGAGAAGCCTCTGCAGATCACACAGTCCTCAGGAATGTGGGAAGAGGGAAGGCAGAGAATACAGACCTCATGGGGGTCTGACTTGGCCTTCTTCCTTGAGCACTCCGGGCATTTGTCAAATAATGCTGGCATTATGGACAATAAAAGAGTGCAGAAACTCAAGGAGAAAGTCACCAAAGTACTTTAAAAGTACCAAAAATCGAATTTAGTGTAAAACACCAACAAAACCCTTGAAAAGGGAGAGCTCAATGCTCCAGGGTCCTGCTTGCAGGAGCCGGAAAAAAGAACTGAAACTAAGTTGGACCTGCTATGCATTCTGGCATACTGGGAGAAGGTTCTGGAAGGTTCCTTAAAGGCACAGTATCCTATTTAAGCCACATAATGGCAGCCTATGGGGCTTGTCTGTCCAGGTTCTTCTCTCTATCATTCCTGAGGGATTTTGCTGTTAAGCAAGGGAAATCTGTACAGGCTTTGCTGTTTTGTGGATTTTATGGTGGAATTTCTAGTTGAAGTACTGGACAGTGTAGCCTTTTTGGCTGCATTATCTGTCTTTAAATTCTCTCTTCAGTGTCTGTGCATTTCTGCATTTTTTGACACTGTAAGAGATTATTTTTGATTGCTCCGGGGTCCACGCACATGGGCGGGACTATTCACTAGATTATGACTATACACAGAGATCCCCTACTACAGAAAGTAATTTCTGTCGACAACCACCATTTCCCCAACCTCCGAGAACAAGTTGTCTGGAAGTCGCCAGACCCCCCTGAACAAGTTGTCTGTTGGCCGCCCCCCCCCCTCTGAATAATAGAACCTCTGAACTGACCTGTATCTTATTCACAACTGAAACTTAATCTAATACATTTCTCACGTGAGACCTGAGTAAAACAAGATCACTACTACTGAAAATGAATCTAATACATTTCTCACGTGAGACCTGAGTAAAACAAGATCACTAGAAGAGAAAAACCAAGAGAAAAAGAAATCTATAAATTTGGAAACAATAAAAGATGAAGAAACAAGATATTTAAACTGCAAAGAACCTACTGGAATCTCTAATACATTGTTGTCTTTTGTATGTATTTTGTTTGCAGTATGTCACTATTGAGAGTGTGTTTGATTAGGTATGCATGATGAAGAATGTGTGAGTTTTTGATAGCATTATTTTTGTTGTGGGGTCTGTATTAACTTTATTTCACTTGCTAAAAATGTATTTTGCACTTAAATACCTATAAAATCTGAAAAAATTATGAAATGTTTACTTGATTTTAAATGTTAAACGACAATAAATAACGAACCAAAGTACTCCATGTTTATGTGAATACGTTCAGTTTTGATTGCATCTCTACAGAAATGTATTAGATTAATTTTCAGTTGTGAATAAGATACAGGTCAGTTCAGAGGTTCTATTATTCAGTTTTTTGTGCTCACTCCCTCCTCTAGGCCTAAAATTAGTATTGGGAGTACCCTTGTTCTATTTTCAGGCCGCCACCCCCACCCCCTTACCTGCACAGGGCGGCAAACTTAGGGCCTGCCTCGGATGGTAGGAGGTCTAGCTACACCACTGATGCAGACCATCAACACAAACTAGTACTTTGGTTAACATAGATTATTCGGCAAAGAAGACAAGTATACAAAGTCATGCTAGGGTTGATTACATTTTTACAAGAAAGAGAGAGTGGAAAAGAGAGTGTGTGTGCGCGCGTGTGTGTGTCTGTCTGTCTTGGGACCCCTAAGGCTAGTGGCTAGAGGGAAGATCTAAAGGCTGTGGTTGGGCTGCACCAGTTGGCCAATGAGTTCATAAATGTACATGTCATTCTCTGTGTTATTGTGGCAGCAGGCTGATGTTGAAAGAGTGAAAGTCTTTATTTTCAATTTCAAATAAACATACAGCATATGCGAGCATGTGAAATAATAGTTTATCCATAAAAGTCTCTTTAATACCACCCCATCTATGGCTCTCATTACAAGTTGGACACTACTGGAGTGGATTTACCACATTGTGAATTTGCGTACGAATTGGCTGTTACCATGCATTAGATCCAACCTAGTACTATGCAATTACAAGTTAAACTCCATGGGCCCGATTCACAGAATGAACTTAAGACTCAATCATAAACTTACTACTATTTTGGTATTCACAGAATGCACTTACTACTTTTGGTATTCACAGAAGTTAGGATTTTGTCTTAAGTTTGTCTTAAGACAGACTTAAGACAGACTTAAGACAAAATCCTAACTTCTGTGAATACCAAAAGTAGTAAGTTCATCTTGTGAATGCCAAAAGTAGTAAGTGCATTCTGCGAATACCAAAATAGTAGTAAGTTTATGATTGAGTCTTAAGTTCATTCTGTGAATCGGGCCCTATGGAATGAGGCCTTACCAGGTGAAACCACATTTTTTTCAGTGTGCAATACAACTCAAAATTCTTCATTCCATAAGGTTTAATACCTCTATTTACCACCTGCTTTGAGCAGGTGACAGACAGATCTATGCTGGGATGGGGTGGAGGGTGAGGAAGGGCGGAGTCGGAGAGGGGAAGGGAAGGCTATTTCTGCCAGGGGGGAGCATTGTATGCTTCCTATCAGAAACAAAAAGCTGAATAAGGTATTGCTCGAATATGAATTTACCGTAAACAAATATAAAGACAAGAGGTGTTTGGCAAAACAGGAACAAGTTGGTTGAATTAAATGAAGTGGCTGAGATAGTATCAACAAAGGTGTGTCTGAAGACAGTCTCGCAGTACAGAAGATTTGGCCGCACATATATACATTTTGTGGGTACAATAAAACACTTTGACATTCTTTGAAAAGCACCATAGTTATAAATAACAAGTGCAACCATCTGATAAAGGGGACACAGATGGCCCTCGATTTCAAGGAGAGCTAGTTTGGGCCAGTGTGTGACTGTCCAGATGTCCGTTGTGGTGAGCACATGCTTACCTTGTTCGGTGTGCATGTCATGTCCTGATTGGCATCCAACTTTGTTGAAGTTTGGGAATGCGTGCCTTCGGCCAAACATGTTTTATTGGGAACAATCTCCTCGGTCCTGTTTGTGGTGTTACAATCTATCTGTGGGATTGATAAAAGTTTTCCCAGGGTGCGCATTTGTCTTTGGGCTAAAAGTGACCCCACCTGTGACCTGGCAATCGGTAGGCTTGGGTTTGGGCTGCACGGCCTGTCTGACCACGTATCTCTGACTTGGAATTGAAGGGGAGGTCCTCTCGGATGAATCCTACAGCAATGATACAAGTTCATGAGTGGGTGTATGTGTAATTGATATCATATGTACATATATTCTCATTATTATACGTACAGTTGTTACATTGTACATCAGCATTGCATTCACTGATCTTGACGTGATTATGCAGGCATAACTTACAGCGTACATCGGTATTGCATTTACTGGAATTCGTGACTCACTGGAGTGAACGTTTTTCTGACTATGCGGTAAGCCGTCACCAACCCGTTTTATTTCACTCCTTTACCCTATAGTTTTGCCGCCTTATTTTCCAGGTTTCTACCCTGGTTATGTTAGACCCGGTTCACTTCACCTTCTTCGGTGCATGCTTAGTTCCGTTTTCCCGGGGCACTTGTAGACTTTACATTATTTTCGGCATTTTTTCGCCTGCGCTTTCCTTATTCATTGAGCATGCAAACTTGTCATGTCACATCCAGAGCGTGCACTTTCTTTGGGTTTTTTTCGAGCATGTCTCACAATTATATATAACCTTCCCTGCACCATCGTTTTTACGTCATCATTTAACATAGGTAACAGCACGTTTCAGCTCACTTGGCACCGCTCAGTTTTATTCATTACCACCATTTACTACGACATAGGACTATGTCAGCTCCTACTGCGCGCTATATCGTCTCTATTCTTTTATTTTCTTTTAGACTCCCCCCGATGAAGAGCATCGCTCGAAATGCATAGGGGATGCATTTATGAATGACGTGCACAGCCATAAGTTTCTTTGAGATTGCTACAATGCAGTGATTTGTTTTGAATTCATTCAGCAATTGATTCAATTGATTTAACTCCTCAAAGACTGGTGCAAAATAAACCATTTACCAACAGAAAGCATTTGAGACCACTTATTGATTTCACATTTTCATGCGTACCTTTGTGTGCTGGGAGGATTCGAGATCTATCTTACCCATGGATTAGAGCATATATCGATATTGCATTTATTGGTACTGCCGCTGCTATGCATGCATACAACAGGGTGTACATTGCTATTGCATTTATTGATCTCAACAAGGGCTTGGCTGCTACTGCTGCCAAAGCTCATGCAATTTTACGGTGTGAAATTACCATAATGCAAAATCAGAACTTACACCAAGAAAAAAATTTGTGTGGGAAAACCGACCCACTTATAATCAGGTGGAGTGGGATTGCATGTGGCAATTGCAGTCTGTCTGACTCTTAATGAAGTTGTTATCCATAGGAAAATTCAAATGAGCTTTGGGGCCTTGGTCAGTGGTGCCACTCTGTCCATTACATGATAGGAACACGCCTCCCACTGAAATTACAGTTGATACGGATTAAAACATATGATCCTATGTGGTCACATGCAGAGCAGACGCATCGCCGCAGTAGCGTGGAGAACATCGAAGAATCTCGTCCACTGAGTGTCTCAAGACCGACACATCGCTTCGCCTGCACCTCTCATTTTTATTGGGAACGACAGTCCGGATGAAGGTACTTTTCTTGAGCTGGAACAAGTAGGCCCAGGAATCCATCCTGTGCTCCTTTGCGGTTGGCCTGAACGTTTGACTTGCCCCGGTCCAGCGTAAACCAGATAAACCATTTAAGCACTTATTGCTTCAAAGCGCTATTTTAAGGTTTATTCTTTAAAAATCCATATCTCAATTTCTACTTATTGGATTTTATCCATTATGGCCTTGTTTTATTTGTTACATTAATTTCTATTTGTATACCCTGGATGTGGATTCATTTTGTGTGTTGCTTTTACTGTTTTACTGGTTGAAGGGTTGCACAAATACTTTACACATTGCCTCTAGGTTACGCCTGACTGCTCAGTGCCAAGCTACCAGAGGGTGAGCAAAGGTTAATTTAGGATTTGCCTTACACTTACCCTGACTAGGATTGTGGTTCCTGCTTGGAAAGGGTGCATACTTCTGTCAACCAGAAACTCAATTTCTAACAGTCATGAAGTCACGAGTAGCCAAGATCGCTTGCGGATGTAGTATAAATGTCCATTCCTGGCTAGCAGCCTCACCCTGAACGCTTGTATGAGATTTGTGTTCCCTGTTTATCACTGTACCTTGTTGTGCTCATTTTCTAATTTACTTATTTTTTGTTCAAATTTGTTTAAGAATTTGTCTAAATAGCAGTTCAGTATGGGGTCATCAGGTTGTAAGCATGATATGATGGCCTGCCTACTTGTGCGGATACCTCAAATTCTTTCTAAGTTTTTAGGAAGGCGACTCCTATCAGAGGTAATTTCAGCACAAATGCTTATGAGATGGGAAAGTGTTTCCGTGCTCTAGCCACCCAGACGACAACCTCTGTTACCTTTGTGCTGCCATGCCGGCTTTTCCGCTAGTGTTGGAGGACAACAGTACTTTAACAGCTTAAGTTTTAGATGAAGTGGGTATGCACAAGCCAGATACTTTGCCCGCTTTAACCCCTTGCATGCGCTGCAAATTTTCGCGCTATGCGGGCGATTTACATAGTGGGCAGTATTCGGACGGACTCCGGCCGTCGTCAGCACACGCCCACCGTGACGCATGATGGCCGAGGGCCGTCATGAGCATGCAAGGGGTTAACTGAAGATAACTGTTATCACCGTCCAGATGCAAGATCTTTTTGCAAGCTCATCTTTAACCTTTAATATGGAAAGCTTGGCCATCGTAGAGTTAACTTAAAACATCATATGTGACTGGCAGTACCACTAGGTTTCCAAGTTGAAAGTTTGCTAGAGATTGGTCTAAATACTTTTTGAATCTGTTTATGTTAGTGCCGCCCGTATTGTAAGTTACTGACCACAGGATGTTGTTTATTGTGTTAACCTCTGTATGTTTTAGCTTCAAACAGCACTTAACTGTTGCTCCCTGCCTGCTCACTGATTGCCTTAAAAGACTAAACTCCAAGCGTACATGGCTAGGGGAGGAACTCTGTGCTAGCTTAAAAGCCTGCTGGAAAGCTTTTAATTGAAGTTTATTCAATTAGACTGAGTCGCGACGATGAAGAGTCTACGTGCCATATGTAAGGTTGGCAGGAGCTTTGCCGCCATAACCCTCTAAGCCTCTTATATAGTATGTTAAATGCACCACTTAAGGTGCTGCTCTTACTAGTGATAGCTCACAGTTGTTGGTTGTACGTTCCTTTGTCGTCCAGCAAGTACTTGCATTCTTTAACTGTGCCCAAGGTATGTGTACATCTATGGAGAAGTGCGGCTCAAATGGTTAGAGCGGCAGACCCTGATGCAGAGGTCTGGCCCGGGACCAGGGTTCAATACTTGTCGTTGGCTCAATTTCCTCGGACCTGATAATTCTCGCCTCGGTGCCTATTCCAATCATGGGTCCCACTCTGGGCAATAGCTTGCTTAATCTCCACAACGGCCCCAAAAGCGCTGGGATGCCTGGCTTCACCTTGGGGGTGCCCAGGAGTGGACACTCACAGGGAAAACCAGGAAGGGTTCCTAAGCGGTATACGGACAGCGCCGGGACACTACCTCAGGGAAGTAGCTGTGCGCTCTATAAATACCGGTACATTTACATATGCCAGGTTGCATTCTTCTTCACAGACTTTCTGAGCATAATCACCTTTGTTTTGTTTTGGTCAATAACTAGCTTGTTTTGTGTGGCGTGCACTTGCAGAGTGTTTAACAGACTCTACAGGCCTTCCTTAGTTTGAATGCACAAAAACCATGTCATCCGCATATAGTAAATGGTTCAATACAAACGTCCCGAGGTTGGGGCGAGGCTGTTAGTTGCGTCAAGGGCTGGGGAAAGGTCTGCCATATAAAGATTGAAAAGATATGGTGCCAGCACACACCCCTGCTTTAAACCTTGATGTGTGTAGATCATTCCTGTCAAAAGAGAGCTGTTTCTGACTTTGATCTGCACCTAAGTGCGGCTGTGGAGTGGCTCTAAGCAGGTGTGGCGGGATGATCCAAGCCCTGAGCTTCCTCCAAAGCTTCACTCAGTTTACACTGTCAAAAGGCGACTTGTAGTCAACAAAGCAGAGGTAGGTCGTGCAATGCTGCTTCTCCATTTGATCAAATAGAATTGATAAGGCCCAAATGTTTGTGATTGTAGCGGAAGCTCTCCTAAAGCCAGTTTGATTTATTAGAATGATCTGTTTTGATTCTGCCCAGACAGTCAGATCCTGTAATACGAGTGATGCCAACTATCATGCTCCATTATCTAGCAGAGTGATAAGAAGATAGTTCTCTGGGAGGGTTTTGTCTCCCCCTGTGTGGATTGAGGAGATGACTATGCCCAGGGCCAGACTGGGAACCAAACCCGGCCCTGGCAAACTTCTCAGCCGGCCCCCCCTGGTGGGGCTGAGGGGGTGCGGCCGAGCTGTTTGCAAGGTCCGGTTTCGGACAAATTTGTTACTGGGGGCCGATTTTGTTGAATTCATATTTTAGCTTCATCATTTGAGTGAGTTCTGTTTTGTATGGGCTACATTTTGATTTTCTCTCCAGGTTCTTGATGTCCTGTTTTAGATTCTCTAAATGTAGATTATCATTTTTGTTCTTCCTAGATATAAGTTTGATCACGTGATCTCGAATGGTAGCTTTAAGGGCATCCCAGTTTATTCTGGAGTTTGGGCCCTAGTTTTTATTGTGTTCTAAGTAGTATATAATTTCCTGTTCGATTGCTTCCTTGAGTGTGTGGTCTTTGGTAAGGAGATTATTCATTCTCCAAGATTTTGATTTAGTGACTGAATGTGTCATGTTAGATGAGACTGATATGCACACATAGTATAAGATGAGGATTGGTTCAGCAGATGGGTTAGTGGCATTGGGGGCATGAAGTTCACCCACCAGAATTTATAGTCCTTAACGGTGGTTGTTAAACCTGGTACCATTGGCATGAGTCTTCCTTCCATTTTGTGGCTGTTGTCTCCTCTGTTTTTTATATGTTTTTGCTGATTAGATGCTTTGGTCACTGTGCCACTGCTATTCAGTGCCACAGTGCAAGTGCTCGCTATGTTAAATTGATGGAATGGATTAGTGACTCCATGGTTGGCCTTTTTGATTTACTTGTGAGACCCTAGTACCGTGCACCATGTGTGCCCAGGGCCTGTAGATCATATGTTGCTAGTGGGCTTCCAGCACTGATTGTGCCACCCACAGAAGCAGCGTGTACAGTGTGTCTCAGGCCTGCCATTGCAGAGCCTGTGTGCAGCCTAGTACTGCCATGTCGACTTAGTAAGTGCACCCACTTGCCAGTCCCTAAACCTCCCCTTTTCTACATATCAGACACCCCTACAGTAGACCCCAGGGCAGGGTGCATTGTATGTCAAAAGTAGGTCATGCCCTGATGTGTGTGGCATGACCTCATAATGAATTACAGCCTATTTCGTTTTTCACTACTGCAAGGCTACCTGTCCCCTTAGGCCAGAATGGGCAGTTTGATCATAACATCTTATAATCCTAACTGACCCATGAAACATGGTGGAAAAACTAATTTAGTATGCCTGAACTCAGGATGATAAAATACATCTTTTAGTGAAGTTGCTTTTAACATTCTGTGTTTGAAAATACCACTTTTAGAATGTAGGTATTTTCTTGCCTAACCATCCAAGCCTGCCTCTGCTAGCTTGTGTATTCCATGTCTGGTTTGTGAGGGACAGGGGCTGGAGTGGCTTCAGGAGACAGGGTGAGTTAGCACAAGGCTGAATAGACCTCTCAGCATGTAGAGTGGTGGGAGGAGTAGCACCTGGGTCTGAATAGGACTGTGCCTGCCTTCCACAATGCTGGCTCCACCCCCTGTTGTGTGTCTGAGGACCCTGGCCCACACTGACAAAGGAAGAAGGTGTACACTGGCTGAATTCACCCAGAACTGGTTTGAAATAGGCACAGGACCCTCTGCCTTCAGAGAACAAAGAGAATAGTAGTATAAATATGGGGACCCAGACCCCAAGACTTGAGATCACTTCTGGGAAAAGAAGACAAACATTTGCCAAGGAGAAGAACCAAGGAAGCTGCAGGAGTTTGGACTATCCCTCTGCCAGTGTGCAGGCTGCTGAGTTGGCCTGCAGTGGTTTATTTATTGCCAAGGAAAGGAGAAGGAACTTTTAAGGTACTTTCATCATCTTCCAGAATATTTCTCCAAGGGCTTGAACTTGTGCTTGCCTCCTGCTGATATCTCAGGCTACCAGACTTCACCACCAGCTCCCCCCTGAATTTCCTTGCTGGGAATTATGTCTGCAGAAGCCTTCATGTCGCTGGGAGCTGGAAGAGCGACTCAACGAGAAGAAGTGTGTCGCTGTTGCAGCTGTTACTGTCGCATCGCCGGAGAAGCGTGTCGCTGGTCCTGCTGTCGCGGCTCCAAAGTTACAGAGTTTGCCGCACAGCTGTCAGGTGCGCACGCATCGTCTTCACGGCATTGCATCAAGAGCACCATCTTATTGCATAGCACCGGATTATCGCATCGCATCGAGGTGCCATCTTGCAGCATCGTAACCGAAACGCAGTACGAGAATCAACGCATCACCTCCTCTCCGCATGTAAGGTCATTTTGCATCATGTTTGCTCTTGACTTTGTAGGTTGCGCCAGGACACAGAGAGCTTCAAACTTTTGTATTATAATACCCAGTGAGGGACCAGTATCCAGGTTGGATTTGATTGGGGAGTCCAGTACAGGGGTTCCTGTTTGAACGCAGCACCCAAGACTAATTCAATAAGTCAGCGCTTTTAAGAGGCACCTCACAGGCAGGATATCCTCTTCTACTAATGGCATCAATTTTTCACACAACATTTCCAACAAAGTAAACATCTAGATTATGGTTCTTCAGTCTGTTGGGACCTTTCCACTGGAGCCCTCTTCTTGTTGACCTGTACGCACTCTCATCACTTCTGACACTCACGACCACTCTCAGAGATCACCTACCTTTATAAGAATCGCTACGATTAAGAACACCATGACCTGGTTCCTATCCTTAGCTACGGCTGTAGATATGTGCATGTGATAACTGTATGTGCTGACTTCGTACGGTTATGACATGCCATATATACAATCTCTTAGATTCTCTTTGTGTTACCCTCTGAACTCATACAGGCCTCCACATCACTGCATTATTGTTATGTACAGCATTTCCTGTCAAACTGCTCCTGCTGATTAATCACAAATAAACAGTGAAGAAATCTTCAAGACTACATATTACACCAAATGGGGGATATGTGCAAGGAAATAGGACAGCGCGGAGCTGCGGCAAGTTTTGCAGCACAATGCTGCATCATTTAAAAATGCAAGGGTGTGACATATTCACAAGAATACAGCGCACCTCTGTGTTTTCCCTTGTGCTGGCACTAAGAATAGCTACCTAGCGCCAACACAGACACACTTGCGCCCTAGTGCAAGGGTGCCTGCATTGCAGGGATGAGTTCCTGCAACACAGGCATCCTTGCACCATGGTGCAAGGGTGCCTGTGTTGCAGGGAATGATTGTGTATGTACAGAAAGGGACACCTTCCTGCACATAAACAATCTTTAAAGGCAATCTGCTCTTCCTAGATATGTTGCAGGATACAGCACACATAGAAAGAGCAAAAACAAGGGGAAATAAGAGTGTTTCTACCCCAATCTAGCTCCTGCTGTTTCATGGCTGGCCTTAGATTTACACATCCTTGTAAATATGGGTCAGCGTAAAAAAGCAATGGGTGTTGCAGTGGAACACCCACAGCAACACCCAGTGAATGCCTCTTTCATGCAGATACCTGCGTGAAAGGGTACCATATTTAAAAAGCGGTGTTAAGCCACCCACAATATAAATATGGAGCAGGACATTGCGCCACCGGAACGTCAGTAAAAGTGACGTTACAGCCATGCAATCCCCTTATAAATATGCCCCATTCTGCTAAACGGTTTCTATTAATTTGAAAACAAAGCATATTAGTTTATTTAAGCTTGCATAACTAAGTTGCAAATTTAAATTGGGGGACATGGCCTGCTTATACAGACATCTTTTTTTAAAGTTGCTAGAGAAAATGTGGCCTTTGGAGTTGCATGAAGTTTCTTACGTACATATTTCTCTTCTGCGTTTTCCCTTTCATAAAATGGATGAAATAAGATATATTTTACATTGTTGTTTCCTTATACTGAAAGAAATGATTTACAGAAAAGTGCCTTAGGAGGAAGCCATGTTGGTATGTTCTCACAAGTTGCAATATTCAAGGCCATTTGTCTCGGCTCGATCGAGAGAGGCAATCATGAGTTCAGTATTGTTGTTAAAATACATAAACAAACTGGGCCCGATTCACAGAACTAACTTAAGACAAAATCCTAAACTTACTACCATTTCGGTATTCACAGAGGGCACTTACTCATTTCGGTATTCACAGAAGGCACTTACTCATTTCGGCATTCACAGAAGTTAGGAGTCCTAACTTTACTACTCCTAAACTAAAAACATTCCTAACTTTAAGACTTTCGGTATTCACAGAAGGCATTTAGGAGCCCCCAGGAGTAAGTGCCTTCTGTGAATACCAAAATGAGTAAGTGCCCTCTGTAAATACAAAAATGGTAGTACGTTTAGGATTTTGTCTTAAGTTAGTTCTGTGAATCGGGCCCATTAACATTTCCTTTATTTCCCACATAAAACATAATAAATATACAGCAAAGTAGGTGTTTACTAGATGTATCTTATTTAATGTACCTAGTGTACTTGAGCACTCTTTGGCTCATTCACATGTATCTTTGTTAATCCAGGTCAATTATGTACTTCATAATATGCCAGGTGTGTGATTTCTCGATATGTGAAACCTATATAATTCGCTTTTTCTGGGTGGTGTGCTAGAACATTTCATTTTTAATTTTGTATTTAATATTTTCTGTTTGCTTTCTTGTAGGTAGACTCCCTGCTAGTCTGTTTGCAAATTTATGCTTTTAGACCATGCTCTCCTCCTCAAACTGAGCAGTCTTCACATTAGAGAGTCTGCTGATTTATATTTTGACCAATTTCACACCATGCTGTGGATGTATTTTCAGGAAATTGTGCCAGAACCTTTACTTGGTTGTAAGCTGAGCAGTCCCTATGTCAGTCTGCTACTTAATTTTAGAATTAACATTTTTTACTTGCTTTCTCAAAGCCTGACTGCAAGTTATTCTGTTTGCAAATTTATACTTTTAGGCCTTTCCCTGCCTTTCAGTCAGAGCAATCTTCCACATTAAACTGTCTGCTGATTTATAGATTAACCTTTTGGCTCTTTCCTTAGAGTCTAAGGGCCCAATTCACAGAATAAACTTAAGATTCAATCCTAAATTTACTACTATTTTGGTATTCACAGAATGCACTTACTACGTTTGGCATTCACAGAATGAACTTACTACTTTTGGTATTCACAGAAGTTAGGATTTTGTCTTAAGTTTGTCTTAAGACAGACTTAAGACAGACTTAAGACAAAATCCTAACTCAAGTCTGTCTTAAGTCTGTCTTAAATTTGTTTTAAGACAAACTTAAGACAAAATCCTAACTTCTGTGAATACCAAAAGTAGTAAGTTCATTCTGTGAATACCAAAAGTAGTAAGTGCATTCTGTGAATGCCAAAAGTAGTAAGTGCATTCTGTGAATACCAAAATAGTAGTACGTTTAGGGTTGAGTCTTAAATTCATTCTGTGAATCGGGCCCAGAGAATTCTTTTTTGAACAATTCTGCAATCCCTGCTAACCTAGGAGATACTCCACACCCAGTTGGTATCCCTGCCCAAGAAATTATCTTCGACCATGAATTACACACGATTGTTGCTTAAAGAATGGAACAGACTTACTGCTGAGAATAAAAAGGTACAAATTCCTGGGTATAGGATATTTGAAGAGAAAAAGATTGAACATTTGATATGTGGCATATTTGAGATAAAGCCACAGCCCAGACCTGCGCGGTATGGAGTGTTGAATAAGTGAGGCTATGCGGCAAATTAGAAAGCAGATGTTGAACAGGCACACTGGTAAATCTGCAAACAAATGGATTGATGTAAGATGTGTGGAGACAGCTAGTGTGGGAAACTATAGGTGCATGCTTTTCCTGAAATTACTGATGAATCATTCAAAAAGATAACAAAAAATGACAACAATGCAAACAAGAATAAGATATAACTAACCGAGACCTAAAAAGAATGAGAGTTATTCTGAGGGATAAGATGAGTTTGTAGACAGATTGTTGATTGAACTGAGACCACCTCCGTATAATGAGGCTCATGTGCACGTAGAAGAGATAGGAGAAGAAGAGTCGAGTGGGAGGAGAGAGGAGACAGAATCAAATTTGTCTTCACAAAGTGTAATAAAAGTGGTAGAGATTACTACTTTCAAACTAGAAGGGGATTTGGAAATTATGGCAGAAACTGGAACTCATGAAGACACAATTTAATGTATACAAAGATGAATTGGACTTTTTTGGATGTAGTAGCAAGAAGACATGCCCATCATGCATTTGAAAAACTTGAGGAATTGACAAAAGAATTAAAAGTGGATTTAACACAAAAGAGAATTTATCAGTCAAATAAGATAGGGTTGACTGAAAATGAATTAATGAATTATAATCCCAGAACATTGCAAGAAAATCTCATAGTATAATTGGACATGATTAGAAAATGGGAGGGTGTGTCGAGATATCAAGAAGAAAGGGCAGAACCACCTGATAAGACTGAGGTGATAACGAGTATAACAAAGACACATGTGAGAGTGAGTGCTTCTGAATGGGAAAGTACTTGTTGAGAAAGAGTTTCTGCTGAGAGAAGTGCAAGGGGGAGCATATGTTCATGCACCAAGGTGAAGA
Organism: Lissotriton helveticus; assembly: GCF_964261635.1. Classification (NCBI taxonomy): domain Eukaryota; kingdom Metazoa; phylum Chordata; class Amphibia; order Caudata; family Salamandridae; genus Lissotriton; species Lissotriton helveticus. Next base: position 28,462,611 of record NC_136057.1, on the reverse strand, counting down.
AGTGATCTTTACAAATTTACAAAGAATTTCCAAAAGCTCAGAGAGGAATCCCTGAAGTGGTAATCAGAGGTGAGGAATTGTGACTATTTCAAAAGTGCTTTCGAGAGATTTGAATGTGTTATTTTCAATTGTTGTGCCTCACACTTTGTGGACTTGGGTGGAGGATTACAGTGCAATGGCCAGAAGAAGAACCACAAAGGGAAACCCCGCAAAATAAGACCATTCCAATTGTTATTGGATAATCGAATCGGGTTATAGATTATTTAAAAACAAAGGTTCACCAAAGATCATGAGAGCGAAGCAAGATACAGGTGAATCCGTGCATGTATATTATGAGAGACTGATGCAGATTTACAGACAGTATAGTAGACTTGAAGACACCAAGAAAGAAAAAGACACACAATTGATGGACGGAATGCAGAACAAATCAAAATATTCACCCCCAGTCAAGAGATCTGGGTTGAATCCATCATTCTTTTGCTCACCATGCCACCCCAGTTCGGACCAAGAAAGAAGGCATCTATGGATTGATTTGCATTTAGGTTGAGATTGAGCCTGGAAATTAGTTTGCATATTTAGCAAAGTGTAATGAGTTTTCAGGGCAAATCATTGGATGAGATATTGGCCTATGCAAAGTATTGTAGTGATTGTTGCAACACTAAAAAGAAAACAACAAAGGATAAATTGATGGTAGGTCAAACAGAGTTTTTCCAAAAGGGTTGTTTTGGTGCTGATGTTGGTGCACAGGGTGTTACTGCTCAAGGCAATGTGCAATTTGTGCAAGTAGTAAATGGTGATTCTTGTGGTAAAAAAAGAGGTTTTATTGATAGTTCTAACATGAAAAATGTGAATAATGCTCAGATGAGAAATGGATCTGGCACCATCTGTGGGAAAATGGACACTTGAAATAGATTTTAAAATGATTCGCAAATGGTTCCCCAAATTCAGCAGAATATCAATCAGGAGGCACAGAATGAGGTGACACAGTCAATGTTGCCAGCCCCCCTGGCCTCTGTGCAGAACAGGCAGCATCCGAGGCAGTTCAATGTGAAAATGCCTTCAACTCCAGTCGTGCAACATACCATGTAAAATAATATGCAGGGTTACCAACAGAGTTTAAGATTTTTGCAAAACCTTTTTCAGTGATTAATGATAATTTTCCACAATATGCACAATAACAGTGCCTGAGGAGGAGAAGGATTGCATGCTTGGTGCAATCCTAGAGGTAGAGAAGAATGGCCTTTATTGGTTGGACTAGTGAATGTCCATACAGTATCATTTTTAATCGATAACAGGTGCTACCTGCTCCACAGTTAGATTGATGGAGGTACCCACGTACCCCTCTCGGGAAAAGAAGTACAAGTTGTAGGCATTTTAAACAAACTAATAATTGATACGCTGTCAGCTAGTGTCCCAGTAACAAATTTGTTCAGGTAAAACGATCATGAATTCACCGTGAGTGAGACGAGTCCAGTTAGTTTGTTTGGACAAGATCTCTTATGTAAACTTAACTGTGTAATTTACTGCAAACCAGATGGTGTTGGTATTCAGAGAGAGGGTGAGGATTCCAAGTTAAACATAAAATCACAAGAAGCAGTAAATAAAATGCTCCCAGTTCTCACAGCATAACACTTACCTTCAAATTTAAGAAATAATGTGAACTAAGAGCTTGGGATCTTTTAAGTTTTAAAAGAGGTTTATTAGAGAAGAATGCAACATATTATATACAACCACAGTGAAAATTACAAGTATATATGTAACAATAGAACAAATATGATCTAAAATCCTGGATAAAAAAAAATTGTTGCATATAAAGATATTATAATATATCTAAAGGAGGAAAGAAAAAAAAGTAATATGTTTATGTTTAGGGATTTTATAAAGCGCATAGCTGCCCAAGGGCTTCTCAGCGCTGTAGAGCGGATGATATCAGGTGGATTGGAGGGTTATCAGGGGAACAACCATGTCTTTGATTTTTGCTGAATGTTTCGGATAACTGCTTTCTCCAGTCTGTCAATAATATACATCTGAGATGTAAAAAAAAAACCTGGAACGAAAATAGAAAAAAAAATATAACAACTCAGGTCTTCAATATAATAGCTAAAATATAGAGACAGAGAAAATTAAATAAACAACTTCATTATAATGTAAACATCTCAGGGTGGTTTGGGAACTTCTTCTAACAATGCATGATGACGAGCATGATTACGAGCAAACTTACATGCAGATTTGTTTACAAATGTGGTTACAGGAGACCATTTACTATCTCGTTTAATAAAAAGGGATAATGGGGAAACATAGGCTAAGGCTCATCGGTGATTGTAACACACACTATAACACCAAGCTTGAAATGAAAGTTGTGTAGATTGCTTCCAATTTTTAGTAATTTGTTGGACGGCAACTGCTAATTAAAAGTCTACTATAGCAGTATCACATGCAAGGGTGTACCAGTGGTCTGAAAGAATACCCCAAAAAATATATGTAGGGGAAAATTTAACATTTTTGTAGAAAATGATATTTATTTGCGATCAAACTTTTAACCAGAATTGGTAAGTATTAGGACAAGAAAAAAGAATGTGGTATAAATCAGCAGCTGTATCATTACAAGACCAGCAGTGTGACTAAACTCTGGATTCATTTTGTGTAAGATATATGGGGTGATCATGAGTCTATTATAAAGGAGAAAGAGCGTTAGGGTTGTGTTGGCCAATCTTGATATTTTGCGAAGTTTTCATAGTTTGTCCCAAAGGGCAATAGACCGTGAACTCTAAAAATCCCTCTTCAACTGTAATTCAGTCTCTGTCTTATCGCTTTGTTCTGGAAATGTATTGAGAAATGTGTATATTATAGAGGCATTAAGGTGAATGGCTAAAATAGGGGGAATGGTTTTATGTGGTAACACAGGAGTAGTTGTCGAAAAGGAAGATATGTTGGTAGAAACAATTTGGATCAAAGTTATACATATGTTATAATATGGAATTGTGGAAGGTTATACAGTAATTCTGATGCTGGAAAAAAAGAATCATTTGAAGGAGTTGGTGTACCCAAAGTAAGCCTATATCGCTTCAGGAGTTCCAAAAAATTGGCTTATTTTGGGATTTTATAAGATCATTATGCCAAATTGAAGAGTGGAGGAAAGACGTGAAAATAAAATAGATTTCAGAAGCTTATAAGTAATGTTATAGATAGGAGATGATACATAATGAGATTTGTGAGTAAATGAAAGAAATTCTTGAAACGAAAAGGGAGAGAGAAGGGAAAGCTCAATATCTTTCCAAAGGGGAGAAGTATCTGGAAGCGAGTCAAATAAGCATCGAGAGACCTGCTAAGGAAAAATGCTGCTTGATAAGACTGGAAGTCAGGAAATGTATTGCGCTTGAGTCTAAGAACAGACATGATTCTATGAAAAGAAGAAAGAATAGAATACACTTTCTTAAAAAAGTAGGAGTAGTAATGGGAGTGGCAGATATGGTATAAAAACAATTGGTGCATGCATCATTTTAATAGTATCAAGTCTACCCCACCAGGATAAATAGAGAGGGTGCCATTATGCAGTAGAAGTGGATAAAACAGCAAAAACCGCATTCATATTTAGGGTTAGAGTTTGTTTAATGGAAAGTGCAAACCAGAGTTCTAAATATTTAATTTTGTGGGGGTTCAAAGCAAAGTTAGAAAGGGAGATATCTTGTGTATAACAAAAAACATTGAGAAGAAATGTTTCACATTTGTCATTATTGAACTTGTAACCACAGATTGTTGAAAAGGATTTAACTTCCATTAGAAAGGCAGGAAGAGAAGATTCAGGTTTAGATAAAAATAGGAGAATATCGTCAGCATAAAACCTCAGTTTAATCTGTGAATTTCCATATTGATAATCAAGAATATTAGTGTTTTGCCTACGTTTTGTAATAAAAGGCTCCAACGCAAGAATAAAAAGAAGCAGTGATAGAGGGCAACATTGTCGGACACCTGTCTTTAAAGAGAATGAAGGGGAAATAAGACTATTCACATAAATAAAAGCTGTAGGAGCAGTATATAATAGGGAGATAAAACAAATAAGTTCATGGCTAAAACCGAACCAAGAATTTGTGTGAAAAAAAATGACCAATCCATACGATTAAAAGCTTTTTCTGCCTCTAAGGAGATGGCTGCCAATGTGTGGGAATATTTATTACATTTATTCAATATATTGAAGAAAATTCTCGTATTGTCAGAAATACTTTATCCTTAATGAAACCTGACTGCTCTTTGCCAATAAGTGAAGGTCAAAGTGGATCTAATCGAACAGCAAGAATTTTAGCAACAAGTTTATAGTCCAAATTAACTAAAGAAATTGGTCTGTAGTTCTTACGTAAATGTGGATCCTTACCATCTTTATGAATAAGACAAATAAGCACTTCTTGAAAAGTGCCATTAGAAGCTTTAGATTAAATCAAATGAGAAAACAGAAGATGAAGTTTTGGAAGTAAGAGTTTAGAAAAATGGGAATAAAATACTCCAGGACAGGTCCAGGAGCTGTACCAGTTTTAATTGTTTTTAATGCTTGAGAAATATTTTTGGGGAGAGATCTTTATCTAGTGAAACGTCTACCAGTTGGAAAACATTTCTAACTAGATTAAAGATGATGTTGTATATCAGCAGAATTTGAATCAGATTCAGGGGCATAATGGGTAGTATAATATGTTTTAAAGTAATCCACAATTTTTTTATCTTTATAAAAAGATGAGGATTCTATTCTCAGCATAGAATCCATTTTTGTGCATTCTTTTTTTAATTTTAAGATATGTGGCAAGCAATTTACCTGCCTTGTTTTGGCTACCATAGTAACAGGCACTATCTTTAAGAAGGTAGGACGAAGTGTTCCCGAGTGAGAGCTTGTTATATTTAAATTTTCTGTAATAAGTTTATCCAGTTAAGAATTAGAGTTTGTGACGTTATTAAGTGCTTCTAATAATTTAATCTGTTTGAGAGTGTCAAGTGCTTTTTGAGAGTATAATTTCCATTTTTTAGAAACATAAGATAAAATAAAACCTTTAGCTGAGGTTTTAAATGTTTACCATTTTACATGAAAAGGAAGGTCAGAAGTCGAATTAAGGTTAAATATTTCAACAGTAAAGGATTCATAGGTTGAGGTAAAGATAGAAGACTAACACCTCCTTAATAACAGCCTCAACTACCTATGTGAGAGGGAGTAGTTCTAAGTCTAAAATTGGGACATGGTCAGAGATCAATATAGAGCCAATATCTATGTGTATAATATGCTGTGTCAATGATTTAAAGATTTAAAAAATGATCTATACGAGATGGGGAGAAATGGGTAGGGGAGAAAAAAGTATATTCTCGCTGTGGGTTACATAACCTCCTAGATTCAACAAGAGATCTTTGGTCAATTAGTATGGTAAATTGCTGATGCATTAAAGAGGGAACAAAAGTTACTTGAGAGGTACGATCAACTAGGGGTCAAAAACTAGGTTACAATCACCACCAAAAATTAAATATTGTGTAGCAATAGACATCAATTTAACAGAGATAGCTGGCCAAACATTATTGTCAATTATGGTAGTTGCATTAACATTGAACAAAGAGATAGGAATATTATCAATTTTAAGATGCACAATCAACCAACGACCATCGTCTTCTGCTTCCTAAGAAAGACCAGTAGCATTGAGTTTTAATGCAAAGAGTAATTACTCCATTCCTTTTGCCCAAACTAGGAGAGGAAAAAACAGTTACCATCCATTGTCGCTCAAGTTTTAAAATGTCTGATGACACAACATCTGACTTAAGGTTGGCCAGGTGGGGCTTTGTCGTTTAATGGATGAACCCAAACCTTTAACATTCCAAGAAATAACATGGAACGTCATTTAACAAAAGTTAAAAGATAAATTATATATATAATATAGTTTCAAGGGTAAAATCGTATACCAAGAAATGCCCTTGAGCTCATTTAGAAGATAATAAAGGGAAAGAAAGTAAGGAGAGAAGAGAAGATATGTAGAATCGATAGATAAATTGAACAAAATGACATACAAAAACATAAATATGGGTCAAGGGTGGTGAGGCCACAAGGGGAAGATGGAACAGCCAACTGGAACCCCAGGGCAGGTGGGAAGGGAAGACAACTATCCAAACGGATGAAAAGGACAAGGGTCGAGAGAAGGAACAGCACCTAACATATAACGGAAAAAGATAAAGAATAAACTAAACATATTATTCAAGACATTTCATATGCAGTTGTAACATTGAGCATATGAACAGTTTCACATCAATAAAGAATGTTAATCAAAACACATCCTAAGTACTTCCATAGCTTCTTCCTTCCAATTGTTGAGAAATCGCTGTAATAAAACAGGATCTTCATACGTAGTATTTTTGTTTCAATATGTCACTTTAAAAAGACATGGGTGAAGCAATCCAAATCTAGCATTAAGACAACGTAGGGCTGGTCGCCTGACTAGACAACTCTTTCTCTTATCTACTGTGGCATAAGATATGAAGTTTTGTTTTAACTGCTTGGAAAACTTTCAGCAAATCAGTATATTCCAAAAAGTACAAAATAACTTCTCGCGGTTTTTGGGAAGAAGATATCAGACGTGGATTATGAGCTAGTCTATGAGCTCTTTGAACATTCAGCTGTGGTGTTTCAGGTAACTCAAGAATGGTCGGTACAAAAGACTGAAAGAAGGAGACATGGTTGGATCCTTCAAGTCCTTCAGGTAAGCCATAAATGTGGATATTGTTTAATCTATTGCGGGTTTCAAGGTTTTCTACTTGATTTGTAAGAAATTTCCATCTACATCTGGAGGATTTGTTGAGCAGGTGTCTGTAGAGATTCCACCTGTTCTTCCATTTGAGTTACTTTGTTAATATAGCAGACCACTTATTTTCGAGATGCTGAAGACACTTGTTTCCTCCCCATTGGGTCTAAGAGCTCGTATTTCTTCCTAAAGTAACTCTAAAGATATTAGCGGGGGAGATTTAACAGGTGAGGGAGGGTCTTTTTTGACCTGCTTGGTCAACAACATTGCTGTTGTAGTATTCAGCTTAGTTGTATTTATTTATTTGTTTATTTGAAAAGTTTTGTATAGTGCGGACATGACCCCGCTGGGTATCACAGTGCTTTACATAGTTATAAGTAGACAAAGGGAAAAAGATAGGTGAGAGAAAACATGGAAACAGTGAGGCAGTAGACAACAGCGGAAAGCAGAGATTGGATTGGGGTGGGCAAAGGAAGGTGGAAGGGAGCTAGTGGAAAGAAGGGCAATATACATCAATAGTTTACTTCTTACTAGATGGAAATGTTTGACGCAGATACTCCTGAATTGGAGGGTGATATTATATGATCTGAATCCTCCATGAAATTTTGCAGTACTGAAAAAGGGTTTGCGTCCAACAAAGTGAAAGACTTGGGGCCTGATTTTGATGTTGTTAGCAAAGGCTCCAAACAGAATTCGGATTAAGCGAATCCGATTCGGAGCCTTTGTTTCCGACCGAATTGTCCACCCGTCCGGACAACCAAGTACTATGCGAGGAAGCCATCTGGGCTGACCGAATCGGTTCCGAACGTGATTTAGGCAGCCCGGCTCATTCGGAGCCGAATCATGCAGCTCAATGGGAACGGTTTCCAAGCGAGTACAATGACCGATTCTGACAGCCGTACCCACTTGGTTTTGCCGAGACGTAACAGTTGTGGGAATTGGACTTTGTGGGCCTGTAGCAGGCCCCCCTTCACCTTTGGCCCTCCGAATCGGTCAAGGGGGGGAGGGGTACTCATGTGTCCCCCGTTCCCATGCATGCACAGTGTGGCGGGCACCTTGAGGTGCCTGCCACAGGGTGCACGCTTTTCCCCACCCACCCTTTTTTTCAGTCGCAGCCTGTGTTCACGCTGGGTACACAGTCTCCCTTAGAATTCAATGGGAGTCCGACTGAACCTAGTCTGGAAACATATGGACACATCGTAATCGGTCGGTGGGACTCCCAGAGTGCGAGTCATACGGAAAGCTTTCCGGAACCAACTCGTCCAGAAGGCTTTCCAAACAACATTGAAATTGGGCCCTAAGTCTGCGACAAAGAATTAACAGCGCATCCTCTGACTGACTTAATTCTCCCCATATACTTAGGCGGTAAAATAGCAACAATTAATTCTCTTGGCGGGGATAAACAAGAAGTCATCAACAGTAATTAACTTTGTAATGTTGAAAAAGAGCAACTGGTAGATATGAATATGTGAAGTGGCGAAAGAAAGATGTTAAGGCAATGATAATTGCTTTCAAGATTATATGCTCATATTTAAAACTGTGTTCATTCCTGTCATAAAAAGAAGAAAAGGAATATTTCTTTAAAATGTGACAGTTCTGTGGTAATTCAAAATATTATTAGAATAAGTCTCTGGTACAGAATGCAACACAAGCTCTGGACACTGGTCATACCTTGTTTAATTAGGCAGCACTGCCGGAGTACAAAATGGCGCCAGCTATTCTCCTCAGAGAGGCGGGCCACACATATGAAAACAATAACACGGTATTAACCACTTACCATGGCATGCGAGAATGTCGGATAGAGGCAGGAGACCTTTTCTGACTTCTACTTCACCTATCCTTTAGGGTGCAGGAGCGTTGTGTCCGCATGGAGGGAAGTCGTCTTCCTGAATTACCGTGTAGCGTTGTCAGCTCGGCACCATCTTTGTCGGGGCCAAGCCATGCCTTCCAGAGTGTTTGGGATCTTTCAGAAAAATTAGCTGGGTCGTTCAAAAGTGCAGAGTCAGTGCAGATCACTGTAAAGGCAAATGCAGTGTATTCCCTTACCCTTCACAATAAGCTTACTTTTGAATCAGAGGAAGAGATTACACATGTTATTGATAAGATGATTGAGAAGGGTTTTCACAAAGAAGCACTAGGGACCCCATGTAATTCTATGATTATGTGAACCAAGAATCCTAGTGGAAAATTAAGGGTAGTGCAGGACCTGTGCAAAATTAATGATATAGTGACCCATGTTGTCCCATGGCTCCGAATCATGCAGCAGTATTGTTACAGGTTTCTGCAGAAGCTGAGTGGTCTCTTATCGTAGACTTGTGTTAAGTATTTTTCTTGACTTTGTTGCTAGGGATGGTTGGCTAGTGTCATCAGTGGATTCCAAACTTTTCTCTGATTGCAAGGCCTATACAGAGGCTGTCTCACAGTTATGTGAGGGACCTGGCACCTTGGAGCAATGGGTGAATGCAAGCCCTCCTTGAGCTCATGCACAGTTTGTGTAGCACACCTGCTCAAGGAATGCCAAATTAAGAAAAAACTTTTTTTTATTTTGTAATGAAACAGAAGAGTGAACACTTTCTATTTTTAATCATCAACATGGTGGAGAAAATTGGCACATTCAATATTGTTCTGCTACATTAAATCCCTGTGGCTGCCACTCTCCTGAGGTGCATTGCAACAACTTCTTTGACAATTCTTCAAAGTGAGATGATTGTGATGGGACACACAATTATTATTAGTTACACATTCAGTTAAGTCATTGCTGACTCTACACGCATTCAGCATCTTGCAAACAGTCACCAACGAGGGTGAATTGCCATATGGCAGCCCCGCAAGTCATTTTGGTGCGCTGCCCTATGCCAATTTGGAAGTCAGGAATGCACCGTATTTTGAAGGTGCATTCCTGTCTTTTCTGCTGGCCCAAAATGTAAATGTAAATGTAAATTGATACTTGTATAGCGCACTACTCACCCGCAAGGGTCTCAAGGCGCTTGTACGAATACCGCTGTGGAACCCATCCTGGCTTTCCCTGTGAGGTGTCCACTCCTGGGCACCCCCAAGGTGGAGGCCAGGCATCCTTAGCGTTGTGGGGGCCGTTGTGGAGATTAAGCAAGCTATTGCCCAGAGTTGCAGAGTGGGACTCCATGATTGGAATAGGCACTGAGGCGAGAATTATCTGGTCCGTGGAATTTTGAGCCCAAGACCCGCCGAGGCGGGCATTGAACCCTGGTCCCGGGCTAGACCTCTGCATCAGAGTCTGCCGCTCTAACCATTGAGCCACACTTCTCCAAAATTTGCAGCAGGCACCCTTGCAACATGGTGCAAGGATGTCTGTTGTTCGCACAATTGTTTTTGTGCAAGAAGGGACACCTTCCTGAACAAAAACAATCACAAGAGGTGATTTCCTCATTCAATGTGTGTTGCAGAATGCAGCACATGTGAAAAGAGGAAAAAGGAGAAACATTTCTCCATGTTATACCTCCTCTAGGGAAGCGCAAGACTTTGGCACTGCCCCAGGTTTAAGCGATATTGGAAATCGGGGTCAGCGTCAAAGTCCATGGGTCGTTCATGGGAGCACCAACCGCAAAGCCCATGGAACGCTTCTTCGACGCAGTGTAAGGCGAATGCTGCATTGCCTTAATGAATTTCTACGAGGCCAGGTAAACCCACCCAAAGTGTCTTTTCATGGCCTCATAGATATGGGTCTGCACACTGCGCCTCCGGACCATCACAAAAGTGGCGCTCATTGGCGGAAACGTTCTGCCAGGGGCCTGTAAATAAGCTCCTAAGTATGAACAGATTTTTCTGGCAGCAAAGAACATTTCAATTAAATGGTGCAATACCCTGAATCATGTAACATTCCTGTCATTGCCAAGAAGGATCTTGTTGATTAAATAGAGAGGGAGAGGGGTTGGCCTAACGGCTAAGGCGCTCGACCTCGGACCTGGGAATCTGGGTTCGAGTCTCGGTAACGACACCAAAAAAAACCCTGTGATTCTGAGCAAATCACTTAATCTCCCCGTGCCTAAAAAAAAAATGTAACGTAACTGGTGCTATGTAAAGCGCTCTGATAACTGATTCGGTTCGGTTCTAGTTCGCGCTATATAAAACTCTGCAAATTTTTTTTTTAAAAAAAATAGATTAAGGTGACCATGATTGACTTGATTTAACATAGTTGTGCACCCAACTAGACCAGATATTTAAGATATAGCACTCGAATTGGCTGACCTGTTTTTATTTGTGGATGGTTCTTGTTTGAGAGACCAATATGGTACACTTTGAGCAGCATATGTAATAGGCAGAATAACATATATGGTGGGAGTTTCTGAAGTACTGGGTTTTTCAGAACCCAGCGGTGCCAGGGACACACCCTAGGACTTCGGGTTCTTCCTGTTTCAGACTACAGAAACTCAGAGTCTTCTAGGTGAAGTCAAAGATCGATTTTATTGGCTGCAACCAAGTAACAGGCGTCCTAGAAGTACAACACGGTGTATATTCTCAGGAGACTGCTCCATCTTACAAAGCCAGCCTTCTCTTTTTATACAAAATATTATGCTTCGGGTAAACATTCCTTATTTTACAGTTGACCATTCACATATTTTCAATACAAAGAAAAAGCGGAGTCATGATGACAAGCCCATATTTCAGTTTGTTCAGCCCACAATCAATTACCCGGCAAGGCCCAGTATTTTCATCAGATATCGACAAAACCCCAATAAAAACGGGCACCTCCTCCTCGTAAAGCAAGTCATAAAGAAGGAAACAGAGGCAGGTGTGTGTAAGATTAGGAAGGGTTTTTGTGCAATGAAGGGTTTATGGCATGTTGTGCCTTGATACTATCTCGACCGGCCACTGGGAGAGGAACTGACCGAACAGGTTTGGCCTGGGGCAGTGGAGTCAGCTTGCCCAGGTCGTGCAGGAGTCAGCGAAGGTGTACGTGTCCTTCAGACTCGGTTTTGGCCTTAGTCACCGGCCTATGTAAAGGGCAATCACAAAATGGCTGCCATTCAAAAAATGGAACCCGAGGGTTCTGGGCGAAAAACTCAGAATACAGGGTGATTTCGTCACTCGAATATGACGAAAATGCTTGTGCATAGTCTACTAGTCATTCTCGGCCTGCTGATATCAAATTCGTCATGATACGAATATGTTTATAACACAGGTCCAAAATTTTCAGTACCACAGACCTTCCTTTTGCCCTTACATAGGCAATAACCTATACTCATGCTAATCTGAGTCCAGGTCTGTATTCCTAAAATCATTGAGATGTTGCTGTAGCATCATCCTATTACTTAACTCGTCCCTCGATACAGGTTTCCTTACACACGATGTAGCACAGAGGCCACATACAGCAGGAGCACACTGTATGCATAGACAGAACAGGAAAAGAATGGCTAAGATCATCCCAATGACCATCAGAATCTTCCATCCCCAGGCGGATATCAGTTCCCAGACCCATCCCATCAACGACCAATCTCCTTTATCCACATGAATAGATTCAGAGATCTTATGTAGTTTGGAGATGGCCTGGTACACTGTTGGAGCGTTATCTGGAATGAAAACACAGCAACTCGATTGGATCACTCTGCATACCCCACCTCGGTCTGCAAGTATGACGTCTAACGCGACCCTGTTCTGAAGGGTCATAAGGCGATCCGACTGGAGCTCAGCAGTCAAGTTACTAAGGGCACCAGCAGTTTCATCTACGGTGGATTCAACCACCCTCGTAAGTTGCCTTATGTTCCTGCTGTTAACCATGGGTCCCCAAAACAGCAGAAAACCCTTCATGAAGTCTCCAAATTCTTGTCCTGCAGTGTCTTCTTTACTGAAGACACCTCTAACTATCCTTGTCTTGTGGTAATCTGCCGCAGCTGTGTAGGTGGGAGGCAACAGGAACGAAACAAAACATGTGCCCGAAAAGTCAGGGGGCAACCATGTATAGGCTCTATCGTGGCAGATGAAATAGGTACCCTTAGCTGCTAAGAACGAAGGGGAAGTCTGAGACGCAAAAACATATGTCTCAGTGCAGATGCTTTTCCCTAACTGAGCTCGGGGATTCTTGCCATTACCTTGCAGACATAGGTGACCCTGGTGGGGTACAATCCATATCGGGGAGGATCTCTTTGCTCGCTGGTTCTCACTCAGAGTAACTCCATATCCGGTCACGTTCCATCCAATATATGCTAGTGTCTCATCTCTCGGGATAGTCTAATAGGAAGAATCTTCCCTAATCATATCTACTATACCCTTAACTAGAGCACTATTCTTAGGATTATCTTTCACAGAACGTAGAGGGTAGACTTCATGTGCGTAGATGAACATTGTTCTGTATGCCCACACAGAACCATTATGGCTGAAAGTCAGGACCAGATAAGGGATACCTTTATCCGTTGTGTGAGGCATAAGACCACACACCCAACAGTTAGTCGTGTTCATTACTAATTGGTGTTGGTGCAAAAGCTGAACGAAGGAGTTATTAATAAACTCTAATCTCCTAACGGACTCATGCTCAGGAAAAGGGTGGAAAGAATGCGAGGAAACAGTAGGAGGAGGTATGGACAGTGTAGTGGGTGCAAATGTCATTCGAAAAGAGAATAAAACATATCCTATTAAAAACATCATTACACTGAACAACATGAAAATGCATAATATCAAAAAACGTTTCTTGGTCATCATTCTACATATTTTAGCTTTAAAGTTCATCTCTATGGCAGGTCTCTCCATCTCGAAAAACTCCATCCTCTCTAAATGCTGCTCGCGATGGTAGGGTGTTCTATGCTAAGGAATGCTTCTGTCAGTCCAGGGCAACTCCCTTAGACCAACCAGAACTGTCGACCTAACGTCTTCAGCTGCACTCCAAAGACTTGGGCAACCGCGACCTTACAGCTGAACCCGGATGGTGGTTCGAAAGACAAAAATAAAAAAGTTTCTCAGATGAGAGAGCTGCACTTTCAAAAATAGCAAAGGAAAGAAAAATGTATTAGTCCATAGCTCTCGGCCTCAGGTTATAGTGTCTTTTTCCAGGTAATGTCTGGTCTTGAAACAGCTGTTCAGGCTCTGCAGTGTCCAATTGAATTGACGGTGGCACAGCTCCTTGTAAAAAGTTTGTCACTTTCCTGTTCAGAAATTGTTCCTTTTATGCGTGCATCACTGAAAGGTAGAAAACGAGGCACAGTCTCAGTCTCAGAGTCAGCAACACCCTCCTGGACCCACCGGTCGTACGGCAGAGGCAAAGGGACCCTCTTGCAGTGTACGCCGTGGATCCAGTTCTTTTTCCCTTCCACTCGCACGGCGGATCTCGTTGACAGCAGGACTAGGTGGGGGCCGGTCCAACGGGGCTGATCATTCTTTGTCCACTGGAAATTCTTCACCAAAATCCAGGATCCAGGATCTATGATGTGACCTGGATCTTCAGAAACCTGAGGCAGAGTATCGTGAACCTGTTGGTGTAAAACACGCAATTTAGCCGTCAATTCATACAAATAATCAAGCAGTACAGGGTGTTTGATCTCACTGAATTTTGGTGGCCTTGGCACTCCCCATATGTTGGCCGGACGGCCGAACACAATTTCATAGGGACTAAGTCCCACTCGCGAATGCACAGTCATTCTGGTTGATGGGAGTGCCAAAGGCAGAGCGTCAGGCCATTTAAGGCCAGAGCTCGCTTGGATTTTGGCCAATTTCAGTTTTAACGTGCCATTGTAGCACTCTACTAGTCCAGCTGATTGGGGGTGATTTGCAGCGTGGAATTTCTGTTGGATGCCTAGCCCTTCACATACTTTCTTCATCACTCGTCCTACAAATTCACTCCCATTGTCACTCCAGACTATTCTCGGCATTCCAAATCTAGGGAAAAATTCTTTGACAAGGGCTTTAGCTGTGGACAAGGCAGTGTTGTCCTTTAAGGGATATGCTTCTACCCATCTCGAAAAGGCACAAACAACAACGAGTACGTATTTCAAATTGTTGCACCTTTCCATGTGGATGAAATCTAGCTGCAAAACCTCGAACGGGTACGTTAGAGGCGCAAAATGACCAGCTGGAGTTGGGGTTCCCCTACCAGGATTGTATTTCAGACACACCATGCAATTCTTGACAACATTCTCTGCGCATTTTGGGATTCTCGCATTTTGCCACACTGGAGCCAACAACTTACAAATCCCTTTCACACTGATGTGAGCCATTCCATGGGCCATTGTAACCACTGCAAGCACATATGCATCGGGTAACAACCACCGCTGATGTTCTGACAATTCAACCCAACAACCATTTGTATCCAATTTACCCGTACTCTCTCTCCACACACTCAATTCTTTTTCTGTAGCTTCAGCTTGAATAGACTTCACACTCTCTATCGTGTCTTCACACATTCCAACGTCACCAACCCATCTTGCAGGGCCTGCAACATACATTCGACTCATCACATCCCTTGCTGTTTCTTTTGCGACTTCATCAGCAAATGCATTTCCACGACCTACATCATCAGTAACCTTTTTGTGTGCACTGCATTTTACAATCGCAACTTGCAACGGCAAAGTAAGTGACTCGAGGAGTTCATTCACCAACTGACCATGCTGTATCTTAGCTCCATGCGAAGTCAGGAACCCACGTTCTTTCCACAATCTTCCAAAACTATGGGCCACACCGAATGCATACTGGCTGTCAATATATATGGTCACTTTCATTCCTTTTGATAACACACACGCTCTTGTAAATGCAATCAACTCTGCTGCTTGAGCTGAATTATGTGGGACACGTGCAGCTTCAACAATCGTATGCAAAGTCGTAACAGCATATGCTGCAGTCGTATCACCATTCCGAAGCTTGAAGCATGAACCATCCACCTATAAGGTACCATCACACTTCACAAGAGGAGTGTCCTGAAGGTCTACTCTCGCTTTCGTTTCTTCTTCTGTTCTGAGAAAACAATTATGCTGTTTAGAAGCATCTGTCTCTGTTACAATTGGCAACAACGTAGCTGGATTCAACGTGTTGCATCTCTTTATGTGTACATAACTCGCTAAAAGTGTCAACTCATAACCTGACAATCGATCACTAGTTAAGTGCTGTGTCTTGGTCCTATTTAACAACGTGTCCACTGCATGTGGAACCATCACAATCAATGTATTATTCATCACTAAACCAGCAGACTGCCGAATAGAAATAGCTGCTGCCGCTGTGGCTCTTAAGCAACTTGGCAATGCTTTAGCTACCGGGTCCAAAGTTGACGAAAAATACGCGCATGGACGCTGCTTGTTTCCGAACAACTGTGTCAACACTGACATTGCACAACCTTCTTTCTCATGGACATACAATGTAAAGGGCTTACTGTAGTCGGGGGTACCCAACTTAGGAGCCGAACATAATGCATCACGCAATTCGGAAAAACTTTTCTGACAATCTTCAGACCATGGGAGGGGTTTCGGTGTATCTTTACAAGTTAATGCCACCAAAGGTTTGGCCAACAAAGAAAAATTTGGTATCCATTGTCTGCAATAGGATGTAATGCCCAAGAAAGCGCGCACTTCTCTCTGTGTCCTTGGCACACTTAATTTTGCAATTGCCTGAATTCTTTCTGGGGTCAGTTTCCTTCCCTCCTTCGATAAGAGATGACCTAAGTAGGTCACCTCTTGTCGACAATATAGCAATTTGGAAAGAGACACTTTGTGATGTAAATCAGACAAATGACGCAACAACGACAACGTGGCTTCTTTACAGATTTTCTCAGTATCTGCAGCAACAAGCAAATCATCAACATACTGAATAAGTGTAGCGCCATCAGGTAAAACAATCGTATCAAGCTGTGTTTTCAAAGCTTGACTATATATTGATGGGCTTTCACAGTAGCCCTGGGGAGCGCGTTTGAAGCGGAAGCTTCGACCTCCTAAACTGAAGCCGAAAATATCCCTACTCTCCTCGGCAATCGGGGTGCTGAAGAACGCATTCTTCAAGTCAATCACCGAGAACCAGGTCGCGGAAGCTGGAATCATAGTCAATAGGGCAGTGATATCAGGAACGACTGGAAATCGTGGCACAACGATTTTGTTCACTTCTCTAAGATCAATCACAAATCTGTAAACGGGTGGCTGAGAAGGGTCAGTACGCTTCAAAACAGGCAGAACAGGACTATTGCAAACGTTGCCTCTTGTCTCTTCAATTACATATTTTTCAATCAAATCATAAATGATCGCTAGCAACGCTTTTTCACCTTCATTAGATATTTTATATTGGGGAATTCGTGGCATTTTAACATTGGCTTTCAATGTCACAACATATGGCGGTATTTCCAAAAGACCCACATCATTAGGACCAGTAGCCCAAAGAATATCAGGAAGAAGCGACAATTCTGTCGGAAGTTTATCCTTTGACAAATACATTGGAGAGACTACTTTCCTACCTAGTGTAAGCTGCACTCCTGAAGGAGAACAATACAAAGTCGCATACAATCTTTTCAACAGATCCAATCCTAACAAGTTTTCACCACAACCTGTTGTCAGAATAAGGGGTGCTTCTAATTCACAGGGTCCAACAGAAAGGGACATAGGACTAGAAATCGGGTTCCTAACCGGGGCGCCAGAAAAACCTACTGAAACATTCATTTCGCCAGACAAAGGTGCGCCAGGGAGTTTAGAGTGCAAAATGGAACTCTTTGTAGCACCAGTATCCAACAGAAAAGGCTCTGACACACCTGATGTAATCACCTCAACATAAGGTCCATTCTGATCTACTGGAACTGAAACAACTCCCTCTCTTTGTCTATGGCTGTCCTAGCAATCATTACCTTCCATATTCTCATTTTCTGCATAGTAGTCATCAGCATAGTACTGAGGCGTCCTACCAGACGCGTTATTCTGCTGATCAAAACTATTCATTGAGTTCTGTGGCGGAAAAGATCGCCCGTTCTGTAGGAAATTTCCACGTCCTCTACCTCTAGGCGCTTGTGGAGTACCTCGACCTTGTGCGCTAGAAACACCATTCATACGCTGTAATAAAGCAGGGCAGCTACTTTTAAAATGGCCCTCCTCTTTACAATATGCACACTGATTGGGGCCTACAGGAAAGCGTTGTTGAGGATATTCGGTCCTTTGCATGTTTCTCTGAAACTGCTGAGGCTGCTGATAGTTACTCTGACCACCACGAGGCGGGAACGCCTGCTGTAAAATAACCTTTGTTTTTAACTCTTTCGTTTTCTTGTCTGCTCTATCTTTCTCATCTTTATCTCGATTTTCATAATACTGGGCAGTAGCCAATATCTGTGCTGAAGAGGAAACGGCCCACGAACTTTCTGAATCTTTTAATTTCTTACACAACTCGGGAAGCAAATTATGCACGAACTTGTCAACGAACAACCGTTGACCACCTTCTGTACTCATATCTTGACCACTGTGGTCGATAAACGTTTCTTCGAACCTGGTGAAGAAATCAGACACGGTCTCATCTTTCTTCTGCTTACACGCAGACAATTTGTCCCAATTCACCCGCATCGCAGGCATCAAAGTCTTCATGTAAGTAATTATCCTACCAGGGAGGTCTGCCACTAAAGGTTCGGGTTTAGCACCACCAACTTGTCTGCCATCAGCAGCAGCAATATTAACCCATGTATCACCTAACTCCTGATCATGATTCGCATGACGAATCTTTCCCCATAAAGGCTGTGGAACAACATTTCCAAACAACATGTCTATATCCTCTAAATTCATAATGCAAGAGCCTGCAGTCTGTGACAGTTCCTTGTAATACCCTGCAGGATTTTTACGGGGGGTCAGGCAAAGTCTGCTTAAGGGCCAAAACTTCAGCTCGTTTCCAAGGCACATGTACCCAAACACGCTGAAAGTGTGCTGGAACAGCATCGATATTATTAGCAACATCAGCCTGAGTTGCTTCCTTCCATACAGGAGGGACCTCTCTCATGGGATATTGTCTCGCTTTCCTTTTAACGGAGGAATCATGTTCAAATAATGACCGGGAAACACCCTCATTCCTAAACGACAATAATGTCGCAACTGCTTTTTCAACATCGGAACCCACAATTGTGCCTTTTGCTAACTCGAACCGTATACGACACAGCTCAGGTGGGTTGCATTCTAAATCATTTTCCTCCAATTCCTCACAAAGAAAAACACACATTTTCTCGAAAACGTATCTCTGTTTCGGCTCTTCCCACTGATGGAAGACATCCATAACAGAATCTAGCTCATATCTTGTGGGGTCTGTAACCCATCTATGTGCCAAATAATTCAATGTTTCCCGCTCTCTAGAGTCAGGCATTTGACTACGCAACTGTTTGCTCGTTGAAACAGGGGTCATACTTGTTGCCCCAAAAAGAGGATACAGAAGACTAGCAACAGTGTTAGTCATTCTCTGTCGAACAGAAGGAGAAGTCGACGAAAGAAAAGGAGTAAAAGCAGAGTGAGGCAAGGCAGATGCAGATGCAGACGCAGTAACAGTAGGAATATCAGAAGAGGCAGTCGATGCAATAGGCAAAGTCGTAAGAAGTACAGGGTGAGCAGGTAGCAAAGTCAGCGGCCCTTGAGGAGGCTGAGCCGTAGCAGTAGGAGCCAGCTGAAGAGGAGCTGGCGGTTGTGGAAGAACCTGGGGCACAACAACCGGAGGTTGCACAACTAAAGGTTGCGGAGGTGCAGTAGCACTCTGCGCATAGGGTGGTGGCGAATTCAATAAGTGAGACATTAACGGATCTTTCTCAAGTTCTTTTGCTGCATCTTCCTGTAGAGGTGGCAAAACTGGATAGCATTTATCGATCGCCATTTTACGTTGCCTGTGCAACTGTTCACTCGCTTGTTCTTCCTCATCATCTTTGTATTGCATAGCAGCTTGCATTATCGAAATACCCTTTTCTCTTTTATTCTTTTTAGCTAATTTAATTTCTTTCTGTTTGGCTTCCTTTCGCCATAGGCGGAAAGAGTCAAACATCGCCGACCGGGCTTTCTTCTTAAAAAGTCTAACCTCTAGATTATCTAATATCTCTGTGTCAAAACTACCATATTGGGGCCATTTTAAAACACCATCCTTTCTGGTGTATCGGATCCACACTTCATTATACGTGATGGGGCCTACGCCTTGTTTCACATAGAGTTCATAGGTTGGAGTTCCAATCGGAGGAACCGGACACGAGTCCTCCAATCGGGAATCCCTATTACAACCAAGACAAAACAAGTTTCCAAGTCTGCTAAGACCAGGCATCTTCGTCTCTCTAGTCTAGCTTCAAACTTCAAAGGATTATCGATTACGATAGCCTCGTGAATACACGAGTCCCTCGGCTTTGGTACTTGCAAGTTCCAAATCAAAGATCCCAAGGGGATACCCAAACTAAGAACCAAACTAAGGACTGGGAGACGCTCCACTTATACTTAACTGAGGTATCGATGACGTCACCAGAAGACTCGTCTATCGTTTCGCTCTACCAATCATCAAGGGTCCAAAACAGGGCGATAGTCAGGGCAGCAGTCCTTCGTAGCCGTCGGGAAGTGGGGAACCTCGCAGCAAAGACTTTCGGACCACGTTGACATGCAGGGGTCGATGAAGTGGCGGCCTTCCTCCAGAATTTTCACACAAAGCTCCTCACGAACCTCTGGCTTGGACCGGTACCGCTGATATCGAGCCCCACGTTGGGCGCCAACTGAAGTACTGGGTTTTTCAGAACCGAGCGGTGCCAGGGACACACCCTAGGACTTCGGGTTCTTCCTGTTTCAGACTACAGAAAATCAGAGTGAAGTCAAAGATCGATTTTATTGGCTGCAACCAAGTAACAGGCGTCATAGAAGTACAACACGGTGTATATTCTCAGGAGACTGCTCCATCTTACAAAGCTAGCCTTCTCTTTTTATACAAAATATTATGCTTCAGGCAAACATTCCTTATTTTACAGTTGACCATTCACATATTTTCAATACAAAGAAAAAGCAGAGTCATGCTGACAAGCCCATATTTCAGTTTGTTCAGCCCACAATCAATTACCCGGCAAGGCCCAGTATTTTCATCAGATATCGACGAAACCCCAATAAAAACGGGCACCTCCTCCTCGTAAAGCAAGTCATAAAGAAGGAAACAGAGGCAGGTGTGTGTAAGATTAGGAAGGGTTTGTGTGCGATGAAGGGTTTATGGCACGTTGTGCCTTGATACTATCTCGACCGGCCACTGGGAGAGGAACTGACCGAACAGGTTTGGCCTTGGGCAGTGGAGTCAGCTTGCCCAGGTCGTGCAGGAGTCAGCGAAGGTGTACGTGTCCTTCAGACTCGGTTTTGGCCTTAGTCACCGGCCTATGTAAAGGGCAATCACAAAATGGCTGCCATTCAAAAAATGGAACCCGAGGGTTCTGGGCGAAAAACTCAGAATACAGGGTGATTTCGTCACTCGAATATGACGAAAATGCTTGTGCATAGTCTACTAGTCATTGTCGGCCTGCTGATATCAAATTCGTCATGATACGAATATGTTTATGACACAGGTCCAAAGTTTTCTGAAAAATATGGATCCGTAATAGTACCGGACTCGAGAATAAAAACTTCGTCGAAATAGGACGAATTTGGTATCAAAAGACCGGAAATGACGAGTACATCAAGTACATGTATTTTCGGCATATTCGAGTGACAATTTCACCTCGAAATCGTCATTTACCTTCTGAACCCTTAGTTGCATGTTGCCCTCTACATAGGCCTTAATCCAGTCGAATTTGATTCCACAAGGACACGTACTCCTTAATCGACTTCTTCCTGACCCCAGTACAAGTTAGAACCATTGCCCCAGGCCAAGCTCGTTAGGTCAGTTCCCTCCCAGTGGCCAAGCAAGATAATATCTAGGCCCAACCGGCCATAAAGCCATTTCAGCACGCACACCTGCCATATCTCGCTCACATCTTTCTTCACTCCTTTTCCTCACTTATTTTATGGTGGGGAGGTGACCATTTTTATTAGGGGTCCAGCGATATCTGATGAAATGTTGGTCCTTGCCGGATGATTTGTTATGAGCAGCACGACGTGAAATATGTACATGTCATCATGACTCTGCTTTCTTTTTGTAATCAGTAACCATAAATGAAATACCACGCACCCAAGGAATGTTTCGCCAAAGGGTAAATGTTGTGTATAAGAAGAGAAGCCTAACTTTGTGAAAGTGTGCAGTCTCCTGAATATACTGGTATTGTACTTCTAGGACCCTGTCACCTTGGTTGCAACCAATAAACGAATCTTTGACTTCACCTGGAAGACTCTGAAGTTTCTGTGGGTCTGACTCAGGAGAACCCGAGGTCTTTGGTGTGTTGATCCCCTGGCACCGCTGGGTTACCGGTTCGGTACCGGTTCCTAAAAACCCAGTACCTCATTTGGCGCCCAGCGTTGGGGCGATTCCAGTGGTACCAATCAGCCTGAAGATCGTGAGGAGCTTCGTGTGAAAATTCTGGAGGAGGGCCCACCACCTCATCGACCCCTGCATGTCGTCGTGGTCCGAAGGTCTTTACTGCGAGGTTCCCCGCTTCTCGACGGCTACAAGGACTGCTGCCCTGGCTATCGCCCTGATGTTGGACCCTTGACATTTTCGGTAGAGCGAAACGCTGAGACGAGTCTTCTGGTGAAGCCATCGATAATTTTCAGTTAAGTATAAGTGGAGCGTCTCCTAGTCCTTAGTTGGACTTACTTTGTGATATCTTAGAGATACATAAAGGTTTTTATTGGTTCTTGCAAGCACCATAACCGAAGGACTCGTGTTTTCACGAGCAATATCGTAATCGATAACTCCTTTGAAGTTTTGGAACTAGACTAGAGAGAAAGGATGCCTAGTCTTAGACTCGGGAATTTGTTTTGTCTTGGTAGTAATAATAGGGACTCCCGATTGGAGGACTCATGTCCGGTTCCTCCAGTTGGAACTCCGACTTACGAGCTGTACGCTAAACATGGGGTAGGCCCCATCGTTTACAACGAGGTATGGATTAAATACACTAGGAAAGACGGTTTTGAAATGGCCCCAATATGGTAGCTTTGATTCTGAAATCTTAGACAACCTTGAAGTTAAACTCTTCAAAAAGAAAGCCCGGCCGGCGATGTTTGACTCTTTCCGCATATGGCGCAAAGAAGCCAAACAAAAAGAAATTAAATTAGCTAAGAAAAATAAGAGAGAAGAAGGACTCTCAGTAATGCAAGCTGCTGTGCAGTTTAAAGATAATGAGGAAGAGCAGATAAATGAACAATTGCACAGGCAACGTAAAATGGCAATAGATAAGTGCTATCCAGTTTTGCCGTCTCTTCAGCAAGGGACAGGAAAAGAGCGTGAAAAAGACCAATTAATGTCGCAATTGTTAACTTCGCCACCGCCCCATGCGCAGAATGCTACAGCACCCCCGCAACCTTTAGTTGCACAAGCTGCGCCTCTGGCTCTTCCACAGCACCCACCAGCTGTTCTTCAGCTGGCTCCTACTTCTTCGGTGCAGCCTCCTCCAGGCCCACCAACCACTTCTGTTGCTCCTGTGTTTTCTACGATTTTGCCTACAGTGCTTACTACATCTCCTAATGCCCCCTCTATGATTTTGCCTAGTACCACATCTATTATTCCTCATACCTCTTCTGCCGTCTCTGCACCCGCTTTACCTCACCCCGTTCTTTCATCTGTTTGTTCTTCCGTTTCACCTTCCCTTCGGCAGAAAATGGCCAGTACTGTTACTAATCTTCTTTTACCGCTTTTCGGGTCGCCTGCTACGACCCCTAACATAGGAAGAAGACAGTTGCGAAGTCAACTGCCCGATTATCAAGAGAGAGATTCCCTGAATAGTTTAGCTCGGAAATGGGTCATGGACACTGCAAAATATGATTTACAGTCTGTCATGGAAGTTTTCCATCAATGGGAAACAGCGACACAGAGATATGTGTTCGAACAGATGTGTGTTTTTCTTTGCGAAGATTTAGAAGACAATGATCAGGATTGCCTCCCACAAGAGATGTGTCGTATAAGGTTTAAGTTTAGTCTGGGTATGATTGTAGGTCCCGATGTGGAAGAAGCAGTTGAAATGCTATTATCACATCGAAGTAAGGGAAGTAGTTCTGGGTCACCATCAGAATCTAGTGCATCTAGTAGGAAAAAGGCACGACAATACTCTATGAGAGAAGTTCCCCCACAGTGGAGAGAGGGTGACGCGACAGCTGTCCCACCTGTCCTGCCCCACTTTCACCGAGTATGGGTACATGTTCCATGGAAGCGAGCAGAAGTTTTAGCACTCAAACAAACACTACCAGATCCGCGTAAAAATCCTGCAGGCTACTATAAAGAATTGTCGCAAACTGCTGGATCATGTATTATGAATTTAGCCGATATCGATATGTTATTCGGGAACGTCGTTCCACAGCCTTTATGGGGAAAAATTCGTCATGTAGATCATGACCAGGAATTAGGTGACACATGGGCTAATATTACTGTTGCAGATGCACGACAAGTTGGTGGTGCAAAACCTGAGCCCCTGATAGCGGAATTACTTGGTAGGATAGTAGATTACATGAAGACAATAATGCCTGCGATACGTGTAAATTGGGATAAGTTATCTGCATGCAAGCAAAAGAAAGAAGAAACTGTTTCAGATTTCTTCACCAGATTTGAAGAAACATTCATTGACCACAGCGGTCAAGATATGACCACAGAAGGTGGTCAGAGATTGTTTGTCGATAAATTTGTGCACAATCTGCTTCCAGACTTGTGTAGAAAATTGAAAGATTCAGAAAGCTCTTGGGCAGTCTCATCTTCAGCCCCGATATTAGCTACCGCACAGTACTACGAGAATAGAGACAAGGATGAGAAAGATAAAGTAGAGAAGAAAACTAGAGAACTCAAAACGAAGGTTTTGCTACAGCAAGCCTATCCTCCACGTGGTGGTGGTAATAAAAATAACAATGGTCCGAATCACTACCGGAACACTTTTCAGCAGCCTCAGAGAAACTTGCAGAGATTCGATTACAATCAAAACCGCGTAGGTCCCAATCAGTGTTTATACTGCAAACAAGAAGGTCATTACAAATATGACTGTCCTGCCCTGCCACAACGAACAAACGAATTTTCTGGTGTACGAGGTCGTGGTAGTCAGCAAGCGCCTAGAGGTAGAGGGCGTGGAAACACCCCTCAGGACGCACGTCCCCTTCCACCACAAAACTCTATGAACAGGTTTGACCAGCAAAATAACGTATCTGACAGGACAGCTCAATACTACGTCGATGAGTATTACACAGAAAATGAGCAGTGGGAGAATAACGATTGCTAGGACAGCCTTAGACGAAGAGAGGGAGTTGTTTCAGTTCCAGTAGATCAGAGTGGACCTTACGTTGAGGTGATTACATCGGGTGTGTCAGAACCTTTTCTGTTGGATACTGGTGCTATAAAGAGTTCTATTATGCACTCCAAACTCCCTGGCGCACCTTTGTCTGGCGAAATGAACGTTTCCGTAGGTTTTTCTGGCGCCCCGGTTAGAAATCCGATTTCTGACCCTTTATCTCTTTCTGTTGGTCCTTGTGAATTCGAAGCACCCCTTATTTTGACAACAGGTTGTGGTGAAAATTTGCTAGGATTAGATTTGCTAAAAAGATTGTATGCGACTTTGTACTGTTCTCCCTCAGGAGTACAACTGACTTTAGGAAAGAAAGTGGTTTCTCCCATGTATTTGTCGAGAAATACGCTTCCAACAGAATTGACACTTCTTCCGGATATTCTTTGGGCTACTGGTCCGAATGATGTAGGTCTTTTAGAAATTCCACCATATGTTGTAACATTGAAGTCGAATGTCAAAATGCCACGAATTCCCCAATACAGAATATCCAATGAGGGCGAAAAAGCTTTGCTAGCGATTGTTTACGAGTTAATTGAGAAAGACGTAATTGAAGAAACACGAGGCAATGTTTGCAATAGTCCTGTTCTGCCTGTTTTAAAACGAACTGACCCTTCTCAGCCACCTGTGTATAGATTTGTGATTGATCTTAGGGAAGTAAATAAGATAGTGGTGCCACAATTCCCAGTTGTCCCCGACATTACAACATTATTGACTATGATTCCAGCATCCGCATCCTGGTTTTCGGTGATTGACCTGAAGAATGCTTTCTTCAGTATCCCGATTGCTGAGGAAAGCAGGGATATTTTTTCCTTTAGTTTAGGTGGTCGCAGTTTCCGCTTTAAACGCGCTCCTCAAGGCTACTGTGAGAGCCCCTCAATATACAGTCAAGCTCTGAAAAGTCAGCTTGACGCAATGGTTTTGCCCAAAGGTGCCAATCTCGTACAGTACGTGGACGATTTGCTCATAGCCGCGGATACTGAGAAAATATGTAAAATGGCCACATTGGCACTACTGCGTCATCTATGTGATCTACATCACAAGGTGTCACTTTCCAAGCTCCAATATTGCCGACAAGAAGTGACCTACTTAGGTCATCTCTTATCGAAGGAGGGAAGGAAACTGACCCCAGAAAGAATTCAGGCAATAGCGAAATTAAATGTGCCAAGAACGCAGAGAGAAGTACGCGCTTTCTTGGGCATTACATCGTACTGTAGACAGTGGATTCCAAATTTTTCGTTATTAGCCAAACCCTTATTGGCACTAACGTGTACAAATACACCCAATCCCATTCCTTGGTCCGATGAGTGTCAGAAAAGTTTTCTCGAATTACGCACAGCATTATGTTCGGCCCCTGTGTTAGGTAACCCCAACTACAGTAAACCTTTCACATTATATGTCCACGAGAAGGAGGGCTGTGCATTGTCTGTGCTGACTCAGTTATACGGAGATAGACAACGGCCATGCGCCTATTTTTCGTCAACTTTGGATCCGGTAGCACGAGCATTGCCAAGTTGTCTAAGGGCCACAGCAGCAGCAGCTGTTTCTATTCGACAGTCTGCAGGTCTAGTAATGAATAATACACTAATCGTGATGGTTCCGCATGCAGTAGACACATTGTTAAATAGGACTAAGACACAGCACTTAACTAGTGCTCGACTGTCCAGTTATGAATTGACGCTACTAGCGAGCCATGTGCACATCAAAAGATGCAGTACTCTGAACATAGCCACATTGTTACCAATTGCTGAGGAATCGGATGCTTCAGAACAGCACGATTGTTTCCTCAGAACGGAGGAGGAGACCAAAGGGAGAGTTGATCTATTCGATACTCCTCTCGCCGAATGTGATGGTACATTATGGGTGGATGGGTCATGCTTTAAACTCCCAAATGGTAACGTGACTACAGCATATGCTGTCACAACTCTGCACACAATCGTTGAAACTGCGCGAATACCACATGGTTCGGCTCAAGCCGCCGAACTCGTGGCGTTAACAAGAGCATGTGTGTTATCGAAAGGAATGAAAGTGACTATCTATACCGACAGTCAGTATGCTTTTGGAGTGGCTCATAGTTTTGGTCGATTGTGGAGAGAGCGTGGGTTCCTGACTTCGCATGGAGCTAAGATTCAGCATGGTCAGTTGGTGAATGAGCTTCTTGAATCACTGACGTTGCCCCTGAAAGTAGCAGTTGTAAAATGTAGTGCACACAAGAAAGTGATCGATGATGTTGGTCGTGGAAATGCATTTGCTGACGAAACTGCTAAAGAAACGGCAAAGAATGTGATGAGCCGAATGTATGTTGCGAGCCCAGAAAGATGGACTGGTGATGTTGGAATATGTGAAGACACAATAGAAAGTGTGAAGTCCATCCAAGCTGAGGCCACGGAGAAAGAGTTAAGCATGTGGAAAGAAAGTACAGGGAGAATGGATGCAAATGGTTGTTGGATTGAATCTACAGAGCAACAAAGATGGATGTTACCCGATGCATATGTGCCTGCAGTGGTTACAATGGCTCATGGGATGGCCCATATCAGCGCGAAAGGGATTTGCGAGTTGTTGACCCCAGTGTGGAAGAATTCAGGGATTCCCAAGTGTGCAGAGAATGTTGTCAAGAATTGCATGGTGTGTCTGAAACACAATCCTGGTAGGGGAACCCCAACTCCAGCTGGTCATTTCGCACCTCCTACGTATCCGTTCGAGGTTTTGCAGCTAGATTTCATACACATGGAGAGGTGCAACAACTTAAAATATGTGCTCGTGGTTGTTTGCGCCTTCTCAAGGTGGGTAGAAGCCTTTCCCCTAAGGGACAATACTGCCTTGTCCACAGCGAAAGCCCTTGTGAAAGAGTTCTTCCCCAGATTCGGAATGCCTAGAATGGTCTGGTCGGACAACGGAAGTGAATTTGTGGGTTGTGTGATGAAACGAGTGTGTGAAGGGCTAGGCATTAGTCAGAAGTTCCACGCTGCAAATCACCCCCAATCAGCTGGATTAGTGGAATGTTACAATGGCACACTTAAGCTTAAATTGGCCAAAATCCAAGCGAGCACGGGTCTTAAATGGCCCGACGCTCTACCCTTAGCACTCCTATCCACCAGAATGACTGTGCATTCGCGAATGAAACTCAGCCCCTATGAAATAATCTTTGGTCGGCCAGCCAACATATGGGGAGTGCCTAGGCCCACGAAGTTTAGCGAGCTGCAACACCCCATTTTGCTCGACTATCTGTATGAATTGACGGCTAAATTGCGTGTTTTATATCAACAGGTCCACAACACCTTGCCTCCGGTTTCCGAGACACCGGGTCACTCCATTGACCCTGGCTCCTGGGTTCTGGTCAAGAATTTCCAGAGGACAAGAAACGACCAGCCCAGATGGACCGGACCGCACCTCGTCCTCCTGTCTACAAGGTCGACTGTTAAAGTGGAGGGGAAGGCCAATTGGGTCCACGGGATCCACTGTAAGAGAATACCTTTCCCTCTGCCACATGACCAATGGGTCCGGACAGGAGGCACTGACTCAAAGCGCACAACTGATGAACGCGTAAAAGAAGCTAAACGTGATTGTGACAGTAAGAAAATTTTTCAAGAAACTACGCCGCCATCAGAACAATTGAACTCTGTGGAACCTGAGCTACTATTTCCGGACCAGACAGCACCCGGGAAAAGACGCTATAATTTGCGACCGAGAAAAACAGACTAAAGTAAAAGTGATTTATTTTTTCGATCCGAGAGAAAAACCTGTGGACTAATAAAATAATAAGTTTTTCCTTCCAAAATGCTATTTTGAAAATGCAGATTCTCCCATCTAGGTAACTTGCTTATTTTTGTTTTTTTCGAACCGCCATCCGGGTTCCGCTGCTAGGGTCGCGGTTGATTAAAGACTTTTGGGTGCAGCTGACAACAATAGGTTGCTGGTTCCAGTTGGTCGAAGGGAGCCACCCTAGACTGACGGAAGCATCCTTTAGCAGAAACAACCTACCGCCGCGGGCAGCACCTTAGAGAGGATGGAGTTTCCTGATGTGGAGAGAACTGACAAACAAATGAACTTTAAGCAGAGACTTTTGAAAACAATGAGAAAGAAAATTTTTATAATGATGTGTATTTTTATGCTATTTAGCGTAATGGTGTTTTTGATAAGCTATGTTTTATTCTCTTTTCATGTGACATTCACGCCTACTGTATCACCCATACCTCCCCCTACTGTTTCCTCTCATTCTTTCCACCCTTTGCCTAACCACGAATCAAATAGGAGACTAGAGTTCATTAATAACTCCTTCGTTCAGTTATTACACCAACACCAACTTGTAATGAACACAACCAACTGTTGGGTGTGTGGTCTCATGCCCCACACCACGGATAGAGGTATCCCCTATTTGGTCCTGCCATTTAGTCACAATGGGTCAGTATGGGCATATAGGACAATGTTCATATATGCACGAGAAATCCAACCCCTACGTTCCGTAAAAGACAACCTCAAGACTAGCGCCCTAGTGAAGGGTATAGTTGACATGATCAAGGAAGTGACTTCTTACGAAGATACCCCGGACGATGAGATACTTGCATATGTAGGTTGGAATGTGACCGGATATGGCACTACATTGAGTGAGAAACAGCAAGCCAAGAGATCGTCCCCTATCTGGATCGTACCCCATCAAGGTCACCTGTGTCTGCAAGGTATTGGTAGGAATCCCAGAGCTCAGCTAGGGAAGAGTGTCTGCACAGAAACGTATGTTTTTGGATCTCAGACTTCCCCTGCCTTTTTAGCCGCAAAGGGTACTTATTTCATCTGCCACGATAGAGCCTATACATGGTTGCCCCCTAACTTCTCGGGCTCATGTTTTGTTTCATTCCTGTTACCCCCCACCTACACAGCAGCGGCGGATTACCATCGGACAAGGGTAGTTCGAGGTGTTTTGAGTAAAGAAGACACTGCGGGTCAAGAATTTGGTGACTTTGCAATGGGTATTCTGCCGTTCTGGGGAGCCATGGTTAACAGCAGAAACATAAGGCAATTGACAAGGGTAGTTGAATCCACCGTGATTGAAACTGCCGGTGCCCTTAGTAACCTGACTGCTGAGCTCCAGTCGGATCGACTGATGACCCTTCAGAACCGGGTCGCTTTGGATGTAATACTTGCGGACCGGGGTGGAGTATGCAAATTGATCCAGTCCAGTTGTTGCATTTTTATTCCAGATAATACTCCAACAGTGTACGGGGCCATCTCCAAGCTGCATAAGATTTCTGATTCCATCCATGTGGATAAAGGAGATTGGTCATTAATGGGATGGTTCTGGGGGCTGATATCTGCCTGGGGATGGAAAATTCTGATGGTCATTGGGATGGTTTTAGCCATTCTTTTCCTGTTCTGTCTATGCATACAGTGTGCTCCTGCAATATGTGGCCTCTGTGCTACATCATGTGTAAGGAAGCCTGTGTCAAGACACAAACTCAGCACTAGAATGATGTTGCAGCAACACCTCAATGACTTTAGGAATATAGATCTGGACTCAGATTAACATGAGGATAGATTAATTGCCTATGTAAGGGCAAAAGGAGGGTCTGTGGTTCTGAAAAATATGGATCCGTAATAGTACCGGACTCGAGAATAAAAACTTCGTCGAAATAGGACGAATTTGGTATCAAAAGACCGGAAATGACGAGTACATCAAGTACATGTATTTTCGGCATATTCGAGTGACAATTTCACCTCGAAATCGTCATTTACCTTCTGAACCCTTAGTTGCATGTTGCCCTCTACATAGGCCTTAATCCAGTCGAATTTGATTCCACAAGGACACGTACTCCTTAATCGACTTCTTCCTGACCCCAGTACAAGTTAGAACCATTGCCCCAGGCCAAGCTCGTTAGGTCAGTTCCCTCCCAGTGGCCAAGCAAGATAATATCTAGGCCCAACCGGCCATAAAGCCATTTCAGCACGCACACCTGCCATATCTCGCTCACATCTTTCTTCACTCCTTTTCCTCACTTATTTTATGGTGGGGAGGTGACCATTTTTATTAGGGGTCCAGCGATATCTGATGAAATGTTGGGCCTTGCCGGATGATTTGTTATGAGCAGCACGACGTGAAATATGTATATGTCATCATGACTCTGCTTTCTTTTTGTAATCAGTAACCATAAATGAAATACCACGCACCCAAGGAATGTTTCGCCAAAGGGTAAATGTTGTGTATAAGAAGAGAAGCCTAACTTTGTGAAAGTGTTTAGTCTCCTGAATATACTGGTATTGTACTTCTAGGACCCTGTCACCTTGGTTGCAACCAATAAACGAATCTTTGACTTCACCTGGAAGACTCTGAAGTTTCTGTGGGTCTGACTCAGGAGAACCCGAGGTCTTTGGTGTGTTGATCCCCTGGCACCGCTGGGTTACCGGTTCGGTACCGGTTCCTAAAAACCCAGTACCTCATTGTCGGCCTGCTGATATCAAATTCGTCATGATACGAATATGTTTATGACACAGGTCCAAAGTTTTCAGTACCACATTTCACAGTTGTGTAATGTAACTTCATCATAATTGATCACAATTACAAGAGCATGATGTGTGGACTATGGATTGAATGCTACAATCTATCCAGGTAGCCAATAAGGTTTTGGAGTGGTCCAGGGCTTTGCTTATTTATGGTCTGAGAGAGGTTTCTTGACATCCGCTGGTACATTAATTCAAAATGCACCAAGTTTCTGGATTTGTTATTGGACCTACAGTTCCCAAAATGATTGTTGGTATGAAATGGGTCACTCCAAGAGTAGAGAAGACATAGTTTCCAAGGGCAAGAATTTTGCCAATGAGATTGCAAAGTACTATGTTCTTGAGTCTGAGACATAGGGAATAAATGACAAATCTGAATGTGGAATGAAAATTATCAACTGTTTCTTGTCAATGTCTGCTCAATCATTTTAGGAGTTGAGGGAGTTGCAAAATGAAGTGCTAGAGGATGAAAATATGGGAGAAAGCAGGAAAGTTCAAAAGAAAATAATGATGAGAGATTTGTAGTGCCTGATTTCATTTTGCTGCAGATTGTAAGATACATTTATGGAATGTGATGGTAAAAAGAAATGGCGAAATCCACATTTCAGGAAAATTGAAAATTGAAAAGACGAGATGACGGTGATGTGTCATCTGTCAACAAGTGGACATCAGTAAGAGGACAAATGTCACATAGGAAAGTCAGAAGGTCCCTTCATAATAACACAAATAAGTTTGATAGAGATGTTCCCTTATAATAACCTGAGATATATTTTGGTCATGTACTTTTGTCAAAGGGGGTTAAAGCTTAACCAACTCTCAGGTGGAACTCACTGACTGTATCCAAGCTTTTATTAATGGAGTTGATTTCCAACTTCTTTAGAGTCAGATAGAGGAACTCATAAAAAAAAGAAAAATAAATTAAGTTATGAGAGTTCTGTGCATGGCACCGAAAGAGGAGCAGAAATTCCATTGTGGATATACCCAGGAAGCATCAGTAACTGTAGTAAACTGAACTGCTGAATTATATGCCTGTAGCTACCTGCATCAACATCATTTTGTGAGTATTTACTTTTATGATTAAGGGCCTTATGTACAAAAGATTATAGTTGCAAACCAGGTGCAGACTGGTCTGCGACCGCTAAGACCTTGTATCGGCATATTCAAAGGAGTAATTGTTATGCATTTCCTAATTTTGCGATGCAGACAAAGTATTTACCATTTCGCATTTTTGCAATGTCAAATAGGCCTTTTTAACTTAGTGAAGGTCCGAAGCCCCAGGAAGGGATAAAGTCATACCTATTCACTGTGTCAAACGTGCGTCATAGATACTTTTTAATCAGAGTCCGACTAAATCTTATCCAGTGCATGTTGGCACACCCTGCATGTATTTACACTTTAAATGACTTACCCTTCTGTCCCTGTGACAGTTCTTCTGCACAATCAAATTGACACATTTCTTTCTTCTGTAAATTTCATAGGGACCCCCGTAAAAGGTGTATTCTTCCCCTGATGTGCAAATTTCGTTCTAAACAATGTTGTGTAGAAATGTTCTTTTTACAATCCATGGTTTGCTTGTCAGTGGAGTCTTTTTTAACTCAATCATGGAAGATCCGGCGGCCGCACAACACCACTGAATGAATTTTTAATTTGTTCCTAATTATCATTGCTATCACTTTGTTACTTCTACTTTCATCCTGCTATGTACAGCATTCTCTTTTTGTACTGATTGATGATTTTTAAATTGTATTTATCTGCATTTTGTTGTTTTTAAATTGTATTCATCTGTACTTTTATGATCTTATATTATAGGTATCGAATAAAGTAATTGACTGACTGACTGATTCGGTATTCGTATGCTCAAAACATTTGCAATTAGTCACAAAACAGGC
Organism: Lissotriton helveticus; assembly: GCF_964261635.1. Taxonomy (NCBI): domain Eukaryota; kingdom Metazoa; phylum Chordata; class Amphibia; order Caudata; family Salamandridae; genus Lissotriton; species Lissotriton helveticus. The sequence continues at coordinate 28,429,168 of NC_136057.1, read as the reverse complement.
TTTGTGGTAACCAGGTGAAAATCATAAAAAGGGGTCAAAGATGCTCCATCTCTTTTCACAATGGCTGCTTTGTTCGCTGTGGTGAGGCAAAGGCGCATTTTGGCTGCAGTTCAGAGGCGAAGGCATAGGCAAGAGAGGATTTAAGGTCGGAGTTACAATCTTTGGCAAAACAATGGAGGCCATTTATACAAAGTACAGGCTTACTTGTAGAAGTATTTTAGATTTAATGGATGAAATGAACCCTTTAATACAAAGAGACACACGTGGAGCTGAGGCCATCCCCTCACACATTCAGGTGCTGTACTCTTTGCATCTCTGGCATCAGTGTGTCCCCATGCCATTGTGGCTGAGTTTGCTATCTCGGTCTCAAAGCCATGTTGATAAAATTATTCAGCATTCTGTCCATCATTTGTTGCAGTTACACTTTTCCCCCTACGTGGGATGGGTATGCCCAGACGTGGGTCCCTTGCTCACTGTGCCACTGGATTCAAGCTAGCCTGGCTGAAGAAGGGTGACATGCCCTGAAACCGGTCCCAGAATGCTTGTTTCCAGTCCAGGAAGGACTTGGCTGGCAGTTCGGTCTAGACTGTCCCCATGAGGCACAGGGTCAAGACTGATTTGCATACGGCTGGGTCCAAACTAGGGTGGCGTAGTAGGCAAAAGAACATTGGATTTCACCCAGATCTCTTGACTGGGGGAGAATATTTGAATCATTCAGCATTCCGTCCAACATTTGTTGCAGTTACACGTGTTGCATAATGTAGCAACACAAGGAGACCTTCCTTTAGAGATGGTAAAGGACAATAGCGATGATAGTGAGATACCTCCATCTTGTGAACAACCTCAAGATGTGGGTGGCAACAGAGTTATTGATGAAAGGAATGTTAAAACACAACTCACTGATAACTGCTTTTAAAGCAAGCTTTTTATGCCCAGACGTGGGTCCCTTGCTCACTTTGCCACTAGTACAAGCTAGCCTGGCTGATGAGTGGTGTTACCCCGAAACCGGTCCCAGGATGCTGGTTTCCGGTCCAGGGAAGACATGGCTCGGCAGTTCGGGCTGGACTGTTCCCATGAGGCACAGGGTCAAGACTGATTTGCATATGGCCATGTCTGAACCGAGGTGGCCGAGTGAGCTAAAGAACGATGATGTATTCAACCCAGATCTGTGTCTGGGAGTGAGTGTCTGAAAGGTTTTAGTGCTCCGTCCATCATCTCCCGGTGTTTGCTAACCATTTATTTACCCAGCACCCTGCCGTTTGTGCTACCAAGGGCCTACCTTAGGGTGATGTGTACGTATTAAGAGGGTATTTAAGACTTCTCAAGGGGGTTTAAAGTCTACCAAGTCTATGTGGTAGTGTGACACTGCCGCCAGGATGCCATGGCAGGCCTGGAACATGTTTTAAAGTGCTACTTAAGTGGGTGGCACAACAAGTGCTGCAGACTCACTTCTAGCATTTAATAAGGAGGCCCTGGTTATATGGTTGGCCACTCTACAAGCGACTTATATATCTAATTTTCATATTTCATTTACTCATACCACTCATACCATGTTTAGGGGAGTGAGCACAAGCACTTTGTGCACTTTACCACTGCTAACCAGTGCTAGAGTCATAATCCCAACGCAAACTAATTCAGACAAGCATAGGAGGAGGAAAGCCAAAAGTTTGAGGGTGACCCTGCAGAGAGGGCCAGGACCAACAGTCTATGTCTTCTATCAAAATCTTTGGAGGTTTTAAGGGAGGACTGAAATATGATTGTAGAAAGATGATGATGACCAGAAAAAGAGAAAGGGGAGCTACTGCAATTGGTGATATCAAAGCCAGTGTTTATGGTGAAGTAAATGTTTTGGAGAAGATAAAGTTGACGAAATCAACACTGATGCATGAATTATTGTAGAGTGGGGTAGTTTGTAATCATTTAAAAAATCATTAGATGTGTGAGCTGTGAAAATGCTTTAATTAATTAGAAAATAGTGTTTATTACGTATGTTTACATTAGCATGACTAGGCTACAAATTTAAATTACTGGACCCAAGCCTGCTTGCACTGACATCTATTTTAAAGCTGCAGAAGAAAATTTTGCTTTTAACCCCTTCCTTGCGGGGCTAATTCCCCCACATTGCGGGGTGGGCGGGGGGTGAGTGCGGCGCCGCGGTGCTCGTGACAAGACCAGGTCGTCATGAGTCACGGTGGAGCTGTGCTCATGACGGCCTAGTCTCGTCATGACCCCGCCCACTGATTAATTCTCCCGCGGGGAATTAACAGCACGTGGGCGGAGCAGCGGCGTTATGACGAGACCAGGCTGTCATGAGCACAGCTCAACTGTGACTCATGACGGCCTGGTCTCGACATGAGCACACAAGGGGTTAAAATTGCACGAACAGGTTCCCTGCATGCACTTTTCTCTTCTTTGTTTTCCTTTTCATAAAATAGACAAAACGGAATTCAATTTACGGTGTTGTTTTCTTGTACTGAACAAAACGTATTTACTCGTGTGCCTTATGAGGAAGCCATGTTGAGATGTTTGTGTATGGTGCAATAATCAAGGCTTTTTTGCCTAGACTCTAACGGGAAATAGACATTCATAAATTCATTATTGTGTGTTAAGAAACATAAGTGCACTAACAATTTTTTTATTTCTTATACATGTTTAATATAATAAATACATAGCAAAGTAGGTATTTATTAGCTGTAACTTGTTTAATGTATCTTGTGTATTTGGGCAGTCAAAGGTCTATTCACATATAGCTTTGTTAATCCAGCCCTATAGGGCACTTCACACTATGTTAAGTGTGTGATTTTTCGCTATCTGAATCCTATAAAAGGAGCCTTTTCTGGGAGATGTGCTTGAATGTTGTCATTGTTTTAAACTGAGGAATTACTATGTCAGTTTGCTATTTGATTTTATACTTAAGACTTATGTTTGCTTTCTGAAAGGCAGACTACACCTTAGTCTGTAAATTTATGCTTGTAGACCTTTCTCTGCTTTTCAAACCAAGCAGTGTCCACATAAGATTACCTGCTTGATATTTCGGCTCTTTCTTCGGAGGCAGACTCCATATTCATCCTCTTGCTGATTTATATTTAGACGCTTCCTTGACGTACAAACTGAGTAGATTTATGCGAGTTCTTTGCTGAACTATATTTTGGTTTATGCTAATTTCCTTATGTTATGACCTCTCAAATTGGCTTTAGTTTTATGAAATGAAAAAAATAAATAAAATGAAAATAAAATTTATAAAGCGCGACTATCACCTGGGGGTATCTATGCACTAAGCAAAAACTGAACAGCCTGGGAAGATCCAGAAAATGGCAGAATTATTTGGAAAAAAGCCACGTTTTCAGCTCTTTCCTAAACTCTATTAGAACATTGGCATGTTGGGAGCTCCATTGAAAACAATGGAGTGCTCCGGGCTTATAATGGCTGGTATACGCCCGGAGCTCGAACATGCCAATGCTTCTTTGTTCACAGCTCTGGCTGTGAACAAAGGCTTCAGGGAGCCTGAGGGGGTTCCAATCCCCTCGCGCTCCCATAAGGCTTTGTTTTTTTTGTTAGAACATTCTGCCCTCTAGTGGCAGAATGTTCTAATAGCCTTATAGCCCTTCTTAGCTGGGCTATACCGGCTATTAAAGACCCTCTCCCTTGTTAAAGGTCCTCGCCTTCGTCTCGGGCCTTTAACACTGGAGACAGCTTTTTCTAGCCGGTATAGCCCTCTACGGCGGGCTATAAGGCCATAGTTAGTTTGTTTTAAATTTTAGTTCAGTCGGAAGAGTATTCCATAGTCCTGATGTCCTTAAGCTGAAGCCTCTCCCACCCCAGTTGGCTTTCTTAAATCTGGGGACTACCAGATTACCACTTGTGGATGAGCACAGTGAGGGCATTGGGATGTATCGATGAAAATACTGCTTAAATTAGTCTGAGCCAACAGCATGTTGTGCCCTGAAGGCAATACAGAGTGCCTTGAACTGTATACGCTTATCAATGGGAAGCCAGTGTTGTTTAATGAGTGCTTGAGAAACAGAAGTATGTTTTGGAATGCCCAGCAGTAATCTAGCGGCGGCATTCTGTAGTGTTTATAGCTTATGTAGAAAACATTTTTTGAATGTTGATAAAAAGTGCAATGCCATAGTCTATTTTGGACGAATTCAGAGTTGTGACTACCCTTTTTTGCAGGATAGGAGGAATGAAAGGTAATCCTTTCCTTAAGGATTTCAAACTGAGGAAACATGAAGAAGTGATATGTTTTTTTTGTCCTTCAAAAGATAACTTAGTATCAATAATCACCTGAAGTTTTTTGCTTTTTCCCTGGGGGTAGGCAGACTCCCCAGTTCCTGGGGCCACCACTTGTTTGACCAGAAAGAAGGATTGTTGATAAATAGTTGAACCTCTGCTTTTGAGGAGTATAGTTTCAAGCAGTTACTGCTCATCCAGTTACTGATATGGAGCATACAGTCGTGGAACTGGGCAGCCGTGGATGCAGGATTGTTGGTAATGGAGACAACGATTTGCGTGTCATCCGCATATGAAACCAGGGAAAAAACAAAAGATGTAATTTAGGCTGCAAGTGGGGTAACATAGGGATTGAACAATGTGGGGCTCGGGATGAGCCCTGAGGGACTCCACAGGGTAATGAAAATGCTGGTGAAGTGAAGTCACCTAAGGAGACCTAATGCAGCCAGTCAGAAAAGAAATCAGGAACTTGAGTGTGTGATCTTTGATCCCAATTGATTCAAAGCGATCAATGAGAAAAGCATGGTTGACCGTATCATATGCAGCGGATAGATCCAGAGGGATCAGGGCTCCATTTCGCCCACTGTCTATCATTTGCTTGATTTCTTCCGTGGCTGTAATCAGCGCCAGTTCGGTATTGTGGTGACTTCGAAAACTGAACTGTGTAAAATCCAGACTCTTGTTTTTTTCTAAGAAAATGGTTAATTAATTGTTGATGATTTTCTCAACCAGTTTGGCAGGAAATGGTAATCGAGTTACTGGTCGATAGTTTTCGGGGTCACCAATGTCTAAGTTAGCCTTTTTTTTTTTTACTTTCCCTTATATGTAACATATACAAAGAACCCCCTCAATTGGCATCGTTACAACAAATGTACACAGTTCGACAACCTCATTACGGCACTCGAGGACATAGGCATCACCTAGATAGGTACGGACACACGGGGATTAACAGATTAGCATAAGTTAGCCTTTTTTGACAATGGCAGAATAGACCGTACCTTCCAATCTTTTGGAAATAACCTGCTTTGAAGAGATTGTTAAAAATGGCCGTGAGTTGTGTGGCTATCACCTCCAAGGCTAAGATAATTGTTCTGGCTGGACAAGTCCTGTGGTGAACCTGTTTTGGTCTGCATCAGTATTCTTTGCGTCTGATTGGCCGTCAGATGTCCAAAGTGGGTTAAAGCACTGATGTTGTGTGTGTCTTTCAGAGATCTAGAATCTAAGTCAGCAGTTTGACTTAAGTTTAGAAAGGAATTATAGACAGACTTAACTTGCCTGAAAATGAAGTGCTAATTTGTTACAGAATTGTTGATTAATATTGAGGTTTTTAGATCAGGAGGTTTTTTTAACTGTTGCAAATAATTCCTTGGAGGAGTTCATTGCTCCTTCTATTTTTGTCGCATAATAGTTATTTTTCGCAATTAAAATCATCTTTTTGTAAGTATGCAGATTGCTTGAGTATATTTCTTTGTCTGTTGGTTTAACCATTATTGCTGCTGATTTAACTCTGAGTTACTACTTCATGCCTTCTGTATTGATTCTTAACATTTGAATAACCTTCATGGTTTTGACTTTGAATCTTATCCTACAAAGGTTTCTATTCTGATCCCGTGGGAGTCACACAACCGTGATCCTCTGTATCAGCCCTTTACATTTATTAGGGAAAAGAACTGACATAAAATGCATTACGTTCTGGTGCTGGAGGCCAGGAGTTGTTACTAAGAAAAGTTTCCCGCCTCTGTGGTGCACAAGCAGACTGAAATAGCCCTTTGAGAAAGTCTGCATTGCGTACGCATGGTGGCTACACTCACAACAATAGGCTCTGATGGTGAAGATAGTTTGTTGTGGTTAGTCAGTCAGAGAAGCCTGCAGCATGCACAATCACAGCAGTGGCTCTGATTGTGGTGATTGTTTGTGAGTGGGAGAAATCTACGATAGGCACGCTCACTGCAGTAGGCTCTGATGGTGGAGATAGTTGGTTGTGGTTTATGAGTCAGAGAAGCCTGCGGTGGACACACTCACTGCAGTAGGCTCTGATTGTGGTGAGGGTTTGTGAGTGAGAGAAGTCTGCAAAAGGCACACTCACCGCAGAAGGTTCTGAAGGTGGGAATGATTGGTTGTAGTTTCTGAGTGAGAGAAGTCTGCGGTACGCACACTCCCTGCAGTAGGCTCTGAAGATGGAGATGATTGATTGTGGTTTGTGAGTGAGAGAAGTCTGCGGTAGACACATTCCCTGAAGTAGGCTCTGATGATAGAGATGATTGGTTGTGGTTTGTGAGTGAGAGGAGGCTATGGTGAATGTATTCCTTGCAGTAGGGTCTGAAGGTGAGAATGGTTCATGAGTGATAGAGAAGTCTGCTGTAGGCACACTCCCTGCAGAAGGTTCTGAAGGTGGAAATGATTGGTTGTGGTTTGTGAGTGAGAGAAGTCTGCGGTACGCACACTCCTTGCAGTAGGTTCAGATGGTGGAGATGATTGGTTGTGGTTTGTGAGTGAGAGAAGTCTGCGGTAGGCACACTCCCTGCAGTAGGTTCAGATGGTGTAGATGATTGGTTGTGGTTTGTGAGTCAGAGAAGCCTACAGCATGCACACTCACTACAGTAGGCTCTGATGGTGGTGATTGTTTGTGAGTGGGAGACATCTACGGTAGGCACGCTCACTGCAGTAGGCTCTGATGGTGGAGATAGTTGGTTGTGGTTCATGAGTCAGGGAAGCCTGCGGTACATACACTCACTGCAGTAGGCTCTGATTGTGGTGAGGGTTTGAGTGAGAGAAGTCTGCAAAAGGCACACTCACCGCAGAAGGTTCTGAAGGTAGCAATGGTTCATGAGTGACAGAGAAGTCTGCGGTAGGCACACTCCCTGCAGTAGTCTCTGATGATGGAGATGATTGGTTGTGGTTTGTGAGTGAGAGGAGGCTATGGTGGATACATTCCCTCCAGTAGGGTCTGAAGGTGGGAATGGTTTGTGAGTGAGAGAAGCCTGCGTTTGCACACTCCCTGCAGTAGGCTCTGATGATGGAGATGATTGGTTGTTGTGGTTTGTGAATGAGAGAAGTCTGCTGTAGGCACACTCCCTGCAGTAGGCTCTGATGATGGAGATGATTGGTTGTGGTTTGTGAATGAGAGAAGTCTGCTGTAGGCACACTCCCTGCAGTAGGCTCTGATGATGGAGATGATTCGTTGTGGTTTGTGAGTGAGAGAAGTCTGCTGTAGGCACACTCCCTGCAGTAGGCTCTGATGATGGAGATGATTGGTTGTGGTTTGTGAATGAGAGAAGTCTGCTGTAGGCACACTCCCTGCAGTAGGCTCTGATGATGGAGATGATTGGTTGTGGTTTGTGAATGAGAGAAGTCTGCTGTAGGCACACTCCCTGCAGTAGGCTCTGATGATGGAGATGATTGGTTGTGGTTTGTGAGTGAGAGAAGTCTGCTGTAGGCACACTCCCTGCAGTAGGCTCTGATGATGGAGATGATTGGTTGTGGTTTGTGAATGAGAGAAGTCTGCTGTAGGCACACTCCCTGCAGTAGGCTCTGATGATGGAGATGATTGGTTGTGGTTTGTGAGTGAGAGAAGCCTGCGTTTGCACACTCCCTGCAGTAGGCTCTGATGATGGAGATAATTGGTTGTTGTGGTTTTTGAGTGAGAGAAGTCTGCTGTAGGCACACTCCCTGCAGTAGGCTCTGATGATGGAGATGATTGATTGTGGTTTGTGACTGCGAGAAGTCTGCTGTAGGTACACTCCCTGCAGTAGGCTCTGATGATGGAGATGATTGATTGTGGTTTGTGACTGCGAGAAGTCTGCTGTAGGTACACTCCCTGCAGTAGGCTCTGATGATGGAGATGATTGGTTGTGGTTTGTGAATGAGAGAAGTCTGCTGTAGGCACACTCCCTGCAGTAGGCTCTGATGATGGAGATGATTGGTTGTGGTTTGTGAGTGAGAGAAGTCTGCTGTAGGCACACTCCCTGCAGTAGGCTCTGATGATGGAGATGATTGGTTGTGGTTTGTGAGTGAGAGAAGTCTGCTGTAGGCACACTCCCTGCAGTAGGCTCTGATGATGGAGATGATTGGTTGTGGTTTGTGAGTGAGAGAAGCCTGCGTTTGCACACTCCCTGCAGTAGGCTCTGATGATGGAGATAATTGGTTGTTGTGGTTTTTGAGTGAGAAAAGTCTGCTGTAGGCACACTCCCTGCAGTAGGCTCTGATGATGGAGATGATTGGTTGTGGTTTGTGAGTGAGAGAAGCCTGCGTTTGCACACTCCCTGCAGTAGGCTCTGATGATGGAGATGATTGGTTGTGGTTTGTGAATGAGAGAAGTCTGCTGTAGGCACACTCCCTGCAGTAGGCTCTGATGATGGAGATGATTGGTTGTGGTTTGTGAGTGAGAGAAGTCTGCTGTAGGCACACTCCCTGCAGTAGGCTCTGATGATGGAGATGATTGGTTGTGGTTTGTGAATGAGAGAAGTCTGCTGTAGGCACACTCCCTGCAGTAGGCTCTGATGATGGAGATGATTGGTTGTGGTTTGTGAGTGAGAGAAGCCTGCGTTTGCACACTCCCTGCAGTAGGCTCTGATGATGGAGATAATTGGTTGTTGTGGTTTGTGAATGAGAGAAGTCTGCTGTAGGCACACCCCCTGCAGTAGGCTCCGATGATGGAGATGATTGGTTGTGGTTTGTGAGTGAGAGGAGGCTATGGTGGATACGTTCCCTCCAGTAGGGTCTGAAGGTGGGAATGGTTTGTGAGTGAGAGAAGCCTGCGTTTGCACACTCCCTGCAGTAGGCTCTGATGATGGAGATGATTGGTTGTGGTTTGTGAATGAGAGAAGTCTGCGGTAGGCACACTCCCTGCAGTAGGTTCAGATGGTGGAGATGGTTAGTTGTGGTTTGTGAGTGAGAGAAGCCTGCGTTTGCACACTCCCTGCAGTAGGCTCTGATGATGGAGATGATTGGTTGTGGTTTGTGAATGAGAGAAGTCTGCGGTAGGCACACTCCCTGCAGTAGGTTCAGATGGTGGAGATGGTTAGTTGTGGTTTGTGAGTGAGAGAAGTCTGCGGTAGGCACACCCCCTGCAGTAGGCTCCGATGATGGAGATGATTGGTTGTGGTTTGTGAGTGCGAGAAGTCTGCTGTAGGCACACTCCCTGCAGTAGGCTCTGATGATGGAGATGATTGGTTGTGGTTTGTGAGTGAGAGGAGGCTATGGTGGATACATTTCCTCCAGTAGAGTCTGAAGGTGGGAATGGTTTGTGAGTGAGAGAAGCCTGCGTTTGCACACTCACTGCAGTAGGCTCTGCAGGAGTGGTGGTTTATAATTATTTACTGCCATAGACGTTTGTGGGGGAACCCTCATGTCATCAGGCCTGAGATAATAGATTGTTGCCTGCCTCTGAAGTGTGGGTATGTTGCTTGTCTTTTTGGGCCTGACAATGGTTTGTCAATGAGTGGTGCACCTGCTGCAGCAGTGATAGATCCGCCCCCTTTTACGCATTGCATCAGGCTCTGGTGTTGTGGGCTGACTGTTAAGGTCACAAACGTGGCATCTCCTCAGAGACAGAGTCTTTGGGACACAACTTACATTTAACATACTTACTGGTCTTTTCCTGTTTTAGATACCGGAGCAGCATGTCGTCATCCATAAATGTGCCAGCTTCCGGATATTCGACCACTGAAATTAATAATTTTAATTTCCCCTTCAATTTCCTACCAAGAACTCATGCTCCTTCTCCGGTGCGGACTCCAGAAGTAGCGAAATCTACAAAAAAAGGGGTAAGTGTGGATACTCGCATCTCTACTTCTCACACTGCAGACAAACTATCTGTCCAGAATACTTGAATGCAAGATGCATGGTGGAAGCAGAGCTCTAAGCACTTATTTCCTCTGTGCAGACTGTGTCTCTCTATATGAGCGGCCCAGGAATGAGGAATAACTGAGGGAATCAGTAATTCCAAGTCACATTTCTATAGTAATTCATTCAGGGCCAACGTTTACCCCTCCTAAAGTTATAGGGGCCCGATTCACAGAATGAACTTAAGACTCAATCCTAAACGTACTACTATTTTGGTATTCACAGAATGAACTTAATACTTTTGGCAATCACAGAATGAACTTACTACTTTTGGTATTCACAGAATGAACTTACTACTTTTGGTATTCACAGAAGTTAGGATTTTGTCTTAAGTCTGTCTTAAGTCTGTCTTAAGTCTGTCTTAAGTTTGTCTTAAGACAAACTTAAGACAAAATCCTAACTTCAGTGACTACCAAAAGTAGTAAGTTCATTCTGTGAATGCCAAAAGTAGTAAGTGCATTCTGTGAATACCAAAATAGTAGTAAGTTTAGGATTGAGTCGTAAGTTCATTCTGTGAATCGGGCCCTAGGTGTGATTGAGCAAGAACTTGCTAATGTTTTAAGGAGAGAAAATGGGCCATCAGAATGCAGAGGCCACCCCTAAAGAGGGCCTGGGTGTGTGTGCTAAAAGCCATAAGATACATGAACTGCACCTTGGTCTTTCCTACATGCTAGAAGGCCCCAAATCACTTTCTGGTTGAGTAAGTGTCCACTCCATTCGTTGTGTTTGGCTGGAAGAACATTGAGGTCTCGTGTATGTGATATGTTGTGGTGTTGTATGTGAGGCTTGGAGGTGTGCACCAAACCCTTTGTGGGAGCATGCAGCAAATGTAAGCTTGAGTTGGGATGTGAAATGAGTGTCAGGGATAGATTTGTAGATTGTGTAAAAACTTTTAGCCTGAGGTCAGTTGAAATCATGGTCTTGGGAACAGCCAGATCTCTGTTACTTTCTTGATTTCTTTGTGTCTGTCAATCAGCCTTGATCTCCTCGGGTGCGTGTTCCAGAGCTCTCCCATCAGTACACGGGAAGACCACCCTTTAATATGGGGTTTTTAGATTGATGATGAGGAGGAGGAGGAGGTGGACATTCTGGAACTGATGACTCCTTTTTGACTGTGCAGGCCAAGTTAGGATTGCAAGAAGGGTGGTCCTATTCCATGAATCCCCCCTGGTGAGTGGTGTCTTTAAAGGGACCTTCACAGCAGAAGGAATGTGATCACATCTGTTAAGATTAGGACTTGTCTTGTTGTGGCATTCTGGATTTATTTCAGCTGCTGGTTCTATGTCATGGAAGTCCACTGTTGAGCCTATTGTCATTATTCAAGTCGTGAGGCCTGTATTGTGGGATGGGGCCTTGTGACTAAAGCTGCTGACCTTGGAACTGGGGAACCAGGTTTGAATCCCAGCCTCTTCCAATTCTAGGCAAATTATAATATCTCCCCGTGCCTAAAAATTGTTTTGCTTGTAAAGCTCTCTGAAGACCCCTGACCTGGTTTGTGCTATGTAAAGCTGCAAAAAAAGAATAGATTAGTGAAGATGCCAAACCATACTTTGTGTTGCTTTTCATGCTATCACATTTGACTAACCGGAGGTTGGGTGGCCAGCAAATTTCTGTATGAATCCCTTATTCACCCATATGATGGGGTACAACTGCAGGCTTAACGTCACATGTTGGGACCCTGATCAGGTGCTGTCCAGTTGTATAGGGGGTGGAAAGAAGACAGTGGCCACATTTCACCCCTGCCTGTAGTTCAGACCCATGTGAAGGCAAGATGCATTGCACAAACATAGCAATACAGGTTTCCATATCAGGGAAGGGACACACCTTTCTGAAGATGGCCTTTCAAGTGTGGCACTGAGATATGTTGCCTTTGCCTCAGTCAGGTTTTGTAGCATCGTACCAGCTGAGTGACTTCTCCAATAACTACGCTATACAAGGCGAGTAATTTTACACGTCTTTATTCTGCTGCGAGTATGTCAGAGCTCAACATTCTAAGCCTGCTTTCAACTCGTGCCTTCAAAGCTTACGTCACAGGCCTATGGTGTACAGTGGGAACCAAAAGAGTTCCAGCATTCATTATTTACAAGACACTAATAAGGTTGAGGGTGAAAGACCCGATTGGAGTGATCCAGTTATTAGATGAGGGGTTTATTTAGGGAAAGAGAAAGGGGGTGCGTGTAAGAAATGCCTTAGAGCGCCCTGAGACATTCTGGCTCACAGTCTCTCTATGATCTGCTAGCAACAGTCCTTTTAATTTACATAAAAGCCTGGCACTCAAGTTACTGAACTGCCACTGATTACACATTACTAAACAATACACTTTCCATACACTGCACCGTAGGCGTGCAGGGTCATTCCTGTCTGATTATAAGCATGCTTAGGTTGGGGGAGATAGATAGTGTCACTACAAACCAATGGTTTTTCAGTGTTTTTATGGAAAAATGCTAGCAGTTATATTATTACAAGGCCTAACTATAACAGCACTTTAGCCTTCATGTTTTTTCAGTAAATTCTAGAATTTCTTTGTGTCACAGAATTACTTGGTAACTTACCTAACTATAACATTGCTTCAACCTTTGTTTTTTTTAATGAATTTCTGAGATTTGTTTAACGTAAAGTAAGATATTATTGGGGCGCTAGGTGGCGCCAGACCAAGATGGCCGCACTGCAGTGAGGCTCTCGCCTAGTCGAGCCTAAAGTCCATCCTACAACATATCCTGACCAGCAAAACTGCCTTACAAGTAATGGGAGCTGATTCACCTTGCTGAGAGGAACGCTCCGGTGTCATTGCCTCCCGGGTGGCGCTCCCAGAGCCGGAGAAAACTACCCCGCTTCCCGCGAGCGGCGCCTCGCGCACTTCTACTGTTCCGGCCTCCCGGGTGGGCCAGCTGGGAAAGACCGGGGCTTTGAGGCCTGGACGGAGGCGCCCCACCTCTAAGCGGCGCGGCCGTGTGGCCTACTTCACTGTCGAACTACTGCCCGGGACGGCTTGACTTGGAGGTGAGACCCCCCCCGCCTACGTTGCCTGCTCGCGCTCCCCCCCAGGCCTGCTGACCTGCATTGTTGGAGCCCCCGCTCGCTGGATCCCGCCGAGTGAAGCCTGCTCTGCCCTGCCACTGAGCGCGCACAGGCGAGCGCGCAAATTACTGTGACTGGGCGGCCGCTGACGGGTCTTGCGGCATCGATGCTCCTGGGGGCCCTGACAACATGGGGGGTCTGCCTATCTCGGTGAACCGGTCGCACGCTGTGTCATAACGCCTGGATTCCTAGCCCTACGGCGTGTTGCGGTGACGGCGGATCTTCACTGCTCAGGCACACTTCCCTGTGGGGGTCGGGGCCATGTCTGACCCCCCCCCCCTCCTTTTCCTCACTTCTGCCTCAGCTCTGGTCATAAGTAAAGCCGCTGTCGCGGACATCTTGGCGGGCGGCCCGACCTACTGCTGGACGCCTGGGCGGTAATTTCCGCGGCAGTTGCCGTGCTTCGGCTCCTACGCGCCTACGCCTCTTGTGCTCACTTGTGCCTCCCCGAGTACTGTCCCACGACGAACAGAGAGGACTTCATACCCACTCCTGTGTACCTTGTTCATCTACTGCTGCGACGCATTGACTTTCCTCACGCTGTGGTACGCAGACTCATGCTCCTTAGGTTTGGGTCGGGACCACATAAGGCTGGAGCGCGCCTTCGCCCCGGTCAGGTCTCGGAGCCCATCCCGCCTAGCCAGTCACATACCACAGGCGGAACACCTTCAACACGCAAACGCACGCCTTCAGCCCTGACCCTTCCTCCCCCCGCCCGACTGGAACTAGAGGGAACGGAGGGACGGCAACGTGCTCCCTACCTTTGCCGCCCAGCTCACACCAGGCCCCCTTTCGCCTGTACCCTTCTGAGAGCTGGCATCCATCTCCTCTGCAGGGTCGCACAGGCCGAGACGAGACATGGGCCGCAGCGACACTAGGCAGTCGAAAATTCCATTCGAATCTAAGAAAACTTCAAAATCAACGCCGGGGGGGGGGGGGCAGTCCTACCGCCTCGGCCCCTCAGGAGGAAGACTGGAAATCACTCTTGCTGGGCATGAAACAAAGCTTGTCAACAATTGACTCCAAAATAGATACCATAAATACGCGCATGGACAGTGTTGTGGCTAAGCTGGAACTTCATGACACCTGAATAAAGGAGGCTGAAGATAGGATTTCGGGTTTGGAGGATGGAGCTACCTCTTCCCATAGTCACATCAATCAAATGGACAGGCTGCTCAAAATCATAGCGGACAAGAATGAGGATTTGGAGGCGAGATCTCGCCGTAATAACGTCAGAATTTTGGGCCTTGCGGAGTCCACCAACACGGGGAAGATGGAGATATTTGTAGAAAAACTTGTTGTGGAACTGTTTGGAAAGGAACCATTTTCCCCGCACCTCATTGTTGAGAGAGCTCATAGGTCTCTGGCTGCTCCCCCTCCTCCTGGGGCCCCACCGAGGCCCGTCATAGCGCGTTTTCTTAACTATAGAGACCGAGATGCAGTGTTGAGGCGTGCGAGGGAGCTGGGGAAAGTGCACTATGAAAACACAACGCTATCCTTTTTCCCCGATTTCACCCCCTCGGTCCAAGACGCCAGACGTAAATTTGCGGGGACGAAAAAGAGACTCCTATCCCAAAAGATCCCGTATGCCATGCTATATCCGGCAAAACTAAAAATCTCTCATCAGGGCAAACATCACTTTTTTCAAAACCCGCAGCAGGTGGAGGACTACCTCAAGCAGTGTAGGAAAGAACAGCACAGGGAAGAATCAACCCGCCGACGCTCCAGGTCGCATTCGCCACTATCACAGCAGGACTGATCTACTGCACTGTTATATAGACCCTTGAAGTCGAAAGGCCCCGGGTTGCTGGCTTTGCGTAATCTGATGACTGTGTATACCGGTGAGGTTTTAGCTCTGTTTTAACCCTTGCTGGTCTAAGTGTTTCATGAGTGCTCGTACGTCCACCTCCGTCCCGCAGAACCGACCGGGGTAACCTGGTTGCATGTGGGTGTAAGTAGGGAGGTGGTTGGCAGGTCTGGTGCCCCTGGTTTCAGAACCCCAATGGGTGTACCCCTGAATTCCTCTCCACCTCGGTGGACGGGGACTTCTGTAGTAATTTTTTTGGGTTGTTCTAGTTTTGTTGTGGGTTTGGGTGGATGGGTGGGGAACTTATGCCCGGCTAGTTGGGGTTGCCGGTGTGGGTGGGAGGGTACTCCGATCCCCTACTGTCATGATTGATGGGCTGCTGTTGCGAGTTCGGGGCTGGTCTGCCGGGAGGGTGCCGGGAGGGAAATGTTGTTACAATATATTTGATTCTGCTATGATCTGCACTGAGGTACCACTATGCTACACATATTTATACTCTGTTGAATGGGTGACTTGACATCTTCGCAACCGGCACAGCAGTCCCGGCTAGTGTCATGGAATATTCGAGGGCTGAACAACCCGAGAAAGAAAAGGCAAATTTTAGGCTATCTGGACAGGCAAGGGGTATCTATTGCCATGCTTAAAGAAACTCACTTACGATCTGATGGACTCCCTCTGTTTGCATCTAGATGGGCCTCCTGCAAAGTGTTCTCTTCTTATTCGAATTATGCTAGGGGAGTGACAATACTGGTCCGGAGAGGGGTGCGGTTTACTCCAGCTGGGACTGAAATTGACTCAGCAGGACGGTCCTGCATGATATGGGGGACACTACACTCGCATACAGTCCTCTTTGCCTGCTATTATGGCCCCAATACCGATGACACGTCTGCACTCCTCACGCTGTGGGGTAAGATTCAAACATTAGGCATACACCACGTTATATTGGGAGGCGATTTCAACACAGCTCTGGAACCGGGCCTGGATAGATCCCACCCCCAGGCGTTGCACTACACGCATACCCAACGTACATTATCCACGCTTGTCGAGGACCACCATTACATAGATGCCTGGAGGCACGTACACCCCTCCCTCAAACAGGGCACCCACCATTCTGCAGTTCATTACACATGGGGGCGGATTGACTACGTGTTCCTATCGGCTGGCCTACTTCCCTGGCTGGTAGGCGCTCTTCACCTTGCTAGAACATTCTCAGATCACTCGCCAGTTCTCCTCACATTACGCATACCCATTGATGTTTCCCCGTACCTGAGTTGGCGCCTTAATCCCGCACACCTCACTGACTCGGCCTTCAGGGTAGAACTTGAACACGACATACAGGACTTCTTTGAACGTAACGAGGGATCCGTGTCAACTTTCACAACGGTATGGGAGGCCTTTAAGGTCACGGTCAGGGGGGGGTGTATTTCGAAAGGTGGGGGAGTCCTCAAGTCGCTTCGCAGCGAACTGCGCAAGCTAGAAACGGAGCTCCGGGACCTTGAACGGGGCATGACTCGGGACACAAGTGGGCATACTTCTAAGGCACTCCTCAGGGAAAAGCTGAATGAATATGCGGAAACGGCGGAAAAAGAAGGCAAGTTTCTTGGGAAACCATACACGGCGCGCCTCTATTGCGAGGGTGACAGGCCAGGTAGGGCCCTGGCCTTTGCTGTCAGGCCCCCGAAGTACCACAACTATGTTGCGACCTTACTAGATGAACATCAGGTTCCGCAGAGAGACCTCGCGGTACAACTGCGCATCCTCACCAATCACTACTCCACATTATACACCTCCCACAGATTGACGCCCATTGACTTGCAGACATATCTTGCCGACACTGCCGTCGCGTGGATAGGTCCATCTCAGCAGAAATGTTTGCATCATGAAATAGAGCTAGATGAAATAAAAGACACTATCATGGCTATGAAGTCAGGTAAATCACCTGGATCAGATGGGCTGCCAATTGACTTTTACAAGGCTTATATTCATCTACTGGCTCCTATACTGAAACGGGTTTACTATTCTGCCCTTGAGGAGGGAACCTTGCCGACCACTATGCGTGAAGCCCTTATAGCATCATTGCTGAAACCGGGCAAACCTCCAGAACACTGCGATTCTTATCGACCTCTGTCGTTGCTCAACACTGATGTGAAAATCTTGGCTAAAGTGCTCGCGACGCACCTTAATTTATTGATGGAACGTCTGGTTCTGCCGGACCAAGCTGGCTTTGTCCCAAACAGGGCGACGTCACACAACCTACGCACCCTTCAGGCTGTACTGCAGGACATTAACCCTCGATGCGAGGCGGCTGCAGTTTTCCTAGATGCAACAAAAGCGTTTGACTCCCTCGAATGGGACTATCTTCTGGCCCTTCTGGAACGGATGGGGATCCCCTTTAACTTTCTCGATTGGATCCGACTACTGTATAGCAAGCCACAAGCCTCTGTTCTGTTGAACGGCTCCCGTTCCGCCCCGTTTGGGATCCACAGAGGCACCCGGCAGGGCTGCCCGCTCTCCCCCGTTCTCTTTGCGATCGCCATTGAACCATTGGCGGCCAAACTTAGGCAACATCACAATCACCGCTCTTTAATATACCCTGAACGGCAGCTACTCATTGCATTGTATGCTGACGACATGACCTTGTATGTAGACAAACCGCAGGAGAACCTTAACCCTCTGTTGCGCGAGATAACCAAATTTGGAGCCATATCGGGGATACAAATCAATTGGTCGAAGTCAGCTTTTCTATTCCCCTTGACGGACAAGACCGTCTCTTTCCCCCTAGATTACCCTCTACGGTGGGAGACTGATGAAATAAAGTACCTGGGCATAATAGTGACTAGGAGCCGTGAAGCTCTGATTCGAGCTAATTATGGCACGGTCCTGGACAAGCTGACTGATACCATCACTAAGTGGATCCACCTCCCATTATCAATGGCGGGGCGTATTTCCCTGATTAAGATGGTGGTCTTCCCCAAGCTCCTGTATTTATTTACTAATATGCCGTACAATCCAGGCTCCTATTTTTTCCGTGCCCTCAATTCCCAGGTGTCTAGACTTATCTAGGGTGGCAAGCAGGCTAGGCTCAGTCTAAAGACGCTCATGCTGCCTTACCACCAAGGGGGGTTTGATGTCCCGAATTTCCAGCGTTACTATGACTGTGCCCAAGGTCACTTTGTTGTGTACTGGCTGCACCCCCCTCCCTTCATGGCTCATCTGGCGGTGGAGGACGGATATATGAGACCCGCCCAACCATCGGGTTATTTATATACCCCGACCCGTGTTACAGACCGTGACCCTACCACGGTGGATTGTACGGTGCAAGCCTGGAATCGCATAGCTGCTCACATGGGGGTCGAGTTCTTATACTCGCCACGTATGTCCCTATCGCATGATCCCAGGTTAAGCGTCCCCTGCGAGGAGATAGGCCGCAAAATGCTTGCGAAGTATGTGGCCCACACATGGGGCGATCTATATCTCCAGGGTAAGTTTCGCACGTCGGCTCAATTCTTTGGGGACTCCACCCCTTCAGTAATGGACACGTTCCTCTATACTCAGCTACGTCAGAACGTCAAGGCGGTCACACCCAATTTTCCTGATGAACCGGACATAGTGGCACCTCTACATGTTCTCCTCCAATCTGATTCCCAGAAACATGTGGTATCGATGCTATATAAGCATGCGCAGGCGGCCCCTTCCCCCCCACCACTCAAAGCGCGCAGTGACTGGGACAGTGATCTAGGCACACCATTGTCGGACGAACAATGGGAAGAAAGCTGCTCACACACCAATGCGGTAACGGGTAATGCACGTCTCAGACTGGTGCATTATAAATTCTTACACCGACTCTACTACACCCCTGCCAAACTGTTCCGCTTTGGTCTCCGCGACACTGACCAGTGTTTACGGTGTAGGGGAGAGGGTGCGGATTTTTTTCATCTCGCTTGGTTGTGCCCGGCAGTAGCAGCATTCTGGGATGAGATATTTAAGGCGCTGTCTGTAATGATTGGGGTGGACATTGCACCCTGTCCTAGGATTGCTCTACTGGGTCAGTCGTATCCTACGATCATCACGCATAGGAAATTTTTTGCACTAGGACTCCTATTGGCCAAGCGCCATGTCGCGTGTCGCTGGGGCCGGTGTCGCGCGCCCAAATTCAAAACATGAAGTGAAAAAACAACACAAGAGCCAATGCTGAGGAATAATTTAAACCATTTTAACTGGAAGTGTTGAATTTAAACAATCACAACCTGCTGGTATTAGCATTGAAAAAAGATTTATTCTTGTTACGATTTTTTGTTATAAATTTAAACACAAGTTTTAGTGCAAGGAGAGAACAATTAAATCTTATATATACAATATGTACAACAGTGTCAAAGAAAGAAAAACATTTTCATACTTCAAACATACATGGCCGTCCAGTCATACAAAGACACATTCACACAAGCAGTTATATCAAAACCATTAAACAACAAAAAAAGGGGTGAATCCACGTGTGGGTCATGAATCGAAATTGGAAAAATCCTTTTCGAATATGCAGTTTTAAAGTCTTTTTTGATGATTCAACAATAAACGTATATTATTCTGAAAATTGGTGAAGAGACTTTGTTATTGTCACAAAGCATGTAGACCCAAAACGGGGATGAGGTGGTCGACGCGTTTCAAACCCCACTTGTTAAGGGGGTTCTCCTCAGGACCAATTGATTCTAAAACAAAACAATGAAAGTGTGCTTAAAGCAAGGTTCCATACTAGGTAAAACAAGAGACACGCTCCCCGTGCTCACACCAGCCTACCTTAACCTGCGAACCACAACGTCTTGAAAATCCAAAACCGGCGGATGATTTAATATCGCAACTAGGACACGTGGCGGCTGTGATCTAAACAAAAAACGTGCTGGTTTTAGTCACACGTACTCGCTCCCAATCATACACTCTGGCCTACAGTGATGTTGTGTGGGGCTCTTACCTGGACTGCGCCCGGCTAAAGGCTTGCCGTCGGGTCCATACTTCTCCTTGTTCCGTGAGGTAGTTGTTGTTACTGAAAAAAGAATAGACATGGGCGGTCCATGAACATGTTGAGCCTGGGTCCTGCTGGCGGTCGCTAGTTAACTCAGCATACCTGTCAAGCGGGCGGCATCAGTCCTAGATCCGCAATTATTTTGGAAGTAACTCAGGAAATCTGGACTATCACTTCCTGGTTTATGAACCCAGAGGGAATTCTGGGACTTGTAGTTCCGCGATCAACCAGAAGTTTTAGACGGTACCAGAGAGGCATGCCTGGAGGGCACGCTTCTCGACGAAATGATAGGTACTAGCAGATTAGTTTCTATAAATCTCAGAAATCTCATTTAATCCTTTAACGGCTGTGTTGAATTTCATTATAAGTAGAGCCTCACGTTGAGACAGTTTTGCGTCCACATCTCCTCCCCTCGGATCTTTTTCAATTTTCGAGAGCACAGTCCATTTCAAGGCAGTCTGTTCATGTTTCATTCTAGTCCAATGATTGACTAGTGGTGCATTTTCCACTCCTCTTTTAATTCTGGATTTGTGTTGGGTAATCCTGCTTCTAACCTCTTGTGTAGTTTTCCCAATGTATACCAATGGGCACGGGCAAATGATGGCATAAGGAGTAGTTTCTGTCCTGTAACTCCAGTTCTGTAGTAGGGGTATCTCTGTTATAGTCATAATCTAGTGAATAGTCCCGCCCATGTGCGTGGACCCCGGAGCAATCAAAAATAATCTCTTACAGTGTCAAAAAATGCAGAAAATGCATAGACACTTAAGAGAGAATTTAAAGACAGATAATGCAGCCAAAAGGCTACACTGTCCAGTACTTCAACTAGAAATTCCACCATAAAATCCACAAAACAGCAAAGCCTGTACAGATTTCCCTTGCTTAACAGCAAAATCCCTCAGGAATGATAGAGAGAAGAACCTGGACAGACAAGCCCCATAGGCTGCCATTATGTGGCTTAATTAGGATACTGCGCCTTTAAGGAACCTTCCAGAACCTTCTCTCAGTATCCCAGAATGCATAGCAGGTCCAACTTAGCCTCAGTTCTTTTCGAAGGCGTAGAAAACGCCAGACCTGTAGCATTATGATCATGAACAACACTCCACCGGGGAGGCGGGAGGGCGCTTATGACTATAACAGAGATACCCCTACTACAGAACTGGAGTTACAGGACAGAAACTACTCCTTCTGTAGTAGGGGATCTCTGTGTATAGTCATAATCTAGTGAATAGAATGGCAAGCCCATCCCCACACCAAGCGGCGGTGGAGAGTAAAATAACGCCACTACTGTGCGAACAGATTCCGCAGCGAAGCCTGCCCAACCTGAGCGTCTGCCCTGGCATCAGAGTCCAGGCAGTAATGCTTAGCAAAGGTATGGACCGACTTCCAAGTGGCCGCCTTGCAGATCTCTGCAATGGGAACATTACGGAGCATAGCTGTCGTAGCAGCCTTGCCCCTGGTGGAATGAGCCTTAGGTTTGCCCCCTAAGGTCTTATTAGCTTTGCAGTAACACAACTGAATGCAGGACACAATCCACCTAGAGATGGACTGTTTAGAGGTGGCAAGACCCGTCCTGACTGAGCCATAATTGATGAACAATTGGTCTGACCTACGAATATCTTTAGTCTTATCAAGATAAAACTTCAGCACCCTCCGCACATCCAGGGAATGTAAAGACCTTTCCGCCGGAGAGGAAGGGTTCTGAAAGAACGTAGGCAAAGTGATAGTCTGATTGATATGAAAATCAGAAACAACCTTGGGAAGAAACTTAGGGTGAGTACGCATAACAACTTTAGCATTATGAAATACAGTATAAGGTTCTTGGCAACACAATGCCTGAATCTCACTCACCCTGCGGGCCGATGTAATGGCCACGAGGAACGCCGCCTTCCAGGACAGGTGCTGCAACGAAGCCTTATGAATGGGTTCAAAAGGCTCCTTCATCAACCTGGACAGCACCACATTCAAGTCCCATGAAGGCGAAGGAAGCCTGACAGGAGGGAACACTTTCTTCAAGCCTTCCAAAAAATCTTTGATCACAGGGATCTGGAAAAAGGAAGTCTGTGAAGGTCCTTTCCTGTAGGCAGTCAAAGCAGCCAGATGAACCTTAATGGAATGGACATTAAGGCCCGACTGCGCCAGATGAAGCAGATATGGAAGGATGACATCCTCCTTGCATGACGTAGGGTCATAGTCCTTAGACTTGCACCAGATGCAAAACCTCTTCCACTTGTAAGCATAGGAAGTCCTAGTGGAAGGTCGCTTAGCCTCCTTCAGTATGCCCATACAATCCTCTGGGAGATTCAGATGGCCATATTGTACTATTTCAGGAGCCATGCCGCCAAACTCAAAGACGAGAGGTTGGGGTGCACCATCCGCCCCCCGAACTTCGTGAGAAGGTCCGGCCTGCACGGCAGCTTCATGTGAGGAAGGAGAGATCGGTGAAGTAGGTCCGTGAACCACCACTGTCTGGGCCATTCCGGGGCAATCAGAATCATCCTCGCCCTGGAGTGAGACAACTTGATGAGAACCGCCGGAATCAGGGGAATTGGTGGAAAAGCGTACAGAAAGCTGTTCGACCAGTTGATCCATAACGCGTTCCCCAGCGTCCCTGGCTGGTAGTACCTGGAGGCGAAGCCTCGGCATTTGCTGTTTTCGGCGGTGGCGAACAGATCTACGTCTGGAGTTCCCCACCTTGCGAAGACTTCTCCCAGTACTTCGTCGTTTATGACCCATTCGTGGTTTTCCTGCACGATTCTGCTCAGTTCGTCTGCCTGAACATTCTGCACACCTGGCAGATGGGTGGCCGTAATCGACAGTCCTCGAGCCAGAAGCCAGTGCCAGATCGCCTGCGCCTCCTGCGACAGAGTGCGCGATCTCGAGCCCCCCTGCTTGTTGAGGTAATACATCGTCGTCGTGTTGTCCGTCTGAACAAGCAGAGAGTTGGTCTGAAAGGACGGATGAAAGGCCTTCAGTGCCAAGTGAACAGCTCTCAGTTCCAGGAAATCGATGTGGTACGTGGACTCCGTCGGGGACCACGTCCCTTGAATTTGCAGGTCTCCGGAATGCGCCCCCCAACCTTGGAGAGACGCATCCGTCACGATGGTCTGCGTGGGAATGTCCTTGTGGAAGGGAACGCCTCTGAGGAGATTCTCCTTCGAGCACCACCACTTCAGAGACTGAAGAGCATGTAGAGACAGTCGTATCCTGTCGTCCCAAGAACCTCTCCTCTGGTCCCACTGATCCTCCAAGCACTCCTGCAGAGGTCTCATCTGTAGCCGTGCGTGAGGAGTGAGAAAGATGCAAGAGGCCATCGATCCCAGTAGAGAAGACACCGTCCTCACAGTCGTAGACGGAGTTTTCATGAGAGCCTGAGCCTTCCGAACGAGTGATAAACGTCGCTCTTCCGAAGGAGACACGCTTGCTGACAGCGTATTGATGGAGGCCCCCAAGTACTGGATGCACTGCACCGGAATCGGGACCGACTTGGACATGTTGATGTGCAACCCCAGCTTGTTCAAGAGAACGCACGTCTTCTGGAAGTGTGCTTGAGCGTCCGAGAAGGAGGAGGCTTTGATCAACCAATCGTCCAGGTACGGGTAGACAAACACCTTGTTCTTCCTCAGGTGCGCCGCTACCACTGCCATACATTTTGAGAATGTCCTGGGTGCAGACTTCAGTCCGAAGGGTAGCACCGTGTACTGATAGTGATTGGTGCCGACTTGAAAGCGCAGAAATTTTCTGTGTTTGCATGCAATGGGCACGTGGAAGTATGCGTCCTGTAGATCTATGGCACACATCCAGTCTCCTCGTTGCAGCTGAGGGTAGATCTGATGCAACGACAGCATGCGAAACTTTTCTCTGCGAATCCACTTGTTTGCCTGCCGCAAATCCAGAATGGGCCTGAACTCGTTTTTGTCCTTCTTGCGGACAAGAAAGAACCGAGAGTACAGACCTCTTCCTCTTTGAGACAGAGGTACGTCTTCGATCGCCCTTTTCCTTAGCAGAACGTCCGCCTCCGCCTGAAGCTCGTGCAGTTGATACTGCGAGCTGACGGGAGGAATCGATGGAGGAGGGCTGGTGAAACGTAGACTGTATCCATTGCAAACAATATTCAGCACCCACTTGTCCTGAGTAATTTTTCTCCACTCTGCCAGAAAAAATTGAACGCTTCCCCCCACCGGAGCGGGTAACGGACGAGGGGGAAGTAACAGCTCAGGGACGGGACCCGGCCGGGCCCTTGGTCGCGGTAGAGGACTGTTGACGACCTCTACCACCCTGTCGCTTCTGGAAGGGCCGCCTGTACTGCTGCTGCTGCTGCTGCTGTTGATGTTGTCCAGCAGACTGCCCCCTTCCACGACCCTGCGACCCAAACCGACGTTGGTACTGTCGGAAGGGTTTCTTTTCCTTGGGCTTCTCCAAGCCCACTGCCGTCAGGGTCTCCGCTTCGGCCTTCATCCTGGCCATCTCATCATCCGCGTGTTTCCCGAAGAGGGTATCTCCGGAAAACGGGAGATTCGCCACGCGTTGCTGTGCTTCCGGTTTCAATGACGTCAACCTGAGCCAAGCATGGCGTCTCTGGTGAATCCCGTGGCAATATCCGTGCGCGGACAGCAATGATATGTCCGCTGCGGCGCCGATGGCCTGATTAGAGACCAGCATCCCCTCCTTGACGATCTCCACAAAGTCCTCCTTGCGGTCTCGAGGGACGAGGTCTGCGAACTGCTCCATCGAGTCCCACAGGGACCGGTCGTAACGTCCCAGCAAAGCCGAGTCACTGGCGGCCTTCATGGACGAGGCGGATGTCCCACACGCCTTGCGACCAGCAGAATCGATCCACCGGCTCTCCTTGTCCGGAGGCACCGTGGACGCAGGGGAGGTGGCATGAAGCTTCCGAGCAGCCGTCACGATGACTGAATCCGGTACCGGGTCCTTCCTCAAGAAGGCTGGGTCTGAGTCCGGAGCCCTGTACTTTTTTAGGATCCTGGAAGGCACAGATTTCACCGTTGCCGGCGTCAGGAATAGCTGTTCGGCGGGCTCAAGGAGCCCCGGCACCAGAGGTAACAGGGGGCGAGACAAGTGCCTTTTGTGTAAAGTCTCAAATATCACCGAGGTAGAAGCCGTAGGTGCTTCAACCTCAATGCCCAACTTCGCCGCACCACGCAGGAGAACCTCCTGAAATGTGCTTATATCGTCTATCGGAGACACCCTAGTCTCCGGCGAATCGGACAGCGTGGGCGAGTAGGAACGGGTCCCAGATGGAGAACGTGACCTGGACCGACGTCTCTTGTGATGACGCCTGGATCGTGAGGAAGATCCACGGCCACTCCTTGATCTGTCCCGTCTCCCCGAGCGAGACCTCGACCTCTTGGGCCTCGGACGCTCCTTCGGCCTCCCAGGGTCAGGAGCTCTAGGCTTCTTAGGAGTCTTCTTCGGAGGCGTCGGAAACTTAGGCATCGACACCGCCCTCGGTGGGATCGGGGGTGGAGGAGCAACCGGACGCGGGTCCCGCGGAGCCGGCTTCGGAGGCGGGGTAGGGGCCTTCGGAGGAGGACCCTTCGGCACAGCAGGCCGCGGAGGAGGTGTAGACGGCTTCATCGGAGTATCCACCCCGGAATGCGCCGGTCCCGGCGAGCCACCATCTCTTCCAGAGCGTGGGGAGCCCCCCACAGTCCTGGGCCTGTCCTTAGGACCTCCAGACGTTGAAGACCGGTGTCCAGACGACGACCGATGTCCCCTCGACGTCGAACGGTCCTTCGGCGTCGACCGAATCACACTTCTCGACGTCGAACCGTGTCTCCGTCTCGACGTCGACCCCGACCAGATCGACGAGCCACGAAACCTCGACGACGGGCGATGGTGCCTCGAAGGCGACCTCGACCTCTTCGCCGGCCTCGACGTCGACTCCTTGGATCGCTTCGACGTCGACCCTTTGGACCTTCTCGACGTCGACCTCTCTGACCTTCTCGACGCCGATCTCCTTGACCGTCTCGACGTCGGTCTTTTGGAATGCTTCGACGTCGACCTCTTCGGCGCCGGAGACGCCTTCCGTCTCGACGGCGACCTCGACGACGAGGATCCCCTCGACGACGATGTCCTCGACGGCGACCGGCGGTGTCGCCTCGACGGCGAGCGCCGACGCCGGGCCCTCCGATGTCGACCACTCGACGCCGACAGCGACGACGAGGATATCGACACCGGCTTCGACGGCGGCCGGAACACGTTCCTCGACGTCGACGGGCGACGTTTTCTCGACCCAGAGCCCTGGGGAGACCTGGAACTGGCCGTTGACCGTCCCCTCGACGTCGTGGTCAGCGCAACTGACCCAGACGGAGACCTTGGGCGAGGGCTGGTCTTCCTGCCCCTGGGGAGCCCCCCAGAGGCCTCAGCATGGGTAGAAGGAGCCCCTCCTGACCCACCTCGTGCCTTCAACTTTCTCTCCTCAAGTCCCTGAAGCCTGATTTTCTTCCTCTCCTTCAGGGTTCTTCCAGAGAAGCTTCTGCAGATCACACACTCCTCAGGAATGTGGGAAGAGGGAAGGCAGAGAATACAGACCTCATGGGAGTCTGACCTGGCCTTCTTTCTTGAGCACTCAGGGCATTTATCGAATAATGCAGGCATTATGGACAAACAAAGAGTGCAGAAACACAGAAAGAAAGTCACCAAAGTACTTTAAAAGTACCAAAATTCGAAATCAGTGTAAAACACCAACAAAAACCCTTGAAAAGGGAGAGCTCAATGCTCCAGGGTCCTGCTTGCAGGAGCCGGAAAAAAGAACTGAGGCTAAGTTGGACCTGCTATGCATTCTGGGATACTGAGAGAAGGTTCTGGAAGGTTCCTTAAAGGCGCAGTATCCTAATTAAGCCACATAATGGCAGCCTATGGGGCTTGTCTGTCCAGGTTCTTCTCTCTATCATTCCTGAGGGATTTTGCTGTTAAGCAAGGGAAATCTGTACAGGCTTTGCTGTTTTGTGGATTTTATGGTGGAATTTCTAGTTGAAGTACTGGACAGTGTAGCCTTTTGGCTGCATTATCTGTCTTTAAATTCTCTCTTAAGTGTCTATGCATTTTCTGCATTTTTTGACACGGTAAGAGATTATTTTTGATTGCTCCGGGGTCCACGCACATGGGCGGGACTATTCACTAGATTATGACTATACACAGAGATCCCCTACTACAGAAACAACATTTCTACTTTTACAATTAGTAAATGTATCATGCTTCCAATGGATGTTATCAATACTGAACACAGAGTCCTCAATTGTGTCATTACAGCAGGTACAAGTTCCGCACTTGTGGTGGCCCTTGGTAGGGGGAAGTCCAAAAAGGCTTTTCAGAGTGGGTGCTTTAGCTTTTGGGAGGGCAGCTCTAACGATATGATTGGCTACGCTTTTTTCTTTTTTATACGCAAATAATGGAGGTGACAAAAAGTCTTCATGGAGGTCTTTCAACAAATGCCAGTTCGACAAGATCAATTTCTTGTATGGATTAGCTGCTGGGCAGAATGTGGTAACACAAACCAATCTTTTCAGGTCTTGTTTGACTCTCTTTTCCAATAAAGTTTCCCTCGGGGTCCACCAAGCTCTTTTAATGGAGTTCTTCAATAGTTTTTTAGGGTAACCCCTTTGTATGAGACGCTCTTTAAGGTAGTCAGCATGTTTGAAGTATTCCTCCTTTTCTGAGCAATTACGGCGTATCCTTAGAAATTGGCCGTAAGGAAGGTTTTGTTTCATGTTGCGCGGATGGTTACTAGTAAAATGTAATGCCTTATTCCTGTCAGATGGTTTCCGATGCAAGGTCGTACTTAGTCCCTGTGTGGTGGATTCTATTTTCACGTCCAAGAACGTGATAGATTCGTTAGATGCTGTGATTGAAAATTGAATATCAACAATTCTAGAGTTAAGCCATGCCACGAATTGGTTCAGTTCCTCCTGGTTCCCTGTCCAAATCAGGAACACGTCATCGATATAACGCATGTAATGTGAAATGCGAAAACTGTGTGGATTGTCATTATATATGAATTTCTCCTCATATAGTCCCATAAACATTACGGCCAGCTCTGGAGCAAAGGGGCAACCCATCGCTACCCCTTTTGTTTGGAAAAAGAACTCAGAGTCAAAAATAAAGAAATTCTTCTGTAATGCAAAACGAGATAACTCAAGGATAAACTCAGTAGGGACTCTAACTGGTCTCTCCCGCCTGTCCAAAAACCAAGTTAATGTTTCCAAAGCTTGTTCTTGGCGGATTTGCGTGTACAAAGACACGACGTCAAGGGTAACCAATAGTTGTGTTTTGCTGTCAAAAGTGACATTAGCCAGGCGATTCAGAAATGCAGTAGTGTCTCGCAAATGGGCTGGAATATTATCAATAAATGGCTTCAAAAAGAAGTCGATGTATTTTGCAACTGGCTCAAATAGGGAATCACACCCAGAAATTATAGGGCGGCCAGGGGGATTAGTCTCATCTTTGTGCATTTTCGGTAGGACATAAAAAACTGGGGTCCTGGGGTTCTTATTTTGCAGAAACGATAATTCCTTAGGTCCAATTATGCCTTGATCAAACCCTTTTTGAATCACTTCAAATAATTGATTTTTGATTTCTAAGGTAGGATCCTTACCAATGCGTCTGTAGCATTCCTGATTGTCTAATTGGCGGTGGACTTCGTGTTTATATTTATTTACGTCCCAAATCACTATTGCTCCGCCTTTATCGGCCTGCTTGACCAC
The DNA here is from genome assembly GCF_964261635.1 of Lissotriton helveticus. Taxonomy (NCBI): domain Eukaryota; kingdom Metazoa; phylum Chordata; class Amphibia; order Caudata; family Salamandridae; genus Lissotriton; species Lissotriton helveticus. The sequence goes on along the minus strand of NC_136057.1, from coordinate 28,400,469 downwards.
GATGGTATCATCGTTTTTTATGGCCAGGAGTGCATCTCTCTCAATTTTAGCCACATTGTATTTGACAAAGGTTTTAGTTTTTTCCAAAGCAGAGATTCCAGATAAAATGGTGCTCTCAAAAGTCACAACTTCTTTGGGAATTTTTGGGCCTTTGGGACAGAATGTCGATTTCCTTTTTAAACCTGTCACCTCCTCTTGTTGTTCTTCTACCGAGTCTTGAAAGAATGTTTTAAGGCGAATTTTCCGACAAAATTCAAGCGTCTCTAATTTCATTTTGACATAGTCAGTAGGTCGTGATGGAACGAAGTTGAGACCTTTTGTAAGTATAGATGTTTCAGCAGGTGACAAGATTCTGTCAGAAAGGTTGAAAATCGGAGACACGGTTAGTTCTTGTAAAATTTCTGACGTGTTCGCATCTCCCATGGTTGGGGAGTTCGAATTCGGCCCCGAGGTTTCGGTTGGCCTCGTCCTAAAAAAGGCTGTTGGTTTTGCTGTTGTTGTTGGTATTGACCTGGGCGATTCTCTGGCCTATTTTGGAATTGTCGGTTGGTATTATCTTGTTCACCCCCAGATGATGAAGATGTATCAGAGAAGGTCAGATATTTTTGGCGTGATCTTCCCTGATTGTCCTGTAAATACCGACGTGAGTCCGGTCGTGTGTAAAAATCCTTACTCAAATATGGATAAATATATTCCAGCGAAAAGTTCTTTTTATCGGCTTCAAATTTATTGTTTTTTTGGGTCACTGTATAATCCTTGAACTCAAGAATATCCTTTTCGATTTTCTCCAGAAGTGTTTTGGAATCCGAAATAAGCTGATTGTTTTCGATTTCACTCTGTAGAGTGGCAATTTCTTCCAATTCTTTCTGAGAAATTCTATGTGCAGTCTCAATGGTTAGGACCATAAGGTCCCTGCTGCATTTCGTTTCGATTCCGCTGAATCCCTTTTTATACTCCGGGTCGTCCGTAAACACGACGGGGATGTTTCGAATGACTAATCCTGATGGTATAGTTCCTGATCGGAGATGCTGGAGTAAGAAATGTCCATGAAGGTCTGTCCGAATCTGTTTTTTTCGTAGGCGAGTTAATTTATCCGACTCGTTCTGAGTGCTGGCGGTGAGGCTTAGGGATGCCGAGGCAAACACTGGGGGATCTCTTATTAAATTTCGTATGTGTTCTTCGCTAAAAGCAAGCGTATCTTTTTCAGCCATACCAAAAGTAAAAAATAAATGAATAAAGTGAAAAAAGAAAAACAACACCAACACCAAGTGTCTCAAGCAGTGATTATGACCAAGCACAAATGCCCCACAACTGGGCAGACGACACCAGATCAAAAGAAGAGCTAAGCACCCTGTGGCAGGACTTTCCCTGCCTGTCAGGACCTCGCGGGCACCTGCCCGCTACAAAGTCAAAAAACAAAACGGGGTCTTGACTCTTTACTCAGCTAGGCTGAGCCAACTAAACTGAAAAAACAACACAAGAGCCAATGCTGAGGAATAATTTAAACCATTTTAACTGGAAGTGTTGAATTTAAACAATCACAACCTGCTGGTATTAGCATTGAAAAAAGATTTATTCTTGTTACGATTTTTTGTTATAAATTTAAACACAAGTTTTAGTGCAAGGAGAGAACAATTAAATCTTATATATACAATATGTACAACAGTGTCAAAGAAAGAAAAACATTTTCATACTTCAAACATACATGGCCGTCCAGTCATACAAAGACACATTCACACAAGCAGTTATATCAAAACCATTAAACAACAAAAAAAGGGGTGAATCCACGTGTGGGTCATGAATCGAAATTGGAAAAATCCTTTTCGAATATGCAGTTTTAAAGTCTTTTTTGATGATTCAACAATAAACGTATATTATTCTGAAAATTGGTGAAGAGACTTTGTTATTGTCACAAAGCATGTAGACCCAAAACGGGGATGAGGTCGCCTTAAAACATTCTTTCAAGACTCGGTAGAAGAACAACAAGAGGAGGTGACAGGTTTAAAAAGGAAATCGACATTCTGTCCCAAAGGCCCAAAAATTCCCAAAGAAGTTGTGACTTTTGAGAGCACCATTTTATCTGGAATCTCTGCTTTGGAAAAAACTAAAACCTTTGTCAAATACAATGTGGCTAAAATTGAGAGAGATGCACTCCTGGCCATAAAAAACGATGATACCATCGTGGTCAAGCAGGCCGATAAAGGCGGAGCAATAGTGATTTGGGACGTAAATAAATATAAACACGAAGTCCACCGCCAATTAGACAATCAGGAATGCTACAGACGCATTGGTAAGGATCCTACCTTAGAAATCAAAAATCAATTATTTGAAGTGATTCAAAAAGGGTTTGATCAAGGCATAATTGGACCTAAGGAATTATCGTTTCTGCAAAATAAGAACCCCAGGACCCCAGTTTTTTATGTCCTACCGAAAATGCACAAAGATGAGACTAATCCCCCTGGCCGCCCTATAATTTCTGGGTGTGATTCCCTATTTGAGCCAGTTGCAAAATACATCGACTTCTTTTTGAAGCCATTTATTGATAATATTCCAGCCCATTTGCGAGACACTACTGCATTTCTGAATCGCCTGGCTAATGTCACTTTTGACAGCAAAACACAACTATTGGTTACCCTTGACGTCGTGTCTTTGTACACGCAAATCCCCCAAGAACAAGCTTTGGAAACATTAACTTGGTTTTTGGACAGGCGGGAGAGACCAGTTAGAGTCCCTACTGAGTTTATCCTTGAGTTATCTCGTTTTGCATTACAGAAGAATTTCTTTATTTTTGACTCTGAGTTCTTTTTCCAAACAAAAGGGGTAGCGATGGGTTGCCCCTTTGCTCCAGAGCTGGCCGTAATGTTTATGGGACTATATGAGGAGAAATTCATATATAATGACAATCCACACAGTTTTCGCATTTCACATTACATGCGTTATATCGATGACGTGTTCCTGATTTGGACAGGGAACCAGGAGGAACTGAACCAATTCGTGGCATGGCTTAACTCTAGAACTGTTGATATTCAATTTTCAATCACAGCATCTAACGAATCTATCACGTTCTTGGACGTGAAAATAGAATCCACCACACAGGGACTAAGTACGACCTTGCATCGGAAACCATCTGACAGGAATAAGGCATTACATTTTACTAGTAACCATCCGCGCAACATGAAACAAAACCTTCCGTACGGCCAATTTCTAAGGATACGCCGTAATTGCTCAGAAATGGAGGAATACTTCAAACATGCTGACTACCTGAAAGAGCGTCTCATACAAAGGGGTTACCCCAAAAAACTATTGAAGAACTCCATTAAAAGAGCTTGGTGGACCCCGAGGGAAACTTTATTGGAAAAGAGAGTCAAACAAGACCTGAAAAGATTGGTTTGTGTTACCACATTCTGCCCAGCAGCTAATCCATACAAGAAATTGATCTTGTCGAACTGGCATTTGTTGAAAGACCTCCATGAAGACTTTTTGTCACCTCCATTATTTGCGTATAAAAAAGAAAAAAGCGTAGCCAATCATATCGTTAGAGCTGCCCTCCCAAAAGCTAAAGCACCCACTCTGAAAAGCCTTTTTGGACTTCCCCCTACCAAGGGCCACCACAAGTGCGGAACTTGTACCTGCTGTAATGACACAATTGAGGGGGGCGTGGCTTGGGCGCCGACGGCGATGGTCGCCTGAGAGCTCGGCTCCGGGACTGAGCCCGGGATTATCCTGTTAATCGGAGGCCGCGGGGCACCCTAGCCCCCGCAAATCGTTGTTCAGCCCGACTGGACCCTGCTGGGACGCCTGGCACAGCCTGGACGGGTGGTGATCCGCCCGAAACTTGAAGTTTGTGGTCCCGCGGAGAGCGACCCAATATGGCGCCCGGACCCCTTGGTCCCCTTAGACGGGACCATTAGCCTGGGAGAACGTCGCTGGTCATGGCGTGCCCTCCGCTCTTGTGTTTTCCTGGAGAGTGAGGAGCTGGACTTTGCCCTGCTGAGACTCTGATATTGGTAACTGCGCCCAGGCGGTCGGAGGCCCCTACCATAGTGGACCCCGGCACACGGACGCCTGGAGGGCCTGACGGGGGTGCCGACCCCCGACGCGGCGCTTGGCTGCATCCCCCGTTCGACCCGATCCCATGGGAGGCACAACCCCCTGGCGCCAAAAAGTCTCTGGTGGTGTAGGTGGCCCTCGTTCCAGATCCTCGTCAACCGGACGGGCCTACCCGGCCTGGCGCCGAGTGTCTCCGCCTCCTCCTTGGCGCCCTCAAACGACACGGGGGTGGCGCGAGCCGAAACTGAGGAGACCCGCCTGGCCCTGGAGAGGAGGAACACCGGCCCTCACCCCGAGGGCCTGCATTCGGGGGAGTTATAGTCGGCGCCCGCACTTGGTGGCACCCTCCTCTGAGTCCACACTGTGCGCTTCCCGCGGCATGGGGAAGCCGAGGGGGGCCAGGGGGGCCACCCCGGCGGCCTCTGACTCGGAGACCACGGACAAGGAAGGCCATGGAAACCCGGGGAGTGCTGGTGGCGCGCCGCTGCAGCAACAGTTTGATCGCGTCCTGGAGGCGATTGCGACCACACGCTCGGCCCTTCAGCAGGACATAGCCCAGGTGGCGACGAGCCTGGGCCTCCTCAGGGCGGATCATGGCAAGCTGTCGGACAGGGTCAAAGAAGTGGAGGGCTCGGTGAAGACCTTGGAGCCGGCGCAGCGCACCTTGGCCGCGGCAATGAAAGATGCCCTGACCCGGATTTCTGCCCTGGAGCAGCGAGCGGAGGATGCGGAAGGCCGTAACAGGCGCAACAACATCCGCGTGGTGGGCCTGCCGGAGAAGATCGAGGATGGCGACATGGTGGCCTACTTGGAGGCCTGGCTCCGAGACACAGTGGCCCCGGAGGGCCTATCCTCTTTCTACACCCTTGAACGAGCTCATAGAGTCCCGGCGAGGCCACCGCAACAAGGCCGTGCGCCGCGCCCGGTGGTGGCGCGCCTCCTCCATTTTCGCGACAGGGACCTTATTCTCAATGCCGCTAGACACAATGGCCCCTTCAAGGTGGAGAACAGCCAGGTGAACCTCTTCCCGGACTACACTTATGAAACCCAACGCAGGCGGTTTTCATTCTTGGCGGTCAAGCGCGAGCTTCGGAGCGAGGGCATCCAATACTCGCTCCTATTTCCTGCACGGCTCCGCGTCATTGTCGATGACAAGACTCAATTTTTTGATACCCCGGAGGATGCCTGTAATTGGCTTGAACTTTATAGAGCTGGGAAAGATGGCTTCGCCTCCGCATCTCAGCCAACGACGGAGCCGGGACGGCGACGGCGCTCCACGAGGGTGCGGGGTCGCCGGGGCCGGTCGGGCGGCCCTTCTACTGCGGAGACATCGACGGAGCGGAAGGGGGTACTGGAGGTGCTGTCTGCGTTGTCTGGTTTACGAGATGATGCCATCGCGGAAGAGGAGAACCCTGGTGACGAGGGGGCATCGACGGACTCGGAGAACTCGGTGGCAGATAGCACCGGCACACCGGAGGTCACGCCAAAATCGGCTGAGGACCTTCTTGATGGACAAGGTTGACGGGGTGAGCTGCATCCTTTTGGGTGGGGGCCCGTAGCGGGGGTGGCGGGAGCCGATGGTTCAGCATGGTCCTCGGAGAAGCGGGGGGTGGGGTGCCTTGCCTTTGCCCCGAGGGTTTCCGTTGCTGTTTGGGGCTTGCTTTAGTCCTGGTAGCCAGGGCATCGAGGGCCCACTGCCACCACCCAGCCCGCACCCGGCCCTTAAGGCCTTCCTACGGTGGCGACCGTAGGATTAGTTTGGGACGAAGGGTTTTCTGAGGGCTTGGTTTGGATGGGAACTAGATGGAATTATTTGGGTCCTGTTCTGGGGAGGGTGGGCAGGGGTTTGGTTAATGTAAGAGTTGTTGAGTTCTGGTTGGGGGAAATGGCCGCCATCAGTGCTGGGGGGATTGTTGTTTGCTTTTTGTTGAGACCCAGATGGGGAGACTTTGCACGAACAGTATGGGACAATGGCTGACGTTGCTAATGTGAAGTGTATTACTTGGAACGTGCGGGGGCTTCATACCATGTCTAGGCGGCACAAAGTCCACGCTTATTTAGTGCGTAGGGGAATACAAATGGCGCTGCTGCAGGAGACCCATTTGACCAAGGCGGAGGGGGCGGCGCTGCAGCGCAGATGGAGGGGGCAGGTCTTCAATACGTCGTACTCAGCGTATGCCAGGGGGGCGCTAATCTGGATTAGGGCTGGGGTTCCCTTCCAGGTCACAAACTCAGTGGTAGATCCAGAGGGGCGCTACGTGGCCATCTCGGGTACTCTGGGGGGGAGGGCCCTGAACGTTTGCTGTGTTTACGCACCTAACATGGACCAGATTGCCTTCCTTTCTAGGTTATCGGGCTCGCTGGCCCACTTTTTCACGGGGCCCCTCCTGCTCGGTGGGGACTTCAATTCGGTAGTGGATGTGGAGACCGATCGTTCACACCCGCCCCTTCCTGATTCTCCGGTCCGCCGTGTGGCCAAGGGCCGTAGGGACTGGCAGACACGGTGGGGTCTGACGGATATTTGGAGAGCGCAACACCCTGAGGCTAGAGATTACTCCTACTTTTCGGGTCTTCACGAGTTGCACGTTCGGCTGGACGGGTTTCTTGGCTCGACTGAACTGGTTTCAGCGGCCGTCCGTTCCGAATACTTGACTAGGACCGTTTCGGACCATAATCCCCTCCTGCTGGCCCTTCGCTGGTTTCCAGGGGCGCCGGCGGTGCCCACCTGGAAGTTACGCCCTGAGATCCTCGAGGACACTGTATTCAGAGCGGACTTAGGTGATAAGATCGAGGAGTATTTCGCGTCCAATGGGGGCTCTGCGAGCTCGAGGGCACTGGAATGGGACGCTTTTAAGGTGGTGGTGAGGGGTTATTGCATCTCCAAGAAGGTAGGGGTGAGGCGGGTTATCCTTGATGACTTGGACGTGGCTGATCGGAGGCTCCGTGAGATGGAACTCCGCCGCCCCGGGCACCCTGAACTCCAGGGACGCACGGCGGAGGCAAGGGAGGCGGTGGCGGCTGAGGTTGAGCGGCTGCGCTGCTTCGACTACAAGACCTATGCGGTTCGGTCCCTTGCAGAAGGGGATAGGGCGAGCGCACTGCTGGCTTGGCTGGCTAACCCTACGCGCCAGACCTCACTGACGACGTCCATGCGCATGGCGAACGGGACCATGGTGCACACTCAACCGGAGATTTTAGGCTGCTACCGGCACTACTATGACCAGTTGTATCGCAGTCGTGCTGCCAAAGACCCTGACCTTCTCGAGGACTATCTGAGGCCCCTGGAGCTCCCAGTGGTGGAGCCTGACGTGGCGAAAGCCCTGGGGTCCGATATTGAACTAGGGGAGGTCCGCAGCGCCATTAAGAAGATGGCGCGGAATAAGACCCCAGGCCTGGACGGTCTTCCTGTGGAATTTTACGCGGCCTATGCCGACCTCTTGGCTCCAAGACTGGTGACTGTTTATAGAGAGGCGAAGAGGCTTGGCCGACTGCCTGGCTCGATGCGCGAGGCCCTGGTGGTTCCCCTCCTCAAGCCGGGGCGGGACTCGACCGATCCGGCGTCCTACCGTCCTTTATCGATGCTGACGGTCGATTATAAGATTCTGAGCAGCATCTTGGCCTCGAGACTGCTGGGCCATATGACCTCCCTGGTGCATGAGGACCAGGCTGGGTTCATCCCCAAGCGCAACACAACAATGAACATCCGTAGGTTGTTCCGCTTGCTGGGGGACCCGCTGGTGGATGCCCCGTGCCCGGTGGTCCTATCGGTGGACTTAGAGAAGGCGTTTGATAGCCTGGAATGGGACTACCTACACGCTGTGTTGCGGCGATTCGGTCTCGGCGAAGGCTTCATCAGGTGGACCGCGGTCTTATATACCTCCGCATCGGCCAGGGTTCGGGCGGGTCCGTTAATCTCCTCGGAGTACCCAGTAGAAAGGGGCACGAGACAGGGCTGTTCATTATCCCCACTTCTCTTCGCGCTAGCGGTGGAGCCCCTTGCATTGCTACTCCGTTCGGGGGCGCATTACAGTGGGTTCTGGACACCTTCGGGCCCGCACCACGTTTCGTTATATGCCGACGACCTGTTGCTCTTCCTTGAGGACCCAGTCGAGGCCTTACATGGAGCTGAGACGGCGCTCACGGCGTTTGGGGTGGTCTCGGGCCTACGAGTGAATTGTGCCAAGACATTCCATTTTCCCGGTTTGCAGAGGCACCCCTAGACCGGTCCTCAATAGAGAGCTTAGATGGGAACCTGACTGCTTCAGGTACCTGGGAGTGTACATCTATCATGATCCATCTGACCTCCTAGACGGAAACATTACCAGATGCAGTCGAGCTCTACGGGGGAATATGGACTTCTGGGCTACGCTACCGCTTTCGTTGGCGGGGCGGGTCGCTCTCCTCAAAATGGTGGCTCTTCCTAGGCTGCTGTACTATTTCCGGGCGCTACCGGTTTGGATCCCGCCAGCCACATTTAGGCTCCTCCGGTCGATGATAGTCGGCTTCCTCTGGGGCTCGGGCCGCCGTAGAGTGGCCCTTAAGACCCTGATGAGGCCGAAAGCCGAGGGGGGACTCGCGGTGCCGGATCTTGAGAAATACTATCTGGCGGCGCAGCTCCAGACCCTCACCCAGGAGATTGCCAGGGAATTCCGTGGCCCGGAGGACAGGAGGGGTATAGGGATGGCCAGGCATGTCCTATCCTTCATAGCTCTACGCCAACGCTTGACCTTGCAGGATCTGACGTTGGAGGAAAAGACCCTTCGCCTATGTTGGAACCGGGCTCACGCCCGGGGACAATTGCGGGTACCGTATGCGCCTGAAATACCGTTGGGGATGTTGACGGCCTTGCCCCATGGCGGCGATTGGTCACGTTTGGCGGACTGGGAGGGCGCGGGGTTGCAGTTGGTGGGGGATCTTTATGAGGCTGGGGTACTTTTGCCCTTTCAGGAGCTCATTGACCGCTTCGGGATTCCCCACGGTGACTTCCTGTTGCACTCGGCCCTGGTCCGTGCGATCCAGGCACATTGGAAAGGCGGACGGGAGGAACCTCCTACGTCCCCGGTGTGCCAATACGTCATGATGTCTGCGGGCACGGTGAAGGCGGTCACCTGCCTCTACGGTAGGTTGATCAATGAAGGGCTGACCCCCCTTACGACCCTGAAGGCCCGGTGGGAGGCAGACATAGGCAAGGAAATCCCGGAAGCGACCTGGTCTCAGCTCGTACGACGGGCTTGGAAAGGGACGCGCCACGCCCGTTTTCAGTTGGTCCACTATTACATACTCCATCGGGCATATCTGACCCCGGCGAAAATCCAACAGTACTTCGCCACGGGCTCAGCAACTTGCCCCAGATGCCCGGCGCCGGAGGCGGACCTCCTACATATGTTGTGGGCCTGCCCGGGTTTGTCCTCCTACTGGGTGGAAGTGGAGAGGACCCTGACGGAGGTGACGGGGAGACCCCTATCGGTCGATGCGGCGGTGGGTCTTTTGCATTGGTTTCCACATACCCCCAAAAACAAAATTTCCAGTAAATTTATTGATTTAGGGCTTCTTTTGGCCAAACGAGAGGTGACCAGGAACTGGAAGGCACGTGCTGGTCCGACTGGGAGCAGGTGGCATAGCGAACTCTTGAAGTGGGCGGCGGGAGAAAGCACGTTGAGATACCAACTGGCTGGGAGACAGCGTAACGAAAAAGCACAGGAGGCAGCGCTAGAATGGGAGACGCTAGTGCAGGCCCTCAGAGACTATTGCGCCCCCGGCGACTCTGATAGTGAGATTGCAGCCCGCCCTGAGTCCCGATAGGCGATTGCGTTTTCTGTTTCTGATACGCTCATCTTGGGTCTCTCACGAATCCCTTTGCGGCTGCTACCATACACTGATGGCGGGGGTGGGATGGGGAGGGAATTTTTTGTACTTTAGTGGTTTATGGGTGGGACTTCCTTTTGGATTTTGGGGCTTGTTTAGAAAAGCAGATGACGGACAGTGGATCATCCGGACCAGCCTTGCTCTCCTGCTGAGCTCCCACTGGATTTTATCGCCCAGCCTTTGGACTGTGGGCTGAATGATTATGTATGAAAACATGCTGCGGGGGGTGAGCGGGTTGCGGTTAGTTGATTTCAGTGGAATTTTGGTGATGGTCATTTATGTAACAGTTTGCTGATTCCTGCAAATAAAAATATATTTCAAAAAAAAAAATAAAAAAAAAAATGACACAATTGAGGACTCTGTGTTCAGTATTGATAACATCCATTGGAAGCATGATACATTTACTAATTGTAAAAGTAGAAATGTTGTTTATGCCATCATTTGCCCGTGCCCATTGGTATACATTGGGAAAACTACACAAGAGGTTAGAAGCAGGATTACCCAACACAAATCCAGAATTAAAAGAGGAGTGGAAAATGCACCACTAGTCAATCATTGGACTAGAATGAAACATGAACAGACTGCCTTGAAATGGACTGTGCTCTCGAAAATTGAAAAAGATCCGAGGGGAGGAGATGTGGACGCAAAACTGTCTCAACGTGAGGCTCTACTTATAATGAAATTCAACACAGCCGTTAAAGGATTAAATGAGATTTCTGAGATTTATAGAAACTAATCTGCTAGTACCTATCATTTCGTCGAGAAGCGTGCCCTCCAGGCATGCCTCTCTGGTACCGTCTAAAACTTCTGGTTGATCGCGGAACTACAAGTCCCAGAATTCCCTCTGGGTTCATAAACCAGGAAGTGATAGTCCAGATTTCCTGAGTTACTTCCAAAATAATTGCGGAATCTAGGACTGATGCCGCCCGCTTGACAGGTATGCTGAGTTAACTAGCGACCGCCAGCAGGACCCAGGCTCAACATGTTCATGGACCGCCCATGTCTATTCTTTTTTCAGTAACAACAACTACCTCACGGAACAAGGAGAAGTATGGACCCGACGGCAAGCCTTTAGCCGGGCGCAGTCCAGGTAAGAGCCCCACACAACATCACTGTAGGCCAGAGTGTATGATTGGGAGCGAGTACGTGTGACTAAAACCAGCACGTTTTTTGTTTAGATCACAGCCGCCACGTGTCCTAGTTGCGATATTAAATCATCCGCCGGTTTTGGATTTTCAAGACGTTGTGGTTCGCAGGTTAAGGTAGGCTGGTGTGAGCACGGGGAGCGTGTCTCTTGTTTTACCTAGTATGGAACCTTGCTTTAAGCACACTTTCATTGTTTTGTTTTAGAATCAATTGGTCCTGAGGAGAACCCCCTTAACAAGTGGGGTTTGAAACGCGTCGACCACCTCATCCCCGTTTTGGGTCTACATGCTTTGTGACAATAACAAAGTCTCTTCACCAATTTTCAGAATAATATACGTTTATTGTTGAATCATCAAAAAAGACTTTAAAACTGCATATTCGAAAAGGATTTTTCCAATTTCGATTCATGACCCACACGTGGATTCACCCCTTTTTTTGTTGTTTAATGGTTTTGATATAACTGCTTGTGTGAATGTGTCTTTGTATGACTGGACGGCCATGTATGTTTGAAGTATGAAAATGTTTTTCTTTCTTTGACACTGTTGTACATATTGTATATATAAGATTTAATTGTTCTCTCCTTGCACTAAAACTTGTGTTTAAATTTATAACAAAAAATCGTAACAAGAATAAATCTTTTTTCAATGCTAATACCAGCAGGTTGTGATTGTTTAAATTCAACACTTCCAGTTAAAATGGTTTAAATTATTCCTCAGCATTGGCTCTTGTGTTGTTTTTTCAGTTTAGTTGGCTCAGCCTAGCTGAGTAAAGAGTCAAGACCCCGTTTTGGTTTTCAAATTCAAGACATGGCTGTCCACGATGTCTACATGGCAGGAGCCTCTACACACATACGCCGACCTTCTACCACACAAATCACGCCCTAAAGACATATGGGGTCCCCTCACCACATACCTTCTTAACTTGCAAGACGAAGATACATCGGTCCGTGTGCCTTATAGGCGGGAGACAGTAGACTTCACTCCAACCCCCCTCCCCCCTCCCCCCCCCCCTATGCACCATCCTCCTTTCAGACAACCTGAGTGATTGGCACATGGGTGGGTAGCTAGGGACACTGAGCTGTTCATGACACCAAAGGAGACTTGATCACATGCCACATCTGCCACTGCCCCCTCGCGAATAGTTGGACTGCTGATTATCCCCGTCACCAGATATTTTACATATCACACTTGCATGTCACATGTAGCGCTACGTCATGTACTGTTGTACTCTCAGTTTGGATCATAGACCACCCCCTCTTCTCCCCTCCCCCGCAGGCGGCATGCAACACTGCACCTCAAGACACTTCTTGCAGTTTCCTTGTATGTTAGGACTCATGGGAGGAGTGGGTCTGTTGATTTAGTTAGTTTGTTATAGCAGATAAACAGAACCTCAAGTGGATAATGTTGTATGTACACCGCTAACCTGCTTGCTAGAAGAGATATCTGTAAACAACTCGCATAAACTTTATATCGCGGCCGGCCCAACGGGTTGTAGGCGGCATGCTGTGTTTAAACTGTTGCTACTCTACCTGGAGTGCATTATATGCATGCATTACTTTGACTGCAAGTTCTGCCGGCCTGTGGTGGCAGGTTGTAGGCGAATAGCTGTGTACCCTTTATTTGTCCTTAATAAAGGTTTGTAAAAAAAAAAAAGTAAGATGTTATTACAAGACCTAACTAATATGTGACCTTAACCTTTGTTTTTTTCAGTGAATTTCTTACTTTTAATGTACACACAGCCAGGCAATCTACAGGACTGAATTTGCAGTTGTAAGAGTGGAGGTCTTAGCAGTATTTGCTTAGCAGCAGGTGCAGAATATATGGGTTATTGATTCTTGATTATATTTGCATAGGCAGCAATTTATGTATAGCTTTCTCAGTTTCTCAGTTAGTATACATAGTACTGAGAAATGTGTATTTGTCTCCATGCCTGCTCTAAAACCTGTTTGATTTTTTGGAATTAGTTTCTTCTCCTCAGCATAAGCTTGGAGATCTTCAAGTAGACAAGAGGCATTCAATGTATCTTCAATGCAGTCAGTGCAATTAGTTCATAGTTCAAAGGTGAAAAATGGCTACAAAGGTTATGGACGCAGGCTTATCCTCCTTTACCCCTCCATTTAGAATTTTTAGATTTGGTGCTTTGAGCTTCTGTTGCAAGTTTGAATATGAAACTTGATTTGCATAGCTTTTATTTTTTCTGACCATGGATGAGGAACTGCCAGGCGTTTTTTATTACTTTGGAATTAAAGTACCCTATGACTAGGAAGTGAGTGTTCGAGTCTAAGTTTTGCAATGTTTTTATCAAATTTACCGAGGTGGTGCTTAATTCAGCTTTCTAAGATTCGAAGAACTTACAGGGGCCGAAAGCCCATCCATTGCTTACCATTCACTGGCTTTATCGTCACTTTTATTTGCTTGCTTTGTTGCGTAAATTAAAACTGTGGTTTGGCTTTCTACAAGGTTTGTTTTCACACCCACGGGTGACATGAGTGAACTTAGTTCAATGCACCAGCTATTGAATGTGAAAGACAGGTTATTGTAGCCCTGCAGGACCCCACCCAATACATAGCTGAAGTGGTGTCAGTGCTTTTAGGTTACGAACAGTCCCTAAATAGGGACTTAGGGTCGAAGTGGATATTTGAGAAGCTCAGTTTTGCTCTTTACAATATTTGACACATCGAAACAGCACTATGAAAAGCATTTCTTTCAACAATCTCATCCTGTTGCTTAGTGCCTCTAAAATAACCACACAGTAGATTCCTAACACAGCACAAATGTATGTTGTGAATGAGAAAAAAATGAACATTTCTACAATAGTTAAAATGTCATCTAGCAGCCTAACACCCTGAAGCCTACTTCTGTGCACTAGACTAGGAGAACATGGAGCAGGGTAACTTGAATCTGGAGCTTCTTCGGGAAAGTCAACGCACTGCATACCTGATTACAGCAAAACACTGTAGTCATCAGCAGTTAGGAGCAAGTGTTCCCTCAAGAGGTAAACACACATCAGCTGTAGGTTCTCTTCTCCCGGAGATTGGCTCAGTATCAGCTTTCAACAAGGAACGAGATGAAAAATTAGTTACGTAACTGTAGTTCTACAGTATTGGAATCTTTCATAGATTCACATGTTTGAATCATTCTCTGTCATCAAGATGGTAGTCCCCGGGACCTTAGAAAAGCAATGTAATAATAGACATACTAAACCGAAAGGCCTAGGGCCTCTTTGGTCTAACATATACTAGTCAATCTTTAAAAAAGGACTAAACTTAAGACTCAACCAATCAGGTGACACCACTCTGTAGAAACTTCTTGAGAAATGCTCCAGTGGGAGGAGGAGCCTAGCCTGTGATCGAGATGGCCGCCTAGTTTCTCGGCTCCGCCGATCCTAGCGCTTTTCACTATCATCCTGTCCCTGATCCTGCTCCTTCACCCAGCGACTGACATGCGGAACCTATCCTGATCGCGCCGGTGTGTCTCCCGGCGATTTCTGTGATATATTGGCGGTGAATCGCCTTTGCTCCTCTCCCGGCCCTGCGTGGCAGTGAGACCGGGGCTTTGTTTGCGGAGCTGGCCGGATGCGACCACGGCAGCGGCGGTCATCACGGAGGAGGAGGAGCCGCTCAACTGGTGAGAGGCTGCCTGAGTTGTGTTTGTCGCTGCAGCACCGCATCCCGCTCTGACATTTTGAACGCCCGGATACATTGTATCTGCTGGAACCACCCTGCACTATCGCCCGGCTTGGAAGTGGTCGGCGCGGTTTCTTTGTTCTCTCGGCCAGTGACAGACGCCATTTTCTACACTGCACCTCGGCGACTGACGGTGTATCCTTGGCACTCAATTGGGGTCCGGATGTTGGCTGAAAACGTAGAAGCCTGCACTGCGATGTCCACAGTCTCCCCCCTGTCTCTGACCCGAGGGTCACAAGTGGAGGGTCGGCATAGGGGTCAGTGGGCTGTGAGTGAAGATGGCGATTGGCTTCCCGGGCGGCCATTCTTCTGTGAGCCTGGTGTGGAAGACACTGAGGTGCCCTCCCTTTCTGGGAAACCGCTTGGGACCCGTGCTGTCCTGCGTGCTCTGGAGGCTGTGGGAATTGCTCTTCGTGCTCATGCCCGAGATCTGGGGCGCCAGCTCGATGCTATTTCTACTACGGGCTGTGCTTGCCCCCCAGTGCTGTACACTGCGCCACACCCTGAGCCGGCTCCTGTTGCCTTCCATACCGAGGTGCCTATAGTGCGGTTGGCGGATGGTTCTGATTTGGCTGAAATGTCGACCACGACGGTCGGGGAGTTATCTGGAATTCGTGGTTTCATAACCTGGCTGGTGTATCATCTCTGGGCGCCATGTTCGTCATCTCCTTTATGTGCTGGTGGCGTGACTTTTCATCCTTTCCGGAGACTGCTGTTGTCGCTCCTGCCTGCTGCTTCCGACATGCAACCACACTGCCCTGTTTATGTCTGTATCACTCTTGGAACTGTGACTGTGCTTTGCGTGGACGACCTCCTATCCTGTGTTGGCCGTTTCATGTGCCCCTTTCATCCGCGGTACTGGCCGGACGGTTGGACTCCATCGACTTATATGATCGCAGGGGGCAAGGTTAAAACGACTTTTTTTGGGTCGCTATTCTTTCCACTGCTGGGATTGTGCTAAGTGAGCGGGACATTGATTGCATCGATCGTTGGTATCCTGTCGGGTGTGGGGCCGGGAGCGGGCGGCCGGGTACATGTCTGTTGTTGTCTTCTTTATCCGTTGATCCTTATCTCCTTCGTTGTTTCATCCTCTCCTCCTCCACTTCTTGTACTTGTTATAATTTTCCCTTCTTTGGGGCAGTTCCGGGGCGACAGGCACGCTGTTTATGGGCTAGGCCGTAGCCATCACAGGGGTGCAGGGTGGTGGGTGTGGGGGGGGTTTGTTATTTTAGTTTATTTTGTTCTATGGTCCCTTTCGCTCTTTTCTAACTTTGGGAGGGTTCTTTCCTCTTGTAGGGTTGGCTGTCCCTTGGCTTTGCACCTTCTTTTCTCGGGCGTCTTCTTATGCCCCTGTCTTTTTCTTTTCTGGGGTGGGACTTCTGGGATGGTACCTGGACAAGTTGTTGAGTCTATCATGACCTGTTACTCGATATTATTGATTTGGTTGTCTTGCTTATTTACTTGCTATAGTCTTTGCCTGCCTCAGTTCGCCATTGGGGTTTGTCCCCCGTGTCTTTTGGAATTTTGTGTGTGGTGCTATTTCCTTGTTGTGACAGCCCCTACTCTCCTTTGAACATTTAAAAATGAAAACCTCTTATCCTTTGTTACGATGCCCGCGCCCTTGTGTGGTGTACTTTCACATATCCTGTTTGCCGATTGATATGCCTCTCTCCTGGTTTTTTGGCTTACTGTTTTGCGGCCGGCCATGTTGGTTGTGGGCCTGCGCATGTATCTCCTTGTTTTTTCGAATAAAGGTTTTCAACAAAAAAAAAAAAAAAAGAGAAATGCTCCAGTCCCTCAGATTTTCTAAGCACTAGTGCGTATACCTAGTACTGTACTGAGAGGCATAAAGGTGAGATTCCCCGGGGAGGTGGGCGATCCCATGTGAATCTATGAAAGATTCCAATACCTAGAGAACTACAGTTACAGGTAAACAACTTATTTCCTTACTCTAGTATTGGAACTTTCATAGATTCACATCCTTGAAGTAGAGTAAAGAGCAGTAGAAATGCAAATTTTCCTATATATATGTAACAGAGCTTCTAGTGGAATAGTTAGTATACATATAAACAGTAAGAAAAATGTGTGTAAGAATTAAACGGATGGTGGGAAGAAAAGGAACGCTCAGCTTTATAAAAAATTTGTTGTAATACTTCTTGTCCCACAACCGCATCTTTGAGGCTTTCTGAATCCAAACAGGAATATTGCACAAAGGTGTGTGCACTCTTCCAGGTTGCTGCTCTGCAGATTTCTGACAGTAACAAACCAGCAAAGAATGCCATGGAAGTAGACATAGCTCTTGAGGAGTGAGCACGTACTTTTGTATGTTAAGGCCTGTCAGCCTTCTGGTGACAGTATAGAATGGTATTATATATCCATCTAGAGATGTTTGTTTTGTTAGAGCAAAACACTTTCTTGGTGCGCTGTAGGCTTCAAAGAGTTGGTTGGATCTGCAGTAACTCTTAGTTCTGTCCAAATAGAACTTTAAGTACCTTTTCATATCTAGCGAGTGTAATGCTTATTCGGCTGATGTTTGAGGGTTTGCAAAAAAACAACTTAAGAATCACAGGTTAATTAAGATGAAAGTCTGATGTGACTTTAGGAGTTAATTTAGAGTTTGTGCGTAGAATAACCCTGTTGTATCTAAACTAGAGGTAGGGCTTCTGGGTGGTGAAAGCCTGAATTTTGTAGACTTGTCCTGCTGATGTTAGAGCTATGAGGAGAGCTACCTTCCAAGAAAGAAATGTGATATATAATGTTGAGTTGACAAAGCCGAGGTGAAGGTTTCACGGGTGCAAATGTTCTGAATAATCCCTTGAAGAATTGCTTAATGAGTCTTGCACACCATAGTGATGGTATCTTGGATGATCTCCTAAAGCGACACATGGCTGTCAGATGTACTTTAATGGAGGTGTGAGCTAAATCCGATTGAGCAAGGTGTAGAAGGTAAGATAAAATCTCTTCGGGTGAAAAGGGGATAGGATGGGATGTACAGTAGCTATCTGTCACCATATACAAAACCATTTCCATTTTCGGTGATATGTTTTGTTAGCACTTTCTGCCCTTGCTCTGGCTAGTATGCCCCTGCAAACCGATGGAATGTTTAGATGTCCAAATTCGTTGAACTCAGGAGCCAGGCTGATAACCGAGGAGACTTGGGGTATGGGTGCAGTGCTTGTCCCTGGCTTATAGAGAGTAGAGATGTGATCAGTTTGAGTCAAATGTGATGCTCCTGTGAGAGATTGAAAAGTTCTGTGAACTAATGCTGTTGCGGCCAGGTGGGGCTATTCGTATTAACTTGCAGAGTTCTGCCTTCATTTTGCTGAGGACTTTTGGGAGGAGAGGGATCAGAGGAAAAGCACAGGCGAAGATTACGGACTGTGCAATGGAAAATGCATTACTCCACAACCCCAGTTGAGGATGCCAGCTTGCAAAGAACTGGCATTTTCAGATGTGGGGAGTCGCCAAGAGATCCAGATAAAGTTTGCCCCACTGGAGGGAAATCCTATCCAGCGTTTGTTGATCCAGTTCTCACTCATGGCAAGATGTTTTCAGTCTGCTGAACAGTGCAGAACCAGGTCCCAGGTACTTGTTCAGCACTTAGAAGTACTTTGTGATGGATGGACTATTTCCAGATTTGATGAGCTTCCAGGGAGAGAAGGTGAGATCTTGTGTCACCTTGCTCTTTATGTACTGCACTGTGGTTGTATTGTCTGTCTGAACGAGCACTGAGGAATTCTGTATTCTGTGAAGGGAAGCTTCGAAAGCCAAATGCACTGGCTTTAGCTTGAGCATATTGATGTGGAAGCCCCAATGAGAAGGTGACCTGGAGATCCTGGAGGCAAGTTCCCTACCCTTCAAGGGAAGCGCATGACAAATGGTGAAGCCTGAGTTAAGATGGGTAGGCCGACTGACAGTTGTACAGATTGTGTCCAATAGATGTACGATTTGACCATTTGCGGGATGACTTGTATGAAGTCGTCAAAGGTACCTGAACTGTGTGCTCCTTGCATGACTAGTGCTTGTTGCAGACAGTATATGATTAGATGGATGCAGGATGACATCATACCCAGAAGAGATTTGTAGAGGCGAATGGAAAATGACTTTCTTCTTTGATTTAGGTTTGCTAAAGTCATTAGTTTTTGTTGTCTCTCTGTTGTGGGGTACGCTCTGTTTAGCACTGGGTTTAGCGTGGCTCCTAGGAATGCTGAATCCGAAACCGGTCCCAGGATGCTTGTTTCCGGTCCATGGAAGACATGGCTTGGCAGTTCGGGCTGGACTGTTTCCATGAGGCACAGGGTCAGACTGATTTGCATATAGCCATGTCTGAAATGGGGTGGCTGAGTGGGCTAAAGAATGGTGATGGATTAAACCCAGATCAGTTGACTGGGGGTGAGTGTTTGATTTGCTCAAACGCTCCGTCCATCATCCCCTTTTGTATCGTTTGTTCGCCCTAAGTGTGGCAGGGTATGCTCAGACGTGAGTCCCTTGCTCACTTGGCCACTGGATTCAAGATAGCCTGGCTGATGAGGATTATGAATCCGAAACCGGTCCCAGGATGCTTGTTTCCGGTCCATGGAAGACATGGCTTGGCAGTTCGGGCTGGACTGTTCCCATGAGGCACAGGGTCAGACTGATTTGCATATAGCCATGTCAGAAATGGGGTGGCTGAGTGGGCTAAAGAATGGTGATGGATTAAACCCAGATCAGTTGACTGGGGTGAGTGTTTGATTTGCTCAAACGCTCCGTCCATCATCCCCTTTTGTATCGCTTTTTTCGCCCTAAGTGTGGCAGGGTATGCTCAGACGTGAGTCCCTTGCTCACTTGGCCACTGGATTCAAGATAGCCTGGCTGATGAGGATTATGAATCCGAAACCGGTCCCAGGATGCTTGTTTCCGGTCCATGGAAGACATGGCTTGGCAGTTCGGGCTGGACTGTTCCCATGAGGCACAGGGTCAGACTGATTTGCATATAGCCATGTCTGAAATGGGGTGGCTGAGTGGGCTAAAGAATGGTGATGGATTAAACCCAGACAATGTGGACGTCTGTGCTGCCTGGTTGGAAGGAGCCTTGACCAAACCCTTGTCGAGATAGGGGAAGACTTGATGTCATTGTTGTCTGAGGAAGTCTGCTGCAGGTGCTAAGCACTATGTAAAAATGCGGAGCGGATTTGAGACCGAAGAGTAGCACCCAGAAACTGATAGTGGCTGCTGGCTACTGAACTCTAAACGTAGAGCCTATCGAGCAACAAGATCAGAGCCTGCAAAAAAAGAACTAAAACAAGCGGCCAAGAGTCACGCAACAGTGGTCCGGCAAGTAAAACGTGAACTTACAGAGGAAAAATTGCTGAAGATTTTTGCGCAGCTCATCCCCAGCAAATCCCAAGAATTTTGGCAATATATAAACAAGGTAATCCATGGAACTTCTAACAGAGAGAACTCAGTAGATGCAAGCACTTGGTCAGCCCATGTAAAAACTCTCTACACCAACGATTCGAAGAAAAAGCCAATTTAAACATCAACCTTCGGGGAACATCTAAGTAAAATAACAACTGAATCCATGGACCCCTTGGCCGACACCACCCTTACTGAAACACAGGCAATACGAACTATTCTGAAAAAATACGCCACAATGGAGCCCTTGTACCGAATGGCCTGCCTGGCTCCCTCTTCAGAGAGGACATCAACTTTTAGGCTGAGAGTTTGGGTCAGTTGTATGCGGAGTGCAGGTTCTTGGAGTATGTCCCAGATTCCTGGAGGGGATCATTACTACAGCCAATCTATAAAAAAGGGTCAAGCACGGACCCTAGGAGCTACCGCATGATTGCCTTATTGGACATGGAGGGCAAGGCTTATGCTAGCACTCTCCCGACGGAACTAGCAGACTGGATCAGCAAGGAGGACCTGCTTCCTTTCTATCGGACCGGGTTCCATCCAGGAGGCTCCACCTTAGATAACATCATTGCCCTATCATATTTAGTACACCAAACAATGGCCCGTGGCAATCAGCCGCTTTTTGCTTGTTTTATCGATTATACAGCAGCATTTGACGGGGTAGACCGTAACATCCTATGGAAGAAATTGGCCTGCTGGAACATCTGCCCGAAACTGCTACAAGCCATCAGATCGTTGTACACACAAACTTGGGTAAGAGTTAAACTCTCGTGCGAAACAGCTCCAGGAAAAATCCGCACAGATCATGGGTTAAAGCAGGGCTGTGTACTTGCCCTGCTGCTCTTTAACCTATACACAGCAGATCTGGGCAGCGCACTGCACAGAGCAACTCTGGTGACTCCCAGGATTGGGGTAACCAGAATCCAGTTGATACAATTTACAGACGACCTGGTTGTTTTGGACCACACGAAAGTCGGGCTTTAAAAAGCGCTAACAGCACTCTCAGAGTATAATGTCAAAAACAAGCTGGTTGCAAACCCAACGAAGTCTAAGATAGTGATCTTTGGCCGCCATCCGAAAAAGAAGCTTATGAAATGGAGTTTGGGATCATTAACATTGACCTGTACACAATCGTATAATTACCTCGGAGTCTGGCTCAGTGAAACCGGTCGGCCACAGGCTCATCGCCACAAGCTCCAGCAGAAAGGCAAAATTATTATATTAATTAATTTTAACAATATCTTTTATATTGATCGTTTCCTTTGTTATTGGTTTTTATTAGTCACACAAATAAAGTGTCATTGTCATTGTCATTTCTGGCTACTGTGAACCTTGAAAATTTCGTATGTTTTAGATGGATAGGGATATGGAAATATGCGTCTTGAATGTCTAGGGATGACTAGTAATCTACTTTGTTCAGACGTTGCAATATATCTTGTAATGTAACCATGTAGAATGACTGTTTCTTGAGGTATCTTAAGTCCAGAATTGGTCTCCACTGCTTTGACTTCTTCGGAATAAGAAGAAACAGGAGTAGAAATCTTTTCTTCTTTGTGATAGGGAAACTCTCTCTAAAGCACCTTTCTTGAGCGTGTTTTTGACCTCCCACTTGAGAAGTTGTAGATGTTTTGGATGGAAGTTTGAGGCGGTTTGGGGGAGGTATCTGGATAAATCCAAACTGAACCAGGTCTATAACCCATTGGTCGGTTGTTATCTGTTTCACTGGGTAGAAAAAAAGAGGGGAGTAGCCAGTCCCTGGAAAACGTCATTGACAGTGGCTGTTATCGTTGTCTTGTCATCTAGATTTTCCCCTTGAAGTAGGTCTATTATAGGCTGCTGGTGGTGGTTGTCGTTGCTGGTTTTGGGGTCAAAATGATTGTTTAGTTGTGGAATATGTGGGATAGCGGTACTCTTGGTATCCCCCTCTATAAGATGATTGTCCTCTTTCTTGAGCGCCCCGAAAGGGCAGCTTTTTGTACTGTAAGGCCCCCAATAACTTGGCTGTGTCCAAATCTTTTTTTATTGCCTGGAGAGCTTCATCGATGTGTTTTCCAAACAAGACTTCTCCATCAAAAGTCCGATCTAGTATTTTGGTTTGGACCTCTGGCCTGAAGGAGGTAGCCTTGAGCAATCCTTGATGGCGTAATACCGCTGCCCCAGCTAGCTGCCAGAACCCAATGGTGGCAATATCCATGACACAATCAATTATTTCTGATGATTTGCGCTCATCTTCTTGCAAACCTTGTTTTCTTCATCCTCTATGTCACCTGGAAGCTTGTCCAGACACTGGGTGATATCAGACTACATTTGCCAATTGTATTGTCCAAGTAGAGCCGGGGAATTGGCTGCTCATACGGTAAGTGCCTTCATGGCTGAAAAGCACTTACCGATATTATTGAGGTGCCTACCCTCTGTATCTGGAGGCGCTGATAGAGTTGTGGAATGCGTCCTCTGGGGCCTTGTATTTCTTATCGAGACATGGCAATACTGCGGCGACTGAGGCTGGATTTCTCATAACCTTTAAGCCCTCGTCCCAAGATTCAGAAAAGAGGGTGGTGATGAACAGAGTGTCTGAATTAAGCAGACCACTCTTAACCAGTCCAAAGATCAGGGCTTGATCCATCACCGTTATTTAGCTCACTGCCCCATCCTAGCTCAGAGCAAGCCGGGCCGACGACGCCTGAAATGGCAGAAACCGGTCCCCGGAAAGCCTGTTTCCTTCCCAGTATAAGAATTGGCTTGGTAGTTTGGTCTGCCCTGTTCCCATGATGCACTGGGCCAGGGTCAGACTAATTTGCATGTAGCCAGGTTCTGAGCTGGGATGGTGCAGTGAGCTAAAAAACGGTGATGGATCAAGCCCTGATCTTTTGACATGGGTAGGAGTGTTCTGCTTAATTCAGATACTCTGTCCATCACTCCCCCCTTTATGAATCGTTTTGGCCACCACCAGTGTGGAAGGGTATGCTCAGATGTGAGTCCCTTGCTCACTGCACCATCAGGATTCAAGCAAGCCGGGCCGAAGACGGCTGTAATGCCAGAAACCGGTCCCCGGAAGCTTGTTTCCTTTCCAGTAAAGAATTGGCTTGGTAGTTTGGTCTGCCCTGTTCCCATGATGCACTGGGCCAGTGGCAGACTAATTTGCATGTAGCCAAGTTCTGAACTGGGATGGTGCAGTGAGCTAAAAAACGGTGATGGATCAAGCCCTGATCTTTTGACTGGGTAGGAGTGTTCTGCTTAATTCAGATACTCTGTCCATCACCACCCCCTTTATGAATCGTTCTCGTAGTTAAGACACCTCGGAGACCAGACCGCTGATGGATGCAGAGGCAATGGTTGTGGAGCTTGAGGAGTTGGTGGCTGCAAAGGTACTGAATTTGTAGGAGTTGGAATGTTTAAAGCAGGAGGGTACATTGGATCAAACCATCTTCTGTAGTCTGACAACATGAATTGCAAGTCTGACTCTAGTGATGATAGAAAACATGACATCTCATCCTAATATTGTTGTGGTTGTTGATAGTGCTCCCGCGGGACATAAAAGTCTTGTTCATAGTATTCACCCTCATCAGATTCTTCTTGGCATTTTACATGGAGCTCCAAGGGTTTTTGTGCTGCACGAACGAGCCAGTCATCTTCCGAATCTTTATCATCTAAAAGATTGTAGGGCAGCAGTGAAGGCACCTTACTCGGCGATGTGTGACCAGTTGTGAGGATGTTTAAGCTTTCTCTCTGGTTAGATATAGTTATTCCCTCGTCATCGATGACGATGATGTTGTCGATGAGGATAGTTTCAGTGAGAGCAATGGCTTTGACCTCGTCGTCGACGGGAGAGCCAACGTCGATGGGAGAGCTGGCTTCAACTGGAGTGTCCTCGACTGGAGTGTTGTCATTGGCAGGAGAATTAGATGAAGGAATAATACATATTGTCAATGATATAGGGGTAGGGCTGGTCGATGATGGGGTAATCAAAGAAGGTAGCGGACGCTGTCGACATAGTGATCATATTAGAGAGAGATGCCGTTGACACTGCTGTAACTGTCTTCATCGTCGAAGGCATTGTCATTTATTAAATTCTCGTCAACAGTGATGTTGTCGATGACCCATCCGTTGGTGGAGCATAAGAAGGTTTTCTGAACATGGGTTTCATCTAAGGTGGAGGTGTTGGGGAATCAGAAATAGATTTTTGATGTTTCTTTTAGAAGGAACTTAGGGCCAGATGTATCAAAGGGTTTTGCCCATTCTGTGTCTATGGGGAATTGTGTTGATACATATGGCCCCTAAAAATCCTTTTTTCCCTTTCGCCCTTAAGTAAGGTCACTTTTATGTAGTGACTTGGATGGGCTGCGGTTTCTGTGAGAGACCTGAGCCTTTTTTGGTGGTTCTTGAGAGGGATGTGACCCAGGATCATCTCCAACTCTCTGAAGATGCATTTTGGAAAAAGATACAGATGAAGTCTCACTATCAAAACTCTGTTTTTCGGAACTCCGTGAGCTCTGCGTAGTGTGAAAAACTCCGCTTCATTTGTGGAATTTGCGGAGTTCACCGTCAAGGCCTAATCTTTACGATCTCTTATACGGACTGTTTTTTATCTTTCCACTTCTCACTTCTAAGGAACCTTTTTTTTCTTTTTGGTTGAGTGCTCTTCAAGAGTCACAAAAGTTGTAAGAGAATGAGCACTGTCTATTTAGCTAATTTGCCATAGAGAACTATTCATTTGGATCACATTATTCTGAATACCAATGAATCGGTCGAAACTAATTCAGCAACATAGATTGTTCCAAAGAAAGCATCAAGATGTCATGTATGTTCTTAGTGTTCTTTCTTTTTTTGCTTGTCACACATCTATGACAAATAAGGACACAGCCAACACGTTTCATCCCATAACATAGGAACTTCTTCTGGGCAAAAAAACTTTAGTCACACCAAACACTAATCTCTAAACTGTAGAAGAGGAATTTTTCACACAGCAGGCTCCACAGAGCTCTTGGAGTTCCAAAAACCCAGAGTTTTTTTCCTCACTTACCAATGGTAAGCTGGCGAGCTTGAGTGTTCAGTGTGACTAACATTTTTTTGCCCTGAAGAACATACATGACAACTTGATGCTTTCTTCTGAACAATCTTTGTTGTTGAATTATTTTTTAGCAATTCCATGGTATTAAGAATAATGTGATCCAAATGAATAGTTCTCAATGGCAAATTAGCTAAATATCATAACAAACAGGGGGGGAAGGGGGTCATAGGGACGAACAAATATTTAAAGACCTCTCCTGGTTCAAGTCCCCAGCTACAACATATGATATACACAGAAGAACACAGGGGGTCTAAACACCACCTCGTGTGGCTTGCTATCCTTAACTCCAATAAAGATTGTGAGTTGGTACCCAGACTTGAGCTTTGAGGCACCGACGGACAGGTAAGACAGGGGGCTATCCCGAGGGTAAGCTAGGGACTTAGCACATTCAATTGGCACCCATTGAGACCCTGTAATAAATGTAAGCGATAATGGACCATCGTAGTATCTGGTGCCAAGTCACAATTGAGTAATACGTTTTCTACATGACATAGTAATGGGCACTAGATTACGGCCTCTCGCTAAGAATATCAATTTATGCTCAAAATCTGCAATTGAGCCCGTTTATGAGATATGGTTACATCCATTGAGGCTCTATATCACACTTACACAAGAACAGTATTTTTTCAGCATATAGTGCACATTTTTATAAGAGTAAGGGGATTCATTTCACATTACATCGCTTTTGATAATGGGAAATACACGAGAAAAGAGAGCAAGGGCGCTCGCTAAGGACACCAGTTTATGCTTAATAAATAAAAGGAGAGATGATATATGGTTTGAGACATACTTGCCGGACCTGCGATTAATATACATACATATATGATTGAGCTGACATATGAGAGTCTGTTGGCTGTATTTACTAAAGACCTAGAAATATCAAGATCACAATATCTATACATCTGTGGGGTTTGTGCGGTGTTGAGATGGAGCCGCTACTTTACCGATGGGTTCAGACTTGGTCAGAGATTATTTTTGTAACCATGATGGACTCTTAAACTTGGGAGCATTATCACTATGAGCTCTACTATTTTTCTTGTTTTTTCTGGTTATTTTCTTTGACCTTTAGAGCGGGGCCTTGAGAAACCTGAGCACAGTGTTACACATTTGGTTATGATATGTATACCACTTTTTAAGCAGTAGCAATACATTGAGAGCAGAGGCCCTGACGAAAGCCGGGGGACTTGTGGCCCGTTAGGCAGAAACATGTTGGCCTTTTTTTACGACAGATATTTGTTTTCACTGTCGCTTGCACTGTTCTGGTTTTAATTAGGGGGTGTGTCCTTTGTCAAATATTTTTTTTTTCTAGGACATCTCACTCTATTTTAACTCACCACATTTTTTGTTGCACTGCGTGTTCACCACTTGCATAACCATCAATGATCGGCTGTCATATGGTCGTCCATAAGTGCCTGTGGACTTGATCCTGCTCTACTATCGAGTTTGTGGTTAAATGGTTTCGATGATCAAGGGACCAACCACGTGATATTGGTGAACCATATGATAGGACTGATCACGAAGTTCATTTTGATGGTAATCCATATATGAGCTAGTGGGATTTAGTAAACTGGCCCTGTATGTACGTGATTCCATGCACGCAGACCCATCACTACACTGTATCTTGTTCTGTAGCCTATCTAGGGTGACCAGGGTACCAACTCACAATATTTATTGGAGTTAAGTATAGCAAGCCACACGAGGTGGTGCTTAGACCCCTGTGTTCTTCTATATATATCAAATTAGCTAAATAGACAGTGCTCCATCTCTTACAACTTTTGTTTTCTTGGGGGGTATTCCAAACAGGTGACCCTGGAAGTGAGCACGTTTAAATGGGAACTTTATAGTGTCTGGAAATAGTGTATCAAACTTGTGATTGCTCTTCAAGAGTGCCTGTGTTTTTTTACAACTGTCTCCTTTATATTCTTCTCTCCTTCCCCCCCACCCCACTAGCACTCTCTGTCGCTTGTGTGCTTCTTCCCTCACCCCTGTTTCTCTCTTCCTTTTATTTCTTCCTTCCTTTTGCTTCTTACCCCACTCTTCGAGTTGCTCTCTTCCTTGTGTGCTGCTTTTCTCTCCTCCCTTGGAGGTTTGGTAAAAAAAAATGGTGCTTATGTCATTTCGTAGGTGCCGCATGTGCACACCTGTGTTATGACTCGTGCACCTTTACAAAATGGCATGATCTCTGGTAGCCAACCCATTATGCCTTTTTTTTCTCCCTTTAGCCATGCTGCACAGCATCAGCAAGAAATTCATGTTGCCATTTCTTTACTTAATACCAAAAATGGGTCTGGCTCTTAAGTAGCAAGGCTGAGCACACTTGAACAACAACCCAAAAACAATTGCCTATTTGCTAATAGTAGCAGTATTGGCAATTGATTTTGGGTTGCCATTTCTTTACAGCATGCACAAAAGGCATTAGCAAAGTTTGTAGGTTCCAAAGGTAAGACCTATTGGCTTTGCCAATGTTTTTTTAGTATTACCCGAGTACCACAGAAGAAGTAGATGTTAACAAGTGAGGTAAGGCAGGCGAGAACACTGATTGAAAGGCAAATGGTTTGATGACATGGTGAGGAGGGTTCTACCAGGTGTGTGTATGCAACTAGTCTTTGATTGCATGGGGTGGTCATTAAGTGTTCTTGTCTTACAGTATATACAGGCCCTACTCGGCTTCATACTGCTAGCCCTGGGGATCGTCCTCTTCATCCTCCATGACGATTGGGGCACTTTCGCTGTTGGCATCGGTGTGCCCTTCTGGAGCTCCGTGGTTGTAAGTACAACTCTCGCACTTTTGTAACAACTGACGCGGGCATGTGGCAGAACTTGCATCATTGGCTCGAGATCAAGACTCTTGGGCACCAGGAAAGCTATCTTTTTGTAAGCTCTTTTCTCAGGTTTACTCTCTCACTTTGTTGCATGAGGAGGAGCAGAGAGGGCTAGGAAACAGACTATGCATATTTTAAACAAGCAGTGCCAAAGACAATAGATCTTGGGTTAGCTGCCAGCCTTTTGGCTTCATTAATGCTTTTGTTTTGTCGTAGTTTTAGGAAACCTTTAGTGTTAGGTAAATTATCAGGCCCTCTTCAAAGTTAAAAAAAAATTGTCTAAGAGAAGAAATTGTCTTTTTAGTTTCAAATGAATGCCACATTGCCTTGCAGACCCTTGACTTGAATGGAACTACTTTGTGTGAGGATGTGCTCCTTGTGAAAGAGCAAAGTGCTCACCGAAAGTGCAATAGGGGCGACACATATGTCTGCCACACACGCCGTACACTGAATCGACAGATGGGGGGACACTACCGCTCCCCGAACCTGCTCCCCACCAGCTTCACAGCGAACCATGCAAGCGAGCCATAGATCCCACATTTCACTGATGCGCCACCAGCGCATGCCTAACAGGTTGATGGGACATTGGTGCCGTGCGCACCGATGGTGCGTGGTGCAGCACTGGCATCACGGACACACTGGGACATACCGATGTGAACAGCCCTGTTTTATGTTGAAGAGTTAATGGTTGAATTATAGAAAAATGTAAAATGAGACGTCAATTATAGAAATGATCGTGTGCGAATTGCGAAGAGTATGCATAATCTACTAATGACAAGGCACGCCGGACAATGAACGAGACGATGCATAATGCCTTCCCCTGTACCCTATGTCCCAACAATGCACGGACTTCTCGCAGCCGGCCCGCAGGGTTGTAGGCTTTGCTATATGTACTGCACTTTTTTTCACAATAATAAACGTCTTCAAAAAAAAAAAAAAAAAAATGAAAGAGCAAAGTGCCGTCAGTTATGTGAAGTTGCCCAATGAAATGAAATGAAAATGCGTTTTATAAAGCGCGAAGTAGTTGCCCGGAGGCGTCCAAGCGCTACTGCCAATGGCTGAAGTGGGCTGACCCTTCACTCCACTCTGTGTCCTGTAGTAGGAAGAACCAAATATGAATGGCAATAGCAAACCAATGGATGACGAGGGCTGGCTGTAAGCCTCTATAAATATACAAGAAACCATATGCATTTCACTTATACTTCTTACACCCGAAGTTGATGTTAGCGCCGAACACTATAACATTACTGTTGTGTAGTTCGCCGCCACCAAGACCTGGAACACCCTCCCCACCAACCTCAGCAGACCCAAGACCTGCGGGAGCACTGGCCTTCAGAAGACTCCTCAAGACCGGGAAACAACCTTTACTACGCGGTCAAAGCACCGCAATACATTCACAACGCAGCTTTTGCAACGCAAGTCGTTACCACGACTTGCACTGGAGGGCGCTCTAGACTAAGGAATAGTGTGATTTACTATTCCACCACCTTCCCTACTGTACGAAGGCTGGAGTTGGAATAGTAAATCATACTGGCCCACATGCATCAAGGGTTTTTGCATTCGCAAACGGTGCGAATCGCAAAATTCGGCCGTTTGCGAATGCAAATTCCGTTTTTGGGATGCATGAAGCTTTTTGCCATTTTCGCAATTTAAGAAATCGCAATTTTTTTGCGATTTCTCAAATTGCGATTGCATTTAAGAAATCGCAATTTTGCGATTTCTTAAATGCAATGCATGATTTTTAAAAAATTGCGAATTCGCAAATTAGAAGAGGTAAATTACCATGAAGTTAACCTTCATTTTAAACACACACATGCCCTTTGGGCATGTGTGTGTGAAAAAAGCACTTTCAGGTACATTTCAGGGGTGCAGGGGGGGTCCTTTGGACCCCCCCTGCACCCTTGAAATTGCATTCTCATTTTGCGATTCCTTAATTGCGAATCGCAAAATGAAAATGCCTTCCAATTGATTCCTATGGGCATCTAGGCCCATAGGAATCAATGTAAAGGGATTCCTTATTTGCGGTTCGCAAAATTGGGAATCGCAAATAAGGAAAAATAAGGAATCGTAAAAAAAAATGCGAATTTTTAATGCATAGGTATTTGCGATTTCTAAATTGCGATTCCTTAATTTTCGCGATTTAGGAATCGCAAATACCAATAATGATGCATGTGGCCGACTAGCACCCTACAGCGCAAGTCGTGGTTTCGACATGCGTTGTAAAAGCTGCATTGTGATGCACCGCGATCATTTTGATCGTGTGGTAACATCATACATCCCTCAAGACCTGGCTCTTCGATCAGTAGCAGAAACCCCCCCTCCCCAACCTCAGCGCCTTGAGACCCTAACGGGTATGTAGTGCACTTTATAAGTGTCCGATTGATTGATAGTTCCTATAAACCTATATAAGATCTGCACGTTTAGACAACATAGACTGTAGGATTGGTGTCAGACTGATTCTAGGCACCCCTACCGGATATGTTAGCCTGTATACCAGCTGGCTCACTGTGCCACTAGAAACCCCTCTTACCAAGGAGAGAATAGTTCTTGCAACTATCGAACATGACAACCCTGTTCCCTCAAGATCATGGAAACAGTGAGCAAGAGTGACTGAGCAAAAAGTATCACACTTTGTCTCAGAGCGATACACAGAATTAATGGTAGGGACGTTTTTCAATAAGCATTTATCCGACCAGCATCATTCTAGTGTAAAATAGGGGTACTAAAACAACCACTACACAATAACAGATTTAAATGAATATAAGCACTAATAGAGTAAAAGGATGATAGATTTCTACCATTGTGCTAAAACAATGAATACAGGCAAGTATATAAAATACATGCCAGTAGAATTTGTAATCCTACGATGATACCTGACCTAGATGTACCTAAGTGTGCCTAGCATGTATGTGAGTGTAAAGCCAAGAATCCCTCTAGGATAAAGTCAACCCCATTATCTGAAGTAAGAGACTATGGGACCCCGTTTTGGTCTCGAGATGGACACCCCGCAGGAGATGTCAGACCACTGCGAGCTGGAGTGTCTGCGTACAGAAACCTCAGTGTCTTGTGTCAGTGTGTCGGCATGGAAGCCTTTTCTCCTCTGACTACCTTGGCAAGTTATGGTGTTTATATACCCAAAGTGGTACCCTCAGGGGTTCTACCTTGCTGTGTCATGTTGGACTTAGGATGATGGAAGGAATGACCATTGTACATAGTTATTATGCAGGAGATGGTAGTCCTCCTGAGTTTCCAAGAATCCTCATGCATAATGGACAAGGCTAGTTCTTAGGGAACACCATACATCCCGTAAGCAGTAACGTAACTAGGTAAAAGGTCAGTCCCAAGAACCGTTATGTAGTGTAATGGTAGGGGAGGTGAAAGGTTACGTTGCTACCTGAGCCTATATTGGGGTACCTATATGGGGCACAAAACAAACCATCTACACATGAGTTCTGCTTTACACACCTACTTTGCCTTCCCCAAAGAGAAGACGCAACTGTGGCAACCAGAGAATCCCCACACATGGTAATGGGTTAGACAGAGATGCAGCCAAGTAAATAACCATCAATGAAGTGTGTACACTGATGCACCTAGCACAGCAACCTAATGGAATTAAAATGTTATTTGTTCTTTTGAACAGTATATCATTTCTGGGGGTCTAACCATCCGAATGACGATCAACTCCAACTGGACAAGGTGTCATGTGAGTGATGCTGCGAAAACCAGGAAAGAAGGAGGCTGAGAAATACAACTCTCCAATGACTGTATCCTTCCTTTGGCTCAATTTATGTAACACAATGAAACGAACATATTCGATTATCTGCCACTAAAATATAACATGCCAACAAATACTTTACCTAAGGTTTCTTCTACACTTTCTAGTTAAAACGCAATGCATCGCTGCAACATAAACTGTACCCCCACCTGTGAGACACTGCATCACTTCTCATTCCAGTCCTACCTCCTGTGCATCACTCCCCACTCCAAGCCTACATCCTGTTCATCACTTCCCATTCCAAACCTACCACCTGTAAATAATAATAATAATAATAATAATAATAATAATAATAATAATAATAATAATCCACATTTGTAAAGCGCACAATCACCCGTTAGGGTCTCTAGGCGCTGGGGGCCGTCGGGAAGATTAAGCAAGCTATTGCCCAGAGTCACATGGTGCTGGGCTAATCTGCTGCCGGTGCCAGGGATCGAACCGTGATCCCCAGCTTCCGGAGTCAGTCGCCCTGGCCGCGGCGCCACACCTCTTCCTTCCATCACTTCCCATTCCAAACCTACCACCTGTGCATCACTTCCCATACCATACCCACCACTTGTACATCACTTCCCATTCCAAACCTACATCCGGTGCTCCACTTCCCATTCCAGAATTACCTCCTGTGCATCACTTCCTATTCCAAACCTACCACCTGTGCATCACTTCCCATTCCAGAATTACCTCCTGTGCATCACTTCCTATTCCAAACCTACCACCTGTACATCACTTCCCATTCCATACCCACCACTTGTACATCACTTCCCATTCCAAACCTACATCCAGTGCTCCACTTCCCATTCCAAAATGACCTCCTGTGCATCACTTCCTATTCCAAACCTACCACCTGTACATCACTTCCCTTTCCAAACCTACCACCTGTGAATCACTTCCCATTCCAAACCTACCACCTGTGCATCACTTCCAATTCCAAACCTACCACCTGTGCATCACTTCCAATTCCAAACCTACCGCCTGTGCTTCACTTCCCATTCCAAACCCTACCTCCTGTGCATCACTTCCCATTCCAAACCTACCTCCTGTGCATCACTTCCCATACCAAACCTACCACCTGTGCATCACTTCTCATTCCAAACCTACCTCCTGTGCATCACTTCCCATTCCAAACCTA
Source organism: Lissotriton helveticus (assembly GCF_964261635.1). NCBI lineage: Eukaryota > Metazoa > Chordata > Amphibia > Caudata > Salamandridae > Lissotriton > Lissotriton helveticus. The sequence goes on along the minus strand of NC_136057.1, from coordinate 28,367,535 downwards.
CCACCTGTGCATCACTTCCCATTCCAAACCTACCTCCTGTACATCACTTCCCATTCCAAAGCTACCTCATGTGCATCACTTCCCATTCCAAACCTACCTCCTGTGCATCACTTCTCATTCCAAACCTACCTCCTGTGCATCACTTCCCATTCCAAACCTACCTCCTATACATCACTTCCCATTCCAAACCTACATCCTGTGCATCACTTCCCAATCCAAACCTACTTCCTGTGCATCACTTCCCATTCCAAATCCACCACTTGTACATCACTTCCCATTCCAAACATACCACCTGTGCATCACTTCCCATTCCAAACCTACCACCTGTGCATCACTTCCAATTCCAAACCTACCACCTGTTCATCACTTCCCATACTGAACCTACCTCCTGTGCATCACTTCCCATTCCAAACCCTACCTCCTGTGCATCACTTCCCATTCCAAACCTACCTCCTGTGCATCACTTCCCATACCAAACCTACCTCCTGTGCATCACTTCATATTCCAAACCTACCTCCTGTGCATCACTTCTCATTCCAAACCTACCACCTGTGCATCACTTCCCATTCCAAACCTACCACCTGTGCATCACTTCCCATTCCAAACCTACCACCTGTGCATCACTTCCCATTCCAAACCTACCACCTGTGCATCACTTCCCATTCCAAACCTACCACCTGTGCATCACTTCCCATTCCAAACCTACCACCTGTGCATCACTTCCCATTCCAAACCTACCACCTGTGCATCACTTCCCATTCCAAACCTACCACCTGTGCATCACTTCCAATTCCAAACCTACCGCCTGTGCATCACTTCCCATACTGAACCTACCTCCTGTGCATCACTTCCCATTCCAAACCCTACCTCCTGTGCATCACTTCCCATTCCAAACCTACCTCCTGTGCATCACTTCCCATACCAAACCTACCACCTGTGCATCACTTCCAATTCTAAACCTACCACCTGTGCATCACTTCCCATCCCAAACCTAACACCTGTTCATCACTTCCCATCCCAAACCTACCACCAGTGCATCATTTCCAATTCTAAACCTACCACCTGTGCATCACTTCCCATCCCAAACCCACCACTTGTACATCACTTCCTTTTCCAAACCCTACCTCCTGTGCATCACTTCCCATCCCAAACCCACCACTTGTACATCACTTCCTTTTCCAAACCCTACCTCCTGTGCATCACTTCCCATTCCAAATCCACCACTTGTACATCACTTCCCATTCCAAACATACCACCTGTGCATCACTTCCCATTCCAAACCTACCACCTGTGCATCACTTCCCATTCCAAACCTACCACCTGTGCATCACTTCCAATTCCAAACCTACCACCTGTTCATCACTTCCCATACTGAACCTACCTCCTGTGCATCACTTCCCATTCCAAACCTACCTCCTGTGCATCACTTCCCATACCAAACCTACCACCTGTGCATCACTTCCAATTCTAAACCTACCACCTGTGCATCACTTCCCATCCCAAACCCACCACTTGTACATCACTTCCTTTTCCAAACCCTACCTCCTGTGCATCACTTCCCATTCCAAACCTACCTCCTGTGCATCACTTCCCATTCCAAACCCTACCTCCTGTGCATCACTTCCCATTCCAAACCTACCTCCTGTGCATCACTTCCCATTCCAAACCTACCTCCTGTGCATCACTTCCCATTCCAAACCCTACCTCCTGTGCATCACTTCCCATTCCAAACCCACCACTTGTACATCACTTCCCATTCCAAACCTACCTCCTGTGCATCACTTCCCATTCCAAACCCTACCTCCTGTGCATCACTTCCCATTCCAAACCTACCTCCTGTGCATCACTTCCTATTCCAAACCTACCTCCTGTGCATCACTTCCCATTCCAAACCTACCTCCTGTGCATCACTTCCCATTCCAAACCCTACCTCCTGTGCATCACTTCCCATTCCAAACCTACCACCTGTACATCACTTCCCATTCCAAACCTACCTTCTGTGCATCACTTCCCAATCCAAACCTACCTCCTGTATAACGCACAGATCACTCCAGGGCAAGGGCCCCCCCATCCTGAGAGACCTGATTACCCCCTACAAAGCGAACAGACCACCTCTATCTTGCAAACACTCCCAGAATAAAGAAAGCACGAACAGGCGGATGTCTCTGCTCTCTCAACGCCGCAAAGCTATGGAATTCCCTCCCCCTCAATATTCGGAAAGAAGACAACCTCCTGAAATTCCACAAACTCCTAAAAACCTTCCTTCTTCCCTAGGCCTCCGTTCTTCTGCTAAAGTCTATACTCATAGCGCTGGGACGCCCACGGGTAGCCACGCGCTCTACAAATCCAATTCCATTCCATTCCATTCTATTCCTGTGCATCACTTCCTTTTCCAAACCCTACCTCCTGTGCATCACTTCCCATTCCAAACCTACCTCCTGTGCATCACTTCCCATTCCAAACCCTACCTCCTGTGCATCACTTCCCATTCCAAACCTACTTCCTGTGCATCACTTCCCATTCCAAACCCTACCTCCTGTGCATCACTTCCCATTCCAAACCTACCTCCTGTGCATCACTTCCCATTCCAAACCCTACCTCCTGTGCATCACTTCCCATTCCAAACCCACCACTTGTACATCACTTCCCATTCCAAACCTACCTCCTGTGCATCACTTCCCATTCCAAACCTACCGCCTGTGCATCACTTCCCATTCCAAACCTACCACCTATGCATCACTTCACATTCCAAACCTACCTCCTGTGCATCACTTTCCATTCCAAACCTACCACCTATACATCACTTCCCAATCCAAACCTACTTCCTGTGCATCACTTCCCATTCCAAATCCACCACTTGTACATCACTTCCCATTCCAAACCTACCACCTGTGCATCACTTCCCATTCCAAACCTACCTCCTGTGCATCACTTCCCACTTTCAAAACCTACCTCCTGTGCATCACTTCCGCTTCCAAATCTACCTCCTGTGCATCACTTCCCATTCCAAAAATACCACCTGTGCATCACTTCCCATTCCAAATCCACCACTTGCACATCACTTCCCATTCCAAACCTACCTCCTGTGAATCACTTCCCATTTCAAACCTACCTCCTGTGCTTTACTTCCCATTCCAAACCTACCTCCTGTGCATTTTCCCATTCCAAACCTACCTCCTGTGCATCACTTCCCATGGCAAACCTACCTCCGGTGCATCACTTTCCATTCCAAACCTACTTCCTGTGTATCACTTCCCATACCAAACCTACTTCCTGTGCATCACTTTCCATTCCAAACCTACTTCCTGTGTATCACTTCCCATACCAAACCTACTTCCGGTGCATCACTTTCCATTCCAAACCTACTTCCTGTGTATCACTTCCCATACCAAACCTACTTCCTGTGCATCACTTTACATTCCAAACTCACCACTTGCACATCACTTCCCATTCCAAACCTACCTCCTGTGGATCACTTCCCATTCCAAACTCACCACTTGCACATCACTTCCCATTCCAAACCTACCTCCTGTGCATCACTTCCCATTCCAAACCTACCTCCTGTGCATCACTTCCCATTCCAAACCTACCTCCTGTACATCACTTCCTATTCCAAACCTACTATATGTACATCACTTCCCATACCAAACCTACCTCTGGTGCATCACTTCTCATTCCAAACCTACCTCCTGTGCATCACTTCCCATACCAAACCTACCTCTGGTGCATCACTTCTCATTCCAAACCTACCTCCTGTGCATCACTTCCCATTCCATACCCACCACTTGTACATCACTTCCCATTCCAAACCTACATCCAGTGCTCCACTTCCCATTCCAAAATGACCTCCTGTGCATCACTTCCTATTCCAAACCTACCACCTGTACATCACTTCCCTTTCCAAACCTACCACCTGTGAATCACTTCCCATTCCAAACCTACCACCTGTGCATCACTTCCAATTCCAAACCTACCACCTGTGCATCACTTCCAATTCCAAACCTACCGCCTGTGCTTCACTTCCCATTCCAAACCCTACCTCCTGTGCATCACTTCCCATTCCAAACCTACCTCCTGTGCATCACTTCCCATACCAAACCTACCACCTGTGCATCACTTCTCATTCCAAACCTACCTCCTGTGCATCACTTCCCATTCCAAACCTACCACCTGTGCATCACTTCCCATTCCAAACCTACCTCCTGTGCATCACTTCCCATTCCAAAGCTACCTCATGTGCATCACTTCCCATTCCAAACCTACCTCCTGTGCATCACTTCTCATTCCAAACCTACCTCCTGTGCATCACTTCCCATTCCAAACCTACCTCCTATACATCACTTCCCATTCCAAACCTACATCCTGTGCATCACTTCCCAATCCAAACCTACTTCCTGTGCATCACTTCCCATTCCAAATCCACCACTTGTACATCACTTCCCATTCCAAACATTCCACCTGTGCATCACTTCCCATTCCAAACCTACCACCTGTGCATCACTTCCAATTCCAAACCTACCACCTGTTCATCACTTCCCATACTGAACCTACCTCCTGTGCATCACTTCCCATTCCAAACCCTACCTCCTGTGCATCACTTCCCATTCCAAACCTACCTCCTGTGCATCACTTCCCATACCAAACCTACCTCCTGTGTATCACTTCCCATACTGAACCTACCTCCTGTGCATCACTTCATATTCCAAACCTACCTCCTGTGCATCACTTCTCATTCCAAACCTACCACCTGTGCATCACTTCCCATTCCAAACCTACCACCTGTGCATCACTTCCCATTCCAAACCTACCACCTGTGCATCACTTCCCATTCCAAACCTACCACCTGTGCATCACTTCCCATTCCAAACCTACCACCTGTGCATCACTTCCCATTCCAAACCTACCACCTGTGCATCACTTCCCATTCCAAACCTACCACCTGTGCATCACTTCCCATTCCAAACCTACCACCTGTGCATCACTTCCAATTCCAAACCTACCTCCTGTGCATCACTTCCCATACTGAACCTACCTCCTGTGCATCACTTCCCATTCCAAACCCTACCTCCTGTGCATCACTTCCCATTCCAAACCTACCTCCTGTGCATCACTTCCCATACCAAACCTACCACCTGTGCATCACTTCCAATTCTAAACCTACCACCTGTGCATCACTTCCCATCCCAAACCTAACACCTGTTCATCACTTCCCATCCCAAACCTACCACCAGTGCATCATTTCCAATTCTAAACCTACCACCTGTGCATCACTTCCCATCCCAAACCCACCACTTGTACATCACTTCCTTTTCCAAACCCTACCTCCTGTGCATCACTTCCCATCCCAAACCCACCACTTGTACATCACTTCCTTTTCCAAACCCTACCTCCTGTGCATCACTTCCCATCCCAAACCCACCACTTGTACATCACTTCCTTTTCCAAACCCTACCTCCTGTGCATCACTTCCCATTCCAAATCCACCACTTGTACATCACTTCCCATTCCAAACATACCACCTGTGCATCACTTCCCATTCCAAACCTACCACCTGTGCATCACTTCCCATTCCAAACCTACCACCTGTGCATCACTTCCAATTCCAAACCTACCACCTGTTCATCACTTCCCATACTGAACCTACCTCCTGTGCGTCACTTCCCATTCCAAACCCTACCTCCTGTGCATCACTTCCCATTCCAAACCTACCTCCTGTGCATCACTTCCCATACCAAACCTACCACCTGTGCATCACTTCCAATTCTAAACCTACCACCTGTGCATCACTTCCCATCCCAAACCCACCACTTGTACATCACTTCCTTTTCCAAACCCTACCTCCTGTGCATCACTTCCCATTCCAAACCTACCTCCTGTGCATCACTTCCCATTCCAAACCCTACCTCCTGTGCATCACTTCCCATTCCAAACCTACCTCCTGTGCATCACTTCCCATTCCAAACCTACCTCCTGTGCATCACTTCCCATTCCAAACCCTACCTCCTGTGCATCACTTCCCATTCCAAACCCACCACTTGTACATCACTTCCCATTCCAAACCTACCTCCTGTGCATCACTTCCCATTCCAAACCCTACCTCCTGTGCATCACTTCCCATTCCAAACCTACCTCCTGTGCATCACTTCCTATTCCAAACCTACCTCCTGTGCATCACTTCCCATTCCAAACCTACCTCCTGTGCATCACTTCCCATTCCAAACCCTACCTCCTGTGCATCACTTCCCATTCCAAACCTACCACCTGTACATCACTTCCCATTCCAAACCTACCTTCTGTGCATCACTTCCCAATCCAAACCTACCTCCTGTATAACGCACAGATCACTCCAGGGCAAGGGCCCCCCCATCCTGAGAGACCTGATTACCCCCTACAAAGCGAACAGACCACCTCTATCTTGCAAACACTCCCAGAATAAAGAAAGCACGAACAGGCGGATGTCTCTGCTCTCTCAACGCCGCAAAGCTATGGAATTCCCTCCCCCTCAATATTCGGAAAGAAGACAACCTCCTGAAATTCCACAAACTCCTAAAAACCTTCCTTCTTCCCTAGGCCTCCGTTCTTCTGCTAAAGTCTATACTCATAGCGCTGGGACGCCCACGGTTAGCCACGCGCTCTACAAATCCAATTCCATTCCATTCCATTCCATTCCTGTGCATCACTTCCTTTTCCAAACCCTACCTCCTGTGCATCACTTCCCATTCCAAACCTACCTCCTGTGCATCACTTCCCATTCCAAACCCTACCTCCTGTGCATCACTTCCCATTCCAAACCTACTTCCTGTGCATCACTTCCCATTCCAAACCCTACCTCCTGTGCATCACTTCCCATTCCAAACCTACCTCCTGTGCATCACTTCCCATTCCAAACCCTACCTCCTGTGCATCACTTCCCATTCCAAACCCACCACTTGTACATCACTTCCCATTCCAAACCTACCTCCTGTGCATCACTTCCCATTCCAAACCTACCGCCTGTGCATCACTTCCCATTCCAAACCTACCACCTATGCATCACTTCACATTCCAAACCTACCTCCTGTGCATCACTTTCCATTCCAAACCTACCACCTATACATCACTTCCCAATCCAAACCTACTTCCTGTGCATCACTTCCCATTCCAAATCCACCACTTGTACATCACTTCCCATTCCAAACCTACCACCTGTGCATCACTTCCCATTCCAAACCTACCTCCTGTGCATCACTTCCCACTTTCAAAACCTACCTCCTGTGCATCACTTCCCCTTCCAAATCTACCTCCTGTGCATCACTTCCCATTCCAAAAATACCACCTGTGCATCACTTCCCATTCCAAATCCACCACTTGCACATCACTTCCCATTCCAAACCTACCTCCTGTGAATCACTTCCCATTTCAAACCTACCTCCTGTGCTTTACTTCCCATTCCAAACCTACCTCCTGTGCATTTTCCCATTCCAAACCTACCTCCTGTGCATCACTTCCCATGGCAAACCTACCTCCGGTGCATCACTTTCCATTCCAAACCTACTTCCTGTGTATCACTTCCCATACCAAACCTACTTCCTGTGCATCACTTTCCATTCCAAACCTACTTCCTGTGTATCACTTCCCATACCAAACCTACTTCCGGTGCATCACTTTCCATACCAAACCTACTTCCGGTGCATCACTTCCCATTCCAAATCCACCACTTGCACATCACTTCCCATTCCAAACCTACCTCCTGTGAATCACTTCCCATTTCAAACCTACCTCCTGTGCTTTACTTCCCATTCCAAACCTACCTCCTGTGCATTTTCCCATTCCAAACCTACCTCCTGTGCATCACTTCCCATGGCAAACCTACCTCCGGTGCATCACTTTCCATTCCAAACCTACTTCCTGTGTATCACTTCCCATACCAAACCTACTTCCTGTGCATCACTTTCCATTCCAAACCTACTTCCTGTGTATCACTTCCCATACCAAACCTACTTCCTGTGCATCACTTTCCATTCCAAACCTACTTCCTGTGTATCACTTCCCATACCAAACCTACCTCCGGTGCATCACTTTCCATTCCAAACCTACTTCCTGTGTATCACTTCCCATACCAAACCTACTTCCTGTGTATCACTTCCCATACCAAACCTACTTCCTGTGCATCACTTTCCATTCCAAACCTACTTCCTGTGTATCACTTCCCATACCAAACCTACTTCCGGTGCATCACTTTCCATTCCAAACCTACTTCCTGTGTATCACTTCCCATACCAAACCTACTTCCTGTGCATCACTTTACATTCCAAACTCACCACTTGCACATCACTTCCCATTCCAAACCTACCTCCTGTGGATCACTTCCCATTCCAAACTCACCACTTGCACATCACTTCCCATTCCAAACCTACCTCCTGTGGATCACTTCCCATTCCAAACTCACCACTTGCACATCACTTCCCATTCCAAACCTACCTCCTGTGCATCACTTCCCATTCCAAACCTACCTCCTGTGCATCACTTCCCATTCCAAACCTACCTCCTGTACATCACTTCTCATTCCAAACCTACCTCCTGTGCATCACTTCCCATACCAAACCTACCTCTGGTGCATCACTTCTCATTCCAAACCTACCTCCTGTGCATCACTTCCCATTCCAAACCTACCTCCTGTGCATCACTTCCCATTCCAAACCTACCTCCTGTGCATCACTTCCCATTCCAATTGAACCTCCAGATTAGAGCACTGCATACTTTTTCATTCCAGCCCCGTTTTGGAAGGGAGGAGCTCTATCATTTCCCATTCCAGCCCAATCACGAGCTGGTAGACACGTTTCAGTCCAACGCTCCCTGCAACTGAGAAGCACTGAATCACTTCTCTTTTCAACTCTATCTTTTGTTGCAAGACTCAACATCACTTCCCATTCCGGCTCTAGCTCCAGCTGAAAGAAACTGCTTCAGTTCCAATTCAAACTCTACCTCCAGCTGAGAGACACAATTCCAAAGCTAGGCCTTGCTTAGATACAGTGCACATCTTCCCATTCCAAATTTACCTCCAGCTGAGAAACATTGCATTACTTTCAATGCCAACTCCATTTCGTGTGGAAGGCTCCCTATCACTTCCCATTCCAACCCAATCACAAACTGGTAGACAATTCTCATTACAACTCTACCTCCAGCTTAGAGTCACTGCAACACTTCCATTCCAACTGGACCGCCAGCCAAGAGACACTGCATCACTTCCATTCCAACTCTACCTCCAGCCGAGAAACACTGCATCAATTCCCACTTCAACTCTACCTCCAGCCGAGGAGCCCTGCACCACTTCCCATTCTAACTCTACCCCAGTGGAACAACACTGTAAGACTTCCCATTTCAACTGTCCCTCCAGTCAAGAGGCACTGCATCACTTCACATTCCAACCCTGCCTCTTGCTGAGAAACACTGCTTCACTTCCCACTCCAACTCTACCTCCAGCTGAGAGGTGCTTCGTCACTTCCATTCCAACTGGACCACCAGGAGAGAGACACTGCATCACTTCTCTTCCCAACTCTGCCTCTCATTGAGAGGGATATCACTTTGCATTCCAGCTCTACCTCTGACTGAGAAATACTGCATCACTTCCCATTCCAACTCTACCTCCAGCCGAGAACCACTCGATAACTTCCATTCCAACTCTACCCCAGTGGAGAAACACTGCATCACTTCCCATTCCAACTTCACCTCCAGCTGAGAAACATTGTATTGATTCCTATATCAACTGTCCCTTCAGCCAAGAGGCACTGCATCACTTCCCATTCCAATTCTACCTCCAGCTGAAGGCACTGCATCACTTCCCATTCCAATTCTACCTCCAGCTGAAGGCACTGCATCACTTCCAATTCCATCTCTACCTCCAGCTGTAGGCACTGCATCACTTCCCATTCCAACTCTACCTCCAGCTGAAGGCACTGCATCACTTCCCATTCCAATTCTACCTCCAGCTGAAGGCACTGCATCACTTCCAATTCCATCTCTACCTCCAGCTGTAGGCACTGCATCACTTCCCATTCCAACTCTACCTCCGCCTAAAGGCACTGCATCACTTCCCATTCCATCTCTACCTCCAGCTGTAGGCACTGCATCACTTCCCATTCCAATTCTACCTCCAGCTGAAGGCACTGCATCACTTCCCATTCCAACTCTACCTCCAGCTGAAGGCACTGCATCACTTCCCATTCCAACTCTACCTCCAGCTGAAGGCACTGCATCACTTCCCATTCCAACTCTACCTCCAGCTGAAGGCACTGCATCACTTCCCATTCCAACTCTACCTCCAGCTGAAGGCACTGCATCACTTCCCATTCCAATTCTACCTCCAGCTGAAGGCACTGCATCACTTCCCATTACAACTCTACCTCCAGCTGAAGGCACTGCATCATTTCCCATCCCAACTCTACCTCCAGCTAAAGGCACTGCATCATTTCCCATTCCAATTCTACCTCCAGCTGAAGGCACTGCATCACTTCCCATTCCATCTCTACCTCCAGCTGTAGGCACTGCATCACTTCCCATTCCAATTCTACCTCCGCCTCAAGGCACTGCATCACTTCCCAATCCATCTCTACCTCCAGCTGTAGGCACTGCATCACTTCCCATTCCAACTCTACCCCCAGCTGAAGGCACTGCATCACTTCCTATTACAACTCTACCTCCAGCTGAAGGCGCTGCATCACTTCCCATTCCAACTCTACCGCCAGCTGAAGGCACTGCATCACTTCCCATTCCAACTCTACCTCCAGCTGAAGGCACTGCATCACTTCCCATTCCAACTCTACCGCCAGCTGAAGGCACTGCATCACTTCCCATTCCAACTCTACCTCCAGCTGAAGGCACTGCATCACTTCCCATTCCAACTCTACTTCCAGCTGAAGGCACTGCATCACTTCCCATTCCAACTCTACCGCCAGCTGAAGGCACTGCATCACTTCCCATTCCAACTCTACCTCCAGCTGAAGGCACTGCATCACTTCCCATTCCAACTCTACCCCCAGCTGAAGGCACTGCATCACTTCCCATTCCAACTCTTCCTCCAGCTGAAGGCACTGCATCACTTCCCATTCCAACTCTTCCTCCAGCTGAAGGCACTGCATCAATTCCCATTCCAACTCTACCTCCAGCTGAGAAACACTGTATTGATTCCTATGGCAACTGTCCCTTCAGCCAAGAGGCACTGCATCACTTCCCATTCCATCTCTACCTCCAGCTGTAGGCACTGCATCACTTCCCATTCCAACTCTACCTCCGCCTCAAGGCACTGCATCACTTCCCATTCCATCTCTACCTCCAGCTGTAGGCACTGCATCACTTCCCATTCCAACCCTACCCCCAGCTGAAGGCACTGCATCACTTCCCATTATAACCCTACCTCCAGCGTAAGGCACTGCATCACTTCCCATTCCAACTCTACCTCCAGCTGAAGGCACTGCATCACTTCCCATTCCAACTCTACCTCCAGATGAGAAACACTGTATTGATTCCTATGTCAACTGTCCCTTCAGCCAAGAGGCACTGCATCACTTCCCATTTCAACTTTATCCCAGCTCATCTCTTCTTATTCCAACTCTTGCCCACCTGGGAAACATTGCGTAGCTGCTCATTCCTACCCTACCACCCTTTGATCAAGACAATGCATTACTTTATCTTATTTCCCACTACAGTTCCACTCGCCTCTTGAGCGAAGTCCACAACTTTATGGTTGTCCGCAGCCTCCGGCTAAAAGGAACTACATTACTACCTGCCTCCCATTAAACCAACTGCAGGGCTTAACATGACTCTACCTACCATCTACAAAGCACTAAACCAGCCTCTGAATCAAATCCTACTCCTCTGTAACACCACATTACATTTCTACCATCCACTCTAGATCAACTACTGCTTTCCATTACAACTCAGCATCTATCTGAAGAAACTGAATCACTTCTCATTACAGCTGTAACCCCCAACAGACCTGTCTCCCATGACTTACACGAGTAACACTGGTTCTTCTTCTTCTCCAGATGAAGGCCACTATGGTGATGAATATTTTCAGCTTCCTCACCGCCGCCACTGCGACAATACTCTTGTTTCTGGACATTCTCTCAAGCATTCAACGCAGTAGCAGTTACAAAGTAAGTTTCTTCTCTTCTGCCTGTGTTGAGGGGTTAGGATCATCACATGTAAGTAGAAGATACTTGTAGTAACAGAAGGCCGCAGTGCACATACCATATGCAGCCCTGCTCCTACTTTCAACACTTCTGGCTGACCTAGTGCATCCTCCAACCCTGGGGCTGCTTGTCATGAGAATCCCTAGAAATAGTCCACAATCAATTGTATGTTTCCCACAAGTTTGTGTTCTACTACAGTCTGCCTACCGGAGTATGTCCTGGCTGGTTGAGGGCTGTTGATCCTAGTGAAGTTGTACAGGCTTGTAGTCTACCTCTGGATGGTTGACCTGGCTGGTTGAGGGCTGCTGGTCCTAGTGAAGTTGTACAGGCCATGTAGCCTTACTTTGGATGGTTGACCTGTCTGGTTGAGGGCTGCTGTTCAGGGTAAAGTTGTACAGGCCTAGTAGACTTCCTTTCGATGGTTGACCTGGCTGGTTGACTGCTGATGGTCGTAGTGATGTTGTACGGGACTTGTAGCCTTCCTCTGGATGGTTGACCTGGCTGGTTGAGGGCTGCTGGTCATAGTGAAGTTGTACAGGCCTTGTAGCCTTTCTCTGGCTGGTTGAGTGCTGCTGGTCATAGTGAAGGTGTACAGACCTTGTAGTCTACCTCTGGATGGTTGACCTAGCTGGTTGAGTGCTGCTGGTCATAGTGAAGTTATACAGACCTTGTAGTCTACCTCTGGATGGTTGACCTAGCTGGTTGAGGGCTGCTGGTCATAGTGAAGCTGTACAGGCCTTGTAGCCTTTCTCTGGCTGGTTGAGGGCTGCTGGTCATAGTGAAGTTGTACAGGCCTTGTAGCCTTTCTCTGGCTGGTTGAGGGCTGCTGGTCATAGTGAAGTTGTACAGGCCTTGTAGCCTTTCTCTGGCTGGTTGAGGGCTGCTGGTCATAGTGAAGTTGTACAGGCCTTGTAGCCTTCCTCTGATGGTTGAGGGCTGCTGGTTATAGTGAAGTTCTAAAGGCCTTGTAGCATTCCTCTGGCTGGTTGATCTGGCTGTTTGAGTGCTGATGGTCGTAGTGAAGTTCTAAAGGCCTTGTAGCCTTCCTCTGGATGATTGACCTGGCTGGTTGAGAGCTGATGGTCATAGTGAAGTTGTACAGGCATTGTAGCCTTTCTCTGGCTGGTTGAGGGCTGCTGGTCATAGTGAAGTTGTACAGGCCTTGTAGCCTTCCTCTGATGGTTGAGGGCTGCTGGTTATAGTGAAGTTCTAAAGGCCTTGTAGCATTCCTCTGGCTGGTTGATCTGGCTGTTTGAGTGCTGATGGTCGTAGTGAAGTTCTAAAGGCCTTGTAGCCTTCCTCTGGCTGGTTGATCTGGCTGGTTGAGGGCTGATGGTCGTAGTGAAGTTGTACAGGCCTTGTAGCCTTCCTCTGGCTGGTTGATCTGGCTGGTTGAGAGCTGCTGGTCATTGTGAAGTTGTACAGGCCTTGAAGTCTATGTCTGGATGTAGAGTCCCCCCACAAGCCCTTCCTGGTAATATCTGTGAGGTCTGCACTACAGGGGCCCGTCACTTCCGCTCCACAGAAAGATGAAGTGGTTAGCATGTGGTTAGTACATGATGACATGAAGACCTTTTCTGCATCTGTGCGAGAGCCTGAACCAAAAAAGGAAGGTTACCAGTCAGACCAGATATCAACCCAACATGTAGTAGTTACCTCCATTTCCCACTGATTGTATGTAATTATTTTGTTTAGTGCCTTTTCATCAGGCAATATTGGAGTTCTCTACACAGAACATATATGTACATTAGTGTACAGATGAAGTGACATGAAAGGAAGGGTTAGAATGTCTAGGGTGGTATGAGAAGGAAACGTGGGCAAAAACTGCTGGAAGAAGGCAAGGAGCAAAAAACGTACACAGATGGAAAACAGGGAAGGAGACCCTCGATGAACCTGCTGAGGTCAGGAGGGTTGGAGCCCACATGACTGTAGTGATGACACGCAAACCGCTGAGGTTACAAGCTCCTTTACTAATGACTGGGTAGCCCAACCTAACAGTCTCCTCCATAGAAAGCACATCATCTCAGATGTACTCACATTCTAGAGCAGAACGCTTGCGGGTGAGGAGCACTCCTAGGTCAATAACACTACAATGACCTACGATGGCCAGGGCGGTCTCTATTCTGAATCTTTCGTAGACGGACTTCAATGCACGAGTGACCTTTGGCACATTTTCCTCCTCCTACAAACATCTTGAGAAGGCGAGTCTTTATCTCCTTTCAGAATGACAAGGTAGCTGGGGTAGGTCTCAAGTGGATTGTTTGGGAGCTCCAGCGATCCCAGCTGCCCCGGTGAATGACTGCTTTATAGATTGGCGCTTTTGTGTTTTTGGAAGTTCCTGATGGAGAGTGGTTTTGCTCCTAAAATCTCTTGTACATTCTGCAATTACCAGCAGAATTGCTAGGTAGCCTGGACTACATAGGTGTTTTTTCAAGGTGAGACGTACAAGTTACTTACCTTCGGTAACGATGTATCTGGTAGAGACGATTCTAGCCACAGATTACTTAACGTTGATATATCTCCAGCATTGAGACTGGATCCGGAAAACGTTTGCCACAGCATCCCTGCGCACCGGGGGAGGGAGGGCAGCACCACACGACTCCGCCCTGATGTTGTCCGCATACGTGATCTCAGCGGGGTCACATAAACCCCACCCAGGCGCGCCAACCTCAGTTTTCTTCGGAGAACTTTTCTGCGTCACACCGCGGAGCCATCACAAACAAAACTGTGAGAGTATGGGAACAGTGTGCGAAAAAGCAGTGAAACAGAAAAGAAAGAAGTGAATGGTGAGGGACAGCCCCATTAGGGACAATGCCAAGCACTGTGACAGTGAAAGAGAAGGAGCAACCCTGCAAGCGGAGGCAATATCCTCCCTGGAGGCAGAAAACATGTGAAAAAAATGTCAAGGCAGACGACAGAAGCCGTCACCGACAATCCATAACAGTGAAGGGAGGCAAACCCTGAACAGAGAAGAAACGACAATCTACCCCAAGACGAAACCATCAAATAGTAACGCCCCCCGTATAAGGAACTAAGGGCCGAGGCACAACCAAGAGGCCTCAACCCAGAAGACCGCAGAGGAGTCAGAAACCCCAAGCAATGAAAGAGGGAGAAGAATATGAGCAGGCCCCGCACTGGAAAAAACCAGGGTGTAGGGATGCAGAGGGACACATGAATCTACCGTCCAAGTAACAGAAGGGCAGGAGTGGAACCAATGGAAAGAGCGAAGCATTCTGCCAGGAAGTGAGCGAAAGAGGTCTCACAACAGACAAAGCCACCCAGAGGGGGGCAAGAGCAGGAGACCAAGCTGAAGGACCTCGCAGAATGGGGAGGAAGGACGGGTCGAATCATCTCTACCATATACATCGTTACCGAAGGTAAGTAACTTGTACATCTGACAGAGACTATTAGCTGCAGATTCCTTAACGTAGAATTAGATACCCTAGCCATACCCCGACGGGAGGAGGGTCTGCGAGAGAACCCCACCAGCTTGGAATAAACACAGAGCCCCAACAGGGGATGTGTCAGGGGGACAGGAGGGATGGCTCAGCCCCACCCAAGCAGAAGTAAGCAAGAACAAGGGAAGGTAAGGCCAGGATACTGCACCCTACTGGAGGTACAAGGGCATCCCCCAGAAAACCCCCAGAGGGACAGCAAGTGCCAAAGAGTACCAAAATAAGAAGGAACCACCCAAATCCAAGGAGAAGAGGTGGAAGACGGAGGCAGAGCCCACCGTAGGGAACACATACATCGCAAGAGGGACAGCTGAACAGGCATCAGCCCAGAGGCAGCAGACAAGGCAAGAATGGCCTGCAGCTGAGAAGCACAGCTGTGAAAAAGGAAGACACATTGCGCCAAACCCCAACAAAGCAAGGGGTAGGAGCATGCAGGTACACACAAAAGCCCACAGAGGGGGACTACAATGACCAAGCGTGCGCAGCCAACAGCTGGCACCACTACGTAGTAGTGCACCCAGAATAAGCCAAGTGCAAGACAAAGGCAGGGGCAAGGGAACCCCAGAACAAGCCCCAGAGAAGGACTGCACCAGAGGCACAACCCGACCCACGGAAAGAGGGGGAACCAGCCAGAAGATAAGAGGAGAAATATGCAGTGCAGAGCTAAGCCGACAACCAGAACACAGGAGAACACCAGGGGTATCCTAGTCCACGTGGAACACAAGGCAGAGGGCCAGGTCGGAACGTCGGTTAACAAGGTGGAGACACCCCAACACGGCGCCGTAGACGGCATACCAGAGCCTGCCTGGCGATCTATTAGATACTGAGCAGGACAGAACCTGGAGCAGTGGAAGCAGCGCCAAGACAGAAGAAAAAAGACCAGATCCTGCAGTATACAAGGACGCCAGGGAAAGCAAGGAACCCGAGGTGTCCTCACCTGCCCAGCTTAAGACAGAGCTACACAATAGCTACAAGTACCCCACCCAGGGTATGACACATCCCAAAACAAAACATGGGAACACCTCTTAGGGAACAAATCCCGCAGCAGAGGTCAAGAAACAAATGGAACCTGTGGAAGGACCACAGATAGCTTACCAATCAGCCAAAATTACATAAATAGCCCAATCTGAGGACCCATATGGCTTTACCAACAGCCAAAGAACACACCACTAAATCAAAAGGGCTGTACCAGCAGCCAACAGAAGAAGGGCCAACTGAAGGACCCTGAAGGTATCCACACAGAACACACAGGCGGCCCAACCGAAACAGTAGGTTGAAACAGAAAAGCGGGATAAGTGCCTCCCCAAAAGGCACCTGAGTACCAACAAGTCAAAGCCTACGGAGGAGGAGGAGGGCGGAGCCCCACAGGGAGTCTTTGAATGTGGGAATCCGTGTGGGTGTTAATTAAAAGAACCCCATCAAAAGGCAGGTCAACAAGACACTCCCTAATATTCTCTGGAACAACACCATCCCGCAATCAAGCATGGCGGCGGAGAGCCACAGAACTCGCCATAGTGCAACCGAGAGAATCAGAAACATCCAAGGCCGAACGAAGAATAAACGCAGCTAACTCCCGACCATCTAGCACATGGTGCCACAGGTCTGTGGAGACAGCTTCCTGGGAGGAGCGAGACAGGAGGGACTCCACTGAATCCCATAGGCTGGAGGTAGCCCTGGCTAGCACACAAAGTGTGTTGAGCGCTCACAAAGCAGCACTAGTAGAAGCGAAGATGTTACGCTCCCAGGAGTCCAACCACCGGGCCTCCCGTGACGGAGGGAGTAACACCGAAGACAAAGAAGGAAAGGAAGTCTGCAGAAGAGGGCCTTGGGTCGAGGGGTGGAAGGAAAGGCAGACTGGATCATGAGGAGCAGGACGTAGGCGGTGGAGGAGTGGCTGAGGCACCGGATCTCCCGTGGCAGGGTGCCCCCAGTTCCCCAGAAGAGAGTTGTGGAGCAAAGCCTCAAAAGGAAGAAGCAGTTCCCCTCCACCAGAGCCCTGGTAGAGGACTTCCAACAAATGGTCCGTAGGAAATGGAGTGACATGGTTGCCCATCTGTAAAATGCCAGAGGCCGTGGAAATGGCTCAGACAAAGGCAACACTCGCCTCTGTAGGACGATGCGGGAGAGAGAGCAATTCCTTCGTAGGCGAAGGCTGCAAACTCAGCTGCCCATCCCGAGTCCAGCTGGAGGAAGGAACGGCTAGCCCCTGTAGGATGGGCGATCCATGGACGAGTGGGGGACCTGAGGGGTCTCTGGAGAAGGAGGAGAAGTCTGCGGGGCAACCAACCGCGAGATGCAGAAGAGAGGGTGCGAGGGTGGAGGCCACGGAGACGCCTAGAGCCCTCCTTAGCAGACACCGGGGAAAAAGCAACAACTTAGTGCCCAGTCTCCGGTGAAGAGGAGACGAGTAGATGACAAAACTCCGGAGAAGAAGGGACATCCGGAGACGAATCGACGACCTGACGCCGGGACAGCGCAGTGGAGTCCACCACAGGCACCGGTGTGTCCTCGATGGGCGCCGAAGCGGCCCCCAGGGGCGCCGAGTCGACCTCCACCACCACGTGCTCCCTAGGAGAATGGGGCGGGGCGGAGCCGGGTCGGCTAAGAAACGGTGCCGAAAAGGCACTGGCTCAACCTCACACGCTGGGATATGCTGCGAGGCAGGGACGCCCTGGGTCGTAGAGGGGAAACCCCCAGGGCCGCACCTCGACGACACCACACCCCCACAACCTGAAGTCGACCTCGCCGGGGTCGAAGCCGCCGGCGACTCCGCGGAAGGACCTGCGCAAGGCAAGGGATGCTGTGGCAAAAGTTTTCCGGATCCAGTCTCATGTCTGGGGATAATTCTACATTAAGGAATCTGCGGCTAGTAGTGTCTATCAGATAGATGATTTCAAATGTTATCTGATCTTCTCATGGAAGCCACTGCAGATTGCTCAGAATTAAATGGAGCCCTGAGGTCAGCATATCACTTTACCTTTAACTTCCTTTAAATGTCTGAACTAGAACATAGGAAGGATTTGGCCAGACTCTCAACTCCATATTTTGAAATGGATTTACTCTTACCACTGGCAGGAGTAAATATCTGATCACTGTTGGGGTGAGAAGGGCCAAAGATTAGCTTCACGATACCCCTATAGTCCGGACTGGATGGGCTTTCCCAAACCTAGCAGTAGAATCCAGACCAGTAATGTTACACATGAATAGAAGGATTTAAGAGTGCATGGTCAGCATTTTAAAACTGGCAGTAGGCAGAAACGCCTGTGAATTTCTGCCCTTTTTACTAAGACATGATGTATTGAAGTCAGTCATTGACATGAAGCCTTGAGAACTGGCAGTCACAAGCGCAACCAAGTGGGGTCTTCCATTCTTTGCAAAGTCGTTGGGCCCGATTCACAGAATGAATTTAAGTCTCAATCCTAAACTTACTACTATTTAGGTATTCACGGAATGCACTTACTACTTTTGGCATTCACAGAATGAATTTAAGTCTCAATCCTAAACTTACTACTATTTAGGTATTCACGGAATGCACTTACTACTATTGGTATTCACAGAATGAACTTACTACTTTTGGTATTCACAGAAGTTAGGATTTTGTCTTAAGTCTGTCTTAAATCTGTCTTAAGTTTGTCTTAAGATAAACTTAAGACAAAATCCTAACTTCTGTGAATATCAAAAGTAGTAAGTTCATTCTGTGAATGCCAAAAGTAGTAGGTGCATTCTGTGAATACCAAAATAGTAGTAAGTTTAGGATTGAGCCTTAAGTTCATTCTGTGACTCGGGCCCATGGATTTTGAGTCGAGGGAACTGTAGTCACCGTGGTTTGCCTTCGGGGTCCTTCACTCTTCACTGGGGTCCTGATTCACAAAGGTAAAGTTAGACCACACATGTAATTTAGAACAAAAGTCTAATTTAACAACTTTTGGAATTCACAAAGGTAAGTTACTCCCATGGTAATAAAGTTACTAGGAGTAACTTACCTTTCTGAATTCTGAAAAATAGCTTCACTTTTGTGAATCTGGCTCTAATACATAATACTTTTAAGCCAGTCATTACAGCTTCTCTAGGATCAAAGGCGGTCACACCTACGGGGTCTTTTTAACTCGTCACTAAACGTGTGATGCGAAGTCCCTGATATGTCCACCGTTGGCCTTCGCCTCACCCCTCATGATTTCCCATCTCTCTCCGCAGAGTGACCTGTTGGGGATTTTGGCCTCCATGGTGTTTTGCTCCTTTCTTCAAATCTACTTTGCAAGTGTCACCGCTTTCTTTGCATACAAGTTCATCAAGATGCCGGCCCCTTCACCACCCACACCGCAGGTGAGTGATGAGGCGCGACATGGGTGTTTACAATCCGAGCAGTGGAATGGGATGGGTGGTGTAAGGACGGTTAGGTGGGCAGATGCCTGATGGATGGATAGTGAGTAAGTGGTTGAGTAAATGAATGTTTGGATGAAGGTGATAGGGACTAGGGGCCCGATTCACAGAATGAATTTAAGACTCAATCCTAAACGTACTACTATTTTGGTATTCACAGAATGAACTTACTACTTTTGGCATTCACAGAATGAACTTACTACTTTTGGTATTCACAGAAGTTAGCATTTTGTCTTAAATTTATCTTAAGACAGACTTAAGACAAAATCCTAACTTCTGTGAATACCAAAAGTAGTAAGTTTATTCTGTGAATACCAAAAGTAGTAAGTGCCTTCTGTGAATATCAAAATAGTAGTAAGTTTAGGATTGAGTCTTAAGTTCATTCTGTGAATCGGGCCCTTCATGTGTATTTGTAAAGCTCACGTTCACCCGTAGGTATCTTGGCGCTGAATGACAGATGTTTATTGTTACCCAACTCAATGATACTCATGTTATCGACCTCAGAAGGATGAAAGGCTGAGTGGACCCGCCGGGATTTGAACCTGTGACCATGAGGTCGAAGACAGGCCCCTGCAGTGGATGCATTAGTCCCTGAGCCTATAAGAATAGTTAGGGTGTGTGGCATAAGTTGTTTGTGGTGCAAAGGTGTGAGTCTATTCTTCCAGTTCAAATACTATACTATGCATAGACTAACTTTAACACTTCTCTCACGATGTATGAGTTCTCGACAGTTCAGCACATATGCAAAGTGGGAAGTGTTAGGAGAGATAAAAACATTTCTTCTTTTTTTAACACCTGCTTCAAAGCTGCATTCTTTTTTGGCACAAAAAGTTGTCTACTAATGTTAGTAGATAGGGTATTGCTTCAAGAATGGTGGGTAGTAGCAGGGTAACGCCCATGTACCACCCATGTAATACCCCCTTGCCACTGCTTTGTGTTAATTGTAGCTTTTTAGCATGTCACTTTAGATCCTGTTAGCCCAGAGAGCAAATGTTTGGCGAAGTCAATGTGCAGAAAGCAGGAAAAAATAACTGGGGAAAAAAAAAAAATCTTCAGAATCAAATGCGCTGAATAAAAGACCTGGCAGTTTTCAAAACACTGAAAACATTGTTCTCCTCCTTTTGCACCAGTGAAGCAAAAACTCTTGTTTTCAGGTCTGGCTGAGCCAGCGCATGCACTGCTCGGAGAGACATTTAGTAGGTGAGTTTTCAAAGTGCTACAGGCTGGCTACAGCCTTGCGTTCACGTGAGCATGCACGCGCCTCAGCCGCCATCTGTCTCTTCAGTCACGGTTCATTAGGTTGCTGGTTCCTTTCTTTCATGGCTCAGTAAGCCTTACAGCATGCTCCTCCACCCCCTCCCACGCAGCCCTCACTAACCCCTCCCATGCAGCCCTCCTCCTCTGTAGCAATATCCTTCCCTGCCTAGCCTTTCATCACGACCAACGCATAAACACACAACACACACACACAACCACAACCACCCACAACCACATACACAAATACCCACAACCAACCACACCCACAACCTTACACAAGCACACTCACATACACAACCACACCCATACCCAATTACACCCACACCCACACAACCACACAACCACACACAACCACACCCATAACCACACTCCCACAACCACACACAACCCCACCCATAACCACACACACAACCACACACACCAAACTTAGCCACACACCCACACCCATAACCACACAACCATGCACACACACACCCACAGCCACACAAACAACCACACACACCCACAGCCACACCCCCACAGCCACACCCACACAACCACACCCCCACACACAACCACACACCCCCAAACACAACCACACACATAACCACACCCACAAACACACACACAACCACAGACACACAACCACACAGAACCACAACTGCACACAACCACACACAACCACAACCACACACACCACACCCACACACAACCACAACACCACACACACAACACCACACACACAACTACAAATACAACCACACACACCACACAACCACACACACAACCATAACCACACACACACCCACAACCAGACACAACCAAACACAGAACCACAACCACAGACACAACCACACACACAACCACACACACACAACCACACACACTACCACCCACAACCACACCCACACAACCATAACCACACACCCACACACACACAACCACACCCACAACTACACACACAACCCCACAGACACAACCACACACACAACCACACACATACCCAACCACACAGACACAACCACACACACAACCACACACACAACCACACACACACACAACCATACACACAACCACACACAACCATAATCACACACAACTACAACCACAGACACACAACCACACACACATGCACAACCACACACCAACACACATACAGACCACACACACACCACACAACCACAATACACACAGCCACACACCCAACCACAACCACACCCAACCACACCCACACACCCAACCACAACCACACACACAACCACACACACAACCACACACACAACCACACACACACACCCACGTCCAACCACACTACCACACCCACAAACACAACCCCACACACAACCACACACCCACAAACACACACAACCACACACACACAACCACACACACACACACAACCACGCCCACACACACCCACCTTCCAACCCCTGGCCACTCACTGCCTATCAGCCTCCTCTCAGCCAGACAGCGCTAACTTGATCAGTTTCACTTTCACGCTATCAGTTTCACGGCCGCATTTGCCGTGAAAGTGTTTGCGTTTCTAGTTTTATTCAGCATTCACTCTTGTTTCCTAGTGCTTGACAATCTAATCTCTACAATATTTAAGCAGCCTGCATATCTCCTGTCAACCATACCACTCCATGCATTTTCTCCGATCCACATAGATATTAGTGGTACAGACAAAGGTAACGGTTTCTTATCCTTCCTTCAAGCAATAGCCAGAATGTTAAACTGCATTCGTGCCCCACTTAGTTTTAAACAGCAAACAGTTATTCTAATCAGTTTGCCCTTCTCCTAAAACACAACCTCTGTGAAACAGTGGCACTCGCATGGCACTATACTCTAGTGTGTCCAAAAGAGTTGTTTTAAAAAAAAAACGTTTTAAGAAAAATTTAATCTTTTAAAAATTCTGATTCCACCAGAATCCGAGTCCTCCACAACACCCTGATTTTTTGGCTGTCAGCTGTGAAAAGGAGACCAATATTGCCCCCATTTTTATTATTCTGTATCCTCGGTTCAATACTGGGGTGCTTTTTAACTTGTCTCAAGTTCATTGCGAATCTTACCGTTACCAATTCACTCACTCCTCACCTTTCTGGCACTCACCCTTCACCCCCATGGCCTGACAGTCACCCTTGTCCCTCCTGGCATTCACTCCTCACCTCCCTGCCACTCACCCTTGACCCTCCTGGCACTAGCCCGGTTTCCCCCAAGAACAGAAAGTAACAATCATTGGCATACCCAATAGGTCTCGCCTTTGGGAACTTATAAGTGTGTTGCCACGCAGCAGTTGATGTTGTTGCACAAAGGATATTGGGCCAGATGTAGGAGCCCAAATACCGGTCGGTAACAGCCGATTTCGGCCGTTACCGACCGGTATTTGGGTATTGTAATGTAGGGGGCTAGAAAATGACAGAATCGGTATATTTACCGATGCGGTAAATTTACCGATTCGGTAAAATACCGATTCGGTAAATATACCGATTCTGTAATTCAATATGTAGGTGGCACAGTTTACAGTGCCACAGGCCCTTAGAAATTCGTTATTTACCACCCAATACTATTGGGTAGTAAATTACGAATTTCTGTGTACATGTACACCTGTGCATGTAAAATGTAAATGTGGGTGTACTTGTAAAGCGCACTGCGACTCCATGGAGTATCCTGGCGCTGAAGACCGCTGGGGAACCCGTCCTGGTTTTCCCTGTGAGATGGTCCCTTTCTGGGTATCTCCAGGGTGAAACCAGGCATCCCCGGCATCTGTGGGGGGCCGTTGTAGAGATGAGGCAAGCTTAATGCCCAGAGTTGCCGAGTGTGTTCCCTGGTTAGAGTAGGCACCGAGGCGAGAATTATCGAGTCCGTTTTGACCCTGGTCCACGACCCTGCCGCGTGGGAAATTGAACCCTGGTCCCAGGACGTTCTCTGCTTACGGATCTGCCGCCTCTAACCAGTGAGCCACTCCACTCCACCAAATACTAGTGGATGGTAAATTACGAATTTCTGTGTACATGCACATCGTGCATGTACACCTGTGCCATGGCATGTATGTATGCCACATGGCACACAAGCCAGACACAGGGGTGCAACAGGGTGTCAAAGTGCCACCCTGTCCCCCTTGTAAAATCGGTAATTTTACCGATTCGGGGCCCATAGGAATCAATGGCAAATACTGATTCAGTAATTACCGAATTGGTAATTACCGAATCTTACCGATTCGGTATTTTTACCGATTTTTTTTCCTACATAGCAATTACCGATTAGTAAATACCGAATCGGTTAAAAATCGGTATTTACCATTCGGTAATTTGCTATTACCTACATCTAGCCCATTGTGCTAGATAACTAAACACTTATACGGTCCTAAAGGCGAGACCTATTGGCTATGCCAATGCTTGTTTCTTAAAGCTCTGTTCCACGGCTAATACTAAATGTGCACACAACGCACACACATGAAGCACATACATCATCACTTGGTAACATAGGCTACTCCGCGTCCACAGAGACCTCCTAGCAAGCATGCATGCAGTGGCCTGCAGCAGGACGTTTGGAGGTGCAAACACATCTAATCCTAGAAGATAACTCAGCAAGCTATGCACCTGCTGCTGACATCCACTTGCACTGGGTGCTGGGAGGGTCTGCTCATCCTGTGGACCTGCCTGCTTGTTTCCATGGACACGCGTGAGCTGTGTTCATGCCAGGACCGGGTCTGATCATGGAAGCCTCATGTGTAAGCCTAGGGTTTGCATCGTCTTTGAGTAGAGAAGGTGACTTTAAATGGTTAAATATTCTCTAAGGGGCCTGTAACATGTAATAATCAACTGAAAGGCAATGGAGTTTTAATGGACATGCTATTTCAACTTCAGATAGAAAGCAAATACATATTAATAACCAGTGTCTCTTCCCTTTCAGGGTCTGTTTGTTTTCCCAAATCTGTTTGCCCGAAATGCCCCCCTCGCCACGCCCCCGGCGCCTGCAGGACCAGTGGAGCCGGACATGATCTTCTCTACAGGGGTGCCCTTTCCGCCCCCTCCGACCTACTCTGCGGACCCCCCTCCAGCCTACTACAAGGTGGTCCCTGGAGACACGACCGTGGCCTGAAAGAGGAGGGAAGAGATTGACCAGGGAGGAGAATCCAAACCATAGGTTTATGTGAACTTTACAAAGCTTTGCTGTTCTTCAACAAATTACCCTGTGTAGTATATTCTGGAAAACGTAAAATCCAACTCAATCCCATCTTGGGAACATCTGTGGAAGCCTCAACATGTAAAATTGGAGCAACATTTACATGCTGGCTGCAAAGTTTTCAAGATTTGCTCTCTGCAAAGTTTCCAAGATTTGCAATTACAAAGTTTTTTTTTTAACTTGGCAAAAAGTTCGCTTGCAGAGATTTTTCATGCAAAGTTGTTTGTCTTCGGCTGACACTCGCAGCACAGCGCCTGGATACCCCCTGAGATGACAAGGCGCGCTATACAAATACCGACTGATTGGTTGATTTTATTTGCATCTACCTGGTCAGGGATTATGAATTCAATACATGTGTGCAGTTATAATGTTATTATGCAGACATGGATGTTAAGTAGAGACTCAAATTTGCAGGAGAATTTGAGGAAGTCGTTAACTAAGTACAACTTCACATGCAGGTGAAGTTCCATGCAGCACTAGCTTTGGCAAAGCCAAAAGGCCTGCCTTTGGCCGCCCTCATTAATGCATTTGTAAAACTTTATTACAAACCCATAAAAAATGGTCACGCATGCATGCACACGTCATTCAATGTTTTTGTAATAAAGATATACAAAAATATTCCAAGCTGGCCGCTCATGTGTGCACGCCCAGGCACGCATTCTGAAATGGGTTAAAAGCTTATTTCAAAACATGGCAGCTACAAGCAGCGCGTGGGGGACGTGGCGCACAGCGTGGGGGACGTGGCGCACAGCATGGGGGACGTGGCGCACAGCATGGGGGACGTGGCGCACTGTGTGGGTGATGTGGCGCACTGCATGGGGGACGTGGCACACTGTGTGGGTGGCGTGGTGCACTGCGTGGGAGGCATGGTGCACTGCGTGGGTGACGTGGCACACTGCGTGGGGGATGTGGCGACCAGCATGGGAGGCGTGGCGCACTGCGTGGGTGGCGTGGTGCAGTGCGTGGGTGGCATGGCACACTGCATGGGTGGCGTGGTGCACTGCGTGGGTGGCGTGATGCACTGCGTGGGTGGCGTGGTGCATTGCGTGGGTGGCGCGGTGCACTGCGTGGATGGTGCGCTGCACTGCGTTGGTGGCGTGGTGCACTGCATGGGTGGCGTGGTGCACTGCATGACCCAGTGTGGGTAGCGTGACGCACTGCATGGGTGACATGGTGCACTGCGTGGGTGATGTGGTGCACTGCGTGGGAGAAGTGGTGCACTGTGTGGGTGGCGTGATGCACTGCATGGGTGACGTGGAGCACTGCATGGGAGACGTGGTGCACTGCGTGGGAGAAGTGGTGCACTGTGTGGGTGGCGTGGCACACTGCGTGGGTGACGTGGTGCACTGTGTGGGTGGCGTGATGCACTGCATGGGTGACGTGGCGCAGTGCGTGGGAGATGTGGTGCACTGCGTGGGAGAAGTGGTGCACTGTGTGGATGGCAAGGCACACTGCGTGGGTGACGTGGCACACTGCGTGGGTGGCGTGGTGCACTGCGTGGGTGGCGGGCGCACTGCGTGGGTGATGTGGCGCACTGCGTGGGTGGCTTGGCACACTGCGTGTGTGGCATGGTGCACTGCGTGGGTGGCGTGGTGCACTGCGTGGGTGGCGTGGTGCATTGCGTGGGTGGCGCGGTGCACTGCGTGGATGGTGCGCTGCACTGCGTTGGTGGCGTGGTGCACTGCGTGGGTGGCGTGGTGCACTGCATGACCCAGTGTGGGTAGCGGGACGCACTGCACGGGTGACGTGGTGCACTGCGTGGGTGATGTGGTGCACTGCGTGGGAGAAGTGGTGCACTGTGTGGGTGGCGTGACACACTGCATGGGTGACGTGGCGCACTGCGTGGGAGATGTGGTGCACTGCGTGGGAGAAGTGGTGCACTGCGTGGGTGGCGTGGCACACTGCGTGGGTGACGTGGCGCACTGTGTGGGTGGCGTGACGCACTGCATGGGCGACGTGGCGCACTGCGTGGGAGAAGTGGTGCACTGTGTGGGTGGCATGGCACAATGCGTGGTTGGCATGGCGCACTGCGTGGGTGGTGTGGTGCACTGCGTGGGTCGGCGTGGTGCACTGTGTGGGTGGCGTGGTGTACTACGTGGGTGGCGTGGTGTACTGCGTGGGTGGCATGGCGCACTGCATAGGTGGCATGGCACACTGCATGGGTCGGCATGGTGCACTGCGTGGGTGGCGTGGTGTACTGCGTGGGTGGCGTGACTCACTGCGTGGGGGACATGGTGCACTGCATTGGGGACGTGGCGCACTGCGTGGGTGGCGTGGTGTACTGCGTGGGTGGCGTGGCGCACTGCATAGGTGGCATGGCACACTGCATGGGTCGGCATGGTGCACTGCATGGGTGGCGTGGTGTACTGCGTGGGTGGCGTGACGCACTGCGTGGGGGACATGGTGCACTGCATGGGGGACGTGGCGCACTGCGTGGGTGTTATGGTGCACTGCGTAGGTGACGTGGCACATGCATGGGTGGCATGTCGCACGGTGTGGCACACTGGAAGCAGGTTAAGGGCTCAGTAGTATCCTCTGAGGAACTGACAGGCTTTTACAAGCTTGCGTAACTTGTAAAACAAAGAGTGCCGGTGCCTACACCTCTGCTCTGAAGCCTGCAGCCGGCGCAATTAAACACCAGCATGCCAAATTCCAAGGCTGGAACTCCTAAATCCATCTCATGCCTCTTTAATCCACTATCAGACACCCCCTGCCCCTTTATCTCTCTTGCAGGTTCCTGCTTTCTAGCTTTGTGACAATTCTTCAGTCTTTCTCTTCATCTCTCTTATTGTTCTGTGTCTTTGTCATTCACTTGCTCTCAAACATATCTTTGCTGGCTCAAATGAAGCACTGAAGGGCTCATCTATGGGGTTTTGGGTAGGTGCTGCCCTACCCGAAAGTGAAAGGCCAGGAATGTACTGTATTCAAGTTTCCTTCCCCCTAGCGCTGGAGCCGTTTCGGCAGCATAGTCCCAACGCAGGCACCCTTGCACTATGGAGAAGGGTGCCTCCCGTTACATGCTGGGCCGTTTTTGTACAGAAAGGGGCACAAAAACAATACTAAGATGTGTTGTCCTCTTTCTGTGTGTGCTGCAGAATGCCTCACACATGGAAAGAGGAAGCAAACAGGGGAAGGTAAGTAACTTGTGCATCTGAAAGAAACAGGTTAGTATTAGATTCCTTACCTTAGAATAGATACCCCAGCAATACCAACCCCGGTGGTGGGTCTGCGAACCAATAATCTCACCAGAATGTCCTGGAGGACAGAACGGCCGAAAAAGCCAGCTCTCCGGACTTGGCTGTCCAGGCTGTAGTGTCTAGCGAACGTGTACAGCGAGGCCCACATAGCTGCCTGACAGATGTCCTGCAAGGGGACTCCCCGACCCAGGGCAGTAGTAGCCGCCGTGGCCTGAGTGGAATGGGCATGTAGCCCCACAGCAGGCTCCTTTTTAGCCAGTGAATAACAAGCCTTGATGCACAAGATGACCCATCGAGAAATGGTCCATTTGTGCAACACCCGTCGCTTCTTAGTGTCTACGTAACCAACAAAGAGTTGGTCATCCATCCGGAACTGGCGTGTGCGGTCCAGATAGTATGAGAGCGCACGTTTTAGGTCCAGACGGTGGGGCCTCTCTTCCTCTTTCGAGGGATGCAGAGGCGGAAAGAAGGTTGGCGAGGTGATGGACTGCCCGATGTGGAAGGTTGTGACTACCTTGAGCAGAAAGGAGGGACACGTTCTCAAGACAACTTTGTCCGGATGGACAGAAAGGAAAGGAGGTTGAGAAGACAAAGCCTGGAGCTCACTCACTCTCCTGGCAGAGGTGATGGCAACCAGGAATGCAGTCTTAAGAGTAAGAAGACGAAGAGGGCAATTGTGAAGTGGCTCGGCTCAAAAGGAGCGCACATCAGATAAGTAAGAACAAGTTTCATGTGCCACTGAGGCATCACGAAAGGAACGGGAGGAAACATATGAGTGATGCCCTTCAAAAACCTATTTACAACAGGGGACTCGAAAAGAGTGGGATGATCAGGTAGCCTTAAGAAGGTGGACATGGCAGAAAGGTAGCCCTTAATAGTGCCCAGAGCAGAGCCCTGCTGGGCAAGAGAAAGAAGAAAGAGGAGAACCTCAGAAAGGGGGGCAGAAAGTGGATCCACAGCCTTTGCTGTGCACCATGCCACAAATTTGTTCCACCTGTAGGCATATACCGATTTTGTGGAGGGACGCCTGACTGCCAGAATCATATCGCAGACCTCAGGAGGCAAGTAAAATGGCCTCAACTGTCACCGCTCAATCTCCACGCATGGAGGTGGAGACTGGACAGGTTCGGGTGGACGACCATCCCCTGCTGCTGCGACAGAAGGTCCTCCTGAAGAGGCAGACGAATCGGGGGATTGACTGACATGCTGAATAGCTCGGGATACCAGTATCTTCGTGCCCAGTCCGGAGCCACAAGGATGACTTGGGCTCGGTCGTGCCTGATCTTCTTCAGCACTCTGGGCAGAAGTGGTATAGGCGGAAAGGCCTACAACAGACCCCAACTCCACTCGCGATAAAAAGCGTCTCCGAGCGAGCGCCGCCTTGGAAATTCCAACGCGCAGAACTGATGACATTGCGCGTTCTTTTCTGTGGAGAATAGATCTAACCAAGGCTCTCCCCACTGCTGAAAGAGGCCTTGCGCCACGTCCGAGTTCAGATGCCATTCGTGATCCATCATGCACCGATGGCTGAGTTCGTCCGCCCTGGCGTTCAGGGAACCTGCCCGGTGTTGAACCACCAGTGTCACACCCTGCTGTTCCAGCCATTGCCAGAGGCGCAGAGCCTCCAGGCGCAGGGTCCACGACCCCACCCGTCCTGTTTGTTGGAGTACCACATGGTGGTGGTGTTGTCCGTGAACACCTGCACTACACTCCTCCGGACAGAGGGGAGGAATGCTTTCAGTGTAAGCCGGATCGCCCGCAGCTTCAGAAGGTTGATGTGGAGCCGGGAATCCGCCGGAGACCAGAGGCCTCTGATCTCCGCCTCGCCCATGTGGCTCACCCAGCCCAGGAGGGACGCGTCCATCACAACTACGTGCTCCGGTTGGGGTAGGGAGAGGGATCTGCCACTGACCCAATCGCGGTCCGTGAGCCACCACTGCAACTGGCTTGCAGTGCCCTCCGAGATCAAAATATGGTCGGACAAGTTGCCCTGATGCTGGGCCCACTGAAACTTCAGGTCCCACTGCAGAGCCCGCATCCTCCACCTGGCGTGATGCACCAGAAGGATGCAGGAGGCCCCAGAAGCCGCAGCGTCAGCCTGACCGAGTCTCGGCATAAAGGCCGAAAGATTGGAATCAGAGCCTGAATATCCCGAACCCGCTGTTCGGGAGGATAAACCCGAAACTGCGCCGAGTCCAGAACCGCTCCGATGAAAAGGAGCTTCTGAGAGGGACACAGGTGTGACTTCGGCACATTGATGGAGAACCCCAGCAGGTGCAGGAGGTCTGCCGTAGTCTGGAGGTGGCGGATGACTGTCTGGGGCGAGCCCGCCTTCGACAACCAGTTGTCGAGATAGGGGAAGACTGACACCCCTAATCTGCGCAGATGAGCTGCGACCACCGCCATAATTTTCGTGAACACCCGAGGGGCGCTGGTAAGGCCGAAGGGGAGCACGGTAAACTGAAAGTGCTCGTGGCCTACCGTGAACCGCAGGTAACGCCGGTGGGCTGGCAGGACGGGGATGTGAAAATAGGTGTCCTGCAAGTCCAACGCTACCATCCAGTCTCCCTGGTCTAGGGCAGCTAAGACCTGAGCCAAAGTCAGCATCTTGAACTTCTCCTTCCGGAGGAAGCCGTTGATGTTCCGCAGGTCCAAGATAGAGCAGAGGCCCCCTTTGCCCTTCTTGAGAACCAGAAAGTAGGGACGTAACAACCACACCCTACTTCTGGCCCAGGAACGCGCTCGATGGTCCCCTTGGCCAAGAGGGCCGTAACTTCCTCTTGCAGAAGTTGCAAGTGATCCCCGACACGCGGTGGCACTACGGTGTCATGGCTGGAGGGGTCGCCTCGAAGGGGAGGGAGTAGCTCCTTCGGACGATTTGCAGCACCCTCCTGTCCGTAGTGCTGGTGCGCCAGTGGAGGAGGTGATGGCGAACCCTGCCCCCCAATGGCGTCAAATGGGCCTGAAAGCTCGGACTAGGAAGGCTTTGAGGCTGATGCTGCGGGGGTGTATTTGGACTGGCCTCGCAGTTGTCCCGTTACCGCATCGGCAGTTACCACGTCCGCCGCCGAGCTGGATGTTAGTCTGCGGCCCGTGGCTGGCAGGACGTGTGGGGGCGGCCCTTCCTTGGCCACGAAAGGAGCAAAAGGCAGAAGTCTGCTGACGCGGGGCCGACAGGCCCAAGGACTTGGCCGTAGCCTGGGAGTCCTTATTTATTTATTAACAGTTTTCTATAGCGCCGACATGACCCATGGGTATCAGAGCGCTTAACATCAAAATGTATAGGTTACAGATAGATTTTACATATAGTGTTGAGCTTGAGATGAATGTCTAACGATCATGACAAGTCTTCAGTTGTGCAAAACTTGGTTATGGGAGGAATTTGCTCATAAAAAAGTTCTTAATTTCTTTCTTGAATGTTGTTGTGTTTCTAATTTTTCTTATGTTTGCAGGAAGGGAGTTCCAAATCTTGGGAGCTACGCCTGAGAAAGTCCTTTCATATGTTTTTTTCTTCTTAAAGATAGGTGGTTTCAGGAGCAGATAATTCGCACTCCTGACAAGTCTGTTTCTTCCTGTGATTTCTATTTTGTGGGCGAGATATTTAGGTGTGTTATGGTGGATCGCTTTGTGGGTAATGTGAGAAGTTGGCCTGATATATGATGTTCACTAGTTCTAGTGACCACCTTGTATCAGTCCAAACAACCCTTATGGTGATTGGTTGTAAGTCAACCTTATAGACCAGCTATCCTAATGGTAGCATGGACAAAGCAGTCTTAGGCTAAACTCTTTTGACATGTGAAGCCAGCTGTTTTACCACAATATAACCCCTTGAATACCAGATGAAAGGACACCACCCAGGTTGTTATGAAAATAAACAATATATTTATTAATAACAAACACCTCTGAACTCTTTATGAGATCAGAGGGCTAAGCACATGACAATCTTTTAGGAAAAATACGATACGTTGCACAAAATTACAATGGTGCCCTAGGGGCACGGCAAACCATATACTAAGTAAATGGAATGTGAGAGTCGATAGAAGAAATGGAGCTGTCCAGAGGCTGCAGGACCGCTGGGACTACGCTATCCTAACCTTAGGTAAGTAATAGGAGGCCCACGGGACGCGGGTGCAGAGTGTGAACTCACACGCGGGATGCGTAACAACGTCTATGGACAGTACAGTTCAAGTAAAGGGTAAGTACGGACAATCCTGACTAGTTAGGACTAAAACGACGGTGGAACTGGACACTAGGAGAGTCAAGCTACCCTTGAGCACCGAAATGCTCTTGTTACCTCACCCACGGGCTGCGGGTGCATAGGTGCGAAGTCGTGTCGGGTTTCTGCGTTGAAGTCAATGGAGCCTGAAAGAAAAGATGCTGCAGGCGACCAGGAGGAAGATGTCCGGTGGGATCCAAGGGTGGAACCGGAATGCTGAAGACCTGAAAGCAGAGGGGACAATGTTCAAAGTCACTAGCCAGTGACTGGAGTGGAACCAGATGTCGTTGTCGCGATCAGGTGAAGAGTGGACGCTTGACTCTGCAGCCACGTGGACCAGGAGGTGTCTTCGACGACCAGGATGGAGGCACGAGCTGTCCCACGCAGGCTCTCGCTGTCGGCGGTGTCTGTTCCGGAATCGGCGTCAACAGGCCTTGGCAAAGGCAACCCACGCGGTGAGTGGAAAAAGCGTCTGGTGCGGACTAGGAGAGTCCGGGGTGCCCCTCTTTTGGAAGGGAGCAAGGGCCAGTCTGGAACAACCAGACCAGCAGTAAAGATTTCAAAGTTCGTCGTCTAGGAGGCCACTAGCCAGCCGGCAAGTGACCAGACAACGCGTCGAGCAGCAAACAAGCAGAAGGGCCCCACGCAGATCTCGTGGATGCTGGAGGGCTGATCTTCGGTGCAGAGGCTGCTCGGGACTGGGGCTTCTCAATCCCCAAAGCACTTGGTCGAGTTTACCTCGGGAGTCGTGCTGGAAGCGAAGTGCAGTTTCTTTCAAGATGGCCGGTCCCACGTGTCTCGTCGCACCCACAGATCTCAGCTGTGCTGCAGATGTGAGTTGAGGTCGGAGAGGTCTGGGAATCCGGGTCTCGTCGGGCTCTGAAGTCTGGATCCTCGAGGGAAGACGACAAAGTGAAGCCGCTGGACGCTTGATGGTGCCTGCAGTTGCAGGGTGGACACTCCTTGCCCACAAGGGAGATTTCTTCAGTCTTCTGTGGAGCAGAACGTCGAAGTCCAGAGTTTGTTCTTGTAGAGTAGTTCAGAATTAATCTAACTTGGAATGGGACCAGCTCCTACCTTTATCCTGCTAAAGGGGGCTGTACTGGTGACTAGGTCCCTCCCCTGGGTGGGACCAGAAAGGGGGGTGGTTACACCCCCTATCCTTTGTCCGGTTTCGCGCCAGAGCTGGGGCAGGGATGCCCCAGCAACTGGTTTGAACCGGTGTATGCACAGGGCACCTTGTGTGCCCCAGGCATGTCTCATTCCTTTCAGGCCTCCCTACCTCAATACACAAAATCCTGTCTGGGGTGGTACTAGCACCTCCCAAGGCAGGAAACCCTTTGTCCAAGCCTCCCTCGCTGGAAGGACTCCCAGCAGCAGGAGGTCAGACTTGTGTCTGTGGTGGCAGCATCCATTTTGTGATGCCAAGGCTCGAGTTAACTTTAACTGGGGTTCACACTTACATACATGTCGTGCCCCTCTAGAAGGGTGGAATGCTACCCCCGTCGCCAGAATTGGCGAGGGGGTAGTATTCCAATTCGTATGACACCTTACTCGACATGGTTTGATAATGTTATACCAGAGTTAGCATTTAACCGCGAGGTTGATAATGCACTTAAGAGTATATGGTATAGCGTTATCATGGAACAGCTATTAGGACTTGGTTCCGCAAGCTGCAGACGGGCTCAGCTCATGCCAGAGCACCATCTCACATAATTCCAAGCACTCTGCCTTCAGGATTGATAAGGCCTGCCATAGGAGTGACTGATAGGAATATATGTGTCCATTTTAGGGTTAGATGCACAAGTTACTACTTGTGTAACGATATATCTGTAAGAGACATTAGTTAGTACTAGATTCCTTACCTTAGAATATCCCCAGGCGTCAGACTGGATCCGGAAATTTTTGCGTAGCAGTACCCTTGCGCGTCGGTAGGCGGCGTCTGCGGCTCCGCGTCCGTCGTCGGCGTCGTGGGCGCCGTGATGACGTCGGAGTACTTAGACGCCGCCTCCGCATGCTGACGTCAGTTCTTAGACACAGCTTTTCCACGCCAGAAACGCAGAGCCATGTTAAAAACCAACA
The DNA here is from genome assembly GCF_964261635.1 of Lissotriton helveticus. Classification (NCBI taxonomy): domain Eukaryota; kingdom Metazoa; phylum Chordata; class Amphibia; order Caudata; family Salamandridae; genus Lissotriton; species Lissotriton helveticus. The sequence continues at coordinate 28,332,614 of NC_136057.1, read as the reverse complement.
CTGGTGCCATTGAAACTAGGGCCCTGAAAGGGGACAACCCTAACCCTAGATATTGATTCGCAGAACGGGGAGGATGGGTGGGTCGGTAAGGAATCTAATACTAACTAATGTCTCTTACAGATATATCGTTACACAAGTAGTAACTTGTACATCTGAAAGAGACACGTTAGTATTAGATTCCTTACCTTAGAATAGATACCCCGGCAATACCAACCCCGGTGGTGGGTCTGCGAACCAATAATCACACCAGAAAGTCCTGGAGGACGGAACGGCCAAAGAAGCCGTCCCTCCGGACTTGTCTGTCTAGGCAGTAGTGTCTTGCAAACGTGTGCAGCGATGCCCACGTAGCTGCCTGACAGATGTCTTGTAAGGGCACTCCCCTGCCCAGGGCAGTGGTAGTCGCCGTGGCTCGGGTAGAATGAGCCCGCAATCCAGCAGGAGGCTCCTTTCTAGCCAAGGAGTAGCATGCCTGGATACATAAGATGATCCACCGGGAGATGGTCCTCTTGTGTACCGCTTTCCCCTTCTTAGCGCCCACGTAACCAACAAAGAGTTGGTCATCCACCCGGAACTGGCGTGTGCGATCCAAATAAAATGAGAGCGCACGTTTTGGGTCCAGACGGTGGAGCCGCTCTTCCTCTTTAGAGGGATGCGGTGGCGGAAAGAAGGTTGGCAAGGTGATAGACTGTCCGATGTGGAAGGCCGTGACAACCTTGGGCAGGAAAGAAGGTTTGGTACGTAACACCACTTTGTCCGGATGGACAGAAAGGAAAGGTGGAGTACAAGAAAGGGCCTGGAGCTCACTCACTCTCCTGGCAGAGGTGATGGCAACCAGGAAAGCAGTCTTCAAAGTCAGAAGGCGAAGAGGACAGTTGTGAAGCGGCTCAAAGGGAGCACACATCAGAAATGTAAGAACCAGGTTCAAGTCCCACTGAGGCATCACAAACGGAACAGGAGGAAACGTGTGTGTGATGCCCTTAAGAAATCTATTCACAATAGGGGACTTGAACAAAGAAGGCTGATCAGGTAGCCTGAGAAAGGCTGAAAGGGCAGAAAGATAGCCCTTGATAGTGCCCAGAGCAGAGCCCTGCTGGGCAAGAGAAAGAAGGAAGAGAAGAACCTCAGAAAGAGGGGCAGCAAGAGGATCCACAGCCTTTGCTGTGCACCATGCCACAAATCTGTTCCACCTGCAGGCGTATACCGACTTCGTGGAGGGACGCCTGGCTGCCAGAATGACGTTACAGACTTCAGGAGGCAAGTCAAATGGCCTCAACTGTCGCCGCTCAATCTCCAAGCATGGAGGTGGAGACTGGACAGGCTCGGGTGGAGGACCGTCCCCTGCTGCTGCGACAGAAGGTCCTCCTGAAGAGGCAGACAAACAGGGGGATCGACTGACATATTGAGTAGCTCTGGATACCAGTACCTTCTCGCCGAGTCCGGAGCCAGAAGGATGACTTGGGCCCGGTCGCGCTTGATCTTCTTCAGCACTCTGGGCAGAAGTGGTATAGGCGGAAAGGCGTACAACAGACCGCAACTCCACTCGCGACGAAAAGCGTCTCCGAGCGAGTGCCGCCTTGGAAATTCCAACGCGCAGAACAGATGACATTGCGCGTTCTCTTCGGTGGCGAATAGATCTAACCAAGGCTCTCCCCATCGCTGAAAGAGGCCTTGCGCCACGTCCGAGTTCAGACGCCATTCGTGATCCATCATGCACCGACGGCTGAGCTCGTCCGCCCTGGCGTTCAGAGAACACGCCAGGTGTTGAGCCACCAGGGTCACGCCCTGGCGTTCCAGCCACTGCCAGAGGCGCAGAGCCTCCTGGCACAGGGTCCACGACCCCACCCCGCCCTGTTTGTTGCAGTACCACATGGCGGTGGTGTTGTCCATGAACACCTGCACTACACTCCCCCGGACAGAGGGGAGGAATGCCTTCAGTGCTAGACGAATCGCCCGTAACTCCAACAGGTTGATGTGGAGCCGGACCTCCGCCGGAGACCAGAGGCCTCTGATCTCCCCCTCTCCCATGTGGCCTCCCCAGCCCTGGAGGGACGCGTCCGTCACAACTACATGCTCCGGTTGCGGAAGGGAGAGGGATCTGCCGCTGACCCAATCGCGGTCCGCGAGCCAACACTGCAGCTGTCTCGCAGTGCCCTCCGAGATCAGGACGTGGTCGGACAGATTGCCCTGATGCTGGGCCCACTGAAACTTCAGGTCCCACTGCAGAGCCCGCATCCGCCACCTGGCGTGATGCACCAGAAGGATGCAGGAGGCCATCACCCCCAGGAGCCGCAGCGTCAACCTGACCGAGACCCGGGATAACGGCTGAAAGATGGGAATCAAAGCCTGAATATCCCGGACCCGCTGTTCGGGTGGATAAACCCGAAACTGCGCCGAGTCCAGAACCGCTCCGATGAAGAGGAGCTTCTGAGAGGGACACAGGTGTGACTTTGGCACATTGATGGAGAACCCCAGCTGGTGCAGGAGATCTGCCGTAGTCTGGAGGTGGCCGACGACTGTCTGGGGCGAGCCCGCCTTCAACAACCAGTCGTCGAGGTAGGGGAAGACTGAAACCCCTAACCTGCGCAGATGAGCTGCGACCACCACCATCAACTTTGTGAACACCCGTGGGGCGCTGGTAAGGCCGAAGGGGAGCACGGTAAACTGAAAGTGCTCGTGGCCAACCGTGAACCGCAGGTAGCGCCGGTGGGCCGGCAGGACGGGGATGTGGAAATAAGGGTCCTGCAAGTCCAACGCTACCATCCAGTCTCCTGGGTCCAGGGCAGCTAGGACCTGACAGAGAGAAATCCCTGGGTAAGCACTATCTTAGAGATTCACTGTATTTTCATACACCGTCTCTCTATGCAATCGTACGTTCTCACTCCTGCGGTTGCAGGTCAATCACTCCCAGTTATAATAAATGCTAAATTTCCACACTAAAATTGAACGTTCACAGTCTTTTTAATAAAAATTAAAATTTACACAAAATGACTTAAAAATTCAAAGAAAAAACTTTGAACATGTACAATGGGAAAACAATTAATCATAAAAATTCATAAAAAGTTCATCATAAACATTTAGACAAATACCATTTCATTTATCTAACTAAATACATCACAGACAACTTGAAAAGCAATTATGACAGTCAACAATTTTTTGTACAAGAAAACCCCCTTTTTTACACTATGGCCTATAGATTCCTTTGCCACACTATTAGCTAGATCCAATGGTCCTTTTTATGTATACACACGGTGCAGTCAATAGTATCAACAGTGTGTGAATATCTATTGCTCCCTAGACCCTACTTGGATTCTACAAGGAAACATTAATGCGTCAACGCGTTTCGGTGCTGTGGACACTTGATTCTGTAGCACCTTCTTCAGGACTGCCGTTTCTTTGGGGTCACCGGCATCAAGGACTATTGATTAACACCCTCGCTGTGGATATATAGGGAGAGAAACAAGGTATCACTATTGTGTAATAGAGCGTGACACAGTTTTTATTCTAGTCGATCTCGTCACAGTACCACTTTGGTATCATGGGACTTTTATTCAAGTCATTACCAACATTTCAGTGTGTCTCTAACACCTACTTCAAATTATACTCGGAGATCGAGTGCCACTATGTTTCTGCAATCTTTCATGATACGGGGACCCTTATTCCCCCGGGACATATGATTACCATCAATACTGATCATGCATCTAGTACAACATCACTAAAAAAGAAATTTAGGACATTTTCTGAATTTTCTATCCCTCCGTTTCCTCTTTAGTGTGGAAAATAGACCGTCTGTAGGACTATATTCTTACATATTCTTGGTTCACACGTCCTCAGATCTTCTAACAAATTTTCTTTTTCCATTCATGCATACTCTTACCTATTGAGTGTTAGAAAATACACCTTCGGGTATTTCTTAGGTTTATCCCCTCAGTTCGTCACTTCTTACTCGAGGTAGAATTCTTCCTAATACAGTGATATAAGGACCTGTGAGTATCTTTGTATTGTGCCCCTTCTCCCTACTGTTAGTATCCCAAGTATGGGGATCAATTACCTTCTTACTCAAATGAGTCCGAAGTGTAGGGGTCCTTTCCACTTCCCTGTGGCTGTATTGAGGCGCTTCCGCTCTTCTTGTTCGTCTGTCTCTTTGTCTGTCTAGATGAAGAATTATATTTATCAAGATATATCTATCATAGGATCTGACCTACCTACCCTCCTAAGGGGGTTTCTGGGTCTCACTATTTTACTTTTTAACAACATTTTTCATTCTCTTACCTAAAAGATTTTAAAATTTCTCGTGGCCGGGCATAATATCCGCGTTGTTCCGTGAGTCAACTTGATATGTTCTGTCAGGGAAACAAAGTATATGTATGTATATATACACCCGCTTATGTCTTGGTCAATTATTTCTCTGTCTTCGTTTTTTATTTCCTCTTCTCATCTCACATTTGTATGTATGTATCAGCTAGGACCTGAGCCAGTGTCAGCATCTTGAACTTCTCCTTCCGAAGGAAGCCGTTGACGTTCCGAAGACCTCAACTTCCACCTGGAAAAGAACAGTGACAACAACACTACCACCCTTCTGGACAACCTCGCCAATCTCGGACTCAAACAACTTGTGGACACCCCCACACACTGGGCCGGACACACACTCGACCCAATCTTCACATCCAGCAAATACATCTCCTTCAATTACACCAATACTCCCCACTGGACGGACCACTACTGCGTTCACTTCAACTACAAAAAGACTACAAACCACAACCACCCACAACCAATTCCCCGCAGAAACTGGAACAAAATCACCACCGACCAACTCTTCACATCAATCCACCAACACCCCCCTGCCCATTCATCAGACCCAAACCAAGCAGCCACCAATCTCACACAATGGATCACCCACAGTGCTGATGAATTGGCACCCCTGAAAAACAACCCGACCAAACAAAATCACAAAAAAGCCCCCTGGTTCAATGATGAACTTAAGAAATCCAAGAAGACATGCCGATCCTTCGAGAAAACCTGGAAAAGAAACCCAACAACCGAAAACCTAGCCACGTTCAAAAACGCCACCCGCAAACACCATCAACTAATCCGTTCCACAAAAAAAATCAGCATTCAAGGACCGACTCGACAACAATGCCCACAGCAGCAAGGAACTGTTCAACATCGTTAAAGAATTCACCAACCCCTCAGCCGGCACCAACGATATCACCCCTTCCCAAGACCTCTGCGACTCCCTCGCCTCTTTCTTCCACAACAAAATCGCCGACATACACAACAGCTTCGTAAACCAGTCCGGTGACCAGCCCACCCCACTCACCTCCGAACTAAATACCCCTCCTAACATCCTCTGCAACTGGAACCCGGACACCACCCGCCTGATGAACTCCATCCAATCAGGATCGCCAACCGACCCTTGTCCCCACCACATTTTCAACAAAGCAGACTCCATCATCGCTCCCCACCTTCGAGACGTCATCAACTGCTCCTTCAACTCCGCAACCTTCCCAGAAAGCTGGAAACACGCCGAACTCAGCGCCCTCTTGAAGAAACCCACAACAGACCCCACCGAAATTAAAAACTACCGCTCTATCTCCCTCCTCCCTTTCCCTGCCAAAGTCATTGAGAAAGCTGTCAACAGTCAACTAGCCGCCTTCCTCGAATCCAACAAATCACTCGACCCATCCCAATCCGGATTCCGAGCCAAACACAGCACCGAGACCGCCCTCATCGCAGCTACAGACGACATCCGAAAACTATTGGACAATGGAGAAACAGTTGCCCTCATCCTCCTTGACCTCTCCGCGGCTTTCGACACAGTCTGTCACAACATCCTTATACATCGTCTCAGCAACATTGGAATACAAGGAAAAGCACTGGACTGGATCATCTCGTTCCTCGCCGGAAGAACGCAAAGAGTCCGCCTCCCCCCTTTCAGATCAGAGGCCACCGAAGTCATCTGCGGCGTACCACAAGGTTCTTCACTTAGTCCCACACTCTTCAACGTCTACATGAGTCCCCTCGCATCCATCGCTCGACAACACAACCTCAACATCATCTCCTACGCAGACGACACCCAGCTGATCCTCTCCCTCACCAAAGACCCAAACACCGCCAAAACCAATCTACACGAAGGGATTAAAGAAGTGGCCGAATGGATGAGGAACAGCCGCCTAAAACTCAACTCGGACAAAACAGAAGTCCTCATATTAGGATCATCCCCCTCAGCCTGGGATAACTCATGGTGGCCTCCGGCCCTAGGAAGCGCCCCCACGCCTACGGACCACGCACGTAATCTGGGCTTCATCCTAGACTCCTCCCTTTCAATGACCAAACAAGTCAACGCCGTCTCTTCCTCATGCTTCAACATCCTACGTATGCTCAAAAAAGTCTTCCGTTGGATCCCCACCGAAACTAGAAAGACGGTTACCCACGCACTGGTCACAAGCCGACTAGATTACGGAAACACCCTGTATGCCGGAACCACAGCCAAACTACAGAAAAAACTCCAACGTATCCAAAACACCTCAGCCAGACTCATTCTAGATGTCCCCCGCAGAGCTCACATCTCTAATCACCTGAAAGACCTCCACTGGCTTCCCGTCAACAAGAGAATAACGTTCCGTCTCATCACCCACGCACACAAAGCCCTATACAATCTAGGACCCGAATGCCTCAACACGCGTCTTTCGTTTTACACCCCCACCCGCAAACTTCGATCATCCAATCAAGCCCTCGCTGCAATACCACGCATCCACAGGTCCACCATGGGGGGGAAGATCCTTCTCTTACCTAACAGCCAAAACCTGGAACTCCCTCCCCACCCACCTCCGCCTTACTCAAAACCACCTCTCTTTCAGAAAACAACTCAAAACCTGGATTTTTGATAAGTAATCTCCCACCTTTCCAAGCGCCTTGAGACCCTATGGGTGAGTAGTGCGCTATATAAATGCCAAACTTGAACTTGAACTAGATCCAAGATAGGGCGTAGGCCCCCCTTCCCGGGTACCAGAAAGTAGTGGGAGTAGCAACCACACCCTACTTCTGGCCCAGGAACGCGCTCGATGGCCCCCTTGGCCAAGAGGGCCGTAACTTCCTCCTGCAGAAGTCGCAAATGATCCCCCGATACACGGTGGTTCTGCGGTGGCATGGCTGGAGGAGTCGCCTCGAAGGGGAGGTAGTAGCCCCTTCGGACGATTTGCAGCACCCACCTGTCCGAAGTGACAGTGCGCCAGTGGAGGTGGTGATGGCGAACCCTGCCCCCCACTGGCGTCACATGGGCCTGAAAGCACGGACTAGGAGGGTTTAGAGGCGGATGCTGCGGGGGAAGGTGTGGACTGACCTCGCCGTTGACCCCTACCGCCTGGACGGCGGTTACCACGGCCGCCACCGTGTTGGGTATGGCCCTGCGGAGCATGGCTAGCGGCACGTGTGGGCGCACCCCTTCGGTGGCCACGAAAGGAGTGATAAGCAACCGATTGCTGGCGCGGGGCCGAGAGGCCCAAGGACTTGGCCGTAGCCCTGGAGTCCTTAAAGCGCTTGAGCGCATGGTCTGCTTTGTCGCCAAAGAGGCGACGGCCATCGAACGGCATGTCCATGAGTGTGTTCTGGACATCTGCCGAAAAGTTGGCGGACCTCAGCCAGGAGTGGCGTCTGACCGCCACCGTCGTTGCCATCGCTCTGCCTAGCGAGTCGGTGGTATCCAGCCCACACCTAATGGAATACTTGGCTGCGTCCCGGCCCTCCACAAGGGCTTGGCCGAGTTTGGCCCGTACCTCCAACGGACACTCTGGCAGCACATCCGCGACCGTATCCCACAGGGAGTGGGTGTAACGGCCCAAGAGGCATGCGGTGTTGGATGACCGCAGACCCAAACTAAGGGATGAGAATATCTTCTTTCCATACTGCTCATACCTCTTGGATTCCCTGTCCGGCGGGGCGGACGGGAATGCGGTCTGGGAATTAGAGGCCTGGATGACCAGACTCTCGGGGTGGGGTGGGTGGACAGGAAACATGGGTCGCCCGGGGCCGGGCGGTGGCGTCTGGCCACGTTCCTATCTACGGGCGAACCCGTAGCGGGCTTGGACCAAGTGCCCAGAAGAACGTCGGTCAAGGCCTCATTAAAGGGCAGCAGAGGCTCGGCCGAGCTTGACTGCGGTTTAAGGACCTCAGTGAGGAGGTTAGTCCTCACAGCTGCGACGGGGAGCTCAAGCCCAAGGCCTTGGCAGCCCTCATCAGCACCACACTATAGGTTGCCCCCTCCTCCGAAGCCACGGTAGGAGGGGAGACAAAACCAGTGTCTGGAGAGGTGTCCAGGCCACTGGCCTACCCAAGGTCTCCTGTCCAGTCCTCATGAGACTGACACTCCCTGGTCAGAGGGTCCTCAGACCCCTCCCAGTCCTCTTCATCACCCATCTCCTGAAACTCAGGGTTCTCAACTAATGGGGTCTGGTCATAAAAGTGAAATTCACCAAACGACGTCTGGAGCGGCGCCCATCGGGGCCGTCCCGACGGCTGAACAGGAACGAAGGTGGAACCGGGGACGGCGCCGCCCGAGGACGGCGCCGGAGGCGACACCTGCGGGTCCGACGCCGGGGAGGTCGTAAGATCCACCGGCGACGAACCAGATCCCGAAGGAGGTCCAGCGGCGTCCTGCGGCGCCGGGCCCGAAGGCGCCGGCGGCGCCGGGACAACTGAACCCCTCGGCGCCGGGCCCGAAGGCGCCGGCGGCGTCGGGATAGTGGGGACCTGCGGCGCCGGGCCCGAAGGCGTCGGCGCCGAAGCTCCCGACGGCGTCGGGGCCGGAGCCGCCGACCCGCTAGGGGCCCCATACGGGTCCGCTGGGCCCGAAGGCGCCGCAGAGCCCGCCGGAGGAGAGAGTTTCCTCATGGCCATGAGGAAGCGCTCAATCTCTTCCTGCGACGCGTTCATCCCAGGGACCGGAGGGTGTGGAGCTGCACACGGTGCCTGCGACTCCGACGGAGCCGCGTGGGTGGTGTCACCCGAACCCCCGGCCGCATCGCGCGAGCGTCGGGGGGAGTCAGAAGAGCGATGACGCCGCTTGGACTTCTTGTGCCTCTTACCTGACGACGACTTCGACCCGGAGGAGTGCGGCCTACTCTCGGAACTGTGGTGGCTCCGAGCCCGCGACCTGTCCCTCGACCTCCCATGGGATCGGGACCTCTCACGGCGCGGGACCGACTGCCGGAGTTCGAGTCGCCGGCGGGACCGCTCCCGCCTGGCTTTCGAAGAGAGAGCCCGGCAGTCGGAGCAGGCCTTGTCGTCGTGGTCGACGCCCAAACAAGATAAACAGACGCGGTGAGGATCCGTGACCGACATCAGGCGGTCGCAATCATCACAGGGCTTGAACCCGGGCATCCCTACGGCACCGTTCAGAGTCGAGAGACTTCGAGAACAATCAAAAAGTGATCAAAAAAGTTAGTCAAAAATTGACTAGGGTTACTGCTTTTTCCAGATCTGCGCTTGCTGGCGCGGAAAAAAGAACTGACGTCAGCACGCGGAGGCGGCGTCTAAGTACTCCGACGACGTCATCACGGCGCCCACGACGCCGACGACGGACGCGGAGCCGCAGACGACGCCTACCGGTGCGCAAGGGTACTGCTACGCAAACATTTCCGGATCCAGTCTGACGCCTGGGGATATTCTAAGGTAAGGAATCTAATACTAACGTGTCTCTTTCAGACATAGGTATACTATATCAATAGCAAAGGGTGATTACACCACCTTGCCCCAGCTGTCTTGCAGCCAGTTGTGTCAGTTTTAGGTGGCCAGCCAGGGGTGGCATAATACATGCTTTGGCCCCTGGTAGGCCCTGGGTACACCTATGCCCTGGATACCTAAGGTATACTGTACAGGGACTGATAAGGTGACCCAGTACCAATTGGTAAATGCACCTAAAGTACATGGTTGTCAATTTAGAGAGAGAACAGCTAGGCTGTGGGTCTGATTAGCAGGCCCACAGCCAGGGAAAGTCGTAAACCAGTGAAGCAAAAATCTGGGGTGACCATAGGATTGCAGACCCCACTCTCCTACAGGTAATACATGCCATTTTCATCTGTACTCTGGCCTCGTACGGTAACCAGTTTAAGGCCTTCAGGTGAGGTTTGATGTGGTCGAATTTCCTCGATCCTGTAATAAGTCTTGCCGCAGCATTGAGGCATGCTTTTAAGGGTGCAGTTGTAATTTTTGGTATGCCAGCAAGTGTAGTACAACCATATTTGATCCTAGATATGACCAGCGATTGCACCGCCAATTTCAGGTCTGTCTCTGTTAAAAACGATTTCATCTTTCTCAAATAGTTCAAATGGAAACGGGCATTTTTTGCCATGGAATTAATGTTTTCATATCCAGGTTCTCATCCAGTGTGATTCCGAGGGATTTTGCCGAGTCAACTAGGGTTGGGATGCAATTTAATGCTGTAATCCTTTTGGACCATTCTTTGACTAACAATTGATTTTTTTGTGGTGAGATGAGTAAGAATTCGGTTTTGTTAGCGTTGAGCTTGAGATGATTGTTGGTTAACCAATTCAGCGATGTTTTGAGGGCATCATTCATTGTAGTTATGTCTTCCAGGCTGACGATCTTGATGTAAAGGTGCGTGTCATCTGCATACATGTGATAGGATATTTTTGAATTCCGTAGAATTTCTGTGAGAGGTTCGATGTATAAGTTAAACAGAGAAGGAGATAATGTGGATCCTTGCGGTACTCCGAGTGTGTTTGGGCATGAAGGCGTTCGTGTTTGGTTTACTAGGAATCTCTGTGTTCTGTTCTTTAGAAATGATTCGAACCATTTCAATACCGTGCCAGACATTCCCATCCTTTCTTGAAGTCTGATCAGTAATTTTTCATGGTTTACTGTGTCAAATGCTGCTGACAAGTGTGAGAAGTTGGCCTGATATGCAGTGCTCACTATTCTAGTGATCACTATGTATCAGTCCAAACAACCTTATTGATGATTGGTTGTAAGTCAACCTTATAGACCAGCTATCCTAGTAGCATGGATACGAGCAGTCTAAGGCTAAGACTCTAGAGGGCGTGTTAAGCCAGCTGTTTTACCATCACATTACCCCTTGAACACCAAGTGAAAGGACACCACACAAGTTGTTATGAAAATAAACAGATATTTATTTATAACAAGACTACCCTGAACTCTTTATGAGTCAGGGAGCTAAGCACACAACAAAACTCTTACGAAAATACTTTAAGTCGCACAATTTACACAAATGCCCTAGGGGCACGAAAAACCATATACTCTGTAAGTGGAATGCGAACTTGCTAGCAGGTAAGTAATACTTTTCTAGACTTAGGAATCGCTAGGCCTACAATTCTAAACACTGGGATTAGATGCAGGAGGCCTGTGGACGTCGTGTGCAGAGTGGGAACTCTCACGCGTAAGGCGGGAAAAAGTCTATGGAGGCTAGCAGTTGCAAAGTTACTGTTCTCGGGCGAACCCGACTAGGTGGGTCGAAAAAAAGAGTGGATCCGAACACTTAGGGTGTTGGACTATGCTGGAGCACCGAAGTACTCAGGTTACCTAGCCCAGGGGCTGCGGCTGCATAGGGTTGAAGTTGCGTCGGAAACCCTCGTTGAAGATCCAGGAGCCTGAAGAAAGAGTTGCTGGCAGGCGGCCAGTGAAGAAAGTTCGGAGTGATCCAAGCCTGGATCAGGGAAGAAGAAACCTGTAAGCGGAGGGGACCAAGTTCTGAATCACTAGCCAGTGATTTGAGTGGGCACCAGGATGGCACCGGACGAAGTCACCTCAGCCAGGTGAGTGGGCGCTGCTGGGCTCTGCAGTCTCTCGGACCAGGAGGCGTTGTCGGCGACCAGGATGGAGGTGCGAGCTGTCCCACGAAGGTTCTTGCTGTCGACGTCGCTGGACCCAGGATTGGGCAACAAGTCTTGGCAAATGCAAGGCCCACGCGGTGGACCTAAAATGGCGTCTTGAGTGGACCAGGAGGGTCCAGGGTGCTCCTCTGTTGGAGGGGAGCAAGGGCTAGTCTGGAGCAACCAGACCAGCAGTGTTTGTCGTCGTGGAGCGTCGTGAGGGGGCCACTAGCCAACGGGCAAGCGACCTGGACAACGCGGTTGGCAGCAAAGAGCAGAAGGGCCCCACGCAGATCTCATGGATGCAGGGGGGCTGAACTTCGGTGCTGGAGCTGCTCAGGGTCGGGGCTTCTCTTACCCCAAAGCACTCGGTCGAGGGTCACTCGGTGGTCGTGCTGGACAAGCGTCGTGCAGTTCTGAAGATGGCCGGTCCCTCGAGGTCTCGTCACACCCACGGATCACAGCTGGGCTGATGATGTAGGTTGAGGTCAGAGGTGCCAGGGAAGCCGGTTCTCGTCGTGCTGGAGCAGTCTTGATCCGAAGGAGAGACTGGCAACAAACCGCGATGCTTGGTTGGTGCCTGCTGCTGCAGGGTGACTACTCCTTAGTCACAAGGGAGAATCTTGGGAAGAAGTCTTGAGTTCCTTTCGTGGAAAGTAGTTTCAGGATTCAAAGATGATCTAATTTGGAAGGGGGCCAGTTCCTGCCTTTATCCTGCAAAAAGGGGCTGGCACGCGACTAAGTCCTGCCCTATGGGTGGGACTAGGAGGGGGTGGTTACACCCCTCTCCTTTGGCGGGCTTTCCCCAGATCAGGGGCTGGAGTGCCCCTGGAACTGGTTCCAGCCGGCCTATGCACAGTGAGCACCGGGGTGCCACTTGCAGTCACCTTCCTCTAAAGCCCTGCCTACCTAGGATACACAAAATCCTGTCTGGGAAGGTGCTGGCACCGCCCCTGGCAGGAAACCCTTTGTCCTTGCCTCCTGGGCTGGGAGGATTCCCAGCAGCAGGAGGGCAGACTTGTGTCTCGGTGGCAGCATCCATTTTGTGGAGCTAAGGCTCTGTCTAACTTTAACCGGGGTTACAGGTTACATACATGTCGTGTCCCTCTAGAAGGGTGGAATGCTAACCCCGTCGCCAGAATTGGCGAGGGGTTAGTATTCCAATTCGTATGACACCTTACTCGACATGTTTTGATAAAGCGATACCAGAGTTGGCATATAACCGAGAGGATTATAATGCAGTTAAGAGTATATGGTATGCGTTATCATGGAACAGCTATTAGGACTTGGTTCCGCAAGCTGCAAACGGGCTCAGCTCATGCCAGAGCACCATTTCACATTATTCCAAGCACTCTGCCTTCAGGATTGTTAAGGCCTGCCATAGGAGTGACTGATAGGATTATATGTGTCCATTTTAGGGTTAGATATAGGAATACTATATCTAAAGCAAAGGGTGGTTACACCACCTTGCCCCAGCTGTCGTGCAGCCAGTTGTGTCAGATTTGGATGGCCAGCCAGGGGTGGCATAATACATGCTGCAGCCCCTGGTAGGCCCTGGGTACACCTATGCCCTGGGCACCTAAGGTACTCTGTACAGGGACTGATAAGGTGACTCAGTATCCAATTAGATATGTACCTAAGGTACATGGAATCCATTTTACAGAGAGCGCAGTAGGCCTGGGGTCCTGAATAGCAGGGCCCCAGGTCAACTAAGTCAGAAAACCAGCAAAACACCAGGCAAAAGGTTGGGGGCAACCATAGTCAGGGATCTACCTTCCTACAACAAGTCTAGGAGGATGAGTAGACACGATTGATTTCGATCGAGAGCTTGCAGTGCATCATCGACAATGTGAAGGATTGCTGTTTCCGTGCTATGATTAGCTCTGAATCCCGATGGGCAGTCATCAAGTAAAGAGTAATTGTCGATATGTTTACTCAGTTGATTCTGTACACATTTCTCTATGAGTTTTGCGAGAAAAGGGATGTTGGTTACTGGGCGGTAGTTGTTTGGATCTGTTGGGTCCACTGTGGGTTTTTTAATGATCGGGATTACTTGTCCCGTCTTCAGGCATTCTGGCAGGCATCCCTGTGAGAGTGAGGCGTTTATAATGCCTGTCCATATTGGAATCATATTATGGCTGATTTCTTTCAGGAATTCCGATGGTATAGGGTCATTAAAATGGTTATTGGGTTTTGTGGATGCAAGTGTTTTAGCAATTTCATTCTGGTCTAATAATTTGAACGTGTTCCATTGTGCCTTGTTTTTGGTTGTCCTGTTCTCATAGTTTGGAGTGGAAGGCGGAGTAAGCGTGATGTCTTTGATGTTGTCTGCGGCGGTTTTAAGCTCTTCTTCCAATGTATTGGCTTTGTTAATGAAGAAGGTAGAAAATTCATCGCAACTTAGTTGTGTTTTAGTGACCTCTTGGACAGATTTTGTTAGTTTGTTGGATTGTTGTTTTATGATTTCGAATAGTTTACGTGGTCTGTTTTTGGCGTTATCCAATTCAGTTCTGATAAATTCCTTTTTTGTATTGATGATCTTGTTATAGTCATTTCTGATTTTTCTGAGAGATTTCAGTGTAGGGGAGGATGGGTGTTGTCTCCATTTTCTTTCTGCTCGTCTCAAGGTACGTCTTTCTTCATTCAGCATTCCATTGAACCAAGGATTTTTTATTCTTTTCTGTAACTCTTTTTAATTTGAGTGGAATGGTGTCATTGACTATTTTCGTTACTCTAGTATTGTAATGGTTCGTTAGGTCGATCACATTTTTTCAAGTTGTCAGGTGGGTTCAGGTCTCTCTTGCAGCTTTCGGATAGCAGATCCATATTAGCGCCTCTGGTATCTCGGATCCATTTTTTCATTTTGGTAGTTTGAGTCGTTTTTATTTTTTCCCGTGAGTGTATTCGGAAGGTTATGGCATGGTGATCTGACCAGTCGCACTGTTCATTGGAGAGAATTGAAATGTCCTGTTCTTCGAGATAATCCAATCCAATGTAGCTCCTTTTGAGTGCGTTGGTTAAAGACATGCTTGGGATAGTTTCAGATCATTTAAAAATTCTTTGAAGGCGTTGACCTGTTTGTCGTTGTTGTCGTTCCAACGAAGATTGAAGTCACCTAAAAATATATTATTGATGTCAGAGTTGGCGTTAGCAGTGATGATTTCCATCATTTGGTCAATGAAAATCATATTGTTTCCTGGTGGATGATATAGGGCATGTAACTTGCAGATCTGTTTGTTTGCCGATCTTATGTTGAGCCCTAGGTATTTGCATGATTCAAGGGGGTCAGATTGAAATTGGCTAACTTCTAAATTTGACCTATAGATACAGGCAATACCTCCCCCTGTCCTTATCTGCCTATCTAGTCTTAATATGTTGTATTGCGGTGGTACCAGAAGGTCCATGACTGGCGATGAGGATTCAGATAGCCAGGTTTCAGTCAGGATTGTTATGTCTATTTCTTGATTGATGATGATGTCAGCTATGTCCGAAGCATGTTTCGCCGCAGATCGACATTTGAGCAGCAGACATTAGAGAATTCTCCGATCTGGTTGTGGTCATGTTTACCGGATCTGAGGATATTTGGATTTGTTGTAAGTTGTTGAAGTTCAATTCCCTTACCTTCCTAGTGAATTTTTTGTTTATGTCTATCTCTACTCTTTTTATTTCTTGTGTTATCATGGGGTTTGATGATTCATATTCCTGGAGTAGTGATGTTATGTCTTCTTCGGTTAGATGGTTTTGGTTCCTAGCTGGCCTGTTTTGTCGGTCTGTCAGTGGTAGAGATTTCTTATTATTTAACGCAATGGACGTAGTGACTAACTCTTTGATAAGTTCTACTTCATTCTGAGTCTTCTTAGAGATATCACACGGTTTTTCAATCCTTTTCCTTGAAGCGCTCAAGTGCACTATCTGCCTTGCCACCGAAGAGGTGGCTGCCATCGAACGGCATGTCCATGAGGGTGTTCTGGACATCAGCCGAGAAGGTGGCGGACCTCAGCCAGGCGTGGCAGCGAACCGCCACAGACGTGGAAATCGCCCTTCCTAGCAAGTCCGTGGTATCCAGCCCATATCGTATGAAGTACCGCGCTGCGTCTCTTCCCTCCGTGAGGGCTTGAGCGAGCTTCACCCGGGCCCCCTCCGGGCACTCCGGCAGCAGCCGTATCCCACAGGGAGTGAGTGTAACGGCCCAAAAGGCACGCAGTGTTGACCGCAACCCCAAACTGAGGGAGGAGAACATTTTCTTGCCGAATTGTTCATACATTTTGGATTCCCGATCTGGAGGTGCTGTCGGGAATGCGGATTGGGAAGTAGAGGCCAGGATAACCAGGCTCTCAGGGGTGGGGTGGGTGGACAGGAAACTAGGGCCGCCCGGAGCAGGGCGGTGGCGCCTGGCGACGTTCCTATCTACAGGGGGGACCTGTGCCTGGACCAGGTGCCCAACAGGACATCCGTGAGAGCCCCATTAAACGGCAGCAGAGGCTCCGGAGAGTGCATCTGCGGCTTAAGGACCTCCGTCAGGATGTTAGACCTCACCATTGCGACGGGGAGCTCAGGAGCAAAGGCCTTGGCCGCCCTCGTCAGCATCACACTATAAGCAGCCCCCTCCTCCGCAGCCACGGTAGGAGGGGAGACAAAACCAGTGTCTGGGGAGGTGCCAGGCCACTGGCTTCCCCTAGCTCCTCTGTCCAGTCCCGAAATGACTGACACTCCCATGCCAGAGGGTCCTCAGACCGCTCCCAGCTTCCCTCTTCCTCCATCTCCTGGAATGAAGGGGTAAAAGATGGAGCCGGATCATAGAAGAATTGCTCTTCAGCCGGCGTCGAATGCGGCGTCGAGCGACGCAGGTCCGACGCCGGATCCGGACCAAGGGAGGGACCAGGGACGGCGTCGTGCAGGGACGGCGCCGGGGGCGACACCCTAGGGGTCGATGCCGGCGGGGTCGTAAGGTCAACCAGCGGCGACCCGGATCCGGAACCGGATCTAGTTGGGCCCTGGGGCGCCAGGACCGAAGACGCCGGGGGCCAAGCATCAGACGGCGCTGGGGACGAAGCACCCGGCCTGCTTGGGCTCCTGTCGGGACCGCGGGGCCCAAAAGCGGCACTGAACCCGACGGAGGAGCGAGCGACCTTATGGCCATGAGGAAGGCATCAATCACCTCCGGCGTCGCGTTCTGCCCAGGGACCGGCAGGTATGGAGCAGGCTCCGGCTCCGGCGCGTGGGCGGTGTCGCCTTAACCTCCGGCCGCGTCGCGCGAGCATCGGGGGGGAGTCAGAAGAGCGATGTCGCCTCTTCGACTTCTTGTGCCCCTTACCTGAGGACTTGGAGCCCGACGAATGGTGTCGACTCGCCGAGCTGTGATGACTCTGGCCCCGCGACCAGTTCCTCGACCTACTTCCAGACCGGGACCTTGAGCGGCGCAGGCTGACTGCCGGATCTCGAGTCGCTTACGGGACCGCTCCCGCCTAGCTTTCGACATCAAGGCCCGGCAGTCGGGGCACGACTTGTCATCGTGGTCGGCCCCTAAGCAATACAGGCACTGGCGATGGGGGTCGGTAACCGACATCAGTCGGCTGCAGTCGGCACAGGGCTTGAACCCGGGCATCCCTACCGGTACCGATGGAGACGTTCGACTCGAAAAACAGATCAAAAAGGATCGAAAAAATTTAGTCAAAAAAATGACTAAAGGGTACCACTTTTTCTGGATCTGCGCTTGCTGGCGCGGAAAAAAGAAGAACTGACGTCAGCGCGCGAGGGCGGCGGCGTTTAAGTACTCCGGCGATGTCATCCTGGTGCCAACAACGCCGACGACAGGCGCGGAGCCGCAGACGACGCCTACCGATGCGCAGGGGTACTGCTACGCAAAAATTTCTGGATCCATACTGACGCCTGGGGATTTTCTAAGGTAAGGAATCGAATACTAACCTGTTTCTTTCACATTATAACGTTACTATAACCTTTGCTTTTTCCAGAAAATTTCGAGGTTAATTTTTTTATGTAAAGTAATACTTAATTACTATACATAAATACAACTCCCTACCGCGCCGTGCAGAATGCAGGGAGTTGGCTGCATGGCCCTGTCGCTTCTGCCATGCGCAGGAGATCCCCCAGCGCTTTTTTTGCCTTTTAATTAAAGGCAAGGGGGCCTTATCCCTAGGGGCTGCTCTTTTCAATAAAGGGGAGGGTGTGCAAATGGCTCTCCCATCCCAGGGTTATTTTGGAGAGGTGGGCCCCTCCCCATAAAACTTAAAGTTGGCCCCTGGTGTGTGCTCCCCAGTATCTTCGGAGGCTCTGGGAAGGGGGGCGCGCAGACCCCGACCCCATAAAAAATAATGTTGGCCCTACTGGTTACCTGATGAGGGGGGCCATGCGCACCCCTCCCCATATCAACAGTTTTCAGCCGAGGGTGGGATATCAAGGGCCTTTGGAGGCTTGGGAGGGGGCCACACAGACCCACCTCCCCTATATGAATTCAGCCCCAGGGGTACGTTTCATGAGTCATTATACTTTTAAATGCAGCCCAGCTGCCATTTTGTTTGGTGAGGTTTGATCTTGCGGAATCTTTAAATTTTTGGCCCCAGGAACTAGGGGTTCAGAATATCCTTACCCACTTGTATGAGGGCTTGTTACATGGACTCTATTAACATGTCGAATGAACCTCAGCTGCTTCTAAGATTTTAGGAAATGACGGAAGTGAGAGCATATTCTGCGACAGGTCACTAGTGTGTTAGTCTATTTTTGAGAAAATCCTACACACTTGGGTTATTGCCATGAGCTGGATATAGGGCTCTGAAGTATTCTCCATGTGCTATAGTTTTGATAATATTACTGCCTCCTTTTGGAGATGGATGGTAACAGAACATGTGCCAACAATCAACAGACCCTGTTCACCCACCTTGAGGTTTGCCCACCTTATTTAGAACCAGCTTGCCTAATCACAGAGATGGCACTCACTCTGTTGACATGGAAACCGTCAAGAAAGAAAACAACAAAAGAGTGTTCCTTGGTTTGGAAGCACAGAAGTAAATGAGCACAAGAGACCAACAACACCAATTAGGTTTGTTTAGACAAACCGTCAAGACAGACCATGTGTGCTGTGTTGGAGAATCATGGTCGGCAAGGCTGTCCTTTCCAGGAAAAACATGAATGTCTCTACATCTAGTGTTAGGGACAGTGATTATTTTATTTTTCAAAAACATCCTCCCTCTTTGAGGATTGTGTTTTGAAAACAGAAACATCAGCAAATAAGGACCGCCACACCAAACCTTAAATTTGACATGTGGCCCCCACAGTTCTTGCCCCGATCACCAGCCACAGCTCTTTGGTGACTAGGGGCCATATGTATCAAGGTACCAAGTAGCGTTTCTGTAATAGCGATTTTTAAGAAATCGCTATTTCAGAATCGCTAGTTGGTATGTATCAAGAAAATTGCAATTTTTTAGCGATTTCTTGATATTCCTTAATTGCTAATTCGCAAATTACGAATTTGCAATTAAGGAATACTTTCCCATTCATTTCTATGGGCCGGAAGGCCCATAGGAAGGAATGGGAATTTATTCTCAATTTGCTATTCGCAATTTGCTAATCGCAAATTGAGAATAATTTCAAGGGTGCAGGGGTGTCCAAAGGACACCCTGTTGCACCCCTGAAATAAGCATGGGTGCACATACATGCCCTAAGGGCATGTATGTGCGTCACATGGCACTTTGAAAAATGCCAAAATTGGCATTTTTCAAGAAATTCGTAAATTACCACCAACTTGAAGTTGGTGGTAATTTGCGATTCCTTAGGGACAATTAGCATTTTTTTTAGCTTCATACAATGCATTTAAGGAAATCGCAAAATTTGCGATTCTTTTTTTTTGCACCGGATTTTCATTCGTACATCCCATTTAGCAAATTCGCATTCGCAAAGGCCGAAATTCTGCGAATTTCGGCCTTTGCGAATGCGAATTTGTATGATACATATGGCCCTAGCCTTCCAAGCTATAAAGGAGGCAGAAATTCTAGTATAGTAGAAATATTGTGTCCCTTGTTTATTTCCCACAAAGGATTAAATTATGCAAATAATTAAGTTTTGAGGCAAGATTGATTTTACTAGCCCTGTTGGGTACCATCAAGTTTAGCTAATTCTACATCATTTCACGATTTACAAATTCTTAAGGAAAATTGCATCTCAATAAAAGACCCCATATTAATCTTTGTTAGTGTCTTCATATCCTTTGCTCGAGTTAGGATGATCAACCTCAACGGTTTTCTTATAATTTATATAATCTCTTCTGCTGGTGCCAGTATCCTATCTATTATTCTGTAGCACTAATAGCATGCTTATGCAAACCAAGAAATGTGGACTTAACCCAGTAGGTTATCATATTCTGAGGACTCAAGGAAAACAATAAAGTATCTATACATCCTTACAATGCCCTACCCATAAATAGAAACAAAATGATAGGCAACTATTGCAATGAATAGAGCATTAGCAAAGGCATAGAATACTAAACTCAAAGGAAAAACTTAACATCAAAAGGCAGTCTCTCAATCTCACATTATTTTCCACCTTCTTGTTGAATTACGCACCCTTGCATACCTTTTCTTAGCTGGCTGCAGTAACCAGAGCCTTCATTTTGTCAGAAATAAAAATGCACCAAGGGACCACGACCGCCAACTTCTTGACCTGCTACTCACGCTAGCGTGCAAAGTTGTCCTGTGCAATTGGAAAAGTACCTCGGAGGTCTCATTCAAACAGTGGAAAGAATGGGTGTCATGCATCAGAGGGTCTGATAACCCTGCTTTACACTTTTCCCCATGGCGTGTATCCAACAAAAAATTGTGGAATGCACTTGATGCTTCTTCCTTCTCGTTTGAACCACCGTGATAGCTTACTATTCTGTCTGTCTGCCTGACAATCTCCTCAACACTGGTCTACGTAACAAGGGCACTACTGTAACTTCCTATTGTAACCCTATACAGTAAACCGGACTGACACCTATGGCATCAACACCTGGAGTAGAGGCACCTTGCAACGCCGTATGCATTGCATCACCATATGTTACTCATTAAGACTACACCTGATGAAACACCCGTTGTATGTTATATTATGCTATTGCTATCGTTTCTTTTCCTTTAGCCAGCATATGCTCGCTCTAACGACTCCCATGAGGTGGCTTAACAGATATAATCCTTATACTAAAAACTGCAACTCTGATTACAGACGTTCTACATTGTATACTTCATTGCGCTTTTAATGCTAGATCATATATGTACTTTAATCATAGCTATGCCATCTGTCTTATACGTGCTATGTGGACTCGAACTTGATCCTTTATGTCCTACATATACATTTTGTATTTCGTATTGTGCCACATTACTTGATTTTACTTACCTGAATATGGAGTGACTCGTGTATGTATGTTTTGATGTTTGTACCTTATTTAAATTTTTCCTCTTTTACTTTCCTTGCTTAATAAAAACGATTTGAACACAAAAAAGAAATAATGCACTGGCATGTTTTTGTTCTTCAGAAAATCAAAGCAGCGTCAAATCCACTTGGCAAAAATTGGTTTCTTATTTTAATTTGCAGTTAATACAAAAATCTGAGAACGGGCAATGCTCGTTTCCCAAGATGTTTATGAGAATAAGTAATGACAATCACATGTACAATCTAACTCATAGGGCATTTACTCCTTGTGTAGAAAACAGAGCCGGCAAGTCTTTACTTGAAAGAAAGTTTTTACATTGAGTGTTCCCGTCACTCTTTAAAAGGCGCAAATGGTAGTCTCCTTTAGAGGAAAGGTATGTCCCACACCTCTTGAAAGACTTAGTTGTTTTTCACTAAGCAAGCACAAGCATGTCAATAGTTTCCAATGGATCACATGTACAGGTGATGTATGAAAAATCCATATAGTGGTGCACCAACAGTAAATAATAATGTGAAAGTGTTCAAATCAAAATGTAGAATTTTCCATATCTTCTTTATTGTGTTTGTACAGTAGACATATAGATCCAAGTGTTACAGCAAAACATAGCCAATGTGGTTCGTTCACCAGTGAACTTCTTCAGGGCTGTAATTTAACAAAGACAAAAACATACTTAAGTAAAATCACAAATACAATACATAATATGCCAAAACTACAATCAACCCCCCTAAAAAAAATCAGTACCCAGCTTCCAAAAACAGAGGGTATTTTCCTTTAAAATTATCCTACCACCTATATTGATACACATGCTACAAATGATTCCTAGAGATGTCTTAAAGCCACATTAAATTCGTCACCATATACATTATGCAGTGACAAGCAAACATGCCCCCCACATGTCTCATGAAATGCATGTTACGGTTATATCAAAACACATCAAACTAATTATTCTTAGTATTTGATTTACCAGTCATAAGAGATGTAATAGCATACATCAACAAAAGGGAGAGATAACAGAAAACAGATCTGAATGTAAATGACCATGATTCGACACATGTTTCGGTACGTGTAATATTGGCATTCATAACATAACAGACAAAGGAAAAGAATGAAGTCGACAAAGTCAATCTTTACAATTAATATACAATTTGTATCGTGATATTGTTTTGATAACAAAAAGGAGGGAAAGAAAAACATAATTATCAACAAAAATGCAATACATCATTCAATGAACATTAGTAAGACTCATACTATCAACTAATATATCCATTGTGTGACCATCTATGTATCTTTATAACAATTATCAACATTTTTTTTTGCTGTTTTATATAGTGCGCACTTGACCCGCAAATGAATCGGGTATCAGAGCGCTTTACATAGCACCAGTTACGTTACATGAGAGGACACACATTCATTTTTGTTAGGCACCGGGAGAACAGTGCGCTATGTAAATAAGCAAAAAATATAAAAGAGCTTAACACAATAAAAAGAGAACAGTCAGAGAAATTAGAAGATATACAGAATAAATAAAATGACAGTAAAAATATGACAAGAACAAAGAAGAAAAGGAAACAAAGGAAAACAAAGTATACCTTATTAGTCTTTCTGCAATCACACTATATTGCGCGCCACAGATCTATAATCAGCCAGAAACGTAGTACTGCAACAATGTACCCAAGGATTATGAGACAGGTGCCCACCTACAACTGCAAAAGCAAGTTAGCCATATTAGAATGTAGTTGTAAAGAGCAATATACCCATTTTAAAGCTACAGCTGCTCTGATCCAAAACACACTCAGTCAAAATACCTCTACAGGTATGACGTATTTTATATAATATAATAAATGACAATATCTCTGTATGAAAAAGGAAAAGTTAAATCATACATAAAACAATAAATCTAAAAAACAGAGCACAAGTAAGTCTACAAAATACATATGACTAATCTCAGTCCTCCATTCCCAGGTCTCAAACCCCCTTGCATATTCCATGAAAGCCATACCTTCATCCTGTCAGGCTCAGTAGTTGCCTATAGAAAAAGGAAGGACTGTTCATCACTAAAAAATACTGCATGAGTAGGATCCATCCAGTGCCTAAATTTGACAACTAGATTTCCTATTCCACATTACACACAAGTCAAAAAAGTTTATTTAAAAAGATTTTGTACACCGACAAGAATATTAATCACACAAACAGAGGCAACCGAATATAATAAATAACAAATCCTGGTCTCCTGTTCCCTGGTCTCGAAACCCTTAGAACCCTGCGTGGAGAGACTGTGCTCAACCTATCGAGCTACGGTGTTGTTTATTAAGAGAGGGGAGGAAAGATCATACATGACTAAGACTGCTATCTGAATGACATTTCACAGGTCAAGAAATACAAAAACTAAAAGTATTGTTTTTTCATCCACAAGTCACCTTTTCCTTGTGCTGAGAATACCGCTGCCCTGGCCACACTTACTCAGTGATACAGTATTAAACTTTCATGACACTCATTCAAGCTGGGACTAGGGACTGGGAACTCAAAAAGGAATTTGATGGGATTGTTCACTTAAAAGTGAGGCATTGTGCTATGAAGTGAGGAAGAGATGTAGTATAATGCACGAGTGCTATTAGCTGGATGCTGGCAGGGTGGTTACTTATGCTCACTCAGCGCTAAGACATTTTGCTCTGAAGCCAGCCATTCACAGTCGAGTGAGTGAATGATAAGGCAACGGCGTACAAGTTACTTACCTTCGGTAACGATGTATCGGGTAGAGACGATTCTTGCAGCAGATTCCTTAACGTAGAATTATCCCCAGGCGTGAGACTAGATCTGGAAACACTTTCTTTGCCCCAGCATTTCTGCGCGCCGGGAGGGGCTGGGGTGGGGGCAGTATTGCGTGAATCCGCCCTGACGACGTCCGCGGGCGTGACGTCAGCGAGGTCACATAAGCCGCACCCCGGCGCGCTGACGTCAGTTTTCTTCTGAGAACTTTTCCGCGCCACAGAGCGGAGCCATCACGAACAAAACTTGGAATATGGGAACAGTGTGCGAAAAATCAGATAACCAGAAAGGAAAGAAGCAAGAGGTGAGGAACAGCACCATTTGGGGAAGTGACAGGCAAAGTGGCAGGCAAAGTCCTAGAAGGGAAGAGCAAAGCACAGTTACTGCAGGGCAACCCCGCAAGTAGATACAACATTCTCCCCGGGGACAGAAATAAACATGTGAAAAAATGGTGGAACAGATGAAAGAAGCCAGCAACCACAGTCTATTAACAGTGAATGACAAGAAGTCCACAACAGAAGAGTAACGACAAATTACCCTAAGGCAACATCATCAAGGAGAGTCACATCCCCCGTAAAGAGCTATGGGCTGAGGCACAGCCAAGAGACCCCAACTCAGAGGACTGAACATGAGTCAGAAATTTCAAGCAATGAAGAAGGGGCAAGAGTAGGAGTAGGCCCCACACTGGAAACACCGGGGTGTAGGGATGCAGAAGTACACATGAACCTACCGATCAATTCGCAGAAAGGAAGGATTAGCAACTTCACAAACACGAACTCAGGGAAAAAGACACTCTTGCATGCATAGCAATTTTGTCATCACATTGGCGACAATTACAACATTCAGCAATGATGGATTTTGTTTACCTGCCATTAACATTACCTCATTTCCTAGGGCTCAGTACCTTTCATGTTTAAGAGATGTAAATATTCTGAGGGGTCAAGTAGCAAAACAGAAATACACTCCTGTGTAAGGCTGAGTCACGCATGCATCCATTCCTGGTTGTAACTCTCATCCACTTTAAAAATGTATCATTCCATGGAGATGCAATCTCAAATCTTACTTGGCGTCCACTTTTATTCGTCCAAATATTCCTTTTGTAGGATCATTCCAAATTCTGCGAGAGTTCAAGCATTCATATATCTTTAGAGGTGGTCATGTGACATTCAAGATCTAGTTGTGCCACTACTTTTGGTAAAACTCGTACGAGAGCTGGTATTTGCATGATAGCCCCACTTGTTTGCGTTTTAAATACTGTTTGTATCTCGAACATCAATTGGCTTTAGGCATCAAAACACCTGATATTAGCTTCTTTGTGTGCATCCTCTTGGTCAATTTTGTGGTAGAAGTGCTCTCTGAAAAATGTGACAAAGAAAGTCGTCGCAATACCCCAACCCAATCCATACTACACAATAAAAGAGTAAAGTCTTATTGTAATCATGAATGCAGCTGGAAGCAAAAATATTTGCAGAGCATTCAAAAAGCAACAAAAAAATCTTACTAGGTTTGATACTTTCAAATTAAACCCATGTCCCCCTCTAATAAAGTAATAGGCAATTATAGCACTTAAGTTATTTATCACATACTTGCCATCTTTTTCAGGGCTGGATACACT
Organism: Lissotriton helveticus; assembly: GCF_964261635.1. NCBI lineage: Eukaryota > Metazoa > Chordata > Amphibia > Caudata > Salamandridae > Lissotriton > Lissotriton helveticus. The sequence goes on along the minus strand of NC_136057.1, from coordinate 28,306,972 downwards.
GAAGAGCTAGTAAATGCCACATCCACCTCCATTAGATACATTATAATTACAGGCTATAGCAATTAACATCTATCTGCTAAAGGATGTGCCTCATTCTACTCATTGTTCACCATAACACACACGGGTGCTAGCCTTTCCCTTGCTATTTCCTATCAGGAGAAGAGAGAGAAAAAAGGAATCCTAGCCAAAATATAAAGATGAACAAAAACACCCAACTAAAAAAAGACAAATAAAAGGACACGGTGCATATGGTTGCAATTAGATCAGAGAAGCTGCCTATTTTCTAAAAAGTAACCATTCACATTATCAAAAACAGGCATGAATTTGCCAGTTACAACTGTAGAGAGAAAATACATTATGCCTTTAGCTACAAGGGAAATAAATAAAACATGTACCTTTTCTAGGAACACAGAATACGCTATGCTTCCAAAGGCCTAGCTCTCAAACAGGTGGACACACCTCATTATCCGGAGACTGTGAACAAACAAAGAAAAAAACGTATCACCCTGCCTCTCCCTAGCTAAAACTTATCCCCAAAGATATTACACTATCACAACCAAGCATTCCCTCTTCCTATTTCTTATTATATTTTTGGCCCAAAATTAAACATGTAACGATTGTTTTTGTTTACTGGTAATCCACACAAATAAGTACTTATCACTTCACCACATCCCAAGCCGCATCAATTCTTCCACTGAAATATGTTTAACCCATTGCCAGCAACTCTCGGCACAGCCGTACTCCAAATAAATGTGCATGTCTCAACAAGACGTAAGAGCTCTTGGATCCAATTCATAATTCAACTTGAGGAATTTTCACGGTCTGGCAATTTGAGACCCATCACAACGTAGAGGAAAAGAAAATGCTACTTTGACGTTTCCTGTTGGAAATAGAAAAAGCATACCCAACACAAAGAAGCGCAATAAAAAATGGAACTAGCAACTAGCCTCTTTCCAGACTGTTTCTTCATAACTGAATTGCAGGAGATTAAGAAACAAGCAACTCTAACCTGCCACCAAAAATACACTATGCTCTTTATTAGACAGCTATTGAGTTATGATCAACACGCAGCCATTATTTCATGTATTTCCATTCAGCACTTTAAAAAACTAATCATTAAACCTCATTAGCGTATTCACAAACAAAACACTGAGGAACAAGACACTACATCCAAATCAACCTTTCGTTCATTCCATTGTTTTTAATTCACACATTTAGTAGTAATGAAGAATTTTCAGAATATTGCAATAACAGTACCTCATCTTATGGCGCATGACATTTCACATTTCAGAGATGCAAGCCTTCGCTGTGCTTCGCAGTAGGAAAACAGCCACATCTTCTCTGTAGAGTAAAGAGTTGCGCACAATGCCTACTCGCATCCACTCATGGTAGTAAGTCATTCAATTTATCAATAGAAGGTGAACAACGCATTACGTACCTACTTTTATTCATGCAAGTGTCACTTTCTTTGGATAATTCCAAATCCTGATCAAGAATTTGCATTCTTTAGACATCTAGTTTAGCCATTTAATATCTACAGTCCTGCTGCTGCTTCGAACAAACTGGTACAATTCCTAGTATCTGAATGATATCGGCACTTGTGCTCACAGTTGTTCAAAAACTGCTTCAGAATATGCCATATTAGCCTCTCCATGTGCATCTTGTTTGTGGTTTTGTGGTATAAGTGCTCTCTGAAAAATGACAAAAAGAATGTTGTTGCAAAACCCCAGCCTATTCCACAATATGTGTTTAAAGAGTAGGATTCCATTTAATCATGATGGCTATTATAAGCAACAGCATTTGTAGAGAGCATCAAGAAGCTTGGTACCTGAATAAGTTAAACCCAAGATGCCCTAAAAAGACATAGGAACCCATAGAATTCATGTAACGCCGAGGTAAATTTTCATTGTCAACTAGGCCAGTAACTGGTAAAAGAGAAGAGGCTTACTCAAATCATGTTGTCCATCACAACACAAATTGATGGTCTCCTTTCCTCTTTCCTACAGAGAAAAAATAAACAGACACCTGCAAAAAAAAGAAGAAAAAAAAAAAGACACACTGCACTTGCCAGGAATTCGATAAGAGAACACGCACATTTCTCCCAAGGTAAATTGATAAACCATCAGCATATACACCGATTCTGACGACAAATCTATTGGGATATTTCAATTTAAAACACAAAACACTTCCTTTTCAGGCACCCAAAAAATATGCTCTAATATGCAGACACGATTAACAATGAATTTTCAAAACATCTATTTCTTTTGGATAAATGCACTGCCAAATTGATTCTTGCAACTTGAATTACATGATTTTAGGATATCTAATAAAAACATATTATGATTAGCAACTTCACAAACACGCACTCAGGGAAAAAAGACACTCTTGCATGCAGAGCAATTTTGTCATCACATTGGCGACAATTACAACATTCAGCAATGATGGATTTTGTTTACCTGCCATTAACATTACCTCATTTCCTAGGGCTCAGTACCTTTCATGTTTAAGAGATGTAAATATTCTGAGGGGTCAAGTAGCAAAACAGAAATACACTCCTGTGTAAGGCTGAGTCACGCATGCATCCATTCCTGGTTGTAACTCTCATCCACTTTAAAAATGTATCATTCCATGGTGATGCAATCTCAAATCTTACTTGGCGTCCACTTTTATTCGTCCAAATATTCCTTTTGTAGGATCATTCCAAATTCTGCGAGCGTTCAAGCATTCATATATCTTTAGAGGTGGTCATGTGACATTCAAGATCTAGTTGTGCCACTGCTTTTGGTAAAACTCGTACGAGAGCTGGTATTTGCATGATAGCCCCACTTGTTTGCGTTTTAAATACTGTTTGTATCTCGAACATCAATTGGCTTTAGGCATCAAAACACCTGATATTAGCTTCTTTGTGTGCATCCTCTTGGTCAATTTTGTGGTAGAAGTACTCTCTGAAAAATGTGACAAAGAAAGTCGTCGCAATACCCCAACCCAATCCATACTACACAATAAAAGAGTAAAGTCTTATTGTAATCATGAATGCAGCTGGAAGCAAAAATATTTGCAGAGCATTCAAAAAGCAACAAAAAAATCTTACTAGGTTTGATACTTTCAAATTAAACCCATGTCCCCCTCTAATAAAGTAATAGGCAATTATAGCACTTAAGTTATTTATCACATACTTGCCATCTTTTTCAGGGCTGGATACACTGAAGAGCTAGTAAATGCCACATCCACCTCCATTAGATACATTATAATTACAGGCTATAGCAATTAACATCCATCTGCTAAAGGATGTGCCTCATTCAACTTATTGTTCACCACAACACACACGGGTGCTAGCCTTTCCCTTGCTATTTCCTATCAGGAGAAGAGAGAGAAAAAAGGAATCCTAGCCAAAATATAAAGATGAACAAAAACACCCAACTAAAAAAAGACAAATAAAAGGACACGGTGCATATGGTTGCAATTAGATCAGAGAAGCTGCCTATTTTCTAAAAAGTAACCATTCACATTATCAAAAACAGGCATGAATTTGCCAGTTACAACTGTAGAGAGAAAATACATTATGCCTTTAGCTACAAGGGAAATAAATAAAACATGTACCTTTTCTAGGAACACAGAATACGCTATGCTTCCAAAGGCCTAGCTCTCAAACAGGTGGACACACCTCATTATCCGGAGACTGTGAACAAACAAAGAAAAAAACGTATCACCCTGCCTCTCCCTAGCTAAAACTTATCCCCAAAGATATTACACTATCACAACCAAGCATTCCCTCTTCCTATTTCTTATTATATTTTTGGCCCAAAATTAAACATGTAACGATTGTTTTTGTTTACTGGTAATCCACACAAATAAGTACTTATCACTTCACCACATCCCAAGCCGCATCAATTCTTCCACTGAAATATGTTTAACCCATTGCCAGCAACTCTCGGCACAGCCGTACTCCAAATAAATGTGCATGTCTCAACAAGACGTAAGAGCTCTTGGATCCAATTCATAATTCAACTTGAGGAATTTTCACGGTCTGGCAATTTGAGACCCATCACAACGTAGAGGAAAAGAAAATGCTACTTTGACGTTTCCTGTTGGAAATAGAAAAAGCATACCCAACACAAAGAAGCGCAATAAAAAATGGAACTAGCAACTAGCCTCTTTCCAGACTGTTTCTTCATAACTGAATTGCAGGAGATTAAGAAACAAGCAACTCTAACCTGCCACCAAAAATACACTATGCTCTTTATTAGACAGCTATTGAGTTATGATCAACACGCAGCCATTATTTCATGCATTTCCATTCAGCACTTTAAAAAACTAATCATTAAACCTCATTAGCGTATTCACAAACAAAACACTGAGGAACAAGACACTACATCCAAATCAACCTTTCGTTCATTCCATTGTTTTTAATTCACACATTTAGTAGTAATGAAGAATTTTCAGAATATTGCAATAACAGTACCTCATCTTATGGCGCATGACATTTCACATTTCAGAGATGCAAGCCTTCGCTGTGCTTCGCAGTAGGAAAACAGCCACATCTTCTCTGTAGAGTAAAGAGTTGCGCACAATGCCTACTCGCATCCACTCATGGTAGTAAGTCATTCAATTTATCAATAGAAGGTGAACAACGCATTACGTACCTACTTTTATTCATGCAAGTGTCACTTTCTTTGGATAATTCCAAATCCTGATCAAGAATTTGCATTCTTTAGACATCTAGTTTAGCCATTTAATATCTACAGTCCTGCTGCTGCTTCGAACAAACTGGTACAATTCCTAGTATCTGAATGATATCGGCACTTGTGTTCTCACAGTTGTTCAAAAACTGCTTCAGAATATGCCATATTAGCCTCTCCATGTGCATCTTGTTTGTGGTTTTGTGGTATAAGTGCTCTCTGAAAAATGACAAAAAGAATGTTGTTGCAAAACCCCAGCCTATTCCACAATATGCTTTTAAAGAGTAGGATCCCATTTAATCATGATGGCTATTATAAGCAACAGCATTTGTAGAGAGCATCAAGAAGCTTGGTACCTGAATAGGTTAAACCCAAGATGCCCTAAAAAGGCATAGGAACCCATAGAATTCATGTAACGCCGAGGTAAATTTTCACAGTCAACTAGGCCAGTAACTGGTAAAAGAGAAGGAGTAGTTTCTGTCCTGTAACTCCAGTTCTGTAGTAGGGGTATCTCTGTTATAGTCATAATCTAGTGAATAGTCCCGCCCATGTGCGTGGACCCCGGAGCAATCAAAAATAATCTCTTACAGTGTCAAAAAATGCAGAAAATGCATAGACACTTAAGAGAGAATTTAAAGACAGATAATGCAGCCAAAAAGGCTACACTGTCCAGTACTTCAACTAGAAATTCCACCATAAAATCCACAAAACAGCAAAGCCTGTACAGATTTCCCTTGCTTAACAGCAAAATCCCTCAGGAATGATAGAGAGAAGAACCTGGACAGACAAGCCCCATAGGCTGCCATTATGTGGCTTAATTAGGATACTGTGCCTTTAAGGAACCTTCCAGAACCTTCTCTCAGTATCCCAGAATGCATAGCAGGTCCAACTTAGCCTCAGTTCTTTTTGAAGGCGCAGAAAACGCCAGACCTGTAGCATTATGATCATGAACAACACTCCACCGGGGAGGCGGGAGGGCGCTTATGACTATAACAGAGATACCCCTACTACAGAACTGGAGTTACAGGACAGAAACTACTCCTTCTGTAGTAGGGGATCTCTGTGTATAGTCATAATCTAGTGAATAGAATGGCAAGCCCATCCCCACACCAAGCGGCGGTGGAGAATAAAATAACGCCACTACTGTGCGAACAGATTCCGCAGCGAAGCCTGCCCAACCTGAGCGTCTGCCCTGGCATCAGTGTCCAGGCAGTAATGCTTAGCAAAGGTATGGACCGACTTCCAAGTGGCCGCCTTGCAGATCTCTGCAATGGGAACATTACGGAACATAGCTGTCGTAGCAGCCTTGCCCCTGGTGGAATGAGCCTTAGGTTTGCCCCCTAAGGTCTTATTAGCTTTGCAGTAACACAACTGAATGCAGGACACAATCCACCTAGAGATGGACTGTTTAGAGGTAGCAAGACCCGTCCTGACTGAGCCATAATTGATGAACAATTGGTCTGACCTACGAATATCTTTAGTCTTATCAAGATAAAACTTCAGCACCCTCCGCACATCCAGGGAATGTAAAGACCTTTCCGCCGGAGATGAAGGATTCTGAAAGAACGTAGGCAAAGTGATAGTCTGATTGATATGAAAATCAGAAACAACCTTGGGAAGAAACTTAGGGTGAGTACGCATAACAACTTTAGCATTATGAAATACAGTATAAGGTTCTTGGCAACACAATGCCTGAATCTCACTCACCCTGCGGGCCGATGTAATGGCCACGAGGAACGCCGCCTTCCAGGACAGGTGCTGCAACGAAGCCTTATGAATGGGTTCAAAAGGCTCCTTCATCAATCTGGACAGCACCACATTCAAGTCCCATGAAGGCGAAGGAAGCCTGACAGGAGGGAACACTTTCTTCAAGCCTTCCAAAAAATCTTTGATCACAGGGATCTGGAAAAAGGAAGTCTGTGAAGGGCCTTTCCTGTAGGCAGTCAAAGCAGCCAGATGAACCTTAATGGAATGGACATTAAGGCCCGACTGCGCCAGATGAAGCAGATATGGAAGGATGACATCTTCCTTGCATGACGTAGGGTCATAGTTCTTAGACTTGCACCAGATGCAAAACCTCTTCCACTTGTAAGCATAGGAAGTCCTAGTGGAAGGTCGCTTAGCCTCCTTCAGTATGCCCATACAATCCTCTGGGAGATTCAGATGGCCATATTGCACTATTTCAGGAGCCATGCCGCCAAACTCAAAGACGAGAGGTTGGGGTGCACCATCCGCCCCCCGAACTTCGTGAGAAGGTCCGGCCTGCACGGCAGCTTCATGTGAGGAAGGAGAGATCGGTGAAGCAGGTCCGTGAACCACCACTGTCTGGGCCATTCCGGGGCAATCAGAATCATTCTCGCCCTGGATTGAGACAGCTTGATGAGAACCGCCGGAATCAGGGGAATTGGTGGAAAAGCGTACAGAAAGCTGTTCGACCAGTTGATCCATAACGCGTTCCCCAGCGTCCCTGGCTGGTAGTACCTGGAGGCGAAGCCTCGGCATTTGCTGTTTTCGGCGGTGGCAAACAGATCTACGTCTGGAGTTCCCCACCTTGCGAAGACTTCTCCTAGTACTTCGTCGTTTATGACCCATTCGTGGTTTTCCTGCACGATTCTGCTCAGTTCGTCTGCCTGAACATTCTGCACACCTGGCAGATGGGTGGCCGTTATCGACAGTCCTCGAGCCAGAAGCCAGTGCCAGATCGCCTGCGCCTCCTGCGACAGAGTGCGCGATCTCGAGCCCCCCTGCTTGTTGAGGTAATACATCGTTGTCGTGTTGTCCGTCTGAACAAGCAGAGAGTTGGTCTGAAAGGACGGATGAAAGGCCTTCAGTGCCAAGTGAACAGCTCTCAGTTCCAGGAAATTGATGTGGTACGTGGACTCCGTCGGGGACCACGTCCCTTGAATTTGCAGGTCTCCGGAATGCGCCCCCCAACCTTGGAGAGACACATCCGTCACGATGGTCTGTGTGGGAATGTCCTTGTGGAAGGGAACGCCTCTGAGGAGATTCTCCTTCGAGCACTACCACTTTAGAGACTAAAGAGCATGTAGAGACAGTCGTATCCTGTCGTCCCAAGAACCTCTCCTCTGGTCCCACTGATCCTCCAAGCACTCCTGCAGAGGTCTCATCTGTAGCCGTGCGTGAGGAGTGAGAAAGATGCAAGAGGCCATCGATCCCAGTAGAGAAGACACCGTCCTCACAGTCGTAGACGGAGTTTTCATGAGAGCCTGAGCCTTCCGAACGAGTGATAAACGTCGCTCTTCCGAAGGAGACACGCTTGCTGACAGCTTATTGATGGAGGCCCCCAAGTACTGGATGCACTGTACCGGAATCGGGACCGACTTGGACATGTTGATGTGCAACCCCAGCTTGTTCAAGAGAACGCACGTCTTCTGGAAGTGTGCTTGAGCTTCCGAGAAGGAGGAGGCTTTGATCAACCAATCGTCCAGGTACGGGTAGACAAACACCTTGTTCTTCCTCAGGTGTGCCGCTACCACTGCCATACATTTTGAGAATGTCCTGGGTGCAGACTTCAGTCCGAAGGGTAGCACCGTGTATTGATAATGATTGGTGCCGACTTGAAAGCGCAGAAATTTCCTGTGTTTGCATGCAATGGGCACGTGGAAGTATGCGTCCTGTAGATCTATGGCACACATCCAGTCTCCTCGTTGCAGCTGAGGGTAGATCTGATGCAACGACAGCATGCGAAACTTTTCTCTGCGAATCCACTTGTTTGCCTGCCGCAAATCCAGAATGGGCCTGAACTCGTTTCTGTCCTTCTTGCGGACAAGAAAGAACCGAGAGTACAGACCTCTTCCTCTTTGAGACAGAGGTACGTCTTCGATCGCCCTTTTCCTTAGCAGAACGTCCGCCTCCGTCTGAAGCTCGCGCAGTTGATACTGCGAGCTGACGGGAGGAATCGATGGAGGAGGGCTGGTGAAACGTAGACTGTATCCATTGCAAACAATATTCAGCACCCACTTGTCCTGAGTAATTTTTCTCCACTCTGCCAGAAAAAATTGAACGCTTCCCCCCACCGGAGCGGGTAACGGACGAGGGGGAAGTAACAGCTCAGGGACGGGACCCGGCCGGGCCCTTGGTCGCGGTAGAGGACTGTTGACGACCTCTACCACCCTGTCTCTTCTGGAAGGGCCGCCTGTACTGCTGCTGCTGCTGCTGTTGATGTTGTCCAGCAGACTGCCCCCTTCCACGACCCTGCGACCCAAACCGACGTTGGTACTGTCGGAAGGGTTTCTTTTCCTTGGGCTTCTCCAAGCCCACTGCCGTCAGGGTCTCCGCTTCGGCCTTCATCCTGGCCATCTCATCATCCGCGTGTTTCCCGAAGAGGGTATCTCCGGAAAACGGGAGATTCGCCACGCGCTGCTGTGCTTCCGGTTTCAATGACGTCAACCTGAGCCAAGCGTGGCGTCTCTGGTGAATCCCGTGGCAATATCCGTGCGCGGACAGCAATGATATGTCCGCTGCGGCGCCGATGGCCTGATTAGAGACCAGCATCCCCTCCTGGACGATCTCCACAAAGTCCTCCTTGCGGTCTCGAGGGACAAGGTCTGCGAACTGCTCCATCGAGTCCCACAGGGACCGGTCGTAACGTCCCAGCAAAGCCGAGTCACTGGCGGCCTTCATGGACGAGGCGGATGTCCCACACGCCTTACGACCAGCAGAATCGATCCAACGGCTCTCCTTGTCCGGAGGCACCGTGGACGCAGGGGAGGTGGCATGAAGCTTCCGTGCAGCAGTCACGATGACCGAATCCGGCACCGGGTCCTTCCTCAAGAAGGCTGGGTCTGAGTCCGGAGCCCTGTACTTTTTTAGGATCCTGGAAGGTACAGACTTCACCGTTGCCGGCGTCAGGAATAGCTGTTCGGCGGGCTCAAGGAGCCCCGGCACCAGAGGTAACAGGGGGCGAGACAAGTGCCTTTTGTGTAATGTCTCAAATATCACCGAGGTAGAAGCCGTAGGTGCTTCAACCTCAATGCCCAACTTCGCCGCTCCACGCAGGAGAACCTCCTGAAATGTGCTTATATCGTCTATCGGAGACACCCTAGTCTCCGGCGAATCGGACAGCGTGGGTGAGTAGGAACGGGTCCCAGATGGAGAACGTGACCTGGACCGACGTCTCTTGTGATGACGCCTGGATCGCGAGGAAGATCCATGGCCACTCCTTGATCTGTCCCGTCTCCCCGAGCGAGACCCCGACCTCTTGGGCCTCGGACGCTCCTTCGGCCTCCCAGGGTCAGGAGTCCTAGGCTTCTTAGGAGTCTTCTTTGGAGGCGTCGGAAACTTAGGCATCGACACCGCCCTCGGTGGGACCGGGGGTGGAGGAGCAACCGGACGCGGGGTCTGCGGAGCCGGCTTCGGAGGTGGGGTAGGGGCCTTCGGAGGCGGACCCTTCGGCACAGCAGGCCGCGAAGGAGGTGTAGAAGGCTTCATCGGAGTATCCACCCCGGGATGCGCCGTTCCCGGCGAGCCACACTCTCTTCCGGAGCGTGGGGAGCCCCCCACAGTCCTGGGCCTGTCCTTAGGACCTCCAGACGTTGAAGACCGGTGCCCGGACGACGACCGATGTCCCCTCGACGTCGAACGGTCCTTCGGCGTCGACCGAATCACACTTCTCGACGTCGAACCGTGTCTCCGTCTCGACGTCGACCCCGACCAGATCGACGAGCCACGAAACCTCGACGACGGGCGATGGTGCCTCGACGGCGACCTCGACCTCTTCGCCGGCTTCGACGTCGACCCTTTGGACCTTCTCGACGTCGACCTCTCTGACCTTCTCGACGTCGATCTCCTTGACCGTCTCGACGTCGGTCTTTTGGAATGCTTCGACGTCGACCTCTTTGGCGCCGGAGACGCCTTCCGTCTCGACGGCGACCTCGACGACGAGGAACCCCTCGACGACGATGTCCTCGACGGCGAACGGCGGTGTCGCCTCGACGGCGAGCGCCGACGCCGGGCCCTCCGATGTCGACCACTCGACGCCGACAGCGACGACGAGAAAATCGACACCGGCTTCGACGGCGGCCGGAACACGTTCCTCGACGGGCGACGTTTTCTCGACCCAGAGCCCTGGGGAGACCTGGAACTGGCCGTTGACCGTCCCCTCGACGTCGTGGTCAGCGCAACTGACCCAGACGGAGATCTTGGGCGAGGGCTGGTCTTCCTGCCCCTGGGGAGCCCCCCAGAGGCCTCAGCATGGGTAGAAGGAGCCCCTCCTGACCCACCTCGTGCCTTCAACTTTCTCTCCTCAAGTCCCTGAAGCCTGATCTTCTTCCTCTCCTTCAGGGTCCTTCCAGAGAAGCTTCTGCAGATCACACACTCCTCAGGAATGTGGGAAGCGGGAAGGCAGAGAATACAGACCTCATGGGAGTCTGACCTGGCCTTCTTTCTTGAGCACTCAGGGCATTTGTCGAATAATGCAGGCATTATGGACAAAAAAAGAGTGCAGAAACACAGAAAGAAAGTCACCAAAGTACTTTAAAAGTACCAAAAATCGAAATTAGCGTAAAACACCAACAAAAACCCTTGAAAAGGGAGAGCTCAATGCTCCAGGGTCCTGCTTGCAGGAGCCGGAAAAAAGAACTGAGGCTAAGTTGGACCTGCTATGCATTCTGGGATACTGAGAGAAGGTTCTGGAAGGTTCCTTAAAGGCACAGTATCCTAATTAAGCCACATAATGGCAGCCTATGGGGCTTGTCTGTCCAGGTTCTTCTCTCTATCATTCCTGAGGGATTTTGCTGTTAAGCAAGGGAAATCTGTACAGGCTTTGCTGTTTTGTGGATTTTATGGTGGAATTTCTAGTTGAAGTACTGGACAGTGTAGCCTTTTTGGCTGCATTATCTGTCTTTAAATTCTCTCTTAAGTGTCTATGCATTTTCTGCATTTTTTGACACTGTAAGAGATTATTTTTGATTGCTCCGGGGTCCACGCACATGGGCGGGACTATTCACTAGATTATGACTATACACAGAGATCCCCTACTACAGAAGAGGCTTACTCAAATCATGTTGTCCATCACAACACAAATTGATGGTCTCCTTTCCTCTTTCCTACAGAGAGAAAATAAACAGACACCTGCAAAAAAAAGAAAGAAAAAAAAAAAGACACTGCACTTGCCAGGAATTCGATAAGAGAACACGCACATTTCTCCCAAGGTAAATTGATAAACCATCAGCATATACACCGATTCTGACGACAAATCTATTGGGATATTTCAATTTGAAACACAAAACACTTCCTTTTCAGGCACCCAAAAAATATGCTCTAATATGCAGACACGATTAACAATGAATTTTCAAAACATCTATTTCTTTTGGATAAATGCACTGCCAAATTGATTCTTGCAACTTGAATTACATGATTTTAGGATATCTAATAAAAACATATTATGATTAGCAACTTCACAAACACGCACTCAGGGAAAAAAGACACTCTTGCATGCAGAGCAATTTTGTCATCACATTGGCGTTAATTACAACATTCAGCAATGATGGATTTTGTTTACCTGCCATTAACATTACCTCATTTCCTAGGGCTCAGTACCTTTCATGTTTAAGAGATGTAAATATTCTGAGGGGTCAAGTAGCAAAACAGAAATACACTCCTGTGTAAGGCTGAGTCATGCATGCATCCATTCCTGGTTGTAACTCTCATCCACTTTAAAAATGTATCATTCCATGGTAATGCAATCTCAAATCTTACTTGGCGTCCACTTTTATTCGTCCAAATATTCCTTTTGTAGGATCATTCCAAATTCTGCGAGCGTTCAAGCATTCATATATCTTTAGAGGTGGTCATGTGACATTCAAGATCTAGTTGTGCCACTGCTTTTGGTAAAACTCGTACGAGAGCTGGTATTTGCATGATAGCCCCACTTGTTTGTATTTTAAATACTGTTTGTATCTCGAACATCAATTGGCTTTAGGCATCAAAACACCTGATATTAGCTTCTTTGTGTGCATCCTCTTGGTCAATTTTGTGGTAGAAGTGCTCTCTGAAAAATGTGACAAAGAAAGTCGTCGCAATACCCCAACCCAATCCATACTACACAATAAAAGAGTAAAGTCTTATTGTAATCATGAATGCAGCTGGCAGCAAAAATATTTGCAGAGCATTCAAAAAGCAACAAAAAAATCTTACTAGGTTTGATACTTTCAAATTAAACCCATGTCCCCCTCTAATAAAGTAATAGGCAATTATAGCACTTAAGTTATTTATCACATACTTGCCATCTTTTTCAGGGCTGGATACACTGAAGAGCTAGTAAATGCCACATCCACCTCCATTAGATACATTATAATTACAGGCTATAGCAATTAACATCCATCTGCTAAAGGATGTGCCTCATTCAACTTATTGTTCACCATAACACACACGGGTGCTAGCCTTTCCCTTGCTATTTCCTATCAGGAGAAGAGAGAGAAAAAAGGAATCCTAGCCAAAATATAAAGATGAACAAAAACACCCAACTAAAAAAAGACAAATAAAAAGGACACAGTGCATATGGTTGCAATTAGATCAGAGAAGCTGCCTATTTTCTAAAAAGTAACCATTCACATTATCAAAAACAGGCATGAATTTGCCAGTTACAACTGTAGAGAGAAAATACATTATGCCTTTAGCTACAAGGGAAATAAATAAAACATGTACCTTTTCTAGGAACACAGAATACGCTATGCTTCCAAAGGCCTAGCTCTCAAACAGGTGGACACACCTCATTATCCGGAGACTGTGAACAAACAAAGAAAAAAACGTATCACCCTGCCTCTCCCTAGCTAAAACTTATCCCCAAAGATATTACACTATCACAACCAAGCATTCCCTCTTCCTATTTCTTATTATATTTTTGGCCCAAAATTAAACATGTAACGATTGTTTTTGTTTACTGGTAATCCACACAAATAAGTACTTATCACTTCACCACATCCCAAGCCGCATCAATTCTTCCACTGAAATATGTTTAACCTATTGCCAGCAACTCTCGGCACAGCCGTACTCCAAATAAATGTGCATGTCTCAAGACGTAAGAGCTCTTGGATCCAATTCATAATTCAACTTGAGGAATTTTCACGGTCTGGCAATTTGAGACCCATCACAACGTAGAGGAAAAGAAAATGCTACTTTGACGTTTCCTGTTGGAAATAGAAAAAGCATACCCAACACAAAGAAGCGCAATAAAATATGGAACTAGCAACTAGCCTCTTTCCAGACTGTTTCTTCATAACTGAATTGCAGGAGATTAAGAAACAAGCAACTCTAACCTGCCACCAAAAATACACTATGCTCTTTATTAGACAGCTATTGAGTTATGATCAACACGCAGCCATTATTTCATGTATTTCCATTCAGCACTTTAAAAAACTAATCATTAAACCTCATTAGCGTATTCACAAACAAAACACTGAGGAACAAGACACTACATCCAAATCAACCTTTCGTTCATTCCATTGTTATTAATTCACACATTTAGTAGTAATGAAGAATTTTCAGAATATTGCAATAACAGTACCTCATCTTATGGCGCATGACATTTCACATTTCAGAGATGCAAGCCTTCGCTGTGCTTCGCAGTAGGAAAACAGCCACATCTTCTCTGTAGAGTAAAGAGTTGCGCACAATGCCTACTCGCATCCACTCATGGTAGTAAGTCATTCAATTTATCAATAGAAGGTGAACAACGCATTACGTACCTACTTTTATTCATGCAAGTGTCACTTTCTTTGGATAATTCCAAATCCTGATCAAGAATTTGCATTATTTAGACATCTAGTTTAGCCATTTAATATCTACAGTCCTGCTGCTGCTTCGAACAAACTGGTACAATTCCTAGTATCTGAATGATATTGGCACTTGTGTTCTCACAGTTGTTCAAAAACTGCTTCAGAATATGCCATATTAGCCTCTCCATGTGCATCTTGTTTGTGGTTTTGTGGTATAAGTGCTCTCTGAAAAATGACAAAAAGAATGTTGTTGCAAAACCCCAGCCTATTCCACAATATGCTTTTAAAGAGTAGGATCCCATTTAATCATGATGGCTATTATAAGCAACAGCATTTGTAGAGAGCATCAAGAAGCTTGGTACCTGAATAGGTTAAACCCAAGATGCCCTAAAAAGGCATAGGAACCCATAGAATTCATGTAACGCCGAGGTAAATTTTCATTGTCAACTAGGCCAGTAACTGGTAAAAGAGAAGAGGCTTACTCAAATCATGTTGTCCATCACAACACAAATTGATGGTCTCCTTTCCTCTTTCCTACAGAGAAAAAATAAACAGACACCTGCAAAAAAAAGAAGAAAAAAAAAAAAGACACACTGCACTTGCCAGGAATTCGATAAGAGAACACGCACATTTCTCCCAAGGTAAATTGATAAACCATCAGCATATACACCGATTCTGACGACAAATCTATTGGGATATTTCAATTTGAAACACAAAACACTTCCTTTTCAGGCACCCAAAAAATATGCTCTAATATGCAGACACGATTAACAATGAATTTTCAAAACATCTATTTCTTTTGGATAAATGCACTGCCAAATTGATTCTTGCAACTTTAATTACATGATTTTAGGATATCTAATAAAAACATTATGATTAGCAACTTCACAAACACGCACTCAGGGAAAAAGACACTCTTGCATGCATAGCAATTTTGTCATCACATTGGCGACAATTACAACATTCAGCAATGATGGATTTTGTTTACCTGCCATTAACATTACCTCATTTCCTAGGGCTCAGTACCTTTCATGTTTAAGAGATGTAAATATTCTGAGGGGTCAAGTAGCAAAACAGAAATACACTCCTGTGTAAGGCTGAGTCACGCATGCATCCATTCCTGGTTGTAACTCTCATCCACTTTAGAAATGTATCATTCCATGGTGATGCAATCTCAAATCTTACTTGGCGTCCACTTTTATTCGTCCAAATATTCCTTTTGTAGGATCATTCCAAATTCTGCGAGCGTTCAAGCATTCATATATCTTTAGAGGTGGTCATGTGACATTCAAGATCTAGTTGTGCCACTGCTTTTGGTAAAACTCGTACGAGAGCTGGTATTTGCATGATAGCCCCACTTGTTTGCGTTTTAAATACTGTTTGTATCTCGAACATCAATTGGCTTTAGGCATCAAAACACCTGATATTAGCTTCTTTGTGTGCATCCTCTTGGTCAATTTTGTGGTAGAAGTGCTCTCTGAAAAATGTGACAAAGAAAGTAGTCGCAATACCCCAACCCAATCCATACTACACAATAAAAGAGTAAAGTCTTATTGTAATCATGAATGCAGCTGGAAGCAAAAATATTTGCAGAGCATTCAAAAAGCAACAAAAAAATCTTACTAGGTTTGATACTTTCAAATTAAACCCATGTCCCCCTCTAATAAAGTAATAGGCAATTATAGCACTTAAGTTATTTATCACATACTTGCCATCTTTTTCAGGGCTGGATACACTGAAGAGCTAGTAAATGCCACATCCACCTCCATTAGATACATTATAATTACAGGCTATAGCAATTAACATCCATCTGCTAAAGGATGTGCCTCATTCAACTTATTGTTCACCATAACACACACGGGTGCTAGCCTTTCCCTTGCTATTTCCTATCAGGAGAAGAGAGAGAAAAAAGGAATCCTAGACAAAATATAAAGATGAACAAAAACACCCAACTAAAAAAAGACAAATAAAAGGACACGGTGCATATGGTTGCAATTAGATCAGAGAAGCTGCCTATTTTCTAAAAAGTAACCATTCACATTATCAAAAACAGGCATGAATTTGCCAGTTACAACTGTAGAGAGAAAATACATTATGCCTTTAGCTACAAGGGAAATAAATAAAACATGTACCTTTTCTAGGAACACAGAATACGCTATGCTTCCAAAGGCCTAGCTCTCAAACAGGTGGACACACCTCATTATCCGGAGACTGTGAACAAACAAAGAAAAAAACGTATCACCCTGCCTCTCCCTAGCTAAAACTTATCCCCAAAGATATTACACTATCACAACCAAGCATTCCCTCTTCCTATTTCTTATTATATTTTTGGCCCAAAATTAAACATGTAACGATTGTTTTCGTTTACTGGTAATCCACACAAATAAGTACTTATCACTTCACCACATCCCAAGCCGCATCAATTCTTCCACTGAAATATGTTTAACCCATTGCCAGCAACTCTCGGCACAGCCGTACTCCAAATAAAGGTGCATGTCTCAACAAGACGTAAGAGCTCTTGGATCCAATTCATAATTCAACTTGAGGAATTTTCACGGTCTGGCAATTTGAGACCCATCACAACGTAGAGGAAAAGAAAATGCTACTTTGACGTTTCCTGTTGGAAATAGAAAAAGCATACCCAACACAAAGAAGCGCAATAAAAAATGGAACTAGCAACTAGCCTCTTTCCAGACTGTTTCTTCATAACTGAATTGCAGGAGATTAAGAAACAAGCAACTCTAACCTGCCACCAAAAATACACTATGCTCTTTATTAGACAGCTATTGAGTTATGATCAACACGCAGCCATTATTTCATGTATTTCCATTCAGCACTTTAAAAAACTAATCATTAAACCTCATTAGCGTATTCACAAACAAAACACTGAGGAACAAGACACTACATCCAAATCAACCTTTCGTTCATTCCATTGTTTTTAATTCACACATTTAGTAGTAATGAAGAATTTTCAGAATATTGCAATAACAGTACCTCATCTTATGGCGCATGACATTTCACATTTCAGAGATGCAAGCCTTCGCTGTGCTTCGCAGTAGGAAAACAGCCACATCTTCTCTGTAGAGTAAAGAGTTGCGCACAATGCCTACTCGCATCCACTCATGGTAGTAAGTCATTCAATTTATCAATAGAAGGTGAACAACGCATTACGTACCTACTTTTATTCATGCAAGTGTCACTTTCTTTGGATAATTCCAAATCCTGATCAAGAATTTGCATTATTTAGACATCCAGTTTAGCCATTTAATATCTACAGTCCTGCTGCTGCTTCGAACAAACTGGTACAATTCCTAGTATCTGAATGATATCGGCACTTGTGTTCTCACAGTTGTTCAAAAACTGCTTCAGAATATGCGATATTAGCCTCTCCATGTGCATCTTGTTTGTGGTTTTGTGGTATAAGTGCTCTCTGAAAAATGACAAAAAGAATGTTGTTGCAAAACCCCAGCCTATTCCACAATATGTGTTTAAAGAGTAGGATTCCATTTAATCATGATGGCTATTATAAGCAACAGCATTTGTAGAGAGCATCAAGAAGCTTGGTACCTGAATAAGTTAAACCCAAGATGCCCTAAAAAGACATAGGAACCCATAGAATTCATGTAACGCCGAGGTAAATTTTCATTGTCAACTAGGCCAGTAACTGGTAAAAGAGAAGAGGCTTACTCAAATCATGTTGTCCATCACAACACAAATTGATGGTCTCCTTTCCTCTTTCCTACAGAGAAAAAATAAACAGACACCTGCAAAAAAAAGAAGAAAAAAAAAAAAGACACACTGCACTTGCCAGGAATTCGATAAGAGAACACGCACATTTCTCCCAAGGTAAATTGATAAACCATCAGCATATACACCGATTCTGACGACAAATCTATTGGGATATTTCAATTTGAAACACAAAACACTTCCTTTTCAGGCACCCAAAAAATATGCTCTAATATGCAGACACGATTAACAATGAATTTTCAAAACATCTATTTCTTTTGGATAAATGCACTGCCAAATTGATTCTTGCAACTTGAATTACATGATTTTAGGATATCTAATAAAAACGTATTATGATTAGCAACTTCACAAACACGCACTCAGGGAAAAAAGACACTCTTGCATGCAGAGCAATTTTGTCATCACATTGGCGTTAATTACAACATTCAGCAATGATGGATTTTGTTTACCTGCCATTAACATTACCTCATTTCCTAGGGCTCAGTACCTTTCATGTTTAAGAGATGTAAATATTCTGAGGGGTCAAGTAGCAAAACAGAAATACACTCCTGTGTAAGGCTGAGTCACGCATGCATCCATTCCTGGTTGTAACTCTCATCCACTTTAAAAATGTATCATTCCATGGTGATGCAATCTCAAATCTTACTTGGCGTCCACTTTTATTCGTCCAAATATTCCTTTTGTAGGATCATTCCAAATTCTGCGAGCGTTCAAGCATTCATATATCTTTAGAGGTGGTCATGTGACATTCAAGATCTAGTTGTGCCACTGCTTTTGGTAAAACTCGTACGAGAGCTGGTATTTGCATGATAGCCCCACTTGTTTGCGTTTTAAATACTGTTTGTATCTCGAACATCAATTGGCTTTAGGCATCAAAACACCTGATATTAGCTTCTTTGTGTGCATCCTCTTGGTCAATTTTGTGGTAGAAGTGCTCTCTGAAAAATGTGACAAAGAAAGTCTTCGCAATACCCCGACCCAATCCATACTACACAATAAAAGAGTAAAGTCTTATTGTAATCATGAATGCAGCTGGAAGCAAAAATATTTGCAGAGCATTCAAAAAGCAACAAAAAAATCTTACTAGGTTTGATACTTTCAAATTAAACCCATGTCCCCCTCTAATAAAGTAATAGGCAATTATAGCACTTAAGTTATTTATCACATACTTGCCATCTTTTTCAGGGCTGGATACACTGAAGAGCTAGTAAATGCCACATCCACCTCCATTAGATACATTATAATTACAGGCTATAGCAATTAACATCCATCTGCTAAAGGATGTGCCTCATTCAACTTATTGTTCACCATAACACACACGGGTGCTAGCCTTTCCCTTGCTATTTCCTATCAGGAGAAGAGAGAGAAAAAAGGAATCCTAGCCAAAATATAAAGATGAACAAAAACACCCAACTAAAAAAAGACAAATAAAAGGACACGGTGCATATGGTTGCAATTAGATCAGAGAAGCTGCCTATTTTCTAAAAAGTAACCATTCACATTATCAAAACAAGCATTTACAATGCAATGGTTTTGCCTTTGTTAAAGTTAGAGCTATTGGCATTGCTCTTGACATTATTTTTATTTATGTTTTTTTTTAACATAAATAAATGGCATTATCATTTACAATGCCACTAGCTTTATCTCTCGCAAATGACACACAAACACACACAGAGCCCCCCCCCCCACACACACACCCACACAGAGCCCCCCACACACACAGCCACACAGAGCCCCCCACACACAGCTGACAAGTATTTTATAAGTGATAGAATTAAAGCATTTATTGTGCTTATGAATGTACAGTGGAATCATGATGTACAAGACTAATTGCTTGAACTATGGAATAGCACTGATATTTTAGTATGTATGTTTAGTGGTTGGAATGATACGAGATTATACTTGAGGAAAATGTGTAATATATTAAGAATTGTAATTACGATTACTTTGTATTAATCATTGATTCTTGTTTATTAATCATCCAGGCTGATATTCAAGTAATGATATTTGTGAGTATTATCAAACGTGTTGATTTATTACCCTGATTTATAAAGTCCTGGTTGTTGCCTTCCAGTTACACAGCTGCTATTTTAAACTTTAAGAGCCAATGCATTTCCCTTTGGGGATCAGATGCTTTCGTAGTAGGTCCAAATGACAGTTATCGCTTATCCAAATATAGGGTTAAATGATGGCACGTAGAGTATATGGGACAGAGAGGCCCAGTCCCTTCGTATAAGGTAACACGAGGTGGTCTGTAGCAGACTTATTATACAACTCCTTGAAAAAGCAAGTATTCAGGGCATTGTTAAACGCCGACAGTATGGTAAGCTCGCTTCTTGAGTAAAGCCTTAAGTTGCTCCATTGTTGTGGGCCTCGATTACAATTAAAATACAATACTTCTTACTGCTACTGGAGGGGTCACCGTGTACAACTCGTAACTATTATACAGGTGAACTTCCTGAAGATTTCCTATTGTCCTAACATAGCTGTCAAAAATGCGCACTACCGCCAATGTGCGAGGAGGGCTGCCCTGCTGCAAGACCAGTTTTCTTTTCCAACACCAAGAGGCATGCTGGGACTTCTAGGCCCTACTTTCGAGTTAAACACTTAAACTACAAGTCCAACCTGCTGGCTGAAATGCACCGTCGTGACATCGGAGCAGTTAGAACTCATGACACGTCTCAAAACCTGTGGTATCTATATTAACAGTACAAAACGGTGCGAAATCGTTGCCAGATCCTAATGTGCTTACCTGCTCTTCACTCTTGGTTTCTCCCCCTCTTTAAGGCGCTCATTGCTGACCCATAGCCGTAAAATAAAAACAACGCCAAGTAACAGTAGTCCTGGGACGGCAAAAGATAGAAATAGTTCGAAAAGGAAAATAAATGTGAATAATGACACAGAAGAGAGATGAGAGCAGAGAGAGGTGAAAGAGAAGAGGGGAGAGGCAGAGGGAAAGGGAGAGAGGGGGGCTGCGGCGGGGAAGGGGGGCCGCGGGCAAACCGAAAAGAAAAGAATGCAATGGTTTTGCCTTACCGGGCACTCTGGTGGGGGCTCCTTGCGACGGCGGCAATCTCCTGGGCACTTCTCCGGTCTCCCTCTTCAGCATGGGAGACCGGCAACGTCCTCCGCTTCTCCCGGGGCTCCCTCCAGGCCACGGGAGCCCCGCGTGGGCCGCCATACTTCTTCTCCTCCTGGGCTGCCGTCTTCCTTCTTCCCCCGCGCTGGGGGGGGGGGGGGGGGTGGGAGGGGTGGAGGGCACTTCCGGCCGGCCGCGGTAGGATTGGCCGGCCGGCTAGTCACTTCCGGGTCGCCGCGGGCAGCGCGGCGGCCCGTCTCTAGCTCAGGCAGGCGGCGGCGAAGTTTCCCGATGGATGCGAAGTGCCGGCAATGCCGGACCAGACTCGGGGGCGTTCCCGGCGTCGCGTGACGTCGGCAAAAGGCAAAGAATGTCAGGAACGCCCCCGTGTCTGGTCCGGCATTGACGGACAGGCCCCTCGTCCAATGGCAAGGCTCCGTTTACGGAGGCAGCCAATCAATGACGAGGGCCGACCCAAAGCACCCTACAGTTCTCAACAGGATTTCGCCTGCGCGAAAAGCTGCGCAGAGCGCAGCTTTCGCTAGGCAAAACCTAAACAGGCATGAATTTGCCAGTTACAACTGTAGAGAGAAAATACATTATGCCTTTAGCTACAAGGGAAATAAATAAAACATGTACCTTTTCTAGGAACACAGAATACGCTATGCTTCCAAAGGCCTAGCTCTCAAACAGGTGGACACACCTCATTATCCGGAGACTGTGAACAAACAAAGAAAAAAACGTATCACCCTGCCTCTCCCTAGCTAAAACTTATCCCCAAAGATATTACACTATCACAACCAAGCATTCCCTCTTCCTATTTCTTATTATATTTTTGGCCCAAAATTAAACATGTAACGATTGTTTTTGTTTACTGGTAATCCACACAAATAAGTACTTATCACTTCACCACATCCCAAGCCGCATCAATTCTTCCACTGAAATATGTTTAACCCATTGCCAGCAACTCTCGGCACAGCCGTACTCCAAATAAATGTGCATGTCTCAACAAGACGTAAGAGCTCTTGGATCCAATTCATAATTCAACTTGAGGAATTTTCACGGTCTGGCAATTTGAGACCCATCACAACGTAGAGGAAAAGAAAATGCTACTTTGACGTTTCCTGTTGGAAATAGAAAAAGCATACCCAACACAAAGAAGCGCAATAAAAAATGGAACTAGCAACTAGCCTCTTTCCAGACTGTTTCTTCATAACTGAATTGCAGGAGATTAAGAAACAAGCAACTCTAACCTGCCACCAAAAATACACTATGCTCTTTATTAGACAGCTATTGAGTTATGATCAACACGCAGCCATTATTTCATGTATTTCCATTCAGCACTTTAAAAAACTAATCATTAAACCTCATTAGCGTATTCACAAACAAAACACTGAGGAACAAGACTACATCCAAATCAACCTTTCGTTCATTCCATTGTTTTTAATTCACACATTTAGTAGTAATGAACAAGTTACTTACCTTCGGTAACGATATATCTGTAAGAAACAGTAGTTAGTATTAGATTCCTTACCTTAGAATATCCCCAGGCGTCAGTCTGGATCCGGAAACTTTTGCGTAGCAGTACCCCTGCGCGTCGGTAGGCGTCGTCTGCAGGCGTCCCCTGCGGCTCCGCGTCGTCGGCGTCGTGCGCCGTGATGACGTCGCTGGAGTATATAGACGCCGCCTCCGCGCGCTGACGTCAGTTCTTTGCACACAGCTTTTCCGCGCCAGAACACGCAGAGCCATGTGAGAACCAACACTGGTGCCATTTGAAACTAGGGCCCTGAAAGGGATGTCCCTAACCCTAGGTATCAGGTCGCAGAACGGGGAGGATGGGCGGGGCGGTAAGGAATCTAATACTAACTACTGTTTCTTACAGATATATCGTTACCGAAGGTAAGTAACTTGTTCATCTGAAAGAAACAGGTTAGTATTAGATTCCTTACCTTAGAATAGATACCCCAGCAATACCAACCCCGGTGGTGGGTCTGCGAACCAATACAACCTACACCAGAAAGTCCTGGAGGACCGAACGGCCAAAGAAGCCATCCCTCCGGACTTGACTGTCCAGGCAGTAGTGCCTCGCAAAGGTGTGCAGCGAGGCCCACGTGGCCGCCTGGCAAATGTCCTGCAAAGGGACTCCCCGGCCCAGGGCAGTAGTAGCCGCCGTGGCCCGAGTGGAATGGGCCCTCAGCCCAACAGGAGGCTCCTTCCGAGCCAAAGAGTAGCATGCTTTGATGCACAGGACGACCCACCGAGAGATGGTCCGTTTCTGTACCGCCCTTCCCTTCTTCTCACCCACGTAGCCAACAAACAGTTGGTCATCCACCCGGAACTGGCGTGTGCGATCCATATAGAATGAAAGCGCACGTTTTGGGTCCAGACGATGGAGCCGCTCTTCATCCTTTGAAGGATGCGGAGGCGGGAAGAAGGAGGGCAAGGTGATGGACTGCCCAATGTGAAAAGCAGAGACTACCTTGGGCAGGAAAGAAGGTCTGGTCCGAAGAACCACCTTATCAGGATGAACAGACAAGAAAGGAGGTTGAACAGAAAGAGCCTGGAGCTCACTCACTCTCCTGGCAGAGGTGATGGCTACCAGGAAGGCCGTCTGTAAGGTGAGAAGACGGAGAGGACAGGAATGAAGGGGCTCAAAGGGAGCGCACATCAGGAAAGTCAAAACCAGGTTCAAGTCCCACTGAGGCATCACGAACGGAGCTGGAGGATACATGTGCGTGATGCCCTTTAAGAATCTTAACACAATAGGGGACTTGAACAAAGATGGCTGATCAGGTAGCCTCAAGAAGGCGGAAAGGGCAGAAAGATAGCCCTTGATAGTGCCCAGAGCAGAGCCCTGCTGGGCAAGGGAAAGGAGGAAGAGGAGAACCTCAGATAGAGGGGCAGAAAGGGGATCCACAGCCTTTGCTGTGCACCATGCCACAAATCTGTTCCACCGGCAGGCGTATACCGACTTTGTGGAGGGACGCCTGGCTGCCAGAATGACATCACAGACTTCAGGAGGCAAGTCAAATGGCCTCAACTGTCGCCGCTCAATCTCCACGCATGGAGGTGGAGACTGGACAGGTTCGGGTGGAGGACCGTCCCCTGCTGCTGCGACAGAAGGTCCTCCTGAAGGGGCAGGCGGATCGAGGGACCGACTGTCATGCTGAGTAGCTCGGGATACCAGTACCTTCGAGCCCAGTCCGGAGCCACAAGGATAACCTGGGCCCGGTCGCGCCTGATCTTCTTCAGCACTCTGGGCAGAAGTGGTATAGGCGGAAAGGCGTACAACAGACCGCAACTCCACTCGCGCCGAAAGGCGTCGCCGAGCGAGTGCCGTCTTGGAAACTCCAACGCGCAGAACTGATGACATTGCGCGTTCTCTTCTGTGGCGAATAGATCTAACCAAGGCTCTCCCCATTGCTGAAAGAGGCCTCTCGCCACATCCGAGTTCAGACGCCATTCGTGATCCACCGAGCACCGACGGCTGAGTTCGTCCGCCCTGGCGTTCAGAGAACCTGCCAGGTGTTGAACCGTCAGAGTCACGCCCTGACGTTCCAGCCATTGCCAGAGGCGCAGAGCCTCTTGGCAAAGGGTCCACGACCCCACACCGCCCTGTTTGTTGCAGTACCACATGGCGGTGGTGTTGTCCGTGAACACCTGCACTACACTCCCGTTGACAAAGGGGAGGAATGCCTTCAGTGCCAGGCGAATCGCCCGCAGCTCCAACATGTTGATATGGAGCCGGGACTCCGCCGGAGACCAGAGGCCTCTGATCTCCGCCTCTCCCAAGTGGCCACCCCAGCCTTGGAGGGACGCGTCCGTCACAACCACGTGCTCCGGCTGGGGAAGGGAGAGGGATCTGCCCCTGACCCAATCGCGGTCTGTAAGCCACCACTGCAACTGTCTCGCAGTGCCCTCCGAGATCAGGACATGGTCGGATAGGTTGCCCTGATGCCGGGCCCACTGAAACTTCAGGTCCCACTGCAGAGCCCGCATCCGCCATCTGGCGTGATGCACCAGAAGGATGCAGGAGGCCATCAGCCCCAGAAGCCGCAGCGTCAACCTGACCGAAACCCGGGATAACGGCTGAAAGATGGGAATCAGAGCCTGAATATCCCGGACCCGCCGTTCCGGGGGATAAACCCGAAACTGCGCCGAGTCGAGAACCGCTCCGATGAAAAGGAGCTTTTGAGAGGGACACAGGTGTGATTTCGGCACATTGATGGAAAACCCCAACTCGTGCAGGAGGTCTGCCGTCATCTGAAGGTGGTGGACGACTGTCTGGGGCGAGCCCGCCTTCAACAGCCAGTCGTCGAGGTAGGGGAAGACTGAAACCCCTAACCGGCGCAGATGAGCTGCGACCACCGCCATCACTTTCGTGAACACCCGTGGGGCGCTGGTAAGGCCGAATGGGAGCACGATAAACTGAAAATGCTCGTGGCCTACCGTGAACCGCAGGTAACGCCGGTGGGCCGGCAGGACGGGGATGTGAAAGTACGCATCCTGCAAGTCCAACGCTACCATCCAGTCTTGTGGGTCTAGAGCAGCCAAGACCTGAGCCAAAGTCAACATCTTGAACTTCTCCTTCCGGAGGAAGCCGTTGACGTTCCGTAGATCCAAGATAGGACGCAGGCCTCCCTTGTCCTTCTTGGGTACCAGAAAGTAGTGGGAGTAGCAACCACACCCTACTTCTGGCCCAGGAACGCGCTCGATGGCCCCCTTGGCCAAGAGGGCCGTAACTTCCTCCTGCAGAAGTGTCAAGTGGTCCCCCGACACACGGTGGTTCTGCGGTGGCATGGCTGGAGGAGTGGACTCGAAGGGGAGGGCATAGCCCCTTCGGACAAGCTGCAGCACCCACCTGTCCGATGTTATCGCGCGCCAGCGGGAGTGGTGATGGCGAACCCTGCCACCCACTGGCGTCACGTGAGCCCGAAAGCTCGGACTAGGAAGGCTTGGATGCCGCAGCGGAGGGAGGCGTGGACTGACCACGACGCTGGCCTCTACCGCCACCACGGCGGAAACCACGGGCGCCACCGCGCTGGGGAGCGCTCTGCGCCGCGTGGCTGGCAGCACGTGTGGGACCTCCTCTCCCCTGGCCACGAAAGGGCCGAAACGAACCCGTCTGCTGGCGCTGGGTCTGGGTCGAGAGACCCAAGGACTTGGCCGTGACCCTGGAGTCCTTGAAGCGCTCCAGCGCGTGGTCCGCTTTGTCACCAAATAGGCGACTGCCATCAAATGGCATGTCCATAAGCGTATTTTGGACGTCTGGTGAGAAGTTGGCAGATCTCAGCCAGGCATGGCGACGAATCGCCACCGTAGTGGACATGGCCCGTCCCAGGGAGTCCGTGGTGTCCAGACCACAACGGATCGAGTACCGCGCCGCATC
This sequence comes from Lissotriton helveticus, assembly GCF_964261635.1. Lineage (NCBI taxonomy): Eukaryota > Metazoa > Chordata > Amphibia > Caudata > Salamandridae > Lissotriton > Lissotriton helveticus. Next base: position 28,280,341 of record NC_136057.1, on the reverse strand, counting down.
CCGGCCTTCAACAAAGGCCCGGGTGAGCTTGTCCCGCACTTCCTGGGGGCATTGCGGCAAACACTCCTCGACCGTATCCCACAGGGAGTGGGTGTAGCGGCCCAAGAGGCACGCGGTGTTACAAGACCGCAGCCCAGCACTCAAAGAGGAAAACACTTTCTTTCCGAATTGGTCGTACCTCTTTGATTCCCGGTCGGGCGGAGCCGACGGAAATGCGGACTGCGAAGTGGAGGCCTGGATCACCAGACTCTCCGGGGAGGGATGGGTGGACAGGAAGGCAGGGTCGTCCGCGCAGGGACGGTGACGCCTGGCAACGTTCCGGTCAACCGGCGCACCAGAGGCGGGCCTGGACCAGGTGCCCAGAAGGACATCCGTCAGGGCCTCATTAAACGGCAGCAGAGGCTCCTGGGGGCATGACTGCGGTTTAAAAACTTCCGTCAGGATATTCGGTTTGACCTTCGCGACGGGGAGCTCAAGGTGTAAGGCCTTGGCAGCCCTCATCAGGACCACCGAATAGGCAGCACCCGCCTCGGACGCCACAGGGGACGGAGAGACAAACCCAGGGTTGGGCGACTCGTCCAGGCCACTGGCATCACCCAGATCACCTACCCAGTCCACATCGTACTGGCAGGCACGGGATAGAGGGTCCTCAGACCCCTCCCAACCCTCACCATACTCCTCCTCGTCATACCCATATTCTGGGTCGACGATATAGACATCGGGGTCAACAGGCCCCATCGGCGTCGGGTCCGGCGTCGGCCGACGCCGGTCCGGCTCCGAGTCCGGAGTCGGGGAGGAAAGGGGGGTGGCGCCGCGCGGCGTCGGTGCCGGGGACCCGACGCCGGCCGGAGCCGACGGCGGAGTCGCTGCACCACGCGGGGGCGGTACCATGGGCTGGCCCACAGGAACCGACGCCGGAGAGGCCGGGAGACCAGCCGGCGACGAACCAGAGGGAACCAGCGGCGCCGGGGCCGGAGCCACCGGCGGCGCCGGGGCAGGAGCACCCGAACCGCTCGGGCCCCCAGACGGGACCGACGGGCCCGCAGGCGCCGAAGGCCCCGCCGGAGAAGACCTCGCCCTCATAGCAATGAGGAAGGCCTCGATCTCCTCACGCGACGCGCCTTCCCCAGGGACCGACAGGTGTGGGGCAGACGGCGTCGGCGACCCATGCGGGACCGCGGGGGTGGGGTCACCCGAGCCCCCGGCCGCAGCACGCGGGCGTCGGGGGGAGTCGGGGGTGCGATGGCGACGCCCCGACTTCTTGTGCTTACCTGACGGGCCGGAGGAATGGTGGCGACTCCCGGAGCGCCCATGGCGGCTCCGCGACCGCTCCCTCGACCGCTCCCTCGACCTCCGACCGGACCGGGACCGCTCTCGACGCGGGGCCGACAACCGGAGTTCGAGAAGCTTGCGGGACCGCTCCCGCCTAGCTTTTCCAGTCAAGGCCCGACAGTCGACGCAGGACTCCACGTCGTGGTCCGCGCCCAGACACCGGAGGCAGAGTCGATGGTGGTCGGTGACCGACATCATGCGGTCGCACTCGTCACAACTCTTGAAACCGGGCATCCTACCGGCACCGTAAAGATCAATCAAAAAACTTGGTCAAAAGACCGGAGTACTGCTCTTCGGATCTGCGCTAACTGGCGCGGAAAAAAGAAGAACTGACGTCAGCGCGCGGAGGCGGCGTCTATATACTCCAGCGACGTCATCACGGCGCACGACGCCGACGACGCGGAGCCGCAGGGGACGCCTGCAGACGACGCCTACCGACGCGCAGGGGTACTGCTACGCAAAAGTTTCCGGATCCAGACTGACGCCTGGGGATATTCTAAGGTAAGGAATCTAATACTAACCTGTTTCTTTCAGATGAAGAATTTTCAGAATATTGCAATAACAGTACCTCATCTTATGGCGCATGACATTTCACATTTCAGAGATGCAAGCCTTCGCTGTGCTTCGCAGTAGGAAAACAGCCACATCTTCTCTGTAGAGTAAAGAGTTGCGCACAATGCCTACTCGCATCCACTCATGGTAGTAAGTCATTCAATTTATCAATAGAAGGTGAACAACGCATTACGTACCTACTTTTATTCATGCAAGTGTCACTTTCTTTGGATAATTCCAAATCATGATCAAGAATTTGCATTCTTTAGACATCTAGTTTAGCCATTTAATATCTACAGTCCTGCTGCTGCTTCGAACAAACTGGTACAATTCCTAGTATCTGAATGATATCGGCACTTGTGTTCTCACAGTTGTTCAAAAACTGCTTCAGAATATGCCATATTAGCCTCTCCATGTGCATCTTGTTTGTGGTTTTGTGGTATAAGTGCTCTCTGAAAAATGACAAAAAGAATGTTGTTGCAAAACCCCAGCCTATTCCACAATATGTGTATAAAGAGTAGGATTCCATTTAATCATGATGGCTATTATAAGCAACAGCATTTGTAGAGAGCATCAAGAAGCTTGGTACCTGAATAAGTTAAACCCAAGATGCCCTAAAAAGACATAGGAACCCATAGAATTCATGTAACGCCGAGGTAAATTTTCATTGTCAACTAGGCCAGTAACTGGTAAAAGAGAAGAGGCTTACTCAAATCATGTTGTCCATCACAACACAAATTGATGGTCTCCTTTCCTCTTTCCTACAGAGAAAAAATAAACAGACACCTGCAAAACAAAGAAGAAAAAAAAAAAGACACACTGCACTTGCCAGGAATTCGATAAGAGAACACGCACATTTCTCCCAAGGTAAATTGATAAACCATCAGCATATACACCGATTCTGACGACAAATCTATTGGGATATTTCAATTTAAAACACAAAACACTTCCTTTTCAGGCACCCAAAAAATATGCTCTAATATGCAGACACGATTAACAATGAATTTTCAAAACATCTATTTCTTTTGGATAAATGCACTGCCAAATTGATTCTTGCAACTTGAATTACATGATTTTAGGATATCTAATAAAAACATATTATGATTAGCAACTTCACAAACACGCACTCAGGGAAAAAAAGACACTCTTGCATGCAGAGCAATTTTGTCATCACATTGGCGTTAATTACAACATTCAGCAATGATGGATTTTGTTTACCTGCCATTAACATTACCTCATTTTCTAGGGCTCAGTACCTTTCATATTTAAGAGATGTAAATATTCTGAGGGGTCAAGTAGCAAAACAGGAATACACTCCTGTGTAAGGCTGAGTCATGCATGCATCCATTCCTGGTTGTAACTCTCATCCACTTTAAAAATGTATCATTCCATGGTGATGCAATCTCAAATCTTACTTGGCGTCCACTTTTATTCGTCCAAATATTCCTTTTGTAGGATCATTCCAAATTCTGCGAGCGTTCAAGCATTCATATATCTTTAGAGGTGGTCATGTGACATTCAAGATCTAGTTGTGCCACTGCTTTTGGTAAAACTCGTACGAGAGCTGGTATTTGCATGATAGCCCCACTTGTTTGCGTTTTAAATACTGTTTGTATCTCGAACATCAATTGGCTTTAGGCATCAAAACACCTGATATTAGCTTCTTTGTGTGCATCCTCTTGGTCAATTTTGTGGTAGAAGTACTCTCTGAAAAATGTGACAAAGAAAGTCGTCGCAATACCCCAACCCAATCCATACTACACAATAAAAGAGTAAAGTCTTATTGTAATCATGAATGCAGCTGGAAGCAAAAATATTTGCAGAGCATTCAAAAAGCAACAAAAAAATCTTACTAGGTTTGATACTTTCAAATTAAACCCATGTCCCCCTCTAATAAAGTAATAGGCAATTATAGCACTTAAGTTATTTATCACATACTTGCCATCTTTTTCAGGGCTGGATACACTGAAGAGCTAGTAAATGCCACATCCACCTCCATTAGATACATTATAATTACAGGCTATAGCAATTAACACAAAACTACAGAGTAGAATAGGGCCCAAGGGGAATTATTGTTATAGACCTACATACACCTTGTCCCCCAACTCAACATATTCAATACACGGAAGGTGTTATAGGTCTGTCATGCAATCCAGACACACTAGGGGAATCTCAAAGGTATTCCACATCCAAGGCTGGAGTAACAGGATAGATAAAAGGATACAAAAGATGTGAAAAGTACCCATCAGCCCACTCAATAGTGGAGGCTCGTCATTTGGGATTTTGAATGAAGATAGTTGGTGTCCAAATAGCACTGCCTTCAGTGAATCCTGAGGCTAGCATAGGACCCAAAGGTTGGACCTTCAACCTAAACAAATGACAGCACAGGTGGCTGAAAAGGGCTTAGTTGCAGTGCTCAAAGATGTGAAAAAAGGAAAATGATCCAAGTGATTATAAAAATGCCTATCTTGACGTCAACAAGAAAACTTTATTGGGTATGCCCGTCAAGATGGTATGATTAAAAACAGAGTGACAATAGCCAGAAAGATGGTTAGCTATATATCCGAGATGTTATCTGGTCAACATGTTTCAGCCTGTAAAGGCTTTCTTCAGGACCTACGTATCACTACTGCAACACTTACTTAGTAACGTGTGAAAAAAGAAAGAATAATCTTTTCATGGGTGGTGTATCCCCTCCTGTTAGAAAAAAGAAACATAAGATAATGTTGCACAAAACAGAAATGAACAGCGTAACTGACATCTCATACAGTGACAATTACACACGCATGGAATATTAACACTGTTCATAGTCTTCTCACTTACCCAACTTTGTGGGATCAGGAGCCTCACCTCACCTGGCGACAGCTCAGGCTAAAGGAGGCCACGCACTAAAAAGAAATATTTACAAGATCAAAGTAAAAATATGTTCATCATATATGCAGTTATCTACCAAATCACCAACAGACTCAGGCAGTTGTTGGCCATGACCATTCTCTACTCGTGAGAATGTGTTGACCCAATGTATATCTGAGAATATTCTTACACTCATTGGGATTGTCTATAACCTAAATGGTGATGTGCACCCCTGCTTCTTATTCAAAAAACCGTTCTGTTTTTTATATTTTTACATTTTTTATATTTTTTGGGTGACACACATAGCCAAAAAGTGTAAATACTGTGTCATCTGTCGCATAACCTCACCACTTAGCAAGAAATCATGTATCTCTCCACAAGCTAAAGGTTCGCCTTAATTTGTTACAAAAACTAGCAACTGAGCAAGCAGTCATGTTTCCCACCACAAGTTTAAGGTTAAGCTCCAAATAGTCCTATCTAGGGTAGAGAGTATGTAAAAACTATATACAATACTCTAGGATGCTGAGGGAGATAGTGTGTGTTCCTGAATCACAGACTCCTCACACACGAAGAAAGCATTAAAAATCTAAACGTTTAGCCAACCGCCCCTGCAGCGCTTTCAGCCCCTAGAGAAAGGAAAAGACTCTCACCCATAGCAGCCCTGTCTGACCACCTACCTCTCCGTCGTTGCCTCTGGCTTAAACTGAGCCGAGGGGGAGGTGGTGTGTCAGCAGAGCCTGCACGGACATAAAGATCCGTGGCGGACCAGAGAGAGACACACTTGCTGTCTACTCTCCTATTGGATCACGCCCGCACACTAGTTACACCAATCACAGCAGGTCTCCGCCCGCGTCAGCTGCTCCAACGTCTGCGATGCAGAAAAAATGCTTTTTATCAGGGCGGACCATGTAGAAAGCTTACATCCAGCGTGTGCCTATTGGTTCATAGTCTAAAAAACGGAAGCAGTAAAACGCAGTATACAAGTATCCTGCGCATGCAGCACACACCTCCAAACCCTGTGGCCGACCCTCAATGGTCCAGGCCAAGTTGCCCGGATGTTTTATAGAGGACGCTGTAAAAAAGTGAAATCTACGCCGCTAACTTAGCAGGCTGTCTCCGCAGCTGATAGAGAATTCTAATTGGTTCGCGTCCTGCCTGAGTGGACCAATACACACGCTATCTGGGACAGTGCTAGCGCTGACTCACAAATCAACGCGCTACCTAAAAAAGAAGGAGAAGAAGAATATCAACGGTCAAATGCGTCAGACCAAAAGTTATATAAGTATACATCCAAATAATAGTTTACATGTTTTACGACCACTCATAAGTGGCCGAGTACACTTCAATGCCCATAGCGTGTGGACGTGAGTCACATCTTGTACTCTCCTCAAGACAGTTTTACTTAAAATTAGAATTCAAATTAGGGCTACCTCCCACGATTATCTATAGAACCTGTCAGTCATGTCAGAATGCCTTCGCTGAAAAAATCATTCCGCATTCCGCAATATACGTGTGGGCCAGCAGCCACCCGAGGCATACCTGGAATGACATGGTTATGGCGGTGACACAGGTGTGATTCACATAAACCTGTGTGCTTATGGTGCTCACCCAGGTCTTGTTTAGTGAGGCTTGGACAGATCATGACATGCCCCTCTACCAACACCTCTATCCTGTGTAAGGGCAACACCAAATCGATGGAAGTTGTTCAGAAAACCATATTCTCTGTGTAACACAGTTGCTGTCACTACAACTGTAACCATGGAACATCATCGTTCAATCCTACGGAGTCACACATCAACTTATGGACCCATCTCTGCTCTTTTCTCAATAGAAATTGGGACCTGTCCGCGACATGCTGGGGTATGTACGGTTGTTCTAACACTACCCATTGGAGGTCATCAGGTTGGTGTCTAGCTGTAAGGAAATGTGAGGTCAGACGTGTCGCTTGCTTGCTACGCCTGATCGTGCTTTTATGCTCTTGTATCCGTAGCTTGACCTTCCTCGTAGTCATACCTATGTATCTTAAATTGCACGGGCAGGTAATTAGATAAATTACTCCCTCACTATTGCAATTAGTATGACGTCTGAGTACCCAAGGTTTAGCTGTGCCAATGTCAACCTGGAGAGTTTTCCTCGTTTGTGGGCATACTGAGCAGTTTCCGCAAGGATAGTGCCCTTGGACCGGAGGGAGATCCCACAGCGTGGCTATCGGGGTCTCTGGGGTCGTTCGTGGTCTAGTGTGTACCAATTCATCTTTGAGGTTGTTCCCTCTCTTGAACGCAAACAGAGGCAAGGGTAAGTTCTCTCCGGTACTGTTTAAGATACGCCATCTGTGTCGTATGATTTTCTGAATCCTCGATGATGAAGAATTGAAAGTCGTCACACACGCCAATCTGTCTAGAGGTGGTTTATTGACTGGAGGTGCTAAGAGGGCCTCACGGTTGTTGTTTTCTGCCCGTTTCTTGGATTTCTTAACCAAAGACGCTGGATATTTTCGTGCAATCAATTTTGTCGACAGATCTTTAGCTTCAGATTGAAAATCCACTTTGTCAGAACAGTTCCTGCGGACCCTCAGGAACTGCCCAAACGGGAGGTTCTCACGAAGAGAACGAGGATGATGGCTATCAAACCTCAAAAGCGAGTTGCGGGCCATTGGTTTCCGATAAAGCGTGCTGGCTAAGTGGCCATCTTTTGGGAAGATCCACAGATCCAGGAAAGACAGTGCTGTTTTACTGTAGTCCAAAGTGAACCTTAAGTAAGGATTCTGACTATTGAGCCATTCTTTAAAACCCAGGAGCGATTGTTCATCACCGCGCCACACCAGCAAGATGTCGTCTATGTACCTTTTCCACACCATCAATTTCTGATGGTGTGGATTGGTGATGGCAAGGACACAGTCAGTCTCAAATTGGTGAACATAAAGATTCGCCAGACTCGGCGCAAATTTACTCCCCATTGAGGTCCCTGACACTTGCAAGTACAGGTCTTTTTCATAGGCGAAAAAATTTTGAGTCATAGCCAGCTTCGCCAATTCCATTATAAAAGGGATCGGTGTTATGGTGTCTGGTGCTGCATCCTCCAGGAGACGTCTCACTGTTTCAAGGGTGTCTAGCTGGGGTATACAAGTATACAAAGATTCCACATCTAGGGATACCAAGATGTCTCTCTCCGTGTCGAACTGCACCTCAGGTAGTAAACGCAGCACATCCTTTGTGTCCTGTAGGTATGATGGCATTTTCTTCACCAGTGGACTCAAAAACACGTCCACAAAAGTGGACAAGGGTTCAAGAAGAGACCCTATCCCAGAGATGATCGGACGTCCCAATGGAGGTCTGGTGGGTTTATGTATTTTAGGCAAGGTATAGAATGCCGGAATGGTAGGAAACTTGGTCATTAAGAAAGCGGATTCGTGTGCTGTGATCCAGCCTTCACTGCTTGCTTCTTCCACTAGGCATTTGATCTCGTTTGTGAGCCTTAAGGTAGGGTTCTCGTCCAAAAGGGCATAAAACACGGTGTTGTTTAGTTGTCTCAGGCACTCAGTCCTATATGAAGTGGCATCCTGAACCACTATGGCACCCCCCTTGTCGGCTGGCTTTATAACGATATTAGTGTCTTTTGACAAAGTTGTCAAAGCATGCCTCTCTACCTTGGATAGATTCTGGTAACAATCATCTTTTGAGAAGTCAAGTGATTTCAAATCGTGTAGGACTGCTGCTTCGAAGGCACCCACTCTGGATGGTACTTGTTGAAGTAAGGGCATGAAGGTAGATTTAACCCTCAAGCCTGTGTTCCTATCAACAGTTGGATCCTCCGACTCTTTGTCTCTGAAGAGATGATGTAGCCTGACAGTTCTAAAGAATCTCTCCATTTCTCCACGGAGCTGAAAGGAGTCTCCATTGTTCGTCGGTACATAACCCAGGCCTCTGTTGAGTAATTTGTGCTCACACGTAGTGAGTGTCCGCGTGCTCAGGTTCACCACAAGGTCCTCTTTTGCGTCTGTACATGATACGCCTGACCTCATTTGCTGCGATGTGCTGGGTCCTCCAGTTCGTCTGCCCACTGGACTTGGTTGCCTCTGCGCCTGCCCCGATTCCAGCCTCGACCCTGTCCTAAAAAAGCCTGGCTATCGAAGTACTGGGGCTGCATTGGATAGTGTGACATAGGTGGGGGGAATTGGGGATAACCCCACGGGGCTGGTGGCCACCATGGTCCCTGTTGATACATATTCCCTCGCCCACTATACCTCCGATTGGCTCGTGCCTGGCGGCCCTTACTTCTCCATTGACTGGTGTTACCCTTCTCAGCATCAGAAGAATCGGAATCAGAAGAGGTAGCATAAGAAGAACCTGTTGTTTTTGGTTTACTCGAATCACTAGGGTTGTAATTTTCACTAGTGTAGGGATATATCTTCTCATGTGAGAATTTTTCAAGATCTTTCTTAAACTTCTCTATCTTCGCAAAGAATATTGGATCTCTATACTCTTTGTTAGCCTTGTTTGAGTCTTCCTGTTGTTTCTCAAACTTCTTGGTGGTGAGAGTAGTCTTAATCTGTCCTTCTAGGACCTGTATCTCGATTAGAATGGCATCCGCTATCCTCTTGGCTGTCGTGATAATCAGAATTAGCCAGTCCCTAGTACAGCGCCACGCTATCAATGACCAGTCCTTGACGAAGGCTTTATCCGTCAGGAAAAGCCTTGGAGCGTTGGTCACTATTAGGCCTGTGGGTGCGCATTTACCATGTAAATACTCTGCCATGATCTGTCCGTGCACAGATGTACGGGAGAGGCTCTTCTTAAGATTGAGTACTGTTTCCCAATCTCCTACGACTGTCGGGGTTGTGGTTGGTATCTGATCCAGCATGCTGGGGTTCTCACTCAAAATGGATGTTAAAATATCATCATCATAACCTAGGCCACCAAAGTCTGCCATGGTGATATTGGAAAGGAATAAACTGCAAGGCAGAATTGGAATGCACGAAAATATCCAGCGTCTTTGGTTAAGAAATCCAAGAAACGGGCAGAAAACAACAACCGTGAGGCCCTCTTAGCACCTCCAGTCAATAAACCACCTCTAGACAGATTGGCGTGTGTGACGACTTTCAATTCTTCATCATCGAGGATTCAGAAAATCATACGACACAGATGGCGTATCTTAAACAGTACCGGAGAGAACTTACCCTTGCCTCTGTTTGCGTTCAAGAGAGGGAACAACCTCAAAGATGAATTGGTACACACTAGACCACGAACGACCCCAGAGACCCCGATAGCCACGCTGTGGGATCTCCCTCCGGTCCAAGGGCACTATCCTTGCGGAAACTGCTCAGTATGCCCACAAACGAGGAAAACTCTCCAGGTTGACATTGGCACAGCTAAACCTTGGGTACTCAGACGTCATACTAATTGCAATAGTGAGGGAGTAATTTATCTAATTACCTGCCCGTGCAATTTAAGATACATAGGTATGACTACGAGGAAGGTCAAGCTACGGATACAAGAGCATAAAAGCACGATCAGGCGTAGCAAGCAAGCGACACGTCTGACCTCACATTTCCTTACAGCTAGACACCAACCTGATGACCTCCAATGGGTAGTGTTAGAACAACCGTACATACCCCAGCATGTCGCGGACAGGTCCCAATTTCTATTGAGAAAAGAGCAGAGATGGGTCCATAAGTTGATGTGTGACTCCGTAGGATTGAACGATGATGTTCCATGGTTACAGTTGTAGTGACAGCAACTGTGTTACACAGAGAATATGGTTTTCTGAACAACTTCCATCGATTTGGTGTTGCCCTTACACAGGATAGAGGTGTTGGTAGAGGGGCATGTCATGATCTGTCCAAGCCTCACTAAACAAGACCTGGGTGAGCACCATAAGCACACAGGTTTATGTGAATCACACCTGTGTCACCGCCATAACCATGTCATTCCAGGTATGCCTCGGGTGGCTGCTGGCCCACACGTATATTGCGGAATGCGGAATGATTTTTTCAGCGAAGGCATTCTGACATGACTGACAGGTTCTATAGATAATCGTGGGAGGTAGCCCTAATTTGAATTCTAATTTTAAGTAAAACTGTCTTGAGGAGAGTACAAGATGTGACTCACGTCCACACGCTATGGGCATTGAAGTGTACTCGGCCACTTATGAGTGGTCGTAAAACATGTAAACTATTATTTGGATGTATACTTATATAACTTTTGGTCTGACGCATTTGACCGTTGATATTCTTCTTCTCCTTCTTTTTTAGGTAGCGCGTTGATTTGTGAGTCAGCGCTAGCACTGTCCCAGATAGCGTGTGTATTGGTCCACTCAGGCAGGACGCGAACCAATTAGAATTCTCTATCAGCTGCGGAGACAGCCTGCTAAGTTAGCGGCGTAGATTTCACTTTTTTACAGCGTCCTCTATAAAACATCCGGGCAACTTGGCCTGGACCATTGAGGGTCGGCCACAGGGTTTGGAGGTGTGTGCTGCATGCGCAGGATACTTGTATACTGCGTTTTACTGCTTCCGTTTTTTAGACTATGAACCAATAGGCACACGCTGGATGTAAGCTTTCTACATGGTCCGCCCTGATAAAAAGCATTTTTTCTGCATCGCAGACGTTGGAGCAGCTGACGCGGGCGGAGACCTGCTGTGATTGGTGTAACTAGTGTGCGGGCGTGATCCAATAGGAGAGTAGACAGCAAGTGTGTCTCTCTCTGGTCCGCCACGGATCTTTATGTCCGTGCAGGCTCTGCTGACACACCACCTCCCCCTCGGCTCAGTTTAAGCCAGAGGCAACGACGGAGAGGTAGGTGGTCAGACAGGGCTGCTATGGGTGAGAGTCTTTTCCTTTCTCTAGGGGCTGAAAGCGCTGCAGGGGCGGTTGGCTAAACGTTTAGATTTTTAATGCTTTCTTCGTGTGTGAGGAGTCTGTGATTCAGGAACACACACTATCTCCCTCAGCATCCTAGAGTATTGTATATAGTTTTTACATACTCTCTACCCTAGATAGGACTATTTGGAGCTTAACCTTAAACTTGTGGTGGGAAACATGACTGCTTGCTCAGTTGCTAGTTTTTGTAACAAATTAAGGCGAACCTTTAGCTTGTGGAGAGATACATGATTTCTTGCTAAGTGGTGAGGTTATGCGACAGATGACACAGTATTTACACTTTTTGGCTATGTGTGTCACCCAAAAAATATAAAAAATGTAAAAATATAAAAAACAGAACGGTTTTTTGAATAAGAAGCAGGGGTGCACATCACCATTTAGGTTATAGACAATCCCAATGAGTGTAAGAATATTCTCAGATATACATTGGGTCAACACATTCTCACGAGTAGAGAATGGTCATGGCCAACAACTGCCTGAGTCTGTTGGTGATTTGGTAGATAACTGCATATATGATGAACATATTTTTACTTTGATCTTGTAAATATTTCTTTTTAGTGCGTGGCCTCCTTTAGCCTGAGCTGTCGCCAGGTGAGGTGAGGCTCCTGATCCCACAAAGTTGGGTAAGTGAGAAGACTATGAACAGTGTTAATATTCCATGCGTGTGTAATTGTCACTGTATGAGATGTCAGTTACGCTGTTCATTTCTGTTTTGTGCAACATTATCTTATGTTTCTTTTTTCTAACAGGAGGGGATACACCACCCATGAAAAGATTATTCTTTCTTTTTTCACACGTTACTAAGTAAGTGTTGCAGTAGTGATACGTAGGTCCTGAAGAAAGCCTTTACAGGCTGAAACATGTTGACCAGATAACATCTCGGATATATAGCTAACCATCTTTCTGGCTATTGTCACTCTGTTTTTAATCATACCATCTTGACGGGCATACCCAATAAAGTTTTCTTGTTGACGTCAAGATAGGCATTTTTATAATCACTTGGATCATTTTCCTTTTTTCACATCTTTGAGCACTGCAACTAAGCCCTTTTCAGCCACCTGTGCTGTCATTTGTTTAGGTTGAAGGTCCAACCTTTGGGTCCTATGCTAGCCTCAGGATTCACTGAAGGCAGTGCTATTTGGACACCAACTATCTTCATTCAAAATCCCAAATGACGAGCCTCCACTATTGAGTGGGCTGATGGGTACTTTTCACATCTTTTGTATCCTTTTATCTATCCTGTTACTCCAGCCTTGGATGTGGAATACCTTTGAGATTCCCCTAGTGTGTCTGGATTGCATGACAGACCTATAACACCTTCCGTGTATTGAATATAGCAATTAACATCCATCTGCTAAAGGATGTGCCTCATTCAACTTATTGTTCACCATAACACACACGGGTGCTAGCCTTTCCCTTGCTATTTCCTATCAGGAGAAGAGAGAGAAAAAAGGAATCCTAGCCAAAATATAAAGATGAACAAAAACACCCAACTAAAAAAAGACAAATAAAAGGACACGGTGCATATGGTTGCAATTAGATCAGAGAAGCTGCCTATTTTCTAAAAAGTAACCATTCACATTATCAAAAACAGGCATGAATGAACAAGTTACTTACCTTCGGTAACGATATATCTGTAAGAAACAGTAGTTAGTATTAGATTCCTTACCTTAGAATATCCCCAGGCGTCAGTCTGGATCCGGAAACTTTTGCGTAGCAGTACCCCTGCGCGTCGGTAGGCGTCGTCTGCAGGCGTCCCCTGCGGCTCCGCGTCGTCGGCGTCGTGATGACGTCGCTGGAGTATATAGACGCCGCCTCCGCGCGCTGACGTCAGTTCTTTGCACACAGCTTTTCCGCGCCAGAACACGCAGAGCCATGTGAGAACCAACACTGGTGCCATTTGAAAACTAGGGCCCTGAAAGGGATGTCCTTAACCCTAGGTATCAGTTCGCAGAACGGGGAGGATGGGAGGGGCGGTAAGGAATCTAATACTAACTACTGTTTCTTACAGATATATCGTTACCGAAGGTAAGTAACTTGTTCATCTGAAAGAAACAGGTTAGTATTAGATTCCTTACCTTAGAATAGATACCCCAGCAATACCAACCCCGGTGGTGGGTCTGCGAACCAATACAACCTACACCAGAAAGTCCTGGAGGACCGAACGGCCAAAGAAGCCATCCCTCCGGACTTGACTGTCCAGGCAGTAGTGCCTCGCAAAGGTGTGCAGCGAGGCCCACGTGGCCGCCTGGCAAATGTCCTGCAAGGGGACTCCCCGGCCCAGGGCAGTAGTAGCCGCCGTGGCCCGAGTGGAATGGGCCCTCAGCCCAACAGGAGGCTCCTTCCGAGCCAAAGAGTAGCATGCTTTGATGCACAGGACGACCCACCGAGAGATGGTCCGTTTCTGTACCGCCCTTCCCTTCTTCTCACCCACGTAGCCAACAAACAGTTGGTCATCCACCCGGAACTGGCGTGTGCGATCCATATAGAATGAAAGCGCACGTTTTGGGTCCAGACGATGGAGCCGCTCTTCATCCTTTGAAGGATGCGGAGGCGGGAAGAAGGAGGGCAAGGTGATGGACTGCCCAATGTGAAAAGCAGAGACTACCTTGGGCAGGAAAGAAGGTCTAGTCCGAAGAACCACCTTATCAGGATGAACAGACAAGAAAGGAGGTTGAATAGAAAGAGCCTGGAGCTCACTCACTCTCCTGGCAGAGGTGATGGCTACCAGGAAGGCCGTCTTTAAGGTGAGAAGACGGAGAGGACAGGAATGAAGGGGCTCAAAGGGAGCGCACATCAGGAAAGTCAAAACCAGGTTCAAGTCCCACTGAGGCATCACGAACGGAGTTGGAGGATACATGTGCGTGATGCCCTTCAAGAATCTTAACACAATAGGGGACTTGAACAAAGATGGCTGATCAGGTAGCCTCAAGAAGGCGGAAAGGGCAGAAAGATAGCCCTTGATAGTGCCCAGAGCAGAGCCCTGCTGGGCAAGGGAAAGGAGGAAGAGGAGAACCTCAGACAGAGGGGCAGAAAGGGGATCCACAGCCTTTGCTGTGCACCATGCCACAAATCTGTTCCACCGGCAGGCGTATACCGACTTTGTGGAGGGACGCCTGGCTGCCAGAATGACATCACAGACTTCAGGAGGCAAGTCAAATGGCCTCAACTGTCGCCGCTCAATCTCCACGCATGGAGGTGGAGACTGGACAGGTTCGGGTGGAGGACCGTCCCCTGCTGCTGCGACAGAAGGTCCTCCTGAAGGGGCAGGCGGATCGAGGGACCGACTGTCATGCTGAGTAGCTCGGGATACCAGTACCTTCGAGCCCAGTCCGGAGCCACAAGGATAACTTGGGCCCGGTCGCGCCTGATCTTCTTCAGCACTCTGGCAGAAGTGGTATAGGCGGAAAGGCGTACAACAGACCGCAACTCCACTCGCGCCGAAAGGCGTCGCCGAGCGAGTGCCGTCTTGGAAACTCCAACGCGCAGAACTGATGACATTGCGCGTTCTCTTCTGTGGCGAATAGATCTAACCAAGGCTCTCCCCATTGCTGAAAGAGGCCTCTCGCCACATCCGAGTTCAGACGCCATTCGTGATCCACCGAGCACCGACGGCTGAGTTCGTCCGCCCTGGCGTTCAGAGAACCTGCCAGGTGTTGAACCGTCAGAGTCACGCCCTGACGTTCCAGCCATTGCCAGAGGCGCAGAGCCTCCTGGCAAAGGGTCCACGACCCAACACCGCCCTGTTTGTTGCAGTACCACATGGCGGTGGTGTTGTCCGTGAACACCTGCACCACACTCCCGTTGACAAAGGGGAGGAATGCCTTCAGTGCTAGGCGAATCGCCCGCAGCTCCAACATGTTGATATGGAGCCGGGATTCCGCCGGAGACCAGAGGCCTCTGATCTCCGCCTCTCCCAAGTGGCCACCCCAGCCTTGGAGGGACGCGTCCGTCACAACCACGTGCTCCGGTTGGGGAAGGGAGAGGGATCTGCCCCTGACCCAATCGCGGTCCGTAAGCCACCACTGCAACTGTCTCGCAGTGCCCTCCGAGATCAGGACATGGTCGGATAGGTTGCCCTGATGCTGGGCCCACTGAAACTTCAGGTCCCACTGCAGAGCCCGCATCCGCCACCTGGCGTGATGCACCAGCAGGATGCAGGAGGCCATCAGCCCCAGAAGCCGCAGCGTCAACCTGACCGAAACCCGGGATAACGGCCGAAAGATGGGAATCAGAGCCTGAATATCCCGGACCCGCCGTTCCGGAGGATAAACCCGAAACTGCGCCGAGTCGAGAACCGCTCCGATGAAAAGGAGCTTTTGAGAGGGACACAGGTGTGATTTCGGCACATTGATGGAAAACCCCAGCTCGTGCAGGAGGTCTGCCGTCATCTGAAGGTGGTGGACGACTGTCTGGGGCGAGCCCGCCTTCAACAGCCAGTCGTCGAGGTAGGGGAAGACTGAAACCCCTAACCGGCGCAGATGAGCTGCGACCACCGCCATCACTTTCGTGAACACCCGTGGGGCGCTGGTAAGGCCGAATGGGAGCACGATAAACTGAAAGTGCTCGTGGCCTACCGTGAACCGCAGGTAACGCCGGTGGGCCGGCAGGACGGGGATGTGAAAATACGCATCCTGCAAGTCCAACGCTACCATCCAGTCTTGTGGGTCTAGAGCAGCCAAGACCTGAGCCAAAGTCAACATCTTGAACTTCTCCTTCCGGAGGAAGCCGTTGACGTTCCGTAGATCCAAGATAGGACGCAGGCCTCCCTTGTCCTTCTTGGGTACCAGAAAGTAGTGGGAGTAGCAACCACACCCTACTTCTGGCCCAGGAACGCGCTCGATGGCCCCCTTGGCCAAGAGGGCCGTAACTTCCTCCTGCAGAAGTGTCAAGTGGTCCCCCGACACACGGTGGTTCTGCGGTGGCATGGCTGGAGGAGTGGACTCGAAGGGGAGGGCATAGCCCCTTCGAACAAGCTGCAGCACCCACCTGTCCGACGTTATCGCGCGCCAGCGGGAGTGGTGATGGCGAACCCTGCCACCCACTGGCGTCACGTGAGCCCGAAAGCTCGGACTAGGAAGGCTTGGATGCAGCAGCGGAGGGAGGCGTGGACTGACCACGCCGCTGGCCTCTACCGCCACCACGGCGGAAACCACGGCCGCCACCGCGCTGGGGAGCGTTCTGCGTCGCGTGGCCGGCAGCACGTGCGGGACCTCCCCTCCCTTGGCCACGAAAGGGCCGAAACGAACCCGTCTGCTGGCGCTGGGTCGAAAGACCCAAGGACTTGGCCGTGACCCTGGAGTCCTTGAAGCGCTCCAGCGCGTGGTCCGCTTTGTCACCAAACAGGCGACTGCCATCAAATGGCATGTCCATGAGCGAATTTTGGACGTCTGGCGAGAAGTTGGCAGATCTCAGCCAGGCATGGCGACGAATCGCCACCGTAGTGGACATGGCCCGTCCCAGTGAGTCTGTTGTGTCCAGACCACAACGGATCGAGTACCGCGCCGCATCCCGGCCTTCAACCAAGGCCCGGGTGAGCTTGTCCCGCACTTCCTGGGGGCATTGCGGCAAACACTCTTCGACCGTATCCCACAGGGAGTGGGTGTAGCGACCCAAGAGGCACGCGGTGTTACAAGACCGCAGCCCAGCGCTCAAAGAGGAAAACACTTTTTTACCAAATTGGTCGTACCTCTTTGATTCCCGGTCGGGCGGAGCCGACGGGAATGCGGACTGTGAAGTGGAGGCCTGGATCACCAGACTCTCCGGGGAGGGATGGGTGGATAGGAAGGCAGGGTCGTCCGAGCATGGACGGTGGCGCCTGGCAACGTTCCGGTCAACCGGCGCACCAGAAGCGGGCCTGGACCAGGAGCCCAGAAGGACATCCGTCAGGGCCTCATTAAACGGCAGCAGAGGCTCCTGGGGGCATGACTGCGGTTTAAACACTTCCGTCAGAATATTCGGTTTGACCTTCGCGACGGGGAGCTCAAGGTGTAAGGCCTTGGCAGCCCTCATCAGGACCACCGAATAGGCAGCACCTGCCTCAGACGCCACAGGGGACGGAGAGACAAACCCAGGGTTGGGCGACTCGTCCAGGCCACTGGCATCACCCAGATCACCCACCCAGTCCACATCGTACTGGCAGGCACGGGATAGAGGGTCCTCAGACCCCTCCCAACCCTCTCCATACTCCTCCTCGTCATACCCATATTCTGGGTCGACGATATAGACATCGGGGTCAGCGGGCCCCATCGGCGTCGGATCCGGCGCCGATCGACGCCGGTCCGGCTCCGCGTCCGGAGTCGGGGAGGAAAGGGGGGTGGCGCCGCGCGGCGTCGGTGACCCGACGCCGGCCGGAGCCGACGGCGGAGTCGCTGCACCACGCGGGGGCGGTACCACGGGTTGTCCCACAGGAACCGACGCCGGAGAGGCCGGGAGACCAGCCGGCGACGAACCAGAGGGAACCAGCGGCGCCGGGGCCGGAGCCACCGGCGGCGCCGGGGCAGGAGCACCCGAACCGCTCGGGCCCCCAGACGGGACCGACGGGCCCGCAGGCGCCGAAGGCCCCGCCGGAGAAGACCTCGCCCTCATAGCAATGAGGAAGGCCTCGATCTCCTCACGCGACGCGCCTTCCCCAGGGACCGACAGGTGTGGGGTAGACGGCGTCGGCGACCCATGCGGGACCGCGGGGGTGGGGGGAGTCGGGGGTGCGATGGCGACGCCCCGACTTCTTGTGCTTACCTGACGAGCCGGAGGAATGGTGGCGACTCCCGGAGCGCCCATGGCGGCTCCGCGATCGTTCCCTCGACCGCTCCCTCGACCTCCGACCGGACCGGGACCGCTCTCGACGCGGGGCCGACACCCGGAGCTCGAGAAGCTTGCGGGACCGCTCCCGCCTAGCTTTTCCAGTCAAGGCCCGACAGTCGACGCAGGACTCCACGTCGTGGTCCGCGCCCAGACACCGGAGGCAGAGTCGATGGTGGTCGGTGACCGACATCATGCGGTCGCACTCGTCGCAGCTCTTAAACCCAGGCATCCTACCGTAGAAAGATTAAGTTTTACAAACACTTGGTCAAAAGACCGGAGTACTGCTCTTCGGATCTGCGCTAACTGGCGCGGAAAAAAGAAGAACTGACGTCAGCGCGCGGAGGCGGCGTCTATATACTCCAGCGACGTCATCACGGCGCACGACGCCGACGCGGAGCCGCAGGGGACGCCTGCAGACGACGCCTACCGACGCGCAGGGGTACTGCTACGCAAAAGTTTCCGGATCCAGACTGACGCCTGGGGATATTCTAAGGTAAGGAATCTAATACTAACCTGTTTCTTTCAGATTTGCCAGTTACAACTGTAGAGAGAAAATACATTATGCCTTTAGCTACAAGGGAAATAAATAAAACATGTACCTTTTCTAGGAACACAGAATACGCTATGCTTCCAAAGGCCTAGCTCTCAAACAGGTGGACACACCTCATTATCCGGAGACTGTGAACAAACAAAGAAAAAAACGTATCACCCTGCCTCTCCCTAGCTAAAACGTATCCCCAAAGATATTACACTATCACAACCAAGCATTCCCTCTTCCTATTTCTTATTATATTTTTGGCCCAAAATTAAACATGTAACGATTGTTTTTGTTTACTGGTAATCCACACAAATAAGTACTTATCACTTCACCACATCCCAAGCCGCATCAATTCTTCCACTGAAATATGTTTAACCCATTGCCAGCAACTCTCGGCACAGCCGTACTCCAAATAAATGTGCATGTCTCAACAAGACGTAAGAGCTCTTGGATCCAATTCATAATTCAACTTGAGGAATTTTCACGGTCTGGCAATTTGAGACCCATCACAACGTAGAGGAAAAGAAAATGCTACTTTGACGTTTCCTGTTGGAAATAGAAAAAGCATACCCAACACAAAGAAGCGCAATAAAAAATGGAACTAGCAACGAGCCTCTTTCCAGACTGTTTCTTCATAACTGAATTGCAGGAGATTAAGAAACAAGCAACTCTAACCTGCCACCAAAAATACACTATGCTCTTTATTAGACAGCTATTGAGTTATGATCAACACGCAGCCATTATTTCATGTATTTCCATTCAGCACTTTAAAAAACTAATCATTAAACCTCATTAGCGTATTCACAAACAAAACACTGAGGAACAAGACACTACATCCAAATCAACCTTTCGTTCATTCCATTGTTTTTAATTCACACATTTAGTAGTAATGAAGAATTTTCAGAATATTGCAATAACAGTACCTCATCTTATGGCGCATGACATTTCACATTTCAGAGATGCAAGCCTTCGCTGTGCTTCGCAGTAGGAAAACAGCCACATCTTCTCTGTAGAGTAAAGAGTTGCGCACAATGCCTACTCGCATCCACTCATGGTAGTAAGTCATTCAATTTATCAATAGAAGGTGAACAACGCATTACGTACCTACTTTTATTCATGCAAGTGTCACTTTCTTTGGATAATTCCAAATCCTGATCAAGAATTTGCATTATTTAGACATCTAGTTTAGCCATTTAATATCTACAGTCCTGCTGCTGCTTCGAACAAACTGGTACAATTCCTAGTATCTGAATGATATTGGCACTTGTGTTCTCACAGTTGTTCAAAAACTGCTTCAGAATATGCCATATTAGCCTCTCCATGTGCATCTTGTTTGTGGTTTTGTGGTATAAGTGCTCTCTGAAAAATGACAAAAAGAATGTTGTTGCAAAACCCCAGCCTATTCCACAATATGCTTTTAAAGAGTAGGATCCCATTTAATCATGATGGCTATTATAAGCAACAGCATTTGTAGAGAGCATCAAGAAGCTTGGTACCTGAATAGGTTAAACCCAAGATGCCCTAAAAAGGCATAGGAACCCATAGAATTCATGTAACGCCGAGGTAAATTTTCATTGTCAACTAGGCCAGTAACTGGTAAAAGAGAAGAGGCTTACTCAAATCATGTTGTCCATCACAACACAAATTGATGGTCTCCTTTCCTCTTTCCTACAGAGAAAAAATAAACAGACACCTGCAAAAAAAAGAAGAAAAAAAAAAAAGACACACTGCACTTGCCAGGAATTCGATAAGAGAACACGCACATTTCTCCCAAGGTAAATTGATAAACCATCAGCATATACACCGATTCTGACGACAAATCTATTGGGATATTTCAATTTAAAACACAAAACACTTCCTTTTCAGGCACCCAAAAAATATGCTCTAATATGCAGACACGATTAACAATGAATTTTCAAAACATCTATTTCTTTTGGATAAATGCACTGCCAAATTGATTCTTGCAACTTGAATTACATGATTTTAGGATATCTAATAAAAACATTATGATTAGCAACTTCACAAACACGCACTCAGGGAAAAAAGACACTCTTGCATGCAGAGCAATTTTGTCATCACATTGGCGTTAATTACAACATTCAGCAATGATGGATTTTGTTTACCTGCCATTAACATTACCTCATTTCCTAGGGCTCAGTACCTTTCATGTTTAAGAGATGTAAATATTCTGAGGGGTCAAGTAGCAAAACAGAAATACACTCCTGTGTAAGGCTGAGTCATGCATGCATCCATTCCTGGTTGTAACTCTCATCCACTTTAAAAATGTATCATTCCATGGTGATGCAATCTCAATCTTACTTGGCGTCCACTTTTATTCGTCCAAATATTCCTTTTGTAGGATCATTCCAAATTCTGCGAGCGTTCAAGCATTCATATATCTTTAGAGGTGGTCATGTGACATTCAAGATCTAGTTGTGCCACTGCTTTTGGTAAAACTCGTACGAGAGCTGGTATTTGCATGATAGCCCCACTTGTTTGTATTTTAAATACTGTTTGTATCTCGAACATCAATTGGCTTTAGGCATCAAAACACCTGATATTAGCTTCTTTGTGTGCATCCTCTTGGTCAATTTTGTGGTAGAAGTGCTCTCTGAAAAATGTGACAAAGAAAGTCGTCGCAATACCCCAACCCAATCCATACTACACAATAAAAGAGTAAAGTCTTATTGTAATCATGAATGCAGCTGGAAGCAAAAATATTTGCAGAGCATTCAAAAAGCAACAAAAAAATCTTACTAGGTTTGATACTTTCAAATTAAACCCATGTCCCCCTCTAATAAAGTAATAGGCAATTATAGCACTTAAGTTATTTATCACATACTTGCCATCTTTTTCAGGGCTGGATACACTGAAGAGCTAGTAAATGCCACATCCACCTCCATTAGATACATTATAATTACAGGCTATAGCAATTAACATCCATCTGCTAAAGGATGTGCCTCATTCAACTTATTGTTCACCATAACACACACAGGTGCTAGCCTTTCCCTTGCTATTTCCTATCAGGAGAAGAGAGAGAAAAAAGGAATCCTAGCCAAAATATAAAGATGAACAAAAACACCCAACTAAAAAAAGACAAATAAAAGGACACGGTGCATATGGTTGCAATTAGATCAGAGAAGCTGCCTATTTTCTAAAAAGTAACCATTCACATTATCAAAAACAGGCATGAATTTGCCAGTTACAACTGTAGAGAGAAAATACATTATGCCTTTAGCTACAAGGGAAATAAATAAAACATGTACCTTTTCTAGGAACACAGAATACGCTATGCTTCCAAAGGCCTAGCTCTCAAACAGGTGGACACACCTCATTATCCGGAGACTGTGAACAAACAAAGAAAAAAACGTATCACCCTGCCTCTCCCTAGCTAAAACTTATCCCCAAAGATATTACACTATCACAACCAAGCATTCCCTCTTCCTATTTCTTATTATATTTTTGGCCCAAAATTAAACATGTAACGATTGTTTTTGTTTACTGGTAATCCACACAAATAAGTACTTATCACTTCACCACATCCCAAGCCGCATCAATTCTTCCACTGAAATATGTTTAACCCATTGCCAGCAACTCTCGGCACAGCCGTACTCCAAATAAATGTGCATGTCTCAAGACGTAAGAGCTCTTGGATCCAATTCATAATTCAACTTGAGGAATTTTCACGGTCTGGAAATTTGAGACCCATCACAACGTAGAGGAAAAGAAAATGCTACCTTGACGTTTCCTGTTGGAAATAGAAAAAGCATACCCAACACAAAGAAGCGCAATAAAATATGGAACTAGCAACTAGCCTCTTTCCAGACTGTTTCTTCATAACTGAATTGCAGGAGATTAAGAAACAAGCAACTCTAACCTGCCACCAAAAATACACTATGCTCTTTATTAGACAGCTATTGAGTTATGATCAACACGCAGCCATTATTTCATGTATTTCCATTCAGCACTTTAAAAAACTAATCATTAAACCTCATTAGCGTATTCACAAACAAAACACTGAGGAACAAGACACTACATCCAAATCAACCTTTCGTTCATTCCATTGTTTTTAATTCACACATTTAGTAGTAATGAAGAATTTTCAGAATATTGCAATAACAGTACCTCATCTTATGGCGCATGACATTTCACATTTCAGAGATGCAAGCCTTCGCTGTGCTTCGCAGTAGGAAAACAGCCACATCTTCTCTGTAGAGTAAAGAGTTGCGCATAATGCCTACTCGCATCCACTCATGGTAGTAAGTCATTCAATTTATCAATAGAAGGTGAACAACGCATTACGTACCTACTTTTATTCATGCAAGTGTCACTTTCTTTGGATAATTCCAAATCCTGATCAAGAATTTGCATTCTTTAGACATCTAGTTTAGCCATTTAATATCTACAGTCCTGCTGCTGCTTCGAACAAACTGGTACAATTCCTAGTATCTGAATGATATCGGCACTTGTGTTCTCACAGTTGTTCAAAAACTGCTTCAGAATATGCCATATTAGCCTCTCCATGTGCATCTTGTTTGTGGTTTTGTGGTATAAGTGCTCTCTGAAAAATGACAAAAAGAATGTTGTTGCAAAACCCCAGCATTTCTTCTTCATGTGCAAGTTTTATAAGAAATATATTAAATGGTTCCTAGCACCATATTTTAAAAAACGTAGACCCATTTCCCTGAATCAGTCTTATTTGATGCTTTTAAAATTGGAGGACGATGAACTTATATTTAGGACAAGTTGTTTTTTAAAAGTCATTTTTAATGTACGTAGAAGTATGGAAAACCCTTGAATTATTAATGATTATTGTTCCTCTCTTGCACTTTTGAAATGCGTGACTTAGTAAATGCCCTAATAATGTTTTATAGTGTCTATTGTACCTTTGTAGTTGTAATTGTAAATGTCAAATTGTTTTTTAAAGTGTGCTTTTATGGATTTTTGAAATCCGAATAAAGATTTTTGAATTGAATTGAAGTTTGTGGTTTTGTGGTATAAGTGCTCTCTGAAAAATGACAAAAAGAATGTTGTTGCAAAACCCCAGCCTATTCCACAATATGCTTTTAAAGAGTAGGATCCCATTTAATCATGATGGCTATTATAAGCAACAGCATTTGTAGAGAGCATCAAGAAGCTTGGTACCTGAATAGGTTAAACCCAAGATGCCCTAAAAAGGCATAGGAACCCATAGAATTCATGTAACGCCGAGGTAAATTTTCATTGTCAACTAGGCCAGTAACTGGTAAAAGAGAAGAGGCTTACTCAAATCATGTTGTCCATCACAACACAAATTGATGGTCTCCTTTCCTCTTTCCTACAGAGAAAAAATAAACAGACACCTGCAAAAAAAAGAAGAAAAAAAAAAAAAGACACTGCACTTGCCAGGAATTCGATAAGAGAACACGCACATTTCTCCCAAGGTAAATTGATAAACCATCAGCATATACACCTATTCTGACGACAAATCTATTGGGATATTTTAATTTGAAACACAAAACACTTCCTTTTCAGGCACCCAAAAAATATGCTCTAATATGCAGACACGATTAACAATGAATTTTCAAAACATCTATTTCTTTTGGATAAATGCACTGCCAAATTGATTCTTGCAACTTGAATTACATGATTTTAGGAAATCTAATAAAAACGTATTATGATTAGCAACTTCACAAACACGCACTCAGGGAAAAAGACACTCTTGCATGCATAGCAATTTTGTCATCACATTGGCGACAATTACAACATTCAGCAATGATGGATTTTGTTTACCTGCCATTAACATTACCTCATTTCCTAGGGCTCAGTACCTTTCATGTTTAAGAGATGTAAATATTCTGAGGGGTCAAGTAGCAAAACAGAAATACACTCCTGTGTAAGGCTGAGTCACGCATGCATCCATTCCTGGTTGTAACTCTCATCCACTTTAAAAATGTATCATTCCATGGTGATGCAATCTCAAATCTTACTTGGCGTCCACTTTTATTCGTCCAAATATTCCTTTTGTAGGATCATTCCAAATTCTGCGAGCGTTCAAGCATTCATATATCTTTAGAGGTGGTCATGTGACATTCAAGATCTAGTTGTGCCACTGCTTTTGGTAAAACTCGTACGAGAGCTGGTATTTGCATGATAGCCCCACTTGTTTGCGTTTTAAATACTGTTTGTATCTCGAACATCAATTGGCTTTAGGCATCAAAACACCTGATATTAGCTTCTTTGTGTGCATCCTCTTGGTCAATTTTGTGGTAGAAGTGCTCTCTGAAAAATGTGACAAAGAAAGTCGTCGCAATACCCCAACCCAATCCATACTACACAATAAAAGAGTAAAGTCTTATTGTAATCATGAATGCAGCTGGAAGCAAAAATATTTGCAGAGCATTCAAAAAGCAACAAAAAAATCTTACTAGGTTTGATACTTTCAAATTAAACCCATGTCCCCCTCTAATAAAGTAATAGGCAATTATAGCACTTAAGTTATTTATCACATACTTGCCATCTTTTTCAGGGCTGGATACACTGAAGAGCTAGTAAATGCCACATCCACCTCCATTAGATACATTATAATTACAGGCTATAGCAATTAACATCCATCTGCTAAAGGATGTGCCTCATTCAACTTATTGTTCACCATAACACACACGGGTGCTAGCCTTTCCCTTGCTATTTCCTATCAGGAGAAGAGAGAGAAAAAAGGAATCCTAGACAAAATATAAAGATGAACAAAAACACCCAACTAAAAAAAGACAAATAAAAGGACACGGTGCATATGGTTGCAATTAGATCAGAGAAGCTGCCTATTTTCTAAAAAGTAACCATTCACATTATCAAAAACAGGCATGAATTTGCCAGTTACAACTGTAGAGAGAAAATACATTATGCCTTTAGCTACAAGGGAAATAAATAAAACATGTACCTTTTCTAGGAACACAGAATACGCTATGCTTCCAAAGGCCTAGCTCTCAAACAGGTGGACACACCTCATTATCCGGAGACTGTGAACAAACAAAGAAAAAAACGTATCACCCTGCCTCTCCCTAGCTAAAACTTATCCCCAAAGATATTACACTATCACAACCAAGCATTCCCTCTTCCTATTTCTTATTATATTTTTGGCCCAAAATTAAACATGTAACGATTGTTTTTGTTTACTGGTAATCCACACAAATAAGTACTTATCACTTCACCACATCCCAAGCCGCATCAATTCTTCCACTGAAATATGTTTAACCCATTGCCAGCAACTCTCGGCACAGCCGTACTCCAAATAAATGTGCATGTCTCAACAAGACGTAAGAGCTCTTGGATCCAATTCATAATTCAACTTGAGGAATTTTCACGGTCTGGCAATTTGAGACCCATCACAACGTAGAGGAAAAGAAAATGCTACTTTGACGTTTCCTGTTGGAAATAGAAAAAGCATACCCAACACAAAGAAGCGCAATAAAAAATGGAACTAGCAACTAGCCTCTTTCCAGACTGTTTCTTCATAACTGAATTGCAGGAGATTAAGAAACAAGCAACTCTAACCTGCCACCAAAAATACACTATGCTCTTTATTAGACAGCTATTGAGTTATGATCAACACGCAGCCATTATTTCATGTATTTCCATTCAGCACTTTAAAAAACTAATCATTAAACCTCATTCGCGTATTCACAAACAAAACACTGAGGAACAAGACACTACATCCAAATCAACCTTTCGTTCATTCCATTGTTTTTAATTCACACATTTAGTAGCAATGAAGAATTTTCAGAATATTGCAATAACAGTACCTCATCTTATGGCGCATGACATTTCACATTTCAGAGATGCAAGCCTTCGCTGTGCTTCGCAGTAGGAAAACAGCCACATCTTCTCTGTAGAGTAAAGAGTTGCGCACAATGCCTACTCGCATCCACTCATGGTAGTAAGTCATTCAATTTATCAATAGAAGGTGAACAACGCATTACGTACCTACTTTTATTCATGCAAGTGTCACTTTCTTTGGATAATTCCAAATCCTGATCAAGAATGTGCATTATTTAGACATCTAGTTTAGCCATTTAATATCTACAGTCCTGCTGCTGCTTCAAACAAACTGGTACAATTCCTAGTATCTGAATGATATCGGCACTTGTGTTCTCACAGTTGTTCAAAAACTGCTTCAGAATATGCCATATTAGCCTCTCCATGTGCATCTTGTTTGTGGTTTTGTGGTATAAGTGCTCTCTGAAAGACAAAAAGAATGTTGTTGCAAAACCCCAGCCTATTCCACAATATGCTTTTAAAGAGTAGGATCCCATTTAATCATGATGGCTATTATAAGCAACAGCATTTGTAGAGAGCATCAAGAAGCTTGGTACCTGAATAGGTTAAACCCAAGATGCCCTAAAAAGGCATAGGAACCCATAGAATTCATGTAACGCCGAGGTAAATTTTCATTGTCAACTAGGCCAGTAACTGGTAAAAGAGAAGAGGCTTACTCAAATCATGTTGTCCATCACAACACAAATTGATGGTCTCCTTTCCTCTTTCCTACAGAGAAAAAATAAACAGACACCTGCAAAAAAAAGAAGAAAAAAAAAAAGACACTGCACTTGCCAGGAATTCGATAAGAGAACACGCACATTTCTCCCAAGGTAAATTGATAAACCATCAGCATATACACCTATTCTGACGACAAATCTATTGGGATATTTTAATTTGAAACACAAAACACTTCCTTTTCAGGCACCCAAAAAATATGCTCTAATATGCAGACACGATTAACAATGAATTTTCAAAACATCTATTTCTTTTGGATAAATGCACTGCCAAATTGATTCTTGCAACTTTAATTACATGATTTTAGGAAATCTAATAAAAACGTATTATGATTAGCAACTTCACAAACACGCACTCAGGGAAAAAGACACTCTTGCATGCATAGCAATTTTGTCATCACATTGGCGACAATTACAACATTCAGCAATGATGGATTTTTTTTACCTGCCATTAACATTACCTCATTTCCTAGGGCTCAGTACCTTTCATGTTTAAGAGATGTAAATATTCTGAGGGGTCAAGTAGCAAAACAGAAATACACTCCTGTGTAAGGCTGAGTCACGCATGCATCCATTCCTGGTTGTAACTCTCATCCACTTTAAAAATGTATCATTCCATGGTGATGCAATCTCAAATCTTACTTGGCGTCCACTTTTATTCGTCCAAATATTCCTTTTGTAGGATCATTCCAAATTCTGCGAGCGTTCAAGCATTCATATATCTTTAGAGGTGGTCATGTGACATTCAAGATCTAGTTGTGCCACTGCTTTTGGTAAAACTCGTACGAGAGCTGGTATTTGCATGATAGCCCCACTTGTTTGCGTTTTAAATACTGTTTGTATCTCGAACATCAATTGGCTTTAGGCATCAAAACACCTGATATTAGCTTCTTTGTGTGCATCCTCTTGGTCAATTTTGTGGTAGAAGTGCTCTCTGAAAAATGTGACAAAGAAAGTCGTCGCAATACCCCAACCCAATCCATACTACACAATAAAAGAGTAAAGTCTTATTGTAATCATGAATGCAGCTGGAAGCAAAAATATTTGCAGAGCATTCAAAAAGCAACAAAAAAATCTTACTAGGTTTGATACTTTCAAATTAAACCCATGTCCCCCTCTAATAAAGTAATAGGCAATTATAGCACTTAAGTTATTTATCACATACTTGCCATCTTTTTCAGGGCTGGATACACTGAAGAGCTAGTAAATGCCACATCTACCTCCATTAGATACATTATAATTACAGGCTATAGCAATTAACATCCATCTGCTAAAGGATGTGCCTCATTCAACTTATTGTTCACCATAACACATACTTGCCATCTTTTTCAGGGCTGGATACACTGAAGAGCTAGTAAATGCCACATCTACCTCCATTAGATACATTATAATTACAGGCTATAGCAATTAACATCCATCTGCTAAAGGATGTGCCTCATTCAACTTATTGTTCACCATAACACACACGGGTGCTAGCCTTTCCCTTGCTATTTCCTATCAGGAGAAGAGAGAGAAAAAAGGAATCCTAGCCAAAATATAAAGATGAACAAAAACACCCAACTAAAAAAAGACAAATAAAAGGACACGGTGCATATGGTTGCAATTAGATCAGAGAAGCTGCCTATTTTCTAAAAAGTAACCATTCACATTATCAAAAACAGGCATGAATTTGCCAGTTACAACTGTAGAGAGAAAATACATTATGCCTTTAGCTACAAGGGAAATAAATAAAACATGTACCTTTTCTAGGAACACAGAATACGCTATGCTTCCAAAGGCCTAGCTCTCAAACAGGTGGACACACCTCATTATCCGGGGACTGTGAACAAACAAAGAAAAAAACGTATCACCCTGCCTCTCCCTAGCTAAAACTTATCCCCAAAGATATTACACTATCACAACCAAGCATTCCCTCTTCCTATTTCTTATTATATTTTTGGCCCAAAATTAAACATGTAACGATTGTTTTTGTTTACTGGTAATCCACACAAATAAGTACTTATCACTTCACCACATCCCAAGCCGCATCAATTCTTCCACTGAAATATGTTTAACCCATTGCCAGCAACTCTCGGCACAGCCGTACTCCAAATAAATGTGCATGTCTCAACAAGACGTAAGAGCTCTTGGATCCAATTCATAATTCAACTTGAGGAATTTTCACGGTCTGGCAATTTGAGACCCATCACAACGTAGAGGAAAAGAAAATGCTACTTTGACGTTTCCTGTTGGAAATAGAAAAAGCATACCCAACACAAAGAAGCGCAATAAAAAATGGAACTAGCAACTAGCCTCTTTCCAGACTGTTTCTTCATAACTGAATTGCAGGAGATTAAGAAACAAGCAACTCTAACCTGCCACCAAAAATACACTATGCTCTTTATTAGACAGCTATTGAGTTATGATCAACACGCAGCCATTATTTCATGTATTTCCATTCAGCACTTTAAAAAACTAATCATTAAACCTCATTCGCGTATTCACAAACAAAACACTGAGGAACAAGACACTACATCCAAATCAACCTTTCGTTCATTCCATTGTTTTTAATTCACACATTTAGTAGCAATGAAGAATTTTCAGAATATTGCAATAACAGTACCTCATCTTATGGCGCATGACATTTCACATTTCAGAGATGCAAGCCTTCGCTGTGCTTCGCAGTAGGAAAACAGCCACATCTTCTCTGTAGAGTAAAGAGTTGCGCACAATGCCTACTCGCATCCACTCATGGTAGTAAGTCATTCAATTTATCAATAGAAGGTGAACAACGCATTACGTACCTACTTTTATTCATGCAAGTGTCACTTTCTTTGGATAATTCCAAATCCTGATCAAGAATGTGCATTATTTAGACATCTAGTTTAGCCATTTAATATCTACAGTCCTGCTGCTGCTTCAAACAAACTGGTACAATTCCTAGTATCTGAATGATATCGGCACTTGTGTTCTCACAGTTGTTCAAAAACTGCTTCAGAATATGCCATATTAGCCTCTCCATGTGCATCTTGTTTGTGGTTTTGTGGTATAAGTGCTCTCTGAAAGACAAAAAGAATGTTGTTGCAAAACCCCAGCCTATTCCACAATATGCTTTTAAAGAGTAGGATCCCATTTAATCATGATGGCTATTATAAGCAACAGCATTTGTAGAGAGCATCAAGAAGCTTGGTACCTGAATAGGTTAAACCCAAGATGCCCTAAAAAGGCATAGGAACCCATAGAATTCATGTAACGCCGAGGTAAATTTTCATTGTCAACTAGGCCAGTAACTGGTAAAAGAGAAGAGGCTTACTCAAATCATGTTGTCCATCACAACACAAATTGATGGTCTCCTTTCCTCTTTCCTACAGAGAAAAAATAAACAGACACCTGCAAAAAAAAGAAGAAAAAAAAAAAGACACTGCACTTGCCAGGAATTCGATAAGAGAACACGCACATTTCTCCCAAGGTAAATTGATAAACCATCAGCATATACACCTATTCTGACGACAAATCTATTGGGATATTTTAATTTGAAACACAAAACACTTCCTTTTCAGGCACCCAAAAAATATGCTCTAATATGCAGACACGATTAACAATGAATTTTCAAAACATCTATTTCTTTTGGATAAATGCACTGCCAAATTGATTCTTGCAACTTTAATTACATGATTTTAGGAAATCTAATAAAAACGTATTATGATTAGCAACTTCACAAACACGCACTCAGGGAAAAAGACACTCTTGCATGCATAGCAATTTTGTCATCACATTGGCGACAATTACAACATTCAGCAATGATGGATTTTTTTTACCTGCCATTAACATTACCTCATTTCCTAGGGCTCAGTACCTTTCATGTTTAAGAGATGTAAATATTCTGAGGGGTCAAGTAGCAAAACAGAAATACACTCCTGTGTAAGGCTGAGTCACGCATGCATCCATTCCTGGTTGTAACTCTCATCCACTTTAAAAATGTATCATTCCATGGTGATGCAATCTCAAATCTTACTTGGCGTCCACTTTTATTCGTCCAAATATTCCTTTTGTAGGATCATTCCAAATTCTGCGAGCGTTCAAGCATTCATATATCTTTAGAGGTGGTCATGTGACATTCAAGATCTAGTTGTGCCACTGCTTTTGGTAAAACTCGTACGAGAGCTGGTATTTGCATGATAGCCCCACTTGTTTGCGTTTTAAATACTGTTTGTATCTCGAACATCAATTGGCTTTAGGCATCAAAACACCTGATATTAGCTTCTTTGTGTGCATCCTCTTGGTCAATTTTGTGGTAGAAGTGCTCTCTGAAAAATGTGACAAAGAAAGTCGTCGCAATACCCCAACCCAATCCATACTACACAATAAAAGAGTAAAGTCTTATTGTAATCATGAATGCAGCTGGAAGCAAAAATATTTGCAGAGCATTCAAAAAGCAACAAAAAAATCTTACTAGGTTTGATACTTTCAAATTAAACCCATGTCCCCCTCTAATAAAGTAATAGGCAATTATAGCACTTAAGTTATTTATCACATACTTGCCATCTTTTTCAGGGCTGGATACACTGAAGAGCTAGTAAATGCCACATCTACCTCCATTAGATACATTATAATTACAGGCTATAGCAATTAACATCCATCTGCTAAAGGATGTGCCTCATTCAACTTATTGTTCACCATAACACACACGGGTGCTAGCCTTTCCCTTGCTATTTCCTATCAGGAGAAGAGAGAGAAAAAAGGAATCCTAGCCAAAATATAAAGATGAACAAAAACACCCAACTAAAAAAAGACAAATAAAAGGACACGGTGCATATGGTTGCAATTAGATCAGAGAAGCTGCCTATTTTCTAAAAAGTAACCATTCACATTATCAAAAACAGGCATGAATTTGCCAGTTACAACTGTAGAGAGAAAATACATTATGCCTTTAGCTACAAGGGAAATAAATAAAACATGTACCTTTTCTAGGAACACAGAATACGCTATGCTTCCAAAGGCCTAGCTCTCAAACAGGTGGACACACCTCATTATCCGGGGACTGTGAACAAACAAAGAAAAAAACGTATCACCCTGCCTCTCCCTAGCTAAAACTTATCCCCAAAGATATTACACTATCACAACCAAGCATTCCCTCTTCCTATTTCTTATTATATTTTTGGCCCAAAATTAAACATGTAACGATTGTTTTTGTTTACTGGTAATCCACACAAATAAGTACTTATCACTTCACCACATCCCAAGCCGCATCAATTCTTCCACTGAAATATGTTTAACCCATTGCCAGCAACTCTCGGCACAGCCGTACTCCAAATAAATGGGCATGTCTCAACAAGACGTAAGAGCTCTTGGATCCAATTCATAATTCAACTTGAGGAATTTTCACGGTCTGGCAATTTGAGACCCATCACAACGTAGAGGAAAAGAAAATGCTACCTTGACGTTTCCTGTTGGAAATAGAAAAAGCATACCCAACACAAAGAAGCGCAATAAAATATGGAACTAGCAACTAGCCTCTTTCCAGACTGTTTCTTCATAACTGAATTGCAGGAGATTAAGAAACAAGCAACTCTAACCTGCCACCAAAAATACACGATGCTCTTTATTAGACAGCTATTGCGTTATGATCAACACGCAGCCATTATTTCATGTATTTCCATTCAGCACTTTAAAAAACTAATCATTAAACCTCAGCGTATTCACAAACAAAACACTGAGGAACAAGACACTACATCCAAATCAACCTTTCGTTCATTCCATTGTTTTTAATTCACACATTTAGTAGTAATGAAGAATTTTCAGAATATTGCAATAACAGTACCTCATCTTATGGCGCATGACATTTCACATTTCAGAGATGCAAGCCTTCGCTGTGCTTCGCAGTAGGAAAACAGCCACATCTTCTCTGTAGAGTAAAGAGTTGCGCACAATGCCTACTCGCATCCACTCATGGTAGTAAGTCATTCAATTTATCAATAGAAGGTGAACAACGCATTACGTACCTACTTTTATTCATGCAAGTGTCACTTTCTTTGGATAATTCCAAATCCTGATCAAGAATTTGCATTCTTTAGACATCTAGTTTAGCCATTTAATATCTACAGTCCTGCTGCTGCTTCGAACAAACTGGTACAATTCCTAGTATCTGAATGATATCGGCACTTGTGTTCTCACAGTTGTTCAAAAACTGCTTCAGAATATGCGATATTAGCCTCTCCATGTGCATCTTGTTTGTGGTTTTGTGGTATAAGTGCTCTCTGAAAAATGACAAAAAGAATGTTGTTGCAAAACCCCAGCCTATTCCACAATATGCTTTTAAAGAGTAGGATCCCATTTAATCATGATGGCTATTATAAGCAACAGCATTTGTAGAGAGCATCAAGAAGCTTGGTACCTGAATAGGTTAAACCCAAGATGCCCTAAAAAGGCATAGGAACCCATAGAATTCATGTAACGCCGAGGTAAATTTTCATTGTCAACTAGGCCAGTAACTGGTAAAAGAGAAGAGGCTTACTCAAATCATGTTGCCCATCACAACACAAATTGATGGTCTCCTTTCCTCTTTCCTACAGAGAAAAAATAAACAGACACCTGCAAAAAAAAGAAGAAAAAAAAAAGACACACTGCACTTGCCAGGAATTCGATAAGAGAACACGCACATTTCTCCCAAGGTAAATTGATATACCATCAGCATATACACCTATTCTGACGACAAATCTATTGGGATATTTTAATTTGAAACACAAAACACTTCCTTTTCAGGCACCCAAAAAATATGCTCTAATATGCAGACACGATTAACAATGAATTTTCAAAACATCTATTTCTTTTGGATAAATGCACTGCCAAATTGATTCTTGCAACTTGAATTACATGATTTTAGGAAATCTAATAAAAACGTATTATGATTAGCAACTTCACAAACACGCACTCAGGGAAAAAGACACTCTTGCATGCATAGCAATTTTGTCATCACATTGGCGACAATTACAACATTCAGCAATGATGGATTTTGTTTACCTGCCATTAACATTACCTCATTTCCTAGGGCTCAGTACCTTTCATGTTTAAGAGATGTAAATATTCTGAGGTGTCAAGTAGCAAAACAGAAATACACTCCTGTGTAAGGCTGAGTCACGCATGCATCCATTCCTGGTTGTAACTCTCATCCACTTTAAAAATGTATCATTCCATGGTGATGCGATCTCAAATCTTACTTGGCATCCACTTTTATTCGTCCAAATATTCCCTTTTTAGGATCATTCCAAATTCTGCGAGCGTTCAAGCACTCATATCTTTAGAGGTGGTCATGTGACATTCAAGATCTAGTTGTGCCACTGCTTTTGGTAAAACTCGTACGACAGCTGGTATTTGAATGATAGCCCCACTTGTTTGCGTTTTAAATACTGTTTGTATCTCGAACATCAATTGGCTTTAGGCATCAAAACACCTGATATTAGCTTCTTTGTGTGCATCCTCTTGGTCAATTTTGTGGTAGAAGTGCTCTCTGAAAAATGTGACAAAGAAAGTCGTCGCAATACCCCAACCCAATCCATACTACACAATAAAAGAGTAAAGTCTTATTGTAATCATGAATGCAGCTGGAAGCAAAAATATTTGCAGAGCATTCAAAAAGCAACAAAAAAATCTTACTAGGTTTGATACTTTCAAATTAAACCCATGTCCCCCTCTAATAAAGTAATAGGCAATTATAGCACTTAAGTTATTTATCACATACTTGCCATCTTTTTCAGGGCTGGATACACTGAAGAGCTAGTAAATGCCACATCCACCTCCATTAGATACATTATAATTACAGGCTATAGCAATTAACATCCATCTGCTAAAGGATGTGCCTCATTCAACTTATTGTTCACCATAACACACACGGGTGCTAGCCTTTCCCTTGCTATTTCCTATCAGGAGAAGAGAGAGAAAAAAGGAATCCTAGCCAAAATATAAAGATGAACAAAAACACCCAACTAAAAAAAGACAAATAAAAGGACACGGTGCAAATGGTTGTAATTAGATCAGAGAAGCTGCCTATTTTCTAAAAAGTAACCATTCACATCATCAAAAACAGGCATAAATTTGCCAGTTACAACTGTAGAGAGAAAATACATTATGCCTTTAGCTACAAGGGAAATAAATGAAACATGTACCTTTTCTAGGAACACAGAATACGCTATGCTTCCAAAGGCCTAGCTCTCAAACAGGTGGACATACCTCATTATCCGGAGGCTGTGAACAAACAAAGAAAAAAACGTATCACCCTGCCTTTCCCCAGCTAAAACTTATCCCCAAAGATATTACACTATCCCAACCAAGCATTCCCTCTTCCTATTTCTTATTATATTTTTGGCCCAAAATTAAACATGTAACGATTGTTTTTGTTTACTGGTAATCCACACAAATAAGTACTTATCACTTCACCACATCCCAAGCCGCATCAATTCTTCCATTGAAATATGTTTAACCCATTGCCAGCAACTCTCGGCACAGCCGTACTCCAAATAAATGTGTCAAGTCAAGTCAAGTCAGAGAATTTATATAGCGCACTACATACCCAGAGGGTCTCAAGGCGCTTAGAGAGGGGAGGAGGATTACTTGTCAAATATCCACGTTTTAAGTTGCTTTCTGAATGCTAGGTGGCTCTGGGCAAGGCGAAGGTAAGCGGGGAGTGAGTTCCATGTTTTAGCAGCCAGGTATGAGAAGGATCTGCCTCCCATGGTGGTCTTGTTGATGCGAGGTACAGTGGCGAGGGCTTGGCTGGAAGAACGCAGTTGGCGGGAGGGGGTGTAGAAGGACAGTCGTGAGTTGAGGCATTCTGGTCCGATGTCGTAGAGTGACTTGTGTGCGTGGGTTAGCAGTCGGAAAGTGAATCTCTTGACGGGTAGCCAGTGGAGGTCTTTCAGGTGACTAGAGATGTGTTCGTTGCGCGGGATGTCCAATATGATCCTGGCTGAGGCGTTTTGGATTCGTTGGAGTTTCTTCTGGAGTTTAGCGGTAGTACCTGCGTAGAGGGTGTTTCCGTAGTCCAGTCGGCTCGTGACCAGAGCATGGGTGACTGTTTTCCTTGTTTCGGTGGGGATCCAGCGAAATGTTTTTTTGAGCATGCGAAGAATGTTGAAGCAAGATGAGGATACGGCGCTAACTTGTCTGTTCATTGAGAGTGAAGAATCCAGGATGACGCCTAGGTTCTGTGCGTGGTCTGTCGGGATGGGTGCTTTTCCAAGGGCTTCCGGCCACCAAGAGTCGTCCCATGCAGAGGGGGATGTACCTAGGATGAGGACTTCTGTTTTGTCTGAGTTCAGTTTCAGACGGCTTTGTTTCATCCATTCGGCAACTTCTTTCATTCCTTCGTGTAGGTTAGTTTTGGCGGTGCTGGGGTCATTGGTGAGAGAAAGGATCAGTTGAGTGTCATCCGCGTAAGAGATGATGTTGAGGTTGTGTTGGCGGGCGATGGCCGCGAGGGGGCTCATGTATACGTTGAAGAGGGTGGGGCTGAGTGAGGATCCTTGTGGTACGCCACAGATGACTTCAGTAGCCTCGGACTTGAATGGTGGAAGGGGGACTCTCTGGGTTCTTCCGGTGAGGAACGAGGTGATCCATTCAAGTGCTTTTCCTTGTATTCCGGTGTTGTTGAGGCGTTGTAGAAGGGTGCTGTGGCAGACTGTGTCGAATGCTGCAGAGAGGTCGAGGAGGATGAGGGCGACTGTGTCTCCATTGTCCAGTAGAGTTCGAATGTCGTCTGTTGCTGCGATGAGGGCGGTCTCAATCAATCAATCAATCAGGTCATTTGTAAAGCGCACTACTCACCCGTAGGGTCTCAAGGCGCTGGGAGGGGGGGGTGCCGCTACTGCTCGAACAGCCAAGTCTTGAGCTTCTTCCTGAAGGAGAGGTGGTCTTGGGTCAGGCGCAGATTGATGGGAAGTGAGTTCCAGGTCTTGGCGGCCAGGTAGGAGAAGGACCTTCCTCCTGTTGTCTCTCTTCGGATGCGGGGGACGGCGGCGAGGGCGTGGTTGGTTGATCTGAGGAGGCGCTTGGGAGTGTAGAAGTTGATCCGGTTGTTGAGGTAGCTCGGGCCTTGGTCGTGTAGGGCTTTGTGCGCGTGGGTGAGGAGACGGAAGGTGATTCTCTTGTTGATCGGGAGCCAGTGCAGGTCTCTCAGGTGTCCGGAGATGTGGCTGCGTCGGGGGATGTCGAGGATGAGTCTCGCCGAGGCGTTCTGGATCCGCTGGAGTCTCTTCTGGAGTTTGGCCGTGGTTCCGGCGTAGAGGGCGTTCCCGTAGTCCAGTCGGCTGGTGACGAGGGCTTGGGTGACCGTCTTCCTCGTCTCGGTGGGGATCCACCGGAAGATCTTACGTAGCATGCGCAGGATGTTGAAGCATGACGAGGAGACGGCGTTGACTTGTCTGGTCATGGAGAGAGAGGAGTCCAGGATGAAGCCCAGGTTGCGTGCGTGGTCCGTCGGTTTGGGTGCGGCGCCCAGGGCGGGGGGCCACCAGGAGTCGTCCCAGGCGGAGGGCGTGGAGCCCAGGATGAGGACCTCCGTCTTGTCTGAGTTCAGTTTCAGGCGGCTGGTCGTCATCCATTCGGCTACGTCTCTCATCCCTTCGTGCAGGTTGGCTCTGGCGGTGGCGGGGTCGTTGGTCAGTGCTGTGTTTTGCTCGGAAGCCAGATGGTGAGGAGTCGAGGGATTTGTTGGCTTCGAGGAAAGCGGCGAGCTGGTTGTTGACGGCTTTCTCGATGACTTTGGCCGGGAATGGAAGGAGCGAGATGGGGCGGTAATTTTTGAGTTCGGTGGGGTCCGCTGTGGGTTTTTTCAGCAGGGCGGTGAGTTCAGCGTGTTTCCAGTCTTCCGGGAAGGTGGCGGAGTTGAAGGAACAGTTGATGACGTCTCGGAGGTGCGGTGCTATGACGGAGTCTGCTTTGTTGAAGATGTGGTGAGGGCAAGGGTCTGTGGGGGATCCTGAGTGGATGGAATTCATTAGGCGGATTGTGTCCTCAGTGGAGATTGGGTTCCAGACGTTAAGGGTGTTCACGGGGGGAGAATGTTCAGCAGATGGTTGGGTGGGTTGGTCTCCGGGTTGGTTGTTGAAGCTGTTGTGGATGTCTGCAATCTTGTTGTGGAAGAATGAGGCTAGGGAGTCGCAAAGGGCTTGAGAGGGGGTGATGTCGTTGGAGTTGGCCGAGGGATTGGAAAATTCCTTGACGATGTTGAAAAGTTCTTTGCTGTTGTGGGCGTTGTTGTCAAGTCGATCCTTGAATGCTGTTTTCTTGGCCTTTCGGATTAGTTGGTGGTGAGTGCGGGTGGCGTTTTTGAAGGCGTCCTTGGTGCTAGTGGTTGGGTCTTTTTTCCAGGCCTTTTCAAGGGAGCGGCAGAGTTTCTTGGACTTCTTAAGGTCATCGTTGAACCATGAGGCCTTCTTGCTGCCAGGTTTGCTTTGACGTTTTTTCAGTGGTGCTAGGGTGTCGGATAGCCATAGGGTGAGGTTGGCGGCGGCTTGGTTTGGGTTAGAAGAGTGGGCTGGGGTGTTTAGAAGAAGTGATGCGGAGATTTGATCGGTGGTGATTTTGTTCCAGTTTCTTTGCAGAGTTGGTTGGAGGTGGTTGGTGGGTTTCGGCTTGTTGTAGGTGAAGTGAACGCAGCTGTGGTCAGTCCAGAGGAGCTCCGTAGTGTGGCTGAAGGAGACATGCTTGCTGGAGGTGAAGATGGGGTCGAGTGTGTGACCTGCGATGTGGGTGGGGGAAAGTGACCAGTTGTTTAAGTCCGAGGTTGGCGAGGTTGTCCAAGAGGGTGGTGGTGTTGCGGTCGTTGTTCTTTTCAAGGTGAAAGTTGAGGTCTCCCAGAAGGATGTAATCTTTGGAGGGGAGCGCGTGTGGAGTGATGAAGTCCGTGATGTCTTCACTGAATTTTGCGCGGGGTCCTGGTGGCCTGTAAAGGAGGGTGCCTCTGAGTGTGGTCTTGGGGTCGATGTGGATCTGGAAGTGAAGGTGTTCAGAGTTGGCGAGATTGACGTCAGAACTGGTTGAGATGTGGATTGATTTCTTATGGACGATAGCGATTCCTCCTCCTGTGTGGCCGGTACGGTCCTTGCGTGTGATCTTATAGTCTTCAGGGATGGCAATGGTGATGTCTGGGGCGGAGGAAGCGTTCATCCATGTTTCTGTTAGGAAGGCGACGTCTGGAGAGATGGTGTCTAGTAGATTCCATAGTTCGATGGCGTGTCTGTGGACCGAGCGGGTGTTGAGAAGGATGCATTGTAGGTGGTTGGGGTCGGTAGTCTGTGGAGTGGTCGTAGCGGAGTGGTTGACGGTGCCGCTGAATTTGCAGGAGTGGCAGGAGAATGGTCCATGAGTGTGTCCGGGAGCTGCTTGGACGCAGTTGGGGGCGCGACCGGGGTTAAGAGCTAGGAGGGTAGCGGCATCGTAGGTAATGCGGGAGGGCTGGGCATCGCGAGGGGCAGGGGGTCTGGCGCTGGGCGCGGACGGGCGTAGACGGGCTTACCTTTGGCGCACCTTCGGCGCGGGTTGGGCGCGGTCGCTGCGCGTAAACGCTGCGCGTTATGACATTGGTCATAAATGGATGGTGGAGGGGGCGGAGCGTGGGAGGGGCAGCAGCTGGGAGGCGGTGGCGGGAGGAGGGGCGGCAACAACAACAACAACACAAAATGGAGGGTCAAAGGCGAGAGCCTTACACGCACTAACAGCTGAATATAATTTAAATGCAAAGTAACTGCCTCAGCGATGTCGCGTTGATAATTAAATAAAAGCGACAGTGCGGCGCAGATTAAATAAGTCAATTAGACAGAGCAGCACAATTAATTAAATAAATAAGTAAATCCCAACAGTGCAGCGCTATGAAGCGATCGTGCAGCGCTATAAAATGAAAGATTAGCTGAGTCAATGCAGCGCTAGTATCTCGAAGGCAGGAGGTCAAACGATACCAGGCTGGAGCGTGGGGGAGCAACCGGGCTGAAGGAGGGTCCAGGCGGTCACAGTGATCTCGGGAGCAAGGAAGGATACTAATCGTG
Source organism: Lissotriton helveticus (assembly GCF_964261635.1). Classification (NCBI taxonomy): domain Eukaryota; kingdom Metazoa; phylum Chordata; class Amphibia; order Caudata; family Salamandridae; genus Lissotriton; species Lissotriton helveticus. The sequence goes on along the minus strand of NC_136057.1, from coordinate 28,239,840 downwards.
GGTGGGAGGGGCAGCAGCTGGGAGGCGGTGGCGGGAGGAGGGGCGGCAACAACAACAACAACACAAAATGGAGGGTCAAAGGCGAGAGCCTTACACGCACTAACAGCTGAATATAATTTAAATGCTAAGTAACTGCCTCAGCGATGTCGCGTTGATAATTAAATAAAAGCGACAGTGCGGCGCAGATTAAATAAGTCAATTAGACAGAGCAGCACAATTAATTAAATAAATAAGTAAATCCCAACAGTGCAGCGCTATGAAGCGATCGTGCAGCGCTATAAAATGAAAGATTAGCTGAGTCAATGCAGCGCTAGTATCTCGAAGGCAGGAGGTCAAACGATACCAGGCTGGAGCGTGGGGGAGCAACCGGGCTGAAGGAGGGTCCAGGCGGTCAATGTGTATGTCTCAACAAGACGTAAGAGCTCTTGGATCCAATTCATAATTCAACTTGAGGAATTTTCACGGTCTGGCAGTTTGAGACCCATCACAACTAGAGGAAAAGAAAATGCTACCTTGACGTTTCCTGTTGGAAATAGAAAAAGCATACCCAACACAAAGAAGCGCAATAAAATATGTAACTAGCAACTAGCCTCTTTCCAGACTGTTTCTTCATAACTGAATTGCAAGAGATTAGGAAACAAGCAACTCTAACCTGCCACCAAAAATACACTATGCTCTTTATTAGACAGCTATTGAGTTATGATAAACACGCAGCCATTATTTCACGTATTTCCATTCAGCGCTTTAAAAAACTAATCATTAAACCTCATTAGCGTATTCACAAACAAAACATTGAGGAACAAGACACTACATCCAAATCAACCTTTTGTTCATTCCATTGTTTTTAATTCACACATTAGTAGTAATGAAGAATTTTCAGAACATTGCAATAACAGTACCTCATTTTATGGCGCATGACATTTCACATCTCAGAGATGCAAGCCTTCGCTGTGCTTCGCAGTAGGTAAACAGCCAAATCTTCTCTCTAGAGTAAAGAGTTGCGCACAATGCCTACTCGCATCCACTCATGGTAGTAAGTCATTCAATTTATCAATAGAAGGTGAACAACGCATTACGTACCTACTTTTATTCATGCAAGTGTCACTTTCTTTGGATAATTCCAAATCCTGATCAAGAATTTGCATTCTTTGGCCATCTAGATTAGCCATTTAATATCTACAGTCCTGCTGCTGCTTCGAACAAACTGGTACAATTCCTAGTGTCTGAATGATATCGGCACTTGTGTTCTCACAGTTGTTCAAAACTTTGCTTCAGAATATGCGATATTAGCCTCTCCATGTGCATCTTGTTTGTGGTTTTGTGGTATAAGTGCTCTCTGAAAAATGACAGAAAGAATGTTGTTGCAAAACCCCAGCCTATTCCACAATATGCGTTTAAAGCGTAGGATCCCATTTAATCATGATGGCTATTATAAGCAACAGCATTTGTAGAGAGCATCAAGAAGCTTGGTACCTGAATAAGTTAAACCCAAGATGCCCTAAAAAGGCATAGGAACCCATAGAATTCATGTAACGCCGAGGTACATTTTCATTGTCAACTAGGCCAGTAACTGGTAAAAGAGAAGAGGCTTACTCAAATCATGTTGTCCATCACAACACAAATTGATGGTCTCCTTTCCTCTTTCCTACAGAGAAAAAATAAACAGACACCTGCAAAAAAAAAAAGAAGAAAAAAAAAAAAGAGACACTGCACTTGCCAGGAATTCGATAAGAGAACACGCACATTTCTCCCAAGGTAAATTGATATACCATCAGCATATACACCTATTCTGACGACAAATCTATTGGGATATTTTAATTTGAAACACAAAACACTTCCTTTTCAGGCACCCAAAAAATATGCTCTAATATGCAGACACGATTAACAATGAATTTTCAAAACATCTATTTCTTTTGGATAAATGCACTGCCAAATTGATTCTTGCAACTTGAATTACATGATTTTAGGAAATCTAATAAAAACGTATTATGATTAGCAACTTCACAAACACGCACTCAGGGAAAAAGACACTCTTGCATGCATAGCAATTTTGTCATCACATTGGCGACAATTACAACATTCAGCAATGATGGATTTTGTTTACCTGCCATTAACATTACCTCATTTCCTAGGGCTCAGTACCTTTCATGTTTAAGAGATGTAAATATTCTGAGGTGTCAAGTAGCAAAACAGAAATACACTCCTGTGTAAGGCTGAGTCACGCATGCATCCATTCCTGGTTGTAACTCTCATCCACTTTAAAAATGTATCATTCCATGGTGATGCGATCTCAAATCTTACTTGGCATCCACTTTTATTCGTCCAAATATTCCCTTTTTAGGATCATTCCAAATTCTGCGAGCGTTCAAGCACTCATATCTTTAGAGGTGGTCATGTGACATTCAAGATCTAGTTGTGCCACTGCTTTTGGTAAAACTCGTACGACAGCTGGTATTTGAATGATAGCCCCACTTGTTTGCGTTTTAAATACTGTTTGTATCTCGAACATCAATTGGCTTTAGGCATCAAAACACCTGATATTAGCTTCTTTGTGTGCATCCTCTTGGTCAATTTTGTGGTAGAAGTGCTCTCTGAAAAATGTGACAAAGAAAGTCGTCGCAATACCCCAACCCAATCCATACTACACAATAAAAGAGTAAAGTCTTATTGTAATCATGAATGCAGCTGGAAGCAAAAATATTTGCAGAGCATTCAAAAAGCAACAAAAAAATCTTACTAGGTTTGATACTTTCAAATTAAACCCATGTCCCCCTCTAATAAAGTAATAGGCAATTATAGCACTTAAGTTATTTATCACATACTTGCCATCTTTTTCAGGGCTGGATACACTGAAGAGCTAGTAAATGCCACATCTACCTCCATTAGATACATTATAATTACAGGCTATAGCAATTAACATCCATCTGCTAAAGGATGTGCCTCATTCAACTTATTGTTCACCATAACACACACGGGTGCTAGCCTTTCCCTTGCTATTTCCTATCAGGAGAAGAGAGAGAAAAAAGGAATCCTAGCCAAAATATAAAGATGAACAAAAACACCCAACTAAAAAAAGACAAATAAAAGGACACGGTGCATATGGTTGCAATTAGATCAGAGAAGCTGCCTATTTTCTAAAAAGTAACCATTCACATTATCAAAAACAGGCATGAATTTGCCAGTTACAACTGTAGAGAGAAAATACATTATGCCTTTAGCTACAAGGGAAATAAATAAAACATGTACCTTTTCTAGGAACACAGAATACGCTATGCTTCCAAAGGCCTAGCTCTCAAACAGGTGGACACACCTCATTATCCGGAGACTGTGAACAAACAAAGAAAAAAACGTATCACCCTGCCTCTCCCTAGCTAAAACTTATCCCCAAAGATATTACACTATCACAACCAAGCATTCCCTCTTCCTATTTCTTATTATATTTTTGGCCCAAAATTAAACATGTAACGATTGTTTTTGTTTACTGGTAACCACACAAATAAGTACTTATCACTTCACCACATCCCAAGCCGCATCAATTCTTCCACTGAAATATGTTTAACCCATTGCCAGCAACTCTCGGCACAGCCGTACTCCAAATAAATGGGCATGTCTCAACAAGACGTAAGAGCTCTTGGATCCAATTCATAATTCAACTTGAGGAATTTTCACGGTCTGGCAATTTGAGACCCATCACAACGTAGAGGAAAAGAAAATGCTACCTTGACGTTTCCTGTTGGAAATAGAAAAAGCATACCCAACACAAAGAAGCGCAATAAAATATGGAACTAGCAACTAGCCTCTTTTTAGACTGTTTCTTCATAACTGAATTGCAGGAGATTAAGAAACAAGCAACTCTAACCTGCCACCAAAAATACACTATGCTCTTTATTAGACAGCTATTGAGTTATGATCAACACGCAGCCATTATTTCATGTATTTCCATTCAGCACTTTAAAAAACTAATCATTAAACCTCAGCGTATTCACAAACAAAACACTGAGGAACAAGACACTACATCCAAATCAACCTTTCGTTCATTCCATTGTTTTTAATTCACACATTTAGTAGTAATGAAGAATTTTCAGAATATTGCAATAACAGTACCTCATCTTATGGCGCATGACATTTCACATTTCAGAGATGCAAGCCTTCGCTGTGCTTCGCAGTAGGAAAACAGCCACATCTTCTCTGTAGAGTAAAGAGTTGCGCACAATGCCTACTCGCATCCACTCATGGTAGTAAGTCATTCAATTTATCAATAGAAGGTGAACAACGCATTACGTACCTACTTTTATTCATGCAAGTGTCACTTTCTTTGGATAACATCTAGTTTAGCCATTTAATATCTACAGTCCTGCTGCTGCTTCGAACAAACTGGTACAATTCCTAGTGTCTGAATGATATCGGCACTTGTGTTCTCACAGTTGTTCAAAACTTTGCTTCAGAATATGCGATATTAGCCTCTCCATGTGCATCTTGTTTGTGGTTTTGTGGTATAAGTGCTCTCTGAAAAATGACAGAAAGAATGTTGTTGCAAAACCCCAGCCTATTCCACAATATGCGTTTAAAGCGTAGGATCCCATTTAATCATGATGGCTATTATAAGCAACAGCATTTTTAGAGAGCATCAAGAAGCTTGGTACCTGAATAAGTTAAACCCAAGATGCCCTAAAAAGGCATAGGAACCCATAGAATTCATGTAACGCCGAGGTACATTTTCATTGTCAACTAGGCCAGTAACTGGTAAAAGAGAAGAGGCTTACTCAAATCATGTTGTCCATCACAACACAAATTGATGGTTTCCTTTCCTCTTTCCTACAGAGAAAAAATAAACAGACACCTGCAAAAAAAAAAGAAAAAAAAAAGACACACTGCACTTGCCAGGAATTCGATAAGAGAACACGCACATTTCTCCCAAGGTAAATTGATAAACCATCAGCATATACACCTATTCTGACGACAAATCTATTGGGATATTTTAATTTGAAACACAAAACACTTTCTTTTCAGGCACCCAAAAAATATGCTCTAATATGCAGACACGATTAACAATGAATTTTCAAAACATCTATTTCTTTTGGATAAATGCACTGCCAAATTGATTCTTGCAACTTGAATTACATGATTTTAGGAATTTTAATAAAAACGTATTATGATTAAAGCCAGGGTATCACTGAAAAAGCTGCAATTAGCATAAGATAAAGGCGGCCTGGGTCTTCCTTCGTTCAGGAACTATCAGACAGCTTTCCTGTGTAAACAGGGAGCTCAGTGGTTGATAAAATCTCCGTCCTACACTCCAGTAGGAGTTAATATTGAGGAATCACTTACGGATCATGTCCCTCTTGAAACCTTGCTCACCATGGACCTGTCACACCTACCTCACTCTAAATATATAATGTTAAATACTAAGCGAGCCTTGCTGAGACTCGATCAAACGCACAAAACAAACATGACATTTAAAACATCATCTTACTTGTCCTTATGGAGAAACCCCTATCTTAAGCACAATGGCAAAAGTCTCTATTGGGATACTTGGTCCAAGAAAGGCATTAACATGGCAATGGACCTATATGATGGTAAAGACCCGCTCCCGTTCTATTCTACAAAGGAAATATGACCTCACTCCTATGGATTTCTACGAATTTCTAAAAATCAAGGCGATATTGACAGCTCGTAATTTCTCGCCCCACACACCGTGGCTAATAGCTCATCTTCCACGACTTATATCTGCGGGACACTTCGTCTCTAAGGTGTACAAAATGTTACTGCCCTTACCTAAGAAAGCCCATAGACAGGTGGAATTGAAATGGGAAGCTGAACCCAATCTTACCGGGATAGGGTTTGACTGGGAAGTGATACATAATACTGCTCTAGCCCACAAAGTGTCTCCCATCCTATTTCAGACAAAATATATGCTTATAAATAGGGCATTTTGGACCCCGGAAAAGCTTTTTAAATGTAACCTAATTTATTTTATTTATTTATTTTAACGACTTGTAGAGCGCCTGGTGACCCGAAGGCATCCCCGCGCTGTAATGATTTGGATATCCAGATGAGATGGAGGAGAAAAAAAAAAAAAAAAAAAAAAGAAAAGGGGGGGACGTTATTTCGGAAATAGAAGTGTTTACAATACACCTACATGTTGGAACTGTCATTGAGGCTCTGGTGACCTCGCACATATGCTATTCAATTGCCCTTCTCTAAAAATATATTGGGGAAAAATATTTGACTGCATTAACCACGTTTTCAAAATAAGGCCTGCAAAGGACTTTGTTTATGTCATTCTGGGAGCGCTTGAACCACAGTTACCATCTGATCAGGATCGTCAGCTTTTAGACTTAATGCTAACGCTTGCATGTAAAGTGATTTTATGCAAATGGAAGAATGCGGCAGAGGTAAACTTTAAAATCTGGCAGGAATGGCTTTCATTTCTGAGAGGTGCTAATAACCCGGCACTGCAAGAGTCTACATGGAGGCCTTTTAATAAGAAATTATGGAAATCATTAGACATATCTTCCTTTCACTATGATGCACCTTGAGATAATAGGGGCTATCATGTACTCAGAACAGCTTTTGTTAGAATGTGAGCAAGGGTCAAGCCCCTCTGATGGTTTAGATACAACAATTAAGTGCACCTGTAGCGATATCCCTAATGACTTCAACCTCTGCTCCCATGCATTATGTATGTGTTTATATGTCGACTATGCAAGCAACATGTGATTTTATTTTATTTAGATTTGTGTAATTGTTCCTTAATAAACTCATCGAACCATTTCTGTAACGGAAGACTTACTGTATTGTTCTTTACTTTTGTTTCCTATTTCAATAAAAATGATTTGAAATAAAAAAAATACGTATTATGATTAGCAACTTCACAAACACGCACTCAGGGAAAAAGACACTCTTGCATGGATAGCAATTTTGTCATCACATTGGCGACAATCACAACATTCAGCAATGATGGATTTTGTTTACCTGCCATTAACATTACCTCATTTCCTAGGGCTCAGTACCTTTCATGTTCCAGAGATGTAAATATTCTGAGGGGTCAAGTAGCAAAACAGAAATACACTCCTGTGTAAGGCTGAGTCACGCATGCATCCATTCCTGGTTGTAACTCTCATCCACTTTAAAAATGTATCATTCCATGGTGATGCGATCTCAAATCTTACTTGGCGTCCACTTTTATTTGTCCAAATATTCTCTTTTTAGGATCATTCCAAATTCTGCGAGCGTTCAAGCATGCATATATCTTTAGAGGTGGTCATTGACATTCAAGATCTAGTTGTGCCACTGCTTTCGGTAAAACTCGTACGACAGCTGGTATTGAATGATAGCCCCACTTGTTTGCGTTTTAAATACTGTTTGTATCTCGAACATCAATTGGCTTTAGGCATCAAAACACCTGATATTAGCTTCTTCGTGTGCATCCTCTTGGTCAATTTTGTGGTAGAAGTGCTCTCTGAAAAATGTGATAAAGTCGTTGCAATACCCCAATCCATACTACACAATAAAAGAGTAAAGTCTTATTTTAATCATGAATGCAGCTGAAAGCAAAAATATTTGCAGAGCATTCAAAAAGCAACAAAAAAAATCTTACTAGGTTTGATACTTTCAAATTAAACCCATGTCGCCCTCTAATAAAGTACTAGGCAATTATAGCACTTAAGTTATTTATCACATACTTGCCATCTTTTTCAGGGCTGGATACACTGAAGAGCTAGTAAATGCCACATCCACCTCCATTAGATTCATTATAATTACAGGCTATAGCAATTAACATCCATCTGCTAAAGGATGTGCCTCATTCAACTTATTGTTCACCATAACACACACACGGGTGCTAGCCTTTCTCTTGCTATTTCCTATCAGGAGATGGTCCTTGGGACATGTGTGTGTGTGTAAATTGCATTTAAGTTTAATTTCAGGGGTGCAGGGAGGGGTTCTTTGGACCCCCCCCCGCACCCTTGAAATTGCATTTTTAATTTGCGATTCACAAATTGAAAATCGTAAATTGTAAATGCCTTCCTCCCATTGATTCCTATGGGCCTCTTGGCCCATAGGAATCAATGGGAAGGGGTTTCCTTAATTGCGATTCGCAAATTGTGAATCGCAATTAAGGAAAAATAAGAAATCGCTAAAAAAAAAAGCGAATTAGTCATGTATTGCCGTTTGCGAATTCTTAATTGCGATTCCCTAATTTTCGCAATTAAGGATTCGCAAACGGCAACATTGATGCATGTGGCCGATGGTCTCTGCAGCCCCTCTACCATGTAGGATATTAGCATTTTTATAAGGCCGCCACGTCTCCAGAGGAGGGTTGCCCTTCAGTGGAACTTACACTGTGGGTAAAAACTACCATTTCAGGCCTGTTGGAGGTTATAGTAAATTCCGCCCCTGACATAATATGCCTAGTCTTGGCTGCCGTCGCATAAATATATATATAATGTATTCTACAGATCTGTCAGGAACAGAATCTATTGTAAATCACTAGAACGAAAACTTAGTTTTTAGCTACAGTAAGGAAAATAGTATGGTGGACTTTTTTAATTGTCAATTCGAACCACTGAGTATATAGATAGACTTGCCTTGACAGCAGATGAGGACGCTAGCTGGTTCATACCACAGTTGGAAATCCCCTCCATCAAGAAACGGTCACCCTTAGCAGTACAAAGCAACTACCTTATATAAAATCTGTGCCTATAAGGGCAGGTCAGTCTCTAATAAAATAGGCAATCACATTTCATAGGGTGTATACCACCTTAATTGACATGTTTAACATCAAGCTTTGACCATTTTTAGTGGATATGGCAATTTAACACGATCTGACAGTGACCGCAATGGCCCGACTCTCAGGCTAAGTTAGTCCATTAGTGTACAACATAAAACCCCAGGGAGCCCTTTGACAGAAGACTTACGAGTTACTAGCCTTAGACTAATTTTAATTTTACTCCGTTTTAATCTACCGGTGAAATACATAAGATGGTTGCCACATGTATGGAGGGTTTGATACCACTGATCTGTGCGGGAAGTAGCCTAGTCATTTGGGGAGATTATTCAATCCCACGCGCGGATGTACATGAATCTGAGACTTTTTTTTTGTTGAAACAGGGCACTTAGAAGAAAGGAAGCGTTTCAAACCTGGGTATGATAGTGTCTGGAATCAAAGCCGGCCAATTGTGGTGATCAGACAGAGTAACAGACCAATGATTCAGGCCACCAGACAGTGATATAAGCTTGCAAGGGCCCAAAAAATAAATGAGAGCAGGAAACTTGGGTGGCCCTCCTAAACGCTTCCAAAGCAAAAGACCAATGTTCCTTCTGGATCTTGGTAACAGGCTGCAGAGATGGATTCCGCACCATAGAAAATAACATTGCAGCTGAAGCTTGGGTGGCTCACTTCTCTAGTTTATATATAGAAAATGGTGTTCAGTGACACAACATGGGGAGACAGTTGGGGCCTGGGGAAATCTTATCAGCCAGAGGATAAAAGCTTTGGCAGGTACTTTGAGCCGAGGATGCGAAGTCATTTGCACAGGTGAACAGACTGATCCCTTCATTGTAACTAGAGGGAAATAGACAGGGGTGCGTGTCAGTACCCACGCTCTTCACTCTAAATTAATGGACTTGTTAAAATTAGTGGACCAGTGTGAAAATGCCACACCCAGATTAGCAAACGAGTGTTCTCCTTCCCTCACGTTTGCCGATGATCCCGGATTACTATTCTAACCCCCAATGAGACTTCAGAAGCATCTCCATCAGTTTGATGCTTCAGCCAGCTGAGGGGACTGGAGATCAATTTGAGTAAAATTAAGCACATGGTGCTGAATCCTGTGTTTTCGAATAGGACACACCTTTCTCTAGCAGGGGCCTCGTTAGAATGTGGGTGTGTGAACATTTGTGTATTGAAGCGTCACTCTGAACAACAGAGGTGGTAAGCTCACATGCAGAAACTAACATTATGCAGCAACTAATAAATACAAACAAGTTGTGGAAGCTAACAGCATCACCCCATCCTGCCAGCGATTCAGACCGTATGGCCTTGGAGACACCTGCCTATGGTGCTCAATTGAAGGGGCATCTAGGAGGGACCGGAAGGGGGGAGAAAATTGCTTTATGCATCAGCTGCTGATGTCTACCTGCATGTCCTTCTTTGCTTCCACTTGTGATTCTGACCCCAAAGTCCAGCTTATGACAGATTGGCATTGTGCCCCATACTTTATTGGAGGATCTGGTATACCCCCGAGTTGATCAGACATTGGCCTCCATGGTCTATGGCAGAGGTCTTTAAACTTTTTTTAGGTTGCAGCCCCTCAGCTGATTTTTTTTTTTAGATGTTGGGCCTTCCCACCACCTCTCAGAAATTTCTGGAATCTGGTAAATTACATAATGGACCGCCATCTGCATATCCCATACCATATCTGGCAAATAACTGGTTGAACCTACTACATCCACAGCCACTTAGAAACACTAGCTCAAAACTTTACTGCTTGAAGCTTAACAATTGGCATTATACATCTCAGTAGAACAAAACAAAATACAAAGTCGTTAAGGACATTAATCCTTGAACATAATGTTCATATCGTTGGATTTGCTATATAGATCACCATGAAGTACACCGGTTTTATGATTCATGAAGTTCCAAACTTTCCCTTCCTGGAGGTTTAGATGCATGTTGTTCGTATTCTGCATCTTTTTCTACAAATTGATGCTTTTATCTAGCCTGCTTTCCCCGATTCCGCAATCTTTCAACAAGTGTTTTGTTGCTGTGCCTGGGCAACTAAAAACTCTGCTGCCGCTGCTCACCTAAGCCTGGTCTGTTGATGTTAAGTTTGGGTTATACTAGCTTGCCCTCCGTGGCCTTTCTGCCCTACATTGCTGTAAACAGGAACTGGACTACAGTGGACAACATAGTCAAGACTATCTCACTGAGCTCCAATGCTGACTGGGCATACTGTTCTAAATAACTTAAAATGCATGCTCCTAACCCTACCGGTTACCACTGTCTAAGAGCTCCAGCTTGCCCTATCTTTTTAGTTGGGTAAACCTTGATGCTGGTTAGGAAATCTCAGACTAAAACGTCCCTAACATTATTGAAAAGCTATGCCTCCAAATGCACATTCCTCTGGAAGAACATATAATACAGCAGTGCTACCAGGTATTTTGACTCTCTTTAGCTTTATCTAAAAACAGAAGTGCTGTTGAACAAACTAGGCTTAGCACCACCCCCATTGCAAGACTAACTTTGTGAGTGAACCTCCAACTAACTTATCACAAAAAAGGAAATGTCTTATCTCATGGTAGAAAGATGCCACTGCTTAAATGTCTTAACTGTATCGCTTGTGGAGCTCCTTACTGACCAGCCTTTCTTACGGCCAGATGTATCAAAGGGTTTTACCCATTCTGTGTTTATGGGAAAACGTGTTCATACATTTGGCCCTTAGTTACTACCACAGATAATGCACGTTGAAGTAAAGGTTTCATTTCACTCCTGACTGAATCTACATACATTCAAGTGCTCAACGCCTGTGACCAACTAGTAGTAGACCGCTCTCCCCCAGAAGGCCTGGCTGTAGCCTCTGGGTACTCCATCACCAGGCCTTCCTCTGCCATCTACATATAGGGGCTTCTGTTGCTTCCAATGGGACCATAAAGGGCAGTTACTATAATGGCTACTATCAGTTTTTGCCCGGTCAGCCCTCCAGCTGTACTACAAACATCCAGCAGTGCTTTGGTGATTGAAAGGTTGTACACAATTCTGAATACCTCATTGAAAAAAGTTGGCAGTCACCATTGTCCTCTGCTAAAATGACTTGGGTGTGCATGTTGCGCAGCTGTAGCATACCTCTTAGATCTGCTTTGAGGGCAAAATCCAGACCACCAGAACTTTTACCCGTGACTATACAGGAAGAGACGTCACATGGCCTTTGACAAAGTCTTTGGTACTCAACTAAACAGCTTCCATTTTATTGACCTCAGAAACATGTATGGCTGAGTTGACCTATAGGGAATCGAACATGTGACTATGGGATCAACGAAATTTGAGATAAAGAATGGGTCAGCTACAGCAGTCCGAAACATACCCAGAAGTACATTTTCATCATGTAACTGCGCTAGGAGAGCTGCACCTTTTCAGTCACAATTCAGTAGCAAAACAATGCACAAACTTGTTCAATGGCGGTGGTTAAAAATCTAGTGAGCACCCGAGTGTTTTCATCCACTGGGCTCTGATCTGTATTTACAGATTTCTATATCTTAGCCATTTGATCAAGAGGTGAGGCACAAAATAACTCATTTAGCAATTTACTTAAATAGAAAACAGGCAGGCTCTTTGTGTATGCATGTGTTTAGTTTTTGTGCAGAGGAGAGCACCTTTTCTTACCATTCGGAATTGCTGTCATGTCTTAACACAAGGTCATCTAATGGGCCCTGCAGGCAGAGGCACAACTAGGGCCAAATTTCTTGGGGGATAGGGGGCCTGATTATCCCATCTATGGGCAGAGTGGAGATGAAGGCGCTATAAGAAGTTGTGAAATAAGAACAAAGGCGTCATTAACAAGCAAATGGTCTTTTACAGGCCCGAGAAGTATTCGGAGCGGCTGTGTGTGTGCCCAGAAAGCTGTCGGGGAGGGGGGATGCTAAATGCCTTTGAGCTTAATGGGCGTTGAGCACCTGCCTGCACGTCAGTGTCTGAGAGGCAGGTTTGGACCAGACCCCATCACAATGTCAAGAGTCCCCCGAGAGAGCTGAAGACAGCAGGACGTTTTTTTTTTTTAATTACAAGAGTATGGCACGTCACGAATGTACTTAAGACATGGGACGGCAAGATTTTAAGGTGGAGCGTGCACCCCCCCCTCAAGATGATGTTGTGCCCCCCACAGATTGAAGTACTCTGCCCAGGATCAGGATAGGCCCATTTCCAACTCACTTAAAGCTGCATATTGGCACCACAGAGATAATCGATACACAGTTGTGTCACGAATCTTTAAAAAATGCTTTATTTGCAGTTAAGGGCTCCTATGAACAGGAGGACTTTCTGGATTAAATAGAACCTCATCAGAGCTATGTGACTGTAAAAGCAATTTCCGTATCGAACCTTCCCAAAAGAACCCCACCCGTAAGAAGTTAGGTAATTTAACTCTGCCAGAAACTGGGACCTAGGCAATACAAAGAAACAGGTGTGCAGAGTGGCGTGGACAGCAACGTCGCTACTTGAGGGAAGTGCGACTACAGGGGGACATTCCAACTCTTACCCGGAGGTAGGAACAGCACTTGTGAAACTGTGCTACGTGTCCTTACGAATGCCTGTGACCCATGGAGGCAATTGTTAGAGGCTGAAACATTTGGATACCATCAGATAGGGTAATGGAAACAAATTCGTAATCTTTCAATCTGGTCAATGGTGGCCCAATTTAAGCAAGATTTTTTTCACTCCATATAGGGTCCCTTCCATAAAAAAAATTCTTCAAACAAAAAAGGTGCGCCTGCGTGTCTTGGTCTGCGCCAGCAGCCCCAAGGTGAAGCATGCCACTATTTAGTGGGTGACTGCCACAAACCTATGGGTTTTTTAGTAGGCTCTTCCTCCTAATCTATAAATATTTTTACTGGCCGAATAACCTATATTACTGCGAATCAACTCATGTACAGCTTGGTGTCGGTTTAGATGGATAATATTAGCTGGGGAGATCCTAGGTATTCCTTGACATATTACACATCTATCATGTCGCAGAAGCTTAATAGTCAGGAGTCATTTTAATTTTTACATTATATTGTTCACTTTACATCACAAGCGTAACTGTTTCGAATGCATGTCTGATCTTACGTGCTTTAGTAAAGCACTCCTATAGGATGCAGTTACGCACACTGCCAATACTCATTGACCCATTTATGGTAGTCACCCTCACCCACTTAATTTTATCAATAGCCTTCTTGTGTATCCCATTACTATTTGCATTGAGTAAAAGTGGCTTAACTCACCAGAACACTTGATGTTTGCTCGTTCATGTGCATCCTCTTGGCCAATTTGGTGGTAGAAGTCATCTCTGAAAAATGGCACACGAGTTTTTGCAATACCCCCAACCCACTCCAAAATATAGTAATATATTATAATCGTGAATGCAGCTGGAAGCAACGGTACGCGTAGACAATCATAAAAGTAACCCAAAAATATCTATAAAGTTGCCACTTTCAATTTCAACTAAATCCCCCTGATACCAATAAAACGTGACAGCTTCAATTAAATGGCTTCAGTTTTGAATAGTCCAATGCAAATGAGATTACATTCAAACCAAATTCAAATGTATCAGTGATTAGCGCGGGGACACACTGTTCTATGTGTAGCCAGGCGCTCTATAAATGATCTATTTTTTTTAAACCCGCATGCGCTTGCAGTTTGTCCCTTCGAAGCTCACAAATGTGCATTTTTTATTAATTGCTGACAGAACACAGCAATTAGATAGTTATTGGAGTTTAATTGTCCATTAATACCATACCTATATCTTTGAATTCGATCAAAATGCCTGTGGCTAGTTAAGGTACGGGATTGACTGAAAGATCACCCCAAATACCAGTTATATTTTTTGTGGAAATGGTTCTGTATAATGATTACTTTGCTATCATACCAGGGCCTCAAATAGCCACGTATGCAGCCTAGTCGTCTCGATTTCTGCACTGAACGCAAGCAGCGTTTCTGGATGCTTTAAAACGATCGTATATCGTTGATGACGTCCTCCTGACAAGTCATTCCGCTCTCGAACGGTTACCATCGGCAGTAACTTCAGGCGGCTCTTTGCAAACGGACGCCTACCACTAGGTGCCTTGCCCACTTCAACAATTACTACCTACCACTAGGTCTAGGTTACTGTAGGACCACCCACCCATTAAAAAGAAAGCTCGAACTTGACCGGGCTAGAAAACCATTAACTACAGATCATGGAGTAGTGGGAACCACGGCAGCCTTAAGACTATATGCACACTGGCACTGCGGCAACCGTGATAGCCAAGGATGGGGGGGGGGAGGGGGGGGCACAATTGAAGAGGTTCTGGTAATAAAAAGATTAACGTACGACGTGCATAACTTTCTAATATTTAACCCATACTTGTCTGGTGAAAGGGTTGATCGCATCGTGGCAGTTCAATATCCAAATACACCAGTAAGCAACTGAAAGACCTGCTAACTTTCGCATAAAGCGTTTGGCTGAATAACTAGGTGCCATTTTATTACCTTGTGGTCTAGAAACTTTAAGGGTAAAATAAGCATTAATTATGCGGTGAAAATAGGTAATTCTACAACCATGTAATTGGCAAAAACAACACTGAAAATGGCAGATAAGGTGCAGTTGAAGATCAGTCAATGCAAACTGAGATTAACGCATTCCTGCATAATTTGGCAGTAAACATTTGAATTGGCCTGGGCAGGTTTTACTCATTCAACTGGCTTCGGGAGTTTCAGTTCAAGCCTTTCGTGCTTCGGCATCTTATATGTAGCCTTTGAAGGGCGTGCTTACCTTACATGTTGCGAACTGAAGCCTAAAAACTGAGTGAAGGAAAAAAGTGAAAGCTTGCAGCAGCTTCTTAGTGTACAGTAGTATGAATGGTCAAAGAGGATTTATTTTTACCTGTCTCGGTTCGTTAATCATGGAAGATGTATCCAATAGCACTCGACAACTTCTACTAAATGATTCAACGAGATTACCAGAGTGGTAGTTTAATGACGGCACACCTGTGCACCGACTCATGGAGGAGCGATACATTCCAACTAATTGAACCAAAAAAGAAAAGAGTTGCAATTAACACTTGAGCCGGTGCTAAGAGATGGAGTGGGCGAGAAAGCAGAGTGCTTTACCTTTAATAATCCATATGGAAAATACTCCCAGAAGAATCCCCTGCCCCTATGTGCACAACTGGATTCAAATGGCGAGTAACCTGACCTTTTACACGCTGCTTTTCTGGCAGACCTGAAATACCAGAGCTGCTGGAACCAAGAAAGAAAAAAAAACTGTTAATATCAACTGGCATTGCCAGCCACATTTAAGTACATAATACACGCAAACGTGAAATAGTTAAACATTCAATTTGTTTTTATTTCTTTATTGTCAAAGAAGCCATTTCAGTCCTGAAAACATGAAATATTAGTAAAGGAATGTGCACATTTTATACAAGAAACATGGCAGGTGGAGTACCCTTTAGTCATATCCGTTCTGTTTCTATTCCCTTTAATCGCCCTAGATAGCCAAAAGGGAGGACCAACGACATTGTCGGGATATTTATGGAGACCGATTAGGGTGAAGGGATCTGGGGAAATGTGGAAGCAGGTAGAAGAACAGGCAACCTGTTACATAGCAGGGGCAAACAACGCGAGACACTGCGTCTAAACATTGCATTTTTCGAAAAGATGCATGCTTGGTGGGTGCTGAAAGCTACACAAGAGAACTTATCTTGTTCAAGTGTTTTATCGGGTCCGGACTCTGAGGGCAACGAGCACGTCCATGTTTTAATGGTCTTTTTTAGTAGCTAGTCCGGGATTCACCAGTGTGCAACCTTCTACTACGATGATGGTCAGTCTCCCAACATTGCCTGATCACGTTAAGAGTCGTGCAAACGGCAAATGTCAGGTGAATATCTTTCTGGAAAGCGGTTCCCACCCCCTCCCCCTTTCAGTGTCAAATGGCGGAATGAGAGGGAATCAGCAGACGGCATGCCACAATACCCCAGGGCGGCCGCCATGAACATGTCCATCTCCATCAGTCACATGGGCCACGGCTGCGGCCTCTGTCAGTCCATGCATCAGTGGCCTTCGAGGCTCTTGAGAAGGGTCCC
This sequence comes from Lissotriton helveticus, assembly GCF_964261635.1. Classification (NCBI taxonomy): domain Eukaryota; kingdom Metazoa; phylum Chordata; class Amphibia; order Caudata; family Salamandridae; genus Lissotriton; species Lissotriton helveticus. The sequence goes on along the minus strand of NC_136057.1, from coordinate 28,223,022 downwards.
GTGTTTGTCCGCCGGTCCAGGGCGGAGGTCGGGTCGGACGGTCCGTGCTGGGCTTGGAGCCCCCCCACACTCCCTGGCGTACCAGCCCCTTCCCTGCGAGCCAGGGCTGCACAAGATGGCGGCGGCGGCGCCATCTTACAACACCGCCCGCGCAGACCATGACCATCCAGACCCGCCGGTCACAAAACCCACCGCAATACCCCGGAACCGTCCAGTCACACGACCCTCGTACCCGCCCTACCCCTGGTCACACCACCCTCCGTTCCAGGCCTACCCCCGGTCACACGCCCCTCGTACGCGCCGCAAAACCCGGGGGCCTCCAGCCGCACGACCCTCCGTACCCGCCCTACCCCGGTCACACCACCCTCCCTACCCGCCAATCATACCACCCTCCGGTCCAGCCCTACCACCGTACCCGACGCGATACCCGGGAACCTCCAGCCACACGACCCGCCCTACCCCGGAGCAGACAGTCACACGGCCCTCGTACTCGCCCTACCCCGGTCACACCACCCTCCGTACCCCCCAATCACACCAGCCCCGGTCACACGATACTCCGTACCGCCAAATACCACGGAGCCCCCAGTCGCGCTGCTCATTCACACCGCGAAGCCACCGTTCACCTAGCCATCATACCCGCGAGCCACACACGCTCGTCACACGGCCTTCCGTCACCGCCCGACCGACCCCCACGTCACAGTACCGCGAGCCGCCAGTCACGCGACCCTCCGCCACGTACCCGGCTGTCACTCAAACGACTTGACCCCAGGAGACTAAAAGGGCGCACCACGGGCTCTTGAGTTAAGAACTTTAAGTGGAGCTGTCGTCATTATACAAGATTGCCCCCGCCCCCACTCCTGCCGAGGCCCACGCGAGGATCACCCTGCCGACGCACAGAACGACCCACCCAGCTAACTCCGCAGCCCTGCGGTCCTCCAGCCGACCCCGAAGACCCTTACACTTTGGAGGACCCACCAACCGCCGCCATCTTACCGGCCGCCCCGCAAAGAGCCATCAAACCTAACTCTTCAGTCTCCACCCGCACAATCTGCCCCTCAAGCCGTCAGTCACATTCTTTCTCATTAGGGTCAAACTCACTTTTATAGACTTCTCGCTCCCTCCGCTTGACGAAATAGTCCCACGTTAAAATGTCAACGATTGGATGTTTGTCCGTCGGAGAGAGTACGCCTTCTCGCCTATTGGTTAACACAGACGCTCATTCTGAGCCCCGCCCCTCCTCCCCGCGCAGTGATATCTCAACTGACATGACATTAGTGACGCATTTGCAATTGTTCGTTGGTGAGTTTCTTTAAACTGGCCTGTGACGCACGAGCTCGTGACCAGCGAGGCACTTCCGGGACAGACCATGTTCAAAAATAGCCCAGGACCCGGTGTGGGCTGGAGCCAGCATGTAAACAACACACGCAGCAGCAATAGGGAAGGCTCCAGGTTCTTCCTGCTAAAAGTGCTTTATTTTAGCTGGCTCACTACTGAAATTGGCTCTGATTCTATTGAAGTGAATTAGAGAAATACAATCTACAGATGATTTTTAAATCTCACACTTTCTTCTTCTAAAATGTTGGCATCTACGAAATAGAGACAAGTGCCCTTCCCAAGTTTAACTACAATAATAGGGCTTTCTAAATAACAAATGTGTTAAATAACAAAGAATATATGCTTGTGATAAATTTGTTGCAATCAAAAAACGTGGGCACAGAAATTGTGTTCACGTTTATTTTAAATAAAACGGGGCTGTGACGCAGCCAGCACACAGCTCATGGCTCTCCTGTGTGCAGCCGCATTCCAAGGAGCAATAAATAATTCTTCCATGGTTAATGCAGGAATGACTCAGACTTTTACATTACTTTTTAACAAATGAAAACAATAGCAATTAAAATTGTAAACCGTGCAGTTCTGAAAAAAATAAATATTCATAAATGACAAAAACACAAAACAAGGCAAACAACAGGAAAACAATAGACAGGAAACTCATCTGAATCTAATAGGTAATACCTTAACGCGGACACTTCTACGTACCCTCAGCCTGGCTGACCTCGTTATTGACACCCATAGAACTATAACGACTGAGAACACCGTGGCCCTTTGGTTCGACAAACAAATGGAAATGCGGTGTCCGTATACTTAGTTCACGCTTGCACTTCACCTCCTTCCCAATGTTCCACCAGTTCTTTCCATTGACTCTCACCGCATTACCACAACGTTTGTCAATTACAACAGGTCTCCTGAATTTCTCCCCTCCTTTTCTTACATGAACATCTTCCCATCCAACTCAGGCACACATTTGTAGAAGGGTTCCTACCCCTCAGCAATTCAAAAAGAGACACAGAGTCGAACTTTGAGGGCTGGTGTGTAGGAAAGTGCCCCTTTATGCATGGTCGCCCCCCACCTTTTCCCTAATGTTGATGTACTTTGACTGATTGTGCCCTGGGTTCCTACCAACCAGGTACCCAGGGCCTATGTTCTTTCCCTAAACTGTACTGTTGCAAAACCCAATTAGCTATTCTCTGGCCACATGTAAGTCCATTGAAATAGGTACCAAGGGCAGCCTTTAAGGGCTGCTCCACTTATTGTGCCACCCTTAGAGGCCCTGTACCTACCTACCTATCTACCTATACACACACACACACACTCTCTCTCTCTCTCTCTTCCCCACCCCCCAGACCCCTTTTATTTTTGCAGGCTGCATGTTTTGGTGCAGAGCAAAGTGAAGAGTCGACAAGGCACAAATCCCTGTGTGCCATGCCTACAATCCACTACCCAGGCATAGATCAGCCACCCTTCTAGCTAGATGCACTACACAGTGGGAAGGGTACTGGTGCATGAGCCCTGTACCGCTACAGTGTCTAAGTCAATTCTTAGACATTGTAAGTGCAGTCATGCCATAAAGAGTATATGGTCTGGGAGTTTGTCATTGCGAACTCCACAGCACCATTATGGCTGTACTAAAAACTGGAAAGTTTGGTATCAAACTTCTTAGCACATTAAACCCACACTGATGCCAGTGTGGGATTTAATTTAAAAAATGCACTCAGAGAGCATCTTAGAGATGCCCCCTGAAAAACAACCTAACTCTAGTGTACTCGCTGAGTGTCTGCTTGCCAACTGCCGCCGCCACCAGACATGTTTCTGGACCCCTGGGTAGAGAGTCTGCCGCTCTCAGGGTCCTGAAACAAAGCACATCCTGGGACGATGTGCCATGCCTCCTCCCCCAGGATGTGCTGAGTTCACGAAGGTGAAGCTTCAAAGACTTGCCGCCTTTGTGAGCTACCCCAGCCATTTGCTGCACCCAAATAAGTATTAACTATTATTAAATCTATGTCAACAATTTTCACTCAAATGTCCTTGCTTCTCTTCTGACCTGAAATTGTAATAATTAAAAAAATTATGGGAATCAGTAGTAATTTGTTTAACCTTTATATTCTGTTTAACTGAAACTAAAAATGCTAACCCCCTGCAGGGCATCTATATTGTCCCTTAATAGCAAGCATGCTATAAGCCATATAATCAGTCATCACAATTTCTCATGTTTCTTGCAAAGCTATTATCAGATAATCATTATTTTTGAAGGTCAACAATAACAAAGTCAGATTCCTGATCCCAGAAAGATCTCAACAGCAAGTGACTAACTCTTTAACCTTTTCGACGCTGATGACGGAACCGCTCCGTCATCAGCCGCGGTGGCGCTGTGCTGATGAAGGAGCGGTTCCGTCATGGCCCGCCCGACGCGCCTGCGCGGCGCTGATTTCGCGCCTGCGCAGCGCAGCGCGTTCTATTGAGCGGGCGGGGCCATGACGGAACCGCTCCGTCATCAGCACAGCTCACCCGAGGCTGGTGACGGAGCGGTTCCGTCACCAGCGTGTGAGAGGTGCGCGCCCCCGCCCCCTTAGCGCTGCGGCGGAATAGCCGCCGCAGCGAAGGTGTTAAACTCAGCATTGCAGAAACTCCAATAGTTTGGGCTCACTTATATGTTAATGTGTTTCATCATTGACTGGCAGGCACATTGAAGTGAGTACACTAAATGATGCTTTCTTAGCTCAAGCAAGTGCCTTCTGCAGAAATGAAGGAATATCAATTATGTTTCACATTTGTTTACGGGAGTCTTCTTTATTTGTGATGGAAGGATGCTAGAGTTAGGTTTGTGTTGATAACCTAATTGTGTTCTTTGAATCTGTCTGGCATCTCATAGCACTGCACAACACCAAACCACATTCAACTCACACCTACAAAATACTTTTACTAATATTATGGAAAACTTACATCTGAAAGAAACAGTTAGTTATAGATTGCTTACCTTACAATTACCCAAAAGTGGCAGACTGGATCCGCAAAGTTTTTCGTCAGCAGTACCCCGGCACATCGGAAGGTGGCAGCGGTCAACTCCGCGTTTGTCGTTGGCATCGTGGTCCCCGGGATGACATTGCGGTAGCTACATAGACGCAGCCCTTATGCGCTGACGTCAGTTGTTTCTTTAGCCAGGAACGGATGCATCCATATTCTAAAGAAGATTACACAGCACCAGACCCAGGCTCAGACAATGACTCTACAGGGTGGAACTCTTCAGATGCCTCAGAAGGGAGCTCTGAAGACTTGACTCCCAGGAGAGGCCGCAACAACTACCGCTACCAACGCCCCCGGAGAGGTAATAAGTGGCAGAGACCATACCCACATGGGAACCAAGTGCCATTTTTTCAACCATACCTACCTCAGTATGCTGGATGGATGAACCCCTACAACCAGGGAATGCACCAGTTGCCACAGATGGTGTAGCAACAAATGCCAGGTCCAGAAAACTTACATCAACAGCAGCCTTTTTTAGCAAGAGGCCAAAATCAATCCCGTGGACGAAGAAGAAAAAATCTAACCTGGGAAGACCAGCAGCTCAACGTGATGACACGAAGCATGTCCTCAGACAAGCCCAGCACGAGCAAGAACAGTCACTAATAGTGAACTTGACAGACATGACCCTGTCTGAAGACCAAACGAGAGTTTTAAACAAAAGCTTAGGATTCGTTCCGACCCCCCCTCTTGGTGGGGATCCAGCGAAATGTTTTTTTGAGCATGCGTAGGATGTTGAAGCATGAAGATGAGACGGCGTTGACTTGTCTGGTCATCGAGAGTGAGGAGTCCAGGATGATGCCCAGGTTCCGTGCGTGGTCCGTCGGTATGGGGGCTTTTCCTAGGGCCGTTGGCCACCAAGAGTCGTCCCAGGCGGAAGGGGATGAACCTAAGATGAGGACTTCCGTTTTGTCGAGTTCAGTTTCAGACGGCTGTGCTTCATCCATTCGGCTACTTCTTTCATCCCTTCATGTAGGTTGTTTTTGGTGGTGGTTGGGTCTTTGGTGAGTGAGAGGATCAGCTGAGTGTCATCAGCGTAGGAGATGATGTTGAGGTTGTGCTGACGTGCGATGGTTGCGAGGGGGCTCATGTAGACGTTGAAAAGGGTGGGGCTGAGTGATGATCCTTGCGGGATGCCGCAGATGACTTCGGTGGCCTTTGACTTAAAAGGGGGGAGGCGGACTCTCTGAGTTCTTCCAGCGAGGAACGAAATGATCCAGTCCAATGCTTTTCCTTGAATTCCGATGTTTCTGATGCGTTGTATCGGGGTGCTATGGCAGACTGTGTCGAAGGCTGCGGAGAGGTCAAGGAGGATGAGGGCGACTGTGTCTCCGTTGTCCAGTAGTGTTCGAATGTCGTCTGTTGCTGCGATGAGGGCGGTCTCGGTGCTGTGTTTGGCTCGGAAGCCAGACTGTGAGGAGTCGAGTGATTTGTTGGTTTCGAGGAAGGCGGCGAGCTGATTGTTGATGGCTTTCTCAATGACTTTGGCAGGGAATGGGAGGAGCGAGATGGGGAGGTAGTTTTTGAGTTCGGTGGGGTCGGCTGTGGGTTTCTTCAGAAGGGCGCTGAGTTCGGCGTGTTTCCAGCTTTCTGGGAATGTGGCGGAGTTAAGGGAGCAGTTGATGACATCTCGGAGATGGGGTGCGATAATGGAGTCTGCTTTGTTGAAGATGTGATGGGGGCATGGGTCTGTAGGGGATCCTGAGTGGATGGAGTTCATCAGGCGAATGGTGTCTTCTGTGGTGATTGGGTTCCAGTCGAAAAGGTTATTCGGAGGAGGTACAGGTTCGGAGGTGATTGGGGTGGACTGGTTTACGGGTTGGTTGTCAAAGCTGTTATGAATGTCGGCGATTTTATCATGGAAGAATGAGGCGAGGGAGTCGCAGAGGACTTGAGAGGGGGTGATGTCGTTAGAGCTGGCGGTGGTGTGGTGTTGGGTTCAAATCAGGCCTACATACTCTGCTAAACTCTCGAACACCTTAGTATAGAAGTTGGCACGGACACTGGAAAAGGTAAAAGACAAGTTTATTAAGACCCCATGGGGTGGTGATACATTCCTACAGCACCCTTCGGTAATGTAAGAAGTAGCACACCGAACATTGGTGCGCGACCTCTTTTATACAGTTTATTAGCAATAAAAAGATAGGCGGTTACAAGTTACACATTTTAGGTACATATAAGGTCATTTTTGGAACACGGCCAACATGTGGGAGGAGTTTCAACAGCACTGGTCAGTTAGTGTAAACATTCCTAAAGAGTGACCAATTGGTGCGTAATGCGCATGTGCGCTTGACCAGTACTAAAAATAGCCTGTTGCCGAGCAGACTAGTGACCATGGGTATCGAGAAAGGACAAAAGGGCACACTGACCACGAGGCAGCGTGTTCATAGGAAACGGAAGTCAGAGGGAGCCAAAATGGCCCCCGTTCGTTTTGGTCAAGTTAACAGAAAAGACCGTGTAGCTGTGCTAAACGCTAACTCAGGAGCTGCAAAAACACGACAGACGGCCCTTTTAGCGTTTAGCAAAAGCTACCTCATAGTGAACGTAGTCAGAATGTTCATCCTCAATGTCAATAGCCATTATTTTCAATACTTCATCATTGATCAGTTTCTCTTGCTTAACAACAGCTCGTTTGGACGGAATACAGGCTGTGATACATACAGAACATAATGTAGGGACACATTGAATACATAGACAAAGGAAAAATAGTACTCCAATAAAAACACAGAGAATCGTTAATAATTTCCAACCCCAAGTACTAAGCAGGGTCCAGAACCAACCAGAAAAGGTCCATGTTCCATTTTCTGGATGGATCTCAGCAGCTATTTTATGTAATTTTGTAATCGAATCATATACAGAAGGTGAGTTATCTGGTACGTAAACGCAACAACTACTTCCGATGACGTGGCATGCTCCACCTCTATCAGCTAGTATCACATCTAGAACCATTCGATTCTGGAGCGCTACAATTCTGGTAATTTGTAATTCCTCAGTAATATTCCCTAAAGCAGAGGCAGTTTCATTAGCGACGGCTTCCACCACACGTGTAAGCCGCCTTATCTTCCTGCTATTTAGTGCAGCTCCTACGAATGAAAATAACCCCAAATTGAAATCTACATATTGTTGTAATGTGGTATCAGTCTGGTCTATTTCATCAAAATCTATTGTTCGTTTCACTCTATTCAATATGAAATCATGGTACAAAACATAATCATTGTGATACATGGGAGGAGCAATAAATACAGGTGGTAATACAAAAGCTATATAACACGTTCCCAACCATCCCAATGGTAGACGGTGGTATCCCTTATTTCCACAAATGAAATATGTGTTACGTGAGGCTACAAATGCAATTCCAGTTGGTGTATCAAAGGTAAGTGTAATATTACATTCACAGCGGCCTACAGGGATTGTACCTTTATTTCTTTTTCTGTTTGAAAGCTTTATTAAAAGATAAACAAGTAGTACAATAAAGTGACATTAGCCAAGTATGATAAATGAAAAAGAATGTTCCAAAGGAAACAGAGATAGCCAATATCACAATGCAAGAACAAGCATTTTAAATTATTTTTGTACGGGGAGGAGGGGGGGAGGGGAGGAGAGGAAGGGAAATAAAAAACGTGATAATAGCCTAGTGAATGAATAAAAGACAAAAATCAAATACTATGAGGATCAATCATGAATAACAATCAGAAAGTACAGTATAAAATATCATATTAGTAATGCAAAAAGGAGGAACGTTTATCAAATAGAAAACATGTTTAAAGTTAATAAAATGACAACAGTGCAATGAAAAAAGACCATAAACTACAGGCAAGAGTATTTGTATTCAAGGGGGTTTGAAATTATCCGAGGAGAGCGGAGAGTAAGCCTTTTTGGCGGATTGATCTAGGTATAAAGTCAGAGGTAACCAGTATAATTCAACATTACGGGAAGGTTTGCAAGAGGATGCAAAGGCGACATCAAGTCTGTGTGATTGACATACCAGATTCCACCAGCAATTTAGAGACAAATTGGTAAGGGATTTCCAATTAGAGACAATGTGTTGTAGTGCAAGGGCTAGCATAAGATCAAAAAGACCGTGGGAATGTGAAGGAAGATCCAAGTCCTCTGAAAGGCTGCCAAGAAATACAAAAGAGGCGGAGAAGTGAACAGAGACGCTGAAAATACGGGAAAGGCGAGAGCATAACTGGGACCAAAAGGTACGAGTTGAAGGACAGAAAAAGAAAAGGTGTAGAAGATCTGCATTAGGAGCATTACAGGTCCAGCAGTTAGGTACAGAAGTAGGTTGAAAACGAGAGATAGAGAGAGGAGAAAGGTACAGTCTGTGATAAAAGAAGAATAGGGATTGCGTAAGAGAAGCAGTACGGGAAATCCTCAAAGATCTGGCCCATATTTTGTTCCAAAGAGAGGTTGACCATGAGGAGCCTAAATCTGACTCCCAAGACAGTTCCAACTTTGACTTAACCCGGTCCGGGTCTGGGGCTGAGAAATAACGGTAAATAAGGGAAGCTTTAGGAATAAGTGAGAGGATGTTGAGTAAGGGAGAAGAGGAAGATGATATCGTTTCAGAAGGAAGAGAATAATAACACTCTAGAATTGTTTCCATAAGGATGAGGAATTTCTTTGCAAAAGAAGGAGGGCAATGGAATTGAGAACTAAATTGAGGAAACGAGCAAGGGGATGAACCATCAAAAAGATGATGGACCCAGATGATACCTTTCGCTCTCCATGAAGGCCATGCGATAGGTCTGTTATTTATCAATATGAGTGAGTTATACCATATAGGTAATAGTAGGAATGATTTCTGAGAGACCGAGGTAGAGGAGACTAAAGGCCGTAGAAGAGAAGAAGTATGTTTGAATAAAAGGGGGTTGAGGCACGGGGCTTTAGAAGTAAAGCGAATTGCCTCTTGGAAAGAGTATGGGAGTAATAATTCCTGTTCTACAGAAAGCCAGAGGGGAGAAAAAGGGGAAGATTCCTGAGATAGCCATCGGGAAGCTTGTCGAAGGGCAAAGGACTTGTGGTAGAGGCGAAAGTCTGGAAAGTTAGTTCCACCAATAAGTTTAGATTTACGAAGGTGTAATAAAGATATTCGAGCCTTTTTCTGTTTCCAGAGAAATTTGGACAGTATAGAATCAATACGACGGAAATATAAGCTCGGGATGCGGACTGGAAGCATGGATAATAGATAGATCAAAATCGGGGCAATCATCATTCTAATGGAGTCAAGACGGCCCCACCAGGAAAGAAATAAAGGATTCCAAGAAGATAGTAGAGAGTCTATTCTAGAAATAACTGCATTCATGTTTAGTTGAATAGACGAAGAAATAGAGCTAGAAAAAAGAACTCCAAGATATTTAATTTTCGTAGAATTCCAAGCAAATCCGGTGGCTGTAAAAAAGTGAGGAAGGCAAAATTTGGTTAAGGGAAGAATTTCTGTCTTGTCAGAATTTATTTTATAACCCGAAACCAGAGAAAATTTTCCAAATTCATTTAATAAAGATGGGACAGAGGTAACCGGGTCCGAGATAAATAAAAGAATATCGTCAGCATAAGCAGATAACTTAAGATGTTGTTTACCGTAAGGGAATCCAGAAATGGAAGGATTATTACGTATGGAAGCAAGGAAGGGTTCAAGCGCCAAAATAAATAAAAGAGGGGACAAAGGACAGCCCTGACGAACTCCACGTTGGAGCGTGAATGGGGAAGTGAGTTGACCATTGACGAGAACAGAGGCTTTGGGCATAGAATATAGCAAAGAAATATAAGAGATAAATTTGGGGTTGAAGCCATGCCATTTTAAGGAGGCCATGAGAAAGGACCAGTCAACCCGGTCAAAGGCTTTCTCAGCGTCTACCGAAATGGCTGCAAGGGGAATTGATAGTGAGGGGGCTTTACTTAAAACATTAAGGAAGAGTCTAGAGTTATCTGCTGTTAGACGGCCCTTAACAAAACCACATTGCTCTTTCCCTATAAGATGTGGTAGGAGCGGGTCAAGGCGAAGAGCAAGTAGTTTTGCAAAAATTTTATAATCTACATTAACTAAAGATATAGGCCTATAATTTTTACAAAACTTAGGATCTCTACCATCCTTAGGAATAAGGCATATGGTAGCATCTTGAAATGAGCCTTGGGCTGAACCAATAGAACAAAAAGATTGAAAAAGAGACAGAAGTTTAGGTAAGAGGAGATCCGAGAAATGTAGGTAAAATTCAACTGGAAAACCGTCAGGTCCTGGGGTTTTGCCTTTAGTGAGGGAGGAAAGAGCCGTGGATAACTCCGAGGTAGTGAAATCAGAATCCACGGTTGAAAAATCAAGGTGGGAGGTATCCGGATGAGATATGGTAGCAAAATACGATTGAAGAAGGTCTGGGGTGGGAGGGTTTTCAGGGGTATATAAAGTTTCATAAAAAGAATGAAATTGTTCTAAGATTTCCGCATCAGTATGTAAAAGAACATTGGAGGGAGAATAGATAGAGTCAATATGAGTTCGTTCCTTACGCGATTTCAAATAATTCGTGTAAGACCTGTCTGGCTTTTTGGCAATGTCCCTCCTAATTTTTATTTATTTTGTCCCCTTTTTGCCCCTCATACCCTTATTAATTTTTGTGTCTACTGACTTTTTATAGGTGTTGGCCAGGGGGATAGGTGTTCCCTCTCCCCCTCCTAGTTTTTTACCTCAGGTCCAGAGGCCTGTTCTGTCAGGTTATGGCAGTAATTCACAAAATGGAGGGCTCTAACTGTTTTCAACTGCCACATTCTAGACTGCCCCATAGGATAACAATAGGCTTTCCAGAACGTTCTGGACCCTACTAGACCCTGGGTGGATTGTCTATAAAAAGGGCAGGGGTCAGGAGGCCATTTTGTGTTGACCAGAGAGTGGAGGAGTGAGGCAGTGGTGAAAGGAGGAGGACGCACTGGGAGCAGTTAGTTTGTCCCTGTGACAGACAGCCACTACAGGGAGACGTTCCCCCTTCTACCCCTGACCAATCCCTCCCAACCACCTTCTTCGGCTGAAGGGATCGAGCTACATGAGGTGGAAGCCCCCTCTACACCTGAGCCCCATTGATCACTGTCGGGACGCTTTTGCTGAAAGACTGCTTTAATTTCCCACTGGCAGTGCTTCACTTACCAGCGTTGTAGAGAAGACAGCTTTAGCCCAGTGTTGAGCCCGGTGTTTTCCCCGAGGCTTTGAGGGAAAGGCGAGTGGCTGCTGAGCCTTTGTGGCCCTGACGAGTGAGTGTTCCGCTCTATTCAGCGTTTTCCCTGGAGCCAGGTGAGGGGAAAGACTGTGGGCAAGGAAGCGAAAACAGCGCGGCGCCAAGCGGGAATACTAGTCCCTCGCGCCCGCGCTGTCTGATTCTGCATCAAGTGAGGCGAAGTGTGAAGCGAGCAGGCCCCGGCAGGAGACGCTTCCGGCGTCCGGTCCGCGCATGCCCCAACTTGTGAGGGAAATCAAGAAGTGAGCAGGCCCCGGCGGAAGACGCTTCCTGCGTCAGGCGCACAGACCCGCCTCCCCAGCCGGCAACACTACTCCCCTGCATCTGCGCGGAGGAAGCGGAGGGTGTGTGACGCCCAGACCGCCTGAAAGACGATCGGCGTGGGAGTAGGCTTTGGCGCTTCCCCGCGTCAGTAACCCCCCTCCTCTTCCCTTTCCCTGCTGAAGCGCAACACGGAGGAGCCGCGCTGAGCAGTAGGGAAGGGGAGAAGTCAAGGCAGACTCCCGCGCTCGTGGCATAAACTTCCCCTGCGCCAGCCCAGGCTGAGAAGCTGGGCAGGGAAGCTGGGCAGAATCCTGGGAGGCCGGCTGTCGATCAAAAGACGGAGGACTGTGGTGGAACTGCCACTGAGACAGTAAGGAGAGTGGGAAGGTGGCGCTAGAGCCGGTACACAAATCCCTTAGACTGGGATTATTGTTGTTTTCTCCTCACATGAGATGCCTGAAGTGGGGAGGAGCTGAATGAACCACTCTGAAAAGGGAATGCTGAAGGTACCTGCCGCTTAGGGAAGCACATAAGACCCTCATAAGAGTTGTTGGGGTTGATATAGAGCTTAAATATTTCCCTCACCTCTCATTGGGTATGCACTCACTTAGTGAATAGGGTGCAGATAAGGGGAGTATAGGTTTAAGCACTGAAGAAAAGTCAAAGTCAGTAAAATTGAGTCTGATGTAATGAAATGTACTATTGATATTGATTATTGATTCCACTTACCAAATCTGAGAGTGTTATTACTGAATTAATAACAGATGTACTGCTAATACCGTTTAGTGTGGTAATTTGATACTTGAAAGTGCCTTTATTTATTTCCTGACAAATGTGATGAAACTTGTAATTTAAATAACAATTTGCTTAGCAGTTCAAAAAGTATTATTGCTGATTTTAAAGTCATCTGATATGCCTTAAGCTGTATAACTTGAAAACAGAGAGAACATTATTTTTATATAAAGCAGTACGTATTTTCACATAATTATGATGTAGTGTTTTCTTTTTGAGTGCTATTGTGTGGAATTACTTTTGGGTGGTCTGCAACCTTTACACTGTGCCTCTGAATGTTAGTCTTGCCCTAGGCCAGGCTACCTAATTCCAACATATTGGTGGCAGCGGTGGGATTGCGGACTTGGTTGCAGCTACTTACTAGTAATTTGACGTAATACACCTAACCTACACCAGGAGTTTTCTCCTTGCGGCCCTCCCAATTAGTCCTTTTGTTTTTTCTAAATTTATTCCTGGTGGTGGGTGGAGTTGGTTTTAGGTTACCCTTACCCCTCTGAAATTTCTGGTGTGTATCCAGGTTTGCCAGACTCACAATGGAGTTTGCAGTGGAAAACCTGGAAGTCTATTCCGTGCCCCAATTGAGAATGTTCTGCCAACAAATGGGGGTCTTTTTCAAACAGGGTGCCAGGAAGGGGGAGCTCCAGACTAGCCTTAGGGCCTGGGTGGAGGCACACCAAGAGACAAAGGAGGAGGATGAAGAGGTTGACCAGGACATGCTGGGGGAGGTAGAAGAGTTATTCCGCGATGAGGGGGAAAACTTACTCACCAAACCAATGTCCTATTCCAGTAAGGGCAGTAGCATCTCTGGGAGAAGCCTAACAGAAGCCGAGCTCACCGATAGGAGAGAGAAAAGACAGCTAAAGTGGGAGTTGGCTAAGTTGGAGCAGGAGAAAGAGGAGAGGAGGATGGTCCACGAGTTTAGACTGAAGGAACTGGAGCTCCAAAGTCTGCGACGGGGGTCCTCTCCTGTTAGGAATGGTGGCAGCGAACCAAAAGAGTCAGCCAGGGAGACCAAACCCTATATCCCAAAGGACCTGATAGCGAGCTTCAGTCAGGGGGATGATGTAGCTAAGTGGCTGGCCGCTTATGAGGTTTCTTTGAAGGTTCATGGAGTGCAGGAGAAGCACTGGGGGGGTAGTTTGTACAAATACATGCCTCCTGCTGGTCGGGACACCTTGCTGGCCCTGGATCCAGAGGAACAGACAAACTACCCCACCATGAAGTTGGCGTTATTGAGGAAGTTCGGGCTCACCCCAGAGAGGTACCGACAGAAGTTTAGGGGGAGTCACAAGATGGGCACTCAGAACTGGGTGGACTTCCTTGATTATGCCAGAAAGGCCTTAGAGGGTTGGGTCAAGGGCAGTGAGGTAAAGGATTATGAGGGGCTGTACAATCTATTTTTGAAAGAACACCTCCTCGAGAAATGTTTTCCCGAGCTGCGCCAACACCTGGTAGACAGCAAGCTGACCAATCCCCGGAAGCTTGCAGAGGAGGCGGACATCTGGACAAGTACTCGGGTGTCCTCCAAGGGGACTGGAGGGGAATCTCAAAAAGCCGGACAGGGCGCCCCCCAGAAGAAGGAGGGGGGGGAGAAAAAGAAAGAGTTCTCTAAAGGTCCCCAAAATAACTTCCAAGGGAAGGGAGCAGGTTTCACCCCTAGGGCAAACCCGCCCCGGAACCCTTATCCTGGCCAAAGCCAGCAGCCCAGGGTTCCCCACTGTTTTGAATGCGGTGGCGTTGGACATTATAAGGGAGATGTCAGATGCCCAAAGAGACCACCCCCTCCCACCGGAGGAAAGTCACCGGGAGTAGCTAGTGTAGTGCTCGGGGAGGAGTTGCCCTTAGATAAGGGGGGTGAGTGGGCGGGTGTCACCTTAGTGTCCCTGGGAGAGCGGGAGATGGTGCCAAAGATCCAGGTGCCCCCAAATACTACAAAGTATGGGCAATGGGTTACCATCAATGGCCAGAGAGGGGAGGCTCTGAGGGATACAGGAGCCAGCATGACTATGGTGAGAAGTCAGCTGGTGTCCCCAGAGCAGGTTGTTCCTAATGTACTCCACCCCGCCGCGATGGCTGACGGCAGAATGGGCCACTATCCAGTGGCTGAGGTTCCCTTTGAGTGGGAGGGGGTTGCAGGTTCACTTCGAGTTGCCGTAAGCCCTGCCGTGCCAGTCGATTGTCTGTTGGGGAATGACATGGAACACAACACTTGGAGAGAGGTGGAATACCGGACGCATTCTGCGATGCTGGGTACACCTAACTGGGCCTGTGTCAGCACAAGGTCTGCGACTGCCCGGAGAGGGAGTTCGCCTGGGTTGGAGCCTGGAACAATGGCCCAACCCGCTGCTAAAAAGGGTCAGAAACGGAGACAGGGACAGCCTGCTCCGGCTTCCACGCCCCATGAGACAGATCGGCCACCTGCAGTGGTAGGCCAGGAGTCCGTGGAGGGGGAAGTAGACTCTCTGGAGGATTTGCCCATCCCTGCTGAATGGCATGTGGAGGGAGGTCCTACCAGAGAGGAATTCTGTAGGGGGCAGAGGGAGTGCCCTACCCTTGAGGGACTGAGGCGTCAGGCTGAAGCCCAGGCAGCAGGTGATGTTACGGGACACTACCATCTTTACTGGGAGGATGGACTCCTCTACAGTGAACCCAAGGTACCTCTACCTGGCTCATCAAGGGCCTTGGTGGTCCCGCAGCAGTACCGAGCCTTTCTGCTGGAATTGGCTCATGCGATACCACTGGCAGGACACTTAGGCCAGGACAAGACCTTTGCACGGCTTGTCCTCCACTTTTACTGGCCTCGAATGAAAGTGGCGTCCGACACATACTGTAGGACATGTGTATCCTGCCAGGCAAGTGGGAAGACAGGGGTGAAGCTAAAGGCTCCCCTGGAACCACTTCCTGTCGTTAGCACCCCCTTTGAAAGGGTGGGCATCGACATTGTAGGGCCATTGGATCCACCAACAACAGCTGGTCACAGGTTCATCCTGGTTCTGGTGGATCATGCCACACGGTACCCAGAGGCCATCCCTCTGAGGACTGTTACTGCACCTGTGGTGGCTAGGGCCCTGATGGGAATCTTTACTAGGGTAGGATTCCCGAAGGAGGTTGTGTCTGACAGGGGGACTAACTTCCTGTCTGCTTACATGCGGACCATGTGGAAGGAGTGTGGGGTGACCTACCGGTTCACCACTCCCTATCACCCCCAGTCCAATGGACTGGTTGAGAGGTTCAATAAGACCCTGAAGGGCATGATAAGAAGTCTGCCAGAGAGTTTACGGAGGAAGTGGGACGTCCTCCTACCTTGCTTACTGTTCTCCTACAGAGAGGTGCCACAGAAAGGAGTGGGCTTCAGCCCGTTCGAATTGTTGTATGGGCACCCGGTGCGTGGGCCTCTCAGCCTGGTGAAGGAAGGATGGGAGAAGTCTCCCAGAAAACCTCCCCAGGATGTGGTGAGCTACATGTTGGCCTTCAGAAGCCAGATGGCCAAGTTGTGGAAGCAGGCTGCTGACAACTTGGAGGCCAGTCAGGCAGTCATGAAGGAATGGTATGATCAGAATGCTCACCCGGTGGAGTTGGAGCCTGGCCAGAAAGTCTGGGTGATGGAACCTGGAGAGCTAAGTGCCCTTCAGGATCGTTGGACAGGCCCATTTGAGGTGTTGGAGAAAAAGGGTAAGGCCACTTACTTGGTGGATCTTAAGACCCCGCGGCAGCCCCTACGGGTGCTGCATGCCAATCGCCTCAAGCCCCACCATGAGAGGCCAGAGGTCATCCTGATGTTGGTGACTGATGGTGCTGAGGAAGCAGAAAGCGAACCTCTCCCAGACCTCTTTTCATGTCAAGAGAAGGATGGGTCGGTGGAGGGAGTGATTCTCTCCCCGTCTCTCACTCCTGAGCAACGAGAGGACTGCCGACAGGTATTGGGGCAGTACTCTTCACTGTTTTCCCTTGTCCCAGGAAGAACCCACCTGTGTACCCATGATGTGGACACAGGAGACAGCCCCCCAGTGAAATCCAAGACCTATAGGCTGTCGGACAAGGTGAAGGCTAGCATCCATGGCGAAGTTGCCAAGATGTTAGAGCTAGGAGTGATAGAACCGTCCAGCAGCCCTTGGTCCAGTCCGGTGGTGCTAGTCCCAAAAGCCGCCCCACCGGGCACCACACCAGAACTGAGGTTCTGTGTGGATTACCGAGGACTGAACTCAGTTACCAAAACTGATGCTCATCCAATCCCCAGGGCGGATGAGTTAATTGACCGGCTAGGAGCTGCCCAATACCTCAGTACCTTTGACCTCACCTCAGGGTACTGGCAGATCTCCTTGACAGATGGAGCAAGGGAAAGGTCAGCCTTCTCCACGCCTGAGGGACACTTCCAGTTCTGTGTGATGCCCTTTGGGCTCAAGAACGCCCCTGCCACATTTCAGCGACTGGTGAACCAGGTCCTCTCTGGAATGGAGGGTTTCTCGGCTGCTTACCTGGATGACATTGCTGTCTTCAGTAGCAGTTGGGAGGACCACTTGCAACATTTGCAAGCAGTTCTCCAGGCGCTGAAACAAGCTGGATTGACCATCAAAGCCAGCAAATGCCAGATTGGGCAGGGGTCGGTTGTGTACCTTGGACACTTGGTGGGTAGGGGGTCAGTGCAGCCCCTACAGGCGAAGATTGAGGCAATCATGGCCTGGGAACCCCCCAAGACACAGACTGAGGTCCGAGCTTTCCTGGGCCTCACAGGTTACTACCGTCGCTTTGTGAAGGGGTATGGCACTATTGTAGCGCCCCTCACAGAGCTCACCTCTAGGAAACAACCTCGACGGGTAGTTTGGACAAAGGCTTGTCAGCAAGCCTTTGAAAAATTGAAGCAGGCAATGTGTGAAGCACCGGTCCTGAAGGCTCCCGATTTCTCCAAGGAGTTCATTGTTCAAACAGATGCATCCGAACATGGCATTGGGGCAGTGTTATCGCAACTAAATGAAGAGGGCCTGGATCAGCCTGTAGTCTTCTTATCCAGGAGACTGCTTCCCCGGGAACAGAAGTGGAGTGCAATTGAGAGGGAAGCTTTTGCGGTGGTGTGGGCTCTGAAGAAGCTGCGGCCATACCTCTTTGGCTCGCACTTCCTGGTTCAGACTGACCACCGCCCCCTTCGTTGGCTGATGCAAATGAAGGGGGAAAATCCCAAGCTGTTGAGGTGGTCCATCTCCCTACAGGGAATGGACTTCCGGGTGGAACATCGGCCTGGAGTGGACCACGCCAATGCAGACGGTCTCTCCAGGTATTTCCGCCTTAGTGATGAGGACTCCCAAGGGGTTGGGTAGTTCTCCCCACTTTCAGCTGGGGGGGACGCGTGTAAGACCTGTCTGGCTTTTTGGCAATGTCCCTCCTAATTTTTATTTATTTTGTCCCCTTTTTGCCCCTCATACCCTTATTAATTTTTGTGTCTACTGACTTTTTATAGGTGTTGGCCAGGGGGATAGGTGTTCCCTCTCCCCCTCCTAGTTTTTTACCTCAGGTCCAGAGGCCTGTTCTGTCAGGTTATGGCAGTAATTCACAAAATGGAGGGCTCTAACTGTTTTCAACTGCCACATTCTAGACTGCCCCATAGGATAACAATAGGCTTTCCAGAACGTTCTGGACCCTACTAGACCCTGGGTGGATTGTCTATAAAAAGGGCAGGGGTCAGGAGGCCATTTTGTGTTGACCAGAGAGTGGAGGAGTGAGGCAGTGGTGAAAGGAGGAGGACGCACTGGGAGCAGTTAGTTTGTCCCTGTGACAGACAGCCACTACAGGGAGACGTTCCCCCTTCTACCCCTGACCAATCCCTCCCAACCACCTTCTTCGGCTGAAGGGATCGAGCTACATGAGGTGGAAGCCCCCTCTACACCTGAGCCCCATTGATCACTGTCGGGACGCTTTTGCTGAAAGACTGCTTTAATTTCCCACTGGCAGTGCTTCACTTACCAGCGTTGTAGAGAAGACAGCTTTAGCCCAGTGTTGAGCCCGGTGTTTTCCCCGAGGCTTTGAGGGAAAGGCGAGTGGCTGCTGAGCCTTTGTGGCCCTGACGAGTGAGTGTTCCGCTCTATTCAGCGTTTTCCCTGGAGCCAGGTGAGGGGAAAGACTGTGGGCAAGGAAGCGAAAACAGCGCGGCGCCAAGCGGGAATACTAGTCCCTCGCGCCCGCGCTGTCTGATTCTGCATCAAGTGAGGCGAAGTGTGAAGCGAGCAGGCCCCGGCAGGAGACGCTTCCGGCGTCCGGTCCGCGCATGCCCCAACTTGTGAGGGAAATCAAGAAGTGAGCAGGCCCCGGCGGAAGACGCTTCCTGCGTCAGGCGCACAGACCCGCCTCCCCAGCCGGCAACACTACTCCCCTGCATCTGCGCGGAGGAAGCGGAGGGTGTGTGACGCCCAGACCGCCTGAAAGACGATCGGCGTGGGAGTAGGCTTTGGCGCTTCCCCGCGTCAGTAACCCCCCTCCTCTTCCCTTTCCCTGCTGAAGCGCAACACGGAGGAGCCGCGCTGAGCAGTAGGGAAGGGGAGAAGTCAAGGCAGACTCCCGCGCTCGTGGCATAAACTTCCCCTGCGCCAGCCCAGGCTGAGAAGCTGGGCAGGGAAGCTGGGCAGAATCCTGGGAGGCCGGCTGTCGATCAAAAGACGGAGGACTGTGGTGGAACTGCCACTGAGACAGTAAGGAGAGTGGGAAGGTGGCGCTAGAGCCGGTACACAAATCCCTTAGACTGGGATTATTGTTGTTTTCTCCTCACATGAGATGCCTGAAGTGGGGAGGAGCTGAATGAACCACTCTGAAAAGGGAATGCTGAAGGTACCTGCCGCTTAGGGAAGCACATAAGACCCTCATAAGAGTTGTTGGGGTTGATATAGAGCTTAAATATTTCCCTCACCTCTCATTGGGTATGCACTCACTTAGTGAATAGGGTGCAGATAAGGGGAGTATAGGTTTAAGCACTGAAGAAAAGTCAAAGTCAGTAAAATTGAGTCTGATGTAATGAAATGTACTATTGATATTGATTATTGATTCCACTTACCAAATCTGAGAGTGTTATTACTGAATTAATAACAGATGTACTGCTAATACCGTTTAGTGTGGTAATTTGATACTTGAAAGTGCCTTTATTTATTTCCTGACAAATGTGATGAAACTTGTAATTTAAATAACAATTTGCTTAGCAGTTCAAAAAGTATTATTGCTGATTTTAAAGTCATCTGATATGCCTTAAGCTGTATAACTTGAAAACAGAGAGAACATTATTTTTATATAAAGCAGTACGTATTTTCACATAATTATGATGTAGTGTTTTCTTTTTGAGTGCTATTGTGTGGAATTACTTTTGGGTGGTCTGCAACCTTTACACTGTGCCTCTGAATGTTAGTCTTGCCCTAGGCCAGGCTACCTAATTCCAACATATTGGTGCCTAGCGGTGGGATTGCGGACTTGGTTGCAGCTATATATATATATATATATATATATAAAAAAACAATAATTTCCCTGACCTATTGCGACCTCCATAATATCGTGCGCTGCTCCGGAGGAGAAAAGAGGAAGCTGAGTCTGTAGTAAGTTTGTTAAAAGCAATCTTAGCCGTAAGCAGTTCCGGAGGTATAATCTTAGTAGAGGAAGTATAGAATCGATGTTCCAGTGACTTAATATGTGCAAGAGTAATTTTACGCTTTTGAAGGAATTTCCTCTTTTTCTGAGAGACAAAATCAATAATAAATCCGCGGGCTGTTGCTTTGAAGGAGTCCCAGAGAATATGAGGGGGGTATCAGGTGAAGAGTTGAGGTGAAAGAATTCAGAAGCAAAGGAACGAAATGAGGAAGAAAAGAGAGGATCAGCAAGCAGAGAAGGGTTAAAACGCCAACGAGAAGACTTAGGAGTAGGAGGAAGAAGATCAAAAACAGTAATAATAGGAGCATGGTCAGAAATAACAATAGGCTCAATAGAGGAAGATATAAGGTGTTGAGATAGAGATGAAGATAGAAAAATGTAGTCTAAACGAGAGAAAGAAGCATGAGGAGGAGAGAAAAAAGAGAAATCCATAATATCTGGGTGAGTGAGTCTCCACGAGTCCACAAGATGAGTTTGAGCGATGGTATCAAGGAATTGTTTATGTGGTTTGTGAGGGGAGAAACGGACAGAAGATCTTCGGTCTAAAAAGGGGTCAACAATTTGGTTACAATCTCCACCTAATATGAAAGAATCATCCTTATATTGAATACATTTTGCTGTAACGGAAGGCCAAAAAGAGGAATCAAAACAAGTAGGGCCATAAACATTGAGTATCGTAATTGGGATATTATTAACAATTAGTTTAGCTAATACCCATCGCCCCTCATCATCCTTTTCCTCTACAACCACTTTACACTGGAGACGTTTATGAATTAAAATAGCCACCCCATTCTTTTTTTGGGAAGCAGGAGAAAATAAAACAGTGCCAACCCACAACCGCTTCAACTTTAAGGATTCAATATCTGAGAGGTGGGTTTCTTGAAGAAGAACAATATCTGGATTGTAAGAGGAAAGGTGTGAGAGTACTCTTTGCCTTTTGATGGGGTGATTAAATCCTTTCACATTCCATGAAACAACTTTGAAGGTGAAAAATTAATGAACTGATCAAAATCAAACATTGCGAAAAAATACTGTACAATTACTAATTCAAACTGTAGAGAGACAATAATCATAATGATTATCAAAAAGATAGAAAGAAGAATAGGAAGAGGATGAAGCTGAAAAAGGAAAAGGGAAAGGGAGAGGGGCAGGAACAGAAAAAGAAGAGAAGCGAGGGAGGAGGAGGGAAGAAAAAAGAGAAGGCATAGAAGACAGTACAAATCCAAAAGGATGACTGTATTGAACATACCTGGACGGGGTGTTACAGACAGGGGGGAGGTGGGGAAGTGGTGATGCTTACAAGACGAACGGACCAGGATCAGGAGCAGGGCCACACCGAGACCGCACAAAAAGGAACATAGATCGGGACAACATGGTGAAACATCCCCTATATATCCATCTGGGGAAAAAGGAAAAGTTATTAAGATATGGAACATGCAACGTAAAGTATAAATCCAAATTTGTGAAATATGAGAAAGACATACATAAGGTATACAAGAAGGAAGATATTGAAAAGGAGGAGAAACAAAATGAGAGAGTTACAAACTATGAGGAGGAATACGTAGGGAAAAATGCAATTAGAAACAGATTACTGGGAAATCAGGACATGCAGACAACAAAAGCCCAATTACTGGGAAGGCAAGACATGCAGACAACAAAAAACCAAATTTCAGCCACTCGTCGAAGCAGAGGAGGAGGCGTCCATCTCGTTCTCGCTATGTAGAAGGAGAAAGTTCCTTAGTTCACCAGGATCCTGAAATGACCAAGTCTTATTGCGATAAGTCACTCTGAGAGTACAGGGGTGGAACAGGCCATATCGCGCTCCCATGGAGCGTAGAGAAGGGCGCATAGCCAGAAATTCTTTACGTCTGGAGGCAGTGACATTAGAGACATCCTGGGATAAGTATACACGTTGACCTTGCCAAGTCACTTGCTTTTTATTCCTGGCTGCTGAAAGAATCATAAGGAGATCTGTGTATTTCAAAAATAAGATGATAACTCCACGAGGTTTGGAAGAGGAGTCAGTTCTTGCACCTAATCTATGAGCTCTTTGTAGACTAATGGAGGTAGAAGGTGGTAAGTCCAGAAGTTTCGGCAGAAAGGTGGTAAAGAAAGATACTGGATTGTCTCCCTCAAGATTTTCCGGTAAATTGTAAAGACGGAGGTTGTTTCTTCTATTTCGATTTTCCAAATCTTCTGTGTGTTTTTGTAAGGAGAGGACAGTCTTTTCTAATGCAACTATACGTTGAGTGTTGGACTGAAGTTCAGGGATGTGCTGCTCCACAATAGAAATCCGGGCATCCATATCCTCCCATTTGTCTTTCAAGAGTTGCATATCTGTACTTGTTTTCTCAATAAAGGGACGCATTGCTCGTAGTTCCTCCAAAATTTGAGCAATAGGAGAGGTTGAAGAGTCGTCGTCTGGTGTAGGAGAATGCTGTTTAAAGCGTTTGCCTGTTGGAACAGGTGGAGAAGGCTTACCAGTAGTCGTATGAGCCAATGACGTTTTCTGTGAAGACATGTTTAGAGAGGTCTTGGATTTATTGGCACCAGATGTAGAAGCCACCGAGGTGGTCAACGAGGGCGTGAAAAGAAATTGAGGTTGATGTATTTTGACCATATAATTAACTGGTAGTACCGCTATTCCCTGAGAGGTAAAGAAGGGAGCACTGTAAATTGCCAGAAGGACCTCTGAAGAAAAGGTGGTGCACCTTGAAGTAGCAAACGTATCTGGATGTCAAAATGAGAACAAAGATATGCCTCAAAGAAACGTGTGGAGCTCACATGAGAGGGCGCCAGGGAAGCAGAGCTAGAAATACACTGGTGGCTCAGAGAAATAAAACAGCAACAGTGGAAACTCCTGGAAGTGTGTCACATAATAGCAGAGGTGAAGACAAATAGCCAGAAATCTTCAAATTATCAGCGGAGAGCCATGAGGAGGAGCATGTAGAAGGAAGAAAGCCGATAACATCGAGAAATGACAGCGCCAGTCGCAGAAGTAAAGCGCTGTGAAAAGCGCATGTGAGCCTGTCCTCTCAAGTCAGGAAATAAGGAAAACGTAATAAAGGCTTCACATAATGAATGTGCTCACCACTGGAAATCAGCGCTGAAGGATAGGTTGGTGTCTGGTGACACTTCGTGAGGCGGCAGAGCGTTGCAGTTAGAGCTCCGATGTTGAAGAGAGCCTCAAAATGGCGGCTCCGTGAGGGGATGCGAAACCATCGCGGAGAATGTTGAAAACGGCATAACAGGAGCCGCAAAGCCGCTCCGCCGACTCCAGCGATGTTCCGCCAGCCAAATCCGGCGGTAGAGATGAAAAGCGGTCCCGTTTACATAGGGAAACACGCTGTGTGGTTCTCGATGCGGCGGAGCTCCGCAACTAGCCGGCCATCTTGCGCGGCATCCAAGCCACGCCCCCCTGTACCTTTATTTCTAATACACAAATCTGCTTTTGTATCAATGACTGTTATTATATGCATGCTCGTCACATTTATAAGTCTTTGATTCGTATATACGCGAGGCGTAGAAACATTGTCCGGACGGTACTCTTCCCATTCGAATTTAGTTCCTTCAGCGTGTGGATAGCCATCTTTATCGTTATAGCATATTTTATTCAACCGAAAAAGTAGTCCACCTTTCGTTGGCCATCGCAGAGTAAAAAGAAGAGTGTACCAAGCATGACAAGAACCATTATGAGTAAACGGGAGAGGAATGAGTGGTGTTCCTCCCTTCTTCTGATGTCCGGGCAACATTCCACATACCCAACAATTGGACGTGTTGGTCATATTATGAGTATGATGCAAAATCTTAATAAAGCTGTTGTTCAAATAAGTCTGCCTATGTCTTTCTTCGTGAAAAGGCAGAGTGAAATGAAAATGTTCGGATGGACTTGGAGTGGTGGGCAGCAAATGTTCTCGTACAGGAAACAACAGTTCTATAGTCCAGGCTAATACTGCGATCACCACTACGGTCAAGACAAATAAAACAGCACCAAGAATTCTCCCTCTTCGTGTCGAAGGAGATGTCATAGTTCACAAAACAATACTCTTCAAAAACAACACTAAGCCGGAAAAATAAAAAAACGATGGTTCTGAACCGAGGCTGCCGTTGATTTGTTCTCCGGGATTCAAGACGGGTGTCGCTACACTGGGCAGAACTGATCCCCCCCCCTTGATATTCCCGGCTTCCGTTTCACAAACCTCAGAGCGGTTACCAACCAGTTTCAAAAACACAAAAGGAATCTTATTTCCTGGGGCGTAGATTATACTTCACTTTATCAGAAACAACGTGGTCCGGGAAGGCTCCCTCCAATTCATCAGACGTAACAGCCGGGCTCTTTTCTGTATCCAAAATCTTTCTGTAGTCGGATAGCACCACAGGGCTCACCAGGTCCGGAGAGACACGTCGGCAGTGCGTTGAATGTATCCACCGCTTCTTGTTGGTGACTCTCACAGCAGTTCGCGTAGCCAGCAGCACTTGCTCAGGGCCATGCCATCTCGGTTCCAAACTGCTGGATCGCTCAAAGACTTTGACCATCACGTGGTCCCCAGGGCGGAGATCGTGAGCCTCACCAGTGGAGTTATCAGGGAGCGCCTCTCGAACCTGTTGATGAATAGAAAGCAAATCATTTGTTAATCGTGCCAGATAATCGTTCATCATTATACAAGGCATATCATGTATCAAACGAGGTTTTGGAACTCCCCAAATATTCATAGGCCTTCCAAACACCACTTCGTAGGGTGTGAGGCCAGATCGAGAATGTGGCACTGATCGAATGGACAGCAATGCCAAAGGCAAAGCATCCGGCCATTTCAGAGATGTAGATGCCACTAGCTTTGCTAACTTCAGCTTCAGAGTTGCATTGTATCGTTCTACTAAACCTGCTGATTGCGGATGAAAGACAGCATGGAATCGTTGCTTGATTCCCAATCCTTTCAGGACGTATTCCACTACTTTCCCGATGAAATGAGGGCCATTATCACTCCACATAAGTTTACAAACACCGTAGCGCGGGAAGTACTCTTTCAGTAACACCTTAGCTGTTGTCAATGCTGTATTGTCTTTCGTAGGGTAAGCCTCAATCCATTTGCTGAAGGCACACACCACTACTAGAACATACTTGAGATTATTACAGCGCTCCAGCTGGATGTAATCCATTTGTAGTACTTCAAATGGTGCAGTAGGTGGAACAAACCCACCTTTAGGAGTATGAGTCCCTTGTCCAGGATTGTGCTGCAAACATATCAGACAGGTCTGCACTACTCTCTTAGCCGTGCTAGCAATGTCAGCATTTTCCCAAACTCGTGTAAGCAATTTAGTAATTGCGAGAGCTCCAATGTGTGCCAGCCCGTGTGTCATTTGCACCATTGTTTGTACATAGGCCATGGGTAGTTTCCATCTCTCCATATCTTTACTACGCCAGCAACCCTCATCATCCAATACTCCTTCAGTGGCCCATTTCACAAGTTCTGCCTCTGAGGCTGACTTCTGTATATCTAGTATTTCTTCTCTAGCATCATGCCACCGCTCAGCTTGTGACTTCACCACATACATGGGGAAATTATTTTGCAGCATAGCGGTCTCTCTCGCAATGCGGTCTGCGAAAGCATTGCCTTGCCCTATTTTGTCCGTCACCTTTTTGTGTGCACTGCACTTGACTATTGCAACTTTCTTTGGGCATAACAGTGCATTCAGGAGATCGCGTACCAATTCTCCATGCATGATGTGTGCTCCGTGTGAAGTCAGGAATCCTCGTTCCTTCCAAAGTAGGCCAAAATCATGCACTACTCCAAAAGCGTAACGACTATCCGTGTAAATGTTCACATATAGTCCAGCACTTAACTCACATGCCTTCGTTAAGGCTATCAACTCAGCCGCTTGAGCCGATTTTTGGGGTATTCGTGCTGCTTCTACCACAGTCTTAAGTGTCGTGATCGCATAAGCTGCGGAAGTCGTACCATCTGGTAACCTCACGCACGATCCATCAACCCACAGTTCCCCATCTACATCTGGAAATGGCGTATCCTGTAAGTCGATACGACCCTTTGTCTGTTCCTCAGTCAGAAAAACACAATCATGTTGTTCTTCCTTCTGGGTCTCAGCAACAGGGTCCGGCAATAAAGTA
Organism: Lissotriton helveticus; assembly: GCF_964261635.1. Lineage (NCBI taxonomy): Eukaryota > Metazoa > Chordata > Amphibia > Caudata > Salamandridae > Lissotriton > Lissotriton helveticus. Next base: position 28,196,646 of record NC_136057.1, on the reverse strand, counting down.
GCAGGATTTAGTGTTGCACATCGTTTTAATGTGATGTGAGGCGCCAACAACGTTAGCTCATATCCTGTAAGTCGGGCACTGGTTAGATGCTGCGTTTTCGTTTGATTCAGTAACGCATCTACCGCATGGGGAACTAGCACCAACAATTTGTGTGACAAAACTATTCCCTCACTTTGTCGTATCGCAACTGCTGTTGCTGCAACTGCTCGAAAACATCCAGGCAATCCTCGAGCCACAGGGTCGAGTACCGCCGAGAAGTATGCACAAGGCCTCTGTTTGTCTCCGTGTGTCTGCACTAAGACTGACAATGCGCACCCATCCTTCTCGTGTACATATAATGTGAAAACCTTCGTATAATCAGGTGTACCTAACACTGGTGCAGAACAAAGAGCTTGTCTCAATTGTTCAAAAGCATTCTGACATTCATCCGTCCATTCAATGGGAATCGGTGTATCTTTAGACAACAATGCTAACAATGGTTTAACAATATGCGAAAAACCCAATATCCATTGCCTACAAAAAGACGTCAAACCTATAAAGGCGCGAACATCCTTCTGAGTGCGAGGGACTGGAGTATCTAGAATTGCTTGAATTCGATCTGGTGTCAATGCACGGCCCTCCTTAGACAAAAGATGACCGAGGTAGGTCACCTTTGGTCTACAATATTGCAGCTTTTTCTTCGAAACTTTATGATTATGTTTGGCCAGGAAGGAAAGCAAGGAAAAGGTACTCTTCTCACATTGTTCTGGCGTATCTGCAGCAAGTAAGATATCATCTACATATTGAATGAGAACCACTCCCTCCTGTAAGTCAAAGGAATCAAGCTGTCTTTTTAATGCCTGACTATAAATGCTAGGACTTTCAGTATAGCCTTGAGGAACTCGACAGAATCTGTACGATTTATTATTTAATGTAAAGCCGAATAGATATCGACTGTCAGGATGTACAGGGATCGAAAAGAAGGCATTCTTCAAATCGATGACTGTAAAAGTAGTTGCCGTCGGTGGAACCAACGTAAGCAATGTGGTGATGTCAGACACCACTGGATACTGAGGCACTACTATCTTGTTTATTTCCCTCAAATCAATAATGAAACGGTAAACCTTAGCATCTGTATCTCTTTTAAGGATTGGTAAAATTGGGCTATTACAAACATTGTAGGGGACTTCCTCAACTACTCCTGCCGAAATTAAATCATCTACAATGTGTATCAAAGCAAGTTCACCTTCTCTGGAAATCTTATATTGTGGGACACGTGGCAGAGATACTCCCTCCTTTACAGTAATACGCACTGGAGGAATTATCATCTGCCCTACATCCGTATCGGAAGTGGCCCACAACGTTTTCGGTAAGGAGGCCAGAACTTCAGATTCATGGAGAAAACACACTCGCTCTAATTCCGGGTAATTCTCATTCAACACAACTCGCACTCCTTCTGGGGCACAGTGAATAGTAGCTCGAAAGTGTTTTAACATATCGAGTCCAATAATATTATCTGGTGTATTTGGAGACAACAAAAAGGGACAAGGGGCAGCAAATTTATCAACATGAAATGCAACTGGTTGAGACAATGGGCTAGAAGTAGGTGTTCCATCGAACCCTATTGCTGTAATTACCTCGCCAGACAGGGGAGCCCTTGGAACCAAGTATTTGGACAAAGCGCTACGAGTAGCTCCTGTATCGACCAGAAATTTATCAGTGGAACCCAGAACATGTGCTTCTATGTATGGACCCCTCTGATCAACTGGTACCTCAACCGATTCCACACCCCATCCTACGCAATCCTATGCGTAATGCTCATCCCGTGGTTCAGCAGGACCACCCTCATTTATCTGATATTGATTGCGATTATCAAACGTATTATAATCTGACTGACCACGACCCCTTGCTCCATATCCTCCACGATCATTCATGCCATAACCTCCTCTTGACCCTCCATAATAGTTCCTAGATCTCCCACTTCCTCGTCCCCTCAAATTACGCTGCTCTCGAAACACCGGACAGTCTGCAATCCAATGCCCAAACTGTTTGCAGTATGCACATTGATTCACAGAAATGTCAGAACGAGGGGGAGGAGCATTACTGTATGATCCTCGCCCTCCTCTACTGTTTCCCCTCGTAGCCTGAACCTGAGCTAACATTACCTTCGTTTTCAATTCCTTCGCCTTCTTTTCACTACTTTCTTTCGCCTCCAATTCCTGTCTTTCATAATATTGAGCCATAGTCAATAAAGAAGCAGGGGTTGCTGTGGTCCATGAACTTTCACTCGCTTTTAATCGTTTCGCAATCTCCGGTAGGAGATTGGCTACATACTTGTCAACGAATAGATGCCTGCCAGTATCTTCTGTCAATAATTGACCACTGTAATCATGGAACGCTTCCTCGAAGCGAGAGAAAAAATCGGAAACTGATTCATCCGTTTTCTGCTTACACGAGGCTAATATAGTCCAATCAATCTTTTTAGCGGGAGCAAGAGTCTTTAGTTTTGTTAGTATGGCCCCTGGAAGGTCTAATATTAATTGACACGGCTTACATGCTGGTTCTCTGTCTAAATCAGCCTGAACAAGATCTTTCCAAGTGGCCCCGAGAGTCGTGAGGTCATCAAACCTACGAATTACTCTCCACATATCAGGGGGCAATATCAACCCGAAAAATAGATCAATATCAACTAACGTCATGATACATGAAGAAATTGCACTTTCAACATTTTCATAAAAAGCCGCAGGGTTTTTACGGGGATCAGGTAAAGCATTCTTAAGCGCCATGACATCTGCTCTATTCCAAGGCGTATAAACCCAATTATATACAAAATACCCTTTCGCGTCTTTGGATCTTTTATCATCATCTGTGCCATCCCCTTTATGAGGGACATATAACGGCGCAGCTTCTCGCATAGGTCTAACATTAATCGCAGCGATCTTATCTGTTTCAAAAATAGGGCATTCTTTGGATATCCCCGTCGCTCCGGACGTAGACGAATTCTTCGACTTTTCCAACTCCCGTAGTCGCGTCGCCTCATTACGCAGTTCAATCAAACGCTTGAAGAAGTCATCCGCATCTGAAAGAACAAAAAGACCTTTACGAAAATACTCACGACCCTTGGATATCTCCTTCGGTTCTAACTCGAGAGAATATTTTCTATACCGCTCAACAACTTCATCTCCAAAATGATCTAAAAAATACAGTCGTTCCTTATCAGGCCACTGTTCCATTTGTTCAGTAACGTCAGAAACATTAACAGTATTAATATTTAGTTTTCGTGCAAATGAACGTAATTCCGCAGCTCGTTCCGCATGTAACCTGGTACGCTGTGTTCGATCACTATCCTCGTCTGATCCCTCGCTCGGAGCCGTTGGCGTGACGTACGGGGGCGGACAACGATCTAGTAATGAAAAATCATCCGTTTCATTAGTAAGGACTGGATAGAGAGGACGCCTGATAGGGAATTGACCATTAACCTGTAAATTGCGTTCTCGTCTCTCCCTCTCTTTCTTTTCCTGTAATTCCTTCTCCTGTAGCTGTAAAGCTTTGTCATGTGCAGCCTTCCGCTGCACTTTCTCCGCCAAGGCTTCCTCACGCTTCGCTCGTTCACGCACCTCTTTCTCCCACATGCGCACACAATCAAACATATCTTGTCTAGACCTTCGCTGAAACAAACACTGTTCCACATACTGTACCTTTCGAAGGTCAAACGACCCATATAGTGGCCACTGTAATTCACGATCAGTTTTAGTATACTTATGCCATAATGTACTATACATTATTGGTGGAATACCGAATTTGACATACATTTCACGATTTGGAGTCCCCTCTGGGGGAGCCGGCTGTTTTGCACTTAATCGATAATTGGTACCATTTTCAGAACAGCACATCCTACGGAGTGTGCTAAAAACAGGCATGTTTCAAAAGGTACCACGAAAACGCGATACTACAAAAATGCCACCTAACACGGTGTACCGTTCAAATCAAATAAATCAGAGAAATATCCCTACATGCCTGCCTATGTGAGGTGCACTTCACATATTCAAATTCAAATTCAAAGATTCAAAACGTTAGCTAACAAATTCAAATTCAAATTCAAAGTTTCAAAAAGCCACAGTAAGTGTCAGCAGACTACCTCATCAATCAAAAGCTTACCAATTTCTTTTCAAACTTCCAAAGTCCAACTGCCAAGTTCTGTGGTCAAATCAGCCAAAACAGCACATCACGACAATCCAAGATCAGAATCTCAGTCGAAGACCGGCGCCACCTGGAAGGTCAGATCGGAAGGACGGGAAAACACACCGTGGGTGCCGAGACTCGGGTCACTCAGTGGCAGCGTACGCGTCCATGGCGAGTTTCCTGACCTTCGTCACGACCTCTCCTTCGGGCATCCGAGTCGCCGATGAGTCCCTTCGTGGTCGCCAATTGTGGTGTTGGGTTCAAATCAGGCCTACATACTCTGCTAAACTCTCGAACACCTTAGTATAGAAGTTGGCACGGACACTGGAAAAGGTAAAAGACAAGTTTATTAAGACCCCATGGGGTGGTGATACATTCCTACAGCACCCTTCGGTAATGTAAGAAGTAGCACACCGAACATTGGTGCGCGACCTCTTTTATACAGTTTATTAGCAATAAAAAGATAGGCGGTTACAAGTTACACATTTTAGGTACATATAAGGTCATTTTTGGAACACGGCCAACATGTGGGAGGAGTTTCAACAGCACTGGTCAGTTAGTGTAAACATTCCTAAAGAGTGACCAATTGGTGCGTAATGCGCATGTGCGCTTGACCAGTACTAAAAATAGCCTGTTGCCGAGCAGACTAGTGACCATGGGTATCGAGAAAGGACAAAAGGGCACACTGACCACGAGGCAGCGTGTTCATAGGAAACGGAAGTCAGAGGGAGCCAAAATGGCCCCCGTTCGTTTTGGTCAAGTTAACAGAAAAGACCGTGTAGCTGTGCTAAACGCTAACTCAGGAGCTGCAAAAACACGACAGTGGGGTTGGTGAATTCTTTGATGATGTTGAAAAGTTCCTTGCTGTTGTGGGCGTTATTGTCTAGTCGGTCTTTGAGTGCTGATTTCTTGGCTGTCCGGATTAGTTGGTGGTGTTTGCGGGTGGCGTTTTTGAAGGTGGCTTGGGTGATAGTGTTTGGGTCTGTTTTCCAAGTTTTCTCAAGGGAACGACAGAGCTTCTTGGATTTCTTAAGGTCATCGTTGAACCAGGGGGCGTTCTTGCTTCCTTGCTTGATTTGATGTTTTTTTAAGGGTGCTAGTATGTCGGCGGTTTGGGTTAACCATTGTGTGAGGTTGATGGCGGCTTGGTTAGGGTTCGTTGAATAGGCAGGGGGTTTTTGAAGAAGCGATGTTGAGATCTGGTCGATGGTGATTTTGTTCCAATTTCTTCGCAGAGTTGGTTGAGGGTGGTTGTGGATCGAGGTCTTATTGTAAATAAAGTGGATGCAACTGTGGTCCGTACAGTGGAGGGGTGTGGTGTGAATGAAGGAGATATGCTTGCTGGAAGTGAAGATAGGGTCGAGTGTGTGTCCAGCATAGTGTGTGGGGGTGTTAACAAGTTGTTTGAGTCCGAGATTGGCGAGATTGTCCAGAAGGGTGGTAGTGTTACTGTCGTTGCTCTTTTCCAGATGGAAATTTAGGTCTCCCAGTAGAATGTATTCTTCTGAGGGGAGGGCGTGTGGGGTGATGAAATCAGTGATGTCTTCGCTGAATTTTGTACGGGGTCCTGGTGGCCTGTAGAGGAGGGTGCCTCTGAGTGTGGTCTTGGGGTCGGTGTGGATCTGGAAGTGAAGGTGTTCGGCGATAGCGAGATTGTCTTCTGAGCTGGTTGAGACGCGGATGGTGTTCTTGTGGACGATGGCGATGCCTCCTCCTGTTTGAATGGTGCGGTCCTTACGGATGATCTTGTAGCCGTCCGGGATGGCTATGGTGATGTCTGGAGCTGAAGAGGCATTCATCCAGGTTTCTGTTAGGAAGGCGATGTCCGGAGAAATGGTGTCGAGTAGATTCCAAAGGTCGATGACATGTTTGTGAACCGAGCGGGTGTTGAGAAGGATGCATTTAAGGTGGTTGGTGTTGGATCTCTGTTTGGTGTTTGTTGGTTTGGTGTGGGTCTTGGTGCAGGTGAATTTGCAGGAGTGGCAGCTGAAGGGTCCATGGGTGTGTCCTGGTGCTGCTTGGGCGCAGTTAGGGAGTTGGCCGGGGTTAAGTGATAAGAGGGTGGAGGCGGCGTATGTAATACGGGAGGGATGGGTGAAGCGGGGACCAGGGGGTCTGGCGCTGGGCGCGGTCCCGGCGCGGACGGGCGTAGACGGGCTTACCTTTGGCGCACCTTGCGCGTGGACGCTGCGCGAAAATGCATCTGTCATATGTGGATAGTGGAGGGGCGAGGGAGGGTCAGCTGGGAGGCGGGTGCGAGGTGAAGGGGAGGGTCTGCAGGGCAAAACAACAAGAAAATGGCCGTAGCAGTCTCAGGAACGAGACTGCAGAGAGGCTGGGCAACAATCAAGCAGCTTCTGCAACTAAAATGTAAAGCGCTGCAAATCTCCAAGTTACAGTTCTGACAAGCGCTTCAAATAGTAATTAAAATCACACACTTATGTCTACGAGCAACACGGCGAGCGCAGCTGATATTAATAAATATGCTAATTGGCAGGGCTAGTCGCACAATAGCGCGAACCTGCACGGCAGTCAACAAGGCACTACTTATCAAATGAGCAGTCTAGCGATGTCAGGAGTCTGTCAGGGAGCCAACCGATGCCAGGATCAGAGCAGGGAGCCTGGGGAGTGACCGCTGCTGAGAGCGTCAGGACTCATAAGAACAGATCCCCACCACCAGGACGTCCGATAGTCTCGGGAATTGGTTCGATATTAGAACCATTGTCCAAATTTGCGGATTAATATTTCAAACCTCTGGTACAAAAAACTCCTACCTATTTGAAGGACACTCGTGATTTGCTAACCCAACTGTCTGGAAAAAGCTTTGACTCTGACACCATGTTACTTGTAGGTCTAGATGTAGAGTCTCTTTACACTAGCCTCCCACAAAAGGAACCCTTACAAATATTGGAAGAAGTATTATTTATGGAGGACTGGACCCATCAAACTCCGAGGCACTTTGTGCTGGAATGCTGCCGTTTAGCCCTGATGGAAAACTACTTTGAATATAATGGGGACCTGTTTTTGCAATGCCATGGAACTTCCATGGGCAGTGCATTTGCCCCTTCAGTAGCGGGTCTTTACGTAAGCCACTTTGAAAGTCGTTTTGTACTTAATGATACCAACCCTTTCGTTTCCAGTATCTTATACTGGAAACGATACATAGACGACATCTTAATGATCTGGCAAACCGAGAAGGATCCTAACTTATTCATCGACTGGCTCAATGGCAGAGACAAATGGTTAAAGTTCACATTTACATCAAACAACAAAAACCTGGATTTCCTTGATTTAACAATCTTCATTGAAGGAGGCAAGATGGAGACAAAAACATATACCACGCTCACAGCGAAAAATAGCCTCCTGTCCTACAAAAGCTACCACCCGAAACCTTTACGGGACAACCTGCCATATAGCCAATTTTTAAGGCTTAAAATAAACTGAAGCAAAGAAAGTGACTATAGACTGGAAGCACAGGAACTGAGCCGGAAACTGAAAGACAGAGATTACACACCAGCGACAATATCGAAGTGTCGCAAAAGAGCAAAACATCAGCCGAGGGAATGTCTCCTGCAAACAAACATAAAAGAGCCTATCCCTGATCTAATGACATGTGTGACTACATTTTGCCCAGCGACATTTGACATACAGAAACTAGTCAATAAAAATTGGCGAATCCTCGCCACGGGCAAATTCAACTGGCCCAAACCCAGATTTGCGAACAAACGGACAAAAAATCTCAAGGACTTGCTAGTACACACACGACCAACGAAGAACAAGAAAGCCACACAAATAAGAAATATGCATATGTTGCCTGTCACTGGCCATTATCCGTGTGGCACCTGCATAGCATGCAAACTAACAACAACATCAAAATCCCTACAACTAACAGAGTCCCTAAACTGGACACAACGACAGCACACAAACTGTAACTCTACTCATGTAGTGTATATGATATGGTGCCCTTGTAACAAAAAGTATATAGGCATGACCTGCAGGAAAATAAAAACGAGGATTGGCGAACACAAAAGTAACATCAAATTGAAGAAAAACACCACGAAACTGTGTTCCCATTTCATCGAAGTTGGCCACAACGTTGAAGACTTGAGATGGACAGTATTAGAGATGCTCACTGATAAGACCATGAATGCTGAGAGAATACTCTTCGAAAAAGAGCAAAGATGGGTGAACCGTCTCCAGACACACCTAACAGGATTAAACGACAATATACCGTGGTACCAATTTGCATGAAAAGTTGAGAACATTTGGGACAATGAACCGGTTCTATACACGCATATATCGCTGTTACAATAGGTATCAATCACGCCTTTTTGGACATCTACTAGTCATTATTTAAGAGGGAATATTACCGTTATTAACGTACGGTCTAATCGATACCAATGTCACCATTAATTTATCTCCATCATGACAACATGATCCAAGAGGAGATTCCATCGTTACCAATATGCAGTCCAATCAATATCCAATTGCCTGATAATTTATCCTCCTAATATCGAGTATAGCATAAAGCATTTTCATCTTGAAGAGACTACCAATACACGTAGTCCTCTTTCTACCTTTAAGATTCAAATAGGAAGAGGAAACCATTCCCCGGCGTACAGGGGCAGAGCCAGCACAATACGCGGAGACTGTTCCTCGTGCGGGTGAGAATGGCGTCAGCAGCAATTACACGCAGTGGTCATAGTTGAACGGTAAGACTGATGCCGTTTTAATTTCTCGTCTCCACCAGCACAGGACCAGAGAGTCTTTATGCTCCCTGCTGAAGCACGAAGATTCCTGTAAAAAGGTAACATTTTTACGCGCCTCCGATGATTTGCCAAACCACCTCAATGCAGTGTATCAGGTTACAATCTATGAACTAGGAAGCGTTATTGTAATGCCTCCTGTTTATCAAATGCTCATTGTACACTGTGACTAATCACCGTAGAACACGCAATATTAATAGGTTGTCACTGAATATAAACGAAAACTATCTGAACCGGTGTGCTAGTATCACCGCTTGTTTTTTTGTGTGTTTTTTTGGGGGATACTTGATTCACGATGTATTTACCAAACAATAGGTTACTAAACATCGTTCCTAAGAGCACAAAGCCTAACCGTTGGACACATTAAACAGAGACCGTAAAATTGACACACGAGAAAACCCAGTGAGATCAAGAGATCCGTGTGTCCATTTGCAATGTATTGATTTTGCCCCTTAGTGTAGCAAAGGTTATGGTGGTCTTCACTAGGGCTACCCTTCTGAATACAGTGCACAAATTAGGCAAGCCTTTTTTTTTCTTCTTTTTTTTTATAATGTCTCAAATGGAGATTGAAATACCGTGCTAAACCTGCACCCCCATACATGTATGTTTTATTTCTTTTGTCTCTATTACAAGAACTTGAGCAAATAAGAAACTGAGTGTTCAGTTTAACACTACTAAGTACTTCACAAGTTGTGTAAGTAACAGATTTATTGTTTGTTTTGTCTGTCCTGACGAATGCTCCGTAGACCCGGCTGGGCGGAATGGAGCAGAAACATGTCGACTTTGCCAACTGAGTGATATAAAGGGATCTAGTAACGCGATCTTTAGTTATACCTACCATTTTTAATATCAAAACCTGACCTTTTTATATTAAAGTTCTTTCCGGTGGAGTTTTGCTTTTTACATACAACCTCCCAACTTCCTGTACCTCCCTGTTGGGGGTGCTCTTACATCTCTGGACACTACTATCTATACCAGAGGTTGCCTCAGGTTGAGGCTGGCATGCAGCACAAATTTGGACACCCAAAGATAATGCTGTAACGCGTATGTGGGGCGGAAAATCGATATACACTGCACAATTGACATACCGTTTATGAGGGTGATTCAATTCAACCTACGGTCACGTAGTTACAAGTGTCCATTCTCTCACTTGATAATTTGTTATATCACTGGGGAACTGAATGGACCAGAAACCCTTCTCCCTACCTGTTGATTACGAAGTTTCTTTAGCCGCGCCAGCCAGTGCAGTTCTGGAGAGAGCACTACCTCCGTCACTACCTCAGTCACTTTTTGACAGATTTTTGTCGACATAGTTTTTTTTTTATATTTCTTTTTATTAACAGTTCGACAAAAGTTTATCAAGGAATTACAAGCAGGTTACCACCATTAAGACAAGTACATCTTATACCTTTCAAATAACATTACAGACATTGTTCCCAGCAGATCAAGGGGATCCAGTCTCTTTCGCTTCAGATAGACTGCTGGGCGGGTGACAAATATTTCCTCTATAATGGTTCCAGGCCCTCCACACCTTTGTCCACTTCCCAGGGCATCCCCTAGCTATAAAGACTGATTTCTCCCTAAACATGCACCAGTCCAGATCCTCCCGCCACTTGCTCACCTGGGGCGTTGGACAGCCCTCCCACCTCTGCGCAATATTGCACTTTGCTATTATATACAACAGTGTGGCTGTTGGACTTGGCCCTTTTCCCGGAATTTTTTGGCTTTTCGCTTCCCTAATTCTGGATGTCCCCCCTTGTAATAAAGTTGTATAGGCCCTGTGAGGTTGAGATGGCCTGTGTATTATTAAAAGCAATGCTAAGGTGCAGGTGCCCTCTTCCCCCAACATGGCTGCCACTGACCCCTGCTACTACAGCGTGGTCTTGTTGACGCACTCTAGTAGCCAGGAGCTGGCTGGAACCCTTAAACAATGTTGCGAAACCAGCCTGCCAGCCTGCCCATAGCTAGAATGAGGGAAGCTCCTGAAACCTTCTAGAACAGGGGAGGTGACACCAACTGCCACTGCCAACTGTCAACTGTCGCTATATAAGGAAAGGGAGGGAAACTTTCCAGTCAGTTAGGGCATCACTGACCTGGGGGACCCACGCAGGAGATTTAGGCAGTAGGGCCTAGTCAGAGGCCTATGCCACTGGGAGTGACAGGGCTTAGGTGCTGCCTTCCAAATTGAGTGAGGAACCCTGAGCTAGCCCACTGATCTGGCCCGGCAGGAGGGGAACCCAGGGACCATCTGCAGTGACCTGCTGAGGAATCCTGTCAGCAGCGCTCAACTCAACCCCCTTCAAGAAACAAGGAACTATCCACAAGGGCGCCAAAACTATCAAGCGTCAAGAAGAAGCCTAACTGCGCTAACCAGGACTACTGGGGATCCACCAGGTACAGGGCTGTGTCCACTCTGCACCCCTTGCCTCAACCTGGGCCCCCAGCGCTGTCCTGCCTGAATTGTTAGCCTGTACTGCTAAGCGCTCCTCCTTCATAGCGCTAGCCCCCTGAACTACCTATCCTACTGAGACTGCTGTCATTGCCCCTTGATAAGCGCTGGAATTCGGGAGAGGATTGCTGCCCTGAAGGGCTGGTGTGGAAACTGCCCCAGCGCTGACTCTGCCAGAGACTGCTGCCCGAGGCGCTGTGGTAATTGCCCCCTTGAGAAGCGCTGTGTCCATGAAGCGCTGCCTTGACTGAGCGCTAATTCTGCCAAGCCTGTGGCTAGCCCTGATGCGCAGTTGACCCGAGTGCCCCCGCCGAGGCGCTATGGCAGAACTCACCGTCGAGGCCCGGCGCCGCGCCTGCGAAGTGACGACGTCATCTCCAGGGCCTCTGAGGGGTCCGGGGCTCCACTGTCGCCATCGCGACCTGGGCGCTGCTGCTCAAGTGGCCCGGCTGTTGTGTGCCTGCTCCGTGGCCCCCGGTACCAGGAGAAGGACGCCGCTACTCCAGAGCGGGCCGCGCTAGGCCGTGAAGCCGACATCAGCCCCATGTGATGGGGGCGCTGGCCGCGTCAACGGCTCCGCCCCCGTCCAGTGCCGTGCAGCCATTGGCTGCCATTGCTGCGCCCTCAGGAGCTGCTCTGCTATTGGCCGCTGAGGCCAAGTCCCTCCGGCGCCGCGTCCTGATTGTTTCCCGGGCCGTGGAGGCTGCGGAAGGCCCGGGAACAGCCTTTCGTCAGAGGGGAGGGCTCCGAGAGAGTCCAAGTCCCCCCCCAACTGCCAGCGAGACCCCGGAAGACCGGAGCAACATCGGGGCTGCGAGGAGGCCCCAAGAAGAGTACCGGAGCCACGCGGGCCTCCTCGGATCTGCCCCCCTCCAAGGCTGGAAATACCGGCGGGGGCGCGCCGGAGACAGAGTGAGCCCCCCTCCCTCTGTCAGCATCTTGGACTGCTCTGCACAGGCCTGGGAGGGCCCAAAACAAAGGTAATTCCCCCGGGGAGGAGGGCGGGAGGCCAGGAGGAAGAGCAGAGCCCCGTGGCCGCCCCTCCCTGTGGGGAAAGCTGCAGCTGGGCCCCGTTGCCCCATGAGAGACCCGGAACTGGGCCTGAGCCTAATTGAGGTTTAACCCCGCGTTGGGGGGGAAATGGATGTTCTTCCCTGCCCCTAGGCAGGACCTAAAAGTACTACTGTCATTGGGCTGTTTCGCAGGTCCGAGGGGCCACAGTTTACTTGCCAGATGAAATGTTTTCCTGGCTTCATTAAGTAAATGTCGCCTGTGTCCTAAAGGGTTGGGGATACTAATGCCTTCACTATGGGATGTCGCCATTGAATTAAATACCTAGGCTTATTAGGAAATGTCTGCCTTCCATAATGAAATGGTCATTTATGCCTAATGAGATGCTGGTCTCCGATAAGGAGATGATGCCTGATCTCTAAAGAGTTATATGCCCAATGAAATGTTCTTCCTGGTTAAGGAGGAATGCCCTCGGTGAGCAGTGAAATGATTATCCCTGAATAAGGAAAGGTTTACTTCTGTCTTATGAAATGGTATACCTTCAATGTTATGGTTACTCCTGGTAAGTGCCATCTTTCCTAAAAGCCTACAGTTGCCTACTGACATGGTTACTGCCGTGTCAAGAAACGGTATTTCTTCCCTGACAGGGTTATTGCGTTATGCTGTGTGATTAAGGATTCACGCCCTTCACTCCTGCAGTCAAATGATTATTGAAATGTGCTGCATTGATGATGAATGTTTTTCGTTTGCCGTCAGGAAATGTTCCTGATTAATAGGGGTAATGCACTGCTTATTCAGGCAGCAGGTAATGTGTTGGTTTTCACCCTAACGAAATGTTTTTATTCTCACCTGATGAAAAGTATATCTTTACCAGATGAACCGTTTTCATTCCTATCTAATGAAATGTTCTGCCCCTGTCTGAGGACAGGTCTATGCCTGAGTTCAGATGAAAGGCGTATTGCGGGGAAATGAACTGGTTCTTCCTGTCTTATGACCAGTTTATTCCTGCTAAGGAGTTTAATGAAATATTCACCCTTGCTTGGTGAGAAGTTAATTGTTTTGCCTACTGAACAGGTTACTTACCTGATGACATGTGGACTCTTGCTACAGGATATGCTCATCCTTGCTTGATGAGCTGGTCGTCCATGTGTAATGAGAAGGCTCACCTTCGCGGGGTGCCTTGATAGTTAATGCTCCATGAAATGTTTACTCTGGATCATTGTGAAGTAATGAGATGCTAATCCTTTCATGAAATGTTCATTGCGACGTGTTAAATTGGATATTGAACTGCTCCCTTTACTCCCCTCTGATGAAATGCTTTGATACTGAGATTTTTGATTACCCTAACCTTGATTTTAGATAAAAGCACCTTGTTTTAAATCAAACTCACTGGTGTGGTCTCAGTCAGTGCGTGCATTTTATTGTCTCAGTGGATGCGTGTGGTGTGTAGTCACTTAACACCTAAGCTTTCGGGTGCCTACCTGCTCGTGCCAGGCTACCTCCGGGGAACTGGTGACCCCAGTTCCCACAGTGGCCCATTGTGTATTGTAGGTGTTTAGGTCCGTAGACTCCCAGACATTTAAGATACATCCTCAAGCCTCTGGCTGCAGATCCACCCCCAACACCAATCGCAGTGTGTGATGAATGTCCCTCCAATATTGTTGTATGCCTTGACAGTGCTATAATATGTGAATGAATGTTCCCAGTTCCCCACATCCTTTTCTACACTCCCCACTTTCGGCCCTTCCCATTCTAACCAAGCCAGGGCCCGTTACATAAATCCTGTGCAGTATTTTGAGCTGTACTATTCACAGCCTGGCTTGGATCGCCACTACGCGTGGGGAGGAGACCGCTTCTTGCCAGTCCTCATCATCCAGCTCCAGACCATCCCAGTCCATTGCCCCCTGAGGGCCTGAAGTGGGTCTTCCATGTTCTTTATCAACTTCCTATAAATTAGGGATATAGTCTTCTCTGGGAGAAGCCCGTCCAGCACTCTATCTTCTAAGGTAGAGGCCTCTGGGAGTACCACACCACTGGGGACATTGGCGAGTAAGGCATGTCGGATCTGCAGATAACGGAAATGCTCAGCATCACCTAGGTTATACTGATCTTTAAGCGCCGCAAATGATTGTATCGTACCACTTCCCCAGATGTCTTTAATATGGGTAATCCCTATGAGGTCCCACTTATCGAAGCCCTTAGGTTTCCAGAGGCTTCCCAGTCTCTCCAAGCTCCACAGTGGTGTGGCTAGGGTGAGTTTACCCTCCCATTTGAGGTGTTCGGTGACTTCGTGCCAAACTTGGACGGAATGAGCAGTAGGGCCCGTCACAGGATAACGACGGGGATTAGCGTACAGCGCTCTAGTGTAGCCCCCCCCAGGAAGTTGTATTCTGTCCATGTCAACATAGTGCATGTCAGGGATGCTCGGCTTCAAGGTTGGTGGTTACTGTAGCAGACTGATGTCGGTGACGAATCCGCCCCACGTGTGCCACCTGGAGTGCGACCGCGACCTCAAGTCGTGCTCTGACTGCCGGACTATGAATCCGAAGTCTTTGCGGGAGCAGTCCCGAAAGCTTCTCGAGGCCCGGCAGTCGGCTCAGCGCCGCTTGAGGCCCAGGTCACGTAGGAGGTCACGGGACCCGGTGAAGCCACCAACATTCTTCATCCAAGTCTTCACACTCGGGTCAGGTAAGTTGAAGCACAAGGAGAAGTCGAAGAAGCACTGTCGCTCTTCAACTTCTCCCAGTCTGTCAGCCGACGCGACAAGGCATTCGGGTGGTGCCCCTCCCATTGGTCCACGTGCGGAGCCTGAAGGGTCGACTCAGGGTTTACCTCCCTTTCCGGGACCTGGAGCGACCCCTGCCCAGCTTCATCAGTTTTAAAAAGTGAAGCACACCATCTTCGAGCAGCCCGACTCCGCGGGTGCGCCTTCGGGCCCCGCGGACTCGGCTGGGGGCCCTGGTGCTACTGTTGTGTATCGATTTAGATTCTGTATGAATTTCCTGATTCATGCCCTTATATAGGTGTTAGGAAGTGGGTTTCTGTTGCAGTAAACCCCCCACTTTTTGCCTGATGCACTGTTCCTTGGTGTGCCCTGGGTCCCTGCTAATCAGGAACCCAGGGCCTGTGTTCCTTCCCTAAAAACTGTACTAAAGCCTAAACCAAATTGGCATCTCTGGCCACATGTCAGCCCCTGGTAAATGGTACCCTTGGTAGACAGGGCATTGTGACCAGAGAAGACCCCTATGGGCTGCAACATTTATTGTGCCACCCTTAGGGGCCCTGTACCCTGACACACACACACTGCCTTTTCAGGCTGAGTGCCCTGGTGCAGAACTAAACAAAGAGTCGACATGGCACACATCCCTGTGTCAACAACAACAAAATAAGCATTCCACTTCATCCAGACACACAGCATACTCCGTGAATCATTTTCACAATGTAGTCCATAGTTTGTCCATAATCCGTTCTCTTTATTCCATGGCTGATGGGATCTGTAGGCTAGTAGGCGATTAAGGGAGACCGTTCACAATATTGGCGGGAAGAGATGGGAGGAGTTACCCATGAACTGAAAAGATAAGAGGAACAGCACAGAAGGATTTGTTAACGGGACGGGTAAAAGGCCAAGACGTTAAGAAGGAGTAAATGCGGCTAAGTGATTAAAGGTATGGAGAACTTCAGTACAGAGTAATTTCTGGAATGAGAACTGGCATTAAAAGATAGTTCAGGGAAGGAAGATAATCAGTGGTGGGAGGGTGAATGAGGTGGTGGAGGTTGTTCTGTGCACGAGATATTTAGTGTGTTTAGAAGGAAAACGTCTGTTTTTAACTATTACACCACATGGCATTGCTTAGCTTTAAAATCTGAACCTGTAACAATATTAATACATACTAAAGTGAATATTTTACTGATTTAGTGTACCCCTGAAGAAAGGCTACCGAGAGCCTGAAATGCATTGGGTTTACGACATCCACTAATATTGATGATTTCTGTATACTACATGTTTTGGAAAAAGGCCTGGATAGGCATATCCGATTCAGAAGAAGCTTAAGTGTACAGATACTGCCTCTTATGTGGCAGGAGGAATAAGTGTAATAATTGGATAAAAATGTTGAATCTAATGGAATAAAGAGAACGGATTATGGACAAACTATGGACTACATTGTGAAAATGATTCACGGAGTATGCTGTGCGTCTGGATGAAGTGGAATGCTTCTTTTGTTGTTGTTGTAAATGTATTTACACGAGGCACCTAGGCAGGCCACGTGACCAAGGCTGCACGCTTAATGGAGATAGAAGGACGAAATAAGCAAAAATGAAAGCGGTATTATGGATAAGAAAGGTGTGCACATGGCAAACCCCTTGTTGTGAACACATCCCTGTGTGCCATGCCCACAAACACACTGCCCTGGCATACATCAGTCACCCCTCTAGTTGGGCGCCCTATGCCAGTGGTGTGGGCACATGTGCATGAGCCCTGTGCCCCTACAGTACCCAGGGTCATTCCTGGGCACTGTAAGTGCAGTGATGCCATTAAGAGTATATGGTGCTGGGAGGTTGTCATTACGAACTCCACAGCACCATAATGGCTACACTGAAGACTGACAAGTTTGATATCAAACTTCTCAGCACATTAAACCCACACTGATGCCAGTGTGGGATTTAATGTAAACTGCACTACAGAGGGTATCTTAGAGATGCCCCCTGAAACCTAACCTACAATCCATGTCTTGTCTGAGAGGATGCCTAGGCTCCCACACAGCAGACATGTTGCTGGACCCACGAGTGGAGAGCCACCCGCTCTCATGGGCTTGCATCAATGCACATCCTGGGCAAGATGCTAGGTCCCTCCCCCAGGATGGGCAGGGAGAAGCTTCAAAGGCATGCCGCCTTTGTGAGCTTCTCAAGACCACTTGCTGTACTCAGCAACTGGCCCACACCAGTTCTGACCCCCACTCTGGCGGGAAGACTGGCGGGAAACCCTACGTGAGGAAAGGGGGTGTGCCAGCCTGTGCCAACTCCACCCCTCAGGTGGGAGAGGCTAGGTGAAGCACAACTCCGGGCCCCGGCCATCTTGAGAATGGGGAGCTCTGCCAATCAGAGCTAGGCTCCTGCCCCCCTCCCACCAGAGAGGAGCAGGATAGGGGGTATACTCACCCCAGGACAGGGACCCATTGGTCCCTGCCCTCACCCTACCCGTAACACCCCTAAAGTTAGTATTTAGGGGCACCCTGAACCTTCCTTCCTCAGATCCCGATACCGAAACAAGCAAGAAGATCAAAAAACAAGAAGACCTGCCATGCAGCTACTAGAAGAGGATGACACCAACTGACTTGGCCTCAGCCCTACAGGCCTGTCGACCCTGGAACCTGCTCCTGCAAAAATCCGGCTCCTTCTGTGGTTCGCAACCTCAAAAACCCTGGAGGACCTGACTGCCTTGTGACTCTACCAAGACTGGGACTCCCACGAGCAGTGGTTCTGCTCAAACAGCAACATCCCTGGTGCCAGCCAGGAACCGCAAATCCAGCTCACTCTCCACTCGCCGAGCCCGGCCTGTACCTGAGTGAACAAAGACCCTGAGGACGTCCCCCCGGCGATTCTGACTTGGAATCCAGTGCCCAAGTACCCTCCTCGGTGACCCCGACGACGCCTGCAGCCTCAGAACAAGGGACCCCTCCAACCACGACCATCAGGGGTTAAGATTTTCAGATGTCAAAAGGCACCCCTGCATCCGGCGCCCCACGGCCCCCTGTGCCCAACTCCAGGGTGCCTACCTATCCTCCAAGATCCCAACTTACCCCTCGAAGTGTTGGTCACTCCTGAAGATTCTCTGTCCCCGAGCCTGCAGCCTTTGTTCACTTTCCAAGATCTCCCTTGAATAACATTGAGGGCCCGACGGCTCAAAAGCACCCTGCACCCAGCTGCTCGAGTGCCCCTGGCAGTGCAACCTTTGTCCTCATCTACTTCCCCATTTGCCATGAGCAAGTGACCAGGAGCCCAGCTCCCACAGCCTCGTGGCCTGCTAGCCAGCAGCGAACCAACCGCAGGCCCCCTGCCTCTCATTGGATAACATTGGGCCGAACTACCTCTGCACCCAGCTTCCCCTGTGCCGCTGAGGGTGTAACAACTGTACCTACCTGACCCTGGAAGACCCCTGAGTCTATGCCCAGAACCATAACTCTGCCAGTCGAGTACTTACCCAAAAGCTGATAACTCACTTTCCTTCCATAGGATAACATTGACTAGTTTCACTTGAAAAATCTTCTAAGTGTGCAGTTCTGGAACTTTAAAATATTAATCTAAAATCAGCCGAACAACGAATTCCAATTTACTCACCTGTTATCAGGAGATAACCCAGTGATGCATCTTTTACCCCAGCACTGACCCTGAAAAGTAATTTTAGCGTACTTACCAGTAACTTGAATTTCCTCCCATAGCCTATTATTGCCTGCTTTTTGCTGAAAAAGTTTCAGTCGATTTTTGAAACTTACAAATATTCTTTAAAAATCATGCCAACGATAGAAACGTAATTACTTGCCTGTTTTAGATAGATGTCCTAGCGCTGAACCTAGGAGCCCAGCACTGGATTACAAAACTAACGCGATCATACATTACCTGCAAACTACATTTCCTTCCATAGGATAACATTGGTAATTTCACCCAGAAAAGTTTCCAAGTGTCAACTTTTAAAATACAATAATATTCCTTAAAAATCACTACTGTAACCAAAAAGCTTGTACTTAACTGTTTACAGTGCATGTCCCGGGACTGACTCTAGGATCCAGTCCTGTGGTTAGAAAAGTAATCTACAAAGTAACTAATTGCATTTAACTAAAAATTCGAGTTGAGCTCAATGTTGCATTGTGTTTGAAATTGTGTTGCCTATTGCAACAACTGTAACTATTGTATTCAAAGAGTCTATTGCCTATTTGAAAAGTATGTAACTAAAGTAATCCATTCGGTGAAAGTATATTTTGATCCCTTGTTGGTTCTAAAATAAAACATCTATATATTTTGATACAAAACAATTGGCCTAGAGTTCAGTTCTTGAGTGTGTGAGACCATTTGCTGACTGAGTGTGTACAACAAATGCTTTACACGGTCTTCTGATACTGCCTCACTGCTCGACCAAGCTACCACTTTAGAGAGTAAGGTTATATCTAACTTTAGCCTCTGCCAAACCTCTGGGGACTGTGAACTCTGTGTACATTGTACCTTACTTTGGCCCAGTATATACAGAGCCACTTTCTTACAATAGGTACATTTCTCATTGCCCTTATATAGGCATAGAAATCCAGTCCTTATTTAGGCATTGTCCTATACAGGCATGGCTACTTACATCCGCTCATCTATGTCACAACGCGTTCCTGCAAAACCAGACTCTTAAGCCTTTAGGACTTCTCCTTGCTTGAATATTGATTTCTCCAAGAACTTCGTTATTATGCATGAACATCTATTCCTTAGGGGTTCATTCATGATGTTCTTATGCCCGACTTCTACGTCAATACATGCATTCCTAAACACCTTCAAGGTATAAATATACCTTCACTTGCTATGGTAAGGCACGGTGCGGTTCGGCTACTTACTTGCACGACACGGCTCGCCACATTAAGTCCCGAAGGAAGTCAACTCCTCAACTGACGCACTGACCAGACACGGTCATCCTCCTCACCGAGAATCCAGCTCCAGTGTTTCTGACTCCCCTTGCGGGGAGTTAGAGATCGAGTCCCGGGAAAGAGATACCAACCTCTCACATTCTAAGATATGGAGCTGATTAGAACCTAGAGAAACTTTTGGCAATTCTTGGCACAACTAAACTATAGCTAAAACAGCACCTACTTCTTCCCTCGTACTAGAATTAGGTTAGGTACACAGGGGTAGGATTATTTTAGAAGCACCAGTTGAGTATTTTAGCCCGTGTTATTTATGTATGTATTTTATATATGTCATAGCTACAGACCATGCTATTACAGTATTATTGTATATTACTGTTAACACTGTACGCATTATACTTCGCATTCTGTCGGACGATTGTAGCAGTTCATATCTCTTGCATGAGAAATAAGACTGTTCAATAAACCCTTTTTACTGAAACGCCCGTCTCTCTATTGCTATGCAACTCTGTAGAAACGAAGCATGCATGATTGACTGAGTGAAACTGTAATCTATCGTTTCCATGACTCTGAAGATATTGTTCCGACTCTAAGGGAAACAAAGTTGTCATATTTATGAGTTTGTCAGAAACAAATCCCTTCTTGTTCATTCGAGAAAGTTTCTAGTGACCTCTGAGTTAGCTGGCACCCACAAGTAATTAAGGTTAATGTACTCGTTAGAGCGCAACCACGACCCCAAGTCGTGCTCTGACTGCCGGACCATGAATCCGAAGTCCTTGCGGAGAGCCTATCAGGGATATAGGAACTACACTATACTACGACACCGGCGGCTCCGGCCCCAGCGCCACAGAGTCCACTTGGATCCAGGCCTGGATCCCCGATCGACGCCGGTCAACCTTGTTACACCTCCCCTGTTGCTGCCTCCACCGGCCCCACGTCCGCAGCAGAAACAAGTTGTGTCTCCAGTTGGTGTCGGCCCCGGCCTCCACCTCAAGGTTGACACGGAGCCGAACCGACATCGACTGATGGCAGATCCAGCGCCGACAGGTACTTTTGTGCCCCTGTTCTACCCTGGCTCTTTGAAACCAGATTTGAAGCCAGAGGAGGGTGAGAAGACTGGGAGGGGTCTGGAGACCCTGTAACTGACCAGTTAGGTTATGAACCGGACTGGAGAGAGGAACTGGGGGAAGCCAGTGGTGTGGATATCTCAACAGACCTTCGCATGTAGTCTCCTCCTCCCGTGGCTATGGAGGAGGAAGCGTCTTATGCAGTGGTGTTGCATAGGGTGGCTGAGGGTCTCAGCCTCGAGCTACCTACGGTGGCAGTGTGGTAAATAAATAAATAATACCTCTCTTTTTGACTAGACGTATATCATAACAGATAGCTCAATAAATAAGAGTCAAGATTCGAGGTAGTAGGAGTTTTGCAGGTTTAATACAGCATAAGGACAGGAACAGGACAACCTGCATGGGAATAGGATGACAGGGCCCAGCAGCTGCTGGGGCTGGATCTGGGATGAGCGCGCTGGCTTTTAATAACAATACATGAGCATATATACATAACGCAAACACATAGTATTACATTGCAGTAGGCGTAACAGTGGGTGGAGCAATAGGTGTGACGCGTAGCAGTCGCGAAAGATAAAGGCAAAAGTAGGTGTAACTGGGCGTATACATAGACATGTGGTGCAGACGTAACAGAATATGTCATGAATGGGGCGGAAACCATGGAGGGGGCTACCTGAGGAGCCGGGACCTCTAACCTGATGGTGCGCGCAAACTAGCAATGACGTATCACTAGGAGAAGCTGGGGGCTATGAACTCTGTGCTAGGAGCAGAGACTGAAGTCTGGAGGGTCGGAGCGACATGTACCTAAACCCTATCTAGTATCTGATGTTTAGGGAACATGTTGATAGGAACTAGAAGTCAAGAGGGGAAAGGCTAACGTGATTCTGAGACTGGACCATGCATTATTCTACATGTAGTGCGTGATGAAGAATATTAAATGACCATTAAATGCAGTATTTCTCTAACGTGGAGACGTGAAGGCTAGACAATGACGGAAACTATTGATGCAGTTCAGTAGCTTAGGAATGCAGAGAAGGAGGACTGAACTGATAACTGGAATCATAACATATTCTTGGCAGACTCAGAGACTGAGCCAGGCTGGGCCGGGCACTGAGAGGCAGGAAGTAAGTGAAAGGTCGAGGATACAGGTGGGGGCTGTATCCCTCCTCAGCGAGGCTTCAGGAGACAGGAGCTGAATCTGGTGTCCGGGCCCTTTTGAGGCCTAAAAACGGGGACTTTATAATGGAATAACGTGCACACTGGGAAACGTGGCAACGTAGCTTTACATAGGCCTGATATTCGTAGTATTCACGAGGACTGGAAACTGGCATACTAGAGGGGGACACAACGGTAATTGCGTCATTAATCAGACATGGGGAATGCATATGCATATTTAATCATGCACACATAACATATGATGGATGACACGTAGGGACACAGAACATGGCAAAATTTACTTTTCCACATTCCCTCCTTGTCACTACGTTTCCATCAGGAAACATCAATATTCATGATACCATCTATCATTTCATACAGTATCATTTGCTCGTCTCGAATTATCCTGGAACGGGATTTAGAACGGGGCTTGGGACTAGGAATACAAGAGGTAGCACAAATGCCGCAAATCGCAGGGCCACATTGTATACAGAGGCAGCAGCTGAATATGATCGCTACTGCAATACCTAGAAAGGACAATATTTTCCATCCCCAGGCGGAAATTATATTCCAGAACCAACCGGACCATGTCCAGGTGCCTGGATCTTGGTGTATCAGATGGGCAATTTTATGGAGTCTGGTTATAGCTGAATAAACAGACGGCGCGTTATTTGGAATGAAAATGCAGCAACTAGATCCGATGACTCTACAAGCCCCACCCCTATCGGCCAGTATGACGTCAAGGACGAGACGATTTTGCAAAACTACAAATCTCATAGCAGATTGCTCTTCGGTTAGGTTACCTAGAGCAGAGGCAGTCTCATTTACTACAGCTTCAAGGGTTCTGGTTAGTCTACGGATTAACTTACTATTCTGGATAGGTCCTATAAAGAAGAAGAAACCTCTATTGAAATCTGTATACTGTTCTAGAGCAGTTTCAGTATAATCGACAATTGGGGACTCCCTTCTATGTCTAATGTGTACTAGATGTGTGTTTCTATGATAATCAGGTGGGGCTAGGAAAACTGGTGGCAGTAGGAAGGCAATGTAACAGGTTCCCTCCCAATCGAGGGGCAGACGAACATATGCGGTTTGACCACAAATAAAATATGAATGACGTGAAGCTTTAAAGATAGATTTCCCACTGTCACTATACTTGACAATAGTAGTACAATCACTATGTCCTACATGTACGGAACCATTATTTCGGACACATAATTCGCCTTTGACTGGTAGTACTGAAATAGCAGGTAAGTCTGGAGTAGTATCAGACTGAACATTCAAGACCATAAAATTTGACGAATAATTACCTAAATTATACACTTCATTTTCTAGATCTAAACCTGTTCGGTGAGGGAGACCTTGCTTGTCTGGGAAACATGTACTGTTAAGAAAAGACATATCTGTTGAGGATGACGTTAACGTGGACCATGCTCCACACGAACCATTATGTGAGAATGGATAAGGAAAAAGTGGCAGAACTCCCTTCGGTGTCTGGAAAGGGGGGAGTCGACCACACACCCAACAATTAGTGGTATTGCTGGTCTGGTGTGAGTAATGTAACATGCGGATAAATGAGTTATTTCGCATGGCGAGGCGGTAAGACAGTTCATGAGGGGGCAGATCACTAAACGTGTGCTCTGCTGTAGCATTAGCAGACTTATTTACATGTGAAACTGGGAAACATAGGTAAAATGCATAACTGGTGCAGGAAATCATAAGGCTGGAAAACAATATAAAACATAGAAAAATGATACATCGGATTGAGTTTTGACTAACTCTCTCACTATGGGGGTCTATTTTATACATGTCAGAAACAGTCTAACCGTTTCACCTAGGGGAGGACTTAGACAATCAAACTGACTGACTTAATTTACTAGACCGTAGTTTTAACTTATACTCCTGCTGCAGAGTTTTCTCTAACAGGGGAGGGGTTGTAGCAATGTCTTTTGCGGGACAGTCCTTGAGAACAATATTCTGGCAATCCTTTGAATCCTGGGAAATGTTCTTTAAGGCGGGTTTCAGTCCATTAAAAAGTTTAATATGAGAAAGGTGTACCCAGCCTTTGCGTCCTTCCAACTTCACGGCTGTACGGGTAGTGAGGAGGACCTGTCGGGGCTCTTTCCATCGAGGCTCCAGCGGACTTGATCTGTCAAAGTTCCTCACCATCACCATGGATCCTGGAACGATTTCATGCGGTGCCACCTCGGTATTGTCTGGAAATGCGGCGGCAACCTGTGAACGACATGAGTTGAGGGCAGACATCAAGGAAGCTAGGTAATCTGTCAGCATATTACTTGAAACATCGGTAATACTTCGGGGTCTAGGAGTACCCCACATATTAGGGGGGCGGCCGAAAACGACCTCATACGGGGACAGACCTGATCTGGAATGTGCGACCATGCGCATATAAAATAAAGCGACTGGCAGAGCTACTAGCCAGTCCACACCTTTTTCTTTACACACTTTTGCAATACGGATTTTCAGAGTCTGGTTATGTCTCTCAACGAGACCGGCTGCTTCAGGATGGCGTACACAATGGAACTTCCACTGGTACCCTAGCAAAAGGGAAACATGCTTCATGAGTTCAGATGAGAATGGCTGGCCGTTATCAGAATATACGACTCTAGGGAGTCCATAACGGGGGAAGAACTCACGAACCAACTGCTTGGCAGTGGTCGCGGCTGTGTAATCTGGGACTGGATATGCTTCTGTCCACCTGGACAAAGCGCATACAACTACAAGGACATACTTGAAACCTCGACATCGCTCCATCTGAATATAATCCATCTGGAGGACTTCAAAAGGGTGGTCAGGGGGCTGGAAACCACCTTGTTCCACCGGGACACTTTTACCTGGATTAAACTGACAACATATCATACAGGTACGGACTTTCTGCTTGGCTGCAGCTCGTAAATGCTTGTTGAACCAAATGTTCTGGATACTGTCTAGCATAGCTTTTCCCCCTAAATGTGCTGGACTATGTGCGGTATTAATAATGACTTGAACCATAGAGTCGGGGAGAAACCATGCGGTTCTACCCTTCGTTACCCATCCTTGATCTGTCTGGACCCCTCCTTGTTCGGACCATTTCTTGATTTCATCGGGAGTAGCATGTAACTGGATATCTATGACATCTTGAGTAGGGTCCTTAACTGTCATGCATGTAGTCGGATCTGGAGTATGTGTCATGTTAACTGGAATGTCTGGAGTCTGCGCTGTAAGCTTGGCTGTGCGATCTGCTAGATCGTTACCCTGGGAAATAATGTCAGTGACCTTCGTATGTGCTTTGCACTTCATGATAGCGATAGATGTCGGTAAATGTATGGCATCTAACAGAGCTTGAATAAGGAGACCATGCTGAATCTTGGTTCCATGAGAAGTCATGAAACCTCTCTCTTGCCAGAGCACTCCAAAGTCGTGTACGACTCCAAATGCGTAGCGTGAATCTGTGTAAACATTAACTTTCAAGTTCTTGGCGTGTATGCAGGCTTGTGTCAGAGCAACTAGCTCTGCTGCTTGAGCGGACAGAGTGTCAATACGGTGTGTCTCAATAACTTCGGTGTCAGTAGTCACTGCATACGCGGCGACTAGTTCTCCTGTACTAGTTCCCATACATGAACCATCCACATAAAGTGTCAGGTCGGGATCTGGTAACGGAGTATCTGTCAGATCTTGTCTTGGCTTTGTCGTAATGTTAACTACTTCCACACAATCATGTGTGGCAGAATTTGAATTAACTGATGGTAACAATGTAGCAGGATTTAAAATGTTGCAGCGTCTGATTTCTATGTGTGGCTGGAACAGTGTCAATTCATAACCTGTTAAACGTGCAATTGTCAAGTGCTGAGTTTGTGTTCGGTTTAAAAGAACTTCCACGGAATGTGGAACTTGTACTGTCAGAGAGTGTCCTAAAACTATGGAATCACTTTGTCTGATAGCTAGTGCTGTGGCTGCAACTGACTTGAGGCACGCAGGCAGAGCCTGGGCTACAGGATCTAATGTGCTCGAAAAATAAGCACAGGGCTTGTATTGTCCTGCTTGATCTTGTGTGAGAACAGATAATGCTGTACCTTCACGTTCTGTGACGAAAAGTGTAAAAGGCTTACTGTAGTTCGGTGTGGCTAGAACTGGAGCTTGGCATAAAGCTTTCTTTAACTCGTTGAAACTAAGTGTATGTTCAGATGTCCAAGGGAGAACAGTCGATGCGGCTGCCTCCTGTGTCGTTAACTGTATCAGTGGCTTGGCTAGAAATGCATACTGAGGAATCCATTGTCTACAATAAGAAGTAAGGCCGATAAAGGCACGTACCTCCTTCTGGGTCTTGGGCTGAGGAAGACTCGCTATTAACTGGATACGGTCTGGTGTCAACTGCCTACCCCTCTTGGACAGTAAGTGTCCTAAGTATACCACTTGCTGGACACAGAATTGAAGCTTCGAAGGGGACACCTTGTGCCCCATCTCGGCCAGGAAATACAGAACCGTTAGTGACGCTCGCTCGCAATCACGTTCAGAACGGGCTGTGATCAGTAGATCATCGACATACTGGAGCAGGGCAGTGTCAGTTGGCATGTGAATGTTGTCTAGTTGTCTCTTGAGTGCTTGACTGTAAATACTAGGACTTTCTGTGAAACCTTGAGGAGCGCGTGTGAACATATAGCTCCTTCCATTTAAACAGAATCCGAAAAGAAACTGGCTGTCTGGATGAATTGGAACACTAAAAAATGCATTCTTGAGGTCGATTACTGTAAAGAACATGGCTTCGGAATCAATGGCTGTCAATAGGGAAGAGATGTCTGGAACAACTGGGTACTGCGGAATAATACATTTATTAAGCTCTCGTAGGTCGATCACTAATCGATATACTGGGGGTGCATTTGGATCAGTACGTTTCATAACTGGAATGATCGGAGAATTGCATACGTTGGAGTCAGTTTCTACAACCACTCCTTGAGCGATGAGCTCGTCAATAATTTTGGATAAGGCTGCTACAGCCTCGGGTGGCAATCTGTACTGTCTGATTCGTGGTAACACTACACCTGGCTTGAGAGTCACACGATAGGGTGTGATTTGCATATAACCTACATCAGTTGGACCTTGCGCCCATAAATGCTGTGGAACATTAGACAGTCTTGAATCAAAATCTCGTAATACATAGTGACCCTTAAAGTCACGTAGGAACAATCGTATTCCCTCTGGGGAACAACATATAACTGCACCTAACTCTTTCAGTGTTTTAATGCCTAATAGGTTTTCTGGACATGATTTAGTAAGTAACAGATCAGTAGTGCGGGACAATGGACCTACTTCTAGAGTAACTGGCTTTGAAATCTCATTTACGATAGGTTTTCCTGAAAATCCAAGGGAAACATTTCTTGAGCCTGAGAGCGGAGCCCCTGGAACTTCGGCATGACTAATTGTGGTCCTACTTGCCCCTGTATCAATCAAAAACTTTCTGTCTTTCCCTAATACTTGACTGTGAACATAGGGACCTTCTTGATCTACAGGTATCTCGATGAGAGGCAAGCCTACCTCCCTCTCTAGGCTGTTTCATGAATACTGCTGGTACTCTGGATACTCAGACTGTGCATACTGGTACATCTGCTGTGTGACGTGCTGTGTTGCAGCGATAGGCTGCGGTACTGTAACTGTCTGTTGTGCATTCTGTGGCTGAGGAGTCTGTGAAACTTGCTCTTGTCTAGGCGGACGTGGTCTTTCTTTAGTCTTACCAGTAGCTATGTTGTGTTTCAGAACTGCACACTCATTTATAAAATGACCTGGCTGTTTACAATAATTGCAATTCCCTTTAACGGGAGCTGCAGGATGACTGACTTGATTCGGACCCCTCTTCTGACTGTCTTGAGGAACAGATTGTGCAACTAGTACTTTCATTTTCGTGTCTTTCATACGTTTTCTCTCGTGTTCTTGCTCTTCCCTGATTCTATTCTGGTGGTACTGGAGCATCTGGAGCATCTGGGACGGAGTATTAGCTTGCCAGGTACTTTCGACTTTCAAAACTCGATTTTTAATTTGTGGGCTTGAATTCTCGACTAATTTAGTAACAAAAAGGTGAGGGTATGACTCACTACTTGTCTTGAGGCCACTATTGATGCTAAAACATTTTTCAAACCTAGAATAAAAATCACTAATATCTTCCTCTTGTTTCTGTTTACAGGCTGAGATTGCATCCCAGTCTTCTTTTCTAGTTGTCAATAATCTGGGTAAAACTTGAATCAATAATTCTGGTAATTCTTTACATTTCTCTCCTAGACCAGTACCTGGTACTCGTGCCTTGTCTTCAGCTTCTAGAACTGCCCAATCGATCTTTTTCTCTCCCACCTCCCATTCTTTTTCCTTTAGCTTTTCATACACCCCTGCGGGCAACAGGACCTTTAACATTTTAATGATATCTGGGTAAGTGTATTCTCCCATACGGAGCATGTCTTTTAATTCTCTATGGAACCCTGCTGGATCTTTGTCATGACAGGGAATTAATTTCTTCATCTCGAGGAGTTCCATCTTTGTAATCGGAGTGTAAACAAACACTCGTTGCATTTCACCGTCCTCTGTCTTAACTGGATGCACTTCTCGTAACGGGTTCTGTCTTTCCATGTAAAATGGTTTACTTTCTGGGGGTGAGACATGAACAAAATGCGGGTTCAGAAACGTTCTATATTTGTGGCGCTGCTCTAGAATGACACTAATTAAGTCGGTACCTAGACCTCTCCATCTATACTGGAGTAACTCGTTCAGGATATCGTGTAACGGACCTGGATCAGAGTGCTGACCCTCATACAGAGTAATGAGGTGCTGGATCATATACATACCCACCAGTCGCTGCTCGGCTGGGGGCAATTTCAGAAACATTTGTGCCACTATTTCGTCTGGAAAAGTGGTAGAATCAGTAATCCATCGGACTGCTGATCGGGCTAGTTCCTGTTCATGCATGGTACTTAACTCACTGTAACCAATTCGTGATTTTAGAATGTGATCGGTAGCCTGGAACACTTGTTCTAGGGAACCTTGTTCTGGTGCTGAATGATGGAAAATTGACTTGTGTTCTAGGCGTAAATGGCGATCTGGAAATCTAGATTTTCCTACATACGCTATTCTGGCGGGATTCTCGTCCTCTACCTCTTCAGTATCAGAGTTACTTTCTTTCTCGCTTACTTGTGCTGCTTTACGTTGTTCGTGTATCTTTATTATTTCTCTACGGATTTTCTTGTACATACTCTCCATGGCACTAATGGTATTGTGCTTACCCTCGGCTATATTATCACTCCACTTTGTCAGGGTTTTCATTTCGGCCGGATCTTTAGACGGGTAATCTTGTTCTCTTATTAGACAGTTAATTAAAAACTTTAATATCATACGCTGGATCTCAGCTTTCCTTTGAGACATGGCATCACTAATACTTTCTGGATCATCCCCTGTACGGATGAAACGATATATTCTGTCTAGATCTTCTTTCATATTGGGTAGGGTGACTAGATACTCGGTCACCCTCCTTACGCGTACTGAATATAAAACCATATTATTCTCGCCTGGGACTGGGTCATAGGCACATTCGCCAAGGGCTTGCCTGATTTCTGCAACAGACTTATTACTCTTGGGAGTACGCTGTGATGCTTGAGCATGTAATTCGAGTGCTGATAAACGCTTGCGTGGCGGCGGGGTTTGAGGAGGACCTCCTCCTGCGGCCCCTAGACTAGAATCGTCGACTGATGTTCTTCGTGGCGGAGCGGGAAATTGAAATGCTGGCTGGACCGGGGGTACCGTAGCAGGTACTGCATGGGGTGCCCCGGTGTCTGGAGGAGCAGGATGTGCCTGATTTACAGGGACTGGCGGAGCGCGAACAGGATCTGCATATTCAGGGACTGTGTCGTCCAGATAGGACGAAATAAAAATATCAGCTGCGGTCGGTTTGTGACGTAGCTTGGTCGGAACTAGTGGTGGCGGGAAATTACTGGATGCCTCTGGGGTCGCTTTTGGCAAGCCCTCGGCAAGAAGAGGATACATACCCTTTATAAGGGCATTCCTCTGTCTGTCTCTCTGTTCAGTTTTGACTTGTTCACCTATCTCGATTAATTCTTTTTCTTGGGCTCGCTCTAAGGATTCTCTACTTAATTCTGACTTTCTGATTTCTTTTTCAGTTCTTTTATGAGCTTCTTTGCGCCATAACTCAATGGCATCTTTCTGTGACTGTCTGGCTTTCTTTTTCCATAATGCTTCTTCTACTCGCATGATGCATTCGGCATCCCATGTACCCGATACGGGCCATCTATACTTTTCTTCTAACTGTTTGGTATACTCTACCCATAAATCTAGATACAATATGGCACTTATGCCATGTTTCTGATACATAAAGTGACCTGGACTGTCCCTGGGCGGGACGGGAACTGCTGCTTCCAGCAGACCCTTTCTAGTTTTTAACTGACGTAACTTGGAAAATATGGGCATGACTGAACTGTAATCTAGACACAATACAATACACAATGAACACGATACTTATTCCCCATTCATACCACGACATTAAAATACATGAAAAACATTTAAAAATAACAGTTCGAACAGAATACTACCTGGAAATACTGAGAACAGAACACATAAATTTTCTCGAGAACAGAAACTGACTAGAACAGAAACTAGATGCACTGCTGAAACAGTACGAAACTTACCGGTCTCATAAAGAGACACGTCAGGACCCGCATCCACCGAAGTGGACACTTCGTTTGTGGGACTGTGTACCACCAACCCACAGACCAGAGTCACTTAAATTGACCCTGTCTAGATACCACCCCAGTAACGGTACTCACCGGGCAGCAAGAACGGAAGGCCTCAGACTGGACTGGACTGCTACGACGACGGACGACGAACTTCGGACTTCGGACTTCAGTTACGGGTGGACCTCCGGATACCTCGGACCTTGGACTCTTGGCTTGGGCTCTGGTCGGGACTCGCCGCGTTCCTCCACCGTCTCGTCTGGATGCTGGACCGCCTCCTCCGTCTCCTCCGTGGGCCTGAGGGATACTTGAGCAGAAATATCTGCCACTGCGCAGAAGAGTTCCGTCACGACTGCAGAGGGTCAGGGGGTCGGCGTGGCTTCACCGACGCGTGGGGAAAGGGCAAGCGCCTGTTCGGGCGCCATTATGTGGTAAATAAATAAATAATACCTCTCTTTTTGACTAGACGTATATCATAACAGATAGCTCAATAAATAAGAGTCAAGATTCGAGGTAGTAGGAGTTTTGCAGGTTTAATACAGCATAAGGACAGGAACAGGACAACCTGCATGGGAATAGGATGACAGGGCCCAGCAGCTGCTGGGGCTGGATCTGGGATGAGCGTGCTGGCTTTTAATAACAATACATGAGCATATATACATAACGCAAACACATAGTATTACATTGCAGTAGGCGTAACAGTGGGTGGAGCAATAGGTGTGACGCGTAGCAGTCGCGAAAGATAAAGGCAAAAGTAGGTGTAACTGGGCGTATACATAGACATGTGGTGCAGACGTAACAGGATATGTCATGAATGGGGCGGAAACCATGGAGGGGGCTACCTGAGGAGCCGGGACCTCTAACCTGATGGTGCGCGCAAACTAGCAATGACGTATCACTAGGAGAAGCTGGGGGCTATGAACTCTGTGCTAGGAGCAGAGACTGAAGTCTGGAGGGTCGGAGCGACATGTACCTAAACCCTATCTAGTATCTGATGTTTAGGGAACATGTTGATAGGAACTAGAAGTCAAGAGGGGAAAGGCTAACGTGATTCTGAGACTGGACCATGCATTATTCTACATGTAGTGCGTGATGAAGAATATTAAATGACCATTAAATGCAGTATTTCTCTAACGTGGAGACGTGAAGGCTAGACAATGACGGAAACTATTGATGCAGTTCAGTAGCTTAGGAATGCAGAGAAGGAGGACTGAACTGATAACTGGAATCATAACATATTCTTGGCAGACTCAGAGACTGAGCCAGGCTGGGCCGGGCACTGAGAGGCAGGAAGTAAGTGAAAGGTCGAGGATACAGGTGGGGGCTGTATCCCTCCTCAGCGAGGCTTCAGGAGACAGGAGCTGAATCTGGTGTCCGGGCCCTTTTGAGGCCTAAAAACAGGGACTTTATAATGGAATAACGTGCACACTGGGAAACGTGGCAACGTAGCTTTACATAGGCCTGATATTCGTAGTATTCACGAGGACTGGAAACTGGCATACTAGAGGGGGACACAACGGTAATTGCGTCATTAATCAGACATGGGGAATGCATATGCATATTTAATCATGCACACATAACATATGATGGATGACACGTAGGGACACAGAACATGGCAAAATTTACTTTTCCACAGCAGTCTGGATTAACCTCCTGACAGAGGTGCTTCAACCGGCAGTGAGCTCTTCGGAGCCTCTGCTGCCGTTTAAAGAAGCCCTAACAGACATCCTTTTGGGCACCTGGTCCAGGCCCAACACAGGGGCTCCTGTGGATAGGATGATAGCCCAATGCCACCGCCCGGCCCGGGCGACCCCACTTTCCTCTCCCAACATCCCACCCCTGAGAGCTTGGTGGTCCAAGCCTCCACTTCCAAGGGCGCATTCCCTAACGCTCCACTTGATAGGGAATCCAAGAAGCTGGACCATCTTGGGAAGAAGGTGTTTTCTTCCTCCAGCTTGGGACTTTGGTCGGTAAACACAGCATGTCTGTTGGGTTGTTACACCCACTCCGTCTGGGATATGGTTGCGCAAGTGTTGCCTCAGTGCCTGGAGGAGGCCCAGGCCGTACTCTCTCTGTGGTTGCCAAAGGGAGCGACGCAACGAAGTTTACCATCCGCTATGGGCTGGATACCGCTGACTCACTTGGCAGGACAATTTCCACGTCGGTAGCCCTTTGGCGCTACGCTTGGTTGACGTCAACTGGTTTTTCAGGGGATGGCCAATCTACCCTTGTGGACATGCCCTTTGATGGCCGTCGCCTATTCAGTGACAAAGCGGAGAGCGCGCAGGAGCGCTTTAAGGACTCTCAGGCCACGGCCACGTCCTTGGGCCTCTCCACCACCCTCCCGGTGAAGTCTGCTTTTTGCCCCTTTCGTGGCTACAAAAGGGGTGCTCCGCCATGTCCCGCCCAGACCCACAGGCCAGCGCAACCTGTTCAGCCCCATCGCGGACGGGGATGTGGGAACCACCGCCGTGGTTCTGTGGGCCAGGGGGCGGGCAAGGCCACCACAGCCCCCTCTGCAGCACCCTTCAAACCCTCCTAGTACGACCTTTCAGGGCCACCAATTGCCAGTGGGCGGCAGGATTCGCCATCACCTCCCCCACTGGCGCACCATCACGTCGGACAGGTGGGTTTTGCAAATAGTCCGAAGGGGCTACTCCCTCCCCTTCAAGACTACCCCTCCATCCTTGCCACCTCAGTACCAACGCATGCCGGAGGATCATCTGGCCCTTCTCCAACAGGAGGTTTCAGCAAGTTCAAGTTCAAGTTCAAGAATTTATATAGCGCACTACTCACCCAGAGGGCCTCAAGGCGCTGGGGGGGGGGGGATTCATTATTTATCGAATAGCCAGGTTTTAAGTTCTTTTCTGAAGGAGATGTGGTTCTGTGTAAGGTGGAGGTGAGAGGGGAGTGAGTTCCAGGTTTTGGCCGCTAAGTAGGAGAAGGATCTGCCTCCCATGGTGGATCTTTGGATACGCGGAACTGTGGAGAGGGCTTGATTGGCGGATCTTAGTTGGCGGGAGGGAGTGTAGAAGGACATTCGGGTGTTGAGGCATTCGGGACCTATTTTGTAGAGGGCTTTGTGTGCGTGGGTGAGGAGACGGAACGTTATTCTCTTGTTGATGGGGAGCCAATGAAGGTTCTTCAGGTGGCCGGTAATGTGGTCTTGGCGAGGGATGTCCAAAATGAGTCTTGCTGATGCGTTTTGGATGCGTTAGAGTTTTTTCTGTAATTTGGCAGTGATTCTGGCATAGAGGGTGTTTCCGTAGTCCAGTCGACTCGTGACCAGTGCGTGGGTGACGGTTTTTCTTGTCTCGGAGGGGATCCAACGGAAGATTTGTTTGAGCATACGAAGTACGTTGAAGCAGGAGGATGAGACGGCGTTGACTTGTCTGGTCATTGAGAGTGAGGAGTCTAGGATGAAGCCAAGGTTACGTGCGTGGACTGTGGGTATGGGTGCAGTGCCCAGGGCCGAAGGCCACCATGAGTCATCCCAGGCAGAGGGGGATGATCCTAGGATGAGCACCTCCGTTTTGTCTGAGTTGAGTTTTAGTCGACTGTTTTTCATCCATTCGGCTACTTCTTTCATGCCTTCGTGGAGATTGGTTTTGGCGGTGATAGGGTCTTTGGTGAGGGAAAGGATTAGTTGGGTGTCGTCTGCGTAGGAGATGATGTTAAGGTTGTGTTGACGCGCGATGGATGCGAGTGGGCTCATGTAAACATTGAAGAGGGTGGGACTGAGTGATGATCCTTGTGGTACACCGCATATGACTTCGGTGGCCTCTGATTTGAATGGGGGAAGTCGGACTCTCTGAGTTCTCCCAGTTAGGAACGAGATGATCCAGTCCAAGGCTTTTCCTTGTATGCCGATGTTGCTGAGGCGTTGGATGAGGGTGCTGTGACAGAC
The DNA here is from genome assembly GCF_964261635.1 of Lissotriton helveticus. NCBI lineage: Eukaryota > Metazoa > Chordata > Amphibia > Caudata > Salamandridae > Lissotriton > Lissotriton helveticus. Next base: position 28,161,794 of record NC_136057.1, on the reverse strand, counting down.
CGTGTCGAAGGCGGCGGAGAGGTCGAGTAGAATGAGGGCTACTGTATCTCCGTTGTCCAGTAGTGTTCGGATGTCGTCTGTTGCTGCGATGAGGGCGGTCTCGGTGCTGTGTTTGGCTCGAAAGCCGGACTGTGAGGGGTCGAGGGAATTGTTGGATTCAAGGAAGGCGGCGAGCTGACTATTGACGGCTTTCTCAATGACTTTGGCAGGGAATGGGAGGAGTGAGATGGGGCGGTAATTTTTAAGTTCAGAGGGATCTGCTGTGGGTTTCTTCAGAAGGGCACTGACTTCGGCGTGTTTCCAGCTTTCTGGGAAGGTAGCAGAGTTGAAGGAGCAGTTGATGATCTCACGGAGATGGGGTGCGATGATGGAGTCTGCTTTGTTGAAGATGTGGTGTGGGCAGGGGTCTGTTGGTGAGCCAGAGTGGATGGAGTTCATTAGGCGGATGGTGTCTTCAGTGGTGATTGTGTTCCAGGCGCTGAGGTTGTTAGGGGCGGTATAGGTTCGGGGGGGGTGGAGGGGCTTGTTTGTTGGAGATGTACTCGAAACTGTTGTGTATGTCGGTGATTTTGTTGTAGAAGAAGGAGGATAACGAATCGCAGAGGTCTTGGGAGGGAGTGATGTCGTTTGAGGCTGCGGTGGGGTTGGTGAATTCTTTGACTATGTTGAATAGTTCCTTGCTGTTATGGGCGTTGTTGTCGAGTCAATCCTTGAATGCTGATTTTTTGGTGGATCGAATCAGTTGGTGGTGTTTGCGGGTGGCTGCCTTGAAGGTGGTCATGTTGTCGGTGGTTGGGTTTTTTCTCCATGTTTTCTCGAGAGTACGGCATAACTTCTTGGATTTCTTAAGGTCATCGTTGAACCAGGGGGCCTTTTTGCTGTCCTGTTTGGTGTGATGGTTTTTCAAGGGTGCTAATTCATCAGCGCTGTGAGTGATCCATTGTTTGAGTTTGGTGGCGGCTTTGTTTGGGTCCGGTGAGAGGGCGGGTGGGTTTTGGTTGAGCGATGTGAGGAGTTGGTCTGTGGTGATTTTGTTCCAGTTTCTTCTAGGAACAGGTTGTGGGGGCTTGTGGCCAAGGGGGCCAAGGGGCCAAGGCCAAGGGGGCCATCAAACGAGTTCCTGTCCCAGAAGAAGGTTGTGGTTGCTATTCCCACTACTTTCTGGTGCCCAAGAAGGACAAAGGCCTCCGTCCTATCTTGGATCTCAGGAACGTCAACAGCTTACTCCGGAAGGAGAAGTTCAAAATGTTGATGCTAACTCAGGTCCTGTCTGCCCTCGACCCTGGAGACTGGATGGTAGCTTTGGACTTGCAGGATGCTTATTTTCACATCCCAATCTTGCCAGCCCACCAGCGTCCCCTGCGGTACACGGTAGGCCACGAGCACTTTCAGTTTACCGTGCTCCCCTTTGGCCTTACCAGCACCCCTCGGGTGTTCACGAAAGTGATGGAGGTGGTCGCAGCTCATCAGCGCAGATCAGGAGTTCCAGCCTTCCCCTATCTCGATGACTGGCTGTTAAAGGCGGGCTCGCCCCAGGCAGTCGTCTCCCACCTCGAGACTACAGGCGACCTCCTGCACTCACTGGGATTCTCTATCAATGGGGCGAAGTCACACCTGACTCCCTCTCAGAAGCTCCTCTTTATCAGAGCGGTTCTGGACATTACACAATTTTGGATCTATCCCCCCGAACAGTGAGTCAGAGATATTCGGGCTATGATTCCGATCTTTCAACCTCTATCCCGGGTTTTGGTCAGAATGACCCCAAGGCTGCTGGGCCTCATGGCCTCCTGCATCCTGCTGGTGGATCATGTCAGGTGGCATTTGTGGGCTCTGCAGTGGGACCTGAAGTTCCAGTGGGTACAACATCAGGGGAATCTGTCCGATTGCATCCAGATTCGGAGGGCACTGCACACCAATTGCAGTGGTGGCTAACGAACCAGGATTGGGTCAACGGTAGATCTCTCTCCCTTCCCCAACAAGAGTTCACAGTGGTGACCGATGCATCACTTTTGGGATGGGGTGGCCACATGGGGGAGGCGGAGAAAAGAGGCCTCTGGTCTCCAGCGGAGTCCGTTCTCCACATCAACCTTCTGGAGCTTCGGGCGATTTGTCTTGCACTCAAAGCATTCCTTCCCTCTGTCCGGGAAAGAGTAGTGCAGGTGTTGACGGACAACATCACCGCCATGTGATACTGCAACAAACATGGTGGCGTGGGGTCGTGGACCCTATGTCAGGAGGCCCTCCGCTTCTGGACATGGCTGGAGCATCGGGGTATATCCCTGGTAGTTCAACACCTGGCAGGTTCCCTGAACGCCATGGCGGAAGAACTCAGCCGCAGGTGCATGATGGATCATGAATGGCGTCTTCACTCGGAGGTGGTGCAAGGTCTCTTTCGACAGTGGGGAGAGCCTTGGTTAGATCTATTCGCCACCGAAGAGAACGCGCAATGTCAGCAATTCTGCGTGTTGGAATTTCCAAGGCAGCACTCGCTAGGCGACACTTTTCGTCCCGGGTAGAGTTGCGGTCTTCTATACACCTTTCCGCCTATACCACTTCTGCCCAGAGTGCTGAAGAAGATCAAGCGCAACCGGGCCCAAGTCATTCTTGTGGCTCCGGATTGGGCACGAAGAGTCTAGTATCCCGAGCTGCTGCACATGGCCATCGATCTTCTGATCAGACTGCCTCTTCGGGAGGATCTTTTGTCACAGCAGCAGGGGGCGGTCCTCCACCCAAACCTGTCCAGCCTCCACTTCCTTGAGTGGAGATTGAGTGGCTGCAGTTAATGTCGTTTGACCTGCCTCCCGAAGTCTGTGACGTTATCTTGGCAGCCAGGTGTTCCTCCACTAAGAAGGTATACGTCTGTGAGAGAAAGTGGCTCTATATATACTGGGCCAGAATAAGGTACAGTGTGTATAGAGTCCACAAACCCCAGAGGTATAACAGAGGTTAAAGCCAGGTGTGACCTTACTCTCTAAAGTGGTAGCTTGGTCGAGCAGTAAGGCAGTACCAGAGGACAGTGTAAAGCATTTGTTGTACACACTCAGTCAGCAAAAGGTTTCACACACTCAAAGACTGAACTCCAGGCCAATTGTTTTTATATCAAAGATATAGTTGTTTTGGGGGGGGGGGGTTTGGACGCCGGAGAAGATGGCGGCTTGAGCCCTTCTCTCCTCCCGTGGCGCAGAGTCCGAGTAAAATTTTGGTGAATTCCTGCTATTACCGGCTACTCTTGATGGTGCGGTGAAGTGGCGGACTGCATCAGGAGGCTAACTCCGGTACTCTGACTATCAGGGGGTGACTCTAACTCCTGATCTGGACTAATGTGGCCGCATGGGATCCTGCGCGGGGCTCTGCCCGCCTTGCTGACTCACCGGGCTATCGATTCAGTCTTCCCCGAGCGGCCGCTCGGCTTCCGATGCCTCTCACACCGGCCTACTAAATCGGACCTGCATTGATTGCTTGATGCCTGCGGTCTAGAAGCGCGCAATGAGTTTGGACTGATCTGCCTCTCCTTTCAGGTACCGCGCGCAGTAACAAGCAAGATAGCGGGCCGCCCCAGTCTGCACCGGCCCGTCCCTGCGAGGCGATCATCCCTTTTGCCTTAGACTGCTTAATAAGCTTGCATAACAGTAAGGCGGCCGAATCTCCACATATGCATGCTCCCGGCTGCTGCTTTAACAGTGCATCTAACTCCTTGTGCCTCGCTAATGTATGCCATGCTATGGGCTCAGTGCATCTTTCGGCTACCTATCTAATCGCTCATGCAACACGCCCACATCTGCCCTCAGTTTGTGCCGCATCCAATGCTGCCTTATTTACCTGGTGCCCACGAGGAGATCTGTCTACTTTGCCTTCTCAGTGATGAGGGGAAGGTTCCTCTCCATGTTCAGCCTTGCCTGACCCTAAGATGGCCGACGTTTGGGCCATTCTCAGTAACCATTGACTGTTACTGAATTTGAGGCTGGTTTCACTCGAACATTTGTCTGGATAGGCAGAACTCAAGCGACCACTGGTGTGCCTCAGCCTCGGCCTTACTTCACCCTCCAGACATTTAATTTACGGACAATCCATAGTCTACGCATGCCTCTAAGTATCTGAGTCCAACCAACCACACGTCGAACCAAGTCCTACCGCTGTGCTACCACTGCTTTAAACCACCTCTCCTACACCATGGGAGAAAAATAAGCCAAAAATCTTAAAAGGCTGAACGCTGAGCCGCCGAACCCAGTTTCACCGACCAAAGGCACGCGTGACATTAACGCGACACTGGACACGATACTACTCAAACTTGCTGAAGTTCACGAGATCACGAAGTCCAGCAGAGAAGAGATTGCTGCGGTTAGGCAAGACATTAAAGATACAAATGCCAGGCTCTCAGAAACAGAATGTAGAATCAGTCAACTTGAGGATTCAGAGGTGAAGATAAACAAATCCCTCAAAGAGCTCTCACTATCTACAACCACCATGTCACGGCGCCTCTCTGAATTGGAAGATAGAAATCGCAGGGGGAATCTGCGTATTTTTGGTATTCTGGAAGGTGCAGAAGATAAAGATGGTTCGTGCATACCTTTCCTGGAGTCCTGGTTTCCGCAGACCACCAACCTCTCCTTCAGCAATCCGCTGGAGTTCGATCAAGCTCATAGAGTCCCTGCTCATATCACGCCAGGGCAATGGGGCCCTAGACCGATTGTCTGTAAACCTCTCAGGAACCAGCATGTGGAGCAAATCTTGTCGTTCATGCGCAAACATAATCACATCTTGTGGAAGACTAACAAAGTATACATTTCCCAGGATTACTGCAAGGAGACTATCAACTTGAGGAAGAACTTCCTGGCCCTCCGTCCTTGGCTCCGCAAGCTCAACTACCAATATGGCTTTGTAGGCCCTGCAAGATTCCGAGTCCTGATTCAAGGGGTGCCACAAATATTCACAGACCCAACACACCTGAAGACATTTCCTGACGTCCCGGATGAATCTTCAATGGACACTGCTGCATCGAATGCTCCTGGTGTTGGTACCTAGATCTTGTTGCGCATGTTGTTCCTATAATAATCCGCCTGCGAGCCCACCGACACTCCTCTTTGATTGATAATCACTCCACGGTGCTATTCTTGTTCCTATGTTTTAGGTCTGTGGTGGCATGGCATGTTCGCTGTCTTGCAAATGGACTTACGAAGACTGTACGTCTTAATTGTCCTATGTTACAGGAGGTGGGTTGCAGTGTGGTAGGACGCTCTTTTCATTATTATATGGCTAACCTACTGTTACGCTACTCTACACTGCGTGCTAGCACAAGGTTTAGATGCCTGCCCTCTTATCCACTTGATTTTCACTTGTTTATTCAACGAGGTGTGTGCTGCATATATCAGGGCCCCACAATTAGAGTCTATGGGGGTTTGTACTGTAGCCGCACACTGCTCGTCGAGGTGTTCCACAATGCCGCATGACAAGCTTTTGGCATACTCCGATTGTTCTGGTTATATCTTGCTTTCTTTGTGGTATGTTGCAACTCTAGCTTTAGTACTGCTCGTTCACCAAATACGTTAGAATCAATGACTCATTCGTGACCTCACAGTTAGCTTAGGCAGCCATCACATATTGCCTCAGGTCACATCTGTGAGAGACAAGGGGATTAGGTTTGTTGAGCCAACTGCCTTTTTGCGTTCTTTGATGCAAAATGTGTCCAATTCTTAGTTATGTTCACCAATTTGAAGCGATGTATCCAAGATGTGTTCCTAATGCCTGTCAACGTTACCTGTTTAAATTTCTGCAAAATGCAAGCAGGAATATCCTGCAGTCGCCACAGGGGAGAGAAGTTGGGTTGTTGCTTTTCTCCCTGGTCGCCATGTCCTTAGTATACTTTTGGGATGGGGAGGGTGGGATTGGGTTGTGGGGGGTTGGGGGGGGTTCTTGGTTACATTGCTATTTATTCTTTTTTCTTTGTTCTTGTTCTTATTTCTTCGTTTGCCTTTGTACTTATGCAGCAGCGCTCTATATCTCAGTGACAATGACAGTGCCCAACTTGTGTACACCTTCCTCCATTGTTCGTCCAGTCTGTGGTCCTTTAGCCTCATCTTTGATAGGCACATAACGATTAGTCCATCTTACGTTACGACTAACGTGGCGCATTACATATCATACTTCCTCCCTCCTCATGGCCCTAAATAGGCAGTCTATCAAAATAGTGTCACTCAACGTCAAGGGTATCAATCGCCCAATCAAAAAGAGACAAATTCTCGACTATCTACACAAACAAAAGGGTGACATAATATTGCAAGAAACTAAAATCGACTCGCCACAATTTAACTCTATGAAGAATAAATGGTATAGCGAGGCAATTGGTTCTGATGCCTTGGGGAAAAGAAATGGGGTTCTAACTTTAATTGCGAAAAGAGCCAACATTGACGTTCTGCACAGTACTGCTGACACAAAGGGTAGATGGGTCTCTACAAAATTGTCAAAGGACATTAAGGAATTTTATGTAACTAACGTCTATGCCCCCAATAAGGATGACCCAGGTTTTTGGCAGGAGCTCTGTGCCCACATCGATACGATACCAGATAATGCAACACATGTCTTTGGTGGTGACCTCAATCTTCCCATGGATCCTCTCTTAGATAGGGACTCCCGCTGTTCCTTCCGTCCGAACAGCTCGCACAAAGCATTCCTCGATCTCTGCTTCCGTTTTAATTTGATCAACTCCTGGAGGTTGATGAATCCAACAGGTAGAGACTATACCTTTTACTCTCCACCTCACAATTCATACTCACGCATAGATTACCTCCTCACCTCTGGTCACTCCTCTGCCGACATTAAGGAAACCTCCATTGAACCGCGTGTAATTTCTGATCACGCATGCATCACAATGACTCTGGCAGTGCACAATGTGGTTAAAAAGTCGACTCTATGGAGATTCAACAATGCAGTCTTGAAGAAGGAAGCAAATAGGTTGGCTATCGAGACAGCCATAACTGAATATCTTATTCACAACAAAAAAGGGGATACTACGGATCTTACAATATGGGAGGCTCTTAAGACCACAGTCAGAGGGGTATTAATCAAAATTCGTGCAGCCATGAATAAGGACGCCAACACCACTCTAACGCGTCTAGAGGAGGAGATCTCGACACTAGAAAAACGACACATAGCTTTTAAAGACCCTCTGGTCCTAAATGACATGATGAACAAAAAGTATGAGTATAACAAAATAGTCAGTGAAAGGGCAGGAATTTGGCTTAAACACCACAAGAACTTCAGGCTCTGTCACACTAATAAGGCAGGTAAGAGCCTTGCATCTTATCTGAAATTCAAGTTACAACAAACAGCTATCAAGAGCATAGTTGACAAATTAGGGATTCCGCACTCAGACCCCACCAAAATTGCTGACATCTTTAAAAACTTCTATAGCAACCTATATAGTAAAAACTTACAGCTAGATTCATCAAGCCGAAAACGGCTCGCAAAGGGCCAGATTCTGAGAATCTGGCCCTTTGCGAGTGCAATTTTTGCATTTGGGATTCATCATCCCAAATGCAAAAATCGCTAATTGCGAAATCGCATATTTGCGAGGAATAACATTTAAGGAATCTCTATTTGAGATTCCTTAAATGCAATTCATTAACCATTTTCTATTAGCGAATTCGCTATTTCTGGCCGCTATTGACCACGAAGTCAGACTTCGTGGTAAATAGCGAAAATTCAGAAAAATGCACTTTAGTGCATTTTTCTGAGTGGTATGTTACACACACACATGTCATTTGGACATGTGTGTGCGCAACATCTGGCTACATTTGCTGTTCAGGGGTGCTACAGGGTGTCCTTTGGACACCCCTGGCACCCTTGAAATCGCATCCTTATTTGCGATTAGCAAATTACTAATCGCAAATAAGGAATAACTCCCCATTCATTCCTATGGGCCTTTAGGCCCATAGGAATGAATGGGGAGTTATTCCTTATTTGCGATTAGCAATTTGCTAATCGCAAATAAGGAAGATGTAGGAATCGCAATATTTTTTGCAATTCCTACATGAATCCCGTTTTGCAAGTCCTTAATAGCGATTCCTTATGAATCGCTATTACGGACTCGCAAAACGGGACTTTGATCAATCTAGGTGATAGAGCTTGATGGGACCAAATTAGGGAAGTACCTAGACAATTGCAAGCTTCCTTCTCTTTCGACGCAAGACCAGACCGAACTCAACCGTCCCATATCCTCTGATGACATCGATCACGCCATTAAATCCCTCAAAACCGGGAAAGCTCCGGGCCCTGACGGGTTCAGTGCTATGTTCTATAAGAGTTTCGCCTCTGCCCTGGTGGAGCCACTCAAGGACTTATATGAACACTTCACCATGAGTGGTCAAGTCCAAGGTACCCCTGCGGAGGCTATTATTGCGGTTCTCCCAAAAGATGGTCAATATCGTTGATCAACCTTGACTGTAAAATTTACGCCATGATACTGGCCAAACGGATTCAAAAGGTTTTGCCCCAACTCGTTCACCCGTCACAGGTAGGGTTTCTCAAAAACAGATTATCCAGCGATAACACACGAACCCTTGCACACATTTTAGAAAGAGCGAAGTTAACTACCTCCCCCACTGTGGCCGTGACTCTAGACGCCGAGAAGGCCTTCGATAAGGTCGACTGGTCTTACTTGGAAGCCACTCTACATACATTTAATTTGGGGTCAGATGTCATTCGTATGGTAATGGCCTTATACTCGTAACCCCTCAGCGAGAGTACGAGCAGGTGGATGCCTGTCATCCTCATTCAACCTGAAACAAGGCAAAAGACAGGGCTGCCCCCTTTCTCCCTCCCTTTTTCTACTTGCCATCGAGCCCTTCCTCTATTCTCTCCGGAATAACGACCAAATTAAAGGAATTTGCTTTGAAGGTTTCACAGTAAAAATTTCGGCCTATGTCGACGACGTCTTGGTAGTATCTGAAAATGCAGAATTGGCAATCCCAGCCCTGATGTCGTCTATTGCAGACTTTGCGGAGGTGTCAGGCTACAAGCTTAATAAAGATAAGACGGAGGTGAAACTGCTTAATAATATAGGTGACAAAAGCATTATGGGGGGGATCAAGCTTGTTCTGGCAACCTAAGAGCTTTAAATATGTAGGGATAGAGTTTGAAAAAGATTTAATTAGCACTCTCAAAATTAATGAACATTCCCTTCATAAAAAGATATCCTCCCTTTTGGATGGTTGGTCCCCGAAGTTTTTGTCTTGGTGTGGCAGAGTGGAAACTCTGAAAATGATGATCACACCCCTTGTCAATTATCTAGTAAGTATGCTGTTTATGCTGCTCTCTGATGATTTCCTCGCCAAGATATACAAACTTTTTACTGCTTTTCTGTGGCAGGGCAAGAAACCAAGAATCTCCTTGCGGAAACTCCAACTTCCAAAAGATAAGGGGGGAATAGGTTTACCAAATTTTAGGTGCTATCAGACGGCATACCTATGCAAGCAAGGTGCGAACTGGTTCCAAGCTCACCAGGACTACACTCCTGTATGGGTCCACATTGAGAAGTCTATCATCAACATCTTACCGCTATCCGCCATAATGTCGATGGATGTCACAGCCTTTCCTCATTCCAAGTATATATTTCTTAACACTAAAAAGGCTCTTCTTAATCTAGAAAGAAACTGTGTGGCAGTTCAGAAGGAGGTACACGTACAACTGAATGGGGTAAATGAGGTTTTATTCGGATAAACGTTTTCCTTTTCCTTTGAGTAAGTCTTTCCCGTGCAAGGGTCGCTGGATTCAGGGTATCCGTAAGGCTCCGGGGTCTTCTGGGACTTGTTCCCCTCGGTTTAGTGTCGGCGGGTTCCTCTTCCTTGGTAGCCGCCCAACGCCACATGCAGGAAGGAAAAAGAGAGCTCTTAGCGTTTTGTTCAGGCTGTCTGTACCCCAGGGGGACCAAGGACGTTAGGGCACCGGTGCGTTGGCGTGCTATATAACAGTACCCGAGTGTGATGGACAGGTGCAAGGGACTAAGGTGAGGAAAGGAGGCAGGGGGGGGGGTTAAGGGAAAACCGGTAGGGAAAGAGACACGCTATTTACACTATCTACAAGGTGTTGCCACGCCTCCCAAGCCAGCCCGCCACACGTTGACGCACCTGAGTGAGCCACACTCCTCTGTGAGCGTGGCTGGGCAATTCGTGTAAACGTTGGCCTCCTGGCACTGCTTCTCCTCGTCTCCGCTCTTCCACCGTCTCCACACTCCGTCCTTCCTCCTCGTACTTCACAAGCTCTCCACTCTTCTCCTCCCGGGTGTCGGAATACACCGATCCCTCTCCTTCCGGGTTTTTGTCCACTCCTCTCGGCCACGCGTCACAGGGGGGCATGACTACTTGCTCCATGCTGGTTCCGCTGAGTCATACCAGCGCATCACAGGGGGGCGTGTCTTCTCTGTCTTCCTCTTCCGTATTAAAGGAACAGTCCTCCTTTCTGCGGTCCTGTCGGTTCCACCATTCTTCGGACTCCAATTCCCAGGAGTTCTGAAGCAGAGAAGGAGCGGGATGATTATCAGGGGTCCACCAGTCTGTGTCTTTAGCGATACCCTCCACCCTGCTACACACTGTAAAGTTAAAATCAAAATAACCAAATCCAATTTAACCTCATTTTGGTTTAATCGGGCCTTCAAAGATGAAGACAAATATCTTTTTGGGGAAAATTGGTCTAAGAAGGGACTGAACTTATTGAAAGATCTCTACGAGGGGTCCTCACCCCTATCTTTTGCCACCTTACAGGCCTGGTTTGATCTCCAGCCTCTTGACTTCTATAGGTTTTTATGTCTCAAAGCCCTTGTCTCTGCCAGATCCATCTTACCACACAAACCTACACCTTGCAGTAAATTACTTCAACTCATGTCACTGGGCCATATGGTTTCAAAAGTTTACAAACTTCTCTCCCCTAACCCTCAGAAACACATAGGAAGTGCGAGATAGCTTGGGAAAATGAAAATAACTCCTCTAATATGATATTCGACTGGGATAAGATTCACCTTACCACTTTCTCCAACAAAATATCTCCGATACTCTCTCAGACCAAATTCATGTTGATAAATAGATCGTATTGGACTCCAGACAAACTTTTTAAGCTCAAACTCCTTGATAGCCCCCTATGCTGGAGCTGCAAATCCCACGTTGGTGACCTGGCCCATATGCTCTTTCAATGCCCGTTGCTCCAAACTTTCTGGGATAAGATTTATAACTATATTCAACGAATCTTCCACTACCGTCCTGCTAGGGACTTCGCATACGTCTTATTGTTGACAACAGATCTGAGATTAACAAATGAACATGATCGACACCTACTGGATCTTATGCTTACATTTGCATGTAAAGTCATCCTGAGTAAATGGAAGAGTGCCTCCGATGTTTCTTTCAAAATTTGGCAGGAATGGCTGGCTTCACTGAGGGGTGCAGATAATGACGTCCTCCACTCCTCACCTTGGCGAAAATCACACACCAAACTCTGGAGTTCACTTGATTCACTGGAGCTTTGCTATGATCCGCCTTAGGCTTGTCTAGCTGTCATTTTTCTTGATACATACCTCGTTTCTGTCACCCATATAGACACATATATCGGCGCTGTGATTCCGCTGTCGTGAACTGGGTTTCCTAACACATGTTACGTTGCTGCGGTCTAGTTTTCTTTTCTTCTCTCTTCCTTCGGCCCAGCCTTTCTTATCTTCTCCCCTCGTTTTCCTTTGTTCTTTCTCCTTTCTCTCTCTATCTCATACTACACCGTCTTCCAGGATCAAATTTCATATGTATGGATATTATGTTCATTGCTTACCGACTGAGAACTATCTGTTTATGACTTGCTATATATATTTCTCCCACAATGTGTATCTTAGGTTACATTATCCTTATGTATGTAGCTTAAGTGTATTCCCATGCATTATTCTCTGTTTCCTTTTTCTTTTTTGTATCTTCTGCCTTCTTAAATAAAAAAGACTTGAAATAAAAAAAAAGATATAGTTGTTTTATTTCTAGAACCAACAGGTATCAAAATATACTGTTCTCAATATGAGAGGTATCAGATGAGTACTTTGCAGAAAGGCAATAAACTTTGTAAACACAATAGGTACAGGGGTTACAGTAGGCAACACAATTCTACACACAATTTAGCATTGAGCTTAATGGGTTTTCTTATATAAACACAGTTGATTACTTTGTAGATTACTTTGGTAATTCCAGGACTGGCTCCTAGATTCAGTCCTGGGGTCTAAGCTGAAAACAGTTTTGCAAACATTTTTTAGGTACTGCAGTGATTTTTCAGGAATAAAAAGCTATTTTAAAAGTTCACACTTAGAAACTTTTCAACAGAAATCTGGCAATGTTATCCAATGGGAGAAAATTCAGGTTGCAGGTAAAATACGATCTTGTTACTTTTGTAATCCAGTACTGGTCTCCTGGGACAAGCACTGGGGTCTCAACTTAAAACAGGTAAGTAATTACGTTTCAGTATTTCGTATGATTTTTAAAGAATATTTCTAGTTTTCAAAAGTAGACAGAAGAAATTTCATAGAAAAGCAGACATGGATACCTATGAAGAAAATTCAAGTTACTAGTAAACCCAATGGGGATTACTTTTGCGGTTCAGCACTGGGCTACAAGGTACAGTACTGGCTTCTCTCCTGATCACAGGTGAGTACTTCGGAATTCGGATGATTTTAAATGAAAATTTTAGGTTTTCAAAAGTAGAAGATTTTTCGAGTCAAACCAGTCAATGTTGGGCGCGCGACGCGGCGGACAAGATGGCCGCTCCCCCCTGAGCTCCGCGATTTCGGCGGCGCTTCAATTACGGAGGACCCGCTTCCAGACAGCGTTTCTGGGCGGAAACGGCTGATTTGAATGTCGGAACTGCCCCCCAGCACATGGGTATGTTTCTGAACGCAACCATGTAATTTTTGGGGTCGAATTTTGCATACATGTCGCTACCTTGGATACGGCCGCCATTTTGTATTTTTTTCAAACAACCTTCTACTGCTTCTATATGCAGAATATGGCCACATGACTGTGTTATATCCTATTATATTGGAACTAAGAGGCATTTGACATTTTTTTGAGGCACTCTGAGGCTTTCCTGCATTCTTTTTTGTCGTCTGTTTCCTGCCTCTCATCTTTACCTCAGCGCTTGGCCTACTTGGTGAACTGTCTGCTTTTGGTTTCTCCGGGGACCTCCATTACTTTATTTTTGCGCTATTCTCTGCCACAGATGCGTATTGTTCCTTCTTGGGGTTTTTCTGTCTCCACTTTTTGCAGTTCCCCTTGGAAATTATCAGCCCTCACCTCACGTTAAGCTGCCTTGTCCTTTGCCTCACGCTGGTTTTCCTAACTCCGCCAACATGGAACAGGTGCACAGCGCTAAAGCCTCTAACGCAACTTCTTCCTCACGCAAGGATCCAACACCTACGGGCAAACGTCTCAAGAAGGACCCTCCATCTCCTTCTAAATCTCCGTCTCCAGTCACCCTGGAGGACCTCATGGAGGAACTTCGTCTAATCCGTCCTTTTATTGCGGATACTACTGCTACCCTGCAGAGGTTGGACGATAAGTGGTCCAATCTTGATAAAAGGGTCACCGAAGTAGAACAAAAAATCAGCGATGCTCAGGATGTTGCTGTCAGGATGGATAGCCTCGCCAAGGAGGTTCAAGTGCTCAAGAAAACGACCGAGGACTTGGAAAATCGAAATAGGCGCAATAACCTGCGCATTTATGGTGTTCCGGAGAATTCGGAAGGATCCGACATCATCCTATTTTTGAAGACACAAGTCCTACCAATAGTTGGGTTGCCTAAACACGTGGATGTGACTATTCAAAGGGCGCACCGTCTTGGCCCTAAAAACTCCTCTTCTCCATCAAAGCCTAGAGGCATCATTGCTAATTTTCTTCTTTATTCTGACCTTATGACTATTTTACATTCAGCCAAACAACACAGGCAATTACTTTGGTCAGGCCATAAACTTTTTTTCTCTCAGGATGTCTCCAAACAGACTGCAACGCGTCGAAAGGAATTTCTGGATATGCAGCCCACGCTTCGCTCCATGAACGCCAGATACGGACTTATTCATCCCTGTTTCTTCAAGGTCACATACAAGGAAAGGTCTTTTAGCTTCGAGGATCCGGCTGATCTCCGCAGATTCATCCATTCCCACAGAGAAGATTCCATGGAACAAAGCAGTTCTTAACGTTGTCATGTCTCCTTCTCTGTACTTCGTCTATTGTTTATTAATGTGATGACTTGTTGTTTCACTTCATATTATTTCATTTTTTGATTTTGCTGTTTTCTAGGTTCGTCTCCCTGTGTTTTAGTTGTCTGCTCCTCCATCGTATTGTGCTGTTGTTCGTTTCCGTTATCCCAGTTCGCTGCTGTCCTTGCATAACTGTTCGGTAAGTTTCCTTCATTGGTTTTTATTGTCGTGCTCGGTCCCAGGTTCTATTTGTTATTTCCCCTTACTTCCTCTCGTCTCTCTTTTTTTCATGCTCCTCGGACAGTGTTTTCGACATTTTCCCTCTTGTGTGGTCGTTTTCTCTTGTTGCTTCCGCTTTCACTTCATTGTTTTTTTCGTTAATTGTTCTGTATGGCTGGAACTGTTCTGGTTTCTTTTGCCATCCTCCTTTCTACTGTCTCCTTTAGGGTAGCGTTCGGCTCCCACTATCCTTCCTTCTCACTACCCTCTCTTTTCCTTTTTTTTATTTTTCGGCTTCTTTCATGCTTTTCTGCTTCATTCATCTTTTCCCTGATATTCATCCTTTCTCTCATTTTGTACTGTGGTTCTGGCTTTTTTTCTCTTTTCTCCTTTTCCACTTTGTCTCTCCCTCTACAACTAGTTGTGGCGGTAATGCATTGTCTCTCTTCGCTCTCTCTCTTTCATAATCCTTGCTGTTTACTTCTCTTCTTCTTTCACTTCACCAGGCTTGTTACTAGATACCTTCCTTTATCTTCTCTCCTGTTTTCTCTTCATACCTGCTATATTCTTATTCTCTACTCCTTTTCTATTCTCTTTCTATGAAAGGTTTTCAACTCATTTCTTGGAATGTTAAGGGTCTCCGCAACCCTATTAAGAAACAACGTATTTTGTCTCACCTTGCCCGTTTACAATGTCAAATCGCCTTTTTGCAAGAGACGCATCTTTCTACACAAGAGTTGTCTATGTTACGCAGGCAATGGGTTGGGGAAGTTTTCTGTTCCCCGGCTGTCAATCGTAAAAATTGTGTTGTTATTTTATTCCACAAATCCTTGTCTGTTCAAATACACAAAGAAACTGCTGATTCTAATGGTAGGTGGTTGCTTCTGGATTGTACTGTTAATGATGTTCATCTTTCCCTTTGTCATGTTTACGGTCCCAATGGCATTGACCCGTCCTTTTGGAATGATTTTTCTTCCCTTCTCTCCTCCAATGTTATTGAAGATATGATTGTAGGGGGGGATTGTAATCAACTGATGGACCCTTTCCTAGATCGCAAATCCCAAGCACGTTATGTTCCTAATAAAATGCAAAAATCCTTCCACAGATCCATTTCCTCCAGAGGCTTAATAGATTCATGGAGAATTTCTCACCCTGACTCTCTGGAATTTTCCTTTTTTTCTCCAGTGCATGCTTCCCATTCCCAAATTGATTATACCTTTCTCTCCCATCATGCTTTCCAATTCATGACCAACTCTGAAATAGGCTCTATCCTCATCTCCGACCATGCCCCTATTATTTTGGATATGGACTACCCCTACCCTATTCCCAAGACCCGCCGATGGCGCTTTAATAATTCACTTTTACTTGCTCCCACCTTCACTGATCATTTCACACACTTTATGGAAGATTGCTTTACTAACAACTTAAATACCTCTTCTGATTTCCACTTTATTTGGGATGCCTTCAAGGCTGCTGCTCGTGGTTGTATTATTGATTTTGTGTCACGTAAAAAGAAGAAGGCGCTTGCTCAGGCATCCTCTTTTCTTAAACGCATTAAGGAGCTTGAACACCTTTATTTTACCACCAACTCTCCTGACTCACTGTCTTCTCTTATTAAAGCGAAAATGCAATTTAATAAACACTCTTGGGATTCCACTTCTAATCAGCTTCTCCAATTTAATGCCAAAATCTATGGTGGTCGCAACAAGGCTGGTAGGGCTCTGGCTAATTACCTCAAAATCAAGAAACAAAAATCTAAAATTGTTACGATCAAGGATCCGCAGGGCTCTCTCCAATCCTCAGATGCCAAAATTCTTGATTGTTTTGTACAATACTACTCTACCCTCTACACGCCTGAGTCCAATCCCTCTGCTGCACAAATAGATTCCTTCTCTCACTCTATCCCCAAACCTTATGCCCCTCTTGTAGACTTCTCTTCCCTCGATGCCCCAATCTCAGAAAAAGAGATTCTTACGGCTCTTTCTCTTCTTCCCAAAGATGAGACGCCTGGTCCAGACGGCTTTACAGTATGATTCTTTCTCCACTTCAAAACTGTTTTGGTTCCTTATTTGCTCCAATTAATTAATCATTTTCTACCGGTGAATCCAAAGGCTCCTTTACACAGGCAATGCTTGTCCTTCTCCCCAAAAAAGATAAAGATCCTTCCCTGTGCAAAAACTATAGACTCATTTCCCTTATCAACACCGATTGTAAAATATACGCAAAACTCTTAGCTCTACGTATCAACTCGATTATTCCGATTTAGTCAATATTTATCAATCCGGATTTGTCAAAGGCAGGTCTATTACTGATAATTCGAGGACCCTTCTCAATATTATTCACCTTTCTGACAAAATGCATACTCCAATGGCGGCTATTACCCTAGATGCTGAGAAAGCATTCAACCGTGTTAATTGGGATTTTATGTTTGGTGCACTCCGTTGGCATGGTTTTAGCCCCACTATCCTCAAATATATTAAATTACTTTATTCTGGTCCCTCTACTTCTATCTGGGTTAATGGTTCTCAATCGGTTTACTTTCCCCTTCACAGAGGCACCAGACAAGGTTGTCCGCTATCCCCTCTCCTTTTTATTTTGGCATTGGAACATTTTCTTGAGAAAATTCAACAATCTCCTTCCTATTCTGGTTTTATTCATAAGGACGTGGAAATTAAATTCACTGCTTATGCAGATGACAATTTGCTTTATATTTCAAACCCTACCGTTGCCCTTCCTGCTTTTTTTTCCTTATTACGGGATTATTCTTCTGTCTCCGGTTATAAGTTGAATATCGACAAGTCGGAGGTACTTCCTCTCAACAAGTATTGTCTCCCTCACATGTTTCATGGCTCCGGTTTCCAGTGGAATCCTGGTTATATTAAATGTCTTGGTGTTTTATACGCTAACACCATTAGAGAAACTATTAAAATCAACCATTCTGACATCCTTAAAAAACTCTCCTCTCTTACAGAACGTTGGTCTCCCCTTTTCCTTTCCTGGTGGGGTCGTCTTTCAACTATCAAAATGATGCTCCTTCCTATAGTCAACTTTTGTCTTTCTATGCTTCCTATCTCTCTCCCCCATTTCTTTTTCAAATCCATCAATGCTCTCTTCACTAAATTCCTATGGAACAAGCGTAAAGCTAGGGTCTCTCTGCTTTGCCTCCAACAACCTAAACATCTTGGCGGTGTTAACTTCCACAATATTTCACGCTTTCCCTCTGCCTTTTCCCCCAAACAGATTTGGCCCTTTCTTCTGGATTCATCCTCTTCACCTACAACGGCTTGGAGCTCTTTGGAATTAGCTCAACTTCTCCCCTTCTCTTTCCTTACTGCTACCAACCTCACCCAGCCGCCTCAAAAGTTTGTCTCTCCTATCCTTAAACACTTTAAAGCCCTAACACTTGCTCTTTTTCGCTCCTTCTCTTCGTCCTCTGATCTTCATTTCGACACTCCACTCTGGTACAACAAATCTCTCAAACTTCGCAATCGGGCACTTTTCTGGAAGGAATGTATCGATAAAGGAATTTTTACTTATAGGCAACTCCTTTCTAATGGCTCTTTACTAACCTTTCAGGAACTCCGGGACTCCTTTGGTATTTCCACTAAATATTTCTCGCACTTTCACACTTCTCCCTACATTATCCTCTATTATTTTGCAGGATGTCCCTTCCTCCCTTTCTCCCCCTCTTCTTACCTCTCCACCAAACTTCCATATCCCTTTCAAAGCCTCGGCTATTTATAAGTTACTGTCTCCCCTTCCCACTGACAGGCCCAAAACCAAACTTGATACATATAGAGGGGAGTGTCCCCGTGAGAAAAGTGTGTGCCGTGGGACCACACTAAAAACACAACAACTCAATATTTAAACAATAAACAATAATATTTCAAATGGTAATAGAGTTTTATTACCAAAAAAGCAGAACACGAATTCAATAATAATACAAAATTCAATATTGTCAAAACCCCAAGGTGGGGGAAGGGGAAGGAAAGAAGGAAATACTAGGGAGGAAGGTGGTAAAGATAATAGACACAGTAAAAATGACCTAATTATTACAAGGTTGCGTGACACAATACAAAAAATAAACAATATAAAGGCCTAGCTATGACCAATTATGACCAATTAACAAATAATCCAAAAATATATCCGGTATGTCTGATAAATCAGATTAATAAGGACAATGTCCGGTATATCAAAAAAGAACAGTCGACGTTTCGACCCCTATTAGCAGGCTGAATGTAGTCCTTTCACGGGGTCTTCATCAGGACGTCACACAGGGAAGGAGGGGGGGAAGGTTGGGGCCAACTGTGGGAAAAGATATTACGACTTTAGTACATGGTCAAGACAGGAGATAATCTACGGGTCTAAACCTATTAATTAATTATGCACATATATACAAAAATTACAAAAATTACCATGGGGTACGGCCAGGGAAGGCTCTGTACTCTGGATTTGCGCCACGCTGCGGAGTCGCGGTCAAACAATAACGGTGGGGAAACACCACTACAGAGGAGAAAGACTACAGTTAAAACTGCACAGTGACATAACATCACAGTACTATAGATTAAGACCAAGAGACTCCATTACCTTTTTAAAGTAATTGGAAAGTCCACACGCGGGAAACAAGCTCCCTTGTTCCCGCTAAAATGTTGATACAAGATGGTTAATTGCCTTGATGCACTGGCGGGGTATTACGCCAGGACAGGCGTGTTTGGTACATATATTAAATTATTGCCTCTCAGACGCGCTAGAAAAGGGGGATGAATGAAATAACGTTACTAAATATGTAACATTATTGACCGCAAGTTAAAAAAGATGGACTGAGTGTTTTTCAACTTACGAGAGAAATGGTCTGGGACCGACTTATCTTGAAAACCTCAGAAGTGCGAGGTCGTGTGGAGAAACATAAAGGCGATCCACCGTATCTTTTGGTGGGCGCAACTTGCTGTGGGAGAGTGAGAAGAGCAAGGGTCAATATTTATTTTATTTTAAGCCGTCAAGCAGACTGTGCACAAACGGCACTTTTACTCACAGGGATGTTTGGTGTGGCAATGCGAGTTCGTCTATGAAGGGAGCCGGTGGCCAAAAGGGTGACTTGCCTTCATTGGGATAGTATTTTCACCTTTTGCCTAAAAAAGCGGAAGAGATGAGTAAGTCTAACTCGATTTGGAAAAGGGTGCGGCAAAGCGCCCGTCGGTTGTTTTGCTTACTTCAGAAATGAACGCTTCACAGGCTGCAAGGATCCGCGCTGCACCGTGTCTGCACGGGTCCGGACAGCAACTCCGCCAAACCACAACGCGGAGTTTGTGGGCGGGGCCTATTGCTGCCTGCTCCATCAAAATGAAAGAAATACTCAAAACGGGCTAGTTACTGGCGGTGGAGTTTGCAAAAAGGTATATTTGCAGTGTAATTACAGTTAAGCTGTACAAAAAAGCCCACAGTGGCCCGGCAGTTCAGATAAATAAATCAATAAATCGGTTACGAGTAACATGGTGGGTGCAGGTCCAATATATGAAAACAACATAATTATCAATATGACGCAAGTGGTGCTTCTCTCATACAAGAGGAAGTAAACCCCTTATTGCATCGATCTATGACTAAACGTAATAGAAAGTCTGTGAAAAAACATTGATGATTATAATTACAATCCATAGAAATTGCGGAGGCATAATTACAGATTCCCAGATTACAAATGGAACAACTGCACAGTGGTAAAAAAGAGAAAGGAAATCAGTGGGTGCATCTCTCACACAGGAGGATGAAGACCCCTTTTACCCCTACTCCACAGGTTACCAGAATAGACTAAAAGGTCACATTTGTCATAATGTATCAAAAGGAGAGCCTTGTTGGATCTATCAACCTAACGCTGCCAATTGTGATAGACTGCTGTCCTGTTCATTCAGTCCATGTTTTATGGAGTCCAGAAGGGTCATCCATTTGGACTCCCGTGTGTTAAGGATAGCCCGGAGGTTGCCTCCACGTCTACCCAAAGTCACTTTTTCAACGGCGAACCACCGCAAGTCTGTGACCAAATGGCCAGCTGTCTGCCAATGGTCAACCAGTGGGGCGCCTGCCACTTTGCATCTTAATCTGCTGCAATGAGATGAGATTCTGGCCTTAATTTTCTGTTGAGTTTGGCCTACATACAGTTGACCACATGGGCAACGGATGATGTATATCACTCCCATGGAATTGCAATTGGTATAGTGTCGGAGGGTGTACGTGCTCCCATGATGATCAAATGTTTTGATCTGAATTGTGGTATCGCATGCCGTACACCCGCCACATCTGTAGTGGCCAATTACAGGGGGCAAATTCCAGAGAGAGGTTAGAGTAGGTTGGTTCTCACCTTCAAGAAAAGAGTGGACAACCATGTCCCTAATATTTTTTGCTCTCTTAAAGGAATGAAGAGGCAACTCTGTTTGATTAATGACATCGGCCACTAATGGCCAGTTGAGATTAATGATCTTCTTAATCTCATTGCTGCGAGTGGAAAAAGTCGTGACACAGATCACACGATCAGTTGTGGCCCGTGGAACATCATTTGGATTGAGTAGAGAATCACGAGGGTTATACCAAGCCCGTTTCCTGGCTCTTTTAACCAGCCTGGTGGGATAACCTCGTGATATCAGACGGTCACTCAGGACCTCCGACTCAGAGAAATAATCTGCTCTGGTGGAACAGTTTCTCCTAATCCTAAAAAATTGGCCAACTGGCAAGTTGTCCTTAAGACCTCTAGGATGGTGACTTTGGTATTGTAGAAGTGAGTTACGTTCAGTGGGCTTCCTGAACAGAGTGGTATACAGATGGTCTAAGTCTACACAGATTGAGATGTCTAGAAAAGGTATAGCTTTGTTGCTGGATTCCATCGTGAACTGGATTGCCGCATTTCGGGTGTTGAGCCAATCATGAAACAATTGGAGTTGGACGACATCTCCGTCCCAGATGCAAAGGACGTCGTCTATATATCTGACCCAGAGTGGCAGATGGGCCTTAAAGGGGTTAGTAGCTGGAAAAATATGCTGATGTTCGAAATAATCCATGAAGATTATAGCCAGATTGGGAGCGAAGGTGGCCCCCATCGCTACGCCCCTAGTCTGCAAGTAGAACCGATCTTCGAAAATGAAAAAATTTTGCATCATTGCAATTTCCAATAGTTCAATAATGAACTCAGTAGGAACCTGGGCCGGAGTGGGTCGAGTATCCAATACCGTTCTTATTATGTCCAATGCTTCTTGTTGGGGTATGCTCGTATAGAGCGATACAATATCGCATGTGACCAGAAGGGAACTCTCTGGATTAAAAGGTCGACCGTCTATCAGATTGATGACTTGGGTTGTGTCTCGTAAATAAGCCTTAGTTTGTAAAGCAATAGGCTTAAGGAAAAAATCCACGTATTGGCATAAAGGTTCCAAGAGAGACCCGCAGCCAGAAACTATCGGGCGTCCGGGGGGTTTTTTCAAGTTCTTGTGAACTTTTGGCAAAGTATATATTGTTGCCAGTCTCGGAAATTTCTGATTAAGAAATTCGAACTCGTGTTTGCTTAAGAAACCAGTATCCATACCTTTTTGCGTAACTCTTAAGATGGTCTTGCTCAAGTTACTTGAGGGGTCATTGGGTAAAAGACGGTAGCTGATGCCATCCGATAGTTGTCTATGAATTTCTGCTCTGTAGTCTGAAAGGTCTTGAACCACAATGGCACCGCCTTTATCCGCCGGTTTTATAACAACCTCTTTGTTGTTACTCAAATCAGCCAATGCCTTCTTCTCTATTTTGGATAAATTCAACCTCGTGAATTTAGGTTTTTTGAGGGACTGGTCTATAGTGGAGGTTACAATATCCTCAAAGGCCAGGATCCGGCTGTTCATAGCATACGTCGGTGGAAAGAAGGTCGAAGGAACCCTTAAGCCGGTAGCTGAATTGTTCAATCTGATCGTCTGATTTCGGAAGAAATATCGCAGCCTGATCCTTCTGAAAAAACTATAAAGTTCCGTTTTCAGCAAGAATTTATTCACTGAGGCAGTTGGGACATAGGAAAGTCCTCGGCCGAGGACTTTAACTTCTGCCTCCTGGAGCTGATATTTGGAGATGTTGATCACGGGACTAGTGGTAATAGGAGTGCCAAGGTCTGATGGATTCGGCACGGCTACCATCTGTAGGTGTTCCTCCGTGTCGATATCTCCCCGTGGGACTCGGGGCGGAAATTGACCCGCTTCTGTTGCTTGCCTCGGCCTCCTTCCCATCCCGCCTGGTTCTGTGGTTGGCCTCTTGTTGGACCACGGGGCCAATTGCTGCCACGGCCTCGTGGTGGGCGCCACTGACCCCGTCCCTGATCTAAAAAATGAGGTGGAAACTGGGGAGGATACTGCTGGTAATTGGGGTCTAGAATGGGGTAGGGGGGGTATGGGTAGGGGGTACTTGGTCCTGCCTCAGCCTCACTCCCAGAACTGTAGGAGGAGTCCGAGAAGGTGGTATAGTTCTGTCGTCCTCTATAGCCCCCACGGCCCCGATTGGTGAATCGGCCTGAGTTATCCTGTTTGTAATACTCGGGCTGTAGATATGGATACACCAATTTTTTGTCAAAATTCCTGAGATCACGTGCCAATTTCTCCAATTTCTTGGTTTGTGCAGTGGTGTCAAAATCTTTGATGGTTACTTCCAAATTATCTATGGCCTCCTTGGCTTTGGTTAGGGTACTGTCACCCAAGATTTCTGCCTTCAGATCTGCGATCTCTTTACTCAAGGAGACTACCTGTTCTGCAGCTGTCTCCACTCCCAGCACCATCCAGTGCCGGGAGCAGTTGTTAGCCACGTAGCTAAACCCCTCTTTAAATTTAGGTACGTCAACGAATATTACTGGTTCGATTTTAATTTGCAGACCCACCGGGATTATGTTCTCTTGCAGGTACCTCGTAAAGAGGTGACCGTGAAGTCGTGTTCGGATAAGTTTTTTCTCAAGTCTTTCTAGACGGGCTACTTTATCATTAAGAGTGATGTCAATAGCCGGGACTGAGGTGGACAAAAAAGTGGACGACAGGTCTTTGGTTAACTGATTAATATACTCCTCTGTATATGAGAGTAATTCTGATTCCACCATGGTATGACTAAAATTAATTTAGAAAAAAGAAACCTCGCAGGTCAGCACCTGCTCAGAAAGTGTTACACAAAAAGGGGTTTAACCCATATAGTCACGGGGACCTGGGTGCAATATGATACATATAGAGGGGAGTGTCCCCGTGAAAAAAGTGTGTGCCGTGGGACCACACTAAAAACACAACAACTCAATATTTAAACAATAAACAATAATATTTCAAATGGTAATAGAGTTTTATTACCAAAAAAGCAGAACACGAATTCAATAATAATACAAAATTCAATATTGTCAAAACCCCAAGGTGGGGGAAGGGGAAGGAAAGAAGGAAATACTAGGGAGGAAGGTGGTAAAGATAATAGACACAGTAAAAATGACCTAATTATTACAAGGTTGCGTGACACAATACAAAAAATAAACAATATAAAGGCCTAGCTATGACCAATTATGACCAATTAACAAATAATCCAAAAATATATCCGGTATGTCTGATAAATCAGATTAATAAGGACAATGTCCGGTATATCAAAAAAGAACAGTCGACGTTTCGACCCCTATTAGCAGGCTGAATGTAGTCCTTTCACGGGGTCTTCATCAGGACGTCACACAGGGAAGGAGGGGGGGAAGGTTGGGGCCAACTGTGGGAAAAGATATTACGACTTTAGTACATGGTCAAGACAGGAGATAATCTACGGGTCTAAACCTATTAATTAATTATGCACATATATACAAAAATTACAAAAATTACCATGGGGTACGGCCAGGGAAGGCTCTGTACTCTGGATTTGCGCCACGCTGCGGAGTCGCGGTCAAACAATAACGGTGGGGAAACACCACTACAGAGGAGAAAGACTACAGTTAAAACTGCACAGTGACATAACATCACAGTACTATAGATTAAGACCAAGAGACTCCATTACCTTTTTAAAGTAATTGGAAAGTCCACACGCGGGAAACAAGCTCCCTTGTTCCCGCTAAAATGTTGATACAAGATGGTTAATTGCCTTGATGCACTGGCGGGGTATTACGCCAGGACAGGCGTGTTTGGTACATATATTAAATTATTGCCTCTCAGACGCGCTAGAAAAGGGGGATGAATGAAATAACGTTACTAAATATGTAACATTATTGACCGCAAGTTAAAAAAGATGGACTGAGTGTTTTTCAACTTACGAGAGAAATGGTCTGGGACCGACTTATCTTGAAAACCTCAGAAGTGCGAGGTCGTGTGGAGAAACATAAAGGCGATCCACCGTATCTTTTGGTGGGCGCAACTTGCTGTGGGAGAGTGAGAAGAGCAAGGGTCAATATTTATTTTATTTTAAGCCGTCAAGCAGACTGTGCACAAACGGCACTTTTACTCACAGGGATGTTTGGTGTGGCAATGCGAGTTCGTCTATGAAGGGAGCCGGTGGCCAAAAGGGTGACTTGCCTTCATTGGGATAGTATTTTCACCTTTTGCCTAAAAAAGCGGAAGAGATGAGTAAGTCTAACTCGATTTGGAAAAGGGTGCGGCAAAGCGCCCGTCGGTTGTTTTGCTTACTTCAGAAATGAACGCTTCACAGGCTGCAAGGATCCGCGCTGCACCGTGTCTGCACGGGTCCGGACAGCAACTCCGCCAAACCACAACGCGGAGTTTGTGGGCGGGGCCTATTGCTGCCTGCTCCATCAAAATGAAAGAAATACTCAAAACGGGCTAGTTACTGGCGGTGGAGTTTGCAAAAAGGTATATTTGCAGTGTAATTACAGTTAAGCTGTACAAAAAAGCCCACAGTGGCCCGGCAGTTCAGATAAATAAATCAATAAATCGGTTACGAGTAACATGGTGGGTGCAGGTCCAATATATGAAAACAACATAATTATCAATATGACGCAAGTGGTGCTTCTCTCATACAAGAGGAAGTAAACCCCTTATTGCATCGATCTATGACTAAACGTAATAGAAAGTCTGTGAAAAAACATTGATGATTATAATTACAATCCATAGAAATTGCGGAGGCATAATTACAGATTCCCAGATTACAAATGGAACAACTGCACAGTGGTAAAAAAGAGAAAGGAAATCAGTGGGTGCATCTCTCACACAGGAGGATGAAGACCCCTTTTACCCCTACTCCACAGGTTACCAGAATAGACTAAAAGGTCACATTTGTCATAATGTATCAAAAGGAGAGCCTTGTTGGATCTATCAACCTAACGCTGCCAATTGTGATAGACTGCTGTCCTGTTCATTCAGTCCATGTTTTATGGAGTCCAGAAGGGTCATCCATTTGGACTCCCGTGTGTTAAGGATAGCCCGGAGGTTGCCTCCACGTCTACCCAAAGTCACTTTTTCAACGGCGAACCACCGCAAGTCTGTGACCAAATGGCCAGCTGTCTGCCAATGGTCAACCAGTGGGGCGCCTGCCACTTTGCATCTTAATCTGCTGCAATGAGATGAGATTCTGGCCTTAATTTTCTGTTGAGTTTGGCCTACATACAGTTGACCACATGGGCAACGGATGATGTATATCACTCCCATGGAATTGCAATTGGTATAGTGTCGGAGGGTGTACGTTCTCCCATGATGATCAAATGTTTTGATCTGAATTGTGGTATCGCATGCCGTACACCCGCCACATCTGTAGTGGCCAATTACAGGGGGCAAATTCCAGAGAGAGGTTAGAGTAGGTTGGTTCTCACCTTCAAGAAAAGAGTGGACAACCATGTCCCTAATATTTTTTGCTCTCTTAAAGGAATGAAGAGGCAACTCTGTTTGATTAATGACATCGGCCACTAATGGCCAGTTGAGATTAATGATCTTCTTAATCTCATTGCTGCGAGTGGAAAAAGTCGTGACACAGATCACACGATCAGTTGTGGCCCGTGGAACATCATTTGGATTGAGTAGAGAATCACGAGGGTTATACCAAGCCCGTTTCCTGGCTCTTTTAACCAGCCTGGTGGGATAACCTCGTGATATCAGACGGTCACTCAGGACCTCCGACTCAGAGAAATAATCTGCTCTGGTGGAACAGTTTCTCCTAATCCTAAAAAATTGGCCAACTGGCAAGTTGTCCTTAAGACCTCTAGGATGGTGACTTTGGTATTGTAGAAGTGAGTTACGTTCAGTGGGCTTCCTGAACAGAGTGGTATACAGATGGTCTAAGTCTACACAGATTGAGATGTCTAGAAAAGGTATAGCTTTGTTGCTGGATTCCATCGTGAACTGGATTGCCGCATTTCGGGTGTTGAGCCAATCATGAAACAATTGGAGTTGGACGACATCTCCGTCCCAGATGCAAAGGACGTCGTCTATATATCTGACCCAGAGTGGCAGATGGGCCTTAAAGGGGTTAGTAGCTGGAAAAATATGCTGATGTTCGAAATAATCCATGAAGATTATAGCCAGATTGGGAGCGAAGGTGGCCCCCATCGCTACGCCCCTAGTCTGCAAGTAGAACCGATCTTCGAAAATGAAAAATTTTTGCATCATTGCAATTTCCAATAGTTCAATAATGAACTCAGTAGGAACCTGGGCCGGAGTGGGTCGAGTATCCAATACCGTTCTTATTATGTCCAATGCTTCTTGTTGGGGTATGCTCGTATAGAGCGATACAATATCGCATGTGACCAGAAGGGAACTCTCTGGATTAAAAGGTCGACCGTCTATCAGATTGATGACTTGGGTTGTGTCTCGTAAATAAGCCTTAGTTTGTAAAGCAATAGGCTTAAGGAAAAAATCCACGTATTGGCATAAAGGTTCCAAGAGAGACCCGCAGCCAGAGACTATCGGGCGTCCGGGGGGTTTTTTCAAGTTCTTGTGAACTTTTGGCAAAGTATATATTGTTGCCAGTCTCGGAAATTTCTGATTAAGAAATTCGAACTCGTGTTTGCTTAAGAAACCAGTATCCATACCTTTTTGCGTAACTCTTAAGATGGTCTTGCTCAAGTTACTTGAGGGGTCATTGGGTAAAAGACGGTAGCTGATGCCATCCGATAGTTGTCTATGAATTTCTGCTCTGTAGTCTGAAAGGTCTTGAACCACAATGGCACCGCCTTTATCCGCCGGTTTTATAACAACCTCTTTGTTGTTACTCAAATCAGCCAATGCCTTCTTCTCTATTTTGGATAAATTCAACCTCGTGAATTTAGGTTTTTTGAGGGACTGGTCTATAGTGGAGGTTACAATATCCTCAAAGGCCAGGATCCGGCTGTTCATAGCATACGTCGGTGGAAAGAAGGTCGAAGGAACCCTTAAGCCGGTAGCTGAATTGTTCAATCTGATCGTCTGATTTCGGAAGAAATATCGCAGCCTGATCCTTCTGAAAAAACTATAAAGTTCCGTTTTCAGCAAGAATTTATTCACTGAGGCAGTTGGGACATAGGAAAGTCCTCGGCCGAGGACTTTAACTTCTGCCTCCTGGAGCTGATATTTGGAGATGTTGATCACGGGACTAGTGGTAATAGGAGTGCCAAGGTCTGATGGATTCGGCACGGCTACCATCTGTAGGTGTTCCTCCGTGTCGATATCTCCCCGTGGGACTCGGGGCGGAAATTGACCCGCTTCTGTTGCTTGCCTCGGCCTCCTTCCCATCCCGCCTGGTTCTGTGGTTGGCCTCTTGTTGGACCACGGGGCCAATTGCTGCCACGGCCTCGTGGTGGGCGCCACTGACCCCGTCCCTGATCTAAAAAATGAGGTGGAAACTGGGGAGGATACTGCTGGTAATTGGGGTCTAGAATGGGGTAGGGGGGGTATGGGTAGGGGGTACTTGGTCCTGCCTCAGCCTCACTCCCAGAACTGTAGGAGGAGTCCGAGAAGGTGGTATAGTTCTGTCGTCCTCTATAGCCCCCACGGCCCCGATTGGTGAATCGGCCTGAGTTATCCTGTTTGTAATACTCGGGCTGTAGATATGGATACACCAATTTTTTGTCAAAATTCCTGAGATCACGTGCCAATTTCTCCAATTTCTTGGTTTGTGCAGTGGTGTCAAAATCTTTGATGGTTACTTCCAAATTATCTATGGCCTCCTTGGCTTTGGTTAGGGTACTGTCACCCAAGATTTCTGCCTTCAGATCTGCGATCTCTTTACTCAAGGAGACTACCTGTTCTGCAGCTGTCTCCACTCCCAGCACCATCCAGTGCCGGGAGCAGTTGTTAGCCACGTAGCTAAACCCCTCTTTAAATTTAGGTACGTCAACGAATATTACTGGTTCGATTTTAATTTGCAGACCCACCGGGATTATGTTCTCTTGCAGGTACCTCGTAAAGAGGTGACCGTGAAGTCGTGTTCGGATAAGTTTTTTCTCAAGTCTTTCTAGACGGGCTACTTTATCATTAAGAGTGATGTCAATAGCCGGGACTGAGGTGGACAAAAAAGTGGACGACAGGTCTTTGGTTAACTGATTAATATACTCCTCTGTATATGAGAGTAATTCTGATTCCACCATGGTATGACTAAAATTAATTTAGAAAAAAGAAACCTCGCAGGTCAGCACCTGCTCAGAAAGTGTTACACAAAAAGGGGTTTAACCCATATAGTCACGGGGACCTGGGTGCAATATGATACATATAGAGGGGAGTGTCCCCGTGAAAAAAGTGTGTGCCGTGGGACCACACTAAAAACACAACAACTCAATATTTAAACAATAAACAATAATATTTCAAATGGTAATAGAGTTTTATTACCAAAAAAGCAGAACACGAATTCAATAATAATACAAAATTCAATATTGTCAAAACCCCAAGGTGGGGGAAGGGGAAGGAAAGAAGGAAATACTAGGGAGGAAGGTGGTAAAGATAATAGACACAGTAAAAATGACCTAATTATTACAAGGTTGCGTGACACAATACAAAAAATAAACAATATAAAGGCCTAGCTATGACCAATTATGACCAATTAACAAATAATCCAAAAATATATCCGGTATGTCTGATAAATCAGATTAATAAGGACAATGTCCGGTATATCAAAAAAGAACAGTCGACGTTTCGACCCCTATTAGCAGGCTGAATGTAGTCCTTTCACGGGGTCTTCATCAGGACGTCACACAGGGAAGGAGGGGGGGAAGGTTGGGGCCAACTGTGGGAAAAGATATTACGACTTTAGTACATGGTCAAGACAGGAGATAATCTACGGGTCTAAACCTATTAATTAATTATGCACATATATACAAAAATTACAAAAATTACCATGGGGTACGGCCAGGGAAGGCTCTGTACTCTGGATTTGCGCCACGCTGCGGAGTCGCGGTCAAACAATAACGGTGGGGAAACACCACTACAGAGGAGAAAGACTACAGTTAAAACTGCACAGTGACATAACATCACAGTACTATAGATTAAGACCAAGAGACTCCATTACCTTTTTAAAGTAATTGGAAAGTCCACACGCGGGAAACAAGCTCCCTTGTTCCCGCTAAAATGTTGATACAAGATGGTTAATTGCCTTGATGCACTGGCGGGGTATTACGCCAGGACAGGCGTGTTTGGTACATATATTAAATTATTGCCTCTCAGACGCGCTAGAAAAGGGGGATGAATGAAATAACGTTACTAAATATGTAACATTATTGACCGCAAGTTAAAAAAGATGGACTGAGTGTTTTTCAACTTACGAGAGAAATGGTCTGGGACCGACTTATCTTGAAAACCTCAGAAGTGCGAGGTCGTGTGGAGAAACATAAAGGCGATCCACCGTATCTTTTGGTGGGCGCAACTTGCTGTGGGAGAGTGAGAAGAGCAAGGGTCAATATTTATTTTATTTTAAGCCGTCAAGCAGACTGTGCACAAACGGCACTTTTACTCACAGGGATGTTTGGTGTGGCAATGCGAGTTCGTCTATGAAGGGAGCCGGTGGCCAAAAGGGTGACTTGCCTTCATTGGTCTTAATCTATAGTACTGTGATGTTATGTCACTGTGCAGTTTTAACTGTAGTCTTTCTCCTCTGTAGTGGTGTTTCCCCACCGTTATTGTTTGACCGCGACTCCGCAGCGTGGCGCAAATCCAGAGTACAGAGCCTTCCCTGGCCGTACCCCATGGTAATTTTTGTAATTTTTGTATATATGTGCATAATTAATTAATAGGTTTAGACCCGTAGATTATCTCCTGTCTTGACCATGTACTAAAGTCGTAATATCTTTTCCCACAGTTGGCCCCAACCTTCCCCCCCTCCTTCCCTGTGTGACGTCCTGATGAAGACCCCGTGAAAGGACTACATTCAGCCTGCTAATAGGGGTCGAAACGTCGACTGTTCTTTTTTGATATACCGGACATTGTCCTTATTAATCTGATTTATCAGACATACCGGATATATTTTTGGATTATTTGTTAATTGGTCATAATTGGTCATAGCTAGGCCTTTATATTGTTTATTTTTTGTATTGTGTCACGCAACCTTGTAATAATTAGGTCATTTTTACTGTGTCTATTATCTTTACCACCTTCCTCCCTAGTATTTCCTTCTTTCCTTCCCCTTCCCCCACCTTGGGGTTTTGACAATATTGAATTTTGTATTATTATTGAATTCGTGTTCTGCTTTTTTGGTAATAAAACTCTATTACCATTTGAAATATTATTGTTTATTGTTTAAATATTGAGTTGTTGTGTTTTTAGTGTGGTCCCACGGCACACACTTTTTTCACGGGGACACTCCCCTCTATATGTATCATATTGCACCCAGGTCCCCGTGACTATATGGGTTAAACCCCTTTTTGTGTAACACAAAACCAAACTTGAACTTATGTGGGAGTCAGACCTCGGTCACACCTTTTCCTCGCTCACTTGGGACTTCATTTGGTCTAAAATTCACTCTGTTTCTCGTTCTGCTAGCACCACACAGACCTTTTACTCTTTTTATAACAGACTCTACTATACCCCCAATGACCTGTATAAATTCAAACTAATTGACTCCAAAAAGTGCTGGTCTTGTTCTTGTTCTACTAGTGACTTGTTTCACATGTTTTTTCTCTGCCCTAGAGTTAAATTACTGTGGTCCAATGTTTGGTCCACACTAAACAAAGTTTTGTCCACTGTTGTTCCTTTTGATATTGCTACTGTTTTTTTGGGTGGATTAGCTCCAATCTGGGATGTTCCGCATCATACACGTAAATTCATCGACCTTTCTATTGCTATTTCTCTTCAAATTATTACTGCTAATTGGAAAGATACTACGAATGTTGTTCATAATGCTTGGTGGAATCTACTCTGTCACCATCATAGATTAGATCGTTCCTTTCGCTTCGTCAATCCCTCTATTGATAAAACGTGATTTATTATGGTCCCCTTTAACAGAGTTTTGTCTAGACATTCCCCATGATCACCTTATATTACTTTTTTTATCCTTGTTCTCGCCTGATTTTGTTATGTGATGATGTTTTCCCTTTTGCACTTCCTTCCCTTCTCTTTCCCTTTTACTCATCCCCTTCCCCCTTCCATTTTTCTTTTACCCCCAAAATTGAAAAGTTATAAAAGCATTTCTCATTGGTATATTTTTTACCCCTTTCTGGGGTTTAATTTTCCATTTGCATTGTTTCCAATTATTTTTTTCTCATATTTTCTTGTTGTATTTTTCTTTGCCATTGTACTGATGTTTTACGTTGTATTAATCTATTCAATAAAGTCAATGTTATTCAATGGCAGGTAAGTGAGTTACCAGTTTCCAGGTGAGTACTCGGCTGGTGATGTTAAGGTTCTGGGCATAGACTCAGGGGTCCCCCAGGGTTAGGTAGGTACAGTTGGTTCACCCTCAGCGGCTCAGGGGCGGCCGGGTGTAGAGGTAGTTAGGCCCAATGTTATCCAATGAGGGGCAGGGGGCCTTCGGTTGGTGGCTGCTGGCTAGCAGGCCACGCGGCTGTAGGAGCTGGGCTCCTGGTCACTTGCACAAACGCTTCGTCCATCATCCCCTTTAGTATCGGTCCTGGTCACTTGCTCAGGGCAAATGTGGAAGTAAAATAGGGTACATGTTGCACTGCCGGGGGCACTCGGGCGGCTGGGTGCAGGGTGCTTTTGAGCCGTCGGGCGCTCAATGTTAGTCAATGGGAAAGGTAAACAAGCATTTACAATGCAATGGTCTCGGCATCATTAAAAGTAGAGCTATTGGCATTGCTCATGACATTTCTTTTTTTTTCCTTAAATCATAAATAACAGCACTCACTGCTCTGCGCACTCACTGCTCTGCACTCTGCACTCCCTACTCTGCACTCTGCACTCACTACTCTGCACTCTGCACTCACTACTCTGCACTCTGCACTCTGCACTCACTACTCTGCACTCTGCACTCTGCACTCACTACTCTGCACTCACTACTCTGCACTCACTACTCTGCACTCACTACTCTGCACTCTGCACTCACTACTCTGCACTCACTACTCTGCACTCTGCACTCACTACTCTGCACTCACTACTCTGCACTCTGCACTCACTACTCTGCACTCACTACTCTGCACTCTGCACTCACTACTCTGCACTCACTACTCTGCACTCACTACTCTGCACTCTGCACTCACTACTCTGCACTCTGCACTCACTACTCTGCACTCACTACTCTGCACTCTGCACTCACTACTCTGCACTCTGCACTCACTACTCTGCACTCACTACTCTGCACTCTGCACTCACTACTCTGCACTCACTACTCTGCACTCTGCACTCTGCACTCACTACTCTGCACTCTGCACTCACTACTCTGCACTCTGCACGCACTACTCTGCACTCTGCACTCACTACTCTGCACTCTGCACTCACTACTCTGCACTCTGCACTCACTACTCTGCACTCTGCACTCACTACTCTGCACTCTGCACGCACTACTCTGCACTCTGCACTCACTACTCTGCACTCTGCACTCACTACTCTGCACTCTGCACTCACTACTCTGCACTCTGCACTCACTACTCTGCACTCTGCACTCACTACTCTGCACTCACTACTCTGCACTCTGCACTCTGCACTCACTACTCTGCACTCACTACTCTGCACTCTGCACTCTGCACTCACTACTCTGCACTCACTACTCTGCACTCTGCACTCACTACTCTGCACTCTGCACTCACTACTCTGCACTCACTACTCTGCACTCACTACTCTGCACTCACTACTCTGCACTCTGCACTCACTACTCTGCACTCTGCACTCACTACTCTGCACTCTGCACTCACTACTCTGCACTCTGCACTCTGCACTCACTACTCTGCACTCACTACTCTGCACTCTGCACTCACTACTCTGCACTCACTACTCTGCACTCTGCACTCACTACTCTGCACTCACTACTCTGCACTCTGCACTCACTACTCTGCACTCTGCACTCACTACTCTGCACTCTGCACTCACTACTCTGCACTCTGCACTCACTACTCTGCACTCTGCACTCACTACTCTGCACTCTGCACTCACTACTCTGCACTCACTACTCTGCACTCTGCACTCACTACTCTGCACTCTGCACTCACTACTCTGCACTCTGCACTCACTACTGTGCACTATGCACTCACTACTCTGCACTCTGCACTCTGCACTCACTACTCTGCACTCTGCACTCTGCACTCACTACTCTGCACTCTGCACTCACTACTCTGCACTCTGCACTCACTACTCTGCACTCTGCACTCACTACTCTGCACTCTGCACTCACTACTCTGCACTCTGCACTCACTACTCTGCACTCACTACTCTGCACTCTGCACTCACTACTCTGCACTCACTACTCTGCACTCTGCACTCACTACTCTGCACTCTGCACTCACTACTCTGCACTCTGCACTCACTACTCTGCACTCACTACTCTGCACTCTGCACTCACTACTCTGCACTCACTACTCTGCACTCACTACTCTGCACTCACTACTCTGCACTCTGCACTCACTACTCTGCACTCTGCACTCACTACTCTGCACTCTGCACTCACTACTCTGCACTCTGCACTCTGCACTCTGCACTCACTACTCTGCACTCTGCACTCTGCACTCACTACTCTGCACTCACTACTCTGCACTCTGCACTCACTACTCTGCACTCTGCACTCACTACTCTGCACTCTGCACTCACTACTGTGCACTATGCACTCACTACTCTGCACTCTGCACTCTGCACTCACTACTCTGCACTCTGCACTCTGCACTCACTACTCTGCACTCTGCACTCACTACTCTGCACTCTGCACTCACTACTCTGCACTCTGCACTCACTACTCTGCACTCACTACTCTGCACTCACTACTCTGCACTCTGCACTCACTACTCTGCACTCTGCACTCACTACTCTGCACTCTGCACTCACTACTCTGCACTCACTACTCTGCACTCACTACTCTGCACTCTGCACTCACTACTCTGCACTCTGCACTCACTACTCTGCACTCTGCACTCACTACTCTGCACTCACTACTCTGCACTCACTACTCTGCACTCTGCACTCACTACTCTGCACTCTGCACTCACTACTCTGCACTCTGCACTCACTACTCTGCACTCTGCACTCACTACTCTGCACTCACTACTCTGCACTCTGCACTCACTACTCTGCACTCACTACTCTGCACTCTGCACTCACTACTCTGCACTCACTACTCTGCACTCTGCACTCACTACTCTGCACTCTGCACTCACTACTCTGCACTCTGCACTCACTACTCTGCACTCTGCACTCTGCACTCACTACTCTGCACTCTGCACTCACTACTCTGCACTCTGCACTCTGCACTCACTACTCTGCACTCACTACTCTGCACTCTGCACTCACTACTCTGCACTCTGCACTCACTACTCTGCACTCTGCACTCTGCACTCACTACTCTGCACTCTGCACTCACTACTCTGCACTCTGCACTCTGCACTCTGCACTCACTACTCTGCACTCACTACTCTGCACTCACTACTCTGCACTCACTACTCTGCACTCACTACTCTGCACTCTGCACTCACTACTCTGCACTCACTACTCTGCACTCTGCACTCACTACTCTGCACTCACTACTCTGCACTCTGCACTCACTACTCTGCACTCACTACTCTGCACTCACTACTCTGCACTCTGCACTCACTACTCTGCACTCTGCACTCACTACTCTGCACTCACTACTCTGCACTCTGCACTCACTACTCTGCACTCTGCACTCACTACTCTGCACTCACTACTCTGCACTCTGCACTCACTACTCTGCACTCACTACTCTGCACTCTGCACTCTGCACTCACTACTCTGCACTCTGCACTCACTACTCTGCACTCTGCACGCACTACTCTGCACTCTGCACTCACTACTCTGCACTCTGCACTCACTACTCTGCACTCTGCACTCACTACTCTGCACTCTGCACTCACTACTCTGCACTCTGCACTCACTACTCTGCACTCACTACTCTGCACTCTGCACTCACTACTCTGCACTCACTACTCTGCACTCTGCACTCACTACTCTGCACTCACTACTCTGCACTCTGCACTCACTACTCTGCACTCTGCACTCACTACTCTGCACTCACTACTCTGCACTCACTACTCTGCACTCTGCACTCACTACTCTGCACTCTGCACTCACTACTCTGCACTCTGCACTCTGCACTCACTACTCTGCACTCTGCACTCTGCACTCACTACTCTGCACTCACTACTCTGCACTCTGCACTCACTACTCTGCACTCACTACTCTGCACTCTGCACTCACTACTCTGCACTCACTACTCTGCACTCTGCACTCACTACTCTGCACTCTGCACTCACTACTCTGCACTCTGCACTCACTACTCTGCACTCTGCACTCACTACTCTGCACTCTGCACTCACTACTCTGCACTCTGCACTCTGCACTCACTACTCTGCACTCTGCACTCACTACTCTGCACTCACTACTCTGCACTCTGCACTCACTACTCTGCACTCTGCACTCACTACTCTGCACTCTGCACTCACTACTCTGCACTCACTACTCTGCACTCACTACTCTGCACTCACTACTCTGCACTCTGCACTCACTACTCTGCACTCACTACTCTGCACTCTGCACTCACTACTCTGCACTCACTACTCTGCACTCTGCACTCACTACTCTGCACTCACTACTCTGCACTCACTACTCTGCACTCTGCACTCACTACTCTGCACTCTGCACTCACTACTCTGCACTCACTACTCTGCACTCTGCACTCACTACTCTGCACTCTGCACTCACTACTCTGCACTCACTACTCTGCACTCTGCACTCACTACTCTGCACTCACTACTCTGCACTCTGCACTCACTACTCTGCACTCTGCACTCACTACTCTGCACTCTGCACGCACTACTCTGCACTCTGCACTCACTACTCTGCACTCTGCACTCACTACTCTGCACTCTGCACTCACTACTCTGCACTCTGCACTCACTACTCTGCACTCACTACTCTGCACTCTGCACTCACTACTCTGCACTCACTACTCTGCACTCTGCACTCTGCACTCACTACTCTGCACTCACTACTCTGCACTCTGCACTCACTACTCTGCACTCTGCACTCACTACTCTGCACTCACTACTCTGCACTCACTACTCTGCACTCTGCACTCACTACTCTGCACTCTGCACTCTGCACTCTGCACTCTGCACTCTGCACTCACTACTCTGCACTCTGCACTCTGCACTCACTACTCTGCACTCACTACTCTGCACTCTGCACTCACTACTCTGCACTCACTACTCTGCACTCTGCACTCACTACTCTGCACTCACTACTCTGCACTCTGCACTCACTACTCTGCACTCTGCACTCACTACTCTGCACTCTGCACTCACTACTCTGCACTCACTACTCTGCACTCTGCACTCACTACTCTGCACTCTGCACTCTGCACTCACTACTCTGCACTCTGCACTCACTACTCTGCACTCACTACTCTGCACTCTGCACTCACTACTCTGCACTCACTACTCTGCACTCTGCACTCACTACTCTGCACTCTGCACTCACTACTCTGCACTCTGCACTCACTACTCTGCACTCACTACTCTGCACTCTGCACTCACTACTCTGCACTCACTACTCTGCACTCACTACTCTGCACTCTGCACTCACTACTCTGCACTCTGCACTCACTACTCTGCACTCTGCACTCTGCACTCACTACTCTGCACTCTGCACTCTGCACTCACTACTCTGCACTCTGCACTCTGCACTCACTACTCTGCACTCACTACTCTGCACTCTGCACTCACTACTCTGCACTCTGCACTCACTACTCTGCACTCTGCACTCACTACTCTGCACTCTGCACTCACTACTCTGCACTCTGCACTCTGCACTCACTACTCTGCACTCTGCACTCACTACTCTGCACTCTGCACTCACTACTCTGCACTCTGCACTCACTACTCTGCACTCTGCACTCACTACTCTGCACTCACTACTCTGCACTCACTACTCTGCACTCTGCACTCACTACTCTGCACTCTGCACTCACTACTCTGCACTCTGCACTCACTACTCTGCACTCACTACTCTGCACTCACTACTCTGCACTCTGCACTCACTACTCTGCACTCTGCACTCACTACTCTGCACTCACTACTCTGCACTCTGCACTCACTACTCTGCACTCTGCACTCACTACTCTGCACTCACTACTCTGCTGCACTCTGCACTCACTACTCTGCACTCTGCACTCACTACTCTGTCTCTGCACTCACTACTCTGCACTCTGCACTCACTACTCTGCACTCTGCACTCACTACTCTGCACTCTGCATTCACTACTCTGTCTCTGCACTCACTACTCTGCACTCTGCACTCACTACTCTGCACTCACTACTCTGCACTCACTACTCTGCACTCTGCACTCACCACTCTGCACTCACCACTCTGCACTCACCACTCTGCACTCACCACTCCTGCACTCACCACTCCTGCACTCACCACTCCTGCACTTACCACTCCTGCACTCACCACTCCTGCACTCACTACTCCTGAACTCACTACTCCTGCACTCACTACTCCTGCACTCACTACTCCTGCACTCACTACTCTTGCACTCACTACTCTGCACTCACTACTCTGCACTCACTACTCTGCACTCACTACTCTGCACTCTGCACTCACTACTCTGCACTCTGCACTCACTACTCTGCACTCTGCACTCACTACTCTGCACTCTGCACTCACTACTCTGCACTCTGCACTCTGCACTCACTACTCTGCACTCTACACACTCACTCTGCACTCCCACTTTGCACTCACTCTGCAAAGCGCGTCGATTATAATATTTTTTCATGAACTTCCTTTAAAACACACCTTTCTGCAGTGTTGTGTCTCCATTGGCGCACGCACCAGAAGTCAGGCAATATCGCATGTAACCGGGGCGGCGTCCGGACCGGAAAAGAAGGCAGGCGGACTAAATGCGTATCGCGGCCCGTCCAAACGAACGGTCCGTGAATGATTACGCTGCCCGTTGGAGACTCCTGGAAACATTTCCCAGGTAAGAGAAGCATTATGCCCCCCAAGTAGTCTGACCATCTGCAGACAGCGTGTACACTTGTTCACAGCCTCACACTTCGTATAACTTTTAGAGAGCTACGCCGAGATAGAGCGTAAACGATCGGCAACATCATTTCACCTACACCTTTGGTGTGCTGCAGCTAGACAAAAGAGTAAAGTCTAAGAAAAAACAGAGTTGAGCTCCTTCCTCATACTGTTTTTACAGAAGATTTGTAGACAAGCAACCCTCTTGGTGTGCGGTACGTAGATTGCAGACACCGAAAAATGAGTAAGGACTAATAAAAACAAACGGAGAGTTGCTCCTTCCTCATACTGTTTTTACAGACCATTTGTAGCCAAGCAAAGCCCGTGTACGTAGCATTGTTTAAAAAAAACACAGCGCGATCCTGTAATCAAAGTGCCTGGCCATAGTGTCTTCAATAATTATTAATTCTGGTGAA
Source organism: Lissotriton helveticus (assembly GCF_964261635.1). Lineage (NCBI taxonomy): Eukaryota > Metazoa > Chordata > Amphibia > Caudata > Salamandridae > Lissotriton > Lissotriton helveticus. Next base: position 28,122,394 of record NC_136057.1, on the reverse strand, counting down.
CTTGTGTGTGTGTCTGTGTGCGACGGGGGAGGGGGAAGCACTCGTGTGTGTCTGTGCGAGTGTGTATGTGTGGGGGGGGTGTCTGTATGTGTGTGCGTGCATGGGCGTGTGTGTGTGTGTGTGTGCGTCTGTGTGAATGCACGACAGCAGCTGCCCACAGCGAGCGCGTTCGCGTTTCAAATCGCCTCCAAGGCGATGCGCGCGGCCAGGAGTGTCTCCTGGGAAGCACACACGCTGACAATAGGCTCTCGGCAACAGCGCGCTTCCGCGCGCTTAGCCGAGACCTAAAAATGAGACACCTCCATGGTAATAGTGACTGGATTGGAGTCAAATAATGTTACACATACATCCTAAATGGGTAAAAAACGTATTAAATCCTCTTTGGCTGTTAGTCAATTGCCTACTGGCAAACAAGGCTTGTTAGTCTTTCTTTTAATATTAATGGGAGTTAAAAACACTTTTCAATCTGAGGTCATCCAAAAACCTAAAAATGTAGACATTGTTTTAAGTCACCAGGTCCTTTATCAGTTGACGAAAACAGCCAACATCATCCCTCAAGAAATGAAAAGCAAATCGAGAGCATGCCAAACTCTTAACGTCCGGTCTTAATTATACCGCAAGACCTCTGCACACACTTAGGTGAACAAAACTAGTAATACTAATATGAATGCAGATGACAGTGTAGTCTATGGAGATACCAAAATATTGTGTAAAGTGCACACAACCACAAAACAGTAACCCATTTTGGTGAGAGTGCAGTAAAAGGAGATCATATGAACAATCATTACCACTAAGGTTGAAGACATCACACCATTGCGAAGATTCAGCCTTAATGTATGGACATTCGTACTGTCCAGCATATGTGTAAATGATGCTCCACTTACACGGTCACGGGTATAGATAACCAGCATTACACTTGCATAGAATACTATGAGAAGTCGAACATTCCACAAGGGTTTTAAGCCACTTCTGAGGTACCAGCCAAGTATTTCTGCCTCTTCAGAATCACCAGTGGCACTTTTTGTGCATGGCGTGAGGTAAGGGTTACTCTTTTGCTGAGATACAGAATCGCAGAGGCCTCCTAAAAGCAAAGTCGTTCCCTTGTACAAAACAATTATCTTATCAGGCAGCCCGTGAGACAGTAAGCATGTGCGCAATATGAAGAAAGTGGAACGCGAAAGAACGCAAAATTGGATCGTTTCCCCCGATTTCTGTCGTTTCCCTCAATTTCTGCTTAGGGTCGTGTGACCGAGACTCGAACCCGGGTCCTCTCGGTCCGAGGTCGAGCGCCCTAGCCGTTAGGCCACCTCCTCTCCGCTATAAAAGCGGCATGCGGGGAGCATCTTGTGGTTTTCAAAACCCATTTGTGCGGCCTACTCTCCGCCTCCGTATCCCGTGTAATCGGAAATGTGTGGCACCGTCACAAGCCTCTTCGTAATTAGCACCGGGGCTGAGTAACGAGAGAAAGGATTACTCCCTTATAAAGTGCTTGAAACCCGGCTATCGGTATAAAGCGCCACTTTTTAGGTCTAAATTCAATCGCGGGCCCTATGCTTTATTCCGTTCTCAAAGAAAGAGAACTTCGTATCCTTTAATGTAAGTTCTTGAACTGAAAAGCTTATTATTCTTTCAACAGTAGCATGTCGCCCTCTTGTTTAACTCCACCGAGAGTTTCATTTGCAAGAGAGTACCCAAAGCGCTACTGAGAAACTAGGGGCTGTTGCATTTAAATATCCGCAAGCCCAAAACCAAGGCTGCCTAGTCTTGAATTTGTCTTGTGCTTTTTTACTACGGAGGCCGCTAGCAACCCTTCCGCCTTCCGGCCATGTCGGAGGCTGCCCCAAGTATTACATTATTTATCTTGGCGCTGTGCAATGGAGTTTCTTGTTACCCATCTCAACCAGCGTCATGTTATCGACCTTAGACGAATGATAGGCAGGGCAGCCCTACAGGATCGGTGCCTCCTGGTCCTCGTGGTGTCCAGCTGGAGGGCCTACTCTTCAGGGTGCAATTGAGAGACCTGAACTTGCCATCACAACTGTCAGTCGAAATAGGGGGCGGGTTATGCCTCTCACCGTGGCCTCGGTGGCCTGCGCAGTGACTTCCTCTCTGCTGGAAGGTATTTCGGGCGTAATAAATTGGACATAAGCTGGGCAGTCTTTAATAAGAGGACGTGCAAGATTATCCCTTTCACCGGCCAAAGCTTATCTCTCAATGGATGGCTGAGGGCCATTGCTCTACAGTTAATTAGCAGCAGAGGTAAATCAGGCTCTGGAAGGAGACGATCTCCACACATCTATCTTTGGAGGGCTTCTTAGGTCAGAGGTCACAAAGGACCGATGTGTGAGGCGGGAGGAGGCCCGAGAAATGAAAGAGCAAACGGCTGGAAAGGATCCCAGTGCATCTGAGAAAACCCAGCGCTGAACACTGTGTATTTCAATATAAAAAAGGGCACTGTGCGTATCCGTACCGCACAGCGCTGCCCACTGTGCATTTCAATACAAAAGGCACTGTGCAATTCAATACAAAAGGCACTGTGCCTCTCCGTAGAGCACAGCGCTGCACACTGTGCATTGCTGCACACTGTGAATCTCGATCTAACCCAGCGTTGTGGGTCTCATTGGAGCACAGCGCTGCGTGCACACTGTGCCTTCGACAAAACACAGCACTGTGCATCTCAGTACCGCACAGCGCTGAACACTGCATTTGGGTATAACAACGCACTGCGTGTCTTAGTAGGGCACAACGCTGAACCTGTATCCGGATATAACACAGCGCTGTGCATTTCAGCAGAGCACAGCGCTTAACACTGGCCATCGCAGTACAGCTCAGAGCTGTCGCTGTATTTCAGTATAACACCGCGCTCTGTGTCTCAGTGGAGCACAGGCCTGCACACTGCATTTCAATATACACAGCACCGCGCCACTCAGTAAAACACAGCACTGCATGTTAGGCATTTCAAGAAACAAGATGAAATCGGTCCTTGCAATGGTAGCCAAGAAAACATATCAGTTTAGGACACCCTGATTTACACTAAACAATGTATGAACAAAGAATAGAAACGAAATCCAAACTTTGAATCACTAGGAACTGATGAAATTAAATAGGGACAACTGGGTCATCAGAATACCAATGAAGTTTGTGTGAACTTTTCCTCGGCTGTGGGTGGGAGTGTCTTAATTTTTTGTGCAGTATCATAGCAATCGACCCTCGGTTTAAATCTGCGACTTAACCACTCAGACGCGCTCCCTACAAGGCGGTAAACACAGCTACCCTGGAGTGTGCTGTCCACCTCCTTCGGTAAATGGCAGGACGACTGTACCAATGCGTCCCTGCACGGGGTCCCTTTGGACGAGCAGTCCATAATGCGGGGCAATGGCGGGCAGACAGTGCAAAAACATACTAGCAGCCAGTGAGGGCACACACTCACCCTCGGATAGACTGAAGCTTCACTCCGCTATTTAGACCGCTCGCTGCGCTGCCGTCGATTGCGGTGAACCCGTTCCTCTGAAACGCGGGGAAACCTAGCACACCACGCGTTAAGCATCGCTGCAGTATCAGTATCAGTGTTTACGCCCGCCTACCCGATGCGGTGAGACCGCAGCCTGGCCACGTCCACCCCCCCTCCCCCCCCCCAGTGATATACAACCACGGGCCCTGTACAACCTGGGCTTAACCCAGGGACGGGGCGGGGGGGGGGGGGGGGGGGCAGAGAGCATGGCACTCACCTTCCAAACGTAAAACGACGGCGATCGCGTACCTAACGACGGCGTGCAGTGCTCAGCCGATCAGCGCAGAGCCTAGGGGAATTGTGGTGCGGGAAGAGAGGTGAACGCGCTCGCACCATCTGGATTGCATTACACGGGCGCTCTGACAGCTCCTAATTAAGATTAATCACTCTGTGTGCTCGTTCGCGCACAGAATATGCCATGAAACTAACATCAATGACGGACGAAAAGTAAATACAGCCTATCACGTCAAGGCTACTACATAGACAGCACAGCGAAGACGAATCACTAGGCAGATACCATAAAATGCAAAGGAATGTGTCTGGCCAGAGCTCTAGAGAGCCTTTTTTTCTCTTTAACATTAGGATCTCGACACTCCACCCACTTCGTGGGCGTAGGCCGAGCCCTAAAAAGGAACAAAGGCTGCAGACTCTGGGACGGTGATTCTTCAGGTGCGACCACCACTTCGAGAGGTAAGTTGGGATCTTGGAGAAGAGGTAGGTACCCCAAAGGGAGGCACAGGGGGTCGCAGGGTGCAGGGGTGTCGTTGGGTGTCGGAAAATCTTACCCTCGGCTGGTCGCGGTTGGAGGGGTCCCTGGTTCCGAGCCTGCAGGCGTCGCCTGGGTCGTCGAGGAGGGTCTTTGGGCACTGGACTACGGGTCCCAGTCGCCGGGGGGGACGTCCTCGTGGTCTTGGATCACTCGGGCACGGGCCGGACTCGGCTGAGTGGGCTGGTTCGGAGCTTCCTGGCTGTCACCAGGGGGGTTGTTGCAGCAGAGCCTCTGCTGATGGGAGTCCCAATCTTTAAAAGAGTCAAAGCAGGCAGGTTCCCTGGGTGTCCCAAGGTTGCTGTCCGCAGGATTTGCCGGGATTTAGGCAGGAGCAGGTTCCAGGATCGACAGGCCGGTAGGGCTGGGGCCAAGTCAGTTGTTGTCGTCCTGTTGTTAGCAGCTGCACGGCGGGTCTTCTTCCTCTTGGTCTTCTTTCTTCTTTGCTTATCGGGATCTCAGGAAGGAAGGTTCAGGGAGCCCCTACATATTGAATTTAGGGGTGTTACAGGTAGGGCAAGGGCCAGGACGAATAGGTCCCTGTCCTGGGGTGAGTACACCCCCTAGCCTGCTCCACTCCTGTGGGACGGGGGCAGGATCCTAGCTGTGATTGGGCAAGGCTCCCCATCTTCAAGATGGCCGGAGCCCGGGGTCGTGCTTCACCTCGTCTCCCCCACCTGAGGGGTGGGGTTGGCACAGGCTGGCACACCCCCTTCCTGATGGAGTTTTTCCCACCAGTCTTCCCGCCAGAGTGGGGGTCAGGACTGGTGGGGGCCAGTTGCTGGGTACAGCAAATGGTCTGGAGAAGCTCACAGAGGTGGCATGCCTTTGAAGCTTCCCCCTGCCCATCCTGGGGGAGGAGACCTAGCACCTATCCCAGGATGTGCATTGTTGCAGGCCCAGGAGAGCGGGGGCGCTCCACCCAGGGGTCCAGCAACATGTCTGCTGTGTGGCAGCCTCTGCAGCCACTCAGCCCAGACGTGTATTGTAGGTTAGGTTTTCAGGGGGCATCTCTAAGATGCTCTCTGGTGCATTTTACATTAAATCCCACACTGGCATCAGTGCAGGTTTAATGTGCTGAGAAGTTTGGTACCAAACTTGTCAGTCTTCAGTGTAGCCATTATGGTGCTGTGGAGTTCGTAATGAAAACCTCCCAGCGCCATATAATCTTAATAGCATCACTGCACTTACAATGCCCAGGATTGGCCCTGGGCACTGTAGGGGCACAGGGCTCATGCACATGTGCCCACACCTCTGGCATAGGGCACCCAGCTACAGGGGTGACGGAAGTATGCAGGGCAGTGGGTTCTGTGGGCATGGCACACAGGGATGTGTGCCATGTCGACTCTCTGTTTAGTTCTGTACAGACACTCAGCCTGCAAAGGCAGTGTGTGGGTGTCGGGGTACAGGGCCCCTGAGGGTGGCACAATAAGTGCTGCAGTCCTCAGGGGTCTTCTCTGGTCACCATGCCCTGGGTACCTAGGGTACCATTTACTAGGGGCTGACAGGTGGCCAGAGATGCCAATTGGGTTTTAGTTTCAACACCGCTTTTAGGGAAGTAACACAGGCCCTGGGTGCCTGGTTGGTAGGAACCCAGGGCACACTCAGTCAAAGCACATCAGCAGTTCAGCAAAAAGTGGGGCATACCAGTGCAAGAAAGATGGCACTTTCTCACAGCCTGCAGATGGAACAAATGTATGGCATGGTGCACAGCAAAGGCTGTGGATCCCCTTTCCGCCTCTCTTTGTGAGGTTCTCTTGTTCCTCCTTTTTTTGGCCCAGCAGGGCTCTGCTCTGGGCACTCTAAAGGGCTACCTCTCAGCCATTTCAGCATTCCTTAGGCTTCCTGGTCAGCCTTCTCTTTTCAAGTTCCCTGTTGTAAATGGTTCCCTTAAGGGCATTATCCATCTTTTTCCTCCGGTTCCTTTCGTAACGCCCCAGTGGGACTTGAACTTGGTTCTTACATATCTTATGTGTGCTCCCTTTGAGCTGCTACATAACTGTCCTCTTAGGCTTCTATCTTTGAAAACTGCCTTTCTCTGGCTGCTCATCCGGACTAGGTCTTCCTCAGAACTAGACCTTCCTTTCTTCCCGAGGTGGTTACTTCTTTCCACATTGGCCAAACCATCACTTTGACCACCTTCTTTCCGCCTCTGCATCCTTCAAAAGAGGAAGAGAGGCTCCACCGTCTGGATCCAAAACATGCGCTTTTCTTCTACCTGGATCACACCAAACAATTCCGACCAGCTCTTTGTTGGGTACGTGAGAGCCAAGAAAGGTCGGGCAGTGCACAAACGGACCATCTCCAGGTGGGTCGTTCTGTGCATCAAAGCTTGCTATTCTTTGGTAAAGAAGAAGCCTCCAGTGGGACTGCGCGCCCATTCCACCAGGGCGACGGCAGCTACCACTGCTTTGGGACGGGGAGTCCCCCTTAATGACTTCTGTCAGGCAGCTACGTGGGCATCGCTGCACACGTTCACCAAACACTACTGCCTGGATAGCCAAGTCGGGAGAGGTGGGTTCTTTGGCCGTTCTGTTCTCCAGGACTTTCTGGTGTGAACTTAGTTCGCAGACCCACCTCCGGGGTTGGTATTGCTGAGGTATCTATTCTAAGGTAAGGAACCTATAACTACCTGTTTTTTCAGATGAACAAGTTACTTACCTTTGGTAACGATATATCTGTAAGAAACATAGGTTATAGATTCCTTACCAATTCACCCATCCTCGCTGTTCTGTGAACTGACTTCTACGGTTAAGGACTTCCTTTCAGGGCCCTAGTTTTGTGCACCAGTGGTCAGTGTCTTGCAAGGCTCTGCGCTTCTGGCGTGGAAAGTCGTGTTCAGAACGGAGGTCAGCGCGCAAGGGCGGCGTCTATGTAGGTACCGCGACATCATCCCGTCGATCACGATGCCAACTATGAACGTGGACTCGACCTTCCGACGCACAGTGGTACTGCTGGCGAGAAACTTTCTGGATCCAGTCTGACACCAGGGGGTAATTCTAAGGTAAGGAATTTATAACTAACTTAAGTTTCTTACAGATATATCGTTACCGAAGGTAAGTAACTTGTTCATTTAAGTAACACATATGCTAAATGCAACATTTGTAGTAGGTAATCATGCTTTAATGTTACAGGCATGCAATGGAATAAAAGTACAGATTTAAGTTAGACCTACTGTTGATGCCATGTTAACTGAAAAAGAATGCATTAACACTGAAAGGCTTCTTTTTCAGACTGACTAATTGTCTGCGCACAATGTTTTTCTCTTTGCTTCAAATGCAGTACTTTTCCAGAAGCTTTTTGTTAGCTTGTGAATAGACATTTGTTATGTATTCTACAACTGATAGCGAGTTCTCACTGAGAGAAGAGGAGGTGACCGGAAGAATAATTCATGGGAAGTACTGTCCGGACTGCAAACCATCAACAATATAACTTTTCAAGGTTCAATGTCCAAAACACTATTGTGCACCTACGAGAAAATGGGGAGTGTATTTATTCCCTAGAGTTTACTGAAATTTTATTGGAGGACGAAGATGAATAAAGAAAATAATGATGTAACATAGATCATGTGTGTTTATCTTAATGCATATTCCTAGGTTAGATTGCTAGATTCTAGGATTCCTTCACCGACTCTCTGACTCATGAGAGGCCGCCTTTATTAGATTTTTCTAAACTGTGTGCTGATAACTTGAGCTGGAAATACTTTCTAGCTTATTTTGCAAAGGATTTATTCTTGCATATTGATTGATTCTCTCAGTAATTTCTCCCAGTATCTGAACTGACACCTTTTTATCCCAGTATTCTAACTTAATTTAGAATAGGGAATGTTCCTTTATGGAACATGCTTGCAGTATTATTACTATATTATCTGTAATTATAATGAATATTTTGTTCATCAACTGTTTAATAATCAAATATAGAATGATGGATGATATAAACTTTTAATGGTGAAATCTAAAAATTAATACCTAATAAATAAACAGATGAAAAGAAAGACTAAAAGATTTGAAAAGAAAACCCTTTATCTGACACTAATTCTCTTTGGTGACTGAACTGAAGGTTTTAAATTACTTATGGCTATGTAGATGATTGCACCTTGTCGACGAGCAACAGTCTATATGACCAGTGGCGGGGAATTATGTAATCTGAAGATTGAGATATAGAAAACCCAGCTCCCTCAGGGTAAAGGGAACTTCTAGTTCGCAGGCACTTTAAAAGATATAACATAGGCAGGTAGATCCCCACCAGCACAACATGCAAATTTAACTTTCTCTCGCTCCCTCAAAGACACAAAGTACCACACACATTCAGAATAAACATTGAAAAAAAACATGAATGGTAAGCACTTTTGTATTTGGCCATTTAGAGTGTGTCCCTTTTTAAAGAACAAGACATACTCTTGAGGAAGACAAACATATCAGATCCCAATGGACCATTGTGGACTCATGTTACTTTAGCAATTTTGTTAGCCTATAATGTATATTGCCAACAATACTGTGGAAGAGATATCTCTGCTGTGAAATACCAAGTACGCCAGCACTTAGGCAGCACCTGCAGACTGTATGGATGGGAAGGGGTGGGGCGGGATGAGTGAGGGAAGCACTTGAAGTGCTCTTCATCTGAAGTTTAGATCTACACTGAATGAGGGGACATGGGACCTGGGGGTGAAAAGAGTGGGCACTTGTAGGATGGCAGTGTTTCAGTCCTTTCTGTGTTTGGCAAAATCCCAATTAGCGGTTTTAAATCGAACAAGAGGTACTACTGCCCATGCCAACAAATGTATATCTTAGTAAAACATTTATGAACAAGTTTTATTCTTTGATTTGTTATAGCAGATAACCTTTTTCTGGATTCCACTGCAGTCTGTCCTTGTTGGTTAGGACACTGTCGCTGACCACATAACAAAGTTGGCCTTCAGAAATCTGTAGAATAATGTCCACAATTTGTTTACCGTCGAGCATGATATAAATGTGATTTGCATGACTTGATTTCTTTAACCTACAAAAACATGTCCACATTTAAATGATATTATCAGAATGTGTATTTCTGGGCCAGTTGAAGCAGATTACTAACATTAATATAATGTACAACATACATTAAAAAGTAGCAGTTTATGTTTAACTTTTAAACTGTTTTTAATGTTCATGACCAGTAGAATCAACCTGCCTGCATTTTAAAATAATAGATGACACATTTCTGTTACTATTTGCGAACATTTGAACGAAGTGACAACATATGATAGAAAGTAACAATATAACAAAGTGCATTTGCAAAATAAATTACATGTTCAGTGATTTGATGTTTAGGCAGTGATATTTTTTACCCAATTAGTGGTTCAAATTTTTGTTTAACATCTTTAGTGAATATGTCTTTTAATTAATTTCCAGTTTTTGTTGGAGATGTGACAATAGCTTATCCCAGGTCTCCTCAAGTCTAGATACTAGTAGGTTCCTGGGGATGTATGACACTACAACGCATGCATTTACATCGCATGCCTTTACAACGCAAGTATTACAACGCAGTCCATTACAACGCATAGTGCTTTTGGGCGCTGGATAGTGAATAGTTTAATTTACTATTCCAACTCCAGTCCCCGTGGACACTAGGGAAGGTTATTGGATAGTAAATTAACCTATTCCCTATCCTAGAGCGCCCCCCAGAGCAATGCGTTATAATAGTTTGCGTTGTAATGGTTGCGTTGTAAAGTCTCTACGATGTAAAAGTTACGTTGTAAGTGTTGTTCACCGGTTCCTGGGTCTATTGGGAGAGAAGTATACGGCATAACATGGCAATGGGTTTGGATTTGTGCAAGAGTTAAAGTAAAGTGGTTTAGATTTGATAGAATTACATGAACGGCATAGTTTACTATATTACGGCATATGCACAAGCATCGCGTAAAGACCTCAAACATGTTCCATGTTCACTCCGTTGTGTTGTACCAAAGGACAATCTTGCCTCTGTACATGATCTGTATTTTACAACTTTTTTCACGCATTGTTCAAAGCTAAAAGTGTTTCTTCACTAATAACTCCATCCCAAAAGATGAAAGGTGCCTGTCACACCATTAGGTGAATCATTGTGGCACATGTTGAAGACTAATAATTTAGCAGTATTTACCACAGCAGGATAAGAATAACAAATCACATCTGTTTCTCAGAGACGCTGCCCATTTTACAGATGTTGGTAATTTTGTCTCGCTGCATGATTGCAAAGTGCCATGAGACATATTACCTAGTTACCTCCACTTAGTTCTCTCCACCAAACCCAAACAGACTTCTCGGAGCTAGTCTTTCATTTACATCTTTATAAAAATTAATTTAAATGTGTAAAATTTTCTCTAACATCTCAGTGACGTTTGCGGACAGTTGACACATAAGAAAAAATAATTATAGAAAACAATGTTTCACATACTTTTAAACCATTTGGCGACCCAAAGAGAGGATCTTTGAAAATGGATAATGTAGAAAGAAGTTAATAGTATATGACACAATTGAAGACTGAAAAACATTATAGAGAACACCATCTTACTACTGTTTATGGACATTAAGCACAATGTTTACGCATCACCATTCCGCACTGCTTTGCCCTCCATGGTATATGTACCTGCCATAGTACTCACCATGAAGAGAACAAGAGTGCGAATGTGTTTTGCACCCAGCGGAACGAACATCCGCAGAGAACTGTGGTACTCACGGTGTATCACAAAGAGATTCACCCAAGTCCACATGATCAACACTCTGGTTCTCAGGACAGGCTGCTGTTGAGAGAACACAACTGCCTCACTATCCTCAGTATGGTAGGATTCCTGCGATCTCAAGTTAGCTGCACATGTAGTTTGTGCACAATGCGGTCATAGGGGGATGTTTGGGGATGCATTATCTTTGCGGTTGCGCCTGGATTGTACCAACAGTGAAATTTACTATGCTTAACAATATGGTCACATTGACAGATTACCTATACCGTATGAATGATAGAATGTATAGAATTTATAAAGTGCACTGATATAAGGATATCACCGCATTGTCAACAGATGAACACTTCTACATGAATTAATGAATTTATAATATTTATGAAGCACGCTGCTTTAAAAATATCACCCCATTGCTGACAGATTCGCCCTTCCACGTGAATGAATGAATTAAATAAATGTGTAATACTTATGAAGCGCACTGCTACCCTGAAGGGCGTCCTGGTGCTGGGTTTCAAGGAGCAAAGAAAGAACTAGAGACAGGCAGTTTGGAAGAGCTAGGATTTGTGATGAACTGACTCCACCTGGTTGTGGAGTTGTAGGATTGTCCTAGGCTTCCACTTCTGTTGCAGCCTGTGTATGTGAAACTACACAAATGATGGACAGTCTTCTTCTGCACCAGTGGGCATTTTTACAGGTGAATTAAATGCTGCTGCATAGTCTGTAATATGTAATGAGCATCTGTAGTCTGTAACATCTACTGAGCTACTGGTGTGGTTTGCCTTTGTGGTTTATGATGCCTATGCTTGTGGAATCTAGTGATGTCATCTGGAGTGGTGGGGTGATTCGTTGGACGATGTGTGTCCTGCTGTGGGTTGGTGGTACTTTGGTCTCCAACTGAAAGAAGACTAAACACCCGATGAAGCTCCAGCATTGCCTGCCTCCTTTTTAAACTGAGCAAGAGTTACGCTCTGCGAGACGCTAAAATTGACAATAAGTGGGAGGTGCTGTGTGTCTTCAGGTACATCCGAAGAAGCTCTGCCAAGACATGGGCATTACCTACTTTGACCTCGGCTGAGTGTTGAGTGTCCGTTGTGTGTCTTGTACGATTGCTGTTCGCGCACATTAAAAATGGTGCAAAGTGGTAGTGTGAAAACCTAAGCACCATATTTGCAGTGAGAGGATTTTCGCTTTGGCGGATGAGTCACTCATGACCACCAAGGCGTGGGCTAAGCCCAGTCCAACCCTACATAAGTGCTTCCTGCAACGTTCATGTTTATAGAGTGCCTGCAAACTTACACCTCAACATGTTAGAGTGACCAAACAGATTGAAGAAATACACTTACTCTCCACTACACACAAGTAAGAAGAGTAACAAAATATCAATTTAAAACCACAGCTGATCTAAGATTGTTCCTGTGAGCTCAAATGGTCTAGTCAAGCATTTTTCACTTCAACAAGGAGCTTTAACGGTTGCATACAACACATGGCACCCTAATGCTCGTTTTCAGTGAGCTTAAATTGGTTACGCATACATTTGGCATTTCATCCATTAGCTTTAATGGTTTATGCAAGCACATAGCACCTTTATGTTAATTTTCTGTCCTTTAATCATTGCTAACTGAAAAAGTACACCCATTTAATTATTACAGGTGTAAAGTAGAAGTTGGGATACATGAAAACCAAGAAAGGCAGATATCACAGGTCAGTACTAGAAAAGGCGAAGACAGAAGAGAGGAATCTGCGAGAGTGTTTTTGATTGTATAACAAATCATTAACTTATGATATGTAACCAAGCTTTTATAATTGTATGGGTTTTTATTAACTGAACAATAAGTTTTCTTGGAGTCTTGAAAAATATACAACATGGAACTACATCTATAAAAATATAACTAAAAATATAAGCGCAAAGAAAATCATATTTCAAATAAACTATGAGCATTAAAAGGAAAAAAGGAAAAAGATGTACTCTCCAATACACATATTGTAGCCAGGGGATTAAAAATGCAAAAGGAAACATTTCAGGACTTCTTTATTAAAGAATAAGTACGAAATGTACAAATACATTCATTTAACTTGAAGCAATGTGTTACAAAAAAATGTGACATTTTATGATGTACACTGCATTCACATTTTACAATGCAATACATTTCAGTACCTCATCTCTTTAGCATGTAAAAATATATAGTACTGCATGTTCTTTTGGCAACTTCTACTTGAAGTTTGGTTTTATTTCCAATTATAACCCAATGATTACATCCACATACGTCATGTAGTATATTAAACTAGATAACATAAGGATGGGGGGCATATAAGAAATATAAAGCTAATCATACCAAAGGTAGGTCGAGTATTAGTGTAAACGATTGACAGGTAACAATAATACAATCAAAAATGTCAACTTTAAAGTAAAGCACATACTTATATTTAAGCTACTTTGTAAAACAAAACAAGAAAAGAAATTGGCTAAAAAAAACTAATAATGAAAAGGACTTAAGTTTGACTTATATATTAATAGTGACTTCACCATAAATACTACAACATTTCAAAGTTAACTTTGAAAGGATGTCATGCAATCATGGGTACTTTCCGGTATGTCTGAAATCTTTGTGCAATTATTAGGCTTTCTTTGTGCAACATATCTTTTCTTTTAGTTAAGCTTTTGAGGAGGAAGCTTAAGGATGTATGGCCAAAGCAGAGAGGACATCCCTGGTGAAGGGGGATAGCTGGTCATCCTTGAATATTATACTTGCTAGCTAACTTCACCAAGTGTACAAAACCCGCTGTACTAAGTTAACATTAACTCCCACCTGTAATTAATGAGAAACCATTGATATGAGATGTAGTTTAAGAGACTCATTTTTTAATGTAAAGGAGTCCCCTGATTTCTTCAGCGATGTCTATTCACTTTCTCGCAGAGGTTTCAAGTTCCTTTAATGACAGAATGCATATAAAAGGGAAGGTGTCCATCCACAATTCATTACAGAGTATCGCAATCAAACACACACACACGAGGCAAGAAGCTGCTCAAAAAGCTTTATTCCAAATTATTATTATTATTTTAATTCCACATATCGAACAGACAAATTCACCGAACCACTTCCCCCTCTCGCCCGACGAAGCAAAAAAGCAATTTTCAGGTCCAATAAACATCAAAATAGATCTTTAACAAAAATACATTTGTATACAAAAATAGGCAGGTTAGATCATTCTTGTGCAAGCTAGAGGACAGCTGTGTTTGTGCTGAAGGGGCAAGGGTGTCTTCTGAAGAGTGAGGACCACAGGGAGGAATAGGGAGAAGGCATAGAGTGCAAATACATTTGAAGGTGCATGTTAAGAGCTCGGTCTGTGCTTTAAGACTCTCTTAGGAGGCACAGGAATCGATTAATTAATTTAGGAAAGCTCCTGTCAGAGATCCCATTGCTGGTGTTTTTCTGGGGAGTGCCTGATGGGTCCCTCACACCCTTACCTTGATTAGCTCATATATAAAAAAAAAAATCATGAGGCCCTTTCTGAGAAGTACTGGGCCTCAGCCTGAGACTCAGGCAATAAATGAGGCTGTCGTAGTCCATGAACACCAGGGCTTTCAGGAGCCGAGAGGTCTCGTCCCATGTGAAATGTCCGACTGGTCAGAATGAAGGCACCCAGAATCCGCAGCGCACCGAGGCATGTCCATCCTTGGAGACTGCTCTGACATTTTGCTGCTGGAAGGAGGTTCCTAAAGTGTGGAGAAGAGGGAGATGGAACAAAAGAGATTCAGGAAATGTGTTAGCAGTCATTTAAATGTACCCATTAAAAGTCTAATTTAGTCCACATGCCTGGCAGGGAACTTCTACTGCACCTTCATCTAATGACACATTCATTTAAGTAAACTAAAAATGAGCTGCCTGAGCACATCATGTCAGGTTCAAACAAATAAGGGGCTTTGCCCAAATCACCCTCCTCTACCTGAGCAGAAAACATCAAAGATGTGTGTCAAGAAAAAGAAGGTACAGAGGGACCAATCCAACATTTATTCTCATTCAAGGTACAGTTAATTACCCTGATGGTACCAATTGTTATTTGCAAAATACCGTGTATCCAAAATTCAAACTCATACACGTGTCATATG
Source organism: Lissotriton helveticus (assembly GCF_964261635.1). NCBI lineage: Eukaryota > Metazoa > Chordata > Amphibia > Caudata > Salamandridae > Lissotriton > Lissotriton helveticus. The sequence goes on along the minus strand of NC_136057.1, from coordinate 28,107,318 downwards.
ACGGGGCAGAGCACAAATAAATCAAATCAAAACAAAATTACATATATACACCTCATATGTACAGGACATAGACAATCACTGAAAGTCACATTTAAATCACATTCATATATATGATACAATACATATATACAATATATATAAAGCATACAAAAAAGTACCCCTACTGAGAACAAAACAATCGGAATGTACACTCCTTACTCCGAGTGGTACACTCTGAGGAAGTCCCTATTGCACCAGAGGAGTAACACCTCTAATCAAATTATTCTATGAGCACATCATGTCTGCACGCCTACTATGCGGACCACCACTGGAAGACGGTCTTAGACCACGTAGACTCACACAGCCAGAAGACCAACAATAGATAGACAAATGTCAGACCCAGAGCAAGATACACAGCCACATATGTGTGACCTATAGCAGGACAAACAGTCATGTATGACCAAAAGTAGGATTTACAGCCACATACACGTGGCAAATGGTGTGATACACAGCATAAACATCTGACACGGCCCATGCTACATAGCTATACACATCTGAAGAATGTACCTTTGCTTCTGTTTTTACAATGCTGTGCATCTGTTTTAATATACTATGTACAGAAACATACATTTTGTTCGAGGGCAAGCAGTACTGTGCCTGTCTAGATACAGTTTGTACTATGTGTCATGTTTTGGAGTGTACAATGGTATGTCAAGTTTTTGATGTAACTTGTTACATTTGTGCTATGTTTTAGCAAATGTGCTTAATTATGTAGTTAATAATGTTTCTTTGGTTTTATCAAATCTGTGTAATGACGAATGTCTGTTTTGAGATTTTGCACAGTTCATCTCCCTTCATGTTCTCTGTAATGTGCCTGCTGCTGTGATGAAATGTGTACAAACATGGGTGCATGTTTTGATTGTGTGTCTACTGCAGTGTCAGCCTGAATTATGTAGAGTGACAGATGTCTCTTTTGGTGATGTTTCTTCAATTGTGTATCTGTATTTAGTTTATAATCTGCATGTAACTTCCTCAACAATAAAAGAGTGATTTGTTGGTTTTTCCTTCCACGAAAACCTTCTTTCTTTGGCGTTACCCAATGTTTACGTCCTTAAATACCAAGTAGGCAAAATACATAAAACAATGGCAGCGTTGGCAGAAACCTAGCCGAAAGGCAGCAGAGAGCTGTACGTAGACAAAGGAAAAGATACGGTCGAAGAGTGAGTGGACCAGTAGTGTTCTTCCCAACTCGGAGCAGGGTTTTGTCGCGAGGAAGAAGAGCGTACAATAATACGTGCCTACACTGATGACGTTTATTCTGTGCTTCAAGTCTGTTCTGCTGAAAAGTGTTCAATGTATGTAGCTGCAATGATGACGCTCATTATCTGTTTTAATCAACTGTGCACAACGTTGTCTCTATTTTAAGAACGGTTAGCTTTCTGCTCTGCCAGGGACTCACAATTCCCTTAATACCTTTACCCTGACTGCCCCTCACCCACAGGACTGACTACCCTCACAATCCACTGCCTGATTATCTTCAACGCTTCATCTTCTGCCAGATGCCTTCACAGAAGACAGATCTTCTGTGAAGGCATCTGGCCTTCCGTGGAAAGATCAACAAAAAAAGTAAACCAGTTGCAGAGGAATATCGGGTCCAATGCTCTTCTGGACTCCTAATTCAAGATACTGAAGCTATCCAAATGGAGGATTATTCCTTTCTCCCTACAGATAATAGTAACCCCTGCTTTCTGTCGTAGTAGTCGTTTACACTGTAGAAGCCTTGGCTCTATGAATGGGCCCTGTCTGTATCCTCCAACAGGGGTTTGAGGCATGTCTAAAGAATCGCGCCCCAGTGAGCTCCTCAGGATCGCAACTCATCCACGCCACTTATCCGCAACATTCCATTCTATAACCAGTCTCGTCAATTTGTAAATGGGCCCCTGAGAATAAATTGGCTAAATAGGGTGCCCGCATCCACAAATACTTGGCCAACAACCAGCTTTAACTGAAAGTCACCATAAGCCACACCAGCGCCTGGCTGAAGACCTGCCTCATTGACATCGAAGCCTAGCTGTCCATCAAGAGAGAGTTTGCTCTCATTGCCAAAACCAGCAAACCCCTCCAGGTAAAAGATGTGCACAATGAGATCAAATTTATTTCACACCATTGACACCAACCTCATTTATTTGGCGCATATCTGGCAGCAATCTTGGCATCAATTGCCCCTGTACGGCAAAGTGAAACCATTCTTTTTTAGATGACCACGTCTGAAGAGCCACACTAGCCCATCTTGCATTTATAGTGGCAACACACAACTGACTAGCATCACAGAGGCCCATAAGTCGGCCTCAATGGGGCACGCCTCATCAACGGGCAGCAAGAGTTGGACAAGATCCCGTCAACACAAAAGTGATCTGCACTCGTGCCCATTGTCAGGCGACAGCAACTTCAGGACCTTCTGCATTGCCTACACGGCAGTCAATGATGGCAAGCCACCATACTCGAGTCTGATATCAACACAGCCAATAAGCTCTGTAAGGCTCGTAAGAACAGATCAGGAAGAACATGAAGGAAGAAATGATATACCATACATTCCCCTGCTATTCCCAACACCACAGCATCCACTACACTCATTTCCCTCTTCTTCCCATGTCTCCACATAGTTTCCCTTTCCAGTCTTCCACGTCAGAATCACTCTCTATCCTGCACCTGCTTCGGTTTCCCTTTCTGGTATATCTATAATCCTCTCTCTGACCATGTTCTGTGTCTGTGCCCAAGTTGCAGGTGGAAACTGCCCGCGATTAAAAATATCAAATTAGTTACAGTGCTTTGAAAAGAAAATGTTACTCTCAGCCCTACACGTCCTTGACCTTCGTATGTTTGGGACATCATTTTCTGTATAGTAAAGTGGCATCAAAGGTGGAACTGGAGCGTGTTTGCCATCAAGGGGGTGGACGACGAGCTGCGTGTAGGACATCAGTGACGGAGATTACAGAAGTTACTCGGGTAAGTTTTCATCTCTCTTGCATCCTCAGCCTCCATCCTCTACCAGCCTGGTTAGATTCCCATGTGTCGAAAAGATTAGTGGATGGGAGCTATCAAAAGTATTCTTAACATTGCACTGCCATAGGCAGGGTAGATCCTATATAAATAGTTGATATAAAACTAGGCATAGAGCATGATCGCCAGAACCCCAGTATGACCCGAAATGAGTAAGTGCCTTCTGTGAATACCAAAATGGTAGTAAGTTTAGGATTTTGTCTTAAGTTCGTTTTGTGAATCGGGCACGGAGACCTTTTCTCTCTGGACCACAAGACATGAAGATTCAACTCATCTGGGGGCTATCAGTGTCAGGCGTGCAAGAAAGAACCTGAAATTAGAGACACTTTTGGTGCCTGTTGTTAGAAGGTGGTTCTGACACTAAGTCATAGTTGTACTGCTTTTGGGTCATCCAGAAATGTCATATTTCTCTGAGTCCCTGGCTGGGGTCTGGCCCTGGCAGGTTAGATTAATGACCTTTCTTCCCAGAGCGAAGATCTTCCCTCCGAGGAAGAGGAAGATAGGTGGAGCTACAGGCCAATCCATCAGGAGCTGTCGCTGGGTGCCAGGCACCAAGCTGAACCAAGGTGAATGCAGCACTGGGGGAAGGGGACCATGTGGCCAGAGACAATGGCCGCCGCCATTTTGAATAAACCCAGAGGCTGGACAAGAAGGAGGGGGCAGGGAAGTGATGTCTCACTGTATGATAGGGCCAACAGAGACTTCCTGCCAGCCCCCTCACCAAATTCTTAATAAGAACTTGACCAGGAAGAGAAGCTCTCTCTGGGGTGTGGTCTGCTGTGGCGGAAGGTGCTGGAGCCTGGCAATGGGCAGTTGGAAGGAGGTACCACCCTCACTGCCCCCCAGTGTCCTAACAGTGCCAGAAGAGCCCTGGGCCGGTGCTTAGAAGCAGGGGCCTCTGCGCAGGGAGAAGGGAGGCCCAGGAGGAGAGCCAGGTAAAAGGCTGGCGCAGGGAGCCAGTGAAGACTGCTCCCTGCAGAATGCACCCTCTTGGAGACCCGGAGGGCGAAGTAGAGTGCTCGCAGTGGCTGGGGGACGCCACCAGGAGCAAGAAGATGTGGAAATGGGGCAGATCGGACCTCCAGGGGTTAAGATATGGCCCCCGGAAGGTAGACGACCTTTGACCCCCGAAGAAGACCGACGACGAAGCACGTGGGGCTCCGCTGCCGGTCTCAGAGATGACCCCAAGGTGGGTCAGGACCCGGGGGCTGCCCCTAAGGAGAAGTAAAGACAGGGAGCGAGGTGCCCTGCAGGGAGGCCAGGAGCCCACCCTGGCCCCCACCGAAGACAGAGGCGGGGGAGCGCCGTCGCGGAACCCGCGAGGAGGGAAGCCAGGGAATGCCGTCGCGCTCCCCGTGAAAATACCCCCACGGGGTGCCAAGAGCCCACCGTGGCCCCGACGCAAATGGTAATGGGGCGCGCAGTCGCGCAACCCCGTCCAGAGGAGGAGGGGCCTGGTACCCCATCTCCGGGCCCCGAAGTGGCAGAGTGAGGGGGAGCGCCGTCGCGCCCTTCCGAAGCTGTTCGGGGGCCCGGGATCCCATCCCCGTGCCCGAGAGTGGGAGGAGGCCGGGGGAATGCCGTCACACTCCCCCCATGTCCTGCTGGACCAGCGGATGGAGACGCATGTGCCCGCTGGAGCGGGCACACCAGAAGATCCTCACCAGCTCCCATGGCAGCACACGACGGTGCTGGCCGCGCGGGGGGCCGGTAGGGGGCAGCCGGGGTTGGGCTCCCCGGGCTGCCTGGGGTGGGCTCCCCAGGCTGCCCTCCAGCAAGAAGGCACGCGGGGGTCCCGGGTGGGACCGGGACCCCTGGAAGAAGAGTGGGGACATCGCGGGGCCCAGGCGGGACCGGGCCCCGAAAAGTCGATGAACGTCTCTTCCGACATCCCACCCCTGAGAGCTTGGTGGTCCAAGCCTCCACTTCCAAGGGCGCATTCCCTAACTTTCCACTTGATAGGGAATCCAAGAAGCAGGACCATCTTGGGAAGAACATTTTTTCTTCCTCCAGCTTGGGACTGCGGTCGGTAAACACAGTATGTCTGTTGGGTCGTTACACCCACTCCGTCTGGGATATGGTTGCGCAAGTTCTGCCTCAGTGCCTGGAGGAGGCACAGGCCGTACTCTCTCGGTGGTTGCCGAAGGGAGAGACGGAGCGAAGTTTACCATCCGCTGTGGGCTGGATACCGCTGCCTCACTAGTCAGGACGATTTCCACGTCGGTAGCCCTTCGGCGCTACGCCTGGTTGACGTCAACTGGTTTTTCAAGGGTAAATAATAAAGGAAGCAGCGCCAAATTTACAAAGTAAAAGGTCAAAAGTCCATGTTGTAGTCCTTGTCTTTTTGCATAGGTTCTGATGAAGGCTCTAAACCAATAAGAGCAGTTAGGCAAGAAACATGTTGATGCAGGTTGAATAAACCTTGACTTATGCAATGATTATTTCCCTCAAGCCCCCCCCCCCCTCTTTTTAATCCTTACACTGGATAGTGCAAATAGCTAAATCAAATTACCCCTATGTATAGCCATAGGTACATTTAATGTCACTCAATTAACAACTTACAATAAATAAAAAGATATAGGGGTACCTCAAAATAAATGGTTCTTTGATATATAAAAAAGTCTTCCAAAAGATATACTCAAACAAATGGTGGTATTTATATTACTTTTAGCTCTGATGAAGTCGTTGGAATATTTCCTGCTTAATGACGAAACACGTGTTTTCTAAAAGAAGGTCATCTGGAAGAAATAAATCTACACTGAGAGAACAAAAAAGAAATCTCTTTTGCTCATCAATAATTTTGTTTGTTACACAACACAATTGTAATTGAATGAAATTGAGTGTGCTTCAAAATCTACAGTACATGGTTAAGTTAGCACTGATAAATGAGTAGACTCTTATTACTCATTCTTAAGTTAGCACTGATAATGGATGGACTGGTATTACTCATGATTTAGTTAGAACTGATACTGGGCGGCCTGGTATTACTAATAGTTAAGTTAGCACTGATAACGGGTGGAGTGGTATTAGTAATGGTTACGTTAGCACTGATAACGGGTGGACTGGTATTACTCATGGTTAAATTAGCACGAATACCGGGTGAACTAATATTATGCATGGTTAAGTTAGCAGTGGTAACGTCTGGGAGTGGTATTATTCATGGATAAGTTAGCACACCCAATGGGTGGACTGCTATTGCTCATGGTTAAGCTAATATTGTTTACGGCTGGATGAAAGTACTCATACTGGAGTTTATACTGATTAGGTCTACAATGGCATTACTTATGTTTGGTTAGTAGTGAATAGAGCTGGATCATGGTTAATTAGCATTACTTATGGCTGTACTAGCAGTACTTCTGGTTAGACAAGTAAGGGTTATGTCTCTTGTAGATGTATTCATGGTTGGCTTGTTACTGCTTATAGCTGCATGGACATTACTTATTACTACGGTGGAACTGATTATGGCTGGGCCGATTGTGCTTATGGCTGGATTAGTACGTAGTATAACTGGAATAGTATTACTCGTGGTAGATGAGTATTATCCAGTGGCTTCACTTGTTTCACCCTTGGTTAGGTGAGGACTGCTTGTTGCTTGGCAAGCATCATGCATGTTTGGACTACAATAAATGAGATACCGATTATGGCTGGCTTAGGTTACTCTCAGTAGGGTTAGTATCAATTATAAATGGAGCGATATTTCTGATATTGCTCACAATTAGGTAAGTAATTCATTTGGCTGAGCTGGAATATTCCATGGTTGGGTTACCACTGATGTAGACAAGACTAGTATTACTCAAGGTTTCCTTTGTATTGATTATGGCTAGAGTGCTATTGCTCATTGCTGGATTAGTACTGGTTAAGGCTGAATTTATACAACCCTGGGTTTGGTTATAACTGATTCTAGCCACGCTGGGGCTACTCTTAGTTCGGTGATTATTGATTGGGCTGTACAGATCTTGCTTTTGGTTGCGTTAGCATATAGTATGTCTGAACTGATATTAGTCATGACTAGACTAGTATTAATTATGACTGGATTGGTATTACTGATGGTTGGTTTGGTGCAAATGATGCCTAAACTAATAGTACTCACAGCTAGACTAGTATTCATTACTAATGGCTCGATTAGTATACTTATAGCTGGACAGGCATCACTCATAGGTAGTCAGTGCTGATTAAACGATTACTCATGGTTGGACTGGTAATGGCATTTATGTAAATGTGAGTAGACCTTCAGCTCTTTACACAAATAAATGCTCCACATTACTAATTGGTACAAGAGGTCGTAGTAGCTGCAATGATTTACAGCATCAACATCATTGGTTGAATGTTCATGGTAGGTGATGCAGTATTATCAGTGAATTAGTAATATTAGTTGTGGCTGGGATAGAAGTAGTCAGGATTGGTTCCAGTTAATTAAAGTTAGGTAAGAATAATGATTGGTTAGTCTTAATAATGGAAGGGAAAGTATCAGTCATGGTCAAGCTAGGTTGAATTGCAGTTGAGTTCACACAAACTACTGCTGGATTAGTTTTAACAACTGATGAGTTAATATTTGTTATTTGGTTAGTACTATTCGTTGTTGTGCTGGTACTACTTGTGGGTGGGTAAATATTACGAATGTGCACGACATGTTGTAAAATATAGAACACGCAGACATATACGAGGGAAAGATACTATGAAAGCTGGATGAATCAAGCCATTCTGTCGACAACCACCTCAGACTAGCTAGCAACAACCTGAACTGTTTAACGTGGAAACAATGAAAATCCCAGAGACTATCTTTAAGAACCTAGAGCTTGCCTCATACTCAAACACTTAACTTCTTTCTTCTAAAAAAATATCACCACATCTCAAACCTCATAGTCTCAGGAAGGAATGACACCCCAATGTACACTTCTGCCAGGACTTGCTCACCTCCCAGAACTGGAGAAGTCAGCAGCCCTAATCCCTGGTAATTTGTAGAAGGGAGACCATGCATCCGTTTTAAATGTCAGTGGAAATGAACAGGAGTGGTGAACTACCCACAAATGACTCAATTCTACCTTGCAAATAACAATCAAATCTAAATAATAACGCAGGGCCTACCACAAAAATGGTAGCCTGGGGATGCCATGGGGATGCTTCCTGCCAACTCTAGAGTTGGTATATCTGAAGGACGCTTTAGCTAGAATATTCAGCTCCCCACACTTCCACGCGAGTGACACCCTGATGCGGCTGCACTGAATTATAGTCATGGAATTGGAGCAGATGTCACAGAATGTTAAAGACAGACACGTACAGACACACACATACACGTTCGCATGGCATCACATCATGACAAGTGTTGTCTCTACCTTGCCCCAGAGTACAAATCATAAAACTCACGGGCGTCTTGTTCACACATGGACAATCCAATCACTACAGAGGACAACCAGAAAGCTGGTCCTATCCCGCTGAAACAACTGTACAACTTGCTACACAGAAGTGTTTCTAAATTTCCTAAAATTACAAAGGGCACAGACACAGGCCTCCATTGTGTGCCTCCATTGTGTGCCTCAAAGCACACCAGCCATGACATAAAGCCATTGGAACAAAGAATACAAATGAAAACAGAGTGTATGATGCGTATGATAGAAACCGACACTACTAAGACCCCAACAGCAACCACAAATCCAAGCCCGTGTTTCTGAGGGTACAAGTCAGAGTCCATTGCTCTGGAGAATCATGCGACAAAAGACCCCCATCACCTCTGGTATACCCCAGGATTCCATAATGTCTCCGGTCATCTTTCACCTGTACATGGAGCCACTTGGTGCCCTACTCACAGGTAAGAGCGTCAAGAGTAACCAATATGCCAATGATACACAAGTCTACTTGAAAGTCTCATCTGCTTCATCCATCCACTGCCTCAAACACTGCTTCCAGATCATCTATTCCTGGATGTCAAGTGACAAGCTGAGGCCAAGCAAGACAGAATTCCTGTAATTTGCCAACCGCAACAAACAAGATAAAGTGCACACCTGGATTCACTCAAGACACCAGCCTCACCCTCAGGTAACACGAAAAACTCAAAGACGGCCTGGTACCAGCCGTCTCTTTTAAAGAAAGCCAATCCGTTTCTTCAAGAAAGCGACTTCAGAACTGATGTTCAAGCCCTCGCACTTGTTCATCTGGATGGTGGTAATGCCTTACTCGGTGGCCTCCAGGATTCCATACTGGTCCCCTTAAGGGCATCCTACACACAGCAGCACATCTCATCCAGGGCCTGAAGAAATACGATCACATCACAGTCACCCGGATGGAACTCCATTTGCTCCTCTTGCCACCACTGACCACCTTCAAAACCAGCGCATCATTTACAAAACCACCACAATCACCATCTCTGGTGGTTCTGGACACACCGACATCTCGGACACGTTCAGGTGTTAGACTAAGTGTAACAAAAGAAGAAAAAAAACACAGCTGGCCTTTTCAATCTATGCACCTAGGATCTGTGAACAATATCCCTGTATCTATCAGGAATTCCCCAACACTGCTCCAGTTCAGGAAAGAGTTGAAGACGGGCCTCTCTCAAGAACACAACATCACAATGCAACCAACCCAATGACTGGGAAACACAAAATCTCCACTTTTCAGAACATCCTTTGCCCACTAGCTGGGCACAAAGATCACCTCTTTAAAGAGACGGCATCTTTCATTTACTGTATCAGTGCACCTCGGTCTAGCAGGGACACTCAGCCAGAACCAGCACATCTCTGCAGGAAGGTCATCAGACCAGGCAATATTTACATATCAAATTTAAGTCAAGTGCCAAGACTGCATTTGACTCTGGTATGTGCAGGTTTGAATCCCAACCAGACACCCAACCTAAGGCAGACAGACAAAAACAGGCTTTCATGATCGGTCTCAACTTTAAAAAAAAAGCAGTCGATTGGAATAGTATCGAGGCCTTTTGGACATCATTTTCTTCACTCAAGTTAGTACTGCTCACATTGGCTTAACAGTGATCTAACTTCCTTTGGCCCTTAGCAGCACCCAGGACTTCACAGTGTCTTAAAAAAAAGACTGAAAAAGTTTATTTTTGTTTAATCTGCCCCTCTTCCCCTCTCTAGGCTCGTGCCGGGACACTCCTTGGAGTATCCGTGCGCGTTATAAGGTCCAATAACATACCATAACATCACATCATGGTGGTTCGTATTAATTGAGTTAGTAGTCATCATGGTTTGGCTTGTGTTAAACATAATTGTGAGTATTAACAATAGCAGAATTAGCATGTGCAGGTGCAAGCATTAAATATTCTTGGGTTTATATTAAGTCTGTATTAAATACAGTTGTAATTAAAGATGATTGAATTTCTTAACAATGACTGGGTTATCATCGATAAAGATTGGGTTAGTATTCCTAATGGGCTGGGTATTATTACCAATGGTCGAGTTAGTATTATGTGTGTGAAATTTGTATCACTACACTTTGGTTAGTATTAAACTGGGATCACTGGTAGAGTTCAGGTTATGGCCGGGTTAGGAAATTACTTACCATAACCGGTACCAGTGCCTCTGTCCAGTAGCATCCTCGTGGTAGCAACTATTGGGAAACATCAAGCCATTCGAGAGGTCTTAAACTTTTGCTTCCATATGTATGACCTAAGATCCACACCCCTTTAAAAACCCTTTATGTCATCTGCCTAACCCTGCCTTCAGTTCTGGCAATGTTATACAAGATAAAACCCCTCAACACAGATGGGAGAAAGAACAGATGCTTTTAATGTAAGGAACCAATGGATTACAAATACAGATTTTGCCAAGAACTCTGTGAGATCTTTTCTGAGGGTCATGGGTCAGTCCACGGCTTCTGGGTAGTAACTGCTGCCATTTCCCTCTGGAGTTGAGTAGAGAGCCTTAGGCAAAACTGCTGTCCAATTGGATAAGCAAGTTCCACCCTATGTAGACCTGATACTCCAGATGTGACAACATTGAACATCAGGACTAACTCCAGAAGGTGGTTATAGGTTTGGAACTCAAATAAAATAATCACACACAAAGTCAATATCCAGCCAGAGCCATTACTTTGAAAAAGAACAGCTCTAAATTTACAGATAGATAGGTGTGTAGTTATAATAAGACCCACCAAAGAAAACACAAAATCCTAAACCAGGAACTGAGAAATAGCCGCACTAGGAAGTGTAACAAGCAGTACTGGAAAATCTGCTGAGAGAGATTTTTCCAATGTTTATTAAGCTTGATCAGTGCAGTCCTTTCAGCATTCAGTGTTTAACCTCAATCAGTGCAGTCCTTTCAGCATCCAGTGTTTAACCTAAACCAGGAACTGAGAAATAGCCGCACTAGGAAGTGTAACATGCAGTACTGGGAAATCTGCTGAGAGATTTTTCCAATGTTTATTAAGCTTGATGAGTGCAGTCCTTTCAGCATTCAGTGTTTAACCTCAATCAGTGCAGTCCTTTCAGTCCTTTCAGCATCCAGTGTTTAACCTCAATCAGTGCAGTCCTTTCAGCATTCAGTGTTTAACCTCAATCAGTGCAGTCTTTTCAGCATTCAGTGTTTAACCTCAATCAGTGCAGTCCTTTCAGTCCTTTGAGCATCCAGTGTTTAACCTCAATCAGTGCAGTCCTTTCAGCATTCAGTGTTTAACCTCAATCAGTGCAGTCTTTTCAGCATTCAGTGTTTAACCTCAATCAGTGCAGTCTTTTCAGCATTCAGTGCTTAACCTCAATCAGTGCAGTCTTTTCAGCATTCAGTGGTTAACCTCAATCAATGCAGTCTTTTCAGCATTCAGTGTTTAACCTCAATCAGTGCAGTCCTTTCAGCATTCAGTGTTTAACCTCAATCAGTGCAGTCTTTTCAGCATTCAGTGTTTAACCTCAATCAGTGCAGTCTTTTCAGCATTCAGTGTTTAACCTCAATCAGTGCAGTCTTTTCAGCATTCAGTGTTTAACCTCAATCAGTGCAGTCCTTTCAGCATTCAGTGTTTAACCTCAATCAGTGCAGTCCTTTCAGCATTCAGTGTTTAACCTCAATCAGTGCAGTCCTTTCAGCATTCAGTGTTTAACCTCAGTCAGTGCAGTCCTTTCAGCATTCAGTGTTTAACCTCAATCAGTGCAGACCTTTCAGCATTCAGTGTTTAACCTCAATCAGTGCAGTCCTTTCAGCATTCAGTGTTTAACCTCAATCAGTGCAGTCTTTTCAGCATTCAGTGTCTAACCTCGATCAGTGCAGTCCTTTCAGCACTCAGTGTTTAAGCTCGATCAGTGCAGTCTTTTCAGCACTCAGTGTTTAAGCTCGATCAGTGCAGTCTTTTCAGCATTCAGTGTTTAACCTCGATCAGTGCAGTCCTTTCAGCACTCAGTGTTTAAGCTCGATCAGTGCAGTCTTTTCAGCATTCAGTGTTTAACCTCAATCAGTGCAGCACTCAGTGTTTAAGCTCGATCAGTGCAGTCTTTTCAGCATTCAGTGTTTAAGCTCGATCAGTACAGTCTTTTCAGCATTCAGTGTTTAACCTCAATCAGTGCAGTCCTTTCAGCATTCAGTGTTTAACGTCAATCAGTGCAGTCCTTTCAGCATTCAGTGTTTAACCTCAATCAGTGCAGTCCTTTCAGCATTCAGTGTTTAACCTCAATCAGTGCAGTCCTTTCAGCATTCAGTGTTTAACCTCAATCAGTGCAGTCTTTTCAGCATTCAGTGTTTAACCTCAATCAGTGCAGTCCTTTCAGCATTCAGTGTTTACCCTCAATCAGTGCAGTCCTTTCAGCATTCAGTGTTTAACCTCAATCAGTGCAGTCTTTTCAGCATTCAGTGTTTAACCTCAATCAGTGCAGTCCTTTCAGCATTCAGTGTTTAACCTCAATCAGTGCAGTCTTTTCAGCATTCAGTGTTTAACCTCAATCAGTGCAGTCCTTTCAGTCCTTTGAGCATCCAGTGTTTAACCTCAATCAGTGCAGTCCTTTCAGCATTCAGTGTTTAACCTCAATCAGTGCAGTCTTTTCAGCATTCAGTGTTTAACCTCAATCAGTGCAGTCCTTTCAGTCCTTTCAGCATCCAGTGTTTAACCTCAATCAGTGCAGTCCTTTCAGCATTCAGTGTTTAACCTCAATCAGTGCAGTCTTTTCAGCATTCAGTGTTTAACCTCAATCAGTGCAGTCCTTTCAGTCCTTTGAGCATCCAGTGTTTAACCTCAATCAGTGCAGTCCTTTCAGCATTCAGTGTTTAACCTCAATCAGTGCAGTCCTTTCAGTCCTTTGAGCATCCAGTGTTTAACCTCAATCAGTGCAGTCCTTTCAGCATTCAGTGTTTAACCTCAATCAGTGCAGTCTTTTCAGCATTCAGTGTTTAACCTCAATCAGTGCAGTCCTTTCAGTCCTTTCAGCATCCAGTGTTTATCCTCAATCAGTGCAGTCCTTTCAGCATTCAGTGTTTAACCTCAATCAGTGCAGTCTTTTCAGCATTCAGTGTTTAACCTCAATCAGTGCAGTCCTTTCAGTCCTTTGAGCATCCAGTGTTTAACCTCAATCAGTGCAGTCCTTTCAGCATTCAGTGTTTAACCTCAATCAGTGCAGTCTTTTCAGCATTCAGTGCTTAACCTCAATCAGTGCAGTCTTTTCAGCATTCAGTGCTTAACCTCAATCAGTGCAGTCTTTTCAGCATTCAGTGGGTAACCTCAATCAATGCAGTCTTTTCAGCATTCAGTGTTTAACCTCAATCAGTGCAGTCCTTTCAGCATTCAGTGTTTAACCTCAATCAGTGCAGTCTTTTCAGCATTCAGTGTTTAACCTCAATCAGTGCAGTCTTTTCAGCATTCAGTGTTTAACCTCAATCAGTGCAGTCTTTTCAGCATTCAGTGTTTAACCTCAATCAGTGCAGTCCTTTCAGCATTCAGTGTTTAACCTCAATCAGTGCAGTCCTTTCAGCATTCAGTTTAACCTCAATCAGTGCAGTCCTTTCAGCATTCAGTGTTTAACCTCAGTCAGTGCAGTCCTTTCAGCATTCAGTGTTTAACCTCAATCAGTGCAGACCTTTCAGCATTCAGTGTTTAACCTCAATCAGTGCAGTCCTTTCAGCATTCAGTGTTTAACCTCAATCAGTGCAGTCCTTTCAGCATTCAGTGTTTAACCTCAGTCAGTGCAGTCCTTTCAGCATTCAGTGTTTAACCTCAATCAGTGCAGACCTTTCAGCATTCAGTGTTTAACCTCAATCAGTGCAGTCCTTTCAGCATTCAGTGTTTAACCTCAATCAGTGCAGTCCTTTCAGCATTCAGTGTTTAACCTCAGTCAGTGCAGTCCTTTCAGCATTTAACCTCAATCAGTGCAGTCCTTTCAGCATTCAGTGTTTAACCTCAATCAGTGCAGTCCTTTCAGCATTCAGTGTTTAACCTCAATCAGTGCAGTCCTTTCAGCATTCAGTGTTTAACCTCAGTCAGTGCAGTCCTTTCAGCATTCAGTGTTTAACCTCAATCAGTGCAGACCTTTCAGCATTCAGTGTTTAACCTCAATCAGTGCAGTCCTTTCAGCATTCAGTGTTTAACCTCAATCAGTGCAGTCTTTTCAGCATTCAGTGTCTAACCTCGATCAGTGCAGTCCTTTCAGCACTCAGTGTTTAAGCTCGATCAGTGCAGTCTTTTCAGCATTCAGTGTTTAACCTCGATCAGTGCAGTCCTTTCAGCACTCAGTGTTTAAGCTCGATCAGTGCAGTCTTTTCAGCATTCAGTGTTTAACCTCAATCAGTGCAGCACTCAGTGTTTAAGCTCGATCAGTGCAGTCTTTTCAGCATTCAGTGTTTAAGCTCGATCGGTACAGTCTTTTCAGCATTCAGTGTTTAACCTCAATCAGTGCAGTCCTTTCAGCATTCAGTGTTTAACGTCAATCAGTGCAGTCCTTTCAGCATTCAGTGTTTAACCTCAATCAGTGCAGTCCTTTCAGCATTCAGTGTTTAACCTCAATCAGTGCAGTCCTTTCAGCATTCAGTGTTTAACCTCAATCAGTGCAGTCTTTTCAGCATTCAGTGTTTAACCTCAATCAGTGCAGTCTTTTCAGCATTCAGTGTTTAACCTCAATCAGTGCAGTCCTTTCAGCTTTCAGTGTTTACCCTCAATCAGTGCAGTCCTTTCAGCATTCAGTGTTTAACCTCAATCAGTGCAGTCTTTTCAGCATTCAGTGTTTAACCTCAATCAGTGCAGTCCTTTCAGCACTCAGTGTTTAACCTCAATCAGTGCAGTCTTTTCGGCATTCAGTGTTTAACCTCAATCAGTGCAGTCCTTTCAGCACTCAGTGTTTAAGCTCGATCAGTGCAGTCTTAAAAAAAATATACTAATGGATGACTATAGTAAATGTACATGTGGGTGGATGACATGTTCCACCTACTTCGAGTGGGAACCCAGGTACCCTATTTCCCCGTGCTGGCCCCGGTCATTTGTAAAACTGGCAGTTCTCATCGTCAAATGGTAACCAAGCACAGTGTTTTGCCACAAGTGCTAAGCCTCCTCCTCACTATAGGATGAGACGCTCCTCATAGCTCTTGAATGTGCCAGACTTCTCATAGCCCTGAACATATATAGAATGGTTTGGGTCCACCCCTACCAAGGTTGGCCAATTGATGTGGTTTCATTTTATATTTTTTGTATGCACATAGGGCTACTGCCCTGAGTGTTTACGTTACAAAGATTTACTTTAAAAGCTCCAGAAAATTGAACACAGAAGAATGTACCAGGTACTTTCCTGAGCAGTGGATATTGCTTCTAAAATGATGCTTTGATTGACTGATTTATTGTTTATAAAGAGTGAAGCTAACCCAGAGGGTATCTCGGTGCTGAAGAGCAGGAGAAACACCAGTAAAAGACTGTCACTACAACACCAGGAGAATAGAATTTTTTTTGAGTTTTTCTAGGAAAAAATACTTTAAAAAATTACAAGCTCAAAAATAAGTTAATTCCCAGCCTTGTGTAGGCTTTACATGACTTAGCATTTTATAAAAGACTAATTTAACACGGGGAACATCCATGACAACTCGGTCAAAACACCGCGCTAACATTACCACGCGTCTTTTACAACGCAAGTCGTTACCACGACTTGCGCTGGAGGGCGCTCTAGACTAAGGAATAGTATATTTACTATTCAAACACCTTCCCTACTGTACGTAGGCTGGAGTTGGAATAGTAAATCTTACTATTTCTAAGTCCAGCACCCTACAGCGCAAGTCGTGGTAACAACTTGCGTTGTAAAAGATGCGTTGTGATGTACCGCGATCGAAAAGATCACGTTGTAGCATCATACAACCATATAACACAGGTATAAACAGCCAGGATTTTAGACTACATGGGTAGGTGTGTGAAAATATGATTGGGGCTTATATAACCTTTGGAGCAATATACAATGACTGAGTTGTTTATAATATTTACACTCACTCGAAGGAACATGATTTGCAGACGAATACTGTATAATAAATAACCATATAATGTAAAAAAAACAACATTGTGCATGCATTCTGATTTCAGGGTAGGGCGGTGCACTATATATACAACCTGCAGACGAGACATTCTCTGACAAGTTTTGTCTGACTGCTACAATCTCACCTAGTTCAGCCTAAATGTGTATGAAGGTGTGAGACATCTGTCAGTTTTCCTTTTCTCTGCAAAGTCACTGTTTCCTTTTGGGGCTTAGGAATTGTACTGGCTATGACACCAATAATTTGGTGGTAACATGACAGCTTCTTTAATCGCAAAGGCACAGGAAAGTGCCCATGATGCTTGATTCTCAAAGGTACTGAAGAGCGAGAAACTGCTGTTTTAAACCTCAAGGTGCAGATGAGATGAGTGAGCATGGTGCTTTCATCCCAGAATTAATGAAGTGATGAACGAGTGTTATGATCACAAAGCCACGGATGAGTGAGCGCGGTGCATCAATCCCAAAGTTAACGACGAGTGAGAAACGAGTGCTTTAATCCCAAAGCCACAGATGAGTGAGTACAGAGCCTTACATTCAAAGGCACAGATGAGTGAGCGCGCTGCATCAATCACAAGGTGAAAAAGAATGATTATGGGGACACGCAATGAAGAGTGATTAAAGTGCTTCAATTTCAAAGGTTTTGAAGAGTGAGCACGCTTCTTAATTCCCACAGGTGCTGAAGATAGCGATGCTTTTAAGACATATGTTCAAATATTTTCTTCTGGTCTACTGGCTGAATACAGCTTGAAGTCATCGCTTAGTAGCTGATATGTCTCAGGTCAAGGAATCTTTAGAAAAGGGTAAGATTTGTTGCTTCAGAAAGCATAACCCTAGGGGTCATTCCAGTCTCCCATACCTCTTCCTCCATGTGAGAAACACACTGTTCACCTCACCCCTTCCGACTCATCAAAGAGCTTGAAACCACAGCTGTGGGTAGAGAGCAAGGAGCCTCAAGCCCAGAGGCTCTCTCTCTAGAGTTGACACACACTCATTCCAAGTTGTCAACCGCTTCTTCCGTACAATGCAGCGACAGGCAAATATTGCATTAGAAGTGCTTGTGCGGTCCACAGAAATCATCTACAAATAGTGCAGATGAGTGGGGATTGCTGATTAAGAGAGGCAATTACAGACACACTGCAGTCAACGCCTTGGAGTTTTCTTTTTAGGTTTCGTTGGTGAGATAGCACAAGCTGTCTGCTCGTAAAAAGACCTACTGTCAGCTTACAGGGGCTTAGGGCCTGCCCACTGTTTACCATTGGTTGGCTTTCATGTCACTCATTTGCCTGCTTTTCATTCGTTAGCGTGTGTGGGCTTTCCTTCCTCTTCTTGTGTTTCTTCATCTCCTGGAGCATAGAAGCGTTGCTCATGTCCTTCCACTGCTGGATGTAGGATGTTACCACGCGATCATTTTGATCGCGGTACATTACATCGCTGTTTTTACAACGCAAGTCGTTACCACGTCTTGCGCTGTAGGGTGCTGGACTTAGGAATAGTATGATTTACTATTCCAACTCCAGCCTAGGGAAGGTGTTGGAATAGTAAATCACACTATTCCTTAGTCTGGAGCGCCCTCCAGTGCAAGTCGTGGTAACGACTTGCGTTGTAAAAGCAACGATGTGAATGTATTGCAGTGTTTTGACCGCGTTGTTAAGGTCGTTTCCCTCCATTGCTTGCTTTTCAAGCACTACTTTTTTCTTTTTTTTCTTTATGCACTTCATGAGAGACCATGTATTTTACAGCTGTCTCCCTTGTGCGCTTCTGTCTGCTGGCCGCACTCCATGCTGAACTCTGTCACACGTTTGCTTCTTCCTTGTCCACACTGCACTCACCCTTGTGTACTCCTCCCCTCTGCATTGGTGTCACACCTCCCTGCTCCATGTAGTGCTCTCTCTCCGAGTTTACACCCCATTTGGCCCTCAGTGTTGCTTCCGTCCCGCCACCCTCCTTGTTGGTTCCCCCGCCCGCTCCCTTTGCGATGGTTCCCTCATCGGCATCCTTTGTAATGCTTCTCCTCCATCTGCACCATCCGTGTTGCTCCCTGCCATTCATGCTTGTATGTACCCATCCAACTTGGTAACAAAAAACAAAAGGTACTTGCATCATTTTGTATGACATGGTCGCTGCATCATAGCACTTTTTTTCTTTTTTTCTTTAGCCAGGCTGCACAGCACTGAGGATGCTACAAAGCATGGCTATATCCTTTAGCAGAGACAATAGAGCCAAGACCTAGTAAAATATTTCAAGAAAATTCTTGACTTTTCCACTAGATGGCAGCATTGTACAAAATATATGAATCCATAGATTATGCCAGCTGATAAAAGACAAGGGGTGCCAGTGACTCCACGTAAGCTAAGCACATACAGCTATACAATAGCCAAATTAACCCAACTGTATCCCATCACAATCAAGATAATGGTTTAGTTAAGGGTGGGTTCTGGGTATGAATATGACTGCAGAGGAGTCATAGGTATTGGACGTGTATGTATGGTAGTGCCTGAGCTAAGATTTGGTTCTATGAATGAATATGGTTGTGGTTGAGTTAAAGGTAGGTTCTAGCTATGAACCGGTGTAGGAATGTGCCCTTTTTTGCCTGGTTCCCCCCTCACGTGTTGCCTGACATCTAATGTACTTTGAGTGAATGTGCACTGGGTCCCTGCCAATCAGGTTCCCAGTGTCTGTGTTCTTTCCCAAAACTGTACTTTTGTTTCCACATTTGGCACACCTCCGGCCCACATTTAAGTCCCTTGTAAAAGGTACCAGTGGTATCTAGGGCCTTGTGACCGGAGAGGATCAGTAAGGGCTGCAGCATGTATTGTGCTGCCCTCAGAGACCGCTCACTAAACACACACCCAGCCATTGCAGATGGTGTGTTTTTGGTGTGGACAAACCTTAAAATTTGACATGGCACACATCCCTGTGTACCATGACCACAACCACTGCCTGCGACACAGGTAAGTCACGCCTCTTGCAGGCCTCACAGTCCTAAGGCAGGGTGCGCTATACCACAGGTGAAGGCATAGCTGCGTGAGCATTATGCCCCTACAGTGTCTAACTCCATTCTTAGGCATTGTAAGTGCAGTAAAGACATCCTGAGCACATGAGCTGGGAGTTTGTTATTACGAACCCCACAGCTCCATGGTAGCTTTACTGAAAGCTAAGAAGTTTGGTATCAAACTACTCAGCACAAAAATGCACACTGATGCCAGTGTGGGATTTAATGTAAAATGCACCTAGAGGGCATCTTAGAGATGCCCCCTGAAAAACGATCAACTCCCTCCTATCCATCTGACTGGTCTGCACCAGCCTGCGACACACAGACATGTTTCTGACCCCCTGAGGTGGGAGCCCCTGTGCTCCCATGGGTCCGGAACAAAGCCTGCTAGGGGTGTAGGTGCTTCTCACCTACCCCTAAGCAGGAACAGCAATCAGGGCAGTGAGCCTCAAAGGCTTCCTGTCCTTGATATGCTAGCCAAGGCCTATCCAGCCAGTGGAGATGCCCGGCTCAAGCCCCACTTTTGGTGGCAAGGTCGGCCGGAAAATTAGTAGTCAGGAGAGGTGTGTCCCCTCTCTGCCAGGACCACCCCTACGGTGTCCTGTACTGAAGTGTCCCCCTCCTTAGGAAATTCTCCATGTTGAATAGAAGAATTCTAGCCAATCAGGTTAGGGGATGCACCCTCCCCAAAGGGAGGTGACATACAAAGGGTGTAGTCGCCCTAAAGGCAAGTAGGCCATTGGCTAATACCTTCCAGGACTTGCAACACCCCTAAATTCAATATTATGGGGCACCCCTGAACTTTGATCCACAGATCTGCAATGACCTAAGAAGGAAGAAGTCATCCTGGAAGCTGACCCTGCAGAGAAGCCTGAAGATGACTACTTCCTTGGCCCCGGACTGTCTCCAGCTTCCAAGAGCCTGCAGCCAAAAGGCCACCTTGTCTTCCAGCCAGCGACCTCTGAAAACCCTGGGAGGACTGCTGCTTTCGAAAAAGACTCCAATCTCCTGTTGACACGGATCTGTCCAGAAGAAATCAACTCCATGGAATCCTGTACCCTCTGGAACCGTGAGTTCTGCCCACTCTGCACCCCACGGCTCAAGTCGGAGTGGCTCATCTGTCCAGTGAAGTCTCCCCAGTGATCCTGTCCTTGAACACAGCATTGGCTGACCTCTCCTGACCTAGACGACAGCACATGCAGTGTGAATCCGAAGGGTCCCCCCAACCACGACCGCCCCAGTAAGAAGAAATGCGACGTCTAAAGGCACCCCTGCACCCGCAGCCCTGGGCCTTGGCGAGCTTGACCATTGGTGCCCCTGTGACCCCCAACATCCCACCTTACCTGTGCTGTTGCTCTTTTTCTGCCTGCAGCCTCCAGTTTGACGCCTGCAGCCTGTGTCCACAAAGGAAAATCCCCATAGGATTGCATTGGAAGCCCGACGCTGTGCTTGCACCCTGCACCCTTCCACCCCGTGCCGCTAGTGGTGTAGCTTTGGTGCTGCCTTGTGCTCACCCGCCCCGCCTTGTGCTTGCCGAAACCCCCTGGGCCTGTGCCCTAAAACCGTGGGTCCTTACCTGCAACCAGCACCTCTCATGGGTGCCCCCAGTCTCCATTGTCTAACATTGGGCCCAGTGACCTCTGCAGCTGGCTACTGCAGTGCAGCTGGTGGTGCAGTACCTACCTTGATCTGACCCTTGCCCTTGGCGGCATTGCATTTCTTGGTAGTGATCAATGTGTCTATCTTTTACTTTGCTAAGTTACTGCTACTGTTGATTTGACACCACAAAGTATTTTCAGTATCTCTGTACAGTAGTTTACTGCCTTTGCAAACACCTTTCCACTGCACCTGAAAAGTATTGATATTTTAAAACTGGTACTTAACTGCAACTGAGTTTCTCTTGCTTCTAAAATAAAAGTAAAGTAATATTTTTATACAAAATAATTGGTCTTGGACTCAGTCTTTGAATGTGTGTAATCATTTCTTGCCTTTGTAAACAAATGCTTAACACAGACTCCTGACAAGCCTGACTGCTCAACCACACTACCACAACAGAGAGTAAGGTATTTTGTACTTTAACCTCTGTAAAGCCTCCAACAGGGCTGTGGTTGAGTGAAGGGTGGGGTATAGTTACCATTATGGTTGAGTTATGCATGGGTTATGCTTGCCATTATGTTTATGGTTTCATCAGAGTGGGAGGAAGTTATGTACACAGTTATGGTAGGTCTAGGGCTGCAGTAAGCATGAGTTCTAGTTATTAATGTGACTGTGGTGTGATGCAAGTTGGTTCTTCAATTGGTTATGTAGACCTATGATTAAGGTTGTATTTGAGGTATAAATACACTCGTGGGGGGACATGGTAAGAAAGATTGCAATGGTTCCATTAGAAGAGGTTTCTTGTTATCGATAAGGTATGGCTGGCCATTTGGTAGGTTGTATTTATCAACAGGTTTGATGATATCGACACGGCTACGATTCTTACCTTTTCTTTCATTTCTGTGGTTTCTTCTTTAGCTTTAAAGCATTTAACCACTGAGGTGAACTGCTTTCTGACCTATGAAAGAAACCAAGAGTTCAAAGGTTATTCAATGATGTACGACAAGTCCCCACATTCTCTCTCTGATGCACAATCACAATGCCAGGCTTCTGGAGCATCTGTTTGGCTGCATCACTTTCAAAACCACAATTCAACCGCATTCGGCCTTGGCAAGGAAAAAAGGAAAGCGTGGCCGCCATTACTAGTGTGGAGGATTGCCGCGCTAGTTAAATAAAAAAAGAAACAAACTGTAGCGGGACAGCGAGTTCTGCCTGCAAAAGCAGGCAGGAGAAAGGCATTTAAGAAAATAGTGTTTGGAGGCTGTGATTAAAACACACCGAGTAACAACACAAATATAAGAAGGGGTGTCCTCTTGGGAGGTTACAAGAAGAGAAAAGCGGTAATAAGGTGGGACTACTAATGCGATTGACCAATGAAAAGCCACCATTTACAAAGGAAAGTGACAGGAGCCAATTAAAAAGATGGGCAGAAAGTGGGCGGAGCTTCATGTCCTTATCCTGAATACAGTATGTCTCGAAGAGACAACGCAAGAGCTTCCTAGGCGAGACCTAAAAACACAGCTACACTGAGCCCACTCACAGCAACTCTATAAAAACACAGCTATACTGAGCCCACATGCATCATCTCTATGGAAACACACCTATACTGAGCCCCCACACAGCACCTCTATTCAATGCATACTAACACAACAAACACAGCTACACTGAGCCCACTCACAGCACCTCTATAACAAGCATTGGCATAGCCAATAGGTCTTGCCTTTGGGACCTTATAGGTGTTTAGCCATGCAACAGTTGATGTTATTGAACCCAGGATATTGTGCTGGATAACTAAACACTTATAAGGTCCCAAAGGCGACTTATCCCGGCACCGGGCGTGCAGTCTCTTAAGGTGTTTGTTTTTGTATTATTTAAATTGTTGAAATATCGGAAGCTAAAGAGCTAGCACAGTGTTTGTTTGCCCGGCCCTTGAAAAGTCGTGAGACCTTGACAAACACCTACGTTGTGTTTTTAACATTGTGCAAGTCGTGCTGGCAGAAAGGTGACGCCAGAGACGCAATGTTGACTTGGAAAGAGTTTCCTTCCGTTATGGTCGTTGTTTTCAAGGTGCTTGCAAGGCCTTATTACTGTGAAAATGATTGTGCGGAAAGGCCTGCCCTCGTGCCAGATAAGAGCACACAGTAAAAACAAACCTGCCGCCTGGTTGGCTCCTCTGTACCACTATGGGCCCCCAGATCTCTCTCTGCCTACCCAGCAGAACACGCTAAAAGCGTGCTGCCTAGCATGGCAGGCCAGGCTGCTGAGTGCCCGGATGAAGACACACGACTTGTGTGTCAAAGTGTGCGGGTTGTCACTTTTTCAATGTTACTCTTGCACACACGATGAAACTCAGAGTGTGCGTGTGCCTTCTTTAATCAGTCCTTCCCGTGTTGATGAGGAAAGTTAGCATGATTGTGTGTGTTTTTTATCATTCATCCGTCGGAAATAACACAGTTTGCTGGGTAGGGTACTGCTAGGGAGCGAGGGGCACTTCCCCATGTCATATTGCAAACTAACAGCTGTAGGAGACCAGAGAGGCGGGCCAGTCTCTAAAGAGAGGAATTCATAAGTTAGAAAACTCAAAATGACTCCTGCTATAAACAAAAGATCCCCCAAATCGATCAGATTTTAGTCAGACTCCCTCACTACAACGGTGTAAATCTGAGGCCGACGTTTGACTCACCGCAGCCGCATTGCTGTGAGATTTCTAACAATAGCCTTCTGCCCCGCCGGATTGTACTTTCAAGGGCCTGTCTGAGTGATCGCTTTATTGACTCATGACATGCTTGCTACATGTGTACTGTGTACCTTCCAATCAGCGTGTGCGCCGCTGTTCTTTCCTTTTACCAGACACAGGCTGAGGTGAGTGATAGAAGCTAAAATAAGTGTCCATATTTCCTTTCCGCCCAGCTCACCGCTTTCCCCACACACACATACTGAAAGTGGGCAGCCCAAACAGCACTCCGAGCACAATACCGAAGGAGCGCGATCAGCAAAGGACGTTTTACGAGTGCATTTCTATTTCTCTTGCTCTCTGACAACCTTGTAAAAAACTGAATTCATCTGTGGGAAGAGCACGATTCTTGTCACTGTGAGAGCCAGATACTCTTGAGTCCTGGCAAGAGTGTGAGACAGGCAGTTTAGCGACAGTAGAGAAATGTCAACAAGCGTGCACAGCCACTAATTGGAAACAGATGGCCCCTGTGCGCCGCTGCTCGCTCCTGCAAGGTGGATGCCGCCACAAGAACGAGTGTTTGAAAAGTGCAGACCGATTCCAAAAGGTCATCTCCTAGAGTGGCGCTTGCACGCTGCTCTAGGCTCGACCTAAAAACAGCTATACTGAGCCCACACATGGCACCTCTAAGGAAACAACTATACGGAGTCCAAACAGCACCTCTAGACACACACCTACACTGAGCTCACACACGGTCCCATCTATAGAAACACAGCTATACTGAGCCCAAACACAGCACCTCTAGAAACAAATCTACACTGAGCACACACACAGCACCCCTATAGAAACACAGCTACACTGAGCCCACAGATAGCACCTCTATAGAAACACAGCTACACTGAGCCCACACACAGCACCCCTATAAAAACAACCCTACACTGAGCCCACAGATAGCATCTCTATAGAAACACAGCTACACTGAGCCCACACACAGCACCCCTATAAAAACACACCTACACTGAGCCCACAGATAGCATCTCTATAGAAACACAGCTACACTGAGCCCACAGATAGCACATCTATAGAAACACAGCTACACCGAGCCCACACACAGCACCTTTATATGAACCCATCTGCACTGAGCCCACACACAACACATCTATTCAGTACTAACACAATAAAATAGCTAAACTGAGCCCACACTCCGCACCTCTACACAGTACTAACACAATAAACACAGAGAACACTCACAGCACCTTCATAGACACACAGATACATTAAGCCCACACATGGCAGCGTTATTTAAAAAATGCAGTCCTGAGCCCACACGAAGCACCTCTATAGAAGCACAGCTGCACTGAACCCACACACAGCACCTCTATTCTACTAACACACTAAACACAGCAGCTCTGCATCCACACAAATCACCACTATTCAATACTAACACAATAAACACAGAAGCACCTCTGTTCTGCATTGACCCAACAAGCACAGACAGCAAGTACCCTTACCCCGCAGGTTTCTCGGGCTTCGGGGGCAGCACGAGCGGTTTACCAGATTCTGCTGGCAATTTACAAGACTTGGACCGTTGAAAGTTATCTTTTTGTCTAGGAGTCTTAGACTGCTCACCCTCCTCTGCAGATTTCCGAGATTTCAGCTTTGCCTGTAAGGGAAAAAAGAATTCTGATAGTACACCAACAAACACAGGAATTATTAACTGCTGAACAATACCCCCTGACTAAACACAGGAATTCCAAATGGCTAACCAGTACACCAAAGCAAAATAAAGAAATTTGGAACCGAGGAACAGTACATCCTCAGAAAAAACAGGAATTTCAAATTGCTGCATAGTACAACAACATCAGATCCTGAAATGCTGATTTGCTGTACAGTACACCATCACCATAACAGGAATTCCATACCGCTGAACATGAAACTTAGATGGTAATGTGCATATGTAATATCCAAATGACCACTAAGTGCTTATAGTGTGTGTGCCTAGACATAGACGACTTAATGCCTGTCTGGCCGAGGCAGATCCCAGCCTGAAAGTAGGGGTTACACTGACATGAAAGATTGAAGGGAACTTAGTTACCCACAAGTCCCCCAAGCATAGGTTTGCTGCAGAAAATAATTGTGATGCCTGCATTTCTAAGCGAAGGAACTGCTCCAAGGGGAGTGTGCAGTGACATACGGTAAGGGCACTCTGTAAGGCATGTGTAGGGCACTGAGATCCAATGCTCACTGAGTTCCTTCCTACAGCTCCCCAAGGGCAGACGCACTGCGCTGGTCCTTTTTCTGAAAGCTGTTGTCAGCAGTAATCAGACTGTTCCTTGTTGAGCTCAAAGGCGACTGCCCCTCCCTTTCTTGTGACTGTGACAGAGGTAACTAGACATATCCAGAATGTATGACTTCCTGGTATAACCTGCTGTTAGTTGTAATGCATCCTATCCATAGATCCTCTGTTCCGCTCGACAGTGCAGGATGTCATGGGATGTTGGTGAGCACCTGGGGGAGTGTCGAGAGAGTGGGCTGAGCAGTGAAGATGCTGCTCTGGGGGGGGGCTTTGACCATGTAACTTGTAACCTGTAACTTCAACAAACCTACAACTGTTAATCCACATGAACTGGCTACCCGACTCCTGCCTCCCGGAGGATGTCTTTCAATTACAACACTTTCCTTTAGGTAATTAATTACTAACAATTTTGTAAGGCTGCAATATGCTTTTATAGTATCCCCTTGAACCTTCTTTAATCAATGCCTCTGTCCTCCAGTTCCTTTGGGCCTCTGGTTGTGTTATGTTATGTTATGTTAATGGGCATTTGTTGAGCGCACTGTCACCATGAGTTTCCTGGCGCTGATAGGACACTGAGACTGTACAAGAGGGATTTTATTGGGAGTGTGAGAAAAGCAGAGTTTTTAAAGATTTCCTAAATGATAAGAGGGAATGTGAGGTCTTGAGTAAGAGTGGAAAAGAATTCCATAATTTGGGAGCCAGATGAGAGAAGCTACGGCCACCTAATTTGATAAGTTTGAACCGGGGAATGACTAGAAGCTGAAGATGAGTGGACCTCAGAGTACGGGAAGGGCAGTAGGGGATAACCAAGGACTTCAAGAAGACAGGAGAGGGACCAGTCAAGGCTTTAAAGACCAGGCAGCCAACCTTGAAGGCTATTCTTTCACTGACTGGTAGCCAATGTAGTTGATGTAATAAAGGTTTGGCTGACTGCCATCTGGGGATTTTAAATGCCAGTCTGGCAGCCTGGTTTTGGATGATCTGTAGCCTCGACAGCAGGGATTTGGAAAGGCCAAGATACAAGGAATTGGAAAAATCCAGACGAG
Organism: Lissotriton helveticus; assembly: GCF_964261635.1. Lineage (NCBI taxonomy): Eukaryota > Metazoa > Chordata > Amphibia > Caudata > Salamandridae > Lissotriton > Lissotriton helveticus. The sequence continues at coordinate 28,080,246 of NC_136057.1, read as the reverse complement.
ACAGCACCAGTGCTATTAGGACTTGTAGCAGAGCTTCAGGGGTCAAGAGGTGGGCAGCTTTCCGTATCCTGTGTAGCTGGAACATACAGGAAGATGTTACGGCGCTCACCTGGGCCTTGAGAGTGAGCTCAGAGTCAATAATGACACCAAGACTCTTTACACAGCCAGCAGGAGAAGGTGACGGACCAAGCTCAGATGGCCAGTACTGGGGGCCCCAGTGGGAAGCGCTTCTCCCAGGGAGGAGCAGCTCAGTTTTCCCAGGATTGAGCTTTAATTGATTTTGATTCATCCAATGCTGGATGTGTATCATGACCGCCTTAAAGTTGGTGACGGCGTCAGGGGAGGAAAGGGGAAAAATAATTTGTACGTCGTCGGCGTAATTGAATACGGTGACGTCCCAGCTACCCAGGGAGTGAATAAGAGGCTGAAGATACAGATTGAAGAGGAGGGGGGACAGAGAAGAGCCCTGGGGAACCCCGCAAGATGATGGTGCACTGGTGGCGCTGAAGGGACCCAAGCTAACTGCTTGGGATCTACCCTCTAAGAAAGACTTAACCCAGGACAGGGCGAGCCCGCGGACTCCGGCGGACTCGACACGGTGGAGTAAGATGTTATGATCCACCGTGTCGAATGCCGCCGACAAATCCAATAGGACCAATGCCTGGGGGCGTCCTCTGTCAGCATTACATCTGAGGTTGTCCAATACGGCGAGGATCACAGCCTCAGTAGAATGTGCTGTTCTTAAACCGGCCTGGTTCGTTTCCAGGAAGTTGGACTCCTCGATGAATTGCGAGAGGCAAGTAGTCACATGTGCCTCCAAGATTTTAGACAGGTAAGGCAAGAGAGAGATGGGCCGGTAGTTGGCAAGGACCGCTGGGTCCGCGCCAGTTTTTTTTAGCAAGGGCACCAGTACGGCCTCCTTGAAAGAACTAGGGACTGTGCCAGAATTAAGGGAGGTGTTGAGTAGGGGTAGAATGCAGTGCGGTAGAGCATGACAGATGTCACGAAACACAGACGGAGGGCAGCAATCCTTAGGGGAGCCAGATTTCACCCGAGTAGCCAACTTGGCTAGAGAGTCGGGATCGAGTGTGGGAAAACAAGTCAGAGTGAAAGTGTTGATGGGAGGGACTACAGCGATAGCTGAGAGAGTGGAAGGGATGGACTTTTTAATTGCCAGGATCTTGTCAATGAAGAAGGTGTTCAAGGCATTACATGACTCTGCGGAGGGAAGCAAATTCGGGAGTGTCCTGGTGTCCGATGTTAATTCACCAAGGACCTTGAAGATCTCTTTAGATTTGTTGGGGGCTGTTGATATTCTCTCAGAAAAAAAAGCAGACTTAGTTGTGATGATGGCTTTTTTGTATGCTTTACGTGCGAGCACGTACGCCTCCCTGTCTACACTAGAATAATTGCGCCTCCACCTACGCTCCAATTGGCGCAGCTCGAGGTGTTGTGATTTCAGCGTTAAATTGAACCATTTGTGGGATTTGCTATGGCGTGAGCGAGGGAAACGGGACAGGGGGGCGAATTGGTCGCTAGCAGTAGTGAGCCAGTGAGCGATATTAGCGTCCAATATATTGACGCTAAGAGCATTACTGGGTAGGGGCTGAGTCTCCGCAAGAAAGGAGAGAAAGGCAGAGGAGTCAAGCGCGTTCCATTTCCGGGCGGTCCCACCCGCCAGAGGGGGTGGCTTGACCAGGCCCTTTACAGAAATAGAGGACTCGATCAGCGAGTGATCAGACCAGACGCAAGGGGAGACACTCGGACAGGAGAGAGATACCCCCTGCGTCCAGATATGATCCAGAATGTGGCCCCCGATGTGGGTAGGGGTGGTGACATGCTGGGTCAGGTTTAAACTAAAGAGTGCCTCAAACAGTTCAGTGGCGTGGGGGCCGGCATCGGTATGGTTAAACCAGTAATTGAAATCACCAAACATGGCGATGCGGGCAGAAGAGGTCATCAGGGCGGCGAGCTGTTCACTAAGGGCAGCTGGAAACAGGGGCATAGGGGTAGGGGGGCGATATAGGACGATAAGGGTCAAGGCACCAGCTTCCGTTGCTAGATTAAAGACAAGATTCTCAGCCTCCGGGAGACATAGCGAAGACGACGCAATAAGTGTCAGATCTTTACGTATGATTGCCGCCACCCCCCCGCCACGACGAGCTGTAGGCCGATTGGCATTCAACATGTAGTAGTTAGGAGGTAGGGCAGCCAGGATGTCGGGAAGGGAGAGATCAGACAGCCAGGTCTCAGTAAGTAACAGGACTTCAGGGTTCTCAGCTGTCAACAGGAGAAAAATATCGGCTTGATGTTGGGGGAGGGAACGTGTGTTGAGATATAGTATACGGATCTGGGTCTCGGACGGGATGGAGGCCGACAAGGATTTTTGGGTGAGCCTAGGACAAGGTGTGTCAGCCGATATGTTAAGGGATACAAGGCGGTCCCAGATTGTAGACAGAAGGGCACAAGGAGGATGTTGTAGGCCTCTAAGTGTGGCAGAAGAGTAAGTAATGGAAGGGGCAGCGCCCCAAGGCCCCAGGCCCGTCTGGCCGCGGACGGGCGCAGACGGGCTGGACTTTGGCGCGCAGACGGCCCGCCCGCTGCTCTCGTCCGCTGCGCGTCCTGAAGTTGCACATTTTTATATGTGCCGAGGAACGGCTAGGGGGGGCGTGGTCTCGCAAAGGGGCGTGGCCCGCGACCTCGCCAGTGATGGCGGCGGGGTGTTTGGCTTTCCTGAGAGTCCCTGAGAGTCCCGTGTCAGCGCTCAATCTGCTGCACGGTCAAAGAATGGGGCGTGGTGTGGCCCCTGAGTATGGTAGCGAGGAAAAATCAGGTCAGTTTAAAAAGTTACACAAATGTTAAAAACAACAGCTACAATTCAGCGCACTCCCGGCTTTTCGCCTCAGGAGCAGTAGTATCCAGCGATCACGCTTTCTGCCTGCACCTCCAAATATCCGTGTCGGCAGGCCTATGACCCAGCATGCAGTCACTAGGACTGGGCAGTAAATTCCGTTCCGCTCGTGGAATTTGGGTAATTTTGAGTTCCGCGGAGAACGCAAAATTGCCCAAAATTTTGCGTTATGCGACTTCGCTAAATTTTTTGCTTGTTCGCGTTCTCAAATGCGTGTTTGCGAGATATTTCCCCCCGAGCACGCAAACAGCGATTGCGAACAGTAAGAAAGCATCGCGAACAAGCATTCCGCGTGTTCGTGGACATTTTTTCCCGTTTCGCGGAGATTTGCGTAATGCGATTACGCTAATTCCGCCCACCCCCAGCAGTCACCTGGGTCGCATTCATCTCTGTCTCTCGCTGGCTGTCATTACACACGCCCATATCTCAGTCTCTCTCTCAGAACTTGCAGCTGTAGGGGCTTCCATCCTGCACATGGTCATCTGCTTTGTACGTTTATCTGTTCCTAAGCCTCTGTCTGTCATTAGAAAAAGTCTCTTTCTCGGTCTGTCGTTTGACATGTGTCTGGGGTTCTGCTGTCCTGTGTTCCATGTACCTGGGTCTCTTGCAGGTGTTGTGCCTCTCTCCCTGCATTGTTTCCATCTATCTGCAAGGACTTGTTTTTCTGTCTGGACATCTGTCTGGAGGTCGGCATCCCACCTGTGTTCCATGTGCCTAGCGTCACTGCCCTGTCCCTCATATTTTCCTCTCACTACTTCAATCAAACAGCATTTGTAGAGTGCTTCACTGTCACCCCTGGGGCGCTGGGGAGTGAGGTCTCCGTTGTGGCAACTCCCCTTGAGACAGGTCTTGAGGTAACAGCAGAAAGACAGAAGAAATTAGCTGAAAAGGCAAAACAGAGGGCAGGAAAACAAGCAGAAAAGGCAAAACAGAGGGCAGGGAAACCAGCAGAAAAGGCAAAACAGAGTGCAGAAAAACTAACAGGAAAGGTAAACCGATGGCAAAAAAATGAGTAGAAAAGGCCAGAGGGCAGAAAAACGAGCAGTAAAGGCAGAACAGATGACAGAAAAATGAGCAGGAAAGGTAAAACAGAGGGCAGAAAAAGGCAAAACAGAGGGCAGAAAAAGGCAAAACAGAAGGCAGAAAAAGTCAAAACAGAAGGCAGAAAATGCAAAACAGAAGGCAGAAAATGCATAACAGAAGGCAGAAAATGCAAAACGGAGGGCAGAAAAAGGCAAAACAGAGGGCAGAAAAACTAGCAGAAAAGGCAAAACAGAGGAGAAAAACGAGCAGGCAATGCACAACAGAGCAAGAAAAGAGTGAGCAGAGGAGGCACAAACAGAGGGCAGCAGGTAGACAGGCAGCAGAGGGTAGCGGACTGCAGGCATGCTGGACAGGAGAACTGTTGCAGCGGGAGCTGATAGGAGGACCTGTTCAATGGGGGTTGCGGTGCGGCCTCCATTAAGTAGGTCCTGGGGAGGGAGAGACACTGGGTGGGGGGAGGAGGAAAACGTCAGGAGAGGGAAACAGCAAGAAGAGGGAAGAAATTGGAAGAAAAAGGCTAAACAGAGAGCAGAAGAAATGAGCTGAAAAGGCACAATGGAAGGCAGAAAAACAAGTAGAAAAGGCCAAACAAAACATAAGGTGGCATAACAGAGGGCTGAACAAGCATTTAAAATGCAACGGTTTCGCCTTTGCAAAAGTTAGAGCTATTGGCATTGTAAATGACAAAAGTTTTATGTATGTGTTGGTTTTGAAAACAGATAAAGAGGAAGAGGAAGAGGTGTGGTGCCGCGGCTAGGGCGACTGACTCCGGAATCTGGGGATCACGGTTCGATCCCCGGCTCCGGCAGCAGATTAGCCCAGCACCATGTGACTCTGGGCAATAGCTTGCTTAATCTTCCCGACGGCCCCCAGCGCCTAGAGACCCTTACGGGTGATTGTGCGCTTTACAAATGTGAATTATTATTATTATTATTATTATAAATAAATGGCATTGTCATTTACAATGCCAATAGCTTAATCTCTCGCAAATGCGAGACCTATTGCATTTGCAATGCAATAGGTCACGTATTTACATGAGTTTGAGCTATTGACATTGCAAATAATGCGTTTTATTTATGTTTCAAAAACCAAAACATAAATAAAAGGTCTCTCACACGGCTGTCTCTCTCAAACACACAGCCACACACACAGAGCCACACACACACACACAGAGCCACACACACACACAGCCACACACACACACACACACACACACAGAGCCACACACACACACAGAGCCACACACACACACAGAGCCACACACACACACAGAGCCACACACACACACACACAGAGCCACACACACACACACACAGAGCCACACACACACACACACAGAGCCACACACACACACAGAGCCACACACACACACACACAGAGCCACACACACACAGAGCCACACACACACAGAGCCACACACACACAGAGCCACACACACACAGAGCCACACACACACAGAGCCACACACACAGAGCCACACACACACAGAGCCACACACACACACAAGGAGCCACACACACACACAAAGAGCCACACACACACACACAGAGCCACACACACACACAAGGAGCCACACACACACACACAGAGCCACACACACACACACAGAGCCACACACACACAGAGCCACACACACAGAGCCACACACACACAGAGCCACACACACACAGAGCCACACACACACAGAGCCACACACACACAGAGCCACACACACACAGAGCCACACACACACAGAGCCACACACACACAGAGCCACACACACACAGAGCCACACACACACACAGAGCCACACACACACACAGAGCCACACACACACACAGAGCCACACACACACACAGAGCCACACACACACACAGAGCCACACACACACAGAGCCACACACACACAGAGCCACACACACACAGAGCCACACACACACAGAGCCACACACACACACAGAGCCACACACACACAGAGCCACACACAGCCACACACACAGAGCCACACACACAGAGCCACACACACAGCCACACACACAGAGCCACACACACACAGAGCCACACACACACAGAGCCACACACACACACAGAGCCACACACACACACAGAGCCACACACACACACAGAGCCACACACACACACAGAGCCACACACACACAGAGCCACACACACACAGAGCCACACACACACAGAGCCACACACACAGAGCCACACACACAGAGCCACACACACAGAGCCACACACACAGAGCCACACACACAGAGCCACACACACAGAGCCACACACAGAGCCACACACAGAGACACACACAGAGCCACACACACACACAGAGCCACCCACACACAGAGCCACACACAGAGACACACACAGAGACACACACACAGAGCCACACACACACACAGAGCCACCCACACACACAGAGCCACCCACACACACAGAGCCACACACACACACAGAGCCACACACACACACAGAGCCACACACACACACAGAGCCACACACACACACAGAGCCACACACACACAGAGCCACACACAGAGACACACACAGAGACACACACACAGAGCCACCCACACACACCGAGCCACCCACACACACAGAGCCACCCACACACACAGAGAGCCACCCACACACACAGAGAGCCACACACACACACAGAGCCACACACACACACAGAGCCACACACACACACACAGAGCCACACACACACACACAGAGCCACACACACACAGAGCCACACACACACAGAGCCACACACACACAGAGCCACACACACACAGAGCCACACACACACAGAGCCACACACACACAGAGCCACACACACACAGAGCCACACACACACAGAGCCACACACACACAGAGCCACACACACACAGAGCCACACACACACAGAGCCACACACACACACAGAGCCACACACACACACAGAGCCACACACACACACAGAGCCACACACACAGAGCCACACACACAGAGCCACACACACAGAGCCACACACACAGAGCCACACACACAGAGCCACACACACAGAGCCACACACACAGAGCCACACACAGAGCCACACACACACACAATCTAGGTATCCCTGTGGAATGTTCCTTAGTCACATGATAGCATGCTGCCCTTTACGTTACTCAGTCCCATGAATGTTTGCTGCCCGTGTCATAAATGCGAACACTTACGATATAAACAGGAGACCCTATCCTTTCTAGGCCAAAAACTGCTTTATTTTAGCTTTCTTAAAAATACCAATCGTCTCTTTTCAAATATCTTGCATGTGTAACGCCAGTTCCACAACCATTAGAAACGCCAATGTGTCTTCCAGGGTTTTGAGAGTCTGCAGCAGGCGGGGTTGTTGGTACCATGTAAAACTATTCAACCGTATCCCAAGTGTGTCATCCTTTACAGTCCGCCGCATTCCTCGTAGTGTCCGCCTTAGAGCTCCCTTCTCCCAACCCCACAAGAACTATATGCTGCAGCTGGATGGAGGCTAACCCAAAATCAAAACAACGGTCGGTCTTACATTTGCAACTCGTTGCCTATCATTTCTGCATTGAATAAATAGGTCTATAATCTTAAGCGGTAACCGGTGCCCCAGGTTTCTGTTAAACGTAGCTAGACTTATTGCCCGAGGCTGCTTGGGAGGGGCTAGTATTTGCAGTAAACAACTTGCCCATCCTTCTTACGGAGGCTGGTCTAGAAGGCTCTCTTGTAGGCGTGTGCAGGAAGCGAAGCGATCTAGATGCATTGTAATACAGAAAGTATTTATTTATTTCAGTCCTTCTTAGTTATCCTGTTCGAATGTATTATTTGATTTTTCGCGATTCCATACGTTCGTGTTTATATTTAAGCATATTTTACTAGTGTAAATGTAAATGTAAATGTAGTATACTTGTAAAGCGCACAGCTGCCCCAGCAACGGGGCGTCCCGGCGCTGTATAACTCTGGGGAACCCGTCCTGGCTTTTCCTGTGGGATGGTCCCAAGCTGGGAGTCCCCAAGGTGGAGCCAGGCATCCCCGGAATTGGTGGGGCCGTTGTGGAGATTAGGCAAGCTAATGCCCAGAGTTGCCGAGTGGAACCGCTGATTAGAGTAAGCACCGAAGCGAGAATTATCGAGTCCGCTGACCAAGGTCCACGACCCTGCCGCGTCGGGAATTGAACCCTGGTCCCGGGCTGACTTCTGCTCTCAGGCCTGCTGCCTCTAACCAGTGAGCCACACTACTCCACCTCTAATACACTCGATTTAAAACACTGTAAATGATTTGCAAAAATAACCTGGCGAGTTATAACAAAAAGAATGTTCGCCAGGAAAAAATATTTCCCAGTACGGTTACCTTGTAAAAGACAGCGAGACCGGTCAACAAAAGCGACAGCGAATACAGCGTGGCTTCGAGGGTGCCGAAGTCAAGGTGTGTTTAAGGTGCGCTGCTTATTAAATTGGAGTTAATCGAAATTCGATTATGTTAGGATTTATCAAATGACAAACCAACAGAGGGTTATACGAAGGAACATACTTATTCAGACAGATATGACATGTCAATAATTCTGCCATTTGTTAATAGAACAGCCCCGGGATCGAGCTTTATTTGCACATTTCAAAAACATATAATTTGTATATTATCATGGTTCAGTTTCTGCTAAAATCCGTTTATTTACGACCTCTTTTAAGTTCTTATTCATTTGCTATGCCACCTCAGCAGTTTTCGGCTGAGTCTCGGGCAGAATGTGGTAAACAAGTGCTGCAGAGACGTCAATCATGCACAGACGAATTGGAGCAAGAGAAGACCGGCTTAAACCGGTGATAGCAGATCCAGGCAGCAAGCAGCACCGCCTCATATGCAAAGAACGTGACGTAGAAGCGCAGCCTAGCCTACTTGCCACCAAGCACCTCCCCTGCCCCTACTTCCGGAGATGCGGTACAGTATAAGCCTACCAAATGCAGTTTCCAGAGGGCGAGATAGATATTGAATGGAATCCATTCTAGGATCAGGCATAAAAAATGTCACTAACAAGCCGATTCAGTTCAAAAAATGATCGTGTTTTAGTCCAGTGGTGTGAATAAAATCTTGAAAACGCGTGGTTTGCAATTAAACAAAAGCAAATTTTGTTAGGAATTCTTAATGCATAAAAAATTATGAATATTACTGATTAATACGCTTAAGAATGAGACACGTTAAAACATACCACCATGATTGCAACGATTTAGTGTGTATTGGGAAACGAGGCTAGTTTGACTCCAGTGCTCACAACCTGTCGGCGGATTCATGCTTATTGAGAACCTATTCATCCTCTGGATCATTCCAGAAGCCTCTTAAACAGACAGAACGTGGGCAATGGCTATTCTATTAATAGCGGCTATGCGCTCATTCTTGAGAAGAGTCGGATGGAAGTTTCTCTAAGCCCCTTCCTTTTCAAACTGGGGGGCGTGTTTTTCTTTCTCCCCTCTTCTCCATTGGCTGGAATGTAAACAACGGGCGTGTTTTGGACTTGTTGTTTACCATTCCAGCCAATGGAGAAGAGGGTAGAACACGCCCCCTAATCTGAAAAGGACGGGTCTTAGAGCGAGAGAATGACGACACTCAGACCTCTTCTCCAATGGCTGGCCGCCGTTTAGGAGGCCAGCCAATGGAGAAGAGGGGCGGGGTTTACCCTCGCTACTCAGAGTCATTATGTCTCGCTGGCGAGACTGCACATGTGCGCAGCCTACACCAGTCTCGACCTAAAAAACCAGCAGAAAAGGCAAAACAGACCAAGAAACGAGCAGAGGAGGCACAGAGAGAGGGTAGCAGGTAGACAGGCAGCAGAGGGTAGCAGACTGTGGGAACGCTGGACAGGAGACCTGGCGCAAGGAGCTGCTCCTCCCTATGTGGAGATGTCTTTCTCTTCTGAAATGTGTCTGAAGGTCTACTATCTTGTGTCCCATGTGCCTCAGTTTCAGTGTCTCCCCTGTCATGTTTCCCTCTTGCCCTCTGAGTGGACATGTCTTTCCGTCTGGTGGTCTGCATAGCTCTACAAACAAACAAGGAGCTCACATCACCTTAAGAGCCGATGGATTGAAGCCTGCAAAGATTCCCATCTTCTTCCCAAGGGAAATGGGTGATTTCTTGGAGGGCTTCTGCTCTTCTTGGTCAGCCTCTGCATCTTCTCGGGGTGTTCTCGGCGCGGTCGCTGCTGCCTCCTCCTCCTCCGAATCAGGTCGGGGCACCTTTGGCTCTGAGGAAGAAATAGAAATAGCAGTGGTGCAAATAAGACCCCCACAAAAGAAGACATGATAAAGAGTCAGTTCAGTAGGCCCCCATCACTTTTTAACCACTATTGCTGGGGTGCCCCATGGACCCTGCGATGAGGAACACTTAACTTTACTAACAGGTCAGGTTGACTGATCTGACTTTCCATGTTTAAAGTACATGCATATACTCAGCGTTACAGAGTTAGGCAACCTGGACAACCAAACACTGCGATTGTGGGCAGAAAACACTGAAGCAATGACCTGTATGCACTTGGGAGGGTGACGCGCCACGAATGTTGTCACACAACGGATGTGTTAAAATATTATTTCCGGTCTCTATAGCACATGCATGTGCTCATGACAAACCTTAAAGATCAGAAGTAGAGCATCAAACGTGTGTTGCAGCCAGGCTTATCTAGGGGCTTGCACGAGATGGAACAGTGAGCCCTCAACCAGTCACCTGGGCACTAATGGATAATAGGTGCTCGATTAACTCCACTATGGTACGCCTTCACCAGAAACCAAAGTATCAGGCACCTTGATTGCCCACTCACTTGTTCTTAAAACCCAAGGGACCACAAACAGGAAGCCAAGACCAGGTCCAGGCTTCTTGCTGTCCCTTCATAAATGTACAAGTTGACTGAGGCTGGAGGCACTGTAGTTGTTTGGGTAAACACGGACATGTAACCTCAGTCATCATCAGTTACATCCCTCGTAAGAGGACTCAGGTCCTGCTCTGGCGGGGCTGTGAATGACAGGGAGCGGTGCTGTTGGTCGTGCACATACTTAGAAAGTCCAAATTCCCAAGGGTGGCGGCCTCTTCGGCAGGGTTTGGACCAACAATAGTGCTTTGATGAATTTGTGGCATAGCACCACTGATGTTGAAGAGGTAGTTATTAACTAGATTAACAAGCATTTGCAATGCAATAGGTCTCGCATTAGGAAAGTTTGATCTATTGGTATTGTAAATGACATTTTTAGGTTTCGCTGGAGGGCGGAGCTCTTAGCTCGGCCTCCAGAGAAATCTCTTGATTTCAGTAAGGAAAATGGAATACGCCCCCCTGTCCCATTGGCTAGCTCCATAAATGGAGGCTAGCCATTGGAACAGAGATCTGTCCGTCAAGGCCGGACCAGATTCGGGGGCGTTCCCGAGATTTTTTCCCAGGGCGGAGTTACGTTTTTTCCCGTTCCCTCCCCTTTCACTGAAAGTCTGTCCATTCCCGCCCCCTCCGTGTGCCTTTCCGCCCCCCCCTCGCTGTCCTGTGCACGTTTCCCGCCGTCCGTGTCCTCTCCCGCCCCCTCCCGCCGTCCGTGTCCACTCCCGCCCCCTCCCGCCGTCCGTGTCCTCTCCCGCCCCCTCCCGCCGTCCGTGTCCTCTCCCGCCCCCTCCCGCCGTCCGTGTCCTCTCCCGCCCCCTCCCGCTGTCCGTGTCCACTCCCGCCCCCTCCCGCCGTCCGTGTCCTCTCCCGCCCCCTCCCGCCGTCCGTGTCCTCTCCCGCCCCCTGTGTCCTCGTAGGTGCTTGTTAGTGTTTTGCATGCAACACGAGTGTGCAGGTTTACAAACAGCCACATCCGCACAAGCCGCTGTTGCCAGGTCGAGCCTGGCATCAGGCCACGCTCAGGTGGTGTCAAATGCCTCTGTCCCCATGAGCAATCCGAATGGAGCCAGAAGCAAGAGGTGCGAAGGATGCCGTAGACGCACTGCCCGTGGGCAGACCTTTTAGTGTGAACCACTTTCTTTCTGAAGAGGGAACTTCGGCGATGTACAGTGAGCCCGGAACCCATGCCTCTAACCTGCTAACGTAACCGGGGTTAGCGACTGCTGGGGCAGTGCTAGAATGTGTGACAGGTTCCCTGGACCGCTCACTCTGAGATGTGAGACCGTGACAGCGCAGTTCACTCTGAAGGGAAGGGAGAGAGCTGGCAGTGCTGGAATATTAGACAGGGTCCCTGCACCGCTCACGCTGATGGAAAGTCATGAGCACCGGGCAGTGTTGGAATGTGAGCCAGCATTCCCGCACCGCTCACTTCACCGCCTGCACTTTCCACTCTGTCCGGACCGTAAATCTGAAGGAAAGCCCAAACTCATGGTTTAGCCACAGGAACACCGTTGCATGAACGCGACCGGCAGTTCTGGTACAGCGCCTGATGCCTTCCAGTGAGTCTTGCAGCACTTTACAAATACTCCTGCAACTCGAGGCAGTAACTTCAACAGACAAAGTTCGGACTGCCCTGAGCAGAGATTAGAGTTTGGGGCGGAGTAATGCCTGAGCCCTCATGAGTACACCACATTCCTATACATGAGGAGAATGCCCCCCTCCTCACCCCGTAAAATGCACGGTAGTTGCTAATGGGGTCCCCGTTCTGCAGGTCACGCCCTTTTAAAACACCACCGTTATCAGCAAGAGTCTGACATGTGACAGCAGCACAATAATGATGATTGCTAGGGGCTTTGAGTGCCGCAATGGAGGAGCACACTCTGCAAACATGTGTTTTAAGACATATTCAATACACATTGAATTAAAACACAGTACAGCGCCCTGAGGTACAATTCCCCTATAGCATCTCTGCTTCTGGGTTCCCCACTACTAATAGTAAGCTGCTTGACATGCAGGTGTTGTAAAAGATATAAAACCCCAACAGCACGACAGGGCAGAACCCGGAGTCTCGGCTGAGAACGTGTGTTCCCGTCTGTGGTGGGAGTCCCAACTACTGCGACCCGGTAGGTTAGTGTGCCCTAAACAACTCCAGTTCCAGCAGGGCTGAGAATACTCACATCGCCCTTTGTTTCGGTGTGATGGATCAGAAGGTCAATGCGCCTGCTACAGAGAGCATGAAAGAGCGGCAGATAGAGAAGTGACGCATACCAGACAACCCTGTTTCACATGGGCCGGGTAAGGATACATGCGGTACAAACGTCATTCTAGACCTGAAATACACACCAGTGACGGCGGCCCGCAGTCACGTTTGCAGAGTGTTACAAACTAGGAGCTGGGAGGGATGGTGAACCACTACCCAGACCCGAAAGGTGGAGAGCTCCTTTCGGAAAAGAAGAGGGGGAGTAAGTAAGAAAGTGAAAATGCATTAACCGTTAGATTAATTAAAACCAATACTGTAAAATGAGCATAAATTATCATCGTCCCTGCCCCGTCCCTACAAATCTCAAAGCAACTTAGTCCCACACTTCATGTATCTTCTCGACTTATTGTTAATTTGCACTGCAGAAAAAATAGCATCTGGGTGTTTTATATTCTGCGTCATTTCATTAAAATATCCCGGTATCTATTTTCTTAAAAACCATATGATGAAATATGGAAGACTGGAAATAATATATTTTTGTAGTTAGAAATAGCGATACTGTCCACCTGCCTGAGTCAGGGGTCTGCTTCTTAGTTGCTTAATATGCTAAAGTGCATAGTGCAGTTTTAAAGTGCGATGTGCTATCTCCTCAGGCTAGATACTATACATTGTCTGTCGGCCAGTGCTCACCAGTAAGATTATTGATTCACAATCCGATCTGATGTTCCTATGCTACTGATGGATGGCCCTTACTGTGTACTACTTCTGCTCATAATAGAAAAATGTACTGCCGCCACCGAAGAGTAGTGAAAAGAACATTGTGCTGATTGAAATTACGCATCTTACACTCTCGCTGACTTGAATCCCGCGGCTCAATGTGAAGCTCAGGTTAAGAAGTGCCAAGCTGTTTTTATTAGATCTCACATGTTCTAATTAAACTACTGTTTTCCAATCTCCACTCCCCCGTTATTTCTGTCCACCTCCCGATAACAAAAAAATGGATTTACAAACAAGCATGAGAACAGGCAGGAAGAAGTTGCCAGCAGTGCAAGTACAAAAAAAAGTAGACAACATTTACAATGCCAATAGCTCAAACTTTTCCAAAGGCGAAACCGTTGCATTGTAAATGCTTGTTTATTTATGTGTTGGTTTTGAAAATAGCGAAATTAATAGCTTTGGCATTTACAATGTCAATAGTTTTAACTTTGGCAAATGTGACACCTAAAGCATTTGTAATGCAATATGGGTTTTATTTACGTGACTTAGATGTATTGATATTACAAATAACAATGGCTTTTAATTTTTTTTAATTATTAATACTTAAATAAAAGGTATTGTAATTTAGAATGGCAATAGCTTACATTTTGTAACTAACTTTTGTGAAGATTATGTTTTATGTATTTTATTGTGACGAAAATCCAAGAACAGAAGTGAAATATTAACATCTTTTTGTGACATTTGTAATAAAGCTTGAAACATTGAGAGAACATATTTGAACCAGTTGTTGTTGAATGGTTGCACAGATTGATGCTGTGGTGGCGCTGAGTGGTGTTGTGGTGGCGACGAGTGATGCTGTAGCGTTCAGTGATGCTGTAGTAGCACACAGTGATGTTGTGGTGCCCCTGAGTGATGCTGTGGTGGTGCTGAGTGATGCTGTGGTGGTGCTGAGGGATGCTGTGGTGATGTGATAGATAGATAGAGGGAGGGCGATATATAGAGGGAGGGAGGGAGGGCGATAGACAGATAGAGTGAGGGCTATCTGAGTGAGGGCAATAGATAAATAGATAGATTGATGGCGATAGATAGATAGCGAGGGCGATAGATAGATTGATGGCGATAGATAGATAGATAGCGAGTGCGATAGATAGATAGATAAATAGTGAGTTAGGGCAATAGATAGATAGATAGATAGAGTGAGGGCGATAGATAGATAGATAGATAGATAGAGATAGATAGATAGATAGATAGATAGAGTGAGGGCGATAGATAGATAGAGTGAGGGCGATAGATAGATAGATAGATAGATAGATAGATAGATAGATAGATAGATAGATAGATAGATAGATAGATAGATAGATAGAGTGAGGGCGATAGATAGATAGAGTGAGGGCGATAGATAGATAGAGTGAGGGCGATAGGTAGATAGAGTGAGGGCGATAGATAGATAGATAGATAGATAGATAGATAGATAGATAGATAGAGTGAGGGCGATAGATAGATAGATAGATAGATAGATAGATAGATAGATAGATAGATAGATAGATAGATAGATAGATACATAGAGTGAGGGCGATAGATAGATAGATAGATAGATAGATAGATAGATAGATAGATAGATAGATAGATAGATAGAGTGAGGGCGATAGATAGATACATAGAGTTAGGGCAATAGATAGATAGATAGATAGAGTGAGGGCGATAGATAGATAGATAGATAGATAGATAGATAGATAGATAGATAGATAGATAGATAGAGTGAGGGCGATAGATAGATAGAGTGAGGGCGATAGATAGATAGAGTGAGGGCGATAGATAGATAGATAGATAGATAGATAGATAGATAGATAGATAGAGTGAGGGCGATAGATAGATAGAGTGAGGGCGATAGGTAGATAGAGTGAGGGCGATAGATAGATAGATAGATAGATAGATAGATAGATAGATAGATAGATAGATAGATAGATAGATAGAGTGAGGGCGATAGATAGATAGATAGAGTGAGGGAGATAGATAGATAGATAGAGTGAGGGAGATAGATAGATAGATAGATAGATAGATAGATAGATAGATAGATAGATCGAGTGAGGGCGATAGATAGATAGATAGATAGATAGATAGATAGATAGATAGATAGATAGATAGATAGATAGATCGAGTGAGGGCGATAGATAGATAGATAGAGTGAGGGAGATAGATAGATAGATAGAGTGAGGGAGATAGATAGATAGATAGATAGATAGATAGATAGATAGACAGATAGATAGATAGATAGATCGAGTGAGGGCGATAGATAGATACATAGAGTGAGGGCGATAGATAGATACATAGATAGATAGATAGACTGAGGCCGATAGATAGAGTGAGGGCGATAGATAGATCGATAGAGAGATAGAGTGAGGGAGAGCTGGACTCAGGGTAGGGGCACAGGTCTTTACATGAAGAGGAGTTTTCCGCCCCAACAGTGGCCAGCTAACTTTTGTGAAGTGTCTGGTAGAGCACCGCACACCATGTGCAGCAATTTTCGTAGCTTTTAAACAGCCTGAGCTGGAAACTGGACTTTTTTTCCCTCAAATCTGATAACTACGTAGGAGACACCAGACTATGAGGTGTGTGAGGCATACATGGAAATTCGACATCCACAAATTACATTTTTGTAGTAGTCATGATTATAAAATCATGTTTGCTCATTCTTCGACAGGCCGGGGGGGGGGGGGGCTGAAGCCCTTTTAGTCTAATGGGTGTTGCACGCCTGCCTCTATACCCTACCATTATCAGGCGAGCTATCTCACAGTTCTATGATGTTCATTGCCAGTAGCCCGTCAATATGTATGACACATTTCCCACACTATGAGTATATTTCCAAATTATATTTCGGCTGCACAACATGTACCAAATGAAATAAAACAAAAAATAACCAACATACTTTAAATCAGAGAGATCAGAGAGCTGCCTCACTGCCTTTTGGGAAGTTTTTTTTTTTTTTTAAACTAACTAGGTGGTATGGAAGTCTAGTAATTTCAAAATAATGTTCTAACAGTGACTGTGTGGGTGGAAATGGCAGAGGCCGATAACCCACTCTGCTCAAATATAGGGAATTGAAGGCAACGAGTTTGAAGCCTAGCAAGGCAGAGGACATTTGAGAACGGTGAAAATTGTATCACTAAAGTCTGTATCAGTAATGTAGCCTGTAGTACTTAGAAGTGGGATAAGTGCGGTGTAATGCCCTACGTACCAGTAGTGCTGCCACTGTCTGGGACAAGAAAGGCGGAAATGGAGAATCTGCCCTGGGCAATGGACTGCTACAGGCGGCATTTCGAGAGCTCTCGGATCACATTCCACACCCCTGCAGCCCCGGGCGTTTCGTTTCTAAGCAACTTCCATTGAAAGGGCAAAGGCGTCACGAGGAAGCAATCCGGCAGTGCAAGGTGAGGCTAAAGAGAACGTGTGCTGTTTAGCATGCTTCAATAACGTAGCTTTTCAGGCACTGGCACCGTCAACGTGGCACTTTCCGTAATGTAGCCTATAGTGCTTAGAAGTGGGAAAAGTGTGGTGTAATGCCCTACGTACCAAAAGTGCATAGAGCGAGCACAGGGAAAGGGTGGGTGAAGGGAAATGTTGCATTCGTGCTCGGAGGGTGGGGGAGGGCTCAACACCAATCCGGAAGGTGAGAGCGCTCACTTTGAAGCTCCGTGGTGACGTAACAAACAAGCCCTCACCCAAAGGAAACAAGCAGCGTTAGTCAGTGACACCAAAGCCTACGCTTTCGTAGTGCTTTCCACAAGCACCAATAACATTACACAGTTAAGTTTCATATTTTTTGTAGACACGGGGAGATTAATAGACACCTCTGTTAAAGACATTTAAGTAATGTCCTGAGCTGCCGATTAATCTCCCTGTGTCTACAAAAACACATGAAACTGTAATTGTGTAATATAACTGATGTTTGTGGAAAGCACTACGAAAATGAAACAAAAAGCCTGCAGAGCCAGCTCCTGCTAATGCGAGCAGCGTGAACAGTGAGAGGACATGGCTCAGTAGCCAGCTCTTCAGACTTTGGAGCTCGGGCTCAGTGTTCGAGCCTCGGCATCGGTTCCACATCCCTTGAATAACTGTCAGCAAATCTTTGTCCTAAAATGCACAAAAAAATAAAAATCATCTATATTGGAGAGCTGATGGGGGCCCACACAAAGCACTAATGTGTGAGGGATAGAAAGCACAAGAATAATAAATAACTGGCCAGGCAAATAAGAAGTAAACAGAAAGCTTGAGCGCAGGCAGAAACCAGATCTCTGGCAAACCTCAAAGTCCCCAGGACAAACTTTTAAAGAGGCCGGGAAGGGTGGAGGGAGAGAAAAAAACACAAGCGTGGCGGAGACGCAAACAGGGTCTCGAGAGAGGACTACGGTGGGAGTAGAAGCGGGGAGGAAGGAAGGAAGAGAACAAGAAACCTGGTAGGAAAGGAGTAGTGAGGAAGGAGGCAAAGATTGGCGGTGAAAGTCCGGAGGGAAAGAAGTAGAGAGAAACGAAAGTAACAGGGTTAATCTTATAAAACACGCTCTCTGCATTGCTGTGGGGGGAGGGGGTGGGCGGGGGAGCAGCAGCCTTTGATGTCTGGTGGTGTGAGAGACAAATGTTGGTGTGCAAGTGCGAGGCTTCTTTTCCAGTCAGGAGGGGGCGCGGGGGAGCAAGTGAGTGGGAGAGAACGAGCCTATGGGGTGTGAGAGAGGCCAAGCACGCGCCTGGCGAAGCGTCACACTTCAGTAGACAACATACATTGGGAGGGATCCGCTTGTTCAAGAGTGTTGTTTCCCCTACAATAGTTCAGAGCTATAAATAGCTCGACCTAAAAAGTGACTGCATGGGTCAAAGGCAAGAATTTCCTGCAAGGAAGAGACTGGTGTTTCAGAGGGTAGAGTGATAAGCAGGCAAGAACTCAGAAAATAACAATTAAAGAGTAGAGATGGGGGCAGTGGAAGGACCCTCAAACCATTTCTGCCTAGAAGGCTTGCTTTAACATTGGCAGGAGTGGAACGGATACAGTCCATTCTGTTCTATGAAGCACTTTTAGAGTGCGTAGCTACCCGTGGGTATCCCAGCACTGATAGTGAGACGTTGTCTAGTCGAGGGATTTAGAGGGAGCTATTCTGGAAGAGTCAGGTCTTTAATTGCTTCTGGAAAGGAAGTTCTTTTTTGGCTGAACGCAGAGCGAGGGGAAGGCTGTTCCAGAGTTTGGCCACATTATAGGCAAAGGACCGTCCTCTGTATTCCGCCCTTCTAACCGTAGGTACTTAGGCAGAATAGACGTTAGAGGATCGCTAAATTCTCCTGAAAGAGTAGGAAGATACCAAGGAGCGTGAGACTGAAGTCTCTTTGTCCAAGAGTGCCCTGTGGGCAATACAGAGTGATTGAAATGTGACCCTCTCGGCCACCAAGAGCCAATGTTGGGTGCTTGTCGGGCGGATTGATGTTGAGGTATGTTGTACAGTATCCGAGCAGTGATGTGCGTCTTGTCACACCCCAGGGTGTATTTAAATCTAGAATCAGCCGGAGACTGCATAAAAAAGAAGGCAGACTAGAGCTACCTTGCAGGAATGCCTCAGATGCTCTGGGTTGTAAAGTGGCGTTATGTTGCCCCCTCCGTTCCCTGAGTGACCGTGGTCCCTGGGCTTGGGTAATCCTGGGTCCTACCCTGCCGATGCAACCTGAAGATCTGGGTTTGCTGGATTTCAACAAGGTGTAACGCCTTTCTCCAGCATACAACCCGATTCTGCGGAGTGTGGTTTGAGACAGTGGCTAGGGAGGACCGGTCCATGTGAATCAGGAGGGGCCTGAGAAGAGCAAAGGCCTCACTGGATGAGTTGGGTGGATGGATCTGCTGAGCAGATCAGGCAACTAATGACATCACTTACACCTGCTAGGGCTCCCAGGCAAAAGTACCTTGTTATTACATTAACACAAACTGATGAGGATAACTGGACAAAATGGGTATTTACACTTTATAACAAGCATTGGCAAAGCCAGTAGATTGAGAGCATTTTGCCTCTGCAGACCTACTTCCTTTGCCAATGCTTTTTGCTATTTAGTATCTGGAAAAGGAAAAACAGAATAAAAAGCACGTTGATGTGTATGCATGCCTGTATCATCACCCATGCACTTGTATGTGTCACGATGTTATGATTGGCAAGCGTGCAAGTGTATGCGCTTGTATGTGTCACCATTCACAAATGAACATTCTAGTTACCATTCCAAGATGGTGGACATCCATCGTGGAGTGGTAAATTAAGAACAAAAATGTACGCGAAATGGCCTTTTGAGAAAGGGGTAGACAAAGAACCTTTGATTGGGTAGGGTAGCTAGAGGTGCGGTTAAACATAAATGCTGCTGAGTGGTGAAGACAATCAAGAGCAAGGGAGGAATGGGGCAATTAAATGGGGGAATTAAATGACAACAACAAAAATTAAGATAATGAACACAACGGGGAGGGGAAAGCAACGGATGAGATGAGAGGGTAACTGAGAGTGCTCGGGGTGAAGATGTGAAGGGTAAGAGACCACAAAAACAAACCCACTCCCATAGAGTGGTAAAAACAAAAGAAAAAGTAGTTCCCTGCATGTGGGCAAATAGAAGGATACAAGTCATCCAATCAAAAGATGGTAAAGTAGTTGCACTCGAGGGGAGGGACAAACACAAGAAGAGGAAGGAAAACCAATCAATAAAAAGCAATGGCTGGCCCTGGTATTGTCCACAATAGGTCTTCACAACAAACAACTAAAAGTGATCTGTAGGCGAGGCCTAAAAGCCTTATCTGCTTGGGTGCCAGTCCTTCAGAGTGGAAACGCTCATTATAAAGCTGATATATTGAAGGGGTTTCAAACCAAACCCTAGTAACTTGTGATTAGCAGTGGGTTTGCACCCTGAAGCCTGGTTGTTTGCAGAATTGTGTTAGCTGCTGCTGTGGAATGGACCGAAAGCATACAGGGTATCCAGTTTACACAGACAGCTTCTCAGTCAGGCTGTTACACAAAAGATGATAACATGATTGTGGCAAACCTTGCCTTAATCCAAAAAACATGAGAAAAGACACCTTTATGCATGCTTTATTGATTAGAGCAGTGCATATGCTTTCTACTTCGTTGATCAAGGTGGCTCGTGGTGAAGATGGCAATAAACAAGAGCTTGCTTAATTTGACCCTACGACTTCACACTGACACGCGGGTCAAAATAAAAATCGGCAATGCTCGTGGACTTGCGCCACGAATTCTCAGAGACCCCTCTGAGAGTCCACAGCGTCAAGGGACTTCACACACAGCAGATTGTGGGAATGGCGACCCTTGCCAAAGCACTCCCTTTTCCCTTGTTGGGGAGGGATCCAGTATTTATGCTCTGGAGTCTCTGTGACCCCTCTGAGAGAGCCCACAGTGTATAGGGAGCCACACACAGCGAAGGTGTGGGAACTACACATTTTCCACTGGGATCACTGCACACCCTACGCTGAGGATTTAGTTCTCTATCTGAAGCTCAGAGAGGGCTTCAGAGTCAACTTACTAAACTGGCGACCTATGACAGAGATAATTCATTCCTATTTAACTTGCAATATAAGGTTTTAATCTTCACTAATGCTAGCAAAACATTCAATAAGCAGGTGAGATAAACATTGAGGGTAATGTCTGAAATAAATAGTATTCGATCGGGAAAAGGGTATTGAAAGATGGCCGCTGGCCAAGTAAATCTAGGAAATTAGGTCATCATAAAGTGACTAAGAAAAAGCGCAGGAGATTGAGGAATCGGGTATTTAAATGAGCCCGTGTGCAGCGGAAAAATCTCTGCATTATCAAAGAAGGAGCCCACATTGACGAGGTTGTCCCGTTTTAATATTAAGGTGAGCAAGATATAGCAACTTTGTATGGAAGAGGAATGATAGAGGGAAGGGAGGCAGCACCACCCTTTCACTAATGCGATTGACGCCATATGAAATAAGCATATATGGATAGATAGTCCTGGTGTCTTATTTGCGGAACAAAGGAAGAAGAGGTTGTTGTAAAACGTTGTCCCACTGTTGTATATGTGGGCAAAAATATTAGAAAGATTACATGGGTGGCCGATGGACTATGACTATCGGGAAGCCCCAGTAAATAAAAGTATTAATAATTAAGACAGGATTAGGAGGCAGAGAAATGCCTATTGTACGAGGAGAGATGTCATCAGAAGAATATTAGAATCTGAGATAAAATCTGTAGATGAAACATTATAAAGGATTGAGCAAAGACATTTTTTTGTTTTCGTTCATGTAGAAATTAGCCTATCATTAATGGCAGTGAAGCTTGAAAGAATCGGTCTTATAGAATGGAGCAAATAATATTATGATAACTTTTGCCCTTTAGTGCATTATATATGAAAATCACGAATGTGAGGAATTCTTATTCAATATTATCGGCTTTAGAAAACTGTAGGAATTTATAAAGACCGTGGGAAGAATTCAAATACAAGGTGTGTATGGACTTTTAGAGAAATATCTAGAGTGCTTATGAGGAGGGATTATGCTATAACATCACCCTAGAGCTTTTCTATCTGTCCTCATAAGGGTGTGAGGCATGAGATAAAAATATAAATGTAGGGTGTATTATAAGTAAATGTGAGAGACCGGTGTGAGAGATGGTTGAAAGTTAATTGATTGAAAGTATTTGATTTGATGCGATAGGCTTTCTCTTTCCATCTTTCTTCTTCTTCTGCTTTTTGCTTTAGAAAATATTTAAATAACTGTGGGAAGACTCTTCCCCTCTCCCCCCTTTTCTAAAGAAAAGACAGAATTAAATTTGCCATTATATAAGAAATGAATTTACATTGACATGATGTCATTTTATAACTTCAAATATCTTTAAAGGAATTGTGTTTTAAAGGATATTGTTGTTTAAATTAGATAACATGGAAATGGAGATAGAACAGAGATAATCCTGGACAGTGTGATAATGATCTCTGACAAATTGGTTTAGTATGCATTTTGAATATTTGTGTTTGCTCTTTACTAAATCAAAAACTCTGGCCAATTCTGATCGACATTGGCCCTTTCTTCAATTATCATCATCCTTAATATTCTCATCATAATTATTATTCTTACTACTAAAAATATATTTTTGATAGAAGTTGCCACCACCTTTTTCTGACGCTTCGCCAGCCATATAAAACCGAACGTATTATTATCTAATCAATGGTACCAAAGGTAATGCCCTGTAAAGATTAAAAGGTGAAGTTAGTCAGGATGGAATTCTAAACTTTGGCCAACAGAAGAGTTCTCCAAAGTCTAGCTTATCCCCATTTGGATACATGTAGTTATCTTAAAAATATGGCATGGATCTGGTCCTCCAGGACTGACCTCAGGATAAGGGGCGGAGCTCTCTAAATGGAGGTTGGACTTCGTCCAGTCCTCACCGAACCAATGAAGCACCAAGTCTAGGATACAGGCACTGGCACCCTGGCCAAGGTGTGCTGAATTCACATGATAAGTTGTGGGTGGAGGGGGAGGATGTATTCTGTCCTTACCTGTGGAATCTTGAAACATCCACTCGTCACCATCCACCTCCGTAGAGTTCGGGGCTGCTCCTGGCCGGCCCGTGGGGGCCCGGTGTCCACGCTTGCGGCTGAGTGAAGCCCGCGTCCGGTAGAGCGAGGAGTCCAGGATCTCAGCCTCCTGGGAAATGAAGAGCAGGATCAGTGAATTGTGGAAAGAGACAAGTGAACCCAAGATGCAGAGGCTCAACCCCATCTTTTGTTGAGAGCAGGGGACTGGGTTCTAAGCACTGTACTAGGGCGGTCAGGGCTGGCGTCAAGGCGCAAGCTCTGGAGTGACGCGCAGTCTAGAGGGGACTGCTGAGTCCCATGGGCTCTAGGACTGCTCTGGGAGAGGTAGGGGATAAATGTTAGTCATCTAATCGCGAGAGCTCAGAGGCGGATTCTGGTGGTGAGACGCAAGATCCGCGGTGTTGTTGTGACAGTTCTGAGGAGGACAGGAAGTGAGAACTCCAGAGGTGAGATGGCATCTAGAGGTGAGGGTTCAAAAGTGGGATCTAGTGCGAGATCCTCAGAGGTGGGATATAGTGCGAGGGCTCAGAGGTGGGATCTAGCGAGGGCTCAGAGGTGGGATCTAGTGTGAGAGATCAGAGGTGGGATTTAGTGTGAGAGATCAGAGGTGGGATCTAGTGTGAGAGATCAGAGGTGGGATCTAGTGCGAGAGATCAGAGTTGGGATCTATTGCAAGGGCTCAGAGGTGGATCTAGTGCAAGAGCTAAGAGGTGGGATCTAGTGCAAGAGCTAAGAGGTGGGATCTAGTGCAAGAGCTAAGAGGTGGGATCTAGTGCGGGCTCAGAGGTGGGATCTAGTGAGGGCTCAGAGGTGGGACGCACAGCAAGGGCTCAGAGGTGGGACGCACAGCAAGGGCTCAGAGGTGGATCTAGTGAGGGCTCAGAGGTGGGATCTAGTGTGAGGGCTCAGAGGTGGGATCTAGTGTGAGGGCTCAGAGGTGGGATCTAGTGAGGGCTCAGAGGTGGGACGCACAGCAAGGGCTCAGAGGTGGATCTAGTGAGGGCTCAGAGGTGGATCTAGTGAGGGCTCAGAGGTGGGATCTAGTGTGAGGGCTCAGAGGTGGGATCTGGCGCGAGGGCTCAGAGGTGGGATCTGGCGCGAGGGCTCAGAGGTGGGATCTGGCACGAGGGCTCTGAGGTGGGATCTAGAGCGAGGGCTCAGAGGTGGGATCTAGTGCGAGGGCTCAGGGGTGGGATCTAGTGCAAGAGCTAAGAGGTGGGATCTAGTGCGAGGGCTCAGAGGTGGGATCTAGTGCGGGCTCAGAGGTGGGATCTAGTGAGGGCTCAGAGGTGGGATCTAGTGCAAGAGCTAAGAGGTGGGATCTAGTGCGAGGGCTCAGAGGTGGGATCTAGTGCAAGAGCTAAGAGGTGGGATCTAGTGCGGGCTCAGAGGTGGGATCTAGTGAGGGCTCAGAGGTGGGACGCACAGCAAGGGCTCAGAGGTGGATCTAGAGCGAGGGCTCAGAGGTGGATCTAGTGAGGGCTCAGAGGTGGGATCTAGTGTGAGGGCTCAGAGGTGGGATCTAGTGCGAGGGCTCAGAGGTGGGATCTGGCGCGAGGGCTCTGAGGTGGGATCTGGCGCGAGGGCTCTGAGGTGGGATCTGGCGCGAGGGCTCTGAGGTGGGATCTAGAGCGAGGGCTCAGAGGTGGGATCTAGAGCGAGGGCTCAGAGGTGGGATCTAGTGCGAGGGCTCAGAGGTGGGATCTAGTGCGAGGGCTCAGAGGTGGGACGCACAGCAATGGCTCAGAGGTGGATCTAGAGCGAGGGCTCAGAGGTGGATCTAGTGCAAGAGCTAAGAGGTGGGATCTAGTGCGGGCTCAGAGGTGGGATCTAGTGAGGGCTCAGAGGTGGGACGCACAGCAAGGGCTCAGAGGTGGATCTAGTGAGGGCTCAGAGGTGGATCTAGTGAGGGCTCAGAGGTGGATCTAGTGAGGGCTCAGAGGTGGATCTAGTGAGGGCTCAGAGGTGGGATCTAGTGTGAGGGCTCAGAGGTGGGATCTAGTGCGAGGGCTCTGAGGTGGGATCTAGAGCGAGGGCTCTGAGGTGGGATCTAGAGCGAGGGCTCAGAGGTGGGATCTAGTGCGAGGGCTCAGGGGTGGGATCTAGTGCAAGAGCTAAGAGGTGGGATCTAGTGTGAGCTCAGAGGTGGGATCTAGAGCGAGGGCTCAGAGGTGGGATCTGGCGCGAGGGCTCTGAGGTGGGATCTAGAGCGAGGGCTCTGAGGTGGGATCTGGCGCGAGGGCTCAGAGGTGGGATCCAGTGCGAGGGCTCAGGGGTGGGATCTAGTGCAAGAGCTAAGAGGTGGGATCTAGTGCGGGCTCAGAGGTGGGATCTAGTGCGGGCTCAGAGGTGGGATCTAGTGCAAGAGCTAAGAGGTGGGATCTAGTGCAAGAGCTAAGAGGTGGGATCTAGTGCGAGGGCTCTGAGGTGGGATCTAGTGCAAGAGCTAAGAGGTGGGATCTAGTGCGGGCTCAGAGGTGGGATCTAGTGAGGGCTCAGAGGTGGGACGCACAGCAAGGGCTCAGAGGTGGATCTAGAGCGAGGGCTCAGAGGTGGATCTAGTGAGGGCTCAGAGGTGGATCTAGTGAGGGCTCAGAGGTGGATCTAGTGAGGGCTCAGAGGTGGATCTAGTGAGGGCTCAGAGGTGGGATCTAGTGTGAGGGCTCAGAGGTGGGATCTAGTGCGAGGGCTCAGAGGTGGGATCTGGCGCGAGGGCTCTGAGGTGGGATCTAGAGCGAGGGCTCAGAGGTGGGATCTAGTGCGAGGGCTCAGGGGTGGGATCTAGTGCAAGAGCTAAGAGGTGGGATCTAGTGTGAGAGCTCAGAGGTGGGATCTAGAGCGAGGGCTCAGAGGTGGGATCTGGCGCGAGGGCTCTGAGGTGGGATCTAGAGCGAGGGCTCTGAGGTGGGATCTGGCGCGAGGGCTCAGAGGTGGGATCTAGTGCGAGGGCTCAGGGGTGGGATCTAGTGCAAGAGCTAAGAGGTGGGATCTAGTGCGGGCTCAGAGGTGGGATCTAGTGCGGGCTCAGAGGTGGGATCTAGTGCAAGAGCTAAGAGGTGGGATCTAGTGCGAGGGCTCTGAGGTGGGATCTAGTGCAAGAGCTAAGGTGGGATCTAGTGCAAGAGCTAAGGTGGGATCTAGTGCGGGCTCAGAGGTTGGATCCAGTGTGAGGGCTCAGAGGTGGGATCTAGTGCGAGGGCTCAGAGGTGGGATCTAGTGCAAGAGCTAAGGTGGGATCTAGTGCGGGCTCAGAGGTGGGATCTAGTGAGGGCTCAGAGGTGGGACGCACAGCAAGGGCTCAGAGGTGGGACGCACAGCAATGGCTCAGAGGTGGATCTAGTGAGGGCTCAGAGGTGGATCTAGTGAGGGCTCAGAGGTGGGATCTAGTGCGAGGGCTCAGAGGTGGGATCTGGCGCGAGGGCTCTGAGGTGGGATCTAGAGCGAGGGCTCAGAGGTGGGATCTAGTGCGAGGGCTCAGGGGTGGGATCTAGTGCAAGAGCTAAGAGGTGGGATCTAGTGTGAGAGCTCAGAGGTGGGATCTAGAGCGAGGGCTCAGAGGTGGGATCTAGAGCGAGGGCTCTGAGGTGGGATCTAGAGCGAGGGCTCTGAGGTGGGATCTAGAGCGAGGGCTCAGAGGTGGGATCTGGCGCGAGGGCTCAGAGGTGGGATCTGGCGCGAGGGCTCTGAGGTGGGATCTAGAGCGAGGGCTCAGAGGTGGGATCTAGTGCGAGGGCTCAGGGGTGGGATCTAGTGCAAGAGCTCAGAGGTGGGATCTAGAGCGAGGGCTCAGAGGTTGGATCCAGTGTGAGGGCTCAGATGTGAGATCTAGTGCGAGGGCTCAGAGGTGGAATCTAGTGCGAGGGCTCAGAGGTGGAATCTAGTGCGAGGGCTCAGAGGTGGAATCTAGTGCGAGGGCTCAGAGGTGGGATCTGGTGCGAGGGCTCAGAGGTGGGATCCAGTGTGAGGGCTCAGATGTGAGATCTAGTGCGAGAGCTCAGAGGTGGGATCTAGAGCGAGGGCTCAGAGGTTGGATCCAGTGTGAGGGCTCAGAGGTGGGATCCAGTGTGAGGGCTCAGATGTGAGATCTAGTGCGAGGGCTCTGAGGTGGGATCTAGAGCGAGGGCTCTGAGGTGGGATCTAGAGCGAGGGCTCTGAGGTGGGATCTAGAGCGAGGGCTCTGAGGTGGGATCTAGAGCGAGGGCTCTGAGGTGGGATCTAGAGCGAGGGCTCTGAGGTGGGATCCAGTGTGAGGGCTCAGAGGTGGGATCCAGTGTGAGGGCTCAGATGTGAGATCTAGTGCGAGGGCTCAGAGGTGGGATCTAGAGCGAGGGCTCTGAGGTGGGATCTAGAGCGAGGGCTCTGAGGTGGGATCTAGAGCGAGGGCTCTGAGGTGGGATCTAGAGCGAGGGCTCTGAGGTGGGATCTAGTGCGAGGGCTCAGAGGTGGAATCTAGTGCGAGGGCTCAGAGGTGGAATCTAGTGCGAGGGCTCAGAGGTGGGACCTAGTGCGAGAGCTCAGAGGTCGGATCTAGTGCGAGGGCTCAGAGGTGGGATCTAGTGTGAGGGCTTAGAGGTGGAATCTAGTACCGGAGCTCAGAGGCAGAGTCTAAAGAGGACAGTCTAATGTTGAGAGCGCAGAGCTGAAGTGGGAGTAGAGTGGTGGGAGCTTTGATGTGGGATCAAGTAGTGACAGCTCATAGAAGGGGTCCCAGTGTTGAGAGCGCAGAGGATGGGTCTAATGATGGAAGCGCATTGAAGGGGCCTACTGTTGAGAATGGGGAGGTGAGGTGGGGGTCTAATGTAGGGAGCTCAGATGGGGGTCCTAGTGGTGAAAGGTCAGAGGTGGGGTAGTAAAGGTTCAAATGGTTGATAGGGTTCCTGTACTAACACAGTAAGTAACAGCGGTAACACCCAAGGATGGAGAGTCATCAAGAGGGAGCTTGAATGTTCTGTATATCCTGGACAGATCTAAAACAATCCCTCTAGGCCCGACTATCCCAGCCCAGCCCTGACTGCTCCCTGCACTCGCCTGTATCTCTAATGGTTTATTTCACAAGCCATGCAGCATATTTTTGGGCAAAATGTTGATCCTGTTAAAAATAGTTTGTCTCTGCTTTGGTCTCTGAGTATGCCAATGTACAGTATACAAAACAATCACAGGTTGAGTACACGTGCAGAAAATAAGACATTAAGACTAACCCCCAGATTCATCATGCTCCTCTTTTGCGAGTCCTTAATAGCGATTAAGGAATCGCTATTAAAGACTCGCAAAATGGGATGCATGTAGAAATCGCAAAATATATAGCGATTTCTACAGCTTCCTTATTTGCGATTCGCTAATTGCGAATCGCAAATAAGGAATGACTCCCCATTCATTCCTATGGGCCAAAGGCCCATAGGAATGAATGGGGAGTCATTCCTTATTTGCGTCCTTAGTTGCGACAAGCAATTAGCGATTCGCAAATAAGGAAGCGATTTCAAGGGTGCCAAGGTGTTCAAAGGACACCCTGTTGCACCCCTGAAATGGTGATTTACACTGGTGTTGCGCACACACATGTCCAAAGGACATCTGTGTGTGTAAAATGCAACTTAGAAAAATGCACTAAAGTGCATTTTTCTAAGTTTTCGCTATTTACCACGAAGTCAGACTTTGCGGTAAATAGCGGCCCAAAATTGCGAATTCGCAATTCTAAAATGGTTCATGAATTGCATTTAAGGAATCTCAAATAGAGATTCCTTAAATGCAATTCCTTGCAATTTAGCGATTTTAAAATTAGCGATGTTTGCATTTGGGATGATGAATCCCAAATGCAAAAAAAGCGCTCGCAAAGGGCCAGATTCGCAGAATCTGGCCCTTTGCGAGCCGATTTTTGCTTCATGAATCTGGCTGTAAGTGCCCTGTAAATTGCTCCACTGAATACCTGCCGGATTGTAGCATCCTCACTCAGGCAGGTAATAACCCTTTCTGGGGCGGGGAGAATTCCAGCTGTAATCCTTTCAAATGAGCTCTAGAGGAGGTGTCTCCATGTGCATGTAGTATTTCAGTATTTCCCCTCTGTGATGCCATTAGTCAGGGCCTGGATGAAGAGTCCTGAGCTATGTGTTGCACCCTTGACTATTGACTGCTGGGTGAGCCTTCCAGCGGCATTGCATGTCTAGGTCATGCGGGGTAAGCCGGCCTCTCCTCGCCTCTTACTCCCTTTCTTCTCCCTCCGACTGTGGCACGGCCAATGTTCGGTAAGTCGGAGGCGAAGCGCAGTACCCAGTGGTATTCACTCAATTGGCAGAGTTGGGAAGAAGGCCCAGAACCACCTGCGGCCACAGGAATGGGTATTTTTAGAGCTAGCAACCTGGACTCTGCTATGTTGAGCCCTTATGCATCATAGCAGGCATGTGATCCAAGTTCCTACTCTAGAGGTCCAACCAGAGAGTATATAGGATGCCTTTTTGAGGAAGCTGCAGAGAAGTATACAATAAGGTGTAATCCACAGGCCAAGCTCTTTGCAGCCTTTCCTACAACTCCCTAGCATATGCAGATCATTATCCCAATAGTTTATCCCTATGAGACAACAAACCACGCCTTCGTTTCAACAAACACTTAATTAAAAGTAAATATTTATTTCATAAAATCCGAGTTTACTTTGTCGTTGTGGATTTTAACATGAATGTAATTCCCTCCAAGACATTTGGAAAAATTAAGTATTAAAGGTCTGGCGTTTTTTACAGAGCAGCATTTAGTAGTCAGATA
This sequence comes from Lissotriton helveticus, assembly GCF_964261635.1. NCBI lineage: Eukaryota > Metazoa > Chordata > Amphibia > Caudata > Salamandridae > Lissotriton > Lissotriton helveticus. The sequence goes on along the minus strand of NC_136057.1, from coordinate 28,050,241 downwards.
TGTAGGGTACCAATATATATATATTTTTTTTTTAAATCTTTTTATTATTTTGCATCAAATGGGTACTTCAAACAAATTATACAACAAGATATAAACAAAAATGACAAAAAGTTACAAAAAGTAGTTTTATGATATAATTAATCCCCATATTCTGTCCACTTTCCGTTTAGCCTGTAGACCCCTAGTATTTGCCAGAGCGTATTCCATATTATGTATCTCTTTAACAAGACTCCACCACTCAGTGACCTTTGGTGAATTTTGTTGAACCCAATCTCTAGCAATAGTCAGTCTGGCACAAGTGATTAAAATATTCAGTAAATCACATACATTATTTTCCCCTGACGTTCCTATAAATACATCTTTTAGTGAGAGCATAATAGGAATACCGAGTTTAGTGGAAATAACTTTAGTTACTCCATTCCAGATTTCAACAAGATTTGGGCACGAAAAAAGCATATGAATAATATCAGCTCCTTTCAAATCACATTTGGGACATTTTGTACGATCACTGAAGTTATTATTCGATGCCCATTTGAGAATCCGATCCGGTGTGTAATATAAATGACATATGGTTTTGAATAATTGTAGTTTAAGATTTGAGGATTGAACAGCAAGATTGAGGCTATTTAAAGAGGAAATGATAAAGTCTGGTGTTATTTCCATTGTAAGCTTATTAGTCCATTTTTCAGCCAATTTATGTATGTCATTAGTATTATATCCAGAGAATATTTTGTACCCTATACTAGTATAGGGTACCAATATTTAATCTCAATGCATTCAGATAATCCCTATCTAGTCCTTAGGATTTCGGCCAAGGGCCGCATCCCTGCAGTTTTGCCTGGTCATAATTCTCAGCTGGAATCATGGTGGTCCAAGGTAACACAGAACCTATCAAGTGTGGAACCTACAGACTAAACTCTCCAACATCCTAAACTGAGCTCAGTTTCATAAAAATAATCCACCCCATGTGTGAGTTTTGCTACTAACCTCCAGGAAGGAGAAATCCACCTCGTTAGCCGGAGCATCTTCCATGTCTTCCGGAGTCTCGCATGCCTCTTCTGCCAACATTCCTCCATCCACCATGCCACCCTCCTCGTGCTGGACTTGGGTCTTCTCCAAGTCTAGCCGTGGTTGGCTTGGGCTCCCACCTGCAGAAGAATCTTGCTCGTCATCTTCCAACGCTTGAGTGGCACCATCCCTTGGCCAGCCCTCGCTCTCCTGCGAATGGCTGCTGTGAAGCGAGGCAGGCCTCTCCGCTGGGGTGGGTCGCCAGGATGCTTCCCTTCCCAACATTTCCTCAAGAAAGGTACCGGAGGACATCTCAGGCTGATGGGCTTCATGGGAACTGTGGGGAAAAAAGATGTTAATAGACAACTTAAATCTTTGGCTACACAGCAAACCTTTGACCTGGAGAACATTTTATGAACCTGCACAGGGTGATCAGAGATGCCTTATTTCTTAACTTCAAGTGGGGTATGTCCTCTTTTTGCCTGTTACTTTGGACAACTGCGCGAAACTCCTGGGTACCCAATTAGACGTGTGCATACACCTCCTTAGGATCCTCTTCGACATATGCATAGCTCCTGATGCTTCTCCTGCACGTGTGCATAGCCCATGGCTAGAGGCACACATGTATTCCAAGGTGATCCAGGTACATGCAGCTATTTACTGGAGATGCAAATGGAAACATGCATACTACCTATGTATATATTGTGTCACGTGTTTACCTACTGGGCATACATTTGTGTATGTGCGCATCTCTAGCGAATGCATACACACGTACATTTCTTGCAGATATTCCGGAGAAATGCTAGATCTCTCTTGGGGATGGTCCTTGGCATGAGTGTGTCTACCAGGGATGCCCCTTGCCATACCCAAGTATCAGTGGCTGCTTCTAGGCAAGCCCATATTTCACTTAAATGTCCCCAAGACACTGATATTCACAAATCTCAGGGATGCTGATAAACCTTTCTCGCTCTCTTCATGATGATACCATAGAAGTCCGTATATCACAGGGGTGACACTAGATATATACACATTATCTGAGGATGGTGCTAGACATGGAACTGGGTCTGACACCCATTCACTGACACTCCTTTGTCTCTGTAAGGACATGGGCCTTCTTTGTCCATTTCTAGTCTTAATTTACCATTTGAGATACATGAGAGTCAGGAGGGATCAGACAATTCTAAGTAAGAAACTGAGAATCACACTAAACAAACGAGTGTTATGGAAAGGGTGCAGGAGAGACAGGTTGAGGTGAGAGAGAGAGACAGTTTGAGGTGAGAGAAGGATACAGTAAGAGAGAGGAAGACAAGAGCAGGGAAGGACAAATGCAGGAGGAAGAGAGGGGGGAAAAGTAGACAAGGAAGGGGAATTTAAGGAAGAGGAAGAAGTGGGTTGGTGCCTCCCATCTCCATGGGCGCTCGCAGGCCAGATATTCTTTCAGAGTCCCAATACCTCCTACGAATTGACAAGCGACGCCTCACTCCAACACGTCACAGAGGATTGGGCATGCATTAGCCATATGCATCTCGGATATGGCTAATGCATGTCCAATCTTTGAAGCTATTCCCTAGTATGACAATGAAGACAGATAGTTACACAGGGTGAATACCATCTCGCAAGTGGGAAGATGAAATAAAGAGAGGTCCCACACTCCGTTGTCATTCAGGCACTAGGTTTTCGGAAGGCCAGATTAGGATTCAGAAATAGCCTGGCGACTTTAGCCTAACTCCTGCAACATATAGACGGAATTGAGGATATTTCTCACACCCCTGCCCGAACAACAAGCATTTAGCTCCTAAGGCAATTTATCCGATTCATACACTGCCTCTGAACATGCAGCTGTCTCTTATATCACCGGTCGCGTACAGCCCTTCGGCAGACGGATGCTTTATCACGACAGTACACCACTCTGGTGCTGATGTTAGTCATCAGACTGATACAAGGGTACAAGGAGGCACAATCCAGGGATGCTCATGAGAAGTGGCCGAAGCCGTTCCTGTGAGTATATCGCGCTGCGGATAACAAGTATTACATCTACGCAACAGTGGTAACCCGGAGCCACCTTAAAGTATTGGACACCTCATAAATGTCGAGACTGGGCATCCTTCGGATTCACAGAAAGCATCAGGTCTTGCAACGACAGCAGAGACAACATGGAACCAACCAACATCATCATTGTAAACCTGGAGCAATGAGACAGCACCACCAGCTTTTGATAATACCTACACAAGAATGTCAACCCTCAAACTGGCTGTTGATTATGTGAGGAGACCCATCAGAAGATCAAGATGACCGAAAAGATCTGCACTTTTTTATTCTGCCCCAAAAATTCAACACCCACGTCAATAAAAGAGGAAAACGTCCTACAAAATAGCATACATTTTCCAAAGCTAGAGCGAGAATAGTTTCTATTGACGCACCAGTAACAGAAGGTATACTGGAAACAGAATAACCATCACACAACCAACTAGGCAGTCACACAGCAGAGGCCAAGAAGATTGTTACGAATGCAAAGCAAGAAATCATAGTGCGCAACTGTGCCTGATTCACAGACAAAATCTCTGACTGCCAGAAATGAGCCTAAGTAAGAAGGGTGCTCTAAACATACGCCTAGTCATATGCAGGAACATAGATACAGTCAAGGAAAAAGAGAACCCACAATTCTCCCTCCAATCCAAAATCCAACATGGTGGAGCTATGAAGATCCTAAACAACTTAAATTGTTAAGGCAACTCATGGGAATGGACAAATGATCTGTTGTGATTGAAACTCAAGAGCAGTCATACAAGGAAATGCACCAAAAATAATAGATCCTGAGGTCTCATCATAAGACCTGTAAGACAGCAGACTACTAGAAACCTGTCCTCTTCACATTATTGAGGGGAAATCCACCTTGGAGGAGACGGATGACCAACAAAAATCTGAGCTCATTAATGGCCTGAGAGAACCACATATCAAATTATGTAAAGAGGGAGAGTATGTAATGGGCTCCGACTACGATAAGGACCCAATTATACCGAATGTAAATATGTCGCAAGGCAAGATTAATAACGTATACGCTTATAACGATAAATCAACATTGTTTTCTTTCCGTATGGCTCAGATGCACTGTCACAAAGGCTATTTGGAAAATAAATGGTGTTAGACAAAAAAGTGGGCATTACCAACTGTGCCGGTCTGGAAAGTAAATGAGGAAGTGCGGTTTTGCACGGACAATCAGATACCAATCAACTTACGGTCTTTAAAAAAAAGAATTTGAGAAGAGAAACAGTATCCCTTTAAAAATAATGGTCCACAAAACATTTCATGATTAACTCTGGGATTCGCTTCAGTATAATGCACTTATCACTGAGTGGCTATGTGGCAAAGTGTAATGGTCATGGATCTGGGGGACACTGCACCCTTGTTAACAAACAGATTGCCAGGGTCACAGAGGAAGAGCAAAGAGATAGGAAATAAGAAAGCCCACAACACTGTTATAAAAGCAAACTCTAAAAGATGCTATGGTATATAGATTTTTATAGCGTGCTAATCACCCCTGAGGGTATCCAGGCACTTGCTGATGGGTAGGTGGCGGCTTGCCTTCAGATCATCAAAGGGCCAGGTCTTCAGCTTCTTGCGAAACTCGAGGAGCGGCCTGGAGGACCTGATGCGGTGGGGCGGGTCCTTCCAAGCCTTGGGGTGATGTGTGAGAAGGCGTGACCTCCCGCACTGTTCATGCGGGGGAGGAGACCGGCTGAGCAGAGGTGCCTTGGTGGTTGGTGGAAGTGGATACTTGTGTTGAGGTAAGCGGGGCCAATGCTGTGTACAGCCTTGTAGGTGTAAGTGAGGAGATTGAAGTGAGTGCATTTTGTGCATGGGGAGCCAGTGGATTTCCTTGGGGAGTGGTTTGGGTGCGTCGGGGGAGGTTGCAGAATATTGCTGTGGCATTCTGGATAGTTTGGAGTCTGTTCAGGAGCTGTTTGTTGATTGCAATGTAGAGTGCATTGCCATAGTCCAGTCTGCTTGTTATGAGGGCTTGTGTGACCGTTCCTCTCATGATTCCAGTAGCCATTTAAAGACTTTATGCAGAATCTTCAGCAGGAGCAAGCAGGTGGAGGTAACTGTGTTGACTTGTGCTTCATGGCCAATTTTTCCTCCAGGATGATTCCCAGGTTTCTGGCATGGGCGGGATGGGATGGGCCAGAGGTCCACCTTCTACCAGGTGGAGTCCCACAGGCAGGTTTTGCTACAGAAGATAAACATAAACAACCACCGGGCACCCCCTCTGTCCCTCTGCTAAGAGCTTTGTATTGGCTCCCCATTAATAAGAGAGCAATTTTCAAACTCCTCTGCCTGGCGCATAAACCTCTGGCAGGTAAGGGACCCAAATACCTACCGGACGAATTGACACCTTATCGTCCCGATAGATACCTCAGATCAAGGAATCAGCTCCTTCTCTGCCCTCAACGCATATGCACATCTAAATACGATGGACGGGCCTTTACACATCTGGCCCCGGACCACTTGAACAAGCTCCCCTTTGTCATCAGGGCTTGTACAGATTTTCTGGTTTCAAAAAAGAGTTTAAAACCTGGCTTTTTTAAAGGTCTGCTTCTAACTGTTCTGTTACCTCAGCGCCGAGATGCCCCTTCGGGGAAGAGTCGTGCACTATATCAAATACTCAGTGACATAACATAACAAGATCACCACTTCCATTTTGTAGTGTGGAGCTTGAGGCAGCTGGAGCTCACCCACGTGGCTACTGTGGTCATGCAGGTGTTGAAGTTGGTCTTGGTCACAGGAGTCTTGTCTGAAAGAGAGATTATGAGTTGGGTGTTGTTTGCTGTGTGAGATCTGATGATGTCGGCCAGTGGTATCATGTAGATGTTGAACAGGATTGGGCTAAGGGATGAGCCTTCGGGTACTCTAAAGGTGAGATTTCTGTCTTCCGACATGTTGGTTGTCGTGCTGCTTTTCTGTGTTCTTCCTGTGCAGAAGGAGGAGATCCAGTTGAGCGTGGAGTCTTGCATTGAAGACTCGTGGAGTCTTTTGATCATGGTCGAGTGGGAGACCGTGTCGAAAGTAACTGAAAGGCCAAGCAAGATAAGAGCCACTGTTTCTCCTCGGTTGAGGAGCATTCTGATGTCGTCGGTGGCTGTGACGAGTGCAGTTTCTGAATATTCTTAAGAGCTGAGCATTTGTGGATCTAAGATTTGCTCTCCTCTGAATACACATCAGCGATAAAAGCAGCAGTATAAAAAACACAGCACTAGAATACTCAAAAGAGGCAGCAAAATTACTACCAACATGTCTTGCAGAGGTTCCTCCGAGTCCTCATCCTCCATCCATCAGATCTTGAAAAGCAGTGACTTAAAACGGATAATAGACTGGACTGAGCCGCAAATGGGGGGGGGGGGGAGGGGGGTGCCACCTTTTTAAACGCAGATTCACCTATCTGTTACGGTTTTAGAGCGAAACAAATTCTCATCACTCAGCGGTAAGGAGCACGTGTGTGCACCACTGAAGCATGCCTGCACATCTGACTGGCTAGAGCACATGTATGGAGTTCACAAGCGCTGTGCAAGAAGAGACCCCAATGCGTAACAGAAGGGAAGAAGCTAGTTGTAGAAACACGGCAAAGAGTTTATCTTCAATGGGTAGTTAGTAAAGCCGTCTTGTAAAACCCTCTTCACAAGCAGTGCCGGCTTAAGCACTGGTGGAGTCTGGTGCCGCAATCTTTTATTGCCACCCCCTCATGACCTCCTTCTCCATGGATTCCCTCACTGCCACCCTCCAACAGTGCCCCTCATCTCACCATAGCCCTCTCTCACATGCATGTCATTGGTTTTATAGTGCTACTTATAGTGGTGTAGGGTGTCAGAGCCCTTCACACACACACACACACACACACACAGAGACAATAAATGATGCATGTCTAAATCAGCGGGTAGGAAATGTTACATAAGCCATAGCAGATTACAAGGTGTAGGAATCAAGCGTCATCTATAAGAGTAGGCAGTACTTTTTAAGAGTGTTTGGTCTGGAGAAGCACATAAGTGGGATTTAAAGGGTATGTGTTCGCAAAAGGGTTTTTATCTTCAGGGTAGTAGCTGGGCGCTAGGCTAAAAGTGGACGCAAATTGTAAGGAACAAAAGTAGGGGTGTGGTGCAACTGGGTGAGGGGAAAAGCCCTATAACCCCTCAGTTGTGTGATGGAGAAAAAAAGATACCCTATGCACACAACAAACCAAAATAAGAAGAATGTGTCAGTGTCGACACATGTACGTCATAGAACAAAGCTAACAGAAACAACACAGGGATTTCCTGTATGGTGTGTCAAAAGTTGAGTCTTTTTTAATTTTCTCAAAACCAGCCAGCAGACACGTGTTTCGTCGCATATGGAATAGTATTTCCGCGACTCCTCAGGGCTGTAGTAGAACAGTACACAAATGGGAAGTCGCTCCGTCGGGGGAACACGGCGACCCACGGGAAGACCCAAACTAACTGCTGCTCACAAGTGGCATCCACACGAGGAGTTATCCGCTCCTAGATTGCTGCATAATCTTCCCTGCGGGGATTATTGCTATGAGAAGACGACAATCGCGTCCACATGTCTATGAATTTCGATCCTCTTATCGCCTAGTCAAACCTCTAAAGTGAAAGGAGCAATCTATGATTTCTAGATGCTCACAACAAGGTGTACCTTTATCTGCATATAATTACCTTGGAAACCATCAACAGAGTCATGGGCCCTGCCGGGTCGTAATTATCACCGGCGGAGCGACTTTCCATTTGTGTACTGTTCTACTATAGCCCTGAGGAGTCGCGGAAACACTATTCCATATGCGACGAAACACGTGTCGGCTGGCTGGTTTTGAGAAAATTAAAAAAGACTCAACTTTTGACACACCATACAGGAAACCCCTGTGTTGTGTCTGATAGCTTTGTTCTATGACGTATATGTGTCGACACTGACACAATCTTATTTTGTTTTGTTGTGTGCATACGGTATCTTTTTGTTCGGATTTAAAGTGTACCACAGTAGAATCGGCTGACTGACTAATAAGAATGTATTTCTACCCAAACTAACCCTTCTTAGAAGCATTAGGATAATGGAAGATGAGGCAAAAACATGCTTCTAACCTATGCCATGCAGTTTGCATGCATCTCTTTGATGAAGGTTAATAGGCCACTATTCTATTTTATGCTTGTAACTTATAACCAGGGCTCCCATTTTTATGTTATTTATTTTGTCGACATTTCCGTCTGTATTTATCCATATCTATTTTTGTCAACTTTATCTGTATTTATATATATTTATTATGGGATTTGTGTAATAATAAAGCTGAAACTGGTACATTTCCAAATTTATTTAACTAATAAAGGGGCAGTCATGCTTGAATGGCTGCCAGGTTTCAGAGATATGAACACCCCCAGAAGATAAATCAATGCATTTACATAAAAATATGCACATTTCAGTATCAGCCTTGTTCATATCTACTGCTGTTTATGCCTCTTTACTACAATTTTTTTTTTTTAACTCCCTTACCTATCAATCCACACAGTTGTCCTGGCAGTCATGGCAATGTGTATTTAGAATCACTCAAAAAGTACCCAATATCCGTATTTATCCACATTTAAAAATAAATACAGACTAGAAAATAAATGGTTGTCTGTATTTATCTGTAAAAACAGGGAGCCTTACTTATGAACTACTAGTAACAAATGGATCTTTGGATCTTGGTGGCAAGATGTGTGGCGCCGCAGCTAGGGCGACTGACTCCGGAATCTGGGGGTTACGGTTCGATCCCCGGCACCGGCAGCAGATTAGCCCAGCACCATGTGACTCTGGGCAATAGCTCGCTTAATCTTCCCGACGGCCCCCAGCGCCTAGAGACCCTTACGGGTGATTGTGCGCTTTACAAATGTGGATTATTGTTATATTGGCGAAAGCAATACCTTACTGAGCTATCCATATAAAATGCAGTTCTGTGATCTCCATGGTACACATTCTTTGCAGAAGGCACACTAACTCTACTCCGATCTCTCTCCAACACGAGCAATACTCGCTAGAGGTATCTTTACATTTTTTTATTGTTGCCTGAAAACTGCTGGACACACAAGGTATTCTGCTGTAGGTGGTTGTAAACTCACAAGTCATTCCTAAACATAATCTCCCCCCTCCTTCCCCCCAGGACATCGTCCAGGTGCGGCATCACTGGTTGCACCATCCTAAAGCCGGACCTGTTCACAGGTACAAGGTTCTTCATCACAAAAGCATTCTCACAGCGAAAAGGTATGTCCAACAGAGACTGCTTTGAAGGTGAAAGTGCTGACACACATAAACTTCTTCACATACACAAAGTGCTGACTGCTTTTCTGCTTGCCCACCTGGATTTAAACCTTTGCATTTTACGTTATTCGCTTGTTTGCTCTCATTGATACAATAGATTTTCCAATTTAATTTCTGCACTCTTCTCCAACCGGCAACATGTCTACTCATGGCACTTAGTAGAGGAGAGTTTGCTAGTACTACCCACTAACCCTTCCTGTGAGGGATACCAAGACTCTCTATTGACCAATGAGTGACCAATAGCTCAACTCAACCCAGGGGGGAGAGACATCTGTGACAATAGTAAGGTCACTCATAAAGTTCCTCACTGGGGGAAGGGGAATGTGTCAACTTTTCTCCTGGTACACATGACTTCCTCTGAGATAAATGACTACCAGACAGATGTTCCTTCAGCTGAACAACTGCATGAGGGAAAGGTTCTCCTCATAGCTGAGCAGGACGATGGATGAAGTGGATAAAGTGATGGAAGAAGTGATGGACGGAGCGGGAGAGATGAAAGATGTACTGGGTAAACTGGTGGAGGTGATAAGATGATGAGGGGATATCTTGAGATAATTGATGAAATAGCTAATACGATGATACGATAAATTACTTGACATCCTAGCTAGGTTTCTGAAGTACAATACCTCTACATATATACAAGGTGATAAATGGGTCGATAGACTAATGGAAGATGCACGTATCAACGTAGATAACAGATGAAACTTATGGAGAAAAGACAGGTGGATAGACAAATGGGGATCACAAATGAATTGACGGGTGAGTCGATCAGTAAAGTGAAAGGACACCAATGAACAAACTTAATATTATTCTGAAGCAGAACTTCTTACCTCTCCTCCAGGGTCTTGGAGTCCCAGGCGCTCTTTGCATCTCCATGGTCTGAACTTTCCCCATCGGGTGTGTAGGATCGGTGAACCTCAACATCACAGATGTCGGCCATTCTCCCCACACTCTCCAGAGGTCTCTCCATCTCCCCATCACCCATCTCCCTCTCCAACCCTCGCGACTCCCAATCTATCCTGGGTTCTCGGATCTCGAACGCATCCCTGCTCCCAGTACCCCCATCACCCATCTCTCGGCTGTCAAGGCCTCGCTCCAATCTTCCCATATCTGAGCCTCTCTCAGTCTCTGGGAAGTCCTCCTCTCCCATATGCGTGCCTCTCTCCATCCCTCTGAAAACACCATCGCCATGCTGTTCCATCAGAGTAATAGTGTAAGCATCGCCCGAGGCCCTGTGCCTAGCATCGGACTCTCTGCTTCGGTCGTTGAAGGTGTGGTCCATGGACCAGTCCATTCTGTGGGATTCAGCCTCTTCACTCTTATCCGTTAACCCAACACTGTGCTTTATAGACCAATCCCCACTGCTCCTCCCATCTGTTTCCTCTTTGATGGGACTTTTGGACAAGACATGGCTGCTTTGCGGTTCGGCGGTCTCTCTGGAGTCTTCCAAGCTGGGCTTTACTGAAAGATCTCTGCTGTTGATTGCAAGCTCTGCGTCCTGCTCACTCTCGCCCACGGAGGGATGCGCAGACCAGTCTATATCCCCCGACCCAGAGTCGACACCCTGGTCGGTGCCCTCCACACTGCGTCTAATGTACCACTCTCTACTGCTGACTCTAGGTTCTTCGCCTTGGTCACTCTCTTCGATGTTGTGCTTCATTGCCCATTCAAATCCGATCATTCCTTGCTCTTCGCCTTGGTTTCCCTCTTCCATGCTCTGCTTTACTGACCAATCTCTACCGATGACTCCGGGATCTTGCTCTTCCACCGTGTGCCTTGATTCCCAGTCTCTGGTGCCAGTTTCTGGCTCTTCACTCTGGTCTCCCTCTCCCAGGCTGTGCTTTACGGCCCAGTCTCTACCGGATAATCCAGACTGTTCACTCGGGCTCATCTCTTCGATGTTGTGCTTCGTCGACCAGTCCGTGTTCAGGAGTTCGGACTCCCTCCTCCACTCGGACTGCCCAATCCCATGCTTCATGGACCACTCGGTGTCTCCTATATCCAACTCCTGGCTCTTGTTTGTTCCTCCGAAACCATATTGGTCTTCCCACACACCCTTGCCGAGGCTTAGCTGCTCCACTCCGCCCGTGCCAAACTCACTCTGCAGATCTTTCTGGGACCAGCCAAGCAGGCCATGCTAGAGGGAGAAAGGAGATTAACAGGGTCAGCGAGTCTTAAGACAGACCAGGACAGTCAGAGCCGCGAAACATGCCCTTCCCAAGGTACTATTTCTTTGCTCTCCATCTTTTATTTTTTTTATTTTTTATTTTTAGCACATAATGAAAAGTTGAACACAAACAATACATATATACCATCATAATCTATACATAGAGCTATACAGAAAGGCATAAAATGAAAGCTAAGAAAGAAGTAAATTAAAAAGTATACAAGAAAATTCGTACAATAGGATAAAGAGAAGATAAAGTCCCTGCAAAGAAGATTTTAAATGAAGTTGCCCCAAATTTTCTCAAATTTAAGCAAAGATCTGGTACCCCTTATTCGAGCTAACCCAGCTTCCATGTTGTGGATTTCATTAACCAGAAACCACCACTGCATAATCTGTGGTGGCTGTGGCGAGATCCAAGCCCGAGCTATAATGAGTTTAGCACAGGATAACAAAATAGTAATTAAAGCTTTTTGGGGTAAGGTAGTACTGTGTATATCTAAAAGTACAGCAGAAGCTGACAGTTCTGGTGCTCTCCATCTTAAGTCTAAAACCTAAATGACATGAGATTGGGGTTCGCAGGTGTGACATACATAAAACGTGCTCTTGCACACCGCCCTGAGTTTGTATGTGGGTTAGCTCCCACATTAGGTTAGCCCAGTTATACACTCTAGGATTCCTGCATTGTCTCTCTCTCTCTCTCTCTCTCGCTTCTACTGACACCCTCTCCGTATTCATTATTCCCTCAGATATGTTCTTTAGACAATTGCTAGAGTCAATCAGGTACCATTCATCGACTGCTACACCCTCCGCTATGCTGCTGCTAGCTCCAATCATGTGCTTGCCACTGGCTTCGAGGCATTCGCAAGATGATACGCTCCACTGTAGGCTACGAAGTCCTCCTTTGATCATGACCTGGAAGTCCACTTCCTTTACCATTTTTCTTATCAAGTGCACCTAGTGCCACCCTACTCCTTGTTGCAGCTCACCCAACCTCCCTAAGCCTGTAGATGATTGTGCTAGTACAGATATCAATCAACTTAACTGCTCACAACCACCTGCTTTTAACAACCTCCTCACAGATGAGGGTTACTTACCAGCCTTCGAGTGCCTCTAGCAGTGAAATACACCAGGCGAAGGACTTATGTACATACTACTTTTATGGAGTCTTCACTGACAGATAAGTAACCCTCGGTATGCGCCACTTCCCATACACGCATAACTTATGTGCTAAAGGCCAGATTGCAAGTGCCGTAGGATATAATGGACTTGTAATACGGCGGACAGGATATCCGTCACATTTGTGATGTAGTAACCTGGTCTGCCAATCTCCAAATCACGCCCCAAGTCCAGACGTATAGTCTTACCAAGACCCACTCATGAGCCCTCAAATGTTACTGCACATTTACTTCAAGCTGCTCCTCCTCAATGCACTCATGTAGAGCCAACACGCCAAACAAGATTGAGCCACGCCACGCCAAACAAGCTTGAGCCACACCACGCCAAACAAGCTTGAGCCACACCACGCCAAACAAGCTTGAGCCACGCCACGCCAAACAAGCTTGAGCCACGCCACACCAAACAAGCTCGAGCCACGCCAAACAAGCTTGAGCCACGCCACGCCAAACAAGCTTGAGCCACGCCACGCCAAACAAGCTTGAGCCACACCACGCCAAACAAGCTTGAGCCACACCACGCCAAACAAGCTTGAGCCACACCACGACAAACAAGCTTGAGCCACGCCATGCCACGCCAAACAAGCTTGAACCACTCCATGCCAAATAAGCTTGAGCCACGCCACGCCACGCCAAACAAGCTTGAGCCACACCACGCCAAACAAGCTTGAGCCACGCCGCGCCATGCCACGCTAAACAAGCTTGAGCCACACCAGGCCAAACAAGCTCTCCACTGTGATGGATAAGTAGACCCTGAACACGTTTCATCCACAGCTATCTTTTAGTGCTAAGAACATATTTGCAATGTGAGTGTCAGCAAACATATCATACCTAAAAACTGTGACATAACAGGCCCCAACAATGCTGTGATGCATTGTTGTGCATACGGGCCTTCAACAAAGCGACTGGGGTGTTCTTGCACCTTAAAGAACACAGCCATATATTTCCAGCCTTGAAATCATTCCATTTTCTCCTTGAAGAGTAAGGAATACACTTAAAGTCTAAATGCATTTTAGGCACCTTCTGAGCAGTGGACCTCAAAATCCGGTATAACATTAGCAATATAGTGTGCCTGTATCCTGATGAGAACCCATAGGTGGCCAAGAAGAAACATCTGCTTTGGAGGAGCCTTCGGATGCTGAAGCTGTGCTCGGCTGGTGGTCTTCGGCCTCAGAAGTGATGGAATCCTTACTCATTCCAGGGAATCATACAGAATTTACCTGGCATGCTGCTAGTTGGTGTCTCAGGATATTTTAGGGATGAATGCTTCAAACTGTTCGCAATAACTAATGTGTTACACAACAACAAAGGCAAGCTAAGGAGGCTTCTATAGGACAAGATGCTGGGATGGGGATGAAAATTGATTTCACAGACAAAAAAATATGAAGCTATAGAGGAGGAGACTTTTTTAGAGCATGCAAACATCTGACAACCACAGCCATGCAGGAAAGGCGGAGTGAGCTGCCTACCTTCTTGGGTACACTCGCTCTTACGGCTAGAATGGTATGGTGATGTGGGGCTTAGGGATTTGGCCTGCGGTCCAGCATACAACACTATTGATAAGGTATACGGTTCCGATACGGGTCCTGGATGTATATCAAATACCAGGATCCAACTAGGTCGATGGAAGGATTAGCTCATCGGCCCACGAGCACCCACCCATAGAGAATGGAAAGCTTCATCACCGTGCCGTGCTCCTCGTTGGGACGGCGATGCAATGCCTAATGAATCCCAGTAGGAAGCACTTTGCCGGAGATCTTTTTTCGGTGCCAACTGGGTCACACATATGCAGCTCTGGGGCCTCCTGTGTTTAAAGACACTTGCAAAAACCTAGGAAGATTGCTGAGAAGTGAATCCAGAGTCCAGGCTAAAGTTACAAACAGATCAGAGAATGCACTGGAAATAATGTTCCTTGCACTCTCCCTAAGCAATTATTGTTTGGTAGATAGTCTAAAGAATTTTTGTTAAGGAATTGTTCAACATGTTTCATGCCTTTTATGTCCCCCAGATATGCGGCAATTCATCAGGACCTAACACCAGCTCCCTAATGTTCTCTTCTGGTGAATTTCCTACACTAATCGCAAAACAAATGAACCCCCACCTCTGTAATAAACAACAATAGTGTCCCCAAGACTTATATCCCCTATATAAGAAGTCCAAATGCAAGCCACCTGATAGACAGAAAAACAGACATGACAAACAAAAAATATACAAAAGGCAGTATTTTGCTGAAATAAATATACATTGACCACGCTTTAATTGTGCAAGTTGGAATCACAATCATTACTCAAATGCGTGCACCACGTTCTTGCAAAAGGCATAATCAGACATCGTGGACGGCCACTCTGGTGTAAAGGGACGCATTAGTGCTAGTAAACCCAGTTCTAAAGATTCTTACCCTATTTTCTTAAAAGCAGGGCTCTTTAGGGGACGTGGCGAATGGACTGTTCCTAGGTCATCTATAATCAGAGAAGTAGATGGAAACATCATTAATTGAGAACCCACGTCCTACGTTATTAGTGAGCGGTCATACCGATAGTGGGGTTCTCACATCCCAGAGGAAGAGTCCAGGTTATTGGGCCTACCCATCAAGTCGCTGGAGGTAGAAAACGTTGGAAATTTCCTTCCTTAAATCTACGGTTTATGAGGTCAAAGGGGAGTAGTGTGCAGGAATGAATTACATGAAATCAATAACCCGCAAGCTAACCTTTCTGAGGCCAGGGGCGGCCTTAGGCATGTGCAAGCTGTGCACCTGCACAGGGCCACCAAACCCCAGGGGCCGCCACGCCAATATATATCCTTAATATATTAATCCTCTGAGGATGGATACATATTTGCGTGGTGGCCCCTGGCAGGGATTTGGCGGCCTCCGGCTCTGTTCCACTTCTAAACACCCTCACCCCCTCCCCTCTTTACTGTCCTGCGCGCTCCGCCCCGCCCGGACCCCCTCTTTCGGGCCCCCTACCTACGCTCCTTACCCAGGGCCACCATGAGCCTAGAGCCGGCCCTGCTGAGGCCTTAGTAGCAGAAATTGGCAGGTTTCCCGAAATCTCCTGCCTGGCTCCCCTTCCTGATCAGATTTTGATACCTGCACCCCCCCAATCCCAATCTGTCCAGTAGCACGGTCACTAAAGGACTCACTGCCATCTATTTCAATGTGCGGTCCATTTGCAAACATGCATTAGAAATATGGAGCCTGCTTAATTTAGAAACTCCGGATATCTGCTTTGTTTCCGAGACCTGGCTACACGAAAATGCCACCCCCGATGTACATGTTGCCTTTCCTCCTGAGTATAACATCACCTGATTCGATAGGACTGATTCCAGGGGGGGGGGGGGGGTGGACTACTACTTATTGCAACCAACCAAAATATAAGTGTTGTTAGTGTGGAAAACCTTGTTTTTAATCATACTGAAATGATTATGTTCAAGATTAAGGGTCCCTCAAATAGCACCTGGGAGGTAGCCTTACTTTACCGCCCTCCTTGCGCTAATGGAGAGTTTGCGAACGACCTGCTCGAGATCATCGCTCCTCACGTTCTGACCTCTGAGAAATTTCTCTTGATAGGTGATTTTAATTATCATGCGGACGTACAGTTGAATGAGGATACTTGAAAGTTCATTTCTTTCTTTTTTTTTTTTTTTTTTTGGGTTAAAAACTTTTATTGAGCAATCAGAGAAGAGTTACAAAGATGGGCCTACAACCACACGGGCTAACAGCAAAGCACAACGTAAGAAGCATACGATCTCTCCCGTGGTCAGACATAAGTCAAACTCCAACTGTTACTCAAATTATCGGATAGGACACAACAATTTTCCCTTTTATACATATAAAAACAACGAACTACAAAAAGGCGAATGCATACTAATCAAAGTCAGCCCAGAAGGCGGAGGGGAGAAAGTTCATTTCTAATATGATCACTTTAGATCTTGTTCAGATGATCTCTGGCCCCACCCATCAGGCCGGTCACACTCTTGACCTCCTTTTCTCAAATTCTCCTGATGTCATGGTAGACCATCCCATTCCATTACTTTGGCCAGACCATTATCTGTTGAAATTCACGTTTCCAATCGCTACTCCCGAAGTGGCTCTCGAAAACGAATTTGTATTACCCAGACCTCTGAAACAAATCACCCCATCTTCGTTTTCTAAATACTTCCACTTTGATCCGATAGCTCCTTCTACGAGTGCTAGTAGAGCAGCACATCATTTTGATAAAGCCATTGAGTCTGCATTGGATAAAATTACTCCTTGGAGTAATGTTAAAAATAAGATCAGAAATGCTCCATGGTTTACGGAACAACTAAAAACTACTAAATCCTTAATTAGAATTGCTGAGAAAAAATGGCGGAACAGCAAAGAGCAGGTTGACCGTAAGGCATATAAAGTATTGCATACTGGTTATATGCGTGATGTCAGGTCAGCAAAGCGGACGTTTCTTGCGGAGCGGATAAATAAAGCTGAGAACTCCTCTAAAGAACTGTACCAAATCCTAAAGGAGTTTACCACCTCTCGCAATCCGTTATCAACACCTAATTCCCAAGAGTGGACTGATGCCCTTTCAGTATTCTTTGAGGATAAAATAACTGCAATTCATATCTCATTCCCTCCGCACCAAGCTATAACGCAGTCTGACGCTCGGGCAATCCCTCCATGTGATCCGTCTCATATCTTAAGTGAATTCGTAAAATTTTACAGTGAAATTACCATGTTAGTTGGGCAGAAAATAAAGTCTGGGTCTCCTACTGACCCTATCTCCCCTAAACTATTTTCCGTACTTGCCCCGGTTTTGGTGGAATGTCTGACTGATCTTCTTAATAAATCTCTCTCTGAAGCAGACTTCCCCACAGCCTGGAAAGCAGCAAGAATTAGACCAATACTAAAGAAACCCTTGGCCGATCCTAATATCCTCTTAAACTATCGACCGATTTCATTACTCCCGTATTTTGGGAAAATACTGGAATCTTTTGTCAATAAACAGCTTGTGAACCATCTTGAAAACCAAGGACTCCTAGATCCGTCTCAATCAGGTTTTCGGCCATCACACATTACGGAGACAGCATTGGTCGAGGTTGTTGATAATATCAGGTTAGCATCAGATAAACATCAATCAACTATCCTCGTCCTGCTCGATCTGTCCGCGGCATTTGACACCATCTCCCATCGCATCTTAATTCACCGGCTTTGGGAGATTGGTGTCAGAGGCAATGCCCTAAAATGGCTCACTAGCTATCTATCTGATCGTACTACTGCGGTCCAAATTGGCAAAAATATAGCAGGTAAAAGACTTGTTAAGATGTGTGTCCCTCGGGGCTCTATTTTAAGCCCTACACTTTTTAATGTCTATATGACACCCCTGACCAGACTGATCAGACCCTTTGGCTTTGATGTTTTGTCTTATGCAGACGACACACAGATCTTAATCACTCTGGATCCGGATCCCAAAGAGACAAGACAGCGTTTTAAAAACTGTATGATTGAGGTTGATAAATGGATGAACACTAACCATCTACAGCTAAACGGCAGAAAATCGGAAATAATGCTCTTTGGTAAGGCCGCAGAGCACTGGGCACATGACTGGTGGCCAACCAACCTGGGCAATTGCCCTACGCCCAAAGAATCAGTGCAGAACTTAGATTTTTATCTGGACAACAAACTATCCATGAGAAACCAAATAAATCATATTGTAGGGACCTGCTTTGGACTCATGCGTAGCCTTAGAAAGGTCTTCAAGTGGATCCCAGCGGAGGCTCGGAAACCCTTAGTCCAGAGTCTAATTATAAATAGAATGGACTATGGGAACGCGCTTCTATTAGCCACCAATGAGCACCACCTGAATAGACTCCAGGTTCTTCAGAATACTGCAGCTCGATTGGTGCTCAACCTTCCATGAAGATCTTCATCGGCCCCCTGTTTAAAGAGCCTTCATTGGCTCCCGGTAAAAAAACGAATCCTGTTCAAAACACTATGTCTAATTCACAAACATATGTACGGAAACGGCCCAAAATACTGGTCTCAAACGTTAACATGGTACCAGCCTCAAAGAGAACTCCGATCCAGCTCAGAGTCTCTGCTAACATCTCTTAGAATACATACTTCCAGAAATGGAGGCCGTGCATTCTCGTTCCTAGCCCCCACCTCATGGAACAAAATGCCCCACGACCTCCGCATCACCCCTGAACACAGCTGTTTTCGTAAGAAGTTGAAGACATGGCTCTTTGCAAATTAAGATCTATCTCTCTCCTGTCAGAGGTGTCTGCAAGCGCCATGAGACTCTTTGGACGTGATACGTGCGCGATACAAATGTATCTGACTTGACTTGACTTGACTTCCCTCGCCCACAGAGACCAAGCCGAAAAGAAGCATACTCAAAGAGGAGGGGTATCTACCTTAAACACCAATAGGAATTAAAAGGGGTGGTAGGCAGGCAATATAACCCACCTTTCTCCCACATATAAGAGCCACTCTTCTGTCAGTGGTCGAGGAGATGTATAGCTGACATAAAGTGAACTGAAGAACCCTTATTCCATTTCTCAGGCAAGGCAAGGGCCAGGGCTTGGGAAGGAAGGTTGAAGGGCTGAAGGTTGGGTGGAGACCTGCAGCGGACAGGATGGAACTTCTTATTCTCTTTCTCAGGCTTCACAGGCATAGTCACAGGGCCTAGAATACCCCATGGGAGGATTTTCACAGAAAGACCATGTGTCTACCTGCAAACAACCCAGTTTGATGCATTTAATTATTATTAAGGATTCTGATGTGTGACCCTTTTTTTCACTGGCATGTTATAAAGACCTGGCAAAACCACTTAACAGGCTTTTGTGGATTACCGATCTGAAAATAATTTTTTTGCGATCTTGTACAATGTCTGGAAATCACTGTACAATATCAGAGGTCCATAAGTGGTGTGAGAGGTGGAATGACATTATCAGACGTCTACACGCCACGGGGAGACTCATACAACTGCTGGTTGAAGGAAAGCAGCAGCTGAGTCAAGTTATACAGATTCATAAACAGAAACGTGAAGTCAAGCCAACCAAGACATCCAACAGACCAGACAGATACAAGGGTCGAGATGGGTAGCAGATCAGGAAAAGCACCAAGAGGCACTCGTAAGATTGAGTGAAACAATCGCAGCTTGAAGGACTGAACCCGCCATGGTACCTGTTATAGGTGTGGGGAACATGGACACATGGCGAATTTTAAAGACTGTATCGGGTGGAAAGCCATATGTAAAAAATGCAAGAAAGAGGTCATGTGTCGAAATGTTGTAGAAGTGGCAATTTAAAAAATAATGTACATGAAGTTATGTACAAAGAAGAATGTGAAGAGGAAGAAATAATTTTGAGGATTTCTGAAGGGAAAAGAAGTGGTCCATTTGACATTGTTCTTATTGAAAACACCCTTGTGTGCCTGTTATTTGACTCGGGAGCAAAAATTACACTTATTCCTAGCAGGCTGTACGATGAACATTTGAAAGATAAGGTGAAGCAACACAAACCTGATATCAAAGCTAAAGGTTCTGGAGGTGAACCCATTAAACGTTCAGGATATTTGAATGGTAGGATTGACTTTAAAGACAGGTGTATTACTGGGAAAATATATGTCTCTGAGAGGGGTGATTCATCGATTAGTTGGATACATCAGAAAGATCTTAGGGTCATCCTTGATCTCAATGAAACTCCAGCTGTGAGGAGAATGGACATTGTGGAGTACGTGAAAATCAAAACAACAAAACAAATGAACCATTTAGTCAGATGCAAGTGAATAGTTCTACATTTGAAGAAGAGTTTCCTGAGGTTTTGGATGAACGTTTAGGATGTTTGAAAGGTTATTCCCATAAGATAAACCTAAAAGACAATGACTTACCAGTTGTTAGTAAAGTAAGAGGGGTGCCAATCAAAGTTAAAGATAAGATGAAAATTGAGTTGTATAAGTTATTAAATGGTGGCATCATCACTGAAGTTGAAGCCACAGAATGGTTAGCTCCGGTTGTCATGGCTCTTAAAGCTAATGGTGAGTCTAGACTTTGTATAGACTTAAGAGAGCTCAACAGGTGCATGGTTGTGGATCACTATCCATTGCCTAACATTTCCAAGATGTTGTGTTTATTAGAAGGAGCTAAATTCTTCTCTTCAATCGATCTGGCATCGGTTTATCACCAGATACAACTACATCCAGACTCTCAAGATCTTACGGCCAATCTTATGCCGTTTGGACTTATATCTGCAGCAGCGGTTTTTCAAAGCATGATGGAACATATCTTTAAGGAGGTTAAAGGTATTTAGCTCTACCAAGATGACGTACTAGTCTCCTGGCGCAATGTAGAAGAACATGATAAAAGAGTAAGACGTTTTGAGCAAATTAAGGGGCAATGGCCTTACTCTTAAAGTTAAAAAGTGCAAGTTCATCAATCTCACTGAAATTGATTACTTAGGTCACAAAATCTCTGGGTCGGGCAGTGAACCTAGGAAAGAGTTGGTTGATACTATTAATAGTATGGCCAGTCCTAGTAATAAGAAAGTAGTCGTCACATTTTTGGGGATGTCCAAATATTATACAAAATTCATACCCAATTTTGCAGACAAAACACATAATATGAGGCTTCTTTTGAAGAAAGGTGAGCGTTTCACTTGGAATTCAGAATGGGAGCAAGAGTTTGTCTTAGTCAAACAGTTATTGTCCAAAACCACGTGTCTCAGCAGTTTTGATCCAAGTCAGGAAATAGTGGTCATGACTGATGCAAGTCATGCAGGTTTGGGAGCGGTCATGATGCAAGAAGATGGAGGTGTGGAAAAAACTATTTTATTTTTATTCAGAACTTTGAGAGGTGCAGAATGTAACTATTCTGTAATAGAAAAAGAGGCATTAGAGATTTTTTGATGAGCTTGGAAAAGATGATACTTCATAAGCTGTGTTGTGCGGTATTGGAGGGGGTTGGAGCAAACATTCCAAAGTAGATGAGGCACTTAGTGGTTTTTTTCGGGTGAATGACGAATTAGCTTTACATAGTGGTCTTTTGGTGAGAGGTACCAGATTAATCCCCCCCAGCAAGTCTGAGGATCCAACGTATTGAATTTGCCCATGAAGGTCATTCGGGAATCTGCAAAACATAAGAAATACTTTGACAAACATACTGGTGGCAAGGTATGGACATATGTCTGGAAAGATGTGTACGAGAATGTATGGAGTGTGGCAAATGCGCCAATGTATTGAAAACCTAAGTTCAACCCATGACATTGAGGCAACTTCCCAAAGAGGCTTGGGATGTGGTTGCCATTGACATTTTAGGTCCCATTAGAGACAGCAGTGTGGACAAGTATGTTATTTTGCTCCTGGATGTATACTCTAGGTATCCGGAGGTAAAAATCACAAACTCCATAGAAGGTAAGGATGTCATAGCTTTTCTTAATGATATCTTTGGAAAAGAAGGGTTTCCCTCAAGCGTGTTGTTTGATAATGGAGTCCAATTTACATCTAAGGAAATGGTCAAGTCTTTGGGTGATAGGGGGATTGTTCACAAGAAATCTTCTCTTTACCACCCAGAAACAAACAGAATTTTTGAGAGGTTTAATCGAGTACTTAAAGACATTATTCAAAGGGCTTTGTCCAGTCAAAAGTATTGGTATACTGAAATTCAAAAGAAAGTGAAGAGTTATAGGTTTTCTCCCCATTCCATGACCGGGAGGACTCCATTTGAGTTAGTTCATAAGAGGAAGGCTTGTACCATGTTGTGTCCCTCCTGGACATATAAAAAGTCCCTAAGTTTGTAACATGTAGAGGGGGACAATGAAATAGAGAAAGAAGTAAAGAGAATGTGCATGAACAAAAAATGGTTTGATAGGAGAAAAGGTGTGAAAGAAACCGTGGTGAGAGTGGGGGATATAGTCAAGATCCGCAGTCCGCGTAAAGGTTTCACTTCCCTAGGTGCAACGTTTATACCGCCTATGAAAGTCATCAAAGTGTTTAAGAATGCCATCAAGACAGAAGATCAGAGAGTGTGGAATCTAAAAAGGGTTGCCAAACTTTCTTCTAATGATAGTAAACAATTGGTCGCAGATTGTTCAAAAAAGAGTCGAGCGGCAAACGATGAATGTAAATTTAGAGATACGAGATTTTCTGCTTTGGTATTTTATTTATGTATCACAGTTTTACATGTATTTTTTTTCTTCTTCTTTGCACATAGTTCTGTAACATGTTTCTTAGTCCTTTAAGTGTTACTATTGGGCAGGAGATGTGTGGTATTCTGTACTAGACTCTTGCTCGCATTTCTTCCTTAGCCATTGTGAGAACCTCCAGACTTTGTGAGAATCTTCAGTCTTGTCATCTCTGTTGTAGAACTCTGTGCTCTCTGAACTCCTGCAGAGAATGTCAAGTGTGGGGCCGTTGGACGTGAGAGAGACCTGAAGCCTAGTCTAGGAGGCTGAGATGTTGAGACCATCTTGAAATAAATAACTTTATTTACCTTTATCTGGCATTGGATTGAACTTTACAGAAGGCCATCTCTTCCTGAGTCTAGGGTCCTTGTCCTACAGAGGGGGGAGGACCCCTGACAATGGGGGTTCCCAAGCTTTTCTATACCACGCGCCCTAAGGAAACGTTTGATTAATGCACGCAACCCCTGCGTCTTATCTCCTCGGATCCCTGTTATGCACAAAGTACAAACTTTCCCTCTTTGTTGTACCCCCAAAATGCCTTCTCGCACCCCACGGGGCTGTGGGCACCCCAGGCTGGGGACCCCGACCTTACATGAATGACAGACGTATAGCCACTCTCACCTGTATCGAAAGGTGTCACTGTAACACACAGATACTGCAGGTGAGTACAAAGTTCACATATAATGCCGCATAATTCTGTAAAACACCAATGCCGCAGGAGACTCCCACTCTGACCTGCATCGAAAGGTGTCATTGTAACCTATCTCGAGGCTTGTCGCTGTGACACACACATACTGCAGGCGAGTACAAAGTTCACATATAATGCCGCATAATTCTGTAAAACACCAGGGCCGCAGGAGACTCCCTCTCTGACCTGCACCGATAGGTGTCATTGTAACCGATCTCAGGGCTTGTCGCTGTGACACACAGATACTGCAGTCGAGTACAAAGTTCACATATAATGCCGCATAACTCTGTAAAATACCAGTGCCGCAGGAGACTCCCAGTCTGACCTGTATCAAAAGGTGTCATTGAAACCGATCTGAGGGCTTGTCGCTGTGACACACAGATACTGCAGGCGAGTACAAAGTTCACATATAATGCCGCATAACTCTGTAAAATACCAGTGCCGCAGGAGACTCCCAGTCTGACCTGTATCAAAAGGTGTCATTGAAACCGATCTGAGGGCTTGTCGCTGTGAAACACAGATACTGCACGCGAGTACAAAGTTCACATATAATGCCGCATAACTCTGTAAAATACCAGTGCCGCAGGAGACTCCCACTCTGACCTGCATCGAAAGGTGTCATTGTAACCGATTTCAGGGCTTGTCGCTGTGACACACACATACGGCAGGTGAGTACAAAGTTCACATATAGTGCCGCATAATTCTGTAAAACACCAGTGACGCAGGAAACTCCCACTCTGACCTGCATCGAAAGGTGTCATTGTAACCGATCTCGAGGCTTGTCGCTGTGACACACAGATACTGCAGTCGAGTACAAAGTTCACATATAATGCAGCATAATTCTGTAAAACACCAGTGCCGCAGGAGACTCCCAGTCTGACCTGCATCGAAAGGTGTCATTGTAACCGATCTCAGGGCTTGTCGCTGTGACACACAGATACTGCAGTCGAGTACAAAGTTCACATATAATGCCGCATAATTCTGTAAAACACCAGTGCCGCAGGAAACTCCCACTCTGACCTGCATCGAAAGGTGTCATTGTAACCTATCTCGAGGCTTGTCGCTGTGACACACACATACGGCAGGTGAGTACAAAGTTCACATATAGTGCCGCATAATTCTGTAAAACACCAGTGCCGCAGGAGACTCCCACTCTGACCTGCATCGAAAGGTGTCATTGTAACCGATCTCAGGGCTTGTCGCTGTGACACACAGATACTGCAGGCGAGTACAAAGTTCACACATAATGCCGCATAATTCTGTAAAACACCAGTGCCGCAGGAGACTCCCAGTCTGACCTGCATCGAAAGGTGTCATTGTAACCGATTTCAGGGCTTGTCGCTGTGACACACACATACGGTAGGTGAGTACAAAGTTCACATATAATGCCGCATAATTCTGTAAAACACCAGTGCCGCAGGAGACTCCCAGTCTGACCTGCATCGAAAGGTGTCATTGTAACCGATTTCAGGGCTTGTCGCTGTGACACACACATACGGTAGGTGAGTACAAAGTTCACATATAATGCCGCATA
Source organism: Lissotriton helveticus (assembly GCF_964261635.1). Taxonomy (NCBI): domain Eukaryota; kingdom Metazoa; phylum Chordata; class Amphibia; order Caudata; family Salamandridae; genus Lissotriton; species Lissotriton helveticus. The sequence goes on along the minus strand of NC_136057.1, from coordinate 28,025,183 downwards.
ATTCTGTAAAACACCAGTGCCGCAGGAGACTCCCAGTCTGACCTGCATCGAAAGGTTTCATTGTAACCGATCTCAGGGCTTGTCTCTGTGACACACACATACTGCAGGCGAGTACAAAGTTCACACATAATGCCGCATAATTCTGTAAAACACCAGTGCCGCAGGAGACTCCCAGTCTGACCTGCATCGAAAGGTGTCATTGTAACCGATTTCAGGGCTTGTCGCTGTGACACACACATACGGCAGGTGAGTACAAAGTTCACATATAATGCCGCATAATTCTGTAAAACACCAGTGCCGCAGGAGACTCCCAGTCTGACCTGCATCGAAAGGTGTCATTGTAACCGATCTCAGGGCTTGTCTCTGTGACACACACATACTGCAGGCGAGTACAAAGTTCACACATAATGCCGCATAATTCTGTAAAACACCAGTGCCGCAGGAGACTCCCAGTCTGACCTGCATCGAAAGGTGTCATTGTAACCGATTTCAGGGCTTGTCGCTGTGACACACACATACGGCAGGTGAGTACAAAGGTCCCATATAATGCCGCATAATTCTGTAAAACACCAGTGCCGCAGGAGACTCCCACTCTGACCTGCATCGAAAGGTGTCATTGTAACCGATCTCGAGGCTTGTCGCTGTGAAACACAGATACTGCACGCGAGTACAAAGTTCATATATAATGCCGCATAACTCTGTAAAATACCAGTGCCGCAGGAGACTCCCACTCTGACCTGCATCGAAAGGTGTCATTGTAACCGATCTGAGGGCTTGTCGCTGTGACACACAGATACTGCAGGTGAGGAGTACAAAGGTCACAATGTGCAACGCCCCAGAACACAAAAGGATTGTATTCAGCTTTTTCCAGACAGCTTGTTGCTAAGATATTAAACTCTCCCCAACTGCCCTCAAAGGCAGCCACAGTCACCCTCACAAGCTCCATTACTGGGGTCATGAACGCCTCTTTAACGGTCTGTACTGAGTCGACAGATTGCATTGCTACTGTTTTTCAAGGCTGCAATTGACTCAAAATAGGTCATAAATGTATTTAGACCTCAATATACATAAATATAAACCCAAACTCTCTCAAGGGTAGAGTGAAGCATATATTATGCAAAACAGCAGGTAAGGAACTCCAGGTAACTTCATCTTTGCTTAACGCATGTTAAACAGCGCATGTAAAACAACGCATGTAAAACAGCGCGTGTAAAACAGCGCGTGTAAAACAACGCATGTAAAACAGCGCGTGTAAAACAGCGCGTGTAAAACAACGCATGTAAAACAGCGCACGCTAAATCTGAGGCAACCTCAAATCTCTGCTTTTCAGAGTCTTTCCAAGGACAGGCTCGGCTCGCTCGAGATCTGCACGCTGCTGGAAAGTCTTTGAACAAAGGGCTCGCCAGGCCGACATCCTCACTGCGTCGATAAGTGGCGAATGAGCTTTTGCGCTCAGGCCAGAGTTACAGCTTTCTGTGGACCCCGCACCGGGCATTTTAGCCTTTGCTGTCACCAGAGCTCTCCGGTGAAGGGGACCTTTGTCCAGCCACCAGGGGGCGCTCAGTACAGATCCGGACAATCACAAGCCTAGCAGAACCCTAATTAGAAACCCCTGGGGGGCTTCTCGTCTTAGTTGCAGACCGCCTCCTGGAATGGGGCGCATCTCCTGCGGACCCCAAAGATTTCTCCAACTTTAAGCTTCAGGATTCGCTCAATTCTCTCCGTGCAGAGTTAGAAAAGTGACAGCTTTTGCCACTTTCCAGTTTATCGTGAGCCTTCGATTGAAGACAGTCCGCTCCCCACCGGAGCTGAGTAAAAAAAAAAAAAAAATGGCGACGCCTCTGTTACTATTTAAAGCAAAGAAACACATCTGCAGATTGGTAAAATAACACGAAACCAACCTGAAATAAGCAAGCATGTAAATATTTGACAAAAAGCATATACAGCCAGATTCATCAAGCTCAATTGCGCTCGCAAAGGGCCAGATTCTGCGAATCTGGCCCTTTTGCGAGTGCAATTTTTGCATTTGGGATTCATCATCCCAAATGCGAAATTCGCTAATAAAGAATTCGCCATTTGCGAGGAAATGCATTTAAGGAATCTGTATTTGAGATTTCTTAAATGCAATTCATTAACCATTTCTACATTGCAAATTTGCTATTTTTGGTCGCTATTTACCACGAAGTCTGACTTTGTGGTAAATAGCGAAAAAATAGAAAAAAGCACTTCAGTGCATTTTTCTCAATTGCATGTTACACACACACATGTCCTTTGGACATGTATGTGCGCAACACCTGTGTAAATTTAAATTTCAGGGGTGCACAGGGTGTCCCATGGACACCCTGGCACCCTTGAAATCTCAATCTTATGTGCGATTAGCAATTAGCTAATCGCAAATAAGGAATCAGTGGGAATCGCAATAAATATTGCGATTCCTACATGAATCCCGTTTTGCGAGTCTGTAATAGCGATTCCTTATGAATCGCTATTATAGACTCGCAAAACGGGTCTTTCATGAATCTAGCTGTAAGTTCTCATTAGAGTATAGCTCTGTCCAGACACAGAGGACACCCGCACAGGTCGAAACCGAATGCCTCATAATTCTGCAAATCTCCAGTACCGGGGAGGCTTCCACTCTCCACCTTGTCGAAAGGTGCAACTGTAACTCATACCAGGGGGTGTTGCTGTGGACACAGCTATTGCAAGTGAGTACAAACCTCACTTATCGTGCCGCATAATTCTGCAAAACACCAGTCAGGGACCCCAGGGCAGTGCCCTGTATTTGGCGGGAGCTGTTCCTTCTTCCAATGACAGTTTATAAGTGACCACCTCAAAAGTCAGTTTTTTACCAGCTTTTTTACACCTAGGACTGGCTCAACTGCTGTGCACACAACACCACAAAGGTGGCCCATAAGAGTTATTTGTAAAGCGCACCGCTACCCGGAGGCATCCAGGCGCTGGGGGCCGTCGGGAAGATTAAACGAGCTATTGCCCAGAGTCACATGGTGCTGGGCAAACCTGCCGCCGGAGCCGGGGATCGAACCGTGAGCCCCAGCATCCAGTGTCAGTCGCCCTGGCCGCGGCGCCACACCTCTTCCCTAATACTAGGTGGGGGGCAGAATTCGTATAGTAGCGCTACACAAAGCTCTGCGAATCGGTAAAAAATCTCCACGAGCACGCAAAAGTTCCGCGAACATGCAGAATCGCTTGTTACGCGTGTTCGCAATGCTTTTTTCCTGTTCGCAAACGCTGTTTGCGTGCTTGGGGAGCAATATCTTGCAAACGTGCATTTTGGAAGTGTGAACAAGCCACAGAATTTTTGGCAATTCTGCGTTCTCCGCGGAATGCAAAATTACCCAAATTTCGAGAGTGGAAAGAAATTTATCGCCCAAACCTAATGTATACCGCTGGTAAGTTTGAAAGGCAGCAGTCACCGTTTCCCAAGGTGTAATGGTCAAAAATGTACTCTAAATATCTTATTATTTGATAGACTTGGGTAAGAGTTTGCTGGAGCGCTTGGATGCCCAGAGAGGCGCTCTTTCATTAGAACTCCGACGGAGACTTGGTCAGTGCGTTGTGTGGCTTAGAGAGGGCTGGTGGTACAGGAGCTTGTAACTCTGTTGTATGCATCCTGGGAGGGCCACAGAGTCTAAAGACAGACCTCAGGTGGTGCACCCAAGGCGCTGGTTACGCACGAGGCACCCCATGGCCACGTAATGTCCCTCTGGACACCACCAGCGAAGGAAGCCGAGTGTCCACACACCGGATCCCACCAAGGTGCACCCAATATACCTAAATTGGCACCACGAAGGAGGACTATATAAGGTCCCACCAAACCCGCTTCCATTCACCGACGCGGAGGCGAAGCGGACACAGCTAGGTTACGTGGAGGAAGGCGAACCGAAAGACAGTAAGAGTATGAATGTTGGTGTGTGTGTGGGTGCATGTGAAACACCCTCATGCACAAGTTACTTACCTTCGGTAACGATATATCTGTAAGAAACAGTAGTTAGTGTTAGATTCCTTACCTTAGAATATCCCCAGGCGTCAGACTGGATCCGGAAAGTTAAGCGTAGCAGTACCCCTGTGCGTCGGTACGCGTCGTCTGCGGCTCCGCGTCCATCATCGGCGGGATGGAAACCCGTTTTAAAAAAAATACATCTGCCTTTATGTGTAAACCTGATAAATCATCATCGAGTCTGTTTATTTTCTTTTCCACTTTCCCAGAATGTCAATAGAGGGGCCTTCTCCCACGCCGCCCATGGAGAAAGTAGGTTACACTTCTAGGGTAAGTTATGAGAGACATTCTCTCGTAGTTTAAAAAGGAGTGCACACACGTATGAGTGACATGTGTCATGCACCTTTAGCAACCACGTGCGATAAGTAGTGTGGTGATGGAGGATGTACGTTCTTACGACGCGTGGTATTCCACGCGTACCGTTACAATGCGTATTTTACAACGCAAGTCGTTACAACGACTTGCGCTGTAGGGGTGCGGACTTAGTAATAGTTTAATTTACTATTCCAACACCAGCCTACGTACAGTAGGGAAGGTGTTGGAATAGTAACTCCAGCGCAAGTCATGGTTACGACTTGCGTTCTAAAATGCGCGTTGTAAAGGTACTGCGGGGTAACATACATCCGCGTCGTAAAGGATGTTCCCCGGTGATGGATGGTTACTTGTGTAATAACCAGCGGAAACCTACATATCACGTCTGTGTTTGTTTCCTTTTTTTCTACAGGCTAGACTTGGAGTCCCATAACAGTGGGGATAGCGATAATTCAAACCCCATATAGTGGTTGATCATTATTTAATTATAAAGACGGAGCCCATTAGATAAAAGGTCCTGATGAATGCCACCTACCAGCATGGGACATTGGGCAGAAACATGTTGACCACAAACACCACGGTGAAGGGATAATCATTTCCCTAGTCACCGCACACTTCTTCTAACACCATACAGTTGCCCAATTTATTAAAACTAATCTTTATGACAACTTGTAATGGTTTTTAGATCACTTTCACTACCCACGGGCCCCCACTTAGTTTAGAAGTGCATCCCTGCCATCAGGTGTATGCCCGCCCTCTATCAAACCGAGTTTTTAGAGGGCGAGGACGACCTATGATGAAGCAGGACACCAGGTGGTGTGTGAGGCCAGTCCTTCACTTTTTAGGTCGAGCATTCGAGACCTCTTGTATATACTTTAGTATATTTACTTTAGTATATACTTATATATGTTTGGGCTCTGGAGATCAGCCCTAGGACTTGTCTGCTTCCGCTTAGGGACTTTTTTCTGTTCAACTGCCTCTATTTAACTGTCTTGATAGAAAATAACCAGCAGAGGTCAGTAAAATACCAGAATTGCTTTCTGCTGAGGGGCTTTATTTTTTATTTTTCTGGCAACTGCCTCTATTTAACTTTCTTGATAGAAAACGACCAGCAGAGGTCAGTAAAATACCAGAACCCCTTTAGCATTTTATAGATTCCAGTCCATAGAAATTGTCTTCCACAAGCACCCGTAGACAATTATATTTTTTTCAAATCTTGTATTTTCAGTGCTATGACCACCAAAGGCCGTGCTTTTACATTAAAAACAGAGCTTTGGACTATACCATTTCCAGCTGAAAGGCAATATTTCTCTCCATGTGTTCCCATGCCTAGTGTTTTACGCAGTTTGGTGCTTACTTTCCCTCCATGTTAAAGAACAGTAGATGTTTCAGCACCCAGGCTAACGTGCTGCAGAGCTAAATACATATAAGGTCCCAAAGGCGAGACCGATTGCATTGCAAATGCTTGTTGTAAGATGCCCCCACCAATCACGCACCTCTAGGCACCTGTAGTTCACTTCACTAGGAGTAGCCCCACTTGTGTTTAATATTCAGTGGCACCCATACAGTAAATGTAAATGTACATGTATTTATATAGCGCAAATCACCGACACGGTATCTAAGCGCTTGCTTAGGGAACCCGTCCTGGTATTCCCCTGTGAGATACCCCGGCAAGGTATCCACAAGGTGAAAGCCAGGCATCCCACCGCGAGGGGCCGTTGTGGAGATTAAGCAAGCTATTGCCCAGAGTCGCAGAGTGTGACCCCGTGAGTCGAGTAGGCACCGGAACGAGAATTGTCGAGTCCGTGGAATTTATGAGCCCGAGACCCGCCGAGGCGGGGAATCAAACCCTGGTCCACGGCCGATCTCAGCTTCCGGGTCTGCCGCCTCTAACCACTGAGCCACGCTTCTCCACTCCATACAGTTGTCATCTAATACATCTGGAAAAATCTTAGAGACTGCACTTTCAAACCTCTGTGCATAGCCCCTCAAGGGCCTGTGGGCATCAACATGCCCATGTGGACGGGCACGAGGCACACTGTGCCTTACTTACCCTCATGGGGGGTCCCCTGCTCTCCAATGCTTGAGGTGATGAAGAGACGACGACACTGTCCCGACCGCCACTCGGGCCACGGGGGCGCTGGACACCAGCGTCACGAAGATACTGAATATTGGTGTCACGCAGGCGATGGGCACCAGTGTTGGGGCGGCGCTCAGCAATGATGTCACGGAGACGCTGGGCACCAGCGTCACTGTGTCGCTCAGCACTGACGTCACGGAGGGTTGCGTTGCCCAACATCCTCTGGAGAAGAGGGACACCGATGCTGGGGTCTTCCTTCTCCATCATCCTGTGCTGGCAGCACCCACCGGCACCCTGTCTGCGGGCACCACCCACAGGTCCTGGAAGGCTGCCTTGGAATAGACCTCAGATAGCAGCAGCCACAGGTCCTGGAAGGGTGCCCTGCTGTAAAGGTCCTGGAAGGCTGTTTTGGAATAGCCCTTAGACATCAGCAGCCAAAGGTCCTGGAAGGCTGTCTTGCAATAGCCCTCAGGTAGCAGCAGCCACAGGTCCTGGTAGGGTGCCTTGCTGGTTATGGGTGGGTGTCCTGGAACATCTCCAGGGGGCAGCACTCACAGGTTCTGGGTGGGTGTCTTGGATACCCGCCAGTGAGTATCAGCCACAGGTCCTTAAAAGGTTGGCTTGAAACAGCCCTCACATGACAGCACCCACAGGTCCTGGAAGGGTGCCTCAGAAAAAAGTTAAGTAAGCAGCACCGAAAGGCTCTGGGTGGGTGCCCTCTAATGGCTCGTCCTGGGAGCACCCAGAACTCCTGGAAGGGTGCCCTGCAGAGCTGGCGTGTGCTGGGACCTGCATGCACGCCGCCTCAACTGATCGGAGTGACTCCCTGGCTCAGGATTCCTGGCCCAGCCCAAACCTGCCCGGCCACTTCCCACCCTCAGTAGTGAGCCCGGAGGCACCACGCGTCATGACTGGATCCTTTGAAGCGCGTTAACACCCAGCTGAGGTATCCAGCAGCTATAAAGCAGAAACTTACTGCGGCATGGAGAACACTGCAGCTCTCGAAACTCACTACAGTTAACCAAAGCTCATAACAAGCAGCAGCTTATACACATCTCAAAACTCACTGCAGCTCACCACAGCTCGCAACTCACAGAAAAGCACCATAGCTCCCAACTCACTTTAGCTCACCATAGCTCCCAACTCACTGTAGCTCACCATAGCTCCCAACTCACTGTAGCTCACCATAGCTCCCAACTCACTGTAGCTCACCATAACTCGCAACACACTGTAGCTCACCATAGCTCGCAACTCACTGTAGCTCACCATAGCTCGCAACTCATTGCAGCTCACCATTGCTCGCAACTCACTGTAGCTCACAACTCACAACTCACTGTAGCTCACCATAGCTCGTAACTCACTGTAGCTCACCATAGCTCCCAACTCACTGTAGCTCACCATAGCTCCCAACTCACTGTAGCTCACCATAGCTCCCAACTCACTGTAGCTCACCATAGCTCCCAACTCACTGTAGCTCACCATAGCTCCCAACTCACTGTAGCTCACCATAGCTCCCAACTCACTGTAGCTCACCATAGCTCGCAACTCACAGAAAAGCACCATAGCTCCCAACTCACTGTAGCTCACCATAGCTCCCAACTCACTGTAGCTCACCATAGCTCCCAACTCACTGTAGCTCACCATAGCTCGCAACACACTGTAGCTCACCATAGCTCGCAACACACTGTAGCTCACCATAGCTCGCAACTCATTGCAGCTCACCATTGCTCGTAACTCACTGTAGCTCACAACTCACTGTAGCTCACCATAGCTTGTAACTCACTGTAGCTCACCATAGCTCGCAACTCACTGAAAAGCACCACAGCTCACCATAGCTCGCAACTCACTGCAGCTCACCATAGCTCACAACTCACTGGAGCTCACCATAGCTCGTAACTCACTGCAGCTCACCATAGCTCGCAACTCACTGCAGCTCACCATTGCTCGCAACTCACTTTAGCTCACCATAGCTCGCAACTCACTGCAGCTCACCATTGCTCGCAACTCACTGCAGCTCACCATTGCTCGCAACTCACTGCAGCTCACCATAGCTCGCAACTCACTGCAGCTCACCATAGCTCGCAACTCATTGCAGCTCACCATTGCTCGCAACTCATTGCAGCTCACCATTGCTCGCAACTCACTGCAGCTCACCATTGCTCGCAGCTCACCATTGCTCACAACTCACTGTAGCTCACCACAGCTCGCAACTCACTAAAAAGCACCACAGCTCGCAACTCACTGAAAAGCACCACAGCTCGCAACTCACTGAAAAGCACCACAGCTCGCAACTCACTGTAGCTCACTACAGCTCGCAACTCACTGAAAAGCACCACAGCTCACCATAGCTCGCAACTCACTGTAGCTCACCATAGCTCGCAACTCACTGTAGCTCACCATAGCTCGCAACTCACTGTAGCTCACCATGGCTCGCAACTCACAGTAGCTCACCATGGCTCGCAACTCACTTTAGCTCACCATAGCTCGCAACTCACTTAAGCTCACCATAGATCGCAACTCACTTTAGCTCACCATAGATCGCAACTCACTGTAGCTCACCATAGCTCGCAACTCACTGCAGCTCACCACAGCTCCCAACTCACTGTAGCTCACCACAGCTTGCAACTCACTGTAGCTCACCACAGCTTGCAACTCACTGTAACTCACCACAGCTCGCAACTCACTGTAGAGCACCAAAGCACGCAACCCATTGAAGAATATCACAGCTCGCAACTCACTGAAGAGCACTATAGCTCACAACTCGTGGCAGCTCACCACAGCTCAGAACTCATTGATGAGCATCGCACTAAAAAGCACCACAGCTCACAGCAGCTCACCATAGCTCTCAACTCACTGCAGCTAATCACAGCTCGCAACTCACTGCAGCTAACCACAGCTCGCAACTCACTGCAGCTAATCACAGCTCGCAACTCACTGCAGCTAATCACAGCTCGCAACTCACTGCAGCTAATCACAGCACGCAACTCACTGAAGAGCACCACCGCTCGCAATTCATTGATGAGCATCACAGCTTGCAACTCGCTGAACAGCACCACAGTTTGCAACTCAGTGAAGACTACCAGAGCTCGCGACGGAAGAGCGCCACAGATTGCAATTCGATGCAGACCACCACAACTCCCTGGAAACCACCTTAGCTCACAACTTAATGCAGACCATAACTCACTGCAGCTCATCACAAATCGAAACTCAAAGCAGCAGACCACAGCCAGCAACTCACTGAAAAGCCCCACAGCTCACAATTCACTGAACAGCACCATAGCTCACTGTAGCTCACCATAGTTCGCACCACACCGTAGCTCACCATAGCTCGCAGCTCATTGTTGCTCTCAGCTAATCTTTGGTCGCACCTCACTGCAGCTCACCACAGCTCGTACATCACTGCAGCTCACCACAGCTCGCACCTCACTGCAGCTCGCAACACGCTGAAGAGCATCCCAGCTCGCAACATGCTGAAGAGCATCCCAGCTCGCAACACGCTGAAGAGCATCCCAGCTCGCTGGAGAGCATCCCAGCTCGCTGAAGAGCATCCCAGCTCGCTGAAGAGCATCCCAGCTCGCAACACGCTGAAGAGCATCCCAGCTCGCAACACGCTGAAGAGCATCCCAGCTCGCTGATGAGCATCCCAGCTCGCTGATGAGCATCCCAGCTCGCTGATGAGCATCCCAGCTCGCTGATGAGCATCCCAGCTCGCTGATGAGCATCCCAGCTCGCTGATGAGCATCCCAGCTCGCTGAAGAGCATCCCAGCTCGCAATTCGCTGAAGAACACCAGAGCTCGCAACTCAATGGAGACGTCCAGAGCTCGCAACTCAATGGAGACCACCAGAGCTCGCAACTCAATGGAGACCACCAGAGCTCGCAACTCAATGGAGACCACCAGAGCTCGCAACTCAATGGAGACCACCAGAGCTCGCAACTCAATGGAGACCACCAGAGCTCGCAACTCAACGGAGACCACCAGAGCTCGCAACTCAACGGAGACCACCAGAGCTCGCAACTCAACGGAGACCACCAGAGCTCGCAACTCAACGGAGACCACCTCAGCTTGCAACTCAATGGAGACCACCAGAGCTCGCAACTCAACGGAGAACACCAGAGCTCGCAACTCAATGGAGACCACCAGAGCTCGCAACTCAATGGAGACCACCAGAGCTCGCAACTCAACGGAGACCACCTCAGCTTGCAACTCAATGGAGACCACCAGAGCTCGCAACTCAATGGAGACGTCCAGAGCTCGCAACTCAATGGAGACGTCCAGAGCTCGCAACTCAATGGAGACGTCCAGAGCTCGCAACTCAATGGAGACCACCAGAGCTCGCAACTCAACGGAGACCACCAGAGCTCGCAACTCAACGGAGACCACCTGAGATCGCAACTCAACGGAGACCACCAGAGCTCGCAACTCAACGGAGACCACCAGAGATCGCAACTCAACGGAGACCACAAGAGATCGCAACTAAACGGAGACCACCAGAGATCGCAACTCAACGGAGACCACCTCAGCTTGCAACTCAATGGAGACCACCAGAGCTCGCAACTCAACGGAGACCACCAGAGATCGCAACTAAACGGAGACCACCAGAGATCGCAACTAAACGGAGACCACCAGAGATCGCAACTAAACGGAGACCACCAGAGATCGCAACTCAACGGAGACCACCAGAGCTCGCAACTCAACGGAGACCACCAGAGCTCGCAACTCAACGGAGACCACCAGAGCTCGCAACTCAACGGAGACCACCTCAGCTTGCAACTCAACGGAGACCACCAGAGATCGCAACTCAACGGAGACCACCAGAGCTCGCAACTCAACGGAGACCACCAGAGCTCGCAACTCAATGGAGACCACCAGAGCTCGCAACTCAACGGAGACCACCAGAGCTCGCAACTCAACGGAGACCACCAGAGCTCGCAACTCAACGGAGACCACCAGAGATCGCAACTCAACGGAGACCACCTCAGCTCCCAATTTAATGCATAACATCACAACACGCTGGAAACCACCACAGTTCACACCTCAATGAAGACCACCACAGCTCGCAAATAACTGAAGAACATCATAGTTCACAACGCAATACATGTCAATGTAGCTCTCCACAACTCAATACAGCTACCCAAAGTTCACAAATCAATGCAGCTCACAACAGCACAAACTCTAAGAGCTTACCACAGCGAGTAATTCAATGGACAGCACCCCGCAACTACATGCAGCACACCATAGAGCAAAGTTGAATGCCGATCACCACAGCTCATGACTCACTGCGGCCCATCACAGCACGCAACCTAATACAGACTACCAGTGTTCACAACTCAATTCAACTTGCAATAGGTGCAGACCACGACAACTACTGCATCTTCACAACTCACCACAGCACATTGCAGCTTGACCACGAATTGCAGATCACTGTAGCTCGCCATTGCACCTCACAGAATACTCATCATACCTGGTAACTCCAAAAACACATCTCATTGCAGCTCACAACTTTACTGCAGCTCACAACTTTACTGCAGCTCATAACTTTACTGCAACTCAGAAACCATCACATCTCACCATATATTGAAAACTCACCAGAATACACTTCTGCTTGCAATTCATCACAACTCGGCATGGATCCAGGCAGGTCCGTGTGCCTGCGCCTCCCCTCCCTGCTAAAAGCTCAATACTTCTTCCCTGAGTTTGCCATCTGTGTTCTGTCCAACCCCCTTACTGTTGTTCTGTGCCAGGATATGTTTAGTTTTTGTCATCCTTCTGTGCCGTATTATTTCAATTTGTGTATGTTATTCTGCCACTACTTTGTAATGATTTGTCACTTTTTGTCTCTGTGCCCGCCTTGCCACTCACTTTTCCTGTCGGCTGCCAATTTCCCGCCGGCTCACGGTTTCCTGCCAGCTCACGGTTTCCCGCCGGCCCTCTCATGGTATAATGAATGGAGGCCACAGCGGGCATGTCAAAGGCAAGCCATCTGCTCCTGGACTGTGCCCAGCACCAGGAACCCTGACCCTCGATCCACCCAAAGATACACCTCCACAGAACTCCGAGCCCTGGACCTAACAACTGCTGCCTCACATCTCCTCAATCAACAGTAGGACCTTTCACCTGCCGCCACTGCCTCTTCGCATGCAATTCAACACCTCCCACCCTCACGGAATCCTTAACCACATCCACCTCACCGACCGCGACTGCCTCCTGCTCAGTGCCCGATCACGCCACTGAAATCTGGGACACCATCACACCTTCACCCAAATGTTGCCTTCATTACTGAGACTTGGCTCAACCCGGACAGACGGAAGTCCTCATCCTGGGATCATCCCCCTCCGCCAGGGACGACTCCTGGTGGCCCCCTGCCCTGAGCACCACTCCCAAGCCAACGGACCACGCAGGTAACCTGGGCTTCGTCCTTGACTCCTCCCTCTCGATGACCAGACAAGTCAACGCCGTCTCATTATCGTGCTTCAACACCCTGCGCATGCTCCGAAAGATCTTCCGATGGATCCACACCGAAACCAGGAAGACGGTCACCCAGGCACTCGTCACCAGCCGACTGGACTACGGAAACACTCTCTACGCCGGAACCACAGCCAAACTACAGAAAAGACTCCAGCGCATGCAGAACGCCTCCGCACGACTCGTCCTGGACATCCCCCGACACAGCCACATCTCCGGCCACCTGAGAGACCTGCACTGGCTTCCCGTCAGCAAGAGGATTACGTTCAGACTCCTCACCCACGCACACAAGGCTCTCCACGACCTGGGCCCCAAGTACCTCAACAACCGCCTGACCTTCTACACGCCCACCCGCCAGCTACGGTCATCCAGCCTCGCCCTTGCCGCCGTTCCACGCATCCGCAAAGCTACCGCCGGTGGAAGATCCTTCTCCTACCTGGTAGCCAAGACATGAAACTCCCTCCCCATCCACCTTCGGCGAACCCAGGACCATCTCTCCTTCAGGAAGCAACTCAAGACCTGGCTTTTCGAGCAGTAACGGACCCCTCCCCCCCCCCAGCGCCTTGAGAGCCTTCCGGGTGAGTAGCGCGCTATACAAATGTCATGATTGATTGATTGATTGATTTGATTGAACCCCTACCCCAACCCCGCCACTGCAATACACAACGTATACAAGATGCTACACCAGGACCGCAAGCTTGGAGGTCCCATTGTCATCATTCCCAGAGAAAACATCAGTTGCACCACCGAAGACGACACTACACCAATCATGGAGCATCTCAACTTCCAACTCCAAACCAATGGCAGAACAGCCACCAGAGCCACCTTGCATACAGACCCCTAGGCCCACGCCCCTGCCTTCTGCAACGCCATTACAGAATTTATCACCCCACTCGCCATCGACCCCAAACACTGCATCTTCCTCGGTAACCTCAACTTCCACCTTGACAACGCTGAAAACACTAACACCGCCAACCTCCTGGAAAGCATGAGCAAAATCAGCCTGACCCAACTGGTCACTGACCGAACACACAATGCCGGACACACTCTCGACCCAATATTCACTGCCAGCAACAGAATCATGTACAGCCATGTAACCAAACTCACCTGGACTGACCACACCATCATCCACTTTGCCATCGCAGGAGCACCATACAAGTCCAAAAGCTCCTCCCGCCACAGCTGGAACAAAGTGACAGAGACCCAAAGGACGAGCACCCTAAACACCACCCATTCCGACCCCGCTACCACCCTGAAACAGGCTGTTGAGAACCTCTCCGCCTAGATCACCAAATGCACCGACAGAGTTGCTCCTATCAAGCCCTCCAAGTCCAGTAAATCCACCAAACAAGCCAACTGGTACACACCAGAACTTAGTACCATGAAAATCAACCTCAAATGTCTAGCCAGTTGATGGCGCACCATTGCATATAATGGGGTGACCCTTTAACCCTCAGAACCTGGGTGGGTAATGAAATTGATAATAATGGTTCTGTCAGACAGAAATACACAGTGGTATAGTATTTCAATTATATTATTTGAAAACTTAGTCCCTATGTAGGGTACACAGACAGTGGTACCTATACCAGTATAACCAAACACACTGACCACAAAGAAAAATTCAAGTAAAGTTTTACTCATATACTTTCATATTCTCTGTATTGTATTCAAATATTAGTTTTGCTGTCCAAAAAACACAAACATAAAACATATAAAACACATAAATTCTGTGCAAGACTGATGCACATTTAAAACAACATATAAAATGTCGATTCACTGACTTATTGGCGAATACAACTATAAATGCAATAATCCACTAGGTACATCAATAAATTCTTGGGTCCTACGGGATTTTGTATAGTTGGTTCATAAAAGAAGGAAATGCGTCGACGTTTCGACCCTGGGGGGCGATGCGATGATTTTGCGCATCAGAAGCGGGTCTTCATCAGGACTGTGCAGTTGTAGGACAGCCTTTTACGAACCTTGGCTCCTCATGGAAACCTGGTCCTTATTAAGTAGTTGCTGGTCAGCTGACTCAGCCACTGTGATATAGTTCCTTGTATCTCTGTAAAGATTAGTTATACAGGTGGTGAGATGGAGAAGGCGTTGTTTCTTTGATTTGATAAACGTCGTATGCGTCTGACTCCTTCTCATTAAAAAGCGGGAAGTTGATGGCGCACCAGCAAAGATCCAACAGACTAAGAACCCTTCAGATCAGACCTCAACAAATACCATCCACACATAAAAGTCACAAAAATACGTGCCCTGGCAGACCACATTGAAACCAGCTCCAACAACAGCGAGGAGCTCTTTAATATTGTCAAAGACTTTACTGCCAGTCAGCCATCGAGAACACTATTGCCCTCTTCACAGGATCTCTGCAACACCCGGCAGACTACTTCCACAACAAAATATCCACCATCTACAGTGTTTTTTTAAATCAACATACAGACATCTACAGTCTCCTCGTGCCAAATGATGCCACCCATATTCTTCCCCTCACTGCAAGGAACAGCTCTCGACAGACATCATGAACTCCATCCACTCTTGAGTGCCCACATACCCCTGCCCCCACAACTTTTTCAACCTCGGGAGCAAGAAAGTCAGCAGCGAACTCCCCTCCATTCTCAACGCATCCATGACCACAGCCACCACACCCGATCAATAAAAACATGCAGAGGCCAGACCCCCTCCTCAAGAAATCCTCCACCAAACCCAGCGATCTCAAGAACTACCACCCCATCTTTCTGCTCCTCTTCGCAGCCCAAGTCCTTGAGAAGGCTGTCCACCACAAATCACCAACAAGTGGAGAACAACAACCGCTGGACACCTTCCAGGTCAGCATCCTCACCAACCACAGCATCATAACTGCTCTGATCACCATCAAAGCCCTCCTCGACGGGGAATACACAGCAGCCCTCATCCTTCTCGACCTCTCAGCAGAGTTTGACACTGTACCCCACCACAAACTTAGAGACTCCTCCACATCGGGATCCAGGGAGATGTCCTAAAATAGATTGCATCCTTCCTCACAGGACGAACCTAGAGAAACTTCCCACCACCCTTCACGTCGGAACCCAAGACCATCTGCAGCGTCCCACAAGGCTCATCCCTCAGCCCCCTCTATTGAAAACCTACATGAAGCTCCTAGCTAACATCTTCAGAACCCATGGCCTCAACATAATTTCCTACGCAGACGACACCCAGCTCATACTCTCGCTATCAGAGGACCTCCCACTAGAATCAATTTCCACAAATGCACGACTAGCGATGCCAAATGGATGAAGACCAACTACCTGAAGCTCAACACGGACCGAAGTGCCGCTGCTTGCTTCTAAACCCTTCAAATACTCCGAAAGGTCGCCAGCTAACTAGACCACGGCAATGCCTCTATGCAGGAATCACCTCCCAACTCCTGAAGTGACCTCCCCAAACAGACACACATCACCCGCCACCTCAGGAACCTCCACTGGCTCTCCATCCAGAAAATATGGCGATTCAAGATGCTGACCACACACGCCTACAAGGCCCTACACGACCAAGGACCAGCATGCATCAACCACACCTGAACGACCACCAACCCTCCAGACACCTGCGTCCCTCACCCTCACTCACACTCCCCACATCCGTCAGAGCCAGAGTGGAGGACGCTCCTTCTCTTACCTTACCGCCAAGTCCTGGGACGACCTTCCACTCCACCTCCGAACAGCATCCTCTCTCTGAGGATTCAGAAAGGGACGCAAGACCTGGCTCTTTGACTGATCACAGCTCCTGGATACTCTCACAGGCGATTAGCTGCGCTCTACAAATCCAGATTGACTGACCGATAGATAAAATCAGTTTGGAACTCATCATAGCTCACTGCGGATGCCCACCTGGGCCACGAAAAAAAAAAAAAGACTACAATTCCGGACCCAACAAATAGATGGCGGAATAATGCACAGCATAGTGAATCCAGAAAGATTCATGCTGCAAAATTACAGATGGCAGCTTACAACTCACTGCAGCACATCACAGCTCACTTCAATTTGCTTCTCGCCAGGGCTCGCAAGTCACCACTACTGGCTGTAGTTTGACAACACTTCTCACCTTGCTGCAGCTTCACAACTCACAGCAGTCTGCAACTCAGTGAGGCCAAGAAATGACACTTACTATAGCTCGCAATTTTTTGTGGGTAACAACTCGCAGGAGATCACTAGTCACTGCAGCTCACAATTCAATAAGAGCCCATACCAACCCACAGTTCCCAAATCACTGCCTTGCAAGACTCACCCTCCCACAGAAACCACAACCTCTCTCCAGGCCTCGCAACTAACCACCACATGTGGCAGTCACAGCACCTCAACACAGCCTGCAAACTGTGGCACACCACACTAGCAACCCACAGGCCCTCAACACAGCCTGCAAACTGTTGCACACCACACTAGCAACCCACAGAACCTCAACACAGCCTGCAAACTGTAGCTCGCTACACTAGCAACCCACAGCACCTCAACACAGCCTGCAAACTGTAGCTCGCATCACTAGCAACCCACAAGACCTCAACACAGCCTGCAAACTGTAGCTCATCACACTACCGACTCGCGGCACCTCAACACAGCCTGCAAACCGTAGCGTCCACACTAGCAACCCACAGCACCTCAACACAGCCTGTAAACTGTAGCTCACCACACTAGCGACCCACAAGACCTCAACACAGCCTACAAACTGTAGCGTCCACACTAGCAACCCACAGCACCTCAACACAGCCTGCAAACTGTAGCTCATCACACTAGCAACCCACAGCACATCAACACAGCCTGCAAACTGTAGCTCGCAACACTAGCGACCCAGAAGACCTCAACACAGCCTGCTAACTGTAGCTCATCACACTACCGACTCGCGGCACCTCAACACAGCCTGCAAACCGTAGCGTCCACACTAGCAACCCACAGCACCTCAACACAGCCTGTAAACTGTAGCTCACCACACTAGCGACCCACAAGACCTCAACACAGCCTACAAACTGTAGCGTCCACACTAGCAACCCACAGCACCTCAACACAGCCTGCAAACTGTAGCTCATCACACTAGCAACCCACAGCACATCAACACAGCCTGCAAACTGTAGCTCGCAACACTAGCGACCCAGAAGACCTCAACACAGCCTGCAAACTGTAGCTCGCAACACTAGCTAGCTACACTCAACTTTATAGCTGTAACCCACAATATCCGAACACATATCTCATTGATAACATTTAACAACTCAGCGCCTAGACTACATCTTACAGAACAACCTGCAGAGCTCTCAGGACACTCCACCCCCCCCACACGCCCCCCACACACCCACCCACCCCACAGTCTCACACACGTCTCCACACACACACATGCAAACACCCTCCCCCCACACACATACACACCCCACACAACACAACCTCTACACACACACAAACACCCTCCTACACACACCCCTCAACACCCACCACACACACACACCCCCCTCCCTCTCCAGCCACACCCTCCCCTCCCTCTCCACCCACACACACACCCTCCCCTCCCTCTCAACCCAGACACACCCTCCACGCACACACACTTACCCTCAACACACACCCTCCACACACACACCCTCCACACACACACACACCCTCCACACACACCCTCCACACACACACACCCCCTCCACACACACCCCCTCCACACACACACACCCCCTCCACACACACACACCCCCTCCACACACACACACCCCCTCCACACACACACACCCCCTCCACACACACACACCCTCCACACACACCCCCCCTCCACACACACCCCCCCTCCACACACACCCCCCCTCCACACACACACACCCCCCCTCCACACACACACACCCCCCCTCCACACACACACACCCCCCCTCCACACACACACACACCCCCTCCACACACACCCACACCCTCCACACACACCCACACCCTCCACACACACACCCACACCCTCCACACACACACCCACACCCTCCACACACACCCACACCCTCCACACACACCCACACCCTCCACACACACACACACCCTCCACACACACACACACCCTCCACACACACACACACCCTCCACACACACACACCCTCCACACACACACCCTCCACACACACACCCTCCACACACACACCCTCCACACACACACCCTCCACACACACCCCCTCCACACACACACACACCCCCTCCACACACACACACACACCCCCTCCACACACACACACACCCCCCCTCCACACACACACACACACACACCCTCCACACACACACCCTCCACACACACACCCTCCACACACACACCCTCCACACACACACCCTCCACACACACACCCTCCACACACACACCCTCCACACACACACCCCTCCACACACACACCCCTCCACACACACACCCCCTCCACACACACACCCCCTCCACACACACCCCCTCCACACACACCCCCTCCACACACACCCCCTCCACACACACACCCCCTCCACACACACACCCCCTCCACACACACACCCCCTCCACACACACACCCCCTCCACACACACACACACCCTTACCCTTCACACACACCCTCCACACACACACAAACACACTCCACACACACCCTCCATACACACACACACCCTCCACACACACACACACCCTCCACACACACCCTCCACACACACCCTCCACACACACACCCCCTCCACACACACACCCCCTCCACACACACACCCCCTCCACACACACACCCCCTCCACACACACACACACCCTTACCCTTCACACAGCCAATAGGGTGTCACATCATTATTACAAAAGGAAGCCCAATTACGCGCTAAGCGGGACGCGCGCGGGGCAAAGCTCGGGGCTAAGCCCGGGCAAAGGGCGGGCCGTCTGTGGCCGTCCGTGGACGACCGAGGACGGGACGGGCCACCCCACTTGCGGTCATCACTTCAGGTGTCTGTTATTTACACAGCCTTCACCGAAACGTTACTAACAGTGGAAAATATTTTCTTCTGTCCATTGTTAGTATATTGGGTTAAATAAGATTTTCCTAAAACACCAAATTCTCCATAGATATCAGTGACGTTATAAGAGATTCATTATCCCTGACGATAATTGGAGCACAAATGGGTTTTAAGAAACTGAGATCTCGGACAGTCTATATGAAAAGAATGGGGACGGAAAATGCAGTGCGAAATACCACTGACAAAGCTATAAAACAAGGTCGTTTAGCCCATACTCCAGCCATCACTGCATATTTTTCCGCATTTTCGCCCAAACAAAGTCAAGATATACTATCGCTAAGCAAGGATGTTAATCTCAACGTAACAGACTCAGCTGGGGAGACTAATAATCCTCCATCAAAATCTACCCCATTGAATCTTAGCTTACAACTCAAGGAGGAATGTTTGGAATTAGACTTAAGCAACAAATTATCTAGTACTCCAAAAGACTTTCTTCTGTCATATCATGAAACAATCAAGCTGAAAACGGTAACACCTATAAAAAGCAGAGGGAGCGTAACCCTTTTCGATGATATAAATAACAGTAAACAAATTATTGCGATAGAGCAAAAGGATCTAGGAACAACTAACAGTATCCAGTTAAATACTTCTTCACCTATCGCTTTGTGTGATCCCTCAATGGACCCCTTCAATCTTAAAAATTACAATAACACGGCTGATAACGTTCCTCCAATATCAAAAGCTCTATTCTCTCTACAAGAGATATTGGAATCTGTTCTTTCATTTCTTGAAAATATTCTTGAAAATTCTGATCAGACATTGGACGTCCAAATAGGCATCTTAAAGTATTTGGTAGAAGAAAAAAAGAAAAAAACTTCTCATGAAGTAGATAAAATCAATACGTTATATAAAACCAATTTTGACCAACAAAGCATACCAAAAGATCACAAACATAATCAGGAGGAAAAAATGCGTGACTTTGGTACACAAACTGTAGACATTCAGATACAAGAAAAACAGAAAATTGATAATTTGAATGATTCAGTGACATTCTCTGAAAAGTTTATTTAGAGAAAAACATCAACAGAAAATAAAACACTTTCCAGTATTTTCAAAAACTCATGGAAAGAAAAACCCTACCAATGCTAACGTCCCCGAAATACAGGAATCAATAATTAATATCAGTAATGCATTAAGCGAAGGAAAGGAAGACACGTTAACTAATAAGAACAAGGAAAGGATCACCGCAATTGGGAAAGGAAGGAGAAGAAAGCCAGAGAGAAGGATCCAAAAACGGAAAAATCGTAAACTAAAATTCCAAAAATCTGTAATCTCTTATAACTCTGAAGAAAAACAATGTGATATTAAAATAGAGTCTCAAAATGTTAAAAAAGGCACTTCCATCAATAATTCTGAAAATATGGTGCCTCAACTAGACCCGACAGTAAAAGAATATATCCCCACTAAATACCCTAAGCAATTAGATCAAAATAAAAACATCTTTATAGAAGGAAACAGTTGCTGCTATATAAAGGTGGAAGGGCCTCCTTCCAAAACTCTTCAAATTGAGGAACTTTTTCCTATTGATTCAGCACCACTCAATAGAGGAAGGATTATAAATTTATTACGACATATAAGGCCATTAGACACTATGACTAGTAGCGAAATTGATCTTGTGTCCTTTCCCAAAAAAGAGAACAAAAAATTGACAGTGGTAACCTTTTGGTCAACAGTCCTCCCAGGCATAATATTAAAGGAGAAAGAGATATTACATAAGCACGGATATGATGTACTGGAAATAGAAGATCCAAAGGACCATAATACTCCCAATGGGTATAATGCTCAAATACAGGCAATCACCAATTCTCAAGTCAATAAATACCAGCGGAAAAATGGCGTCACTGAAGATCGAGACAACACAAACCTAAAAATTCTGGTGAATAACGGCCATAGGGCAGTTTGGTACAAAGTTGACATGGAACCTGAAGAGCATAATACTACTGATTCCTGGGCTTGGGTCTCTGAGACTCTGAACAGTAACAAAATCAATAACTTCAGACAAAATTCTGTTTAGCACGGGATTAAGGATTACATCTTGGAACATCGCTGGCAGAACTAAAAACAAACTGTCCATGGTTATGAGAAATCTCCCCGATATACTGCTTTTACAAGAAACATGGGATACCGCATCTTTCATTCTTAAAGGGTACTTTATATATGAAAAATTAGCACTACCTACCAATCGAGGTCACGCTAAAGGAGGGTTAGCCATATTGTTAAGAGAAGACTACCTATGGGAACAGGAAATAATAGACACAAAATCTAACAACTTGCAGTGCATCCAAATATTTGTAAAAAAACATAGCACTGCTTCTCCACAGGCAGTCTTACTTTTCAATGTCTATGCTCCCCCTGGGAAAGAAAATGACAATACATTTTTGGACATAATTGAAAAGATTACGCATATTACGGAGACCCATACTCATTCGTCTTTCTTAATTGCGGGGGATTTCAATAGTAAAATCTCCAATTCTGAAATTAACAGGTGGGCAAATTTATATGAAGAAGAAGGTCAGGAAATTATAATTCCACAATTCCCCGAGGGTATTCTAACCAATAAGAGAGGCGGATTGTTATTATCAGCAATAACAAACCTTAATGGACTAACGTTGAATGGAGCTGTTGAAGGTGACATTCCAGCAAAGTATACCAGGCGAGGCAATGGGTCTTCATCCATCCTAGATTATATCATAAGTAGTATGGATTTGTTTGATACTGCTCTGCTATTATCTAATCAATTTTGTCTGGAGAGCGATCATGCGATTATGCAACTAACAGCAGATTTGTTACCCAAAACATCCCAACCTAGACATATTATTTACATTGAAAGTACTGTTCTAATAGAAAGTGAACGGAGACGTATCTACTGGAATTCCTTGACCCTTGATAAAATCATGACGAAGATTGATCATTCAAAGTTCCTGGAGCAGAGATTCTCCAAAAATCCCACAGAAAACTTTGAATATATAATCAAGGATTTCAAAAAACTCATCCTAAGTAAGATATCATCGGGTGCAAGAGGTAATATTAAAAAGAAGGAAGGTAAAAATGTATGTTCCCACAAGCAATCAGAAGTTAAGAAACAATTAAATAAACTTGTACGTGCTCAATACATGAACTTTTCAGCAAGCGTAAAGAAGGAAATAAACAGATTGAAGAACCAACTGAGGCGGGAGAACCAAAATGAAAAAAGAGCCAAAGAAGATCGAAACTGGGTCGACATTCAGATTGCTGCAAGTAATTGCAATCAACGTAAATATTGGACCTTAATTGCGAAAATAACTGGCACAAAGAAAAATCTACAAACCATCCCGGTTCCCCCGAATGACTGGAAATTATACCTCGCAGATCTTTACAAAGTAAATCCAGTAAATCCTATAAAAACCAAAGTAAGTAGTACAGATTTGAATTATGATAAAGATGAGAGTTCTCCAATACAAACTACAGCCATCTCGGTTGAACATATTATACGCAAAGCAAGAACTACAGGTGCCTCTGGACCGGACGAAATCCCGATTAAGGCATTACAAGTAGCACCAAAAGAATGGAGCAAGCTATTATGCCCTCTCTTTAATTACATCTTCGAGAGTGGACATGTTCCAAAATCTTGGCAGGGAAGCATAATTATCCCTATCCATAAAAAGGGAAGTAAAACCCAAGCTGGAAATTATCGTCAGATCGCACTCATGGATGCAGCAGGTAAAGTGTTTGCGGCAGAGGTATTAGATCGCCTGAAAGAATGGGCCTTTTCGTTAGGTCTGATTCCCATGTGTCAAGCAGGCTTTAGGCCTAGGCACTCGGTCACAGATAACATAGCAGTAATTCAGGTTATCTTCGACAAGTACATTACTCTAAAAGCCCAGGTAGTTTATGCCGCATTCATTGATTATTCAACGGCGTTTGATCGGGTTGATCGATCTACCCTATGGAAAAAACTTAGGACCCTTGGAATCCAAGAACAATTGCTGCAAGCAATCATAAGCCTCCACACCAACACCTGGTGCCAAGTCCAGATGGGGGGGAGAAAAAGGACTTACAAAAAGAATCGAAACAGAGAATGGGCTGAAACAAGGGTGCCTTTTAGCCCCGCTCCTCTTTTCCCTCTATCTAAGTGACCTGCCTTACCAATTGCAATCTGGTTCTAATCTACCGCCGAAGATTGCTCAGCAAAATATAATCTCCTTACTCTACGCTGATGATATTGTATTATTAGATCTAACCCCTTTCGGACTGCAAGCATCACTGGACATTTTGCATCAATATTCGAAGGAAAACTATCTAATACCAAATATAAAGAAAACTAAAGTGATAGCTTTTTCAGGAAGAAAACAAAGCGCCAAGTACTCCTGGAAGATCGGCGAAGAAAAAATAGAAGAGGTAGACAACTATCCTTATCTCGGAAGGATTCTCTCCAAAAATCTAACAAACTCAGCACAGGTATCAAACCTACAAAGGAAAGCCGATATACATGTCTCTGCTCTCCTGAAACTTTACAGCGCAACCGGGAATAGACATTTCTCTGCACTGTTAGGCACATACAGAGTAAAAATTCCACCTGTATTATCATATGCGACGGAATACATCCCCATAAAACAATGGGTTTTCATGGACCAAAAAGAAGGGAAAATATTAAGAAGGATCATGAAAGTTTCAGATGCTGTACCTGTACAGGCATTGAGATTAGAACTATCAATCGTAAGCTCATATGCTATAGCTATCGCTAATGTAATAAGGTGGGCCTACAACCTGATCCATGCGAAGAAGAATACTTTAAGGTCAGTGTTGAAAAAAGAGTCTTTTGGGGCAGTGCCTAATAAGCAAGTCTTTTTGGAAAACTTGGCTGTTGCATTTCGGTTGGCAAACATTAAAATTGAAATGTTGAGTACCTGGTCTCCGGCACATTTAAAATTGTTCTTAAAAACTTTTACCCCTAAGTTGAGCTATGAATTGGACTGTTTACACTGCAATAAATTAACTATCTATAAGCCATTTGTAGAAAAACTCGAATTCAAGCAAACTCGACATTGGGTTTACCCTGACACATGGCGTAAGAAGAGCGATCACTATGTACCGGTTGGGTATTTTACCACTATTAGCATTTACCTCCAGATGGCTTCCAGGAGGATCTCCTATATGTACTTTGTGCACAGGGGGTGACCAAACTATTGAACATTTATTACTTGTGTGTCCCAATCAAAAAGTAACCCTAGCTCGTATAAGATACCTTAATCCTATATTTCGCTCCTGCAGAATTATTAAGGGGAGTGAACTTTTAGATATGTGTAGTCTACCCTTGAATGAATTCATTTGTTATAATCTGTACAAATTTTTAAAACAATTTTTATCTCTGTATTAATATTGTTACACTTTTTGTATAATGTAGATTTCTTTTGTGGTCCTCTGCTGAGTACCATCACAAATAAAAAAATTTGACTTTTTGACTACCCTTCACACACACCCTCCACACACACACAAACACACTCCACACACACCCTCCATACACACACACACCCTCCATACACACACACACCCTCCACACACACACACACCCTCCACACACACACACACACACACCCTCCACACACACCCTCCACACACACCCTCCACACACACCCTCCACACACACCCTCCACACACACACACCCTCAGCTCCAAAAATACGCCTAACAAAACATTTCACACAACTAACACACACCAGCTTTCAGGATATACATGCACAAGACACTCCACAGCTCCAAAAATTAATCTTACACAAATCCCCACACGAGACACATCAACATTATAGCTCCCAGATGCACCTTCCACAACCTCCTAGTAACAGAGCCAAGAGCACGGACTACACTTCCCAGAATGCTGCACAGAGGGAGGGAGCTGGAACCCATTGCTCAAGCAGAGCCTGTCTTGGATTTCGGTTGCTAGGGTAACAATGTTTATTGTGCAGCCTGTGCCAGCCTCCAGCAGTCACAGGCCGCCTCGTCCTACCTTTGACCTCTCTAAATATATCTGTGTGTACACAGCTCTGTCTCCCGCCCCCGCCGGGCTGGGAATAGAACACCTCACAGAAACCTTGATCAGGAGCGGGCCTGGGCCCCACCCTGCATGGGGGCCTGCCGCCCCCCCCCCCCTCCAACATCCCTGGGAGCCTCCCCGCCCCCACTTCACCCTCCCTAGGAGCATGCTTCGTCCTCTCACTCCCTGAGAGCCTGCCCCACCCTTGCCCTCACCCTCCACGTGAGCCTGCCCCCCCTTCACCCTCCATGGGAGCCTGCCCCCCCTTCACCCTCCATGGGAGCCTGCCCCCCCTTGCCCTCACCCTCCACGGGAGCCTGCCCCCCCTTCACCCTCCATGGGAGCCTGCCCCCCCTTGCCCTCACCCTCCACGGGAGCCTGCCCCCCCTTGCCCTCACCCTCCACGGGAGCCTGCCCCCCCTTGCCCTCACCCTCCATGGGAGCCTGCCCCCCCCCACTTCACCCTCCCTGGGAGCCTGCCCTCCCTTGCCCTCACCCTCCATGGGGGCCTGCCCCCCCCCTTGCCCTCACCCTCCATGGGAGCCTGCCCCCCCTTGCCCTCACCCTCCATGGGAGCCTGCCCCCCCTTGCCCTCACCCTCCATGGGGGCCTGCCCCCCCCACTTCACCCTCCATGGGGGCCTGCCCCCCCCACTTCACCCTCCCTGGGAGCCTGCCCTCCCTTGCCCTCACCCTCCATGGGAGCCTGCCCCCCCTTGCCCTCACCCTCCACGGGAGCCTGCCCCCCTTGCCCTCACCCTCCATGGGGGCCTGCCCCCCCCCCCACTTCACCCTCCCTGGGAGCCTGCCCCCCCTTCACCCTTCACGGGAGCCTGCCCCCCCCTTGCCCTCACCCTCCATGGGGGCCTGCCCCCCCTTGCGCTCACCCTCCATGGGGGCCTGCCCCCCCTTGCCCTCACCCTCCATGGGGGCCTGCCCCCCCTTGCCCTCACCCTCCATGGGGGCCTGCCCCCCCCCACTTCACCCTCCCTGGGAGCCTGCCCCCCTTCACCCTCCATGGGAGCCTGCCCCCCCTCACCCCTCCATGGGAGCCTGCCCCCCCTCACCCCTCCATGGGAGCCTGCCCCCCTCCTTCACTCTCCCCGACAGTCTGCCCCTCACCATCACCGGGAGCTTGCCCCCCTTCCCCTCACCCTCCCTGTGAGCCCCCCTTCCCTGGGAGCGTGAGCCCCCCCCCTCTTCACCCCTTCCTCGTCACCCCCTCCCCCCGTCACCCACTTACCCCCTCTTTCCCCCTTCACACCCTTTTCATCCCCTTTTCACCCTCACCCCCTTCTCACCCCTCCCCTTCACCCCTCCTCTTCACCCCCCCCCCCCTCCTCACCCCAGGGTTGGATTGGGATTAAACATCGGCCCTGGCATGCATAAAAAAATCGGCCCACATTTTCATAATGCCTTCCCTCAAATCACTGCTTTCAGAGTAATTTTACATAAAGGGGGGGCGGTGGGGGGGGGGGGGGAGGACGGGATGTAAAAAAATGCACGCATCAGTTCACACTGGTGAAACACGCCTAAAAACAAGTGAGGCCACCTCTGCTCAGGCCCCCTGCCCCGTCCAGTGTGCCTACATTAACGGGGGGCCCAGCGGGAGAAAAGGGGTGACACCTCTACCTGTTGCTGCTACACGGGAGGTAATGAGCGCCCATCTCCCTCTAGAAAGGCCACTTGGACACCCACTGGGCCGCTGGAGGTATAGTCGAGGGACAGGGACACCGCCAAAATCGGTCCCCAGGCTGCTCAAAAGCAGCCCTCAGGCGCAACTCGGACCCCGGCCGCTCGGGCATTGCCCGAATGCCCGCGTTACCAATCCCACCTGCTTCACCCTCCCCATCACCCCCTCCCCTTCACTCCCCTTCCCCCAGAATGGACTACCCTCATTTATTCCATTACACCCGACCCTTCTCCTTCACCCACCCACACACCCTTCACCCCCTCCCCGCCTCACCCCCTCCACCCCCTCCCTGCCTCACCCCCTCCACCCCTCCGCCTCACCCCCTCCACCCCTCCGCCTCACCCCCTCCAGACCTCACCCCTCCCCTTACCCCCCACTGCTTCACCCCCTCCCCACTTAACCCCCTCCCCGCTTAACCCCCTCCCCGCTTAACCCCCTCCCCGCTTCACCCCCACCCCACTTCACCCCCACCCCACTTCACCCCCTCCCCGCTTCACCCCCCTTCACCCTCAGGCTAGGGCTGAGAGAGGCCTCACCTGCCCGGCCGACCCTCGGGGGCCCAGGGGGCGGGCACAATGCGTGGGGGCCCCGAGGCTCTGGGCTGCGGGCCCTGCTCGAGTGAAGCAGCCCAGGGGGCGGGGCTTCTTTCTCATGGCGTTTAAACCCGGTCACGTGACCAGTCTGTGTGGAGGGGCTGTCCCATCCCTGGGGGTCGTGCCCTGGGAAGGCGCTGCAGGTATCCCAGGTTCATGCCTGACTAATTAGTTCCGTTTTTTCCCTTAGATTTCTGGGACTTGTAGTTCTGCTTTTACACTGAGTACATAAGACTACAAGTCCCAGAATTCAAAGAGAAAAGCCAAGAAACCCTGGATCCTCAGGTGTCAGAGGGGCATCCGACGGCTGGCAGGGTGGCCCCGGCCTGGGTCCAGCAGGCAGTGCCCGGAGGGCTGCTCGGACAGGTCAGTGCCTGGGCTGCTCGTGGGCCTCTTCTATTGCCCCCTGGGCCGGGTTTAGACTGCCCTGATATTAAAACAAAGTGCCCGCAGCCAGCTCAAAGCCCTGCAGTCTCCCACACCTTGCAGACCCCACACCCCGCTGCCCCAATTTGCAAACCCGCGACACTTGTTAGCTCTCTCATCTCCATTAATGGCGGCCACTTCTATTTTGGGGCCTGGGCCTATTTCCTGTCCCAGTCCGACCCTGATGGTGGGGGCCTTGCAGGTCAGTCCTGGGGGGCACCGAACTGTAAACCGGATGCCATGTTACACCTGGTGCCAGACATAGGGACGAGCCGGGCTGCCCACCCGCAGGCATCCCCTAATGGACATTTTTTGAGCGGCTGTGCTGTTTTTATCAAACTCGGGGAGGCCTCGAAACAGGGCACAGCAGCCATCAGGACAGAAGAGTGCACATGGTCCCCCCCCGCCTCCCTTGCCATGCTGAGATGACGCTGAGGGGATGCTAACAGGACGCAGAGGTGATGCTAAGAGGGCGCTGAGGTAGAGTCATGTGACAGTCGGTCAATCTAGGCTAAAGCGTGGAGTAGAGTCATGTGACAGAGTTTCATTCATGCAGTTTATTTACTCATTGGTAAGATTACTACATTATTACACACATCATAAACAATATTAGATGGCAATATACTCACACACCAGGAAGCTTATACGCTTGCAGGATGTAGCTATGACACATCTTACATCTCGCCCACATGATTTAAGGTTCTTTCATTAATAAAATTACAAGCCAGCAAGCTCCAAGGGTTGTACCATGGAGCCAAGACACAGATATTACATCAATTCCTTGTGATTTATATTTAATTAATTAATAAAGTAATATACCAGCATGCTCCAATGCTGATATGATGGAGGAAGGACACATATCTTACTTAACATCGATGCGAGACAAGGTTCCTTAATTCATAAAATCACAAGCCAGCAAGCTCCAGGGCTTATACGATGGAGACAGGACCCAGATCTTACATGACGTCCACGAGATTTAAGGCTCACTAGGGCCTGACTCAGCTCAGCTTTACTCATTACTGTAAGACGGGATCCTTTTCTTACACCACAGGAGATTCAACTCCAAATTTAAGCCTCGGTAACTTCTGATGCCGGGTGTACTAATTAATGATGACAATTGGAATAACACACAGAATGTATAAATAAATTTGGAATAGCCTTGAGAAAGCCCTGGCGCCATTTGCCATATAGGGCGAAACACGTGTCGGCTGTCAATGTTCGAATCTGCGCTAAGAAAGCCTTTTTTCTAAACTGGAGAAACTCTGTCATTTGAATGGAATTTTGAATCTTAGAAAACAGGATTCAGCCTCAAAGTAATACGTATATAGAAACGGAATACATACTCTCTCTTTCCTCTAAACCGGTATCAGGGGCGGCTGCTCAAGAAATAGAAAATCTTATTCTCTCATAAATGTTAGAATTTTAGTTCTGAAGTAAGATGCCACATAACCTTGCAGGAGGCGACATGGCATGATATTCTTGGGAGGTATCTATGGAGAGGAAAGAGCTGGGCAAGAACCCTCAGGAGATATTTGAAAACGACTCGAGGAGAGGATTGATAAAACTGGACTTCACCGCATGAAGACGTGCTGTATAGCCATGGCCATTGGAGTTATGAGAGATAGGAGGGTCAGATTATGCAGGAGGTTTTACTAAATTATGCAGCAGGAAATGTGGCATAATGTGGCACATTTATGGCAGTATTATTTTGATTACTTCCTTATTACCTGGCAAAGTTTCCAACTCATTAGTAACAGTTCAACACTCAAATACAGAAACAGACAATTGAAAAGGGACCAGATGAATTTCGCAAACTTAAACCAGATGATGGCAAATGAAGCTAGTCCAGGTCACAGACGGTGAGACCAGATGGCGAATGATGGACTTGCCAGCAATCACTAAATTAGGAATGTGCCCCCTGAACTGTATGGGTTCCCTGGTCCACTACCTAGACACAAAGCCCTAGAAATTCTCTGCTAAGCGAGGAAATGTGTCAGAGATACCATCAGGAGGGTAGTTCAAGCCTCCCAGGATTACCGCGGAGCGGCCATCGAATGTACAAGACAAGTCCCAGAATACTCTAGTAATTTTATCTTTTTCAATGTAATTTGTGTCACTCTGGGAACCACCTTTTTCTTCTCTCCTTCTTGTTCTCTTGCACAAGAACAAGACAGGTACTTGTTAGTGTGTTACCTTAGATGAGCCCTGGTGCCCCTGTATTCAATGAAAGTAACAAAGTAACGTGAAATGATCCACAGAACAGAAGGGAGGGAGAGCGGTCCACTTTCAGTTTTCCCTTTCAAGAGATATCTTTCCGCAGATAAAGTTGGAATAGAGTGACAGAAGTTAACAATGGAAATAATATATTGACTGTGTGTTTACTGGATTTTGCACTATTTAACATTTAAAGCCTAAAAAGAGACAGATGAATGTAAGTCAGGTCCCAGCTCCTAACTTACGGCCATAAACCTCCACTAGTCCCTCCCGCCCCCAAAAAATAAATAAAAGGTCCAGGCGTACCTGATACTCTTGGCTCGTTGTGGTCTCCTTCAGGTCCGGCTCCAGGTCCCCGCTTATGGGGGTCGGTGACAGCAGCTCCTCCAGCCAGTGTGAGTCGGGTTCCCTGGCTCCCCGTACCTTCTCCGTCTCAGTTGGACTCCGCATCGGGTCAAAGTCGCTCACCTCCAAATCCTGGGCTTGGGTGTCCATGGGCTCCCATGCTTCACTCTTCTCTGGGGTGCCCACCATGCACCAGGACTCACTTTCCTCTTTCGCAAAATGTTTCTCTTCCAGACGGTGCTCCCCTCTGGCTTCAAGGATTGACAAGCAAGAGTCGTCCTCGCGGGTGGGAGTGGCGTGTTCCACAGGGGCGGGCCCATGATAGAGGACACATGGTTCGGCTGCAGGGTCAGAGAGAAGGATGGGTCTCAGAGGCTCTAGCAAGCCTCGCGCGTCCGCCACCTCTGATGCCAGCCCAGTGTGGGAAATATCATGCTCGGTTTCCACCTGACATATCTTGGTAGGCCCAGTGTGGGGCTCGAACACCTCTTCTGCCTGGAAAACATCAAACTTCAATCTCTGAGTATTCGATTCCTCTTGAGTCTCCTCAACAGTAGGGACCCCAAAAGACAAGCCTGCTTCCATTAAACCTTCAGGGACCCTTCCCATGGACTCTTTGCTCTCCCTCCCCATCTCTATTCCAGTTGCTGGACTGGGCTCTGCCTCTTCAAGCTTCTCAGGGGTCGAGGGCCTTGCCTTTTCTCCAGAATACTGCCTCCGTTCCCACTTGGGGAATACTATTGTGCCTGAAGTATCATCCAGTTCTTCTTCACTGGGAAGCTTTCGAAGCCTCGCTTCGGGGCTGGAATCAGTGACGGCCGTATCTGCAACTGTAGTCACTTCTGCACTTCCATCAACACCTGGCCCATGATACGTCTTTGTTTCATGTGCTGGTGCACCCACGAGAGCATGGCCTGTGTAAGGGACGGACACAGCTGCTTCATCACTCGGAGAATGCTTAGCAGCAGTAATATCATTGGTTGAAGATGCAGGCGGATTTGCTCTCCTCGAAGCCCACTCCGAACACCTATTTGGAGAGTTCCAGTCGAAGGACTCTGAAAGACTCCAGTCCATTCCTCCGAGGGATTGCTCAGACGTAGCATGAGCGTCGCCTGGATCCTTCGGATAGGAATGTTCCATCAGGTGGGAAGCCTTGGTAAGAAAGTGACTGCCGCCTCCCAGTGAACTGGAGCTTTCCATCTTTGGAGGAGAACCATTTCCTGCAACATCGGCCTCCCTGGGCGAGATTATTTTTTGGGTGGCCGACTCCGAGGATGAAGTTTCAAGAGGTGCCCCTCCCAAAAGCAGGCTAGAGGATAACTCACTCTTCACGTTGGTCCTGCTAGAATCAGCAGAATCTGCAAGAGTTGTAGACGACACCCTGGTCTCAAGGCTAGAAGGCAGGTGAGTATCCACAGAAGCTTTATTGGACTCCTCGGACAACGGAAAGCCTCCAGAAGTGCCAAGAGGTGCCCCACCGAGGAGAAGACTTGACGTCAGCTCATTCGCTCGAGCAGCTGTACCAGGATCCAGGGAGGCAGAAGGAGTCTCTTCTGACATTTTCGGTGCCTGTCTCTCTAAGACATTTGAGACGGGCTCTATATCCAGAAGGCTAGTTGGGACCGAGGCCTGTGTTCCTTGCTGATTGTTCAGTTTCTCATTCCAGGGATCACTAGGCATATGTTGGGATGGAGGGATGGCTTTGGAGGTCTCACTAGAGTGGACGGAAGTGAAGACTGCCAGGGGTTCAGGTGAAGGAGTAGATATCTTCTCTGGCATCCGATTCTGTGGGCTTGAAGTTGGCGGGCCTTCATCTTTAGGAGCTTCAGAAGGCACGGTGCTGGAGAGGGTGGTCTTCAGATGGTCCAATACCTGTAGAAGCAAAGACGACAAAGAGAGAGCGGTATGAGACACCACAGGCAGAAACAAGGCAGGCAGAGACATCAAAATCAGAAAGGAGAAGAGAATCACAAGTGCACCCGAAGCATTGTTTTCGAGAGGAGACCATTAAAAACTTGGAGGAAGCTCTTACAACAAGTAATATAGTCTGCCTCTGGTGTGGTGTGTTTGTGTGATGGGTCAACAGAGAGTGGGTTTAAGCTGGTCAGAAGTCACAAGATTTGCTTTCCACCATGTAAGCTCAGAAAGATTGTTCTGCACAGGAGTAAAGAAGGTGTGTTTGAGAGCAATTGTATGTCCACCTGATTGTTCTGTGCGGAACCAGGAAAGTACTTACTTGTTCTATGTCAAGTTAAGCTGTTGTTTTTATGTTAGGAACCAACAGAGTTTGTTTTATTCTGTACACGACTAAGGAGGGGTTTGTTGGTCGGGTGTTGGGCCAAAGCAGGGATTCTATGTTGGTTGCATACCCATGTGTGGGGTCATCGTGTAGTACCGTGGACCGTATGTATGTTGCTGGACCAAAGAGGTGTATTTTTACTCTATGTTGGACTAGAACAGGGGTGATTTTTGTGTGTGTCCCACAATGGGGTTTGTTTGCTATTTGTGGGCAGGAAAGTGGTTTGCGTTGGATGAAAGAGGGCCATTTGGTGAAGGAGAAATGGGTTTGTTTGCTGTGTTGTTCTGAAAGAGGGTCTCTTCCTTTCTGAAGGGCAAGAGAAGGGCTAATTTTGTGTAGGGCTCAGATTGCTGCTCGAAAAGAACAAATGACTCTCACGCCTGCCAATCTGGGCACTCTCTGTGTGTAGATCTTGAGCTCTGTCTGTAGTTTCATCTTTGGTTTCACCACATTTCAATTCCACTGGTTATATTTTAAAATAATGTTATACAGAATATTTGAACATTTACATTCTAAGCAAATATACCAATAATTCAATGTATTATATAACATACATAGTTAAAACTGTTGTTACGACTGAAAGCAGCTAATGCATGAGTAAGCATTCTGAAGGATCTTTGTCGCCTGTTGTACGGGTTCACTGTTCTAGCACTTATTTCATTGGTTACCTCCAGAAGTGACTCTTGCCCCCCCCCCCTTTTCTCCTCACAGACTCCACTACCTGTTCTATTGGGGAGCACCCCAAGAATGAAGGACCTTGGTAAAGCATAAACCCAAGTCTTGATGAAATGAGAATGTTTTCGTTTTAAGTTAGCATTCGCGGCACCATTTTATGTTCAGACGTGCTTTTGAATCATGTCGTCAGCTATGTATTCTCCGAATCGAGAAGCAGGCTATGGAAATGTTCATTTCTCCAAGGTTAGGCCTTGCTCTGCTAATGAATACACTGTTCTTATTAACGCATTCCTTTCCCACAGATAAAGCTTTCTCCCACGAGCCTACCGATAGACACGAACAGAACTACCTTGGCATAAAGATAACGTGTGCCCGGTCTCAGAGTCGAGACTCGTCTTACTGCACTTCTTTGTTTTAGCTGCACCTGCTTGTAGATTTCCATTATGGGTGGGACATTCTTGGTTCAGAAACGTACACAATGTATCTCTACGTTGGCTGAAGTCAGTCCCTCTGCAGCAGTCCTAGGAGGCTGGTCAGACTGGACTCCACTCAAGTGTACCTGAATAAAATATCCTTGGTTTGTATTTTGTACTGTCTGACCGACTCTTCATTTGTATGGAAGACTGAGAGGCGGTCACGAGTGACCCGGGTGGCCCTAATCGGGTCACTTCCTTCAGTCTTCCTCAGTGATCTCCAGCACCATGAGCAGCAGGTCAAGAGGGCAGGCGTGTGCTGCAAATGGGCCCCGATGACCAATCTGAGCCTGTAGGGCCTTCATCTGCGGGAGCTAACGGGATTCTGAGAGTGGCGGGGGACTCTTTGTCATGATGTAGTATTCTTTAAGAGGTGCATCCTGAGATCTTTCCTAAACTGGAGTAGCGCTGGGATGGTCCTGATGATTCTGGGAGTTTGCTTTAGATCCTGGGTGCTTTTCCTTGCCTTCTATCTGGCTGTATGAGCTAGACACCGTACAGCTCCCTATCGCGAATGAACAACTTCGGAAGGCGGATTGGTAATGTGGCTCTTTGATCTCTGAGCCAGACACCGTACAACTCCCTATCGCGAATGAACAACTTCGGAAGGCGGTTTGGTAATGTGGCTCTTTGATCTCTGAGCCAGACATCGTGCAATGTTCATCATCTGAGGCACCATGGACTACCCCAAAAGTTGGAAGTGCTCCCCATGCCAGACCTCCTGACCCAATCTTCCAAACCTTCCCTTCCAGCTGGTATACAGCCTTTACAACTAAACTTTTACAACGAACTACCATTACGATGCAACTTTTACAACGCAAACTATTACAACGCATAGCGCTGGGGGGCACTCTAGGATAGGGAATAGGTTTAATGTACTATCCAACACCTTCCCTACTATCCACGGGGACTGGAGTTGGAATAGTAAATTAAACTATTCACTATCCAGCGCCCAAAAGCATTATGCGTTGTAATGGTATGCGTTGTAAAACTTGCGATGTAAAGGTAGGCGTTGTAAAAGTATGCGTTGTAACGTCATACATCCCTTCCAGCTGGATGCAGTGATGTCCATCTGGACTTCACAGGGGTGAGCCCACCTGGGCACACCACACCACTAACAGTGGCACTCCCGGCACACCTGACTGACCGTGTGGTGGTTGTGAGTGCACAATACTAAGTGCTTCTGCCTGGTATTCAAACCGTGATGAATCTCTCCCTTAAGGAAGGGCAAGTGCCCCGAGAATGGTAGAAGGCGGTAGTGAACCCTATTCGAAAGAACGCAGCCCTGCCATGGTCAGACCTCTCCAATCTCCGCCCCATTTCCCTTCTGCCATATCTAAGCAAGATGACCGAGAAACATGTGAACACCCATTTGCCCAATTTCATCGAGGCAGCGGGAGGTCTTGACCATTCTCAATCTGGGTTTAGACCTAACTACAGCACTGAATCGGCCCTCCTCTCCGTGACCGATAACATCAGGATGGCACAGGATAGTGGGGGCTCTATGATTCTGGTGCTGTTAGACCTTTCCGCTGCCTTCGACACGGTGTCACATGATATTCTTCTCGGTCGTCTGCAGAAGGTTGGGATAAGCGGTCTGGCTCTGTCCTGGCTTGAGAGCTTTCTCTCGGGCCGCTCACAGAGTGTCCGATTGGGCTCCCACCATTCCATCTCTAGGGAGCTCACCAAGGGAGTCCCACAAGGCTCATGCTTAAGCCCTACACTTTTAATGTGTATGTGGCTCCCTTGGCTGACATTATGAGAGAATATGGGTTCACTCCAGTATCGTATGCTGACAATACTCAGCTTTTATTTCCATTCCAGACCCTCACACCGGCAATCAAACATGCGTTTGCCGCAGGTATGAGAGCAGTATCTGATTGGATGGCCTCCAATTGCATACAATGTAATGTGGGCAAAACGGAGGTCATGCTTTTTGGGGAGGCCCCTCTCCTGTGGTCCCCTGAATGGTGGCCACCGGATTTGGGACCAGCTCCCTGCCCCAAACAGATAGTGAAGAACCTAGGGGTCCGACTTGACCAGGCGTTGCTATTAAAGGAGCACGCAAATCAGGTAGCTGGTTCCTGCCTTCGGGTTATCGGACTCCCGAGGCGCGTGTTCCCGTTTCTGTCCGACAGCTACAGGAAAACACTGGTTCAGACACTTGTGGTCAGTAGGCTAGACTACTGTAACGGGCTCCTTATATCTGCCAATGAAGAACAGCTTAGTAGATTGCAGGTAGCCCAAAACACGGCGGCCAGACTGTTTCTTAATGCTCCAGCTAGGTCTCCTTCACGCCCCCTCCTGGACAAACTTCACTGGCTGCCCATCCGGCAGCGGGTCAAATTTAAAGTTTGCTGCATAATACATAAAAGCCTTTTCGGCTCAGGTCCCAAATATCTGGCAGAAAAATTCAATCTCTATAAACCTGTCCATCTCTTGCGCTCTAGCAACCAACTGCTGCTTCAGATCCCACGTATCAAGGGGGCAAGACAAGGTGGTCGAGCTTTGTCATACAAAGGGCCCCATCCTCTGGAATACTCTGCCCCTTC
Organism: Lissotriton helveticus; assembly: GCF_964261635.1. Lineage (NCBI taxonomy): Eukaryota > Metazoa > Chordata > Amphibia > Caudata > Salamandridae > Lissotriton > Lissotriton helveticus. Next base: position 27,988,024 of record NC_136057.1, on the reverse strand, counting down.
CTTTGAGGCAAACCACCAACCTCCAGGCCTTTAGGAAACCCCTAAAGACACACCTGTTCTTGACATCCTAAAATTTGTGTACCGCATGCTTCTGATTTAGACACCTTAGGAAGAACATAAGCGCGGAGATACCCCTACGGGGGTCGAGTCCTGCGCTATATAAGCACATAAATAAATAAATAAAACAAGACAGAGAGTTATGAGTGCTAATCAGGTGGCAAGAAATGCATTGGGAAAGAAGCAAGCACTTTTAGAAGAAGGCTTGGAAAAAGCACTTAAGTGTTAACATCTGTTAAAAATCTAGGCATAAGTGGCCCAGCCGGGGACAATAGAAAGTTGTACAGATTTAGGGGCTTTAAGGGGATCGCCCTGTTTTTAACAGATTTGTAGTTTTAGCTATAAGTACCTGATTTAGACCTTGTTTGTAGGAAGATAAGGTGGCAGCCGGCAGCCTAGTCCATGGAGGGCGCGTCCACCATGTGTGGCCCTGGGCCTTCACAGTAACCCTACACTCGCTGCCTGAGTTTTTCTAGGTCGGTGACATGGCAGAGTTTATTATTTCACATGCACCACTGCCTCGGGGTGTTCACGTGTGAACCAGGGCACACCCCTATCACTTTCCGTCATGGGCTCCACACAGTGCCTCGGTGACGTGTTCCTCAAAGATGCACCAGGAAAGTGGCACACAGGGTCCAGCTTTCCTGTGGGAGGCGCCTGTGGGGCCTCAGTGCTTCTGTACTAAGAGACTGAGGTACAGGTGACTGGCAAGTGGAAACCATCAAGGGTTGGTGGCGGTCCACCTCCACATAGCGCGGAACGGGGTCTGTGCTAGCCACAGAACCCCTCCTACGCAGGCCCACCACAGGGAAAACCAGATCCAACACTGGTGAGGGTGGCAACCCTGCAACCACAGCATGACACCTGTAAGGAGCAAGTTAACCATGCGAGGATAGAGTGACATTTGTAAGGGCAGTTTAACCAGGAGGGCATAAATTGTATGGTATCCCTAAGGGCAGTTTAACCAGGAGGGCACAGCGGTGCGGTGGGAGAAGGATCTGCCCCCGGAGGTGGCTCTGTGGATGTGCGGGACGGCGGCCAGGGATAGGTCGGCGGAGCAGAGCCTCCTGTTGGGTACGTATAGGGAGAGTCTGCTGTTGAGGTAGGCTGGGCCGGTCTTGTGGAGTGCTTTGTGTGCGTGGATCATGAGTTTGAAAGTGATTCTTTTGTCGACGGGGAGCACGTGCAGGTCTCTCAGGTGCGGGGCGATGTGGTCTCTGCGTGGGACGTCTAGGACCAGGCGTGCGGAGGCGTTCTGGATTCTTTGGAGTCAGCTGATGAGTTTGGACGGGGCTTCGGCGTGGAGGGCGTTTCCGTAGTCGAGTCAACTGCTGATGAGGGCTTGGTTGACTGTTTTCCATGTGTTTGTCGGGATCCATCTGTAGATCTTGCGGAGCATACGGAGGGTGTGGAAGCATGAAGAGGGGACTGCGTTGACTTGGTTAGTCATGCTGAGCTTGGAGTCGAGGATGACCCCCAGGTTGCGTGCGTGGTTGGTTGGTGCCGGGGTGGTCCCAGAGATTGAGGCCACCAGGAGTCGTCCCACGCCGAGGTGTTGGGCCCCTCGGCGTGGGACGTCTGCTGGTCAAGGCTAATACACAACATGTACCCACCGCCCAAAGCCTCCACATGAACGTATAGGGAGACGGAGACCTGAACACAGGGATTGATACTTTCGTACAGGTCTTTGACATTTTCATCAGGTGTCCACTGGTCATACCAGCAGTCCTTCACCCCCTGATGGTGCCCTTTGGAAGAAGGCAGAGCTTGCCCGACATGATGGTATTCCTCCAGTAACCCGGTCATGTTGCGGCTACTGGGGTCTGCACTCCTGAGTCCGGCTCCTGCACTTCACCTGGGAGGGCTTGAACTGCCAATGAAACCTCTGCCCAGCAAGAGCCTCCAGGGGCATCATCCAAGATGCCCCCTGCTTGCCGGTCAGAAGTCTGGCTGGTGACAGCGAATGCACAATCCAGCAGATATCACTCTCCTTGTCCCTCCAGGCTGGGGGTAGGAGTTGAAAGGTGCCCCCCTGAGGTTTGGGTCCTCGCTTCCTGCCAGACATCCAGAGAAATACTGAACACACAACTTTGCATATTCTCACCAAGGCTTGAGTAAGCCTGAAAGGCACAAAGAAAGCAGCTTCAAGGAAATCTGCTGCTCTCTTTAGGGAAAGGAGGAGCCGGCAGGAGGAGATGGCAGAAGAGGAGAAGGTCTGCAGAAACCTACTGGAAGCTGGCCTACTGTGGCTTACAGGAAGAGCAGGAGCTGACCTAATGTGACTTACAGGAAGAGCATGAGCTGGCCTAATGTGGCTTACAGGAAGAGCAGGAGCTGATCTAATGTGACTTACAGGAAGAGCATGAGCTGGCCTAATGTGGCTTACAGGAAGAGCAGGAGCTGACCTAATGTGACTTACAGGAAGAGCAGGAGCTGGCCTAATGTGGCTTACAGGAAGAGCAGGAGCTGGTCTTATGTGGCTTACAGGAAGAGCAGGAGCTGGCCTAATGTGGCTTACAGGAAGAGGAGGAGCTGGCCTACAGTGGCTTACAGGAAGAGCAGGAGCTGGCCTAATGTGGCTTACGGGAAGAGCAGGAGCTGGCCTAATGTGGCTTACAGGAAGAGCAGGAGCTGGCCTAATGTGGCTTACAGGAAGAGCAGGAGCTGGCCTAATGTGTCTTACAAGAAGAGCATGTGCTGGCCTAATGTGGCTTACAGGAAGAGCAGGAGCTGGCCTACAGTGGCTTACAGGAAGAGCAGGAGCTGGTCTTATGTGGCTTACAGGAAGAGCAAGAGCTGGCCTAATGTGTCTTACAAGAAGAGCATGAGCTGGCCTAATGTGGCTTACAGGAAGAGCAGGAGCTGGTCTTATGTGGCTTACAGGAAGAGCAAGAGCTGGCCTAATGTGTCTTACAAGAAGAGCATGAGCTGGCCTAATGTGGCTTACAGGAAGAGCAGGAGCTGGTCTTATGTGGCTTACAGGAAGAGCAGGAGCTGGCCTAATGTGTCTTACAAGAAGAGCATGAGCTGGCCTAATGTGGCTTACAGGAAGAGCAGGAGCTGGTCTTATGTGGCTTACAGGAAGAGCAGGAGCTGGCCTAATGTGTCTTACAAGAAGAGCATGAGCTGGTCTAATGTGGCTTACAGGAAGAGCAGGAGCTGGCCTAATGTGGCTTACAGGAAGAGCAGGAGCTGGTCTAATGTGGCTTACAGGAAGAGCAGGAGCTGGTCTTATGTGGCTTACAGGAAGAGCAAGAGCTGACCTAATGTGACTTACAGGAAGAGCATGCGCTGGCCTAATGTGGCTTACAGGAAGAGCAGGAGCTGGCCTACAGTGGCTTACAGGAAGAGCAGGAGCTGGTCTTATGTGGCTTACAGGAAGAGCAAGAGCTGGCCTATTGTGTCTTACAAGAAGAGCATGAGCTGGCCTAATGTGGCTTACAGGAAGAGCAGGAGCTGGCCTAATGTGGCTTACAGGAAGAGCAGGAGCTGGCCTACAGTGGCTTACAGGAAGAGCAGGAGCTGGTCTTATGTGGCTTACAGGAAGAGCAAGAGCTGGCCTATTGTGTCTTACAAGAAGAGCATGAGCTGGTCTAATGTGGCTTACAGGAAGAGCAGGAGCTGGCCTAATGTGGCTTACAGGAAGAGCAGGAGCTGGCCTAATGTGGCTTACAGGAAGAGCAGGAGCTGGTCTAATGTGGCTTACAGGAAGAGCAGGAGCTGGTCGAATGTGGCTTACAGGAAGAGCAGATGCTAGCCTACTGTGGCTTACAGGAGGAGCAGAGCTTGCCTAATGTGGCTTACAGGAAGAGGAGGAGCTGGCCTAATGTGGCTTACAGGAAGAGTAGGAGCTGGCCTAATGTGGCTTACAGGAAGAGCAGGAGGTGGCCTACTGTGGCTTACAGGAAGAGCAGGAGCTGGCCTACTGTAGCTTACAGGAAGAGCAGGAGCTGGCCTAATGTGGCTTACAGGAAGACCAGGAGTTGACCTAATGTGGCTTACAGGAAGAGCAGGAGCTGGCCTACTGTGGCTTACAGGAAGACCAGGAGCTGACCTAATGTGGCTTACAGGAAGAGGAGGAGCTGGCCTAATGTGGCTTACAAGAAGAGCAGGAGCTGGCCTAATGTGGCTTACATGAAGATCAGGAGCTGGCCTAATGTGGCTTACAGGAAGAGCAGGAGCTGGCCTAATGTGGCTTACAGGAAGACCAGGAGCTGACCTAATGTGGCTTACAGGAAGAGCAGGAGCTGGCCTAATGTGGCTTACAGGAAGAGCAGGAGCTGGCCTAATGTGGCTTACAGGAAGAGCAGGAGCTGGCCTAATGTGGCTTACAGGAAGAGCAGGAGCTGGCCTAATGTGGCTTACAGGAAGAGCAGGAGGTGGCCTACGGTGGCTTACAGGAGGAGCAGAGCTTGCCTATTGTGGCTTACAGGAAGAGGAGGAGCTGGCCTAATGTGGCTTACAGGAAGAGTAGGAGCTGGCCTAATGTGGCTTACAGGAAGAGCAGGAGGTGGCCTACTGTGGCTTACAGGAAGAGCAGGAGCTGGCCTACTGTAGCTTACAGGAAGAGCAGGAGCTGGCCTAATGTGGCTTACAGGAAGACCAGGAGTTGACCTAATGTGGCTTACAGGAAGAGCAGGAGCTGGCCTACTGTGGCTTACAGGAAGACCAGGAGCTGACCTAATGTGGCTTACAGGAAGAGGAGGAGCTGGCCTAATGTGGCTTACAAGAAGAGCAGGAGCTGGCCTAATGTGGCTTACAGGAAGATCAGGAGCTGGCCTAATGTGGCTTACAGGAAGAGCAGGAGCTGGCCTAATGTGGCTTACAGGAAGACCAGGAGCTGACCTAATGTGGCTTACAGGAAGAGCAGGAGCTGGCCTAATGTGGCTTACAGGAAGAGCAGGAGCTGGCCTAATGTGGCTTACAGGAAGAGCAGGAGCTGGCCTAATGTGGCTTACAGGAAGAGCAGGAGCTGGCCTAATGTGGCTTACAGGAAGAGCAGGAGCTGGCCTAATGTGGCTTACAAGAAGAGCAGGAGCTGGCCTAATGTGGCTTACAGGAAGAGCAGGAGCTGGCCTAATGTGGCTTACAGGAAGAGCAGGAGCTGGCCTAATGTGGCTTACAGGAAGACCAGGAGCTGACCTAATGTGGCTTACAGGAAGAGGAGGAGCTGGCCTAATGTGGCTTACAGAAAGATCAGGAGCTGGCCTGATGTGGCTTACAGGAAGAGCAGGAGCTGGCCTACTGTGACTTACAGGAAGAGCAGGAGCTGGCCTGATGTGGCTTACTTGAAGAGCAGAAGCTGGCCTAATGTGGCTTACAGGAAGAGCAGGAGCTGGCCTAATGTGGCTTACAGGAAGAGCAGGAGCTGGCCTAATGTGGCTTACAGGAAGAGGAGGAGCTGTCCTAATGTGGCTTACAAGAAGAGCAGGAGCTGGCCTAATGTGGCTTACAGAAAGATCAGGAGCTGGCCTAATGTGGCTTACAGGAAGAGCAGGAGCTGGCCTAATGTGGCTTACAGGAAGAGCAGGAGCTGGCCTAATGTGGCTTACAGGAAGACCAGGAGCTGACCTAATGTGGCTTACAGGAAGAGCAGGAGCTGGCCTAATGTGGCTTACAGGAAGAGCAGGAGCTGGCCTAATGTGGCTTACAGGAAGAGCAGGAGCTGGCCTAATGTGGCTTACAGGAAGAGCAGGAGCTGGCCTAATGTGGCTTACAGGAAGAGCAGGAGCTGGCCTAATGTGGCTTACAGGACCAGGAGGAGCTTGCCTAATGTGGCTTACAGGAAGAGGAGGAGCTGGCCTAATGTGGCTTACAGGAAGATCAGGAGCTGGCCTAAAGTGGCTTACAGGAAGACCAGGAGTTGGCCTAATGTGGCTTACAGGAAGAGGAGGAGCTGGCCTCCTGTGGCTTACAGGAAGAGGAGGAGCTGGCCTAATGTGGCTTACAGGAAGAGGAGGGGCTGGCCTAATGTGGCTTACAGGAAGAGGAGGAGCTGGCCTAATGTGGCTTACAGGAAGAGCATGAGCTGGCCTAATGTGGCTTACAGGAAGATCAGGCGCTGGGCTAATGTGGCTTACAGGAAGAATAGGAGCTGGCCTAATGTGGCTTACAGGAAGATCAGGAGCTGGCCTAATGTGGCTTACAGGAAGAATAGGAGCTGGCCTAATGTGGCTTACAGGAAGATCAGGAGCTGGCCTCCTGTGGCTGACAAGAAGATCAGGAGCTGGCCTAATGTGGCTTACAGGAAGATCAGGAGCTGGCCTCCTGTGGCTTACAGGAAGAGGAGGGCTGGCCTAATGTGGCTTACAGGAAGAGGAGGAGCTGGCCTAATGTGGCTTACAGGAAGATCAGGAGCTGGCCTAATGTGGCTTACAGGAAGATCAGGAGCTGGCCTACGGTGGCTTACAGGAGCTAACCTGCCCCAGCACAGGATAGCACTCAGGACCGGCACTCGACTAAAGCAGTCGATGTCGCCACTTGGTAACAGGAGACAGTAGGCCCTGGTACACCAGACACCTCTTTTACTAATCTGGTAAACACCACCTTGTTGCAAAACTAGACAAATCCTAGTGCACCTGAATCCATGAATATAACTCTGAGTTATTTTCGTACTCAGATGATCCACAGTAGAATTAAGAGAAGGTCATAGACTGACCCACTAATGCTGGAGGTGCAGCCAGCTTCTGCGTGTCGGGATAGTTTTTATTAAACACTAACTGCTCCTGGATCCATATCAAAGGCATGGCACCTCGCATGGTGGCTACTGGAAAACAAGATGATTTCTTGGTATGAAGCAGAAAAGAAGTCAAAACTCTACTTTCCAACAAATTCCTCTCATAAGGAGGCTCTTTTCTCTCTATCCTCATGAGCAACTAAACATTGCCACGCCTATTATTTACACATGTAAATATTGTTCTACTATTCTCTGTGATCTATACCACGTCTGTACATTATCACCGTTTGTATAATTTCGTCCCTTTGTTCCTACTTGTAAATGGTCTTGTTCGTGCTTTAAAAAACCTCTAAATAAATAAAGACATCCAGTAGATATCAGGCTGAAGATGTTGTTCAGCTTGACCTGGATGTCAGTTCTGCAACCAACATCTTTTACCAAATACTCACACGAGGCATTCAATGAAGCACTATCAGACCATCTCTTTGTCCCCATTTGGGCCCCATACAATCCCCTTTGGGTACGGATGTAGCAGTGCCTACTAACCTACTCAATGGTTTCGGAAATTGACACCATAGGCGATCACCAACGTGGCCTATGGCTTCAACCACCCTGCTCACCTCAGCCCAGGGCTACCAATACCACTATAACTGGCTGCAAGAAAATGCAAGAGGCCGACATCTGTATACCAACCATACTATCTATCGGGGATCACAACTGTCGAAGATGACTGGACGCCATGGAACAGTTCCACAATATGCTCCTGGAATGAAATTAATGATCTTTTGTTTACCTCTCACCGTAGGGCAAGGTAGGAGAAAATCTCACTTGGTGGTGGTATCTCCCAATATTTGTATTCTAGGCTCACAGGGTACTCACCCACCACGGTGAGGAACACCGTGATTGGATTGGATTCATTCCCATACTCTTGAACATTCTAATCAAGAGTCGTGGTCGATGGGTCAGAAGAGCCCTCCAGACACAAGAGAATGATCAATCAATAGATCAGGATATATTACGGGTGGCTAATCACCCAAAGGGTACCCAGTCGCTTACAGACCCGAGGGGCTTATTCGATCAACCAGATCTTGAGTGCCATTCGGATTTAGGGAAGTGAGGTGATGGTCCAATGGTGCATGGGGAGGCTGTTCCAGGTCTTTGCTGAGATGTGGGAGAAGGAGCGTCCTCCACTTCTGCTTTGGTAGATGCGGAGAGTTTGGGCAACTGGAAAGAAGGCCAAGTGCAGTCTTCTCGGCAGTTGGTGGAAGTTCAGGCGTGGTTAATGTAGGAGGGTCCTTGGTTGTGAAGAGTCTTGTCTGCGTGGATAAGCAGCCGGAGCTGGCATCTCTTCTGTACGGGGAGCCAGCGGAGTTTCCTGAGGTGGGGAGTGATGTGGGTACGTCTGAGAAGGCCGAGGAGGAGTCTGGCTGCGGCGTTCTGTACGGTCTGAAGTCTTTGTAGAAGGTGTGCAGCGATTCCTACATAGAGCGCATTGCCGCTGCCAGTCGGCTGGAGATGAGGGCGTGTGTCACAGTGCGTCCCGTGTGTACGGGTAGCCACTTGAAGATCTAACGTAGCATGCTCAGACCGAGGAAGCAGGCGGAGGAGACAGTGCTGATCTGTGATTTCATGGTGAGCTTGTTGTCAATCTTTGATCAAGGTCAAGGGACCACTCTAGGATGGAGTGAGACGGAGAAGGCCACTGAGGTGCAAGTCCACTAGAGCAATCAGTAGCCCAGTGACCTTAGATGGGTAGAACTAAAAATAATTCAATGAATAATGCAACAGGGAAGGACATGTCACCTGGACCAAAGGTGCCTTTAAAGTATGTTTTTACCAGTATACAAAGTCCTGGAAGACTGACGGTATTGCAGTCTAAGGGTTTATTTGGAATTCGGACATAACTGAAATTGGTCAATTTTCTGGCACCCTAAAGATGGAGTTAAATACACCAGCGAAACTTCCTCATCAAAGGGATATTATTGTAGAGCAGTTCTGCTGGTAGGTTCTACTCTGTATTTAGAGCTTCCACCAGGAATTGGAGTATTTTCAAATTGCTCCAAACTCGAAAGGAGGCCCAAAGAGGATAACTCCCCTTCCGGTGACCCAGAGAGGATCGGAAGACTCCTGGAAGAGATACTCATGAGTTACACGAGTGGCTCATAGGATTGCAACATGGGCGTGACTTGGATTTCGGCGGACGGGTTACTCTGTCACAACGGTGATGGATATCCCATCCACAGAAATATAAATCCCGTAGGATAGAATGGGATTTATAGTTCGGCAGAAGGGATCTCTATCGGTTCTTACGGGTCTGGATCCTGCAGGTGGCACGATCTTTAACCCCTTCGATGCTTGTGACGGAACCATTCCGTCATGCCTCACGGTTGAGCCCTGCGGATGTCGGAATGGTTCCGTCACGACCACACCCGCGAATGGAATGTTCAGCACCAGGGGAGAATCGGCGCCGCAGGCAAGGTGTTAAACACTGGCGAACGTGGGCCGTATTTGGAACTTGGGAGTTACAGCAAAGAAGGTGACCAAGAGAGAACTTTCCATTCCAAGAAAGGTCTGGGCAGAGAAAGCTCTCCAACATAAGGCAGCACCACATCTTCAGTCCTGGCCAGTGAAGACCCAAGCAATGGATGCTGAGCAGATGTGCGGGTTGGGCAAGATCTGGGGGCAGACAGGTTGGCACATGTCTTCTGCCTTTATTTCGGACTCTCAAGGTCTTAGGAGTATGATTTTATTTAGGATGTATTTTATTTAAGGATTCAGTGCAGTTACACTCTAGATACCACAAAGCCTTGACACCTCACTAAACTTTGACAAGTTGTAACTCCCCACCCTCAGCACAAAGGCAGTTTAATTGGTGCAATAAGATTGCCACTAAATTCCCAGTTGTATCTGTGACTGCGGATTATACTACAGGCAGTAAGGTTGTGGCACAGACCCAAAGCCTAGGCTGAGCAGTTCTTGCCCTTCCTTCTTCTCCTGCTCTCTGCTTGGGTTTGCCTCTTGTGATATAGTTTGACCAGCACATTGTAAACCCCATGACCACAGTGTAAACTTCCTGTAATAACCTTTGTCACTTCTAACCGAGTTCTGAGTTTTCCAAGCTGCTGTGTGAACCCTTGTGGCATGTTTGAACCATCCCCAGTTGTGAAGCAATCTTTGTTCAATTTGCATTTAACTGGGGTTGTTTGTATCTGTGCCCAGGTGACCTTCGCTCTGTGTTCTGTGGTCCAGATATCTGCAGGCCAGGGGTCAGCAGATAGCATTATCCCAGGGACTTTTAACCGGGTTCACTGTGAACTCTGTGAGGTAAGGTACATTAGTCACCAGACCTCTGAGCAATACTAGGCACAGCCAGTCCCACTCTCGACAGACACTGGCACATCAGGTAGAAATGTCACTGGCCCACCTGGCAGAAAAGAGAGCCTGGCACCAAAGCTCTGGGCATACCAGGCAGCCACAGTCCTGCTGGGGACAGTCATTGGCACATCAGGCGGAGATGGGAGCCTGGCACCAGAGCTCTGGGCATACCAGGCAGAGTCACAGTCCTGCTGGGGACAGTCATTGGCACATCGGGCATAGCTCCAGCCATACCGGGCAGAGCTACAGTCCTGCTGGGGACAGTCATTGGCACAAATCGGGCAGAGATGGGAGCCTGGCACCAGAGCTCTGGGCATACCAGGCATAGCCACAGTCCCACTGTGGACAGTCATTGGCAAATCGGGCAGAGATGGGAGCCTGGCACCAGAGCTCCGGGCATACCAGGAAGAGCCACAGTTCCACTGGGGACAATGATTAGCACATCGGGCAGTGATGGGAGCCTGGCACCAGAGCTCTGGGCATACCAGGCAGAGCCACAGTCCTGCTGGGGACAGTCATTGGCACACCGGGCGGAGATGGGAGCCTGGCACCAGAGCTCTGGGCATACCAGGCAGAGCCACAGTCCTGCTGGGGACAGTCATTAGCACACCGGGCAGAGATGGTAGCCTGGCACCAGAGCTCTGGGCATACCAGGCAGAGCCACAGTCCCACTGGGGACAGTCATTGGCACATTGGGCAGTGATGGGAGCCTGGCACCAGAGCTCTGGGCATACCCGGCAGAGCCACAGTCCCACTGGGGACAGCCACTGGCACATCGGGCAAAGATTAGAGCCTGGCACCAGAGCTCTGTGCATACCAGGGAGAGCCACAGTCCTGCTGGGGACAGTCATTGGCACATTGGGCAGTGATGGGAGCCTGGCACCAGAGCTCTTGGCATACCAGGCAGAGCCACAGTCCTGCTGAGGACAGTCATTGGCACATCGGGCGGAGATGGGAGCCTGGCACCAGAACTCTGGGCATACCAGGCAGAGTCACAGTCCTGCTGGTGACAGTCATTGGCACATCGGGCAGAGAAGGGAGCCTGGCACCAGAGCTTTGGGCATACCAGGCAGAGCCACAGTTCCACTGGGGACTGTCACTGGCACATCGGGCAGAGATGGGAGCCTGGCACCAGAGCTCTGGGCATACCAGGCAGAGCCACAGTCCTGCTGGGGACAGTCATTGGCACATCGGGCAGAGATGGGAGCCTGGCACCAGAGCTCTGGGCATACCAGGCAGAGCCACAGTCCTGCTGGGGAAAGTCATTGGCACATCGGGTAGAGATGGGAGCCTGGCACCAGAGCTCTGGGCATACCAGGCAGAGTCACAGTCCTGCTGGGGACAGTCATTGGCACACCGGGCAGAGATGGGAGCCTGGCACCAGAGCTCTGGGCATACCAGGCAGAGCCACAGTCCTGCTGAGGACAGTCATTGGCACATCGGGCGGAGATGGGAGCCTGGCACCAGAGCTCCGGGCATACCAGGCAGAGTCACAGTCCTGCTGGTGACAGTCATTGGCACTTCGGTCAGAGAAGGGAGCCTGGCACCAGAGCTTTGGGCATACCAGGCAGAGCCACAGTTCCACTGGGGACAGTCACTGGCACATCGGGCAGAGATGGGAGCCTGGCACCAGAGCTCTGGGCATACCAGGCAGAGCCACAGTTCCAGTGGGGACAGTCATTGGCACATCGGGCAGAGATGGGAGCCTGGCACCAGAGCTCTGGGCATACCAGGCAGAGTCACAGTCCTGCTGGGGACAGTCATTGGCACTTCGGTCAGAGAAGGGAGCCTGGCACCAGAGCTCTGGGCATACCAGGCAGAGCCACAGTCCTGCTGAGGACAGTCATTGGCACATCGGGCGGAGATGGGAGCCTGGCACCAGAGCTCTGGGCATACCAGGCAGAGCCACAGTCCTGCTGGGGACAGTCATTGGCACACCGGGCAGAGATGGGAGCCTGGCACCAAAGCTCTGGGCATACCAGGCAGAGCCACAGTCCTGCTGGGGACAGTGATTGGCACATCGGGCGGAGATGGGAGCCTGGCACCAGAGCTCTGGGCATACCAGGCAGAGCCACAGTCCTGCTGGGGACAGTCATTGGCACACCGGGCAGAGATGGGAGCCTGGCACCAAAGCTCTGGGCATACCAGGCAGAGCCACAGTCCTGCTGGGGACAGTCATTGGCACACCGGGCAGAGATGGGAGCCTGGCACCAGAGCCTCTGTGCATACCAAGCAGAGCCACAGTCCCATTGGGGACAGTCACTGGCACCCCGGGCAGAGCTGTGGATGTCAACAGTGATCCTAATACCTGCCCCATATCGTGGAACCGAGAAGGAGAGTAACACCTCAGCGAACAAAACAGGGGAAAACAAACTAGATAAAAGAAAATGTACACCAGAAAAAACTAATTCTCTATCTCCAACAATAGCTTTGGCCTTGGAATGTGTTAGATTCACACGATGTGCTTTGTTTCGCAATTTAGCGGTTGGGTCTGCAACTGTAGCAATAAAAACAAGGTTTTGAACTTCGGGTGTTGACCGTCAGTGGTGCCAAAGCGACTCACCGGAGGGCCGCAAACGCACACTGCTCCATTGTGTGACTTGCATTGGAGTTTTGGTTTGTAATTGAGCTCTGACTGTCCTCATGGGGAGGTGGAAAAATCACATGTGTATCCAGAACAGCTTCCAGCTGGTAACACGCGTGTTACAGGGGAGCAACTAGCTGCTTTTGTGGCTCCAACCTATTTTAGAGTCATGTGAGCATGTAACACAGCCCCCAGGCCCCACGAGGAGGGGTTGAAGGACGAGCAGTGCCAAACAAATGCTTTACTCCTGCCAGAAATACTTCAGCCTCCTGCTGAGACTGTGTACACACTTTGAGTAAGTATCTTTGAGAGGCCACGTGGCCTCTGAGCAAACAGTATCAAGAGAAGGCTTCACTCAAGGGCAACGCTTGTTCTTTCTGCCTGTGGACTCAGGTTTAGAGGGAACTTCGTGTGTCTGTCAGCAAACAAGGGAGATAACTGCATGTTTGAACAATCCCCCATCCCCCCCACTCGAGCCCCTGCAGAGACTGGGGAATCTACATCCTGAGTGGGGAACATGTAAAACTAAGATTACTTTTACATTATTAACTTTTTGACTTCATCTATTCTACACTCCGAGAGCTCGACTCACATTTAATGCATGAAGGGCCCTTCCAGCCCAAAGACCTGTTTTTTTGCAAAAAAAAGCAGGCAGGGGTATACTTGTATTTATTAGCAGCAGAAGGTGAGAGAACATGTGTTACAAACAGGAGTTCTCACAACCCGCCTACCTTTGGATGACTTGCCCTTGAATAGGTAACGTCTGCAAATCACTGCCCTTCACAAACATGCAACTGTTATGAAGAGAGCAGTTTTCAAAGTTAAGGGCCGTATGTATCAACCACCTGATTGAATCTCAAATAGCGATTTTTTTAGAAATCGCTATTTGAAAATTGCAAATAGGGATGTATGTAAAAAAAATCGCAATTTTTTGGCGATTCCTTAGTATTCCTTAATTTCGATTAGCAAATTGCGAATCGCAATTGCGGAATACTTTCCCATTAATTTCTATGGGCCAGGAGGCCCATAGGAATGAATGGGAAGTTATTCTCAATTTGCGATTCGCAATTTGAGAATCGCAAATTGAGAATAATTTCAAGGATGCAGGCATGTCCAAAGGACACCCTGTTGCACCCCTGAAATGAGCATGGGTGCACAAGTGATGCACATACATGCCCTAACGGCATGTATGTGCGTCACATGGCACTTTGAAAAATGCAAAAAAAGTGAATTTTTCAAGGAATTCGCAAATTACCACCAACTTGAAGTTGGTGGTAATTTGCGATTCCTTAGGGCCAATTTGCATTTTTTTATGCTTCTTACATTGCATTTAAGGAATCGCAAATTTTGAGATTCCTTATTTTGCACGCAGATTTCTTTGATACATACCATTTAGCACAAATGCGTGAGCAAACGTCGAAATTCTGCGAATTTCAGTGTTTGCGAACGCATTAGTGCTTGATACATATGGCCCCTAATGTTTTAACTTTGGCTTAGACATTGGCTCAGGGGGTGACTTCATTAGTCTCAGTAAATCTCAATCCAAACTCCATTTTGGTACAGAAACTACAAGCCCGGGATTTCGCTTTTTTCGCCCCACTACAAATAAAATACAACAATCAATGAAGGCTAGCTAGTCACCAAAGTTCACAACATATTGAGATGCCCCTCACTTAAGTAAGTAGGGACACCCTTTAGGTTTTTAAAAGAACCTTCACCCACCACCGCTAGTTAGTGGCATGCTTCGTCATAGGGTTCGTATCCAAGACGTCTAGCGCATCTGGGTGTGCTTCGATGCCTGAATTACAGTGGAGCACCTTTTGGATTAGCAGGGATCAATGAATTAAAATTACCTCAAGTTTGACCACCCCTCACGCCAATTTTAATAAAAGGAACCTTGGGTAAGGTTACAAACAATGGGGGATGTGAAGTACAAGTTGTGCCTGGGCGGAGCTAGCGGAGTATCACGCTATTGAATTCTGCGGAGTTGCTGAAAAACTCTGCCAAATTCCACAGAGTTCTATGAATGGGCAGAGTACTGCTCGGTCTCCGATAATGAAGACCCCTTGGCGGCTGAGAGTCACTGGGGGTCAAGAAGCCCTATTGTTGCAACCATTAAGTCCCCCACAGCCGGACTGCTGAGACGTACTCAGAAGCCCAATCCCCTTTCTCATCCACTCTGCAAAAGGGCACTACTGGTTGTAGGATGAAGTCCTCTTGGCTGTTGAGGGACGTTGGGGGCAGAGAACCCCTATTGTTGCCACAAGTAAGTCACCCACAACCGGATTGCTGAGATGTTGTCAGAAGCCCCACCCCTTTCTCAACCACGCTACAAAGGGGCCTCCTGGTCCACTACTGGTTGAGGGATGAAGTCCCCTTGGCTGCTGAGGTACGTTGGAGGCCAAGGACCCCTATTGTTGTGAGAAGTAAGTTGCTCATAGCGGGACTGCTGAGACGTCGTCAGAGGCCCGCCCCCTTTTTCATCCACTCTTCCTAGGGGCCTCCTGGCGCACTCCTGGTTGGGAGATAAAGTCCCCTTGGCTGCTGATGGTTGTTGGGGGCCAAGAACCCCTATTGTTGCCACAAACAAGTCCCCCACAGCCAAACTGATGAGACGTCAGAGGCCCGCCTTTTTTCTCAACCACTCTGCAAAGAAGCCTCCTGGCACACTACAGGTTGCAGCTGCAGTTGCACCCGCTCAATTGCGCTCGCCTACAGCACAATATTTTTTTGCTCTATTGCAGAGTTTATCGGCAACTGTGTTGCAGAGTTGCTTAATTCCGTAAACTCCACAAGCGGAATTTGACGCCCAGGCCTATGTGAGACACACAGAGAAGAGCTGGGCATCTTGAGTGGGAACTCTGTGATGAAGCGTGCCACTAAGTAGCGTTAGTGGGTGAGGGTCCTTTTGAAAAACTAAAGGGTTTCCCTACTCATGTAAATGAGAGTCATCTTAAAATATTTTGAACTTTGCTAACCAGCTTGCTTTCATTGATTGTTTTATTGGATAAGGGAAGTGAAGCAAGCCTCCTCTCTTGCCACTCTTCTTTTGTTATCCTCCCCTCCATAAATCATTCAAGAGCTGGTGTAGTGATTATCTGGCTCTGATTTTATCCCCTTAGCATATCCCGCAATGGGAAAAGAATGCACCCTTCAGAAAGCGTAGAGTTAATCACAATCAAACAAGTACTTGCGAAGCTGGATGGACACTGTCTGGTGAGATACGTTCTTCTTGTACGGAAAATGCAACTTACCCTGTAAGCATCTTTTCGGGCATGCAGTGCTGTAGATTCACATTTTCCTGCATATTCCTGCCATCTAGTGTAGGGCTTGTTTTTCTTCAAAGAAGTATTTTGAGTTACGATGTAGGGTGACTCCACCTATGACGGGTAATGCACATGGGCATTTACTCCATACTATAGCCTTATAGCCCGCCGTAGAGGGCTATACCGGCTATTAAAGGCCCTCTCCAGCGTTAAAGGCCCGAGCTGAAGGCGAGGGCCTTTAACAAGGGAGAGGGACTTTAATAGCTGGTATAGCCCAGCTACGAAGGGCTATAAGGCTATTAGAACATTCTGCCACTAGAGGGCAGAATGTTCTAACAAAAAAGAACGAAGCCTTATGGGAGTGTGAGGGGATTGGAATCCCCTCGGGCTCCCTGAAGCCTTTGTTCACAGCCAGAGCTGTGAATACAGAAACATTGGAATGTTGGCGCTCTGGGTTTATACCAGCCATTACAAGCCCGGAGCACTCCATTGTTTTCAATGGAGCTCCCAACATTCCAATGTTCTAATTAAGATTATTTCCTGCACGGCGGGTGAGGATGGCGATGGAACAAGAAAATGCACAATGATCGCTATGTAGTTGATGCCCGTGCGCATTGCCAGTGATAGGGGGAGTCCGGCCTCGTGACTAAAAAGACTTTGCTGATGAAAAACAAGTTGTACACTTTCCGAGCCCAACACCAGATGGCAGGAGTATGCAAGCATGTGAATCTACAGCACTACATGCCACAAACAGATGCTGACAGGTTAGGCAGCTTCTCAAGGGCACTTGCCTACCACTTATTCTAGCACGTTGCGACATTGTGGCATCTGGAAGCAGTCACACTTCCCTAGGACAGCGGAAACCCCGGATCTGGATCAAAGATAAGCGAACTGCCCTGCACATGCCTACGTAGCATAGTGCACGCAGGCAGCTGCGCAATGGGAGGATTAGCCAAATCTAAGGGCTTGAAATAATTTTACTTCCTCCATCACATTGGGATTGTCAATATATCAGTGAGTTGCAGATGTAATCTCCATTTTTCTACCTACAGTCTCAAGATGCTTACTGTTGTTCCCTAGATATAGACTCTGCGAAGATGGATTTTTCCCCTTTTCCTGGGTATGGTCCTCGCGAAGGAGTCCGTTTCCACATGTGCAGATCTTGTGATTTGTATTTCTTTTCTTCATGTGGTGTTCTTGTCTTTGCTGCAGCGGGCTACACAAAAACCAATGTGCTTTGCGGCAACACAGTTTGCGACATTGGAAGAAACTGCTTCTTTGCACCAGACTCAAGAGTTCCTAGTACGAAGCAGGGATCTTCGTACTGCACTTCCAACTGCCCCCTCCGTGTCCACTGCCCTTTGAACGACTGCTCGCTGGCTCGTGTTATCATCTGGCCACGATGATCTACTGGGAAACATTTCTGTAGTTTCCTGTAAGGACTGCATCTAGAGTCTGCCACATGGGATCATCCCTCATCGTGCAAATGCGTAGAGTCTTCTCTGATATCTAGTGGTTGACAATAGAGTTCCGTTGTGAAGGTTTCATCTTCCTGGACTTCACGTTTCTCCTAAGATGTAGTGTAGCCTACTCTCTTCCATCTGTGTCTGCGTTTGTGTCTTCGCTAGCTATTTTCTGCCTTACTGGTCTTAGTACATTGTAAGAAACCAATGCTTCTTTGGAGGATTGCCTTTTCTTACTTGGTGTCTTCATCATCATCATTCCACATTTGTAAAGCACAAACTTATCACCCCTAAGGGTATCTAGGAGCTGTCTGGGAGATTGGAGGAGTGTGGCTCAATGGTTAGAGCGGCAGACCCTGATGCAGAGGTCTGGCCAGGGACCAGGGTTCGATTCCCGCCTCAGCGGGGTCTCGGGCTCAATTTCCTCGGACCTGTTAATTCTCGCCTCGGTGCCTATTCTAATCACGGGCCCCACTCTGCAACTCTGGGCAATAGCTTGCTTAGCCTCCACAACGGCCCCAACAGCGCTGGGATGCCTGGCTTCACCCTGGGGGTGCCCAGGAGTGAACACTTCACAGGGAAAGCCAGGAGGGGTTCCACAGCGGTATGAGTATCAGCGCCAGGAAGCCGAATAGGCGACACCGCTAGGTGACCGTCTGGTGACAGTGCGCTCTATAAGTACCACGACATTTACATTTACATTTACATTTACAGATTAAGTGAGCTGTTGCCCAGAGTCTCAGGGTGCTGAGCCGAGTTGCCGCTGGTGATCGAACCATGCGCCCCTCGCTCCGGAGTCAGCCACTCTGGAGGCTGTGCCACACCTCGCCCCAGTGTCTCGGCACCGAGAGACCCCTATGGCTTTTCCTACTCAATGGGTTTCAAAGGGTTCTCTTCGATTAAGAGTTGACAGGCACCACTTTATGGCCCGATCCTACTGGCTCCATCACTACGGTCGTCTTTTATCCATGACTTAGAGGAAAGTGGTCCATTACTTTTTTTAACTGTTGATATATTCGTAGTCGAGTGTGTTTTAACACTACTTTCACAGGCTGTAGCAGTTTTTAGCAACACATATTGTTCTCTAGACTTGGATACCAACTTCTTCAGCTCTAAAAGTCACTCAGCTTGGGGCACTAAAGGGTTCGGATCTTTCAATGACTTATCAAGAACAGATTCTGGAAGTGATTCTTCAGAAGGTGAGTGGTATGAAGAAACCTCCTCCACGTGGAAGCAACTCAACTTCTCCCCCTGGGGCTCTTCTGTCACCAGAACATCTTCATCTTTGAGAAAAAACCTATCTTGCATTCGTTGACTCTGCTTTTTTGACTTGGAAAGGTCCATCTCTGGCAATTGCCGTTTTGCTCAATGTGCTAACCCTGTTCTTTAAATACGTAGAGTTGCATTATAAATAGGGCGCCCCGTTTTCCGTTTCTACTAATTTCTGCAAATAAATACAGACAGAAAACCATTTATTTTCTTGTCTGTATTTATTTTTAAAAGTGGATAAAAACGGAAATTGTGTGTTTTTTGAGTGATTCTAAATACACTTTGCCATGATTGCCTGGCCAATAACTGTGTAAAGAGGTTTAAACAGCAGTAGATATGAACAAGGCTGATACTGAATTGCGCATATTTTAATACAAGTGCATTGATTTATCTTCTGCGGGTGTTCATATCACTGAAACCTGGCAGGCATTCAAGCATGACTGCATATTTATTGGTTAAATAAATGTGGAAATGTACCAGTTTCAGATTTATTTAAAAAATAAAAAAACATAATAAATATGGATAAATACAGATAAAGATGAGAAAAAATAAATATGGATAAATACAGACAAAGATGAGAAAAAATAAATATGGATAAATACAGATAAAGATGAGAAAAAATAAATATGGATAAATACAGACGGAAATGTTTAAAAAATAAATACCATAAAACAGGGAGCCCTAATTATAAACAAGAGTAGCAGTCTTTGGGCATAAGGCCCTTGGACAAGCTTAATAAACACACAGGATTTTTGACTAACAGAAGTACATTTGTAGAGGCATTCAGGACAGAATCTGAACAATGTATTCTCCAACACCTAAACCCTCAAAATGACTTCTGAGAGCCCCAAAGGAATCATTCCACAGAACTAACATTCTCAAACAACCTGTTCTCCACCCGGCGACTCCTGGCGCTAACTGCCGTTATCAGCAACTCCTACATAGTTGATGTCACTCTGGAAAAATCTTTTACTTCCTTGAATGCCCGCCAGAAAACCTATGAACCCACTAGTGGAAAAAAATGCTAAACTCAAGTCATGCTGTGGGCATCTTGGGCTTATGGTCAATGCCATAATGAGTCACACTGACCCCATCGGTGGTCATCTCCCAGGCTAGAACGTTGTTTCAGATAAGCTTCAGGCCTCACCCACCAGTTGGCAGAATAATGCACAGCATGTGAATCTAGAAAAGGTTCACACTGAGAATCTCATAAGAGGAAATGTACATTCAAGAATCTGAGAACAACCAACCAGACAGCATGCTTTTTGCTATAAGACTACAACCTTTCAAAGAGCTGGTTGGTTCTTCTAGACCGCTGCGTGAAGACAAGAAGGGCAATTATCTCCAGCAAAGTCAAGAGGCAGAAATAGATGCCTCACATCATAAAACTGGAAATCAGAGCTCAAAAGTTGACAAGAAGAGCAAAGTAAACACAAGGAGATGATGGACAGAGCACTGAATCTTTTCAGACACTCACCAGTCTCATATCTGGGTTGAATCCATCATCATTCTTAAGCTCACTTCGCCACCTCAGTTCTGACCCAGCCATATGCAAATCAGTCTGACCCTGTGCCTCATGGGAACAGTGCAGCCCGAACTGACAAGCCAGGTCTTCCCTGGACCGAAAACAAGCATCCTGGGACCGGTGTCTGGGTAACACCCTTCATCAGCCAGGCTTGCTTGAATCCAGTGGCAAAGAGAGCAAGGGACCCACGTCTGGGCATACCCTGCCACACTTAGGGCGAACAAAGCAAACACAAGGAGATGATGGACAGAGCGCTGAAAGATGATGGATTCAACCCAGATCTGTGCCTGGGGGCAAGTGTCTGAAAAGTTTCAGCGCTCCGTCCATCATCTCCTTGTGTTTGCTTTGTTTGCCCTAAGAAGAGCAAAGTGCCAGGAGAGGAACACAAAGGGAAAAACAAAGGTGACGGAGCAGAGCTGTGGGCACTTCAGACCCAGTCACAGGCAGAGCTGTGGGTACATAGGACAGGGCTGTGTGTAAGACCTCTTCAGGTCTCTTTAGCTTCTACAAACATGGCCACAATGGACAGAGCTATTGGCATGATGGTTACAACTGTGAGCAAGTCACTCAAGCCATGAGCACCAAGGTCTGAGTCATAGGCCTGTTGGCTAAACCCATGAGCCCGGGCATTCCCTTTACGCTGCGGGCATGCCATTCAGGCCCAGTGGTGCACCAATGGGAACCCCATCAGGTTTTCTGGGCATCTCCTAGTAAACCTGGAGCACAAGAGTACTGAGAAGCAGCAAGTGACAAGAGTGGGTGAGAAAGGAGGGGAAAATGATATGGCAACAGAAAGAGAGAGAGAATGATGAGCGAGATGGGCAACAGTGTAGAGAGAAAGAACGCTGCTACACGTACCCCCTTGGGAGAGCCTTGGCGGACTGAAACATGGGCTCATCCCAGCTAACTTTCCCAGTGGAGTGGTGTGGCTCACTGGTTAGAGGCGGCAGACCCCGAAGCAGAGAATGGCCCGGGACCAGGGTTCAATTCCTGACGTGGCAGGGTCGTGGACCAGGGTCAAAACGGACTCGATAATTCTCGCCTCGGTGCCTACTCTAACCAGGGATCACACTCGGCAACTCTGGGCATTAAGCTTGCCTCATCTCTACAACGGCCCCCCACATACGCCGGAGATGCCTGGTTTCACCTTGGAGATACCCAATAGGGACCATCTCACAGGGATAGCCAGGACGGGTTTCCCAGCGGTCTATAGCACCACGACGCCTCAGGGCAGCAGTGCGCTTTACAAGACACATACATACATACCTTTCCAGATGAAGCAGCACCGAGCACAGCTGCATCTGGGTTCAGGGGCAGCCCACTGCCTTCAGTCAACAAGAGTGACTGGTTCCTGTCCTGACCCTCCCTGTGCCCTTGACGCATACATCTACCTCTCCCACTGACCATGGGAAGTCCATCCTGAGTTCAACCCCTGGTCTGAGGTCCTGTGCCTTTGTCTTGATGAGGGAGCCGGTCAGCAGAAGGTAGCACCCATCAAAGCAGCAGTCAGAAATCCCTCAGACTGGTCAGTAACTAGTGACTAATGGCATACCTGGTGCCCACTCTGGGTGCCCGAGACCCATGGATGCCCTTCACCACTAGACAATCTGTATCACACCTGGAATATTCTGCGAAACAGACTCATTACCCCCTTCCATTTTGGCACCAGGACACCAGTGGTAAACAAAGTTAGTAAATGCCTAGCAACACCCCCTTGGATTTGAGCCCCATGAAAAGAACTCACATTATCAAACCCTAAAGTGGACCTTCTAGGCCCATTTCCACCAGAGAAACCTGCTCCATGATTGAAGAATTAGCCCAGAGGCTACCGGTCTGACTAACGCTCAAAGGGCAACACACCCCAGAATGATGCACGCTCACCCTCCTTCTGGGAAGAGCCCTCGTCACTGTGTGCAGAGGGGCAGGTCAGTCCTGGAGCTGCCAGGACGCTTCGGTGGAGTGTTAAGAAAAGACTGCAGCCGTGCTGGCCAGTCCCATGGCCACCGATATAATTGATCAGTGCTTCGCCGCCCCAGTACCATTTTGATTGTAGCCAGACTTTGCGGTAATCACTTCAAGAACCTCTGAGTGCTTCCTTCTGTTAAGAACTTTCTTCTAGGTAAAAATGATGTAGGGATCCACCTTCCAACATACAAAAGCCTTGGCAGCCACATCCACATATGCCCTTGTATTGCTACCCATCTTGTTTAGCACCAGTGCAAAAGCTCTACTGGGATTTTAAGTATGCATGGGAGTATTTAAATAACATGGGCATACCAAAGGGAAAATGAGCACTGTACAAGGCCGCAAGGTAAAGAGTATGAGCAGCTATAGTACCAGGGTTGAGGGAGGTGGCTGCTGAATTCTGAGTCAGGGGAAGGTTTTTAAGGCATCTAAATGTAGTGTTTTAAGCTCTTTCTTACATTGTAGGAGAGTTGAGGCGGGCCTGATGGCTACCAGAATGTGTTCAAGATCCTGTGTTCATCGACGGAGACCACGTACTTCAATCTACATTCATATTTTACATAACACCATCTCAAATGTGGGGGTGTCCTGGCTCCGATTGTGTTGAGAGATGGTGATCTCATCAGCCGGAGAGGATGTCTCCAAACAGATTGTAACATAGCTCCTTGAACCTGTTCACTACCAGAACATAGCAGTGTGGTTAGTGTCCACCCTTCCTTTGACCCCACCACTATCAGGAGTGGTGATGTAGGGACTCTGCAGCAACGGGTCTCTTGCTGGTTTACACGCCCTTTCCAAGAAGCTTGCAGAAAATCCTCCAGTGTTTATTTTAGTCAGAGATATAAGAACTTGGGGGCCTGGTTAACGCGCTGAACAAGATGGTGGCATTGTACTGAGCTCTGTCGTAATGCAGAGCAATTTACTGCTGAACGAGACATTTTTAGTCGGCACTTTGCTGGCTGGGACATTTCTTCATGCTCCATATTATCTTCGCAATGTTTTAAGCCGGCGGGAAGTCATGGCGGAGCTTCTTGTGCTCTGGAGCCGCAGCAGTGAATTTCTGTCAGACGCGAGCAACCACCATTTTAATAGTGCACTGCTCGCGTTATTAGTTTTCTGATACTTCATCTCGCTGAGTTCGGACTAATGCCCTAGCCATGTCTTTTTGTGCCTGTGAACTGGATCTACATGTGACTTCACTTCCATGCTCCATGAAGGCTGTTTTTATTATTTGGCCTTGCGGCTGTGAATGAACATCTTTAATGAGTGGCCACCATTTTATCTGTGCGCGGCTCGTTCCTCACATTTCTATTCTCTACACAATTACATGCTGCCTACATTACCAGTTGCTTCCTTTGGTCCTTGGGCTTCACTAGTGAACTGAACTTTGTGCCATTGTCTGTATTAATGTTTTGAGGTCGCTGCACTGTGTCTCATTCGCCAATCTATTTGTGTATGCCTGCATCGTAGAGTAAGGGCAGGATTAGACCGTTCCAAGATTCCGCATTATTTTATACACTAAGTCAAACTGACCAGCGATCTACTTGCTGCTTCTAAATCCACTTCTTCAGACACGAAACCTAAAAGGGCAAAGAATGATCCTCCATCACCCATTATGTCTTCTCATAATCCTGTTTTGGATACTATCCGTGATGAGGTGCGAGGTCTTCAGCCTTTCATGAGTGCCTCTACTGAAAAGCTTCAACAAACTGATGACAAGTGGATGTCTATGCAGAGCAAGATGTTTGAAATGTAACAGCGTGTAAGCAATCCTTAAGATGTAGTCACCAAGATTCCTTTGCTAGAGCTAGACATCCAAAAACAAACGCCACACGAAGACCTTGAAGACACAAATAAACAGAATAATCTTTGTTTATGTGGATTACAGGAGAATCTAGAGGGTCCTGATCTTCTTGAAGAAATTTTTGTCCGATCTTCTGGGTCTTCAGAACACTCCGTCTCTTAAAATTCAACGGGCACATCGCCTGGGTCAGCCTTAACCCCATTATACTAGACCTAGAGGTATCATAATGCTATTTTTGGAGTTCACATACCTGATGTGTGTCTTGATGGCCGCTAAAGAAAAACATCGTCTTGTTTGGTCCGGCCACAATATTTTCATCTCTCAAGACCTTTCTAATGCTACAAGCACCAGAAAAAAAAGAATTCCTTGCTCTTCGACCTCAAATGAGACAGCTGAATATTTTCTATGGCATTCTAAATCCTTGTCTATGTAAAATTACCTTACGAAGGCATTTCACGGTCCTGTTAAACTAAATTGTTTATTAAGAATATTTATCTCATACAATGGATACTAGTACTGTTCAACATTCTTAACAATTTTCTTTTGCATATCTTTTTCTCAGTTTCTCTCTTTATTTTCCAACGTATATGGCTGTGTGGGTATATTTTATTTTTCATCTCTCTTGTTGTTTTGGGTGCTGACACATCTCCGGCTCAATCTTCATGCTCTTCACTTTAGACCTGGACCTCTATCCTTGGTCGGTCTCTTCATCCTGCTGTCCATAGCCCATTTCTTCTTCCTACTCTCTTACTCTTTTTCTTGTTATTATGTGAGTCCTTTTTTTATTATTACCATGTTTGCATTATTTACATGTTATCTTGATGTTATTATATGATGTCTTTTTGTTTCTGTTCATGCTTTTGCAGATTCTCAGCCATGTGCCTGTTTCCCTACTCCTAATCCCAAATATGTTTAATATTATTTCGTGAAACGTTTGTGGTTTGGGACATACAGACAAACGGTACTCTCTCATCTGTCAAAATCTAATTTGCGTGTTACTTTTTGCCAGGAAACTCATTGCAGTGATGTTTAATTGTTTAAATGAAAACAGCAATGGGTGGGCAGGTTTCTTTTTCTCCACCCATTAACCGTAAAGGCTGTGTTGCCATACTTTTTCATAAATCGTTACATGCACAGATTCTATCAACTCAGTGTGACACTGATGGACAATGGGTACTAGCTCACGTTATAGTTCATAACAAACAGATTTCCTTATTAAATCCCTATGATCCTGTCAAGCCTGATCCTGATTTTTGGCACAACATTAAAATAAAATTGGTTGCCATAGATAATCCCAACATGATTGTAGCAGGGGATTTTAATCAATGGTTAGCCCCTTTTACCTATAGAAAATGTAAATGCTACTGTATCCTGATATATCAGGCAAAGGAGTTAAACACCAAGAGTTTGACCCCTGGTTGGCTCTTCGACTGAAGGCAGAACAACTAGGGTGATTTCCTCAAGGAGACGCTCTTGCAGAGGGTCACCCTCCTCAACTCCAGTGGGGCTTCGAAGCCTTCTACCAGAAAGCACAGGGTTTTCCTAAGCCGCTGGGAGGAGCCAGTCCCACTGCCTCTCACCAGCTAGAAGTGCCCAGGACCTTAGGCTGCTGGCATAGAACAGGAGGAGCCTGGAGAAAGAAGAGCTCATGGGCACCATGCTTGCACCACCACATGAGTTGCAACATTAAGAGGAGGGTAGGGTACCTCTGACTGTCTAATGCATGGGGCCTAACTGGGATCCAACTCCCAAAGCTTGGGCAGAGGCCACCATCCAAATTATAAGTTCCTCCTGCAGTTCATTTAAACCAGGTCCTATGCCGTACACACCTTAGGAGGATGTCGTTTGAAGTCCCCACCATGCTAGTGCAGCTCACACACATCAGCTAAAGCAGAATATACCCACTCACAATATAAATAAAAAACATTACAATCTTACATCAGGGCTACAGGCCCAGTCTCTTGCTACGTGGGCCAGAGGTAGGTTTCCGACTGACCCTTGAGAATCTGTAAATAAACACCCCTGCAGTCTTCTGTCCCCTAGAGTGGCCTTGGGTAACCCCCTCCTAGTTTGTAACCTTTCCTCTTCCCTCCTTTACTCCTCATCCCACAGCTATCTCCTAGTTGTACTTCAATGTGTCTAATGGGAGGTGGCGCTGGGCTTCCAGGAAGGACAGAGGAGGGCACACTGCTCTCAGCACTCACAGAATGGCTCTCAGCTCTGGCACACTCTGACTCAGGACCAGCACAGGCCTCAAGGTACTCACCCTGGGTGCAGGGTCTGCTTTCATTTCCTGGTTCTGGGCAGATGGGAAGACGCTGATCAGGGAGACAAAAAATACACCAATCAGCATTTAGTATGGTTAGAGTACTCCGTAGGCACATAGGTACAGAGCTGAAACACGACAGAGAAGGTATATGGGCACAGAGCTGAAACACAACAGAGGAGGTAAATGGGTACAGAGCTGAAACACAACAGAGAAGGTATATGGGCACAGAGCTGAAACACAACACATGAAGTATATGGGCACAGAGCTGAAACACAACAGAGAAGGTATATGGGTACAGAGCTGAAACACGTAGAGAAGGTATATGGGGACAGAGCTGAAACACAGCACACTAAGTATATGGGCCCAGAGCTGAAACACACAGAGAAGGTATATCGGGACAGAGCTGAAACACAGCACACTAAGTATATGGGCCCAGAGCTGAAACACACAGAGAAGGTATATGGGTACACAGCTGAAACACAACACAGGAAGTATATGGGCACAGAGCTGAAACACAACAGAGAAGGTATATGGGGACAGAGCTGAAACACAACACATGAAGTATATGGGCCCATAGCTGAAACACACAGAGAAGGTATATGGGGACAGAGCTGAAACACAGCACAGGAAGTAAATGGGCACAGAGCTGAAACACAACACAGGAGGTAAATGGGTACAGAGCTGAAACACAACACAGGAAGTATATGGGCACAGAGTTGAAACACAACAACGAAGGTATATGGGTTCACAGCTGAAACACAACACAGGAGGTATATGGGTACAGAGCTGAAACACAACAGAGAAGGTATATGGGTACACAACTGAAACACAACACAAAGTATATGGGCACAGAGCTGAAATACACAGAGAAGGTATATGGGGACAGAGCTGAAACACAACACAGGAGGTATATGGGCACAGAGTTGAAACACAACAATGAAGGTATATGGGTTCACAGCTGAAACACAACACAGGAGGTATATGGGTACAGAGCTGAAACACAACAGAGAAGGTATATGGGTACACAGCTGAAACACAACACAGGAAGTATATGGGCACAGAGCTGAAACACAACAGAGAAGGTACATGGGGACAGAGCTGAAACACAACAGAGGAGGCACATAGGTACAGAGTTGAAACACAACAGAGAAGGTATATGGGTACAGAGCTGAAACACAACACAGGAGGTATATGGGCACAGAGCTGAAACACAACAGAGGAGGTAAATGGGTACAGAGCTGAAACACAACAGAGAAGGTATATGGGCACAGAGCTGAAACACAACACATGAAGTATATGGGCACAGAGCTGAAACACAACAGAGAAGGTATATGGGTACAGAGCTGAAACACGTAGAGAAGGTATATGGGGACAGAGCTGAAACACAGCACACTAAGTATATGGGCCCAGAGCTGAAACACACAGAGAAGGTATATCGGGACAGAGCTGAAACACAGCACACTAAGTATATGGGCCCAGAGCTGAAACACACAGAGAAGGTATATGGGTACACAGCTGAAACACAACACAGGAAGTATATGGGCACAGAGCTGAAACACAACAGAGAAGGTATATGGGGACAGAGCTGAAACACAACACATGAAGTATATGGGCCCATAGCTGAAACACACAGAGAAGGTATATGGGGACAGAGCTGAAACACAGCACAGGAAGTAAATGGGCACAGAGCTGAAACACAACACAGGAGGTAAATGGGTACAGAGCTGAAACACAACACAGGAAGTATATGGGCACAGAGTTGAAACACAACAACGAAGGTATATGGGTTCACAGCTGAAACACAACAAAGGAGGTATATGGGTACAGAGCTGAAACACAACAGAGAAGGTATATGGGTACACAACTGAAACACAACACAAAGTATATGGGCACAGAGCTGAAATACACAGAGAAGGTATATGGGGACAGAGCTGAAACACAACACAGGAGGTATATGGGCACAGAGTTGAAACACAACAACGAAGGTATATGGGTTCACAGCTGAAACACAACACAGGAGGTATATGGGTACAGAGCTGAAACACAACAGAGAAGGTATATGGGTACACAGCTGAAACACAACACAGGAAGTATATGGGCACAGAGCTGAAACACAACAGAGAAGGTACATGGGGACAGAGCTGAAACACAACAGAGGAGGCACATAGGTACAGAGTTGAAACACAACAGAGAAGGTATATGGGTACAGAGCTGAAACACAACACAGGAGGTATATGGGCACAGAGCTGAAACACAACAGAGAAGGTATATGGGTACACAGCTGAAACACATCACAGGAATTATATGGGCACAGAGCTGAAACACAACAGAGAAGGTATATGGGGACAGAGCTGAAACACAACAGAGGAGGCACATAGGTACAGAGTTGAAACACAACAGAGAAGGTATATGGATAAAGAGCTGAAACACAACACAGGAGGTATATGGGCACAGAGCTGAAACACAACAGAGAAGGTATATGGGTACACAGCTGAAACACATCACAGGAAGTATATGGGCACAGAGCTGAAACACAACAGAGAAGGTATATGGGGACAGAGCTGAAACACAACAGAGAAGGTATATGGGTACACAGCTGAAACACAACACAGGAAGTATATGGGCACAGAACTGAAACACAACGGAGAAGGTATATGGGGACAGAGCTGAAACACAACAGAGGAGGCACATGGGTACAGAGTTGAAACACAACAGAGAAGGTATATGGGTACAGAGTTGAAACACAACACAGGAGGTATATGGGTACACAGCTGAAACACAACACAGGAAGTATATGGGTACACAGCTGAAACACAGCACAGGAGGTATATGGGTACACAGCTGAAACACAACACAGGAAGTATATGGGTACACAGCTGAAACACAGCACAGGAGGTATATGGGCACAGAGCTGAAACACAACAGAGAAGGTATATGGGTACACGGCTGAAACACAACAGAGAAGGTATATGGGTACACAACTGAAACACAACACATGAAGTATATGGGCACCGAGCTGAAACACACAGAGAAGGTATATGGGTACACAGCTGAAACACAGAACAGGAAGTATATGGGCCCAGAGCTGAAATACACAGAGAAGGTATATGGGGACAGAGCTGAAACACAGCACAGGAAGTATATGGGCACAGAGCTGAAACACAACAGAGAAGGTATATGGGGACAGAGCTGAAACACAGTACAGGCGGTATATGGGCACAGAGCTGAAACACAACAGAGGAGGTAAATGGGTACAGAGCTGAAACACAGCACAGGAGGTATATGGGCATAGAGCTGAAACACAACAGAGAAGGTATATGGGTACACAGTTGAAACACAGCACAGGAAGTATATGGGTACACAGCTGAAACACAGTACAGGAGGTATATGGACACAGAGCTGAAACACACCAGAGAAGGTATATGGGCACAGAGCTGAAACACACAGAGAAGGTATATGGGGACAGAGCTGAAACACAGCACAGGAAGTATATGGGTACAGAGCTGAAACACAGCACAGGAGGTATATGGGTACACAGCTGAAACACAACAGAGAAGGTATATGGGTACAGAGCTGAAACACAACAGAGAAGGTATATGGGTACACAACTGAAACACAACACATAAAGTATATGGGCACAGAGCTGAAACACACAGAGAAGGTATATGGGGACAGAGCTGAAACACAGAACAGGAAGTATATGGGCCCAGAGCTGAAATACACAGAGAAGGTATATGGGGACAGAGCTGAAACACAGCACAGGAAGTATATGGGTGCACAGCTGAAACAAAGCACAGGAAGTATATGGGTACACAGCTGAAACACAGCACAGGAGGTATATGGACACAGAGCTGAAACACAACAGAGAAGGTATATGGGTACAGAGCTGAAACACAACACAGGAGGTATATGGGCACAGAGCTGAAACACACAGAGAAGATATATGGGGACAGAGCTCAAACACAGCACAGGAAGTATATGGGCACAGAGCTGAAACACACAGAGAAGGTATATGGGGACAGAGCTGAAACACAGCACAGGAAGTATATGGGCACAGAGCTGAAACACAACAGAGAAGGTATATGAAGACAGAGCTGAAACACAGTACAGGCGGTATATGGGCACAGAGCTGAAACACAACACAGGAGGTATATGGGCACAGAGCTGAAACACAGCACAGGAGGTAAATGGGTACAGAGCTGAAACACAACCGAGGAGGCACATAGGTACAGAGCTGAAACACAGCACAGGAGGTATATGGGCACTGAGCTGAAACACAACAGAGAAGGTATATGGGTACACAGCTGAAACACAACACATGAAGTATATGGGCACAGAGCTGAAACACACAGAAAAGGTATATGGGGACAGAGCTCAAACACAGCACAGGAAGTATATGGGCACAGAGCTGAAACACACAGAGAAGGTATATGGGTACAGAGCTGAAACACAGCACAGGAAGTATATGGGCACAGAGCTGAAACACAACAGAGAAGGTATATGAAGACAGAGCTGAAACACAGTACAGGCGGTATATGGGCACAGAGCTGAAACACAACACAGGAGGTATATGGGTACAGAGCTGAAACACAGCACAGGAGGTATATGGGCACAGAGCAGAAACACAATACAGGAGTTAATGGGTACAGAGCTGAAACACAACCGAGGAGGCACATAGGTACAGAGCTGAAACACAGCACAGAAGGTATATGGGCACAGAGCTGAAACACAACAGAGAAGGTATATGGGTACACAGCTGAAACACAACACATGAAGTATATGGGCACAGAGCTGAAACACAACACAGGAGGTATAGGGGGACAGCGCTGAAACACAACAGAGAAGGTATATGGGTACAGAGCTGAAACACAACACAGGAGGTATATGGGTACACAGCTGAAACACAACACAGGAAGTATATGGGTACACAGCTGAAACACAGCACAGGAGGTAAAGGGGTACACAGCTGAAACACAACACAGGAAGTATATGGGTACACAGCTGAAACACAGCACAGGAGGTATATGGGCACAGAGCTGAAACACAACAGAGAAGGTATATGGGTACACGGCTGAAACACAACAGAGAAGGCATATGGGTACACAACTGAAACACAACACATGAAGTATATGGGCACCGAGCTGAAACACACAGAGAAGGTATATGGGTACACAGCTGAAACACAGAACAGGAAGTATATGGGCCCAGAGCTGAAATACACAGAGAAGGTATATGGGGACAGGGCTGAAACACAGCACAGGAAGTATATGGGCACAGAGCTGAAACACAACAGAGAAGGTATATGGGGACAGAGCTGAAACACAGTACAGGCGGTATATGGGCACAGAGCTGAAACACAACAGAGAAGGTATATGGGCACAGAGCTGAAACACAACAGAGAAGGTATATGGGTACACAGCTGAAACACAACACAGGAAGTATATGGGTACACAGCTGAAACACAACACAGGAAGTATATGGGCACAGAGCTGAAACACAACAGAGAAGGTATATGGGTACACAGCTGAAACACAGCACAGGAAGTATATGGGTACACAGCTGAAACACAGTACAGGAGGTATATGGACACAGAGCTGAAACACGCCAGAGAAGGTATATGGGTACAGAGCAGAAACACAATACAGGAGTTAATGGGTACAGAGCTGAAACACAACCGAGGAGGCACATAGGTACAGAGCTGAAACACAGCACAGAAGGTATATGGGCACAGAGCTGAAACACAACAGAGAAGGTATATGGGTACACAGCTGAAACACAACACATGAAGTATATGGGCACAGAGCTGAAACACAACAAAGGAGGTATATGGGCGCAGAGCTGAAACACAGCACAGAAGGTATATGGGCACAAAGCTGAAACACAACAGAGAAGGTATATGGGTACAGAGCTGAAACACAACACAGGAGGTGTATGGGCACAAAGCTGAAACACAACACAGGAGGTATATGGGCGCAGAGCTGAAACACAACGCAGGAGGTGTATGGGCACAAAGCTGAAACACAACACAGGAGGTGTATGGGCACAAAGCTGAAACACAACACAGGGAGTATATGGGTACAGAGCTGAAACACAACAGGGGAGGTATATGGGTACACAGCTGAAACACAACAGAGGAGGTACATGGGAACAGAGATGAAACACAACACAGGAAGTATATGGGCACAGAGCTGAAACACAGCACAGGAGGTATATGGGTACACAGCTGAAACACAACAGAGAAGGTATATGGGTACCGAGCAGAAACACTACAGAGAAGGTATATGGGGACATAGCTGAAACACAACACAGGAAGTATATGGGCACAGAGCTGAAACACAACAGAGAAGGTATATGGGGACAGAGCTGAAACACAGCACAGGCGGTATATGGGCACAGAGCTGAAACACAACACAGGAGGTAAATGGGTACAGAGCTGAAACACAACACAGGATGTATATGGGTACAGAGCTGAAACACAACTGAGGAGGCACATAGGTACAAAGCTGAAACACAGCACAGGAGGTATATGGGAACAGAGCTGAAACACAACAGAGAAGGTATATGGGGACAGAGCTGAAACACAACACAGGAAGTATATGGGCACAGAGCTGAAACACAACACAGGAGGTATATGGGGACAGCGCTGAAACACAACAGAGAAGGTATATGGGTACAGAGCTGAAACACAACACAGGAGGTATATGGGTACACAGCTGAAACACAACACAGGAAGTATATGGGTACACAGCTGAAACACAGCACAGGAGGTATATGGGTACACAGCTGAAACACAACACAGGAAGTATATGGGTACACAGCTGAAACACAGCACAGGAGGTATATGGGCACAGAGCTGAAACACAACAGAGAAGGTATATGGGTACACGGCTGAAACACAACAGAGAAGGCATATGGGTACACAACTGAAACACAACACATGAAGTATATGGGCACCGAGCTGAAACACACAGAGAAGGTATATGGGTACACAGCTGAAACACAGAACAGGAAGTATATGGGCCCAGAGCTGAAATACACAGAGAAGGTATATGGGGACAGAGCTGAAACACAGCACAGGAAGTATATGGGCACAGAGCTGAAACACAACAGAAAAGGTATATGGGGACAGAGCTGAAACACAGTACAGGCGGTATATGGGCACAGAGCTGAAACACAACAGAGGAGGTAAATGGGTACAGAGCTGAAACACAGCACAGGAGGTATATGGGCACAGAGCTGAAACACAACAGAGAAGGTATATGGGTACACAGCTGAAACACAACACAGGAAGTATATGGGTACACAGCTGAAACACAACACAGGAAGTATATGGGCACAGAGCTGAAACACAACAGAGAAGGTATATGGGTACACAGCTGAATCACAGCACAGGAAGTATATGGGTACACAGCTGAAACACAGTACAGGAGGTATATGGACACAGAGCTGAAACACACCAGAGAAGGTATATGGGTACAGAGCTGAAACACAACACAGGAGGTATATGGGCACAGAGCTGAAACACACGGAGAAGGTATATGGGGACAGAGCTGAAACACAGCACAGGAAGTATATGGGTACAGAGCTGAAACACAGCACAGGAGGTATATGGGTACACAGCTGAAACACAACAGAGAAGGTATATGGGTACAGAGCTGAAACACAACAGAGAAGGTATATGGGTACACAACTGAAACACAACACAAAGTATATGGGCACAGAGCTGAAACACACAGAGAAGGTATATGGGGACAGAGCTGAAACACAGAACAGGAAGTATATGGGCCCAGAGCTGAAATACACAGAGAAGGTATATGGGGACAGAGCTGAAACACAGCACAGGAAGTATATGGGTACACAGCTGAAACACAGCACAGGAGGTATATGGACACAGAGCTGAAACACAACAGAGAAGGTATATGGGTACAGAGCTGAAACACAACACAGGAGGTATATGGGCACATAGCTGAAACACACAGAGAAGATATATGGGGACAGAGCTCAAACACAGCACAGGAAGTATATGGGCACAGAGCTGAAACACACAGAGAATGTATATGGGGACAGAGCTGAAACACAGCACAGGAAGTATATGGGCACAGAGCTGAAACACAACAGAGAAGGTATATGAAGACAGAGCTGAAACACAGTACAGGCGGTATATGGGCACAGAGCTGAAACACAACACAGGAGGTATATGGGTACAGAGCTGAAACACAGCACAGGAGGTATATGGGCACAGAGCAGAAACACAACACAGGAGGTAAATGGGTACAGAGCTGAAACACAACCGAGGAGGCACATAGGTACAGAGCTGAAACACAGCACAGGAGGTATATGGGCACAGAGCTGAAACACAACAGAGAAGGTATATGGGTACACAGCTGAAACACAACACATGAAGTATATGGGCACAGAGCTGAAACACACAGAAAAGGTATATGGGGACAGAGTTCAAACACAGCACAGGAAGTATATGGGCACAGAGCTGAAACACACAGAGAAGGTATATGGGGACAGAGCTGAAACACAGCACAGGAAGTATATGGGCACAGAGCTGAAACACAACAGAGAAGGTATATGAAGACAGAGCTGAAACACAGTACAGGCGGTATATGGGCACAGAGCTGAAACACAACACAGGAGGTATATGGGTACAGAGCTGAAACACAGCACAGGAGGTATATGGGCACAGAGCAGAAACACAACACAGGAGGTAAATGGGTACAGAGCTGAAAGACAACCGAGGAGGCACATAGGTACAGAGCTGAAACACAGCACAGAAGGTATATGGGCACAAAGCTGAAACACAACAGAGAAGGTATATGGGTACAGAGCTGAAACACAACACAGGAGGTGTATGGGCACAAAGCTGAAACACAACACAGGAGGTATATGGGCGCAGAGCTGAAACACAACGCAGGAGGTGTATGGGCACAAAGCTGAAACACAACACAGGAGGTGTATGGGCACAAAGCTGAAACACAACACAGGGAGTATATGGGTACAGAGCTGAAACACAACAGGGGAGGTATATGGGTACACAGCTGAAACACAACAGAGGAGGTACATGGGAACAGAGATGTAACACAACACAGGAAGTATATGGGCACAGAGCTGAAACACAGCACAGGAGGTATATGGGTACACAGCTGAAACACAACAGAGAAGGTATATGGGTACAGAGCAGAAACACTACAGAGAAGGTATATGGGGACATAGCTGAAACACAACACAGGAAGTATATGGGCACAGAGCTGAAACACAACAGAGAAGGTATATGGGGACAGAGCTGAAACACAGCACAGGCGGTATATGGGCACAGAGCTGAAACACAACACAGGAGGTAAATGGGTACAGAGCTGAAACACAACACAGGATGTATATGGGTACAGAGCTGAAACACAACTGAGGAGGCACATAGGTACAGAGCTGAAACACAGCACAGGAGGTATATGGGAACAGAGCTGAAACACAACAGAGAAGGTATATGGGGACAGAGCTGAAACACAACACAGGAAGTATATGGGCACAGAGCTGAAACACAACACAGGAGGTATATGGGGACAGCGCTGAAACACAACAGAGACGGTATATGGGTACAGAGCTGAAACACAACACAGGAAGTATATGGGCACAGAGCTGAAACACAACAAAGGAGGTATATGGGTACAGAGCTGAAACACAACACAGGAAGTATATGGGCACAGAGCTGAAACACAACAGAGAAGGTATATGGGGACAGAGCTGAAACACAACACAGGAAGTATATGGGCACAGAGCTGAAACACAACAGAGAAGGTATATGGGGACAGAGCTGAAACACAACACAGGAAGTATATGGGCACAGAGCTGAAACACAACACAGGAGGTATATGGGAACAGAGCTGAAACACAACAGAGAAGGTATATGGGCACAGAGCTGAAACATAACACAGAAGGTATATGGGCACAGAGCTGAAACACAACAGAGAAGGTATATGGGGACAGAGCTGAAACACAACACAGGAAGTATATGGGCGCAGGGCTGAAACATAACGCAGGAGGTATATGGGTACAGAGCTGAAATATAGAGAAGGTATATGGGTACAGAGCTGAAACACAACAGAGAAGGTATATGGGTACAGAGCTGAAACACAACACAGGAGGTATATGGGGACAGAGCTGAAACACAACACAGGAAGTATATGGGCACAGAGCTGAAACACAACACAGGAGGTATATGGGTACAGAGCAGAAACACAACACAGGAAGTAGATTGGTGCAGGGCTGAAACACAACGCAGGAGGTATATGGGTACAGAGCTGAAATATAGAGAAGGTATATGGGTACAGAGCTGAAACACAACAGAGAAGGTATATGGGTACAGAGATGAAACACAACACAGGAAGTATATGGGTACACAGCTGAAACACAACAGAGGAGGTACATGGGCACAGAGATGAAACACAACACAGGAAGTATATGGGCACAGCGCTGAAACAACACAGGAGGTATATGGGGACAGAGCTGAAACACAACACAGGAAGTATATGGGCACAGAGCTGAAACACAACACAGGAGGTATATGGGGACAGAGCTGAAACACAACACAGGAAGTATATGGGAACAGAGCTGAAACACAACACAGGAAGTATATTGGCACAGAGCTGAAACACAACACAGGAGGTATATGGGGACAGAGCTGAAACACAACACAGGAAGTATATGGGAACAGAGCTGAAACACAACAGAGAAGGTATATGGGTACAGAGCTGAAACATAACACAGAAGGTATATGGGCACAGAGCTGAAACACAACACAGGAAGTATATGGGCACAGAGCTGAAACACAACACAGGAGGTATACGAGGACAGAGCTGAAACACAACACAGGAAGTATATGGGCACAGAGCTGAAACACAACGCAGGAGGTATATGGGTACACAGCTGAAACACAACACAGGAAGTATATGGGCACAGAGCTGAAACACAACCGAGAAGGTATATGGGTACACAGCTGAAACACAGCACAGGAAGTATATGGGTACACAGCTGAAACACAGTACAGGGGGTATATGGACACAGAGCTGAAACACACCAGAGAAGGTATATGGGTACAGAGCTGAAACACAACACAGGAGGTATATGGGCACAGAGCTGAAACACACAGAGAAGGTATATGGGGACAGAGCTGAAACACAGCACAGGAAGTATATGGGTACAGAGCTGAAACACAGCACAGGAGGTATATGGGTACACAGCTGAAACACAACAGAGAAGGTATATGGGTACAGAGCTGAAACACAACAGAGAAGGTATATGGGTACACAACTGAAACACAACACATAAAGTATATGGGTACAGAGCTGAAACACAGAACAGGAAGTAAATGGGCCCAGAGCTGAAATACACAGAGAAGGTATATGGGGACAGAGCTGAAACACAGCACAGGAAGTATATGGGTACACAGCTGAAACACAGCACAGGAGGTATATGGACACAGAGCTGAAACACAACAGAGAAGGTATATGGGTACAGAGCTGAAACACAACACAGGAGGTATATGGGCACAGAGCTGAAACACACAGAGAAGATATATGGGGACAGAGCTGAAACAGCACAGGAAGTATATGGGCACAGAGCTGAAACACAAAAGAGAAGGTATATGAAGACAGAGCTGAAACACAGTACAGGCGGTATATGGGCACAGAGCTGAAACACAACACAGGAGGTATATGGGTACAGAGCTGAAACACAGCACAGGAGGTATATGGGCACAGAGCAGAAACACAACACAGGAGGTAAATGGGTACAGAGCTGAAACACAACCGAGGAGGCACATAGGTACAGAGCTGAAACACAGCACAGGAGGTATATGGGCACAGAGCTGAAACACAACAGAGAAGGTATATGGGGACAGAGCTGAAACACAGCACAGGAAGTATATGGGCACAGAGCTGAAACACAACAGAGAAGGTATATGAAGACAGAGCTGAAACACAGCACAGGAGGTATATGGGCACAGAGCAGAAACACAACACAGGAGGTAAATGGGTACAGAGCTGAAACACAACCGAGGAGGCACATAGGTACAGAGCTGAAACACAGCACAGAAGGTATATGGGCACAAAGCTGAAACACAACAGAGAAGGTATATGGGTACAGAGCTGAAACACAACACAGGAGGTGTAAGGGCACAAAGCTGAAACACAACACAGGAGGTATATGGGCGCAGAGCTGAAACACAACGCAGGAGGTGTATGGGCACACAGCTGAAACACAACACAGGAGGTGTATGGGCACAAAGCTGAAACACAACACAGGGAGTATATGGGTACAGAGCTGAAACACAACAGGGGAGGTATATGGGTACACAGCTGATACACAACAGAGGAGGTACATGGGAACAGAGATGAAACACAACACAGGAAGTATATGGGCACAGAGCTGAAACACAGCACAGGAGGTATATGGGTACACAGCTGAAACACAACAGAGAAGGTATATGGGTACAGAGCAGAAACACTACAGAGAAGGTATATGGGGACAGAGCTGAAACACAACACAGGAAGTATATGGGCACAGAGCTGAAACACAACAGAGAAGGTATATGGGCACAGAGCTGAAACACAACACAGGAGGTATATGGGTACAGAGCTGAAACACAACACAGGAAGTATATGGGAACAGAGCTGAAACACAACAGAGAAGGTATATGGGTACAGAGCTGAAACATAACACAGAAGGTATATGGGCACAGAGCTGAAACACAGGAAGTATATGGGCACAGAGCTGAAACACAACACAGGAGGTATATGAGGACAGAGCTGAAACACAACACAGGAAGTATATGGGCACAGAGCTGAAACACAACGCAGGAGGTATATGGGTACAGAGCTGAAATATAGAGAAGGTATATGGGTACAGAGCTGAAACACAACAGAGAAGGTATATGGGTACAGAGATGAAACACAACACAGGAAGTATATGGGCACAGAGCTGAAACACAACACAGGAGGTATATGAGGACAGAGCTGAAACACAACACAGGAAGTATATGGGCACAGAGCTGAAACACAACGCAGGAGGTATATGGGTACAGAGCTGAAATATAGAGAAGGTATATGGGTACAGAGCTGAAACACAACAGAGAAGGTATATGGGTACAGAGATGAAACACAACACAGGAAGTATATGGGTACAGAGCTAAAACACAACAGGGGAAGTATATGGGCACAGAGCTGAAACACAACGCAGGAGGTATATGGGTACAGAGCTGAAATATAGAGAAGGTATATGGGTACAGAGCTGAAACACAACAGAGAAGGTATATGGGTACAGAGATGAAACACAACACAGGAAGTATATGGGTACAGAGCTAAAACACAACAGGGGAAGTATATGGGCACAGAGATGAAACAAAACACAGGAAGTATAAGGGTACACAGCTGAAACACAACAGAGAAGGGATATGGGCACAATATACCTTCACAATGATAGTGCATGCTAGTGTAATCACGAGACTGCATGCTCGTGTAATCACGAGAGTGCACGCTAGTGTAATCACAAGAGTGCATGCTAGTGTAATCACAAGAGTGCATGCTAGTGTAATCACGAGAGTGCATGCTAGTGTAATCACGAGAGTGCATGCTCGTGTAATCACGAGAGTGCATGCTAGTTTAATCACGAGAGTGCATGCTAGTGTAATCACGAGAGTGCATGCTCGTATAATCACGAGAGTGCATGCTAGTGTAATCACGAGAGTGCATGCTCATGTAATCACGAGAGTGCATGCTAGTGTAATCACGAGAGTGCATGCTCATGTAATCACGAGAGTGCATGCTAGTATAATCACGAGAGTGCATGCTAGTGTAATCACGAGAGTGCATGCTAGTGTAATCACAAGAGTGCATGCTTGTGTAATCACGAGAGTGCATGCTAGTGTAATCACAAGAGTGCATGCTAGTGTAATCACGAGAGTGCATGCTCATGTAATCACGAGAGTGCATGCTAGTATAATCACGAGAGTGCATGCTAGTGTAATCACGAGAGTGCATGCTAGTGTAATCACAAGAGTGCATGCTAGTGTAATCACAAGAGTGCTTGCTCGTGTATCACAATGAGAGTGCATGCTATATAATCACGAGAGTGCATGCTAGTGTAATCACGAGAGTGCATGCTAGTGTAATCACAAGAGTGCATGCTAGTGTAATCACAAGAGTGCATGCTAGTGTAATCACAAGAGTGCATGCTTGTGTAATCACGAGAGTGCATGCTAGTGTAATCACGAGAGTGCATGCTAGTGTAATCACGAGAGTGCATGCTCGTGTAATCACGAGAGTGCATGCTAGTGTAATCACGAGAGTGCATGCTAGTGTAATCACAAGAGTGCATGCTAGTGTAATCACAAGAGTGCTTGCTCGTGTATCACAATGAGAGTGCATAGTCGTGTAATCCCGATGAAAGTACATGCACTCATGGCCATATGAGCCGCAAATGCTATTGCATCGAGACCCACATGGATTGACCTGTGCACTGACGTGTACACGGGTGTGCATGTGTGCAGCAACAAAGTGCCATGTTTTGAAATGTTTTTAGGGTTTATCATTAGTGCATCAATAAAGACGATTAAATGCATCTTCACACACAATTTCACACTTATAGACTGAATTAACCTGACTGCAGTTGAACTCATTTATTATCATGTATAGAATAAGAGTTATTAATGTGCTTTAGTTAGGCCACATGTTTGTGTAGGACTCCATTTTGAATAAGATGGCTGCCGTTTCGTCACTCTTTCCTGTTTCCTCCCTGCGCACATCTTGTCCTACAAGCTCCGAGGAGCACAGTCAAGATGACATGCAGTCGTTTATATTTCCACTGCTGTGAATCCAGTGCTTTCAAATGCACTTCTCCTGTTCCCTATGACTTGTAACATTTCTCGAGGTCCTACCTCTATGTTTACTAGCCTCATTCTTATGCGCTTCATGTGTTCTCAAACATCTCTGGGTGACATTAGCATAGAGTGTGTTGAATAATAATTAAACAAAAAGGGATGGAGGGTATGTGCGAAGGTAATGACGTTTATTATTCTTGTGTTCTGATTGGCTAAAGCAGCCATGCTCATGCTCACACCATGATGGTCAGGCTGAGTTTGCTCATATTCTGTACAGGAATGGACTATAACAACCCCTTGATTTTGGGGGCGAGCAAGAGATTTTGAGCTTTCCTTGAAGTTACTCGGAATGCTGCGTGATGTTTTCCTGATTTTACTGCTCTTTGGAACTTTAAATACTTTCTGATTTTTGCATACTCTGTGTAACTCTGCTCCATATAACCTTTAAGGAATTTTCCCTGCATTGATTAGTTTCGAATTTTGTTATAAAACTCTTGAACTTTTCTTGATCTAGAACTCCATTACTGAGTGGTCCCATTGCTTTTAGGATTATTTTACTCTGCTAAACTAATGTTTGAGAAGATGCCTTGAAATGCACACACACACACATCTGTGGGAGAACTGTATGAGGTAAATGTTGGGGTGACTAAATTGTGGTGTACAGTTTTGCTCCCACACATGCACGATGGAATGTAAGACGTTACAACGCAAAATCTTTTACAACGCATTCCATTACAACGCATGCCATTACAACAAATTGTCTAAAAACTACCTTTACAACACATACCATTACAACGCATACCATTACAACGCATACCATTACATTGCATGTATGGTAAGTATTGGATTGTATAGGGGTAAAAATTACTATTCTAACACCAGCGGGTGCAACAGTAGGGAAAGCGTTGGATAGCGTAGGGGTAAAAATACTATTCCCACTCCAGTGAGTGCAACAGTAGGGAAAGCGTTGGATAGCGTA
Source organism: Lissotriton helveticus (assembly GCF_964261635.1). Taxonomy (NCBI): domain Eukaryota; kingdom Metazoa; phylum Chordata; class Amphibia; order Caudata; family Salamandridae; genus Lissotriton; species Lissotriton helveticus. The sequence goes on along the minus strand of NC_136057.1, from coordinate 27,945,914 downwards.
GGGGTTAAAATTACTATTCCTACTCCAGAGAGTGCAACAGTAGGGAAAGCGTTGGATAGCGTAGGGGTTAAAATTACTATTCCTACTCCGGAGAGTGCAACAGTAGGGAAAGCGTTGGATAGCGTAGGGGTTAAAATTACTATTCCTACTCCAGAGAGTGCAACAGTAGGGAAAGCGTTGGATAGCGTAGGGGTAAAAATTACTATCCCACTCCAGAGAGTGCAACAGTAGGGAAAGCGTTGGATAGCGTAGGGGTAAAAATTACTATTCCCACTCCAGTGAGTGCAACAGTAGGGAAAGCGTTGGATAGCATAGGGCTAAAAATTACTATTCTCACTCCAGTGAGTGAAACAGTAATGTAAGTTTTGGATAGTGTAAGGGTATTATGCGTTGTGATGGTATGCGTTGTAATGGTATGCGTTGTAATGGTATGCGTTGTAATGACTGCGTTGTAATGACATGTGTTGTAATGCTATGCGTTGTAATGGTATGCGTTGTAGTGTCATGCGATGTAATGGTTGCGTTGTAATGGCATGCGTTGTAATGGATCTTGCATTGTAAAAGTTTCGTTGTAATGGTAGTGCGTTGTAAAAGTTGCATTGTAAAGGTTGTTTCCCACACAATGAGTGTGTTGGAAAAGTAAGAGACAGTAATACCCAAACAATTCTCTCAAACCATAATTCTCACCTCTCGCGCAGGGCTTTGCCTTCGACGAGACCGTGTGATTGGCCTGTGGTGCCCAATGTAGCTGTCCCCTGAAACAGGGGGGACGTAGGGGTCCCTGCTGCACTGGGGCTCACCACTCCCTCTTCTTTTGGCCCATCGCTGGTGCTCGGGCTCCTCCGGAAGGAGGAGTAGGTGGTGGATCCAAAGCGGGAGCCTGCATCAAAGCTGACACTGGTCCTCTGCGCCCAACCCCTCTCGGGGCCTGGAGCCGCCACCGTGCCTTTGTCCTCCTCCATCTTGGCCAGGATCTGGTCGACAGTGGTGCCGGGGAAGCGGCTTGGCTTGGGTGCCCCTAGTACAGGCTTCACTTTGAAGGATACAGCAGGCTTCTTGAGCACCGGTGGCCGGGCACCTTTGGCATCTGGACAGGGGGCTGGCAGCTCCTTGGGGGCAGGTTCCACCCTCGCGCTGTCCACCTCAGTCTGCGCCACTAGGCTCGGTGTGACCTGGTGTGGCTCCACAGCGCGGGGGGATGGCGAGGGTGGCAGGGGCACAGAGGCTTTGGACACTGAAGCCAAGGTGCTGGAGCAAGCTTCATCCCCAGAGAGTGGCTCGGATGTCTGGCGCTTGAGCGTGAAAGATGGCCGCCGGATCCCGCCTCCACTGGGGGCCGCACCGTAGGGCTTGGGGCCCGTCAAGAAGTTGATCTTTTCTGCGGACGGCGTCTCAGAAATGGGCGATTTGGGGCTCCAAGGGCTTGAAGGAGGGAACACCACCCCTGGATCCTGAGAAAAGGACTTGGAGAGGGGTTTCGGCAGAACTTTGGGTTTCGGCCTGAGAGCCGGCTTGGGCCGGTTCGCTGTGAAGAGAAGAGAGAGAGAACTGCGGTTAATGACAGTGCATGGAACAAGTGGGGTGTCTGCAAACTATAGCATGTATCACAGAGTATATTGTAACATACACATCAGAATGTACAGTCATATTGCAATTTATTTAAAGAGTTTTATATAGCGCTGGCTAGACCCGAAGGTATCAGAGCACTTTACATGAGAATCAACAATGTAACAGAAAAAGATCAGCAATTACACATTACATCAAAAAATAGGCAATACATTAGGATAGGAGAGAAAGGAGAGAGAAAAGTAGTGGAGGGGGCAGGGGAGGTGAGAAAGGGAGGATAAGGGAAGAGACAACAAGGAGAGACGAAAGGAAGTCTGTCTAAAGACCCACTGGGTAGGTGACGACCAAGGAGGGAATCCACGGCCCATCTCCCCTATAGCTAAACCAGGTAGCTCCATCGGGCATCAAACAAATTAGTTAATAAATAGTTAAATAAATAAACACACATAGGCGAGTCTTATAAAATACTTCACCTGCAGCAGACAAAAGGCGTACAGGAGCTTAGGTCCGGCCTATCTCATGAAGCGACGCCTGCTACACGCCAGCCCCAGATGAACACACAAACCCTCTGCTGCCCAGGATTAAGAGGCAGAAAGATGGTGGAAGGTCACTCAGTGAACCTGGACTCAGGATACAAAGCTGAGACCAGCACCAGACCACACTCAATTCAAGAAACCCCTGGAAACTGAACAGGGCAGTTCTTGGTCTTTTCTGTGCAGTGGTATATTGTGTTATAACCTATTCAAAGGGCACATCGTTTATCGACGGGCGTATAAGGAAGGTAAATATGATGTATGTCCAGGGACCCCTTTGATTCAACACAGATCCTACAACACACCACCTGACCCACCCACCTACAAAAAGGGGCTGCCTCTTTAGGTCCATGTCGGATTGACTATAAAAGTGCTCCCATGGGCCAAGCAGCCACCCTTAAGCAAGTGTGGCCAGACTCAACCCTTGAGAGGCAGAAAGAAAAGCCTTCACAGGTGTAAAGTTACATCTACAACTCAGTTCTATTCTCTCCCACTGATGAAATGACTTGGGCTAATTATAGATGCTTACTTCTTGCATATGTAGCATTAGATACCTTTAATATTGTGACGGTAATTGTATGCTTCGATATCCGCCCAGGTTCGTGTTTTTTCTACTCTCAGGACTTCAGTCATTCAGAGGTTGGTGGTGGAAGGCAACCACCAAAAACACAAGCCAATGAGACTGCTACAGACAGGAGGTACAGGCACGTATGACTGTGGTGCTCACGCTGTGCACGTATCTGCAAGCACAGACTCACACAACACATCTTTAGCGAAGAGGAAGAGGAGACCCAATATATAAATATTGCCCGCCTTGAAATTAAAAACTGAGCTACTGGGATCCTTCTCTCTGAAAGTCGAGCTTAGAATCTAGGCCGCAAGTGGATCACCAGGCCCAGATCCTTCCTTCTACATACAATGTCGTCAAGCGACTCACACACAAGAGGCTGAAGGTTTTATGGCGAATTTATCTTCAAGTTTAACCAACTTCATCTTCCAAGAACCAAGAAATCCACTCCACACCTCAGGATCGCTGCCTCCACCAATGCGCTCAGGGTCGAACCCATGAGCCTCATCGAAGGCAACCAGTTCCTCCTTCCTCTAACCTTCGCCGTTCGAAGCCACCCTGGTCCGCCTCCTGCTCCCTACATCCCAAACAACTCCTGGAATATTCAATGAACTTAATAAAGGAAGAATTTTACTACAACTTTCCTCAATATCTGTAGCACACTCAAATCATGAATCCAATCTCCACCTAATGTCAGCAAGCTTCAAGCCACCATCTCAGAAGGCATTCTTCGTCTGGTGTACACAGCCCCTCAAATTTCAGCTGTATTGTGAAAAATTCACCCCAGACATTGCATGCAAATTACTTTGAGGTCCAGTGCCACCGAAAGAGTATGGCGCACATTGTACAACTAAATCTATCTAAGAAAAGATGTCGGAGCAAGACAGGGAGATGTGATGCACGCGGCTGACGAGAGTGTTCTCAGACTACGAGAAAATACGACAGAGAATTTGACTCCATTTGAAAATATGCCAGATGATATGGATTGGCAACAGGATTACATAAAGCAACAGATAGACGACTGATGCAATAGGAAATAGACAACAGTGAACCTCCTAGATATCAAGATAGTGCCCTTGATCGCCAATATTCAGAAGCTTTTTCTGGCTTTGATAAGCCTTTGCAAAAGAGAAATGAATGTCTGACAGAGCGCCCTTATATAAGATAACCCCACCCACTTTTGAGATTTATATTTTAAGCAACATGGTCCTGATGAATGTGGTTATTGAGTCTTTCCACCGAAACGTGGGTAGACCGGGACCGTTCTCTTGGGGGGAACCCTTAAAAGATAACACATCAGTGAATAGTGTCTAAGATAAAATCAAACCACACAACAAATAAAGAGTGTATGTCATATAAATAAAACTTGGAGTTTCCCATGAATTTGTATGTTTTTGCATATGAGTGTTAGTATGTGTGAGATAGTTTTATATGGTGAGAACAATTGTTGGATGGCTGAGAGTGGGGTTATTGTTAAGTTTTATTAATGTCAACTTCTGTTTCTTGTATGTCTAAATTGTTCTATGTCATAGGAAATATTGCTCACATAGCAATTTATGTACATGTATCTGTGTATATGCTATCTACGGCTCATGCATTGTGAATGTATAACAGAAACTTGCACTATAAAAAAAAATTTGAAGTAGAAAAATATCTATGTATAAAAATATTAATAAAATATATTTTTGAATAAGTTACTGTGAGCAATGAATACGTTGGGGATTTGTCCTAGCTTTTGGCCACCCATAAAAAATATAGGTCTGACAAGAGTTTTTCTTAGATAGATTTTGATTTCTCCCCCTTACTCTTGGACCTAAATTGGACATAAGGGGTACCTTCTTCTTTTCTAAGCACATCAGACAACAATTCACGACTGTCCGTGATCAATGTCCCGTTAACACTGTAGACCATCTTAATCCATCAGCTTGTATTGCAGCCCCAGCCAAGTGGCACACACGAATCTTTGAAGAAAAACAGGAGAAAGTATATTAAGATATTCACACAATAACTGCGGCCTGCAAAGTCACTTTTACGGAGTGCTTTTTTGGTACAACGATACTGTGTTGAGTCATCTTGCATAACATGCTGTACCTGTTTCATAGGCTATCCCTTCTTTATTAACCCCTTCCGCGCTCATGACGAGCTGAGCTCGTCATGTAACGCGGCTTTTTTAAAAACGCAGCGGGGAAAACCGCTAGCGCGCATGCGGTTAAAAAAAACTCTACACATTACTATAATTTTCACCTCCTTCACAAGGATTCTCTGAAAACAATTTGTTACTTTCAAACTCCAGTCAGTCAATCAATCAGGGGTTGGTAAAGAGCAACTACTCACCCGTGAGGGTCTCAAGGTGCTGGGCGGGGAGAAGAAGAGGCTCAGTTGAGTGCTCTGGTCATCCAAAGAGCCAGGTCTTCAGGCCCTTCCTGAACTGGGGCAGTGTGGGGGCTTGCAGGAGGGGGAAGTTGTTCCAGGCCTCGGCTGCAAGGTAGGGGGAAGGACTTTCCTCCAGTTCTGGTCTTGTAGACGCGTGGAACGGTGGCCCGGGAGAGGTCAGCTGATCGGAGGTGTCTTTTGGGTGCGTGGAAAGAGAGGCGTTTGTTCAGGTATGTTGGTCCGGTGTTGTGGAGGGCCTTGTATGCGTGAGTGAGCAGTTTGAATGTTATTCTTCTTTCGACTGAGAGCCAGTAAAGATTGCGGAGGTGTTGGGTGATGTGGCTGTGGATGTCGAGGATTAGTCTGGCTGCAGCGTTCTGGACAATCTGGAGTTTGCGAAAGGAGTTCCTTGTTGATTCCAGCATAGAGAGCGTTGCTGTAATCCAGTCTACTACTGATGAGAGCGTGTGTGATAGTTTTTCTGGATTCGTATGGGATCCATCTGAATGTCTTTTGAAGCATGCGTAAGGTATTGAAGTAGGTCAATGATACAGGATTGAGCTGGCGGGTCATTTTGAGCAATGAATCTAGTATGATTCTGAGGTTTTGTGCGTAGTCCATCAGGGTGGGGGGATTTCCGAGGACAGGTGGCCACCAGGAGTCGTTCCATGCGGAGGGGGTGGATCCCAGGATGTTAACTTCTGTTTTCTCAGAGTTGAGTTTCAGGCAGCTGTTCTTCATCTAGGTGACGACAGCTTTCATCCCTTCTTGGAAGTTGTGTTTGGTGATGTTGGGTTGGTTGGTGAGGAAGAGGATGAGCTGGGTGTCGTCGGCTAAGGAGATGATGTTTAGCCTGTAGTTTCTGACGATGGTTGCGAAAGGGAGCCATGTAGATGCTGTAGAGGGAGGGTCTGACGGAGGAACCCTGGGACACTCCATAGTGGATCTCAGTCGGTTCTGAAAAGTAGGGTGGGAGTCTGACTTGCTGCGAAACCAGTCGAGGGCTTTGCCGCGGATGCCGGTGTCGTGGAACCTGGTGGCTAGGGTGACGTGGGAGATGGTGTCGAAGCCAGCTGAGAGGCCCAGAAGGATGAGGGTTGCCGTTTTGCTGTGGTCGAGGAGGGAGACAATTTCGGCTGTGGCGGCGAGTAAGGCAGACTTGGTGTTGTGGTTGCTGCAGAACCGGATTGGGAGATGTCGAGGATGTTGTTGGCTTTGACAAGGTTTGCTAGCTTAGTGTTGACGGCCTTTTCGATGACTTTAGCTGCGATTGGAAGCAGTGAAACTCCAGTGTTGGGAAACTGAGCAAAGACACTGAGCAATTTCCATCATCTTAGATACCTCCACTGCATGGACCAAAGTGTGATTCATGAGGATTTGAGGTCCCTCCGTCCAACCAAGTTGACATTTCAGCCCCCGTTTGAATAAATTCCGTCACTCCTCCATATCCAAACTTGCATGTGATTCTGGATGGCAAGCTCCTGCGTCTCTTTGCCCTTCAAGAACAGCCACAAACTTGTGTAAGTAGAATCGCACTTCCACACCTTCATATCATCAACACATGCCGATAAACAATAGCGGATACTTCTGAATTGTCTTCACAAATACTGGAAACTGTGATGATGACCCTACTTTTAAGAAAATAATCACCCAATCCTTGTGATCTGAGAAGGATCATTTTAGTCCAGTCTCAAAGCTGTCATCCCTGAAGAACTTTTAGACTTTGTGGAGGTCAAAAAGGTATCGGACTCCTTTCAAGAAGGGTTTTGCTGTTTCAAGGCGAGAGTCTTCCCTAGTCAATCTTTGCAAGGGCCAAACGTCCTCTGATAAGGTCTGTGTTATGTGTAGTACGTTAGAAGGGCGGTCAACATCTAATTGAAATGTACCACCTCCTTCCAAGAGTCCAAATCCATCTCTATGACGTTTGGCCTTGGGTACAAGAGTAATACCCATCCGTTACCACCCTGCGTACATCGGTACAGTTGGCACGCTCTATGGCACATGAACAACGAGGTACTGCAGCTTCATGGACAGGACACAAGGGGACTTTCATTGTATAGGCTCTTCGGGGTCCCTCACATTTGAGGGAGGATGGAGAGAGGAGGAAAAGCCACAATGACTTAAATGAACCTGTCCTGCACATGGGGGGAGGAGGGGAAGAAACACATCCTTTAACCTGCCATTTCACTTAAAGATCAGTGTAGGTTATACTGTGTAAACCTCCGGTGATACAAGATCTTTAGAGTTTACTGTAGGGTGCATTTGATAAATACATTTAGAGCAGGACAAGGGGCTCCCCTGTTAGAGCTGATCTGTGTGACATGAGGTGCAGTCAGAATCTCTGGAAGCAGAATGCATGCATTAATGACAGCTCCCAGGGGATCCCTGTGATCTGTTGCAGGTTCTGGCTAGCCCAGACTCTTTCCTTTTAAGCCCACTGGTCCTTCAGTGGACTTGTGGCCTCACCTCTATGGTCTATAGTGAAAAATGTCTTCGACACCATCTCCACCACTTATATTTGTGTATCCTGTATATTTTTTCCATCCAAGGTTTTGATGACGTATACCAAAAACCCATTGGTGATGATTTTAAAGTATAAATGTATTTACTCGAATAATTAAAATGTATTGTTTTTTAACTTTTGTAGTTCTCTGAACTCATTACCTACATTGCGCACGCTCAAGATTACCTGGGAACTTTATTTTCCACTATATGTCTACCCTGTCCCAGGAATTATATTAATTCTCTGGGGGTCCTTGATATTCACAAACCTCACCACTATGGTCTACATGATGGCCAAAGGCCCAGATGTCCTATAGACCTTCCCGTCAACAACGATCGACGCGGTTTGCTTTCCTCCTAGTTACACACGGAAGAGAGCATCTTTTTCTCCTGAAGAGGAGTAAATCCTGCTTTTAGTTCAACCTCTGTGCACTAGGGCCATTCCAACTCATTTGTTTTATTTTACATCATGTTCCAGTCTCTCCATATCCTCTTATATCCCAATACAACTGCTTCTCCCATTCAGTCTTAAAATTGAAACCTCACTTTCCCTCCAGAGGGAACCTCTGTCTCCACAATATTCATCTCTAACAAAGTTTGCATCACATGTGATATTTTCTTGCTTCCTTTTTTGCACTTTAATAGCTGGATCTCATTAACTACGAGGTGCTGACAAATAACGCACTCCTGTGACACTAGCCACAAACTGCACATAATGCTGGTTCTCCTTCTATTATCCGCGGCACCAGACGCGGGGCTCAGCGAAGGTGTAATATTACCAGATACTCTGAGATACAGTCTTCAGGTGAGTCGTTTGGTCAGTAGGACAATTGCCAGTGGAGATTATATGAGCTTCTATGTGCAACCTCTGGATCATCTAGACAAAGGTAAGAATGAGTGACGCGACCTGCCCGATACCTCCAGGTATATAAACGCAGTTTATGGAGCAGTTTCATCGAGTCGTAGGAAGTCAACGGCAGTCCCTCAAGTCCCAGGAGCAGGTATTATCACTGTTCGAGGATCCTTCCGCAAGGTCAAGGAATCGCCTATTGCCACTGATCAAGGCTTTGAGTTTCAGGGGTTAGCGGGATGGAAGAGTCCAATCATACTCCTTTCCAGCAATCAATGCAGCTCACCGCCCTCTAGCCTACGGGGTGGGAGGATGTCCTTCCTGCTGTTGGACAGGGACAGTCCCGCCCGCGAGCTCCCCGCTGCGGGTGACCTCTGGAGAAGCTGGAGTTGTAGTTCCTGTAGGTGAGGCTTGCACAAGTAAGTAGGGGGTGCTTGTCCATGTAAGTAGGTGAGGCTTGTCCATGTAAGTAGGTGAGGCTTGCCCATGTAAGTAGGTGAGGCTTGCCCATGTAAGAAGGTGAGGCTTGCCCATGTAAATAGGTGGGGCTTGCCCATGTAAATAGGTGGGGCTTGCCCACGTAAGTAGGTGGAGCTTGCCCACGTAAGTAGATGAGGCTTGCCCATGTAAGTAGGTGAGGCTTGCCCATGTAAGTAGGGGGGCTTGCCCACGTAAGTAGGGGGGGCTTGCCCACGTAAGTAGATGAGGCTTGCCCATGTAAGTAGGTGAGGCTTGCCCATGTAAGTAGGTGAGGCATGCCCATGTAAGTAGGGGGGGCTTGCCCATGTAAGTAGATGAGCCATGCCCATGTAAGTAGGTGGGGCTTGCACATGTAAGTAGGTGAGGCTTACCCATGTAAGTAGGTGGGGCTTGCCCATGTAAGTAGGTGAGCCATGCCCATGTAAGTAGGTGAGGCTTACCCATGTAAGTAGGTGGGGCTTGCACATGTAAGTAGGTGAGGCTTGCCCATGTAAGTAGGTGGGGCTTGCCCATGTAAGTAGGTGGGGCTAGCCCATGTAAGTAGGGGGGGCTCGCCCATGTAAGTAGGGGGGGGCTTGCCCATGTAAGTAGGTGAGGCGTGCCCATGTAAGTAGGGGGGGGCTTGCCCATGTAAGTAGGGGGGGCTTGCCCATGTAAGTCGGTGAGGCTTGCCCAAGTGAGTAGGGGGTGCTTGCCCATGTAAGTAGGTGAGGCTTGCCCATGTAAGTAGGTGAGGCTTGCCCGTGTAAGTAGGGGGGGGCTTGCCCGTGTAAGTAGGGGGGGCTTGCCCATGTAAGTAGGTGAGGCTTGCCCATGTAAGTAGGTGAGGCTTGCCCATGTAAGTAGGTGAGGCTTGCCCATGTAAGTAGGTGAGGCTTGCCCATGTAAGTAGGTGAGGCTTGCCCATGTAAGTAGGTGAGGCTTGCCCGTGTAAGTAGGTGAGGCATGCCCATGTAAGTAGGTGAGGCTTGCCCGTGTAAGTAGGTGAGGCTTGCCCATGTAAGTAGGTGAGGCTTGCCCATGTAAGTAGGTGAGGCTTGCCCGTGTAAGTAGGTGAGGCTTGCCCATGTAAGTAGGGGGGCTTGCCCATGTAAGTAGGTGGGGGTTGCCCATGTAAGTAGGGGGGCTTGCCCATGTAAGTAGGGGGGGCTTGCCCATGTAAGTAGGGGGGGCTTGCCCATGTAAGTAGGGGGGGCTTGCCCATGTAAGTAGGTGAGGCATGCCCATGTAAGTAGGGGGGGCTTGCCCATGTCAGTAGGTTAGGCGTGCCCATGTAAGTAGGTGAGGCATGCCCATGTAATTGGGGGGGGGCTTGCCCATGTAAGTAGGTGAGGCATGCCCATGTAAGTAGGGGAGGATTGCCCATGTAAGTAGGTGGGGCTTGCACATGTAAGTAGGTGAGGCTTGCCCATGTAAGTAGGTGGGGCTTGCAAATGTAAGTAGGCGAGGCTTGCACACGTAAGTAGGTGAGGCTTGCCCATGTAAGTAGGTGGGGCTAGCCCATGTAAGTAGGGGGGACTTGCCCATGTAAGTAGGGGGGGCTTGCCCATTTAAGTAGGTGAGGCTTGCCCATGTAAGTAGGGGGGGGCTTGCCCATGTAAGTAGGTGAGGCGTGCCCATGTAAGTAGGTGAGGCGTGCCCATGTAAGTAGGGGGCTTGCCCATGTAAATAGGTGAGGCGTGCCCATGTAAGTAGGGGGGGCTTGCCCATGTAAGTAGGGGGGGCTTGCCCATGTAAGTAGGTGAGGCGTGCCCATGTAAGTAGGGGGGCTTACCCATGTAAGTAGGAGGGGCTTGCCCATGTAAGTAGGTGGGGCTTGCACATGTAAGTAGACGAGGCTTGCCCATGTAAGTAGGTGGGGCTTGCCCATGTACGTAGGTGGGGCTTGCCCATGTAAGTAGGTGGGGCTTGCCCATGTAAGTCGGTGAGGCTTGCCCAAGTAAGTAGGGGGTGCTTGCCCATGTAAGTAGGTGAGGCTTGCCCATGTAAGTAGGGGGGGGCTTGCCCATGTAAGTAGGGGAGGCTTGCCCATGTGAGTAGGTGGGGCTTGCCCATGTAAGTAGGTGAGGCTTGCCCATGTAAGTAGGGGAGGCTTGCCCATGTAAGTAGGTGAGGCTTGCCCATGTAAGTAGGGGGGCTTGCCCATGTAAGTAGGTGAGGCTTGCCCATGTAAGTAGGGGAGGCTTGCCCATGTGAGTAGGTGGGGCTTGCCCATGTAAGTAGGGGGGGCTTGCCCATGTAAGTAGGTGAGGCTTGCCCATGTAAGTAGGGGGGCTTGCCCATGTAAGTAGGGGAGGCTTGCCCATGTAAGTAGGTGAGGCGTGCCCATGTAAGTGGGGGGGCTTGCCCATGTAAGTAGGTGGGGGTTGCACACGTAAGAAGGTGGAGCTTGCACATGTAAGTAGGTGGGGCTTGCCCATGCAAGTAGGGGGGGCTTGCCCATGTAAGTAGGGGAGGCTTGCCCATGTAAGTAGATGAGGCGTGCCCATGAATGTAGGGGGGGCTTGCCCGTGTAAGTAGGTGGGGGTTGCCCATGTAAGGAGGTGAGGCTTGCCCATGTAAGTAGGGGGGGCTTGCCCTTGTAAGTAGGGGAGGCTTGCCCTTTTAAATAGGTGAGGCTTGATCATGTAAGTAGGGGGGGCTTGCCCATGTAAGTAGGTGAGGCTTGATCATGTAAGTAGGGGGGGCTTGCCCGTGTAAGTAGGTGGGGCTTGCCCATGCAAGTAGGTGGGGCTTGCACATGTAAGTAGGTGGGGCTTGCACACGTAAGAAGGTGGAGCTTGCACATGTAAGTAGGGGAGGCTTGCCCATGTAAATAGGTGAGGCTTGATCATGTAAGTAGGGGGGGCTTGCCCATGTAAGTAGGAGAGGCTTGCCCATGTAAGTAGGGGGGGCTTGCCCATGTAAGTAGGTGAGGCTTGCCCATGTAAGTAGGGGGGGCTTGCCCATGTAAGTAGGTGGGGCTTGCACACGTAAGAAGGTGGAGCTTGCCCATGCAAGTAGGCAAGGCTTGCACATGTAAACGTGATCTAGTCAATCATCTAATTGCACCAGTCAGAAATGTACCACTTAATTCAATTAAGCGAGTTTTACATTGAAACTGCATAAGTCTCACTGGTGATTCCAGGAGCGCGAGGTGAGGAGTATCACTTAGACTACAGTGACCGTAGAGAAAAACAAGCGCGCCCTCAAGAGGTCGATGATGGGACATGAAGGTGATGCCAACACCTGTGGCCATCTGAACTGCTCCAGAGGAGGTCTCCTTTTAGGATAATGTATGGCAGAAACATGGAAATACCACTACTTTCACTGCACCTTCCTCTTACACCTGCACTTCATCAATAACCATTTAATCTGAACTAAAACCACAACCCTCCTTCAACTATACCCAAAGATACCCAAGACCACTGCTGCAGGCAGGAACGCCTCTGCCGTCCCAAAGGGGCTCTACGGCAACATGAGATTGGAAGGATTCAGTTTCAGTTTGTTTATTTGATTTAGTTCTCTACTGAGAACAACACATTTTCTGATAAAACATTTAAAATGTGTCAGTATACAGTACATTTTCAATAGAAATTTAAAAATAATTGAAAGAATTTAACCCCATCCGTGCTCCCGTCGGCCGTCGCGAGCACAACCTCGCTGGTGCTGCGAACGGCTAACGGCCGACGCGGCCCCGCCTACTCAGCGGAACCTCCGCACTGCGGCAAAATAACGGCCGCGGTTAAGGTGTTAAACAGAGTGTGACAGACAAATTCATCTGGTGGGGATTTAAACAACAAAATCAAACTCTGCACTGATGTACTATTATATCTGAATTGAATTAATCTTAAATGGCGTTTTCTGGCCTCCAATACTATCAGATTCAGATAAACAAAACATGCTTTAGATCTTGAATTCCTCCTTTACATAAATCACATTCACTCGTAACGTTTTCTTTATAGTTCCCTTTGGATGTCAGTGAATTAAAAGGGAGTACCCCAAGACATAACAGTATAACACACCGCCAGACTCCATGCCCTAAAGTAAAATGAATATAAAGTTGTAATTGTTTATATTCAATTGACGCTGCATAAATTTGGTAATGATAAAGTTTGGAGCAATGTTTGATGTCCAAATCGAAACTGAGCCTCGGCGTTAGATGTTATAAAAAAAGCTTTAGATGTGCAGGGGTCCATGATTTCAAAAGTGCAATTGTGCAGTTTGATACTTTAAAAACAGTAAGCAGGTTTTGGCTAAAAATGTACTTTGTCGATTCCTGCTCGAACGCCCCAGTTTTGGAAGGACAATATCTCACCTTCATTTTAGGGGAAATCAGATTACTCTATAGTAACCCTGGTGTAGTTCGCGAAGTAGCGCTACGCGAAGTTACGCGGAGTGCACTTCGCACTACGCGAACTTCACGTAGCACTACGCGAGCTGCGTAGTAGCATGTTCGCACTGTGCAAGATGCATTTTCCATGATTGCACAGTGCGAACAAGCATCCGGCACTGTGCAATCATTGAAAACAGCATCTTGCACAGTGCAAGCTGTAGCTTTCTGCCGCTCGAGTAGATTTTTACTCGAGCTGCAGCTTTCTCAACCCGGACTGGTAGTTACTCATCGCGAGTGGTCGCGAGCATGCGCGACCACTAGCAATGAGTAACCTGACCTCCCCGCGTTAAGAGTCTCGCCAGGATGTCATTTTGCTTGCTCACGGTCGCGAACATGACGTTGAAGAACGCGAACAAGCAAAAAATGGCGGCTGCAATACGCTACACTGCGCTACGCGTGTTCGCACTGTGCTACGTGCAGCTAGCGTAGTGCGAAGTTGCGCAACCTTCGCAAACTACGCGAGCGTAGCATAGTGCTTTGCCCAGGGTTACTCTATAGGTGCACAGTGACTTTTGCTGAGGTGGACAAAGGCCGACCTGTGGCTACCATTCAAGAGCATGTGTTGGAATCTGGCCCTTTGGGGTGGGAGATGCAGGTGAGCGGGGCCACATCCTATACTCCATTGGCTGCTGGAGTTTGCAAACATTCGCTGTACACACTGTAGGGTAATATCACTCTTAGATACAGCTTGTTCCATCTCCTCTGTCATCATAGAAGGGAGGAGAGGAGGGGTCCCCTGATAACCTTCCGGCTGAGCTTTAAACCAGGAAGTGTTTTCTGGCTAAAAATAAATAATACAAAAAAGCCTAAAAAATGGTGTCAGAATTTGTTCTTAAAAACAGACTGAAAGCAGGGTGCCTTCCCTTTTACTCGGCTTAAAATTCCACGTAATGTCTATTAGGCCCTTTAACAACACCAAAACCACAGACAAATGAATAAAAACACCCCATGTCTTCACCCTGATACCAACCAGGACGGTGCAGGCTTGGAGACAGCCATGAAGGGTTCTCATGGGTGGAAGTCCTCTGTTTTTGTTTGTGTGACGTGACTGACCCTGACTACAGGTGATAGGGTGCCTGTGGCTGAAGGGGTGCCTCTGAACATGGCCTGTGGCTTGCCAGGTGACAGAGCCAACCAAACCACTCCTTTCAACAGAGACAAAGGGCTGAGTTGAGCCAGTGACAGGAAACCGCTAGCGATGACTGAAGAACCGAGGACTCCAGCCAGGGCTCACCGCGAAGCCACCGCGAGAAGCCAGAGCCAGTATTTCTGGTTTGACTTGACGCGGAGCCAGGAACCAAGACGCTAGAAGTGAGCCCTTTGGGGCGTCGCCGGGCGGTGGCAGGAACAGCCACTCCCTCTGAGGGACTTGTAGAAAAAAAGAAAAAGGTCCAGGCATCCTTAGTCTGGATATAAAGTCCTAGCGTTTTTGGAGTTTTGCTCAAGGTTCTGGACTTTTTCTGCCTCAAAAAAAAGGTGAAGAGAAAGTTGTGAGCATGTGTTCCTCCTGTTCAAATGCATAAGTGGAGTGGTGTGGCTCACTGGCTAGAAGCGGCAGACCCGGAAGCAGAGAATGGCCCGGGACCAGGGTTCAATTCCCGACGCGGCAGGGTCGTGGACCAGGGTCAACAGACTCGATAATTCTCGCCTCGGTGCCTACTCTAACCAGGGATCACACTCGGCAACTCTGGGCATTAGCTTGCCTCATCTCTACAACGGCCCCCCACATTCGCTGGGGATGCCTGGTTTCACCTTGGAGATACCCAGTAGGGACCATCTCACAGGGATAGCCAGGATGGGTTCCCCAGCGGTCTACAGCGCAGAGATACTCCTTCGGGAGTCGATTCTAGCGCTTTAGAAACCCACTATTAATTTGTCATTTTTCTATTGAGAATAATATTTAAGAAGAGCTAGAGAGAACAGCCGACACGTGTTTCGCCCTGTGCAGCGAATAAGGCCAGGGCTTTCTCAAGTCAGGACACACATCCTCTTTATTCTCATGTCGCCTTCAGAACTTCAATATTCGGATCTGAGTGCTCCAAAACTCAGCTGTGCAAGGGAATGAAGTCTGAAAAACACCCAAACCTCTTCCTGGAGCAAACTTCCCACAGCTGCTCACACTCAGCCAACACAAAACTGACTTCTTCTCATCAGAAGCAGCTGATATTTCATTGCTTTCTCATACTGTCAATATTTGACTTCTCTCAGGACCTGCCAAAGTTTTGTTTCTCTTTTTCCACGCAGGTATTGTGCAGTAACTTGCCCAAAACTGGACTTAAAGTCGAGGTCGTGAGATAACCTTGGATTAGAGTAGTAGGAAAAAGAACCTTTGACCAAGGCCAGGTCAAGGGGAGGACAGCTGTCCCGGTGGCATCAGAAGGGACGACTTGGAAGCTGTGCAGAAATCTGTGTGGACGGTGGCCAGACTGCTAAAGGCTAATGTCCACTGCCTTCTGCAGGGCCAGCACCCTCCCCCCTTGCACCAGTCCTGCAGGGTTCACTCAACGTTCATCTTTCGCGTGTGACCTCAGTGGGGTTTGTTTAAGTCGAGCTCGCGTGGCTACAATCACAGCCCCCCCTGGAGTATCTTGTTTTTGCCTTTTCAGAGATTCCAGCAGGTAAACAAAGCTTTCAAGTGTCCGGCAGATATGGCCCAAGGACATCCTTGCGCACAGGGACTTTTATCCACACCTGCCCCCCTCTCCTGTGCATGCACCCTCCCCCCCCCCCCCCCCCCCCCCCACACACACACACACACTTCATGCTAGTGGAGAAGTGTGACTCACTGGTTAGAGGAGGCAGACCTGGAAGCAGAGGTCAGCCCGGGACCAGGGTTCAATTCCCGGCTCGGCGGGGTCTTGAGTCCTAAAATGTCCATGGACTGGACAATTCTCGCTCGGTGCCTACTGGATTCACGGGTTCACACTCTGCGACTCTGGGCAATAGCTTGCTTAATCTCCACTACGGCCCCTCGTGGCGGGATGCCTGGCTTACACCTTGCGGATACCCTGCCGGGGTTATCTCACAGGGGAATACCAGGACGGGTTCCCTAAGCAAGCGCTTAGAAACCGCCTGGTGATTTGCGCTATATAAATTCCTGTATATATTTTTTATATGCTATAGCATCGTTCAGTGTTGAAGAGCCTACCCCCCTGAATTACCATCATGGCAGTCAGGTTCAGCAGCAATTTACAAATTAGCTTGCCCTCCATGGACAAAAAAAGGCCGCGCAGACACCGGAAATGACAAGACCTCAAAATTGAGACCCAGAGAAGTGGAGGAAACAGGTTTTCCAGATGTGGGTTGACCCCGGAGTTATTTAGCTTTTGAATTCTTGGTTTCAATAAAAGCTACAAAACTGGTTTGATACCTTATTTAAACCCAACAGCCACATGCATTTTACAAAACGATTCATAAACAATTAAATGCTTTCAGATGAAACTGCAATAAATTAATAAAACACATTTACAGAGATCACGAGACACATCAGTGGGAGAGACGCAGAAGAGCACGTGACAGATCACAGGTAACAATTCATCTTTTCACCAACAACTTAAAGATAAAGTGCTGAGTGTTCCTGATTAGGAAAGTAAACAAATATCACAAAAATGGAAGCACCCACAAAATCATCACACTATGATTGCACACGTATTTCTGTAAGAGTCAGGGAGAGCCCCTCGAGTATATCGTTTCGCTAACATCCAAAAAGGTTAAGATTTGCTTTAAAATGGATCACAAAAGTTGTTTTCTCATATCAGGATAGTACCATGATAGATACATCTCTCGTATTGTGAGAGTGGAAACAGAGGGCCCGATTCACAGAACTAACTTAAGACAAAATCCTAAACTTACTACCATTTTTGTATTCACAGAAGTCACTTACTCATTTTGGTATTTACAGAAGGCACTTACTCATTTTGGTATTCACAGAAGTCACTTACTCATTTTGGTATTTACAGAAGGCACTTACTCATTTTGGTATTCACAGAAGGCACTTACTCATTTTGGTATTCACTGAAGGCATTTACTCATTTCGGTAATCACCGAAGGCACTTACTCATTTCGGTATTCACAGAAGGCACTTACTCATTTCGGTATTCACAGAAGGCACTTACTCATTTCGGTATTCACTGAAGGCATTTACTCATTTCAGTATTCACCGAAGGCACTTACTCATTTCGGTATTCACAGAAGGCACTTACTCATTTCGGTATTCACAGAAGTTAGGAGTCCTAACTTTAGGACTCCTAAATGCCTTCTGTGAAAACCAAGTCTTAAAGTCAGGATTTTTGTCAGTTTAGGAGTAGTAAAGTTAGGACTCCTAAACTGAGAAAAATCTTAACTTTAAGACTTTCGGTATTCACAGAAGGCATTTAGGAGTCCTAAAGTTAGGACTCCTAACTTCTGCGAATACCAAAATGAGTAAGTGCCTTCTGTGAATACCAAAATGAGTAAGTGCCTTCTGTGAATACCAAAATGAGTAAGTGCCTTCTGTGAATAGCAAAATGGCAGTAAGTTTAGGATTTTTTCTTAAGTTAGTTCTGTGAATCGGGCCCAGAATACATGGTTGGTTTTTGGTCGGAAATTCGGATAAATAAAGGAGGCGCAGGTCAACCTGGACGGATGCCGAGATAAAACATGGATTCAGGGGTGACGTCTGGTACTGTGGGGGCGCCAGAGACGAATATTTGTCAACATTGAATCTTACAGTTCACCAGAGCGTTGGGTCCTGAGGCTGGAAAGAAGCTAAAAAGGGACATCTGTATGTAGAGAAATAGTCAACTCAAGTAGAGGCAGAGAACAATTAAATTCAGACAACACTACTGCAGAAAATGTATTTGTACCACCAGTAACTAATGTGAGGCCATGGAAGGGGCGAGTGAACCCCACAATTCACCTGCCAGAAGAAAACTGCTCAACAAATTCACCACTCACCAACACGAGGGGTACATTCTTAGATGCTTATGGCCATGGAGTATGGAGTGCCTCTAAATCCATCACAACAACCTATAATCTACTTTTTAAAAACCCACCAGTTATAATTTACTGAGATAACTTTTAACTTGCACCCCTGTGCCATCCACTGCTTATGACGTCACATATTACATCACTCATGACAAGTTAAGTAACATCATTGACAGCATCTCAATTGACCTCATTCATGACATCAGTGATGACATCACTTTGACCCTGCACTATGAGGGTTGTCTGTGGGGCCTAGCATTTGGCATGCAATCCCCGCCTGTACGCAGCCCGCAGAGGCCCAACCCAGCTGGGCAAATGTGAAGTCAATAAGCCCTGGCAAGACAATTGTGCTTTATTTATATGTATGCATTGAGGATTTTCCACGCATATGAGTCACGCATATGAGTACCCGTGACCGCCCGGGGCCAGACCGAAAGATGACAACAATCAGTTACTTTTGAGGCTGGCCACCTACAGCTGTGTAATAAATATAATTCACAGCTGAAAACGGACGAATCGGAGCTTACTTGCCATTTACAATAAGGCAAAAAAAATCTGCCCTAATCCAGCCAATCACAAGCATCAAATTTTATTAATAGGAACATAAATGTTTCATATTCTGTTCTCATTGATCGCATGCTGTCAGTCCCAACAACGTGTCCATGGAGACCTCCTGACTGCTGCTCATGCGTGGACGTGACTCTGGTCACATGCAGCTAGTAAGTACTCTATATATCTCTTGTATAGTATGATCAGAACATGTGTTGGCTTGACTCCGGTCATGTACAGCAAGTAAATACTCTACGTATCTCTTGCATAGTATGATCAGAACATGTGTGGACGTCATGTGCAGCTAGCACGTTATGAGTCTTTTGAATAGTAGGATCAGAGCTGACCTCTGTTTGCGTATTTCATTGTGAAACATCATGGTTTATCTGTCCTTACAATAACCGACACTCCGGTAAGACTGTTCTTGCTCACTCAATTTACACTTTGTCGTCCACCTGCGATTAGCCTCAAGCCTGACAGTACGGTCCCCACGTGAACCTAGAAGAGCAGTATTTGATGCTCGGCTATAAACGTCGGCAGGTACCAGCCCACCAGGAGTGGGTACGCTCTCCGCCCATCCTTCTCTCACCAGGTGACTCACGACAATCTGTGTGCGACTTTATGAAGAGCAGTAACTCGTCTTTGGTTCTAGACAACAAAACTAGGTTGGTACCCCCCTCAGCCCCGCCACCACCACAGAAATCTGTTTTCAGAGAGTATTTAGCACCTGCACATTACCAGGTTCCAGTTCATCAAGGAGGAGGTCTGTTGAAGAGCCAGGTTTTGAGGTTTCTTGCGAAGATGGGGAGCGATGTTGTCTGTCTGAGGTGGAGCGGTAGGTCGATCCAGGCTCTGGCCGCGAGGAAGGAGAAGGAGCGGCCTCCTGATCTGGTCTTTCTCGTGCGGGGGGATCACGACGTAGGAGAGCTGGGCAGATCGTAGGGTCCTTTGGGGAGCGTGGAATTGGAGTCGGCTGTTCAGGTATGCTGGTCTGGCGTCGTGGAGGGCCTTGTGGGCGTGGGTGAGCATCTTGAAGGTGACTCTAGCTTCCATGGGGAGCCAGTGGAGTGTGCACAGGTGCTGGGAGATGTGGCAGTGTCTTGGCAGGTTGAGGACCAGTCTTGTGGCAGCGTTTTGGATGTTCTGTAGCTTGCGTTATGTTTATTCAAGCATAGAATGCATTGCCGTAGTCGAGTCTGCTGGTGACCAGGGTGTGAGTGACTGTCTTTCGGTGTTTGAGGGGGATCCATTTGAAGGTCTTACGTAGGAGGCGGAGGGTGTGGAAGCATGAGGATGAGGCTGCGTTGATCTGGCGGTCCATTTTGAGCTCTGAGTCCAGGATGATTCCCAGGTTGCGTGCGTGGTCTGTGGGGGTGGGCATGCTTCTGAGGACGGTGGGCCACCAGGTGTCGTTCCAAGAGTCAGGCTTTGGTCCCATGATGAGTACTTCTGTTTTGTTGGCGTTTAGTTGTAGGCAGCTGTTTTTCATCCATTTGGCGACGGCTTCCATGCCTTCTCGAAAATTGCGTCTGGCGGTATTGGGTTCGTTGGATAGGGAGAGGATGAGTTGGGTGTGGTCTGCGAATGACACAATGTTGAGTCCGTAGGTTCCGACGATGGGGGCGAGCGGAGCCATGTAGATGTTGAAGAGCGTAGGGCTGAGGGAGGATCTTGCACACACCGTATGCTGAAGCCCCTCACACTAGCCCTGTGCCAGTGTTCCTTTCCTGTGACCTGAGACGTCCCAGGCATGTGCCTTGGGCGGTCCAAAGAATGCGCCCACAGATGTTTAAGACGTGCTCCCTGGGCCACCCTTTTTGGGCCGCCCTAAGGATGAGCCCAGGGGCCACCCTTAGGATGAGCCTGGGGGCCACCCTCAGGATGAGCCTGGGGGCCGCCCTCAGGATGAGCCTGGGGGGCCGCCCTCAGGATGAGCTCGGGCCGCCCTCAGGATGAGCCTGGGGGGCCGCCCTCAGGATGAGCTCGGGGGCCGCCCTCAGGATGAGCCTGGGGGGCCGCCCTCAGGATGAGCCTGGGGGGCCGCCCTTAGGATGAGCCCGGGGGCCACCCTTAGGATGAGCCCGGGGGCCACCCTTAGGATGAGCCTGGGGGCCACCCTTAGGATGAGCCCGGGGGCCACCCTTAGGATGAGCCCGGGGACCACCCTTAGGATGAGCCTGGGGGGCCGCCCTCAGGATGAGCCCGGGGACCACCCTCAGGATGAGCCCGGGGGCCACCCTCAGGATGAGCCTGGGGGGCCACCCTCAGTATGAGCCTGGGGGCCGCCCTTAGGATGAGCCTGGGGGCCGCCCTCAGGATGAGCCCAGGGGGGCCGCCCTCAGGATGAGCCCAGGGGGGCCGTCCTTAGGATGAGCCCCGTGGGCCGCCCTCAGGATGAGCCCCGGGGGCCGACCTCAGGATGAGCCCCGGGGCCACCCTCAGGATGAGCCCCGTGGGCCGCCCTCAGGATGAGCCCCGTGGGCCGCCCTCAGGATGAGCCCCGTGGGCTGCCCTCAGGATGAGCCTGGGGGGCCACCCTCAGGATGAGCCTGGGGGGCCACCCTCAGGATGAGCCCCGGGGCCGCCCTTAGGATGAGCCTTGGGGGCCGTCCTTTGGATGAGCCCTGGGGGGCCGCCCTCAGGATGAGCCTGGGGGCCACCCTCAGGATGAGCCCCGGGGCCACCCTTAGGATGAGCCTGGGGGGCCGCCCTCAGGATGAGCCCGGGGGCCACCCTTAGGATGAGCCCGTGGGCCACTCTTAGGATGAGCCTGGGGGCCACCCTTAGGATGAGCCCGGGGGCCACCCTCAGGATGAGCCTGGGGGCCGCCCCCAGGATGAGCCTGGGGGACCACCCTCAGGATGAGCTCGGGGGCCGCCCTTAGGATGAGCCCGGGGGCCACCCTTCGGATGAGCCTGGGGGGCCGCCCTCAGGATGAGCTCGGGGGCCGCCCTCAGGATGAGCCTGGGGGGCCGCCCTCAGGATGAGCTCGGGGCCGCCCTTAGGATGAGCCTGGGGGGCCGCCCTCAGGATGAGCCCGGGGACCACCCTTAGGATGAGCCCGGGGGCCACCCTTAGGATGAGCCTGGGGGGCCGCCCTCAGGATGAGCTCGGGGCCGCCCTCAGGATGAGCCTGGGGGGCCGCCCTCAGGATGAGCCCGGGGGCCACCCTTAGGATGAGCCTGGGGGGCCGCCCTCAGGATGAGCCCGGGGGCCACCCTTAGGATGAGCCCGGGGGCCGCCTTCAGGATGAGCCCGGGGGCCGCCCTTAGGATGAGCCCGGGGGGCCGCCCTCAGGATGAGCCCGGGGGCCGCCCTCAGGATGAGCCCGGGGGCCGCCCTTAGGATGAGCCCCGGGGGCCGCCCTTAGGATGAGCCCCGGGGGCCGCCCTTAGGATGAGCCCGGGAGCCGCCCTTACGATGAGCCCGGGGGGCCATCCTTAGGATGAGCTTGGGGCCGTCTTTACGCTGAGCCCTCGGGCTACCCTTAGAATGAGCCTGGGGGGCCGCCCTCACGATGAGCTCGGGGGCCGCCCTTAGGATGAGCCTGGGGGGCCGCCCTCAGGATGAGCCCGGGGACCACCCTTAGGATGAGCCCGGGGGCCACCCTTAGGATGAGCCTGGGGGGCCGCCCTCAGGATGAGCCTGGGGGGCCGCCCTTAGGATGAGCCCGGGGGCCGCCTTCAGGATGAGCCCGGGGGCCGCCCTTAGGATGAGCCCGGGGGGCCGCCCTCAGGATGAGCCCGGGGGCCACCCTCAGGATGAGCCCGGGGGCCGCCCTTAGGATGAGCCCCGGGGGCCGCCCTTAGGATGAGCCCGGGAGCCGCCCTTAGGATGAGCCCGGGGGGCCATCCTTAGGATGAGCCTGGGGCCGTCTTTACGCTGAGCCCTCGGGCTACCCTTAGAATGAGCCTGGGGGGCCGCCCTCAGGATGAGCTCGGGGGCCGCCCTTAGGATGAGCCTGGGGGGCCGCCCTCAGGATGAGCCCGGGGACCACCCTTAGGATGAGCCCGGGGGCCACCCTTAGGATGAGCCTGGGGGGCCGCCCTCAGGATGAGCCCGGGGGCCATCCTTAGGATGAGCCTGGGGCCGTCTTTACGCTGAGCCCTCGGGCTACCCTTAGAATGAGCCTTGGGGGCCGCCCTCAGGATAAGACATGGGCTGTCCTTAGTGTGTAACCTGGGCCATCTTTTGCGCACACCCTGTGCCGTCGATCCTGTGGTGCTCCATGGAGCGCATGTCCTGGCGAGCACCCTGTGCAGGAGTCGTTTGTAAGAGCCCTTGGCTGCAGCACAGGACCTAATTGTGCGTAGTGCAACAACTGAAACATTACTTTTAACACAGACAGTGTCCTAGGGACCCCCACACACTTCCTGTGCCCCAGCCCTTCCACTTGCTGCCATGTGCAGCAGTCTCATCATGTCCTATAGCACAGATCCACCGCCCCCGCATGTACTGCGGATACTCACGTGTGCGGTGACAGGCGTGGCGCACCACACGTTAGGGGCAGTGGGCAGGGACCCTGAGGATGCAGTGTACCAGAGACACCCATGCAGTTAGCATGCTGAAGAACCTTAAATGCCCCATGTGCTGCAGGAGCTCACATGCGACAGGCCTTCATGCATGTAGCGTGCTACAGAGCGCCACGTATGTGGGATCTCAAACCTGTTGATTAGTCGATCCTTTAGGCCACCAAAAAGGGGGATGGAGAGGAAATACATACATTATATATTCCAGCACACAACCACCCCAGGCTGACAGACTATAGGGAAACAATGGCGTGCTGTTCCGCAGTCCTACCCGAAGGATAAACTTGACTATTGGGTGTTAATGTCCACAGATTTAAAGGAATCTTTATTTAACCCCTTTGCCGCGGCGGTAATTCTGTCACGGCGCTGGGGGGGAGGGGTGTAGCACGGCACCGCCGCTATGCTCCTGACGGAACCACGCCGTCATGAGCCAAGGGCGGGCTGTGCTTATGATGTCGTGGTTCCGTCACGACTCCGCCCACTCACCAATTCGGACGCACAGGCGGGGAATCAGTGCCGCGTGGGCAGAGCGGCCGCAGCATGACCGAACCACGCCGTCGTGAGCACACGCCGCCCGTGGCTCATGACGGCGTGGTTCCGTCATGAGCAGGGAAGGGGTTAAAGGATGCAGTAACCCTCACCTACCTAGGTGGCTTGCTTCCTCATCGGGCTAGCTCCTCGCTGGGGGGCATTGTAATACCGAGCGGGCTCCCAGGAATTGGGGCTCTTTGTTGGGGATCTTTTATCTTCCCCGGCTGGGAAGATAAAAGATCTCTGCCCTAGTTGGGCGATTGTGGGAGTAGATGGTAGACTGGGTGAAAACGAGGTTAAATTCCTTTAGTAATATTTATTCCTGGTGAGTGTCCGCGACAAGATTAAAAAACATGACTGAACCAAGTCGGCCTAGCAATGAGCCCTTGGTTATGTTCAGTAGAGTCAACACGTTTCAGCCCATAAGTGCCCATAAGGTCTTTGCATTTCGTTAGGACCACAACCAGACCCAAACCAACTCAACAGATAAAACTTCCAATAGGACAATTATTGTCTCAATATCCAAACTATAGTCTAATGAAAAATGGCCCCCCTCGGTCAGCTAGGAAGGCTCCATAAGAAAACATTCGGTGCTGCGGCTCTTCAACCATTTGGGCCTGGAGGAGACGCGGTGGACAACCTACCCTGCTTCCAGAGCTCCTCTTTGTTGATTGGTTGATCCTTCAGATTAGGTTTCAAGCTCTGCAGTGAGGGGCCAAGTCTTCTGCAAAACCTGGTTACACCAGGGAAAATTTCAAGGCAAGGGGAAGTCACCTTAGCTCTTGCTCCAAGAAGACCATGAGATATTTGTTGATACATGGATATGAACTGTGGAAATCAATCAATCAATCAATTTGTATAGCGCGCTATTCACCCGGAGGGTCTCCAGGCGCTTGGGGGGGTGGGGGTTCCGCTACTGTTCGAACAGCCAGGTCTTGAGTTGCTTCCTGAAGGAGAGGAGGTCTTGGGTCAAGCGGAGGTGGATGGGGAGGGAGTTCCATGTCTTGGCCGCCAGGTAGGAGAAGAATCTTCCTCCCGTGGTGGCTCTGCGGATGCGTGGAACGGCGGCGAGGGCGAGGCTGGTCGACCGTAGCTGGCGGGTGGGAGTGTAGAAGGTCAGGCGGTTGTTGAGGTACGTGGGGCCCAGGTCGTGGAGAGCCTTGTGTGCGTGGGTGAGGAGTCAAAACGTGATCCTCTTGCTGACGGGGAGCCAGTGTAGGTCTCTCAGGTGTCCGGAGATGTGGCTGTGTCGGGGGATGTCCAGGATGAGTCGTGCGGAGGCGTTCTGGATGCGTTGGAGTCTTTTCTGTAGTTTCGCTGTGGTTCCTGCGTAGAGGGTGTTCCCGTAGTCCAGACGGCTGGTGACGAGGGCCTGGATGACCGTCTTCCTGGTTTCGGTGGGGATCCACCGGAAGATCTTTCGGAGCATGCGTAGGATGTTGAAACATGACGATGAGACGGCGTTGACAAGACAAGGTTTTGCTCTGAAATACATACAGGACACATAGGAAGATGATGAGCTACTGCTCTTAAAGTAACCACAGAGTATGAATGTCAAGCGCCACAGAGACTCCACGATCAAGGTACCGCTCAACACCCAGAAGCATCAGTACTCATCCTTGCTGCAGAGGAGCGTCAACACCTTGAGCCAATCCCGTCCCCAGCCACTTCTCATCCATAGAACCGGTCAAATATACTTGCCGACGTCCAGGGAAAGGAAACAAGTTACTGCAGAACATACATAGATGTTTACCAGCCAGAAGGACCACCCCCCATCCGTGAACCTGAAAACTGTGCACAGCCTGGTGGCGTCAGGGGCAGAAGAGGTCTACAAGACACCTCACTTCAGCAAATACAAATTATCTTCTACAAAACTCTTCTTACGGGGTGTTTTATTAATATTTGTGGTCGGTTCCTAATTCCACCCCTTACCTATAAAGTTACAGACAAGGCGGCAATATAAACTGTGACTTGTTCTGGAGTAATTCTGAACATCACCCAGCTTTACACACTGTTGGGTCAAACTCACAAACTGCCTTGTCCGCAAGAAATTATAACAGGGAACAAAGTGTGAGTAACCAGGTCACAGCAGGCAGGAATCAATGCTTTACCAACACGGCCACGTGCAGACGAAGCAATATTCCCCCCAAATCAGCACTAAACCAGCAGTATCGAGAAACCTGCGATTTTTATAACTACAAACTTCAAAGATGTGTTCAGTGGTTACTACAGCCTTGGGATAGAACCTCTACTCACTTGTAGCCCGTAGAACCATAAATTCTAAGCTATCCGCAAGAGGTCGGTCTTTTACACCGGTGGTCTGGGTGACATCGAGTAACACTGAGAGCGCGAGCACAGGAACCGCGAAGTGAAAAAACATCCTCTTTACGGACAATCATTCTGCAATTGTATGGATTCATGGGCACCACGCAGGATTATCCATTTACTAATATTTAATTATTGCACCCTGGGTGATCTCAACGAGTGTGGAAAGGGCTCGCGGCCAGGATTATGCGGACTCTTCACAGCGCGTTCCCTCAACGGACACCGTTGAGGTGGACCAAAGGCGAGCTCATCCGCACCCTGGACCTGTCACGCTGCCATTTTCCTCCCAAATCCTCTGGCTACTACTCCTCAAATATTAAATTCTCGCATGCAACTTCATTCTAGGTTTCCTCCATCCTGACATCTTCTTTCCACTTTTTTAGGTAGCTTCACCTCCTGCCACCACTGCTCCTCCTAAGCAACTTAAATGCACTTTAAGTAATGCACAGTCCTTAAAGAATCATGCTGCTCCTATTCAGTCGATAACAGGCCAGATGTTCTCTTTGGTGCCAAGGTCTGGACTCATGATGCTTCTGCAGCAGAGCTTGCATTGACCACCAATCTCACTCCACCTCCAGCGTCAGAAAAGAAAAGGCGGCGGGCTAGCCATTATCCACAAACACTCCTTAATGAAGTTTAGACTTCATCTTGACTCTCTCTTTCCCATGCTGATCTTGCACATTCTTTAGTCTTCTGTTGACTATCTTCTCAGGGCAGTGACCTCTTTTAATTCTAAATGTTTTGATTATTTAAGACCCCTCCTCATACGGCATTCATGGTGCCTCATTATTGGCGACGATAACGTGCGCATAGATCGAATCGCAGTCCCTCATACATTCAGTTTTTGTTGATCGGTGTTAGGCTCTGGGCTTCCCACAGCTCGTAACCGGTCCCACTCAAGGTGCGCGTCACACTTTTGATCTAATTTGGGCTCCACCTGATCATGTTCTTTTCCTTTATTCTCCTCCGTTGATCTGGTCTGATCGCTATGCTATATCTTTAATCGGATTCTCCCTTCATTCCTTTGTGCCCATACTTCTCCCTTCTGTCTGACTGTCAGACGATCCTGGTCTTAAGCACAATTATTCGGATCTTGAGGCGACATTTCAAAGGAGCGGTCCCGCCTTTGTTCCCGCCACTTTAGAATTGGTAAAATAATCCGACTCTTGGCTTACTTACGCATGAGTCCATATCACCGCCTCCCTCCTCCTCTGTGGTTCACCCAAGAGCTCTGAGAGTTTACGCGTGAGTGTAAAGGGACAGAAAGAACTTGGCGCCAAGACTGCTCTTCCATCAACCGGGCTTACTATCAATTCACTTTTACAAAATATCAGAGCAAAATCCGAACTGCACGTTACTCTTTTTTAGCCAATCACATCACCCCTACCTCCAACCAGACCAAGGACATTTTTAGAACAGTTAGCTCCCCTACCAAACCTTCTTCCTGCAAAAGGCTATGTAACAATGTGTGAGAGGTGAGCTGAGGCATCACAGTTCATAGGCCAGAGCCTGAAGACAGGGTGCTGTGCTGGCTTTACAGCCTTGGAACTAGGATTACCTGAAATCACCAGCTGATAAGGAGGCATTTATGGCAGCAGCACTGGAGTTCGTTAAAGGAAAGCAGGAATCTGGCTGCAGGTCACCAACCATTCTGAATAGATGCTTCCGAAAGCGACAGCACAAATTCCACATTTATTCCACATACCTGCAGCCTCAGTATGGATTAAGAAGGAACAGCAGTCAAAGGCTTCAGAGAGGGCTGGGG
Source organism: Lissotriton helveticus (assembly GCF_964261635.1). Classification (NCBI taxonomy): domain Eukaryota; kingdom Metazoa; phylum Chordata; class Amphibia; order Caudata; family Salamandridae; genus Lissotriton; species Lissotriton helveticus. Next base: position 27,918,003 of record NC_136057.1, on the reverse strand, counting down.
GAGGATAAAGGTGGGGGGCTCAGCACAAGCAAGCAGGGCTACGTGCACGCTGGCACACGTTATAAATAAGGCTCTCTGTTTTCTATTCTTACTGATTTTTACAGATAAATACAGACAGAAACCCATTTATTATCCTGTCTGTATTTGAACGTGGATAAAAACGGAAATTGGATTTTTTTTAGCAATTCTAAATATTGTCAGTCAGGGCTGGCAAGCAAATAGCTGTGCAGATTGACAGGCAAGAGTATTAGAAAAAGAAAGGAATTTAAGTAAAAAGGTTTAAACAGTAGTAGATATATACAAGGTTGATAGTAATTATGTGTAGGTTTTCATATAAGTGCATTGATTTATCACCTGTGTGTTTTCATATCATTAAAACCTCCAAGGCATTTAAGCATGAGTGCATATATATCTGGTAAATAAATGTAAAAATATACTATTTTCAGCTTAATTTCACCACAAAACCCAAAATAAAATATGAATAAATACACATGAAATTACCAAAAAATAAATATGGATAAATACAGACGGGAAAGTCAAAAAAATAAATACCATAAAACTGGGAGCCCTGGTTATAAACTAATATGTGTTTGCAACCAATTAGTACTGTCCTGCCAGGGTGGGGAGAGGTGGTGGGTGATGAAGCGTGACACAATTCTGGGTGTGAGGCTTTCTCTTTCAGAAGGGTGACCTTCCCTTCAGCACAGGAATTCTGTGGTCATCCAAGTTGGAATTTCATCTATCCTGTTCCAGGTGGCAAGACAGCATTGGGTATTCCACTTATAGGTGCTGCACCTATTTGTGGCAGCTGTATCCCACAGTCACCCACTGTCCCACACGCAGTGATGGTGAAAGGCCCGTGTGTTGTACCTGCATCGCTGCCTCTTACGCCTACACCGTACGAATACATGAGAACCAAGCTTTTGAACCCTGCATCGACACAACTCTTCACTCTACTGACAGTCATTAGCTCATTTGTCCTGATCTCTGTACAACCCACTGCTGCTTCAAGCAGCGCGTGACCCCAACTGTCCTGTGTACACCGGCCTTTAAGTAACATATCAGTGGGTGCGGTCGGTGCACCTCACCCCCTGCACCCGTGACGCATCCTCTCCACCAGGGTAGGCTCAACATCACTGGTGGGCTAATGTACCCACCCAACACTTCCCGTACAACCCCGTGGCGCGAACTGAAGCTCACTCCACCCGTGTGCAACCACCAGCATATCTCCAGCCTGATCCAAGGTTGTCAGGACAAATTAAAAATACAGTAGTTCAATCACGGAACAAATTCCCAGACTCAGCTTATCATATGCAGTGTTTTTAGGTTTTGCTTGGCAATGCGTACGAAGTACGCATGCGCTAGCAAAATCTAATGATATCTCTATGTGGGGTCGGGTATCCGCCCTCTCCTCCCATTGGCTAGCTCCATAAATGGAGGCTAGCCATTGGTAGAGGGCTCAGTCTGTCAATCCCAGACCAGATTCGGGGGCGTTCCCGAGAATTTTTCCTTTTTGGCTACGTCACGCTACGTCAGCCAAAAGCCGGGAACGCCCCCGAATCTGGTCCGGCATTGAGCCGGCACCCGCCTTCCTGCTTGTGTGAGTGCTTTGTCGAAATATCACAAACGCCGCCATTATAGCGCCTGCATACACCGTTGATGTCTATGGGGCAAAAATACTAACTACACTTGTGAAAGGGCGGAGGACACCGTTTCATAAAAAGATTGCAAACTCGTACAATACCGTCGGTCGGCGTGACTAGGCGTTTATGAGCGCAGGTGAAAGCGAGACAGGGTCACAAAGTGTGACCGGCTGAGTGAACTTTGGAATGAAGGCGCCCCTGGTACACATAGCGTGAAAGTCGACGATTTGAAAGCGCTCGGAAGGCCATCTTGATGCGATCCAAGACCGGCAGGGAAAGATTGCACTTATATTGGGCCTCTCATCCCTCCGAGGTTGATAACACAAGCACCAGTTTCATCTGGTTAATAACGTGTCTATAATCATGTTCTGCCACAACAAAGTCGTGAGTACTGTTAACTCTGCAACCACAATATTTTACATTCTTTTGGGAAGTATTTTAACGGGGGTTGAGGGCGGGTTCGAGTTGCAACAAGATACAAAGGGCCCTATACACCGGAAGACGACGCGATTGGAGAGCGAAGACGGAACAGCAACGGGCAAGTTAGAAACACGCTACTTTTCCATTCCAGTGTCTCCTACGTGTCATAGAACAATTGGCATACACAGGGCACCCGCAACCGTGGTGCTGTGGAGGCGGCCGGAGACCCCTTCACGGTGGGCACAGGGTGGAGTAACCACTCCCCCCAGCTCGACAAGGCTTGCACCAAGTCGTGACCCTGATGCACTGTGTGGGTGGGGGCGGGTGTAAGAGTAGGCAGACAAGACATGCCACACGGTCCCTGGGAAGCTGTCGTGAATGCGCTTTGAAATCAGAGCTGGAGAAGGGGTTGGAGGGGGGGGGACATGGGGGTGGCGCAGCTCCAGCTGCCGATCAGATTTCTATGCAGCCGTGGCAGAGGCAATCCGAGCTCCAGGACAGGCTGAGTGGCCCAACAGGCCTCCCAGCCCCCACTCGCCGCCTCGCCTGCGCATATACCTCCACGCACCCCGTCCTCCATCAGAGAATCATTATGCATTTTAAAGTTAATCATTGAAGTTTTTGTCTGCATGCACCTCTTTATGTATGTCCTCTGCTTTTTGACAGGGAGTTGGGACCTGCTTTCCCTTATTCATATTTATTAGTGGAGGTGGGCGTGTGACACGGTTCAAGCATAACCTCAAGCTGCACTCTTTATTTTACACGCTATACTTACATGAAGTTGAATAAAATGCAAGAATACAAATAAGGATATGTTGCTGCTTTGTTGTGTAGATACATATAGTCGTCATTGTGGTGTAGCGGGCTCCCGTACACCTGGCACATATTGCCACTAATGATAGGTGCGCCCCTGTCGGCGTGCACAGATTTCCGGTGATCTTGGAGTTGGAGGAAGGTATTGCGAGTTCTAGTCATAAGGCATCTGATTAACGGAACTGCCGTAAAAAGGTGAGATCAGTTGAACTTTGATCACTGCAGTACCTGAGCACAGACCATGTGAGACAGGAACTGGGTGGTCTGTTACTGTCTAAATTGAGGTTATTATATTGCTAAAGCTCGACAAGGTTTGTTTGCTTATTCTACTTTTTCTTCATATTAACGGTGGGACAGGCACGGTTAAAATTCAGGGGATTTCTTTGTTTTTGCCTACAGAAGCGATGTGAATAAATGCATGCGATTAAAAATCGCTATTCAAACTTGTTTAATTTCTCAGCATGTTATTGAAATGTGCTTGTCATCAAAAACAACAAAGCTTTGCTCATAAAACAATCCAAACATACACCAGAAAATGTAGCCTACTTCCGTAGGCCGGTCCTACCGAATGAATATGTGGTGTGTATACATACCTTTTTTGGGGGTGGGGAATTGGCCTGCTATTTACAAGTAAGGGTTCACCAATCCCACATAGACAAGTGTTTGTGCACTCTTTTACATATAGCCGGCGCTTTTACATCGAGCAGTTTGTTATTGAGTGTTTATGTAGATTGTTAGCCGTTGACTGTTTAAAGCGTGACAATATGTGGTGGCTTCTTTGGCGTGTCTGCTTACAGCTAAATAATTGGGATGTTTGAATCTTCCTTCCCTCTCAGTGGCAGTTAAAACAGCAAATGCCAGGGGCAACTTCTTGACTTATTGCATAGAATGCCTCCCAATTACATATTGTGAATGTTTTGCTAATGTCCAATGGCTGAAAGACAGAGGTATTTTTGTTTCGATTCTTGCTATGGTGAGAAGTGTCACTTGATCTAGTTTTCTCCTCTGCATGGTGTGTGCCTGCTCCCTGGTTCACAGGCCAATTTCGAACGTTGTCATGTTTGCAATTCTTTCAGCCCTAAAGAGTTTCTGGTGTTGCATTTGCCCTTTATCCAGTGAGAAGGCGTTGTTTCCCTTTATTTACCGTACCCTTAGCTGTCCATGGAGTAGGCCCAGAATCAGCATACCCTCATACACCTAATCCAAACACACGATTTGAGGTAACTTCACACCGAACGTTGTTACTTTGCAAGCACACCTTTGGAGACCAAACGACACCTATCCCTCCCTCACCACACACCTTCCTGCTCCATGCATAGCGCATCCCCAAAGCGCAATGCCCGTCCATCCTCTGACACCAAGCAATGAACACACTTACATTCACCTAACATTCAAAATCAATAACATCGGAACACAAAATGTAACCTAGCAACCGACACATAACTCTTTACAGCACACCCTCACACATCCGGTCCTAGCAGACTACTCAGCAGCCGGTACACACATACCTCACTCTACTCAAGGTAGCTTCTTCGCGCGCGCACCCCAAGACATGGTGCACTCCGAGTCCCGTCACACTTTGCCAAACACATCACACAAACTATACCACGATGTGCGTGGCATGCCTCCACGCACACATCAGGATACCACTCCATGCACATCACACACACTCCCTGTTGTCGCCCTCTGCCAGCACGCACCGACTCCTAGAACTATATGTATGTGCGTGTGGGTATACGTAGAGTGTGAAACTACTCGCAGTGTGTGGGGGGGCTCGCAGTGTGTGGGGGGGCTCTGTGTGGGTGTGTGTTGGGGGGCTCTCTGTAGGATTTTGTGGGTGTCATTTGCGAAAGATAAAGCTAGTGGCATTGCAAATGACAATGCCATTTATTTATGTAAAAAAAAAAAACATAAATAAAAATAATGTCAAGAGCATTGCCAATAGCTCAAACTTTAACAAAGGCAAAACCATTGCATTGTAAATGCTTGTTATATACAGTTGCCAGGACTCTTATTTAGGAAACTAGCCAGAAGTGACAGCCAACACGTGTTTTGCCCCCTTACACGGCCATCCGGGCTGGGGCTTCCTCAGGGCATTCGTTTTTGGTATGAACTGCAAATTGTCCGAGCGGTCCGAAATCCTTATATGTAATCTCTAGGTCATGGGCATAAATGCCGTGGAGCATACGGTCTCAGTAGTCGGCATCAGCCTAAAGTCATGGAACATTTCCAGACATGGAGACAAACTGACTTCTAAAAGGGAGAGGAAATCTGTCCCCTACTTCTCTAGCATTGGACTGAAAGCGCTTCAACCAATATCTTTAAAGTGCTTCTAGGCAGTAGTTCCTGTACCACAGTACGTGTGAATTTAGTGGCCTTCAATTCTGCCCTTCGCTTGGGTCAGTTCGACTGACTATCTGTCCAGATCTATTAATGACCTGGCCTCAGTCCTGTTCAACAGATCCCTCTGCACAGGTCTAAGGGCCTTTGCCTCCCACGCCACCAGGATCCAGAAAGCTGCTGTTCCCACTGTTATTTTGCATTTATGGAAACCTGCTTGCTGAGGTCATCTGAGACACATTCCAGTTGTTTGCCGGCGACGCCCATCAGGCTGCAGAGGGGAACTGAGGAAACCCTGGAACATGGGAATGAAAATCACTCTCAGCTGCCTGGCTCTTGGCCAACATTGGAGAGAACTGAACTCTCTGCTGTAAACATCTGGAACGCCTGGCTTGGCATCTCTGGTCCAGCGTTCCATTGCCCGGTCTCTTGATCTAAAGGCTCGCGGATGGTATGGAAACTAAAAGATACCAGGATATTATCTAAAAGCTCAATTTTCTGATCATTCACAAGTCAAACAGCCCACAGAGCTCTTTCATATATGAAAAAAACATATAGGAAACATAATAAATGGTGGTCTGTCTAGTTACACAAACATGTAAACACCCACAAATTAGTTCTATTCAAAATTCATTTAAAAGTTTTATTTATTTATTTTTTTATTTAAAAAAAGGGGGATAAAGGATTTCTACATTTATTATAGCGATCAAAGATTTTATATCTTTCTCTAGGGGCAATTGTCCATGGATACCATTACATATGCATTATAGTCATTGGTCCATATATACAGAATCTTTTCAATCAACTATACATATACACATTACAAATTTCAATAAATATAAAACAAGGGGGGGGGAGGAAAGGGGGATAGTGTTCACATACAATTATCTCTCATGGCTAATGATATATATCATGTATATGAACACTATCCCCCTTTCCTTGTCCCCCCCCCGGTTTTATATTTATTTAAATTTGTAATGTGTATATGTATAGTTGATTGAAAAGATTCTGTATATATGGACCATTGACTATAATGCATATGTAATTGTATCAATGGACAATTGCCCCAACAAGAGAAAGATATAAAATCTTTGATCGCTGTAATGAATGTAGAAATCCTTTTTCCCCTTTTTTAAATTAAAAAATCACAAAAAACATGATTAAATAAAAAATAAAAAATGAATTTTCAATAGAACTAATTAGTGGGTGTTAACATGTAACTAGGCAGCCCACCATTTATTGTGTTTCCTATATGTTTTTTTCATTTATGCTTTGTAGACCCTGATATAGGAAACGGTATTAGGGGTACCCCTTCTTTGTTACAAATTGACAGAGGTCTTTCAATCAGACTTCTCCGTCCATCCCTTCCAATGAGGGGCTAGAAACCCCCACTGAGAGATCAACGAGCAGCGATTGACCAATCAGCAGCCCTTGCTCTCTTTCAAAACATCCATCACAGATTCCAATGATGGTTTTCACCATGAGGTGAGGATCAGCCAGGCTGAGATTAGTCAACACTCAGACCCCTCTCTCATAAGGCCTCCAAGAGCCCATACATGACTCCTGGGGTCTATCAGGCCTCTGTTCCCTCAGAAGCCTCTTCGATCTTTCAGAAGGATCCCTTCGCCAGCCTCTCACGACTTGGGTGACCACACGGACCGGATGCCCTTCTGCCTGGCAGTGGATTCTGCTGTGGCCCACATGTTGCTGAATATAAATGAGTTGGTCTAGCGGCTAGGGCGGTCGATCTCGAATCTGGGGAACCGGGTTCGAGTCTTGGTAATGACGCTAAAACATCCTGTGATTCTGAACAAATCATTTAATCTCCCCGTGCCTAACAAAAATTAATGTGTGTCCGTCCTCATGTAACGTAACTGGTGCTATGTAAAGCGCTCTGATACCCGATTCAGGTCAAGTTCGGGCTATATAAAACTCTGCAAAAAAAAAAAAAAGGTGAATTCCAGATGTGCAGAAGAATGATTTGGTTGTGTTTGATGGTGTCAAAATCATAATGTGACAATTATCATACCTCGCCACCAAATCCTCCAACACCCTCCCCCTCCATCTCTGAACGTCACCCTCGCTGACGGACTTCAGGAAGAATCTCAAGACCTGGCTCTTTGACTGAGACCCGCAGCCCAGAGCCTGGATACCCTCAGGGTGATAAGACGCGCTCTACAAATACCGATTGACTCACTGAGTGACAATAAGAGTGGCATTAAGCTGGCGCACGCCCACAGTGCCTACTTCCGCACTGTGGGCAGGGTCAGAATGTGGGGGTTCTAGTTGACTATCATTTGGAGTTAAATGTGCCTTGAAGCAGCCAAGATGGCGAGACCTTTGCTACTTGTAAACTGCGTCCACATGGTGGAGGACTCCCAAACAGAGAGGACCAATCGAAGGGAGAGCCCATCTAGGTGTCTGTGCCCACACAACAACTCAGATGCTCTTACAGCAATGGGAACTCAAGTGGAGTTGTGTTATTTGTGTCAATGATGGGACTGTACCATTCTGTGCCCTTTCATTTGGGACGAACCAAGCGGCATCTGTGGGTTACAGCACCTTGAAGCAGCCCGGCCTTTGTAGGTTGACACAAAGAAAATAAATATTTATAAAGTGACTCAATCTTGGACGAGATTTGGCCCCGCCTCACACGCCCCGCCTCTCAGCGCTATCTAATCGCGAGTGGACTATGGAACGCGTTGTACATAGGACTCCAGGCCACACTATTGATCTCTCAGGTACTGCTAAGGCTGCAAAACAAGGCAGACTGCATTACAAGTACACGAGACCAGGGCCACGTGAAGCCAAAACTCACGCATTACAGGTACCTGAGACCAGGGCCACGTGAAGCCCACACTCACGTATTACAAGTACCTGAGACCAGGGCCATGTGAAGCCAAAACTCATGCATTACAGGTACCTGAGACCAGGGCCACGTGAAGCCAAAACTCACGCATTACAGGTACCTGAGACCAGGGCCACGTGAAGCCAAAACTCACGCATTACAGGTACCTGAGACCAGGGCCACGTGAAGCCCACACTCCTGCATTACAAGTACCTGAGACCAGGGCCACGTGAAGCCTACACTCCTGCATTACAGGTACCTGAGACCAGGGCCACGTGAAGCCAAAACTCACGCAATACAGGTACACAAGACCAGGGCCACGTGAAGCCCACACTCCTGCATTACAAGTACCTGAGACCAGGGCCACGTGAAGCCTACACTCCTGCATTACAGGTACCTGAGACCAGGGCCACGTGAAGCCCACACTCACGCATTACAAGTACCCGAGACCAGGGCCACGTGAAGCCAAAACTCACGCATTACAAGTACACAAGACCAGGGCCACGTGAAGCCAAAACTCACGCATTACAGGTACCTGAGACCAGGGCCACGTGAAGCCAAAACTCACGCATTACAAGTACCCGAGACCAGGGCCACGTGAAGCCAAAACTCACGCATTACAGGTACCCGAGACCAGGGCCACGTGAAGCCAAAACTCACGCATTACAAGTACACAAGACCAGGGCCACGTGAAGCCAAAACTAACGCAATACAGGTACACAAGACCAGGGCCACGTGAAGCCCACACTCCTGCATTACAAGTACCTGAGACCAGGGCCACGTGAAGCCAAAACTCACGCATTACAGGTACACGAGACCAGGGCCACGTGAAGTCAAAACTCACGCATTACAGGTACACAAGACCAGGGCCACGTGAAGCCTACACTCCTGCATTACAGGTACCTGAGACCAGGGCCACGTGAAGCCAAAACTCACGCAATACAGGTACACAAGACCAGGGCCACGTGAAGCCCACACTCCTGCATTACAAGTACCTGAGACCAGGGCCACGTGAAGCCTACACTCCTGCATTACAGGTACCTGAGACCAGGGCCACGTGAAGCCCACACTCACGCATTACAAGTACCCGAGACCAGGGCCACGTGAAGCCAAAACTCACGCATTACAAGTACACAAGACCAGGGCCACGTGAAGCCAAAACTCACGCATTACAGGTACCTGAGACCAGGGCCACGTGAAGCCAAAACTCACGCATTACAAGTACCCGAGACCAGGGCCACGTGAAGCCAAAACTCACGCATTACAGGTACCCGAGACCAGGGCCACGTGAAGCCAAAACTCACGCATTACAAGTACACAAGACCAGGGCCACGTGAAGCCAAAACTCACGCATTACAGGTACCTGAGACCAGGGCCACGTGAAGCCAAAACTCACGCATTACAAGTACCCGAGACCAGGGCCACGTGAAGCCAAAACTCACGCATTACAGGTACCCGAGACCAGGACCACGTGAAGCCAAAACTCACGCATTACAGGTACCTGAGACCAGGGCCACGTGAAGCCAAAACTCATGCATTACAAGTACACGAGACCAGGGCCACGTGAAGCCAAAACTCACGCATTACAGGTACCCGAGACCAGGACCACGTGAAGCCAAAACTCACGCATTACAGGTACCTGAGACCAGGGCCACGTGAAGCCAAAACTCACCCATTACAAGTACCCGAGACCAGGGCCACGTGAAGCCAAAACTCACGCATTACAGGTACCCGAGACCAGGACCACGTGAAGCCAAAACTCATGCATTACAGGTACCTGAGACCAGGGCCACGTGAAGCCAAAACTCATGCATTACAAGTACACGAGACCAGGGCCGCGTGAAGCCAAAACTCACGCATTACAGGTACCCGAGACCAGGACCACGTGAAGCCAAAACTCACGCATTACAGGTACCGGAGACCAGGGCCACGTGAAGCCAAAACTCATGCATTACAAGTACACGAGACCAGGGCCACGTGAAGCCAAAACTCACGCATTACAAGTACACGAGACCAGGGCCACGTGAAGCCAAAACTCACGCATTACAGGTACCTGAGACCAGGGCCACGTGAAGCCAAAACTCACGCATTACAGGTACACGAGACCAGGGCCACGTGAAGTCAAAACTCACGCATTACAAGTACCCGAGACCAGGGCCACGTGAAGCCAAAACTCACGCATTACAGGTACACGAGACCAGGGCCACGTGAAGCCAAAACTCACGCATTACAGGTACCTGAGACCAGGGCCACGTGAAGCCAAAACTCACGCATTACAGGTACCGGAGACCAGGGCCACGTGAAGCCAAAACTCACGCATTACAAGTACACGAGACCAGGGCCACGTGAAGCCAAAACTCACGCATTACAGGTACCTGAGACCAGGGCCACGTGAAGCCAAAACTCACGCATTACAGGTACACGAGACCAGGGCCACGTGAAGCCAAAACTCACGCATTACAGGTACACGAGACCAGGGCCACGTGAAGCCAAAACTCATGCATTACAAGTACACAAGACCAGGGCCACGTGAAGCCAAAACTCACGCATTACAGGTACCTGAGACCAGGGCCACGTGAAGCCAAAACTCACGCATTACAGGTACACGAGACCAGGGCCATGTGAAGCCAAAACTCACGCATTACAGGTACACGAGACCAGGGCCACGTGAAGCCAAAACTCACGCATTACAGGTACCCGAGACCAGGGCCACGTGAAGCCAAAACTCACGCATTACAGGTACCTGAGACCAGGGCCACGTGAAGCCAAAACTCATGCATTACAAGAACACGAGACCAGGGCCACGTGAAGCCAAAACTCACGCATTACAGGTACCCAAGACCAGGGCCACGTGAAGCCAAAACTCACGCATTACAGGTACCTGAGACCAGGGCCACGTCAAGCCAAAACTCATGCATTACAAGTACACGAGACCAGGGCCACGTGAAGCCAAAACTCACGCATTACAGGTACCCGAGACCAGGGCCACGTGAAGCCAAAACTCACGCATTACAGGTACCTGAGACCAGGGCCACGTGAAGCCAAAACTCATGCATTACAAGTACACGAGACCAGGGCCACGTGAAGCCAAAACTCACGCATTACAGGTACCCGAGACCAGGGCCACGTGAAGCCAAAACTCACGCATTACAGGTACCTGAGACCAGGGCCACGTGAAGCCAAAACTCACGCATTACAGGTACCCGAGACCAGGGCCAAGTGTAGCCCACACTCCTCTATTACATGTACTAGTGACAGGGCAACGTGAATCCCACACTCCCGCAGTACAGGTATCTGAGACCAGGGCCACCCCTAGGCAGGAACTAATATTCTTCCCACCACATGGGTACCAGTGATATACGTTGTCACAAGTAGTGTTGAATGCTGCACACGCATCTGCAACAAGTACCCAATTGTGCAGCATATGGTCACACAAGAATCCTGGGAAGACACTCGCGAGCAGTGTGCAGCAGACACACGCCTGAGCAGAGGCAACAGGGGACACATTCAGCATAATCATGACTGCAAAATATATTCACATAAGCATGTGCAGTACTAGGCGGCCAGCACTCATACATGCAGTTTCCTGTAGACCCTTGCTGCCTGTTGTAGCCCCACAAAAGGGTAACATGCAGCAGTACATCATGCGTGCAGTTTGCTGCAGCCCTCACAGGAACAGTGAACTACAGGCCTTTGCTAAATCGTGGTCGAGAAGTGCAAGAAAGAACAAAACATTTAGTTTTCTTCAAAAATATACTATATTAAGTTGCAAATTTAGTCACACAACCAGCTAACAAGACATTAACCCCTTGGGCGCGGCCGCGATTCTGCGCCTGTCCGGCAGAATCGCGAGTGGGCGGGTTTATGACGGCCCCCAGCCGTCATCAGCACACGAGCCCCGTGATGAATGACGGCTGGGGCCGTCATCAGCATCGAAGGGGTTAAATAACACCGCAATCCCTTCTTTTCCTCAAATGTGCCTGCCTGACTGGTCCTTGGATTCACCCTCAGCCTAGTGGACATGCTCTCCGTCCTGTGCTCCACTGACCAGTCCTCTGATTCGCCTTCGACCATGTGGACCTGCCCTCCATCCTGTGCTCGCCGGACTGGTCCTAGGATTCAATGTCGGCCTTCTGGATCTGCTGTCTGTCCTGTGCTCTCCTGACCTGTCCTTGGATTCACCTTCGGCCTTGTGGACCTGTTGTCAGTCCTGTGCGCTCCAGACTCTTCCTCGGATTCACCTTCGTACTTGTGGACCTGCTGTCAGTCCTGTGCGCTCCAGATCTTCCTCGGATTCACCTTCGTCCTTGTGGACCCAGACTCTTCCTTGGATTCACCTTCGTCCTTGTGGACCCAGACTCTTCCTCGGATTCACCTTCGTCCTTGTGGACCCAGACTCTTCCTCGGATTCACCTTCGTCCGTGTGGACCTATTGTCAGTCCTGTGCGCTCCAGACTCTTCCTCGGATTCACCTTCGTCCTTGTGGACCCAGACTCTTCCTCGGATTCACCTTCGTCCTTGTGGACCCAGACTCTTCCTCGGATTCACCTTCGTCCGTGTGGACCTATTGTCAGTCCTGTGCGCTCCAGACTCTTCCTCGGATTCACCTTCGTCCTTGTGGACCCAGACTCTTCCTCGGATTCACCTTCGTCCTTGTGGACCCAGACTCTTCCTCGGATTCACCTTCGTCCGTGTGGACCTATTGTCAGTCCTGTGCGCTCCAGACTCTTCCTTGGATTCACCTTCGTCCTTGAGGACCTGTTGTCCATCCTGTGCGGTCCGGACTTGTCCTCAGATTCACCTTCGAGCTTGTGGACCTGCTGTCCGTCCGGTGCTTTCCCAACCTGTCCTCTGATTCACCTTTGCCCTTGTGGACCTGCCATCCGTCCTGTGCTCTCGCGACCCGTCCTCGGATTTACCTTTGGGATTGTGAACCCACTTTCTATCCTGTGCTCTCTTTACCTCTGGACCTGCTGTCCATCCTGTGCTCTCCCGGACAATCCTCGGATTCACCTTCGTCCTTGTGGACCTGCTGTCCATCTCCGTCCTGTGCTCTCCTGACCTGTCCTCAGATTCACCCTCGGCCTTGTGGACCTGCTGTCCGTCCTGTGCTCTCTCGACCCGTCCTCGGATTTACCTTTGGGATTGTGGACCTACTTTCTATCCTGTGCTCTCCTTACCTCTGGACCTGCTGCCGTCCTGTGCTCTCCCGACCTGTCCCTGGATTCACCTTCAGCCTTCTGGACCTGCTGCCGTCCTGTGCTCTCCCACCTGTCCTCGGATTCACCTTCGGCCTTGTGGACCTGCCGTCTGTCCCGTGCTCTCCTGACCTGTCCTCGGATTCACATTCAGCCTTGTCGATCTACTGTCCGGTCTGTTCTCTCCCGACCTCTCCTTGGAATCACCTTCAGTCTAGTAGATAGGGGGCTTTGGTTGAAGGAAGACGGATGCAGCTCAGTAGCTCGCTTGATGAACTATGCGCATAAAGGTGTTCCATCTGCGGTGCACTAAGATATATTCCATTGGTCTGGTCAAGAGGGGAGAGGAGAAGGCCAAGGCTTGGACCTTTTTCATAACCCAACATATGGGAAAGCTAGACCAAGGCATCTCATCATGTGGAATACCCATGGTTCAATGCCAAACTAATTGCTTTGAAAAAGGACCGTGAACGTCAGGAAATATGCCGGAGAAAGTCCTACCATGAAGTCAGCAAAGCTAAGTATAGGAGTACGATTAGGTGCCATCATGCGGAAATTAAAGCCTCTCAATCCGCTTATTTTACCACCAAAAATTGAGCAATCCGCCACCTCCCCTAAGGAGATCTTCTGGATCCGCTAGGACATTGCGGAGCCTACGTCTGCTGGTCTGTTCTAGAAGTCTCAATTGTGCACAGCAGTGACCTGGCTCTCTTCTTTCATAAGAAGGTATTGGCCATCAATTTGTCTTTTTCTGATGGTCCAGTCATCGAGGAGCCCTCAGGAAGGGAGGCTCTTTTAGCTCAGATTGAAGGGACTCTATCAACCGTTTCCGTCCACACTGTGAGCCTTCTCACAGACCCTCTTAAGGCAGTAAAATCAGGTTCTCCCCTTGATCCACCCCCCACCCCCATATCCTGCGTCAAGGGTCTGACACCACTGCTTCCATTTTGGTGGATCTGCTGACTCTCTCCCTTACTAGCGGGCAGGTTCGCCCCCACAGAGGAGGTTGTTAAGCCCCTCGTGGAGTGGTGTGGCTCACTGGTTAGAGGTGGCAGACCCGGAAGCAGAGAACGGCCCGGGACCAGGGTTCAATTCCCGACGCGGCAGGGTCGTGGACCAGGGTCAACGGACTCGATAATTCTCGCCTCGGTGCCTACTCTAACCAGGGATCACACTCAGCAACTCTGGGCATTAGCTTGCCTCATCTCTACAACGGCCCCCCACATTCGCCGGGGATGCCTGGTTTCACCTTGGAGATACCCAGTAGGGACCATCTCACAGGGATAGCCAGGACGGGTTCCCCAGCGGTCTACAGCGCCACGATGCCTCAGGGCAGCAGTGCGCTTTACAAGACACATACATTTACATTTTTACATTTACATTTACATTTAAAAAAGTATGGGCTAGATCCTCTCTGCCTGAGTACCTATAGGCCAATCTCTTTGTTAACAGGACGAGGGTGGGCGCACACTGCCTCACATCCCAGCACATAGTTTGCCCCAATGCATCATCGTAAATGCAGTGCATGATAACACTTAATTCAGTGTCAGGCTTTCGTTTTTCACCCATGTTGCTGCAGCCCGTGCTGTGTATCTCTAGACACGTGTTTCAGGATAGTTGTCCTTCTTCAGTAGAGCGCAACACATTCTTGTTGGGGGTGCTGGAAATGCTGCCTAAAGCCTTCTCAGGTCTCGGTACCACTCGCTGGCGCGCAGGTGCATCAACCAGAGCTCGTCATCTCATTAGCTCGACTGAGCTTTTTCAAACAGGAGGAGGGTGGGCGCACACTGCCTCACATTCCAACACTCAGTTTGCTCCGATGCATCATCGTAAATGCACTGCATGATAACACTTACGTGTCCTTCTTCTCGATGCAGGCTCCCTGGATTGCATACACATGCCTCGCTGAGAACGCATCGAAGACCCACCGGTCGCCGAACGAACTCCTCCCAACCCCTACAGAATCACGAGTATCACTCGCATACGGAGGCTGCCAGATCCGCTTCATCATGCCACATGCTCCGTGGTCAGCCATCCTTGTTTTCCATCCATAAAGACGCCGCCCCGCGTCTTGGTAACTACACAGTTACCACACTCCATTCTCCCACGGTTAACACGCGTCACCTGCAATCCTGCTATTCTAACGACTGTCCTCCAACACAGGGCCCCACTGCAGGAATTTGCAGGCAACTGTTTCAGGCACTTTATCCAATAGTCCTGATGATGATCCAATATATTACAGATAAGGATCGAAACATAGTCGTCAACTTTATTCACAGTGATTCTCGCATTTGATATTGTGTAAAGGTGACCTCTCTAATTGTTGTTTAACAAGCTATATATTGGTTTATAGAAACAACCACAAACTGCCTGAGCCATTTAACTTTGTCTGTTTTACATGTGGGTCTAGAGATACAGACTTGTATCCCCCTGTTATTGGACTCTCAACTCTGTTCGATTTTCTTAAACTATTTTGCATATTAAAACTGCCTTTATCTGGCTGGATACTGGCATAAATATAGCACTGACCTGGTCTAAATTCATAAGATACAAATTCCTAACTTTCCCAGGGACCACTGTCTCTTATAAAAAAATCAGCGTAGTCATGGCAACTGCATCAAAGGCTGAACTCATGTCTGGTAGTGGCCGAATTTGGATGCTGAATAAGGAAGGAGCAATGGCTGAGGCTGGAGTGCATCTGTGGTGGACTGGCTCAGAGGAGAAGGGGTAAAGAGAGGCCGACTATCCTGTCGAATAACGCATTTCACAACGTTACCTTGAATTCCAAAGACGTAGGGCCCGATTCACAGAACTAACTTAAGACAAAATCCTATACCTACTACCATTTTCGTATTCACAGAAGGCACTTACTCATTTTGGTATTCACAGAAGACACTTACTCATTACGGTATTCACAGAAGTTAGGAGTCCTAACTTTAGGACTCCTAAATGCCTTCTGTGAATACCGAAAGTCTTAAAATTAGGATTTTTCTCAGTTTAGTAGTAGTAAAGTTAGGACTCCTAACTTTAGGACTCCTAAATGCCTTCTGTGAATACCAAAAGTCTTAAAATTAGGATTTTTCTCAGTTTAGTAGTAGTAAAGTTAGGACTCCTAACTTTAGGACTCCTAAATGCCTTCTGTGAATACCGAAAGTCTTAAAATTAGGATTTTTCTCAATTTAGTAGTAGTAAAGTTGAGAAAAATCCTCATTTTAAGACTTTTGGTATTCACAGAAGGCATTTAGGAGTCCTAAAGTTAGGAGTCCTAACTTTACTACTACTAAATTTTGAAAAATCCTAATTTTAAGACTTTCGGTATTCACAGAAGGCATTTAGGAGTCCTAAAGTTAGGACTCCTAACTTCTGTGAATACAGAAATGAGTAAGTGTCTTCTGTGAATACTAAAATGAGTAAGTGCCTTCTGTGAATACAGAAATGAGTAAGTGCCTTCTGTGAATACAGAAATGAGTAAGTGTCTTCTGTGAATATCGAAATGAGTAAGTGCCTTCTGTGAATACTAAAATGAGTAAGTGCCTTCTGTGAATACAGAAATGAGTAAGTGTCTTCTGTGAATACTAAAATGAGTAAGTGCCTTCTGTGAATACAGAAATGAGTAAGTGCCTTCTGTGAATACAGAAATGAGTAAGTGTCTTCTGTGAATATCGAAATGAGTAAGTGCCTTCTGTGAATACGAAAATGAGTAAGTGCCTTCTGTGAATACAGAATTGAGTAAGTGTCTTCTGTGAATACTAAAATGAGTAAGTGCCTTCTGTGAATACAGAAATGAGTAAGTGCCTTCTGTGAATACAGAAATGAGTAAGTGTCTTCTGTGAATATCGAAATGAGTAAGTGCCTTCTGTGAATACTAAAATGAGTAAGTGCCTTCTGTGAATACAGAAATGAGTAAGTGTCTTCTGTGAATACTAAAATGAGTAAGTGCCTTCTGTGAATACAGAAATGAGTAAGTGCCTTCTGTGAATACAGAAATGAGTAAGTGTCTTCTGTGAATATCGAAATGAGTAAGTGCCTTCTGTGAATACGAAAATGAGTAAGTGCCTTCTGTGAATACAGAATTGAGTAAGTGTCTTCTGTGAATACTAAAATGAGTAAGTGCCTTCTGTGAATACAGAAATGAGTAAGTGCCTTCTGTGAATACAGAAATGAGTAAGTGTCTTCTGTGAATATCGAAATGAGTAAGTGCCTTCTGTGAATACCAAAATGAGTAAGTGCCTTCTGTGAATACAGAAATGAGTAAGTGCCTTCTGTGAATACAGAAATGAGTAAGTGTCTTCTGTGAATATCGAAATGAGTAAGTGTCTTATGTGAATATCGAAATGAGTAAGTGCCTTCTGTGAATACGAAAATGGTAGTAAGTTTAGCATTTTGTCTTAAGTTAGTTTTGTGAATCGGGCCCGTGAAGTCTCTGTAGTAGGGTGGGTAGTTCTACGCGCTGAACAAGGGCAGAGTAAGTAGCGGAAGAGCCACCACTCCAATAAAGTCTGCAATTATTGATGTTTGAGTGCCACTGTATTGGCAGATTCAGTTTTGGTACTACGAAAGCAGGGTGTGATCTTCTGCAAAAGCAGATATTTATTTCAAGACAGATCTTTCCATCAAATCAAAACTGTGACATTTCATATATAAAAGTTCATTTATCGTCACGAGTCTGATAAGTATAGTTCATCCCAACGTATGGTTTAAATGGTCCTTAAAATCCAATATTGGATCCACTCACTCATGAAACCGGGTCTTTGCCCACTTTTTCAAGTTGAGTGACTATAATAAAAGGTGATTTATCCACAGTACTATTGGGGCTGTTTATGGTACTACTGAGAGCAGTTTATAAAATTCACGAACCGCTGAGTTCCAGGATCTCAAATGTTCTTGTGCTGCGTGTATAAATCCGCTGAAGACGGCTGCAATGCCAGAAACTGGTCCTCGGAAGCTTGTTTCCGGTCCAGGGAAGACATGGCTTGGCAGTTCGGGCTGGACTGTTCCCATGAGGCACAGGGTCAGACTGATTTGCATATAGCCATGTCTGAACTGGGGTGGCAGAGTGGGCTACAGAACGGTGATGGATTAAACCCAGATCTTTTGACTGGGTGTGAGTGTTTGATTGGTTCAGATGCTCCGTCCATCACCACCCCCTTTTTGTACCGCTTTTGGCCGCCATAAGTGTGGCAGGGTATGCTCAGACGTGAGTCCCTTGCTCACTTTGCCACTGGATTCAAGCAAGCTGGGCTGAAGACGGCTGGAATGCCAGAAACTGGTCCTCGGAAGCTTGTTTCCGGTCCAGGGAAGGCATGGCTTGGCAGTTCGGGCTGGACTGTTCCCATGAGGCACAGGGTCAGACTGATTTGCATATAGCCATGTCTGAACTGGGGTGGCAGAGTGGGCTAAAGAACGGTGATGGATTAAACCCAGATCTTTTGACTGGGTGTGAGTGTTTGATTGGTTCAGATGCTCCGTCCATCACCACCCCCTTTTGTACTACATCCGCACATATCAACTGGGTTAATTTACCTTTTACACCTTACGTTGGGCTGAACCATACTTATTGGACTTTTGACGATAAATGAACTTTTAAACACAAAATATAACCATATTCGTTTGGTATATTTTAACAATAGGCATTTCACATGGGAGATATCTTGTTGCCCTGAAGAAGGTGGTAGAAAATCCGAGTTTGCCACCGAAACGTGTCTCCGCTTTTGTTGGACTAAACCAGAGTAACACCAGCATACAATAGATTCTCATCTAATGTACCTTTTCGGTTGATGTATACAAATTAGCAAATTAGAAAGACAAATGTATCAGTCTGAGGTGTTCCCCCTAGAATTTTAGTAACTTTATTTTTACTGTATATTAAATTTGGTGCATCTTGCACATATGTGTTTTTAATATTGAAGTTTTTTATTGGATGTATATATATTCTATATTCTATATGCTGCTTGAAATAGTGTGTATTATGATACAGCATTAAAGGTGAATTATTTAGCTAATTTGTAAATTTGACTTGTTGATTTTTGGGGTCAACACGAAGCAAATTTCAGATTAAGGTGATGAATGTCAGAGTGAAAGGGTGATGAGATTTTGTTGTGACTAATTTAGTTCCCAAAGGGAGTTTTTCTGACTTTTTAGTCGTGATCGGAGCCCTGTCCCTATGGTCTGGGGCCCCTCTCATAATTCCTCCTTATATTGGGGCTCTCGCAGGGACAGTTTCTGGGACCCCTCACATATGGAAGTGTGCCGAAGACTCTCGGGTGCAGTGCCCTCACAGGCAGACCCTCACAGGTGCCCTGTGTGCCAGCCACCCACAGGCGCAGGGCCCTGAAGCCCCCGCTCCCTACAGCATACTGTTTGTGCACCTACACCGACCGACCCAGAGGGGTCCAGTTTGCTAGTATAATGTTTCCAGGCACGTATGGAGCTCACAGACAGCATGATTGCAGATCGCACACAGCATCCACGCAGCTGGCAGGGAGCATACATGAAAAGAGCACACATGCAGCTCGCAGAGAGCACACATACTGCTAGCAGATAGCATGCAGAGCACACATGCAGCTCATAGGGCACACATACTGTTCACACAGAACATACATGCAGCTCGCAGAGAGCGCACATCCTGCTTGCCGATTGCGTGCAAAGAGCACACATCCTGCTCGCAGAGAGGACACATCCTGCTCGCAGAGAGCACACATCCTGCTTGTAGAGAGCACACATACTGCTCGCAGAGAGCACACATACTGCTCACAGAGAGCACACATACTGCTCACAGAGAGTGTACATGCAGCTTGCAGCAAGCAAACATCCTGCTTGCAGAGAGCATACAACCTGCTCGCAGATAGCATGCAGAGAGCACACATCCTGCTCTCAGAGTGTACATGCAGCTTGCAGCGAGCACACATCCTGCTTGGAGAGAGCATGCAGAGAGCACACATCCTGCTTGCATAGAGTGGACATGCATCTCGAAGCAAGCGCACATCATGCTCGCAGCGAGCGCACATCCTGCTCGCAGAGAGCACACATTCAGCTTGCAGGTAGCGTGCAGAGAGCACACATCTTGCTCGCAGAGAGCACACATCCAGCTCACAGATAGCGTGCAGACAGCACACATTCTGGTTGCAGAGAGCACACATTCTGGTCGCAGAGAGCACACATACTGCTCGCAGAGAGTGTACATGCAGCTTGCAGCGAGCGCACATTCTGCTTGCAGATAGCATGCAGAGAGCACACATCCTGCTCGCAGAGTTTACATGCAGCTTGCAGCAAGCGCACATCCTGCTCGCAGAGAGCTCACATACTGCTCACAGAGAGTGTACATGCAGCTTGCAGCGAGCGCACATCCTGCTCGCAGAGAGCACAAATCCTGCTCGCAGACAGCACATATGCAGCTCAGAGAGCACACATACTGCTCGCAGAGAGTGTACATGCAGCTTGCAGCAAGCGCACATCCTGCTTGTTGAGCGCATACATTCTGCTTGCAGATAGCATGCAGAGAGCACACATACTGCTCGCAGAGAGTGTACATGCAGCTTGCAGTGAGCGTACATCCTGCTCGCAGAGAGCTCACATACTGCTCGCAGAGAGTGTACATGCAGCTTGCAGCGAGCGCACATCCTGCTCGCAGAGAGCTCACATACTGCTTGCAGAGAGTGTACATGCAGCTTGCAGCGAGCGCACATCCTGCTCGCAGAGAGCTCACATACTGCTCGCAGAGAGCTCACATACTGCTCACAGAGAGTGTACATGCAGCTTGCAGCGAGCGCACATCCTGCTCGCAGAGAGCTCACATACTGCTCGCAGAGAGCTCACATACTGCTCACAGAGAGTGTACATGCAGCTTGCAGCGAGCGCACATCCTGCTCGCAGAGAGCTCACATACTGCTCGCAGAGAGCTCACATACTGCTTGCAGAGAGTGTACATGCAGCTTGCAGTGAGCGTACATCCTGCTCGCAGAGAGCTCACATACTGCTTGCAGAGAGTGTACATGCAGCTTGCAGCGAGCGCACATCCTGCTCGCAGAGAGCTCACATACTGCTCGCAGAGAGCTCACATACTGCTTGCAGAGAGTGTACATGCAGCTTGCAGTGAGCATACATCCTGCTCGCAGAGAGCTCACATACTGCTCGCAGAGAGTGTACATGCAGCTTGCAGCGAGCGCACATCCTGCTCGCAGAGAGCTCACATACTGCTCGCAGAGAGCTCACATACTGCTCACAGAGAGTGTACATGCAGCTTGCAGCGAGCGCACATCCTGCTCGCAGAGAGCTCACATACTGCTCGCAGAGAGCTCACATACTGCTCACAGAGAGTGTACATGCAGCTTGCAGCGAGCGCACATCCTGCTCGCAGAGAGCTCACATACTGCTCGCAGAGAGCTCACATACTGCTTGCAGAGAGTGTACATGCAGCTTGCAGTGAGCGTACATCCTGCTCGCAGAGAGCTCACATACTGCTTGCAGAGAGTGTACATGCAGCTTGCAGCGAGCGCACATCCTGCTCGCAGAGAGCTCACATACTGCTCGCAGAGAGCTCACATACTGCTTGCAGAGAGTGTACATGCAGCTTGCAGTGAGCGTACATCCTGCTCGCAGAGAGCTCACATACTGCTCGCAGAGAGTGTACATGCAGCTTGCAGCGAGCGCACATCCTGCTCGCAGAGAGCACAAATCCTGATCGCACAAAGAATGCAGAGAGCACACATCCTGCTCGCAGACAGCACACATGCAGCTCAGAGAGCACACATATTGCTCACACAGAACATACATGCAGCTGCAGAGAGCACACATGCAGCTCACGCAGCACACATGCAGCTCACACAGAACATATATGCATCTGGCAGAGAGCATGCATGCAGCTGACAGGGATCATGCATGCAGCTGGCAGGGAGCACGCATGCAGCTGGCAGGGAGCACGCATGCAGCTGGCAGGGAGCACGCATGCAGCTGGCAGGGAGCATGCATGCAGCTGGCAGGGAGCATGCATGCAGCTGGCAGGGAGCATGCATGCAGCTGGCAGGGAGCATGCATGCAGCTGGCAGGGAGGGAGCATGCATGCAGCTGGCAGAGAGCACACATACAGCTCACACAGAACATACATGCAGCTGGCAGGGAGCACAGATGCAGCTGGAATGCGTCATGAGATGTGACGCCTCTCAGGGTCTGGCATCGGTCCAGAGCCCCGGGGGATGCTGCAGAGGGGGCACCATCATATGCCCCCACGGTGGAGGGGCCTCCGGGGAGATGAGGGGTCCCAGCAACTGACTCCCCTCCCCCCTCCCCCCCCCCCTCATGAATGCCCCCGCGCAGGCTCACACTCACTCCAGCTCTCAGCCTCGGAAGGGAGGGGGGTGGGGGCATTGTAAAGGGATACACATCAGAAACACCCCCTCCCCTAGCAGTGACAACATGGGCGCAGCTCACCTTCATCCACAGGGCCCCATCCTTGTCCAGGGAGGGGGTGCAATCACTGCTCTGCAGCCCGCCGTAGACACTGAGGAAGGACTAGAGGCCCTCAGCCATAAAAATAAAAGACGGACCAGCCCCAGCTGGCTCACAGCAGACAAGCATTGCTATTTGAGCCTGGCAAGACCCCAGAACCACGTGCGAGCAGCTGCTGCAGTTCGTGTTTAAATTTGCATCCTGGGAGTTGTAGTCCTGATTGTATAATGAGCTGAAGAAGGCTTCACCTCTCAGAATACAACGAACACATCTGGACTAAAGCAGCTGTCAAGGATGGGCTAAAGTCTGCCAAGGGGGGCTGGTGAGAGCCCCCCCCCCCACACAAGGGCGCTGCAGAAAGGAGCCCCACCTATACAGTGCAGGAAAGGGTCATCACAGGGGGCGCTGTGGAGCCTGCCCACAGGGTTATAGGTTAGGTCCCAAAGGGGGTCGAGCTAGACCTACCCCAGACCTCCACGTGACAGCACGACGGGGGGTGGGGGGGGGCGCTTTCCGTCGGATATGGTGAGGTGTCTGTCCGATGTCAGCAGGAATTTTACACACAGACAAAACGCCCCCAAACACACCCTCTCTGTCATTGTTTGCAAAAACTTGAAAAATGTTCGTTATTTCACAAAATAATGTGCTTTCTCCCACTACACACCCCTGCCAATCTGCACCCTTCCCCCTCTCCACTGCTGTAGTGTTGCGCTCTAGCTCTGCGTAGCAGCGCATGACGCGGCACGTCAGAATTAGAGCGCGAACGTTGTGCGCATGCGTGATAGCGCGAGGCGCGTCAGAGGCGACCGGAGCGCGACTGCAGTAAGACGCCCGGCGCTCTTCTAGAGGTATTCTGCGTAATTGTAATAAACCACTTCACAATCTCGAACACTGCATCTGTGTCCTCATTTGGGTGTGAAGCCCCATCTTCACAGTGGCGACGAGGAGTGGGATTTCCCACAAGCACAATCCCCCCCCCCCAAAAAAAAGAAAAACGACAGCGACGCTAGGACTTGCACCAACGAACACCGGTCACCGGGGAAACACTGCAAGGGCACAGGCTGGCTACCAGGAGGTTGTAATCAACGGCAGGAATCACAGAAAGAGCGCGGTAGAGGTGCACAGGAACAGGTCACGCCCACCACGTGCCCCAGAGCCTAGAAACGAGGCGATCTGCGGAGGAGCACGGTAAGAGGGTGGCAGCGCCCCCACTGAGGCCCTGGCGGAGAAGGGAGACAGCGGTGAAGGGGGTGGAAGAGAACCCCATCCCAACACGTCACAGGGCGGGAGCGCCAGCGCGCCAGGCAGCCCCAAGAGCCAGGGAGAAGATCCGGAACAAGGCGGGAACATCAGTGCGCCAGGCAGCCCCAGGAGCCAGGGAGAGGAACCGGGAGGGCAGGCCAGAATGAGCAACCAAGTAACCTCGCTCACGGCGCCAATTCCGTTTCTGCCCAAACCAGGTGAACCCCAGATGAAATGGGAGGACTGGAAGGAATATTTCAAAAACTACCTCGAAGCCTTGGAAGATGAAAGTGGGGAGGCGTTTACCAGCACGAGGAAAAGACGGATACTTCTACATAATCTAGGCCCCGAGGGGATAAGAGTGTTCACGAACATAGTGCCTGCAACCCGGCAGGCAGCTGACGATGACGTCTTCAAGCATGCGTTAGAAGCTCTCGACAATCACTACCGCCCGGCAGTGTGTGTCTCAATTGATCGCTTCAACTTCCAACAGAGGAAGCAAGAAGAGGGAGAATCCATAGACGACTATGTCGCGGCCTTAAGACGACTGGCGATTACTTGCAAATATGGGCAACTCCAAGACGACTTCATTAAAGATCAAATAGTAATGCACACCACCAACAAAACAGTGCAGGACAAGTTGTGGGCACACGGAGAAGCAACGCTAAAGGAGGTAATAGCGATGGTAAAGAAAGCAGAGCTCTCAAAGCGTTGTGCCGAAGCAGCAAAAAGGGAAATCGCTCAGAGGATCATGGTCAACAAAGTGGATGATGCTGAGTCCTCAGGCAGACATAGAATGACGCCCGGAGACGGGAGAGGAACAAACAAATGGGCAGGAAAACCAGGACAAACGGGGAAGCAGTCCATGGAGAGCAAGTCCGCATGCTACAGATGTGGGAGTACAACACATGCCGCCCAGGACAAAAGATGCCCAGCCTTCCGCGCGAAATGCAGGTTCTGCGGCTTGATAGGACATTATGAAAAGGTATGTCGCAAGAAAAGGAAGAAGTCGGTGGTGAAATACATAGCACAATCGCAAGCAGGAGAGCAAGTAGAGGAGGAACTGGATGAAGATGACCTAGTGCTGTGTATCGAGAAGCAAGTATTGGGACTAGTAAGCAAGCGCTCCGATAGCTCGGATAGCGATTGACTCAGGATCCCCATACACCATAGTGCAAAGATCGGTGTGGGAAGAAGAGTCCAAGCCTAGTCTAGGCCCCAAATTGGAACCACCTGACATAAGACCAGTATCGTACACGACCAACCCGATTCCCATTGTGGGTTACAGGACCCTGAAGTTTGAATTCAGAGGAAGGTCGGCAGTATGCAAACTGTATGTGGCAGAGAAGGGCCCCTCGGTGTTAGGATGGATAGATCAAGGTGACCTTGGAATAAAACTAGACCCGGGAGGCAAGGAACAAGTACTGCTAACAGACGGCGAAAGTTGGCCGGACCTGGAGAAGGTGAAAAGGGACTTCCCCAAAGTGTTTGGGGTACAGTTGGCAAACTGGAGAAATTCATGCACAAGATTCTACTCAAAGAGAACTCTCTTCCTGTATCCCACAAGGTCAGAAATATACCCATAGTGGTAAAGGATGCGGTGCAACAAGAATTGCGCAGGCTGGAGGAATAAGGAATAATCGAGCCCATAGACAGCTCGGAATGGCTGGCGCCCCTGGTGGTGGCCAGAAAACCAAATGGCAAGGTGCGTTTGTGTGTGGACCTTCGCGAGCTCAACAAATGCCTGATTGTAGAGAAATTCCCGTTGCCCAGGATTGAAGAGATGCTTGCCAAAACGAGAGGGGTGAAATGGTTCTCCACTGTTGACCTCGCATCCGCCTACCATCAAATAGACTTACACCCATCGAGCAGGAAACGTACGTCCTTCATAACACCCTTCGGATGTTATCAGTTCCGCAGGATGCCCTTCGGGTTGGCATCTGCCGCAGCGATGTTCCAAAAACTGATGCACCGCCTATTCAAGGACGTAGAAGGCATCCAATACTTCCAGGATGACATTTTAGTTATGGGGACGGACCGAGATGACCACGACAGGAAGTTGAACAAAGTGCTGAGTGTGTTGCAAGAGAAAGGTCTGACGGCCGAATGGGAAAAGTGTAGGCTGGGCATGACATTAGTCACCTACCTAGGACATGAAATAGGAGGCCAAGGGATCACCCCTAAAAGGGAAAATGTGAAAGCAATCTGTGAAGCCAGAGAGCCGGTCAGTAAAGAAGAAGTGAGGTCCTTCCTGGGTATGGCCGAGTATTATAGCAAGTTCGTCCAGCACTGTGACGGGGCGGGACTATACCCTGACAACCCCAATGGAGAACCCAGTCTTGATAGTGTTAAAGACTGGTGGTCAGCTGTTCCCCTTTCTCTTTCCGACAAACAGCCGAACTCTCCATGGCCGGACAAATGAACTCGCGCAGACTCGGAAGAGACGTGGGGAGCTGAAGGCGAAATGGAACAGACGAGACTCCACCCACCCGCAACGTCGCAAAACTCAAATGAAGGCGGAACCCGGAAGACGACCGACAGTGTTTCCCGAGGAGGAGAAGACGGACGAAGCTGGAGACTGAGAGAGGAACCGGAGTTCAGTGGAGAAGAACCCCTGACGAGCCCAGCTGTGGACTACAAGCCAGGAGGCCAACGACCCGGTGACTCGCTCCGCCACGCTCCCGCGGGAGGAGTGTGGCTTGCAAAGGTATGGGGCAAAGTGGCGGGCTGGGTAACTCGTAATAGTGCAGTAAACGAGTGTAAATAGTGTATAGCGTAGCGCCTCCTTTACCCTTTCCCTCATGAGCACAAAGGCACAGGAAAGTACGCTAAAGATACACTCCTTCACTTGGTGTCCCTCACTCCCTGGTCCCTACCAATCTACGAGGGACGTCAGACTGATTCCTTGTTATCTCCTTTCTTTCCACGCACGCCTGGAGTTGAGGCCTTGGAGCCCCGACGACCACAGATCCCTTGCGGTCTGGAGAACTCTCGACCGCTGCGTGGTAGAAGCACCCTGGAACTTTCAGCTTTCCCCAAAGGAGTCAGGACGGAGCCCGACGAGTTTGCTCGCATAAGACAGATAGGACAGACTAGTAGACGGCGAAAGGCATATCTTAAAATAAAACCGTCTTTAAAAACTCTATTCAACGTGCCAGACTAGCTCCATCCCACCTCTCCTGTAGCTGATCCCTTACAAGCACTTTGCCACGAAGACTCACAAGTTAAGACAACTCATAAGAGACAAAACCACGTTCCTGTGGGATGATGAAGCGCAAAAAGAATTTGAGGAATTGAAAAGGAACATAAGCCAGGCGGTGCCGATGCATGGACATGATCCCTTGGGACAGACCATCCTGACCACAATGCCAGCGAAAAGGGTCTAGGGGCGGTCCTTGCACAAGAGAGGGAAGATAACACGGTAGAGACCCTCAGCTTCGCGTCCAGAGCGTTATCCCCCACGGAACAGAAATTCAGTGTAATTGAGAAAGAAATGCTAGCAGTAACATGGGCCATGGGGAAGTTCCGACAGTTCCTGTGGGGTACCAGATTTCGGTTACAAACCGACCACAAACCACTGGTCAAGGTGCTCACCTCGAGCGGACATGCCACCGCCACTCCACGCATAGCCAAGATGACCCTGAAACTGTTGGAATACACATATGATGTGGAGTACATACCAGGAACGCGCAATAAAGTAGCCGACTACCTCAGTCGAGCCTCAGCCATGGAGGAAGCACCCGATGCCTTATCAGAGGGTGCGGAGATGGTAGCTGTGATGGAGGACTCAGAAAGAGTATTCAGCAGACAAGAATGGGCGCAAGCGTATGAAGAGGACGGAGACATGAATGAAGTCAAACACTGCCTGATCAAGGGTTGGCCAGAGAAGAAGAGACTAAAAGAGACACTCTAGAAATTTTATGAGGTGCGGGAGGAGCTATCGATAAGCGACTCTGGAATCTTTTTGTATCGCAGTGACAAGGTGGTGCCCCCCACGAAATTGATCCCGCTCCTGCTGGGCCAGCTACATGAAGGTCATCTCGGCATCGTGAAAACCAAACTGCGGGTGAAACAAATGTACTGGTGGCCGGGAATGGATATTCAAGTGAAAGGCATGTGAGGGACTGTGACCAGTGCCAAGGGGCGGACAAGATATTTAAACCTCTAAGACCAGCGTTGGGAAGATTCGACCAGCCGCGCAACCCCTGGGAAGACGTCTCAGTGGATATTCTAGGGCCAGTATTGGATAACCAAGGAATGGCAAAATACCTGTGTGTTTTAGTGGACAAGTACTCCAAGTGGCCAGAAGTTCATGTGCAAGAAGAAATGGACTCGGACACCGTGATAACATTTCTCACATCTGTGTTTCTAAGAGAAGGGATCCCGAGAACGATCCTGAGCGACAATGGCCCGCAATTTACTTCAGAGAAGTGGTACAGATATATTGAGAGGAATGGTATAAAATCAAAACACACTTCAGTGTACCATCCAGCGAGCAACGGACAGGTAGAAAGATTTAACCGTGTCCTTATGGGATCCATACAGGCTGCCATAATGAAAGGTAAAGACTGGGAGGTAGAGATACAGAGTATGCTGTGGGCGTACAGAATCACCCCCGCCTCGACAGGGTACAGCCGCTTCCAGATCTTGAGAGGCAGGCACCCCTTCACGAAAGACAACATAATTTGGAGAGAAAAGACGGTCACCAGCAAATGGTCACCGGCCGTAGTCCAGCACAATCTGGAGAAGGCTCAGAAAGTATACACTGAACACTACAATAGGAGGAGAAATGTGAAAGAGACAGCTCTGGAGAGAGGGGAATGGGTGAGAGTCAAGCTAGCTGTACTAAGAAAGAAGGGAGAGAGCAAGTACAGCCCACCCCTGCAAGTGTAAGAAGTATATGGAAGAGCTGCGTTATTCAGTGACGGAAAAGTGTGGTCCCAAGATTGCATGGCGAAGATCAATAAGATTATACAATGGCCCATGGAGGACGGAAAGGACCGATGTGATCAGAGACAGAGAAGTAGTGCTGAAGGGATGACCACAGGAGGTGAAAGCCAAGAGGAAGGAGAAATGCACGTAGAGAGAGAAGATCTGGAGGAATCGAGTGTGGAGGAGACTCCAGCAGTAAGAAGCGCCATACCAACGAGAAGTGAACCTAGCCAACAAGGAGTGGTGATGAGCCCCGCACGTGAGAGTCCCCGAGAAGCTTCCACACCGGTAAGACGAACACGTGCTGGAAGAGTGGTGGTCAGACCTGCACATTTCAGAGACTTTGAGTTAGAGGACTATTGAATCCTTGAACCTTTAGCTAATTGTTGTTTATATAAAAAGAGGAGATATGTAGTGTTGCGCTCTAACTCTGCGTAGCAGCGCATGACGCGGCACGTCAGAATTAGAGCGCGAACGTTGTACGCATGCGCGATAGCGCGAGGCGCGTCAGAGGCGACCGGAACGCGACTGTAGTAAGACGCCCGGCGCTCTTCTAGAGATATTCTGCGTAATTGTAATAAACCACTTCACAATCTCGAACACTGCATCTGTGTCCTCATTTGGGTGTGAAGCCCCATCTTCACAGTGGCGACAAGGAGTGGGATTTCCCACAAGCACAATCCCCCCCCCCCAAAAAAAAAGGAAAAACGACAGCGACGCTAGGACTCGCACCAACGAACAGCGGTCACCGGGGGCCCCTCTCATGCACCCTGCTTGTCCTATAATCCATACATGCCAACAATTCAGGACAGGGAAGTGGGACATTTTGAAACAGAAATAGGGAGAATGTAGTTTCCCGGTTGACTTCTATTGAAGAAAATTTGATTTCAGGCGGGAGACAGCTAAAATAAAGCCATTGATTGATTTCAAAATCGGGAGTCTCCCGATGAAATCGGGTCTATTGGCCGGTATGCTATAATGTATTATAAAATCCTATGGGAGGTTACTTTAACAAATCGCTGCCTTTTGGGAGCTGAGCTGTGTTTCACTTTAATTGCGCCCAAACTCCTGATTACAATTATATGCAAAGAACATTCCAGGAATGGAAAAGCGGTGTCCTGTAACCCCGCCCACCTGGCGAATTAACCCCATCCGAGGCTGGTGCACGTGACCCCAGGCCACCAAGGATGCAACCATCCAGGCCGGAGGGCTTCTCTCACACGCCACTGTCACCAGGTACTTTAGTTCATCGCTTTCAAGATGGAATCAAGACTACAACTACCACAATGCATTCGTTTGTACAATGCAAGCCTGCACTATTGCAGAATTGGCATGCTGTGTCTGCCTTTGGCCTCTGGTGAGACTCGAGCAAGGATCTCTGGGTAAGACCCCCTCGGGGCTGTGGGTGAGACCTCTCCCCGAGCCCGGGTGTCATGTGGCCCCAGGCCTCGAGGGAGACATTCAGCCAACCTCATATTCAGCCCATCAACTTAGCAACCGGGACTATTCTGCATTTTGCTCCTCTGGGAATTTTGAGCCAACAAGTCCCATCATGCTGTTCGCTAAAAACCAACGACTGCCAAAGGTCATCGTTATGACGTGCTACCGCCTATAACCCTGTAGCAACCCCGTCCTGATGACGATCCCAACCCAAGGGGATCGAAACGCCGTCGACCACACAGCCTGAATCATATGACGCATATCGCACTTAAAGCTCTTACCAGAAAATAACTATTTTCCAAGTGATTGTAACTTGTTCTGTAATTGAAGCTTTAAATGATGTACATATTTTCATGTATGCGCCACTTATGCTGTTTTTAAAAGCACTTGCACTTTTCATTTCACTTAAAACTGTATATAGCACCTTGCACCAAGTGCCACTGGGTTGTCACAAGATCTAATCTTTACAGTGCTGTCTTAACTGTAAATGCATTACCCCTTGCCCTTGGTGAATAATACCACCCTTTTTTCAAACCTTTGACTCCTTGTGTTCTGTTCTCAGTAATGCCTGTGGCATACTCCTTTGAAACAGTCTTTTAAATAATACCTGTTGGGACCTGTTTTTGTTTACATAATACACCCATCCCAACGTGGTTTATGGGTTACCTCCTGTGCTTCCTACAACTATAACCCTGTAGCAGCGCAGGACAGAACTCTAGGGAAGTGTTACTACCTGCCCGTCACGTGCTGGGCTTTAAACAGCCCAACACCGCTGGGATCGGTGCTCTCGGCTCGCTTCACTCGAGCCTTATTGGAATAGCACACCCACAAATGATGATTTTTTTTTTTTTAAAGTGTGCTGGTATGGCTGTTTCCCCAGCATTTATGATAATAAAAGCTTATAGAATTATATTTAAAATCTTCATAATTAATGTGGAGAGCCAGGCCTTGGTAAGACCTCAGCGTTCTTAAGTTGTCGTACCATGTAAGGTGTAAGTAGCTTGCTAATACAGGCTTCTCTGTCTCGTGGCATTCTGGGACTTGTAGTCCTACGGAAGCAGACTCCCAACTGCGACCCTGGACTGACGCCCCTCACCTCTGACTGATCAGGAGAGTCGAGAGCATTCCTGACCTCTTTCAACGCGACCCTCCCCGCGGGAGGCGGGGGGCATACCAGGTAAGACACTGTGTGGATGAGACCTGCCCTAGACCCTGCGGGTGAGACCTCACTCACCCCTGTGGGTGAGACGTGCCCAGGGCACGTCTCCCCCAACCAGGTCGGCTCAGACCAGTGCCATAAAAAACACTTTACCGGATGACCCCCGGTCACTGCTTCTCCAGTGCTGGTCACTATTGAACACGTTTGATGCATTCTGGGAATTGTGGCGGGATTCCATCAAGTGAGCCAATTCGATTAACAGACCTAAAAACAATAATCTGTAAAAGGAAAAGTCTGGATTGATATATTGAAAACATGGTTTGATTTGGGGCCTTATCGGTTGCTACGACATGATAAGGGGTAACTGTGGGGTTTGTAGTTTCACTGGACCTAAGGGGAAACGGCCATTACAACGAAGCCGTTTCCACGAAATCGTTAACCACGCATGCAGTACAACGCATGCGTGGTTACCACGAAAGCCTTTACCACGCATACCTTTACTACGAGGTTTGTAGTAAAGGTATATGTGGTAAAGGTAAAAAGTAAAAAAAGGGGGGCTTGGGGGGGTCTCCCCCCCCCCCAAAAAAAACTCACCTGAAGTCACGTCGGGTTATGTATTTAATCAGCGTCATTTAAGAGAAAACGGAAAATAAACTTCCGCTTTCTCTTAACGACGTATGACGTCACCACGCATGCAATTGAGGTAAATGTTATGCGTGGTAAACGAATTCCGTTGTAACGCATGCGTGGTAAAGGCATGCGTTGCAACGGAATTCGTTGTAACGTCATACATTCGACCTAAGATATGTATGAAATTTACCCTAATTGAAATATGCTTGTACGTGGATTCTTTTATTTCCTTTATTATAATTATCTGTGTACATCTCCTTTTGAAATCTAATTATTGTATGGAATTGAGTGCACATCATTCACGATATTTCCGTTGTAGAGGGCGCACCAGAGAAGAAGTCAAAATCACTAGAATAAGTCGATAACGTTTCTTTAATTCTTCACAATAGTCCGAATTGGACATCAGCCAATGCGTTTTGTTCCATAAGAACTTTGTCAGGGCTATTAATAATAAAAAATTGTATTCCAAAACACCTTCAAATATAAACAAGCACAATTCAAAAGTAATACCAGAAGGAAACCCCAGGATCCTGGGTCATATCAGTTACATCCAGTAATGATACTCTGGAATACTCCATCTGTCATTCAGCATGTCTGCTCGTCCTTGATGTAAATTCACGACATGTCTGTCACAATTGTTCTAAGGTCTATTTCACAAAACTAATAAAAACTATTTCATACTTTAACAAAAAAGAAAAATAAGACTACTCTCTTGAAAACAGCCCCACATTTGTAGAACTCTGCCGCGGCTAAGAGTATTCACTGAGAACCCCAGCCCATGCGGGGCTGTAGACGAAACACATGCCCCCCTCACCCAGGTGAGCACCACCCAAGCGGGGCACGTGAGCACCACTCGGGTTGCTGGTGAGCACCACCCAGGGTGCTGTGGATGAAACCTACCATTGGAGGATGTCAGAGTTCTCAGTTTTATATGTCAGTAACTCATACAGTACAGTTTTTTTTGGGAATTTGCATTCTGGGATTTGTAGTCCGATTGACACACTTAGGGCAACGAGAACCAGAATTAAAAGAGAAACCTGGAGTTGGTGAGCTACTCTGGCATGGAGGTAGAAATCGAGAGTGCTCTGAGCAGAGGGTGAGATCCCACAGGTGAAAGGCTTCCAGGACAACTCAGGATGCAGGTCAGAGCCCCCTTTTATCAGGGATGAGACCAGGAAGTGACTGTGAGTGTTACCTCCCCGGTGCAGTGGGCAGCCTGCCTTTTGTCGCGGGGGCCGTGCCTTGTCTCGTCCCAGTGTGGCGAGTGCCAACAGGGAGCTGCGGTGTGACCTCACCTGGGCTTAGGTGGTCCACCCTACTCCATGCCCTGTGATATCATGTGGCACTCAAATGCATTATGGATGTTGTGGTCCTAGTTTTTTCACTAAACTAATTACACTGACTTGCCCGATAGCCAGGGCCCGACTGGGAACCGAAACCGGCCCTGGCAAACTGCTCAGCCGGCCCCCCTGGAGTGAGGGGGGGTGCAGCCGAGCAGTTTGCAAGGGCCTGTTTCGGCTGATTTTGTTACAGGGGCAAATATTGCCAACCCCCGGTAACAAAAACGACCCCCCAGGGGCCCAAAACTGGCCCCCACCCTAGCAGCCCACTGGGGAAACGCCCGGTGCCCGCTACGGCCAGTCCGGCCCTGCTGATAGCAACGATTTGTAGGGGAAAAGCCAGTGCTGGGAACTACGGCCTGGTTCAGATTTCAGCGCAAGGGTTACTCAGTCACAACGGTGCCGGATGTCCCGTCAGCCGAAATATAAATCCCATAGGATAGAATGGAAGCTCTGAATCAAGCCCAAAGTGTCTGCAATGACCCTATATGTGAGAGCATTCACTTTACCCTCGCGCGCTGTGGGCGAGATCATTGTGGTGTAACCTGTTTACTCCTTTCTAAACAAATCTGATTTGCAAGGAGAAACTTTAGTGTTATTTCATTCTGAAAGTTTAAAAAAGTTTGCTTCTTTTACAGTACAGTGTACATGGATTCTTCAACGGCATTGCCACGGTCACACAACTAGTGACGCGATGATGAGAGACCAGACCCTCTGTATGGGGTGACTGAGCCGGATGTATGACGTTACAACGCCTACCTTTACAATGCGGTTTTTACCACGCATACCATTACAACGCATAGCGCTTTGGGGTGCTGGATAGTGAATAGTTTAATTTACTATTCCAACTCCAGTCCTCGTGGATAGTAGGGAAGGTTATTGGATAGTAAATTAACCTATTCCCTATCCTAGAGTGCCCCCCAGAGCAATGCGTTGTAATAGTTTGCGTTGTAAAAGTTGCGTTGTAATGGTAGGATGGTAGGTCGTTGTAAAAGTTTCGTCGTAAACGTTGTATACCGACTGAGCCCACACTCATGTAAGGACCATCATGAAAGGACCCACCGGCTGCAGTGACCATCACTTCGCAGCATCCGGCTGTAGGAGCCGGAGTGTGTCCGCGAGGGTCCTGGTGTCGCAGTGTCTGGGTCTCTACGCTTGTCCCCCAATAAATAACAATTCCCTCACATGACGTTGGCGTGGTGGTGACACCAGAGAGGACCCTTCCATACATGAATAATGCGAGTGTGTACGTTTGTCCTCAAAAGTACAATGTAATGCTGCTTTTCTGCATGTCTTTTGATCACTGCTGTGTATTGCATGAGACCTTGAGCAAAGTTAATAAAAAGATTTATAAAAAATAAAATGCGAGTGTGTGTAAGGTCCTCTCCTGACCACCACAGAGCTCTGTCGCCCCTGTCCACCCTCTCACATCCCCAGCGCCGGACACTCACCTGTCTCTTCAGAGTCCATCTGCTCGGTGGACCCGGGGTTCCCGTCCCGCGTCTGGTCAGTGGGTATCCGGCGCGGGGCTGGAAGGGGCTTCGCCAGTGATGTCATCGTGACGTCAGACTGCTTTTACTACAACATGAAGAGAAATGTACAAGGTCAAGAGAGACAGCCAGGTGAGACGTACACACATCTACATGCCTTCAAGAAGCCTTCATCTGGGACCCTGATTACTGCAAACCTTTAAAGCAACGACCTACAATCCATGGGTGGTAGACCTCAGCAGCAAGTGAAAAGACAGAGTGGAAATATACCTTTCCCAAAAACAGACTCCCAAATATAGACCACCGCATTCTTGGTGTTCCAGAAATATTATGCAAGAAAAATGTAATAATTTAATACCATCGACAACGTCCTTCAAAAATATACCAGAAGTAGGGTAAACTACCCAGTATTAAAAGGTGCTGAGGTGAGTTTGCTGAATTTGGGAATTAAATTTTATTACGAGGATGCGTGTGTGCGTCCAGATTTTAGAAATCTAGATTTCGATGTCTGTGTTTTAGGGGAAGGGCTGCTTGCAGTCTGTTTTTACATGAAACCCTAGATCTGCTGGGCTGTGCATAGTGAACGTGCCTGTGCTGGGTTAGGAGCAGTGCTTAATTTGAGCCGGTGATTCAGGTGCTGAGTACCCGCAGATAATTGTCAACACGGGCACTTATTACAGTCTACCACATGGTAGCGCTGTTTGACTAATTTAGAGATGAGCACAACTACAGTCGTTCATTAATTCAGTATACATTAAAAATGACTAATACCTGCCGCCCAAGCCATTCGTATAGCTTTGGGGGTCTGGAGTAGTCTGAATTGTCCCACTGCAGGGATTGATGGTAGTTGTGGCGGTCATGGGTGGTGCAGGCAATGGGTGGTGCAAGCTGCACTGGCGTCCTCACGAGGGCCCCGGCACTTGTTTTACAACAAATTAAGCACTGGTACGAGTTCTAAGAGATGGCGATCAATGGCTGAGACCTACAGCCCATGACAGGGCAATAACTTTTCAAACAAGATGGCGGCCACTGCCCAGTCTCTAATGATGCATGGTAATACCTTTTCAAACAAGATTGCGGCCACTGCCCAGTCTCTAATGATGCAGGGTAATACCAACAAGATGGCGGCCACTGCCCAGTCTCTAATGATGCATGGTAATACCGTTTCAAACAAGATGGCGGCCACTGCCCAGTCTCTAATGATGCAGGGTAATACCTTTTCAAACAAGATGGCGGCCACTGCCCAGTCTCTAATGATGCAGGGTAATACCTTTTCAAACAAGATGGCGGTGTAGGAAGGTGGCTACCTGACTATGGTTACCCCAGATTTTTTGCCTGTGTTTAGCTGGTTTTTTGACTTAGTTGACCTGGTTCCCTGCTAATCAGGGCCCCAGGCCATCTGCTCTCTCTGTAAAATGGATTCCATGTACCCTAGGTACATACCACAATTGGAAATGGACTCCTTGTCAGCCCCTGTATAATGCACTATAGGTGCCCAAGGCATAGGGGCCACCAAGGCCTACCAGGGGCTGCAGCATATCTTTTGCCACCCCTGGCTGGTTCTTAAATTGACACAACTGGCTGATCACTCAGCTGGGGTGAGGTGGTGTAATCCCCCCTTGCTTAGATATAGTATACCTATATCTAAACCTATATCTGGACACATATTAACCTGTGAGCCACTCCTATGGAAGGCCTCATCAATCCTGGAGGCAGAGTGCGTGGTTTCATGTGAGATGGAGCTCTAGCATGAGCTGAGCCTGTCTGCAGCTGTCGGGAACCACTCCCTAAGCTGTTTCAGGATAATGCCATACCATATACTCTTAAGTGCCTTATAATCCTCGCGGTTATATAGCAACTTTGGTTTGGCTTTATCAAAACATGTCGTGTAAGGTGTCATATGATTTGGAATACTATCCCCTCGCCAGTTCTGGCGACGGGGATAGCATTCCACCCCTCTAGAGGGGTAAGACATGTTGCTTTACTTAAATGCGGTTAATTTCTCCAAAGACCTTAGATCCACAAAATGGATGCCTCTGCCACAGACAAATGTCTGGACCACTGCAGCTGACCGAAACTCGGCCAAATGGGGCCTGGACAAAGGGTTTCCTGTCACAGGAGGGTGTCACCGCCCTCCAGACAGGAGATAGTGGATTGTAGCAGGGAGGTTTGAAAGAAACCAGACACTGCTTGGGGCGCACAAGGCTGCCCCTTGCATAATCCGGCCAAACCGGTTCTGGGGCACTCCAG
Organism: Lissotriton helveticus; assembly: GCF_964261635.1. Classification (NCBI taxonomy): domain Eukaryota; kingdom Metazoa; phylum Chordata; class Amphibia; order Caudata; family Salamandridae; genus Lissotriton; species Lissotriton helveticus. The sequence goes on along the minus strand of NC_136057.1, from coordinate 27,880,814 downwards.
CCCTCGTGCCAGGGCGGCCTGGATCAAAGGAAGGGGGTGTATCCACCCACTTCCTGGGTCCCACCCATAGGGGGGGACCTAGCAGGTAATCACGCCCCCCAGATTCGAATAAGAGTGGGAGCAGTGCCAATGCACATCAGATTTCCTGGAAGAAACATTAGAAACGAAACTCTGGACCCTTGGACCTCCATCTCAACGTGGAAGCCCGAAGAATCTCCCTTGTGGTCAAGGAGTGACCACCCTGCAGCAGCAGGCACCATCCAGCCCTCGACGTCTACTTAGTTGCAGTTCCCGCCGGAACTCGAGCGACTGAGATCGACGAGATCAAGCTTGCCTGCCTTCCAACAGCCCGATCCACAGTCCCTGCAGAGCTGAGACCCGTGGAGGCGACCGGAAGCGTGGGGCACGCCATCTTGAATTGACCACGAGACGCTGACCGTGCAGCCCACGAGTGACCCTCGAAGCTGTGCACCGGGGTTTGAGAAGCCCCCACCCTGAGCTATTCTTGAGCCGAAGTTCAGCCCTCCACACTCGACGAGTGCTGCGTGGGGCCCTTCTGCTCCATTTGGCTCAACGCATTGGCCCGGTCACTTGCCAGCCGGCTAGTGGTCCCTGTGCCGACGAAACTACAAAGAAGACTCGTGAATCTGGTTGCTCCAGATCCGCACTAGCTCCCCTGAAAAGGAGCCCCCACTCTGACCTTCCTGGTTCGAGTGAGAAGCAATCTCCCGGTTCCGCGTGGATTGCTCTTGCCAAGTGTTGTTTGCTCCAAACTTGAAGCCGACAGCGCCGACGGTGAGAGCCTGCGTGGGACAGATCGTGACCTGCTCCTGGACGTCGCAGATGCCCCAGAGCCCACGTGACAGCGGAGAGAAGCTCCTCGACGACCACCTGATTGCGCCCGACATTGCCTGGTTCCGTCCTGGTTCCACCCTGGTCACTGCTGAGTGACCCAGACTCTGTCCCCTCTGCTTTCAGGTACCCTTCGACTTGAGTCCACCCTTGGACTCCACCGGACACTTCATCTTCAACCTGCCTGCAGCCCTTTCAGCTTCAAGCACCAAGAGCCTGCATGTCAAAACCCGACGCCACTTCGACCCTGTGCACCCACTTCCTGTGGGTGAGGTAACTTTGCTCCGCCGGTGTTCCCACACTGGTGCACATCTCTAGGGTCTGTGTGTTAAGTTTTGTTCCTCTAGGTCCAGCGGAAGTGTCCTTAAACTTTAACTTTATAACTTTTACGCACCATTGGTTAACATTGGTGCATGCATGCGCTTTCCGCACATCTCCCGAATCCCGAGGGCCATTCCCGACTTCAGCATTGCTTGTCCTGACTGCTCCCAGCGATTCCCTAGGCCCTAGGCCTAACCACTGCTCGATTGGTATCTCTTATACCACTTGTTTAGTATATGGTTTGAGTGGCCACCCGCCCTCATCCATAATTGTGCAACTTGTATGTTTAAACAGTGCTTTTGATTTAACGCTTGTGCCCCTTTATTCATAAAGAATACTGGGGATTGTTTTTAGTAATAAACACATATATTTTTATAATATATACTTGTGTGGTGTCCTTTCATTTGATATTACAGGATTGTATGTGGTAAAACAGCTCGCTTAACACGACCTCTTAAGTTAAGCCTTTAGGCTGCTTAGTCCATGCTACCCCTAGGATAGCTTGTCTAATAAGGTTGACTTACAACCAGACACCATAAGGGATTGTTTGGTCTGATAATAGGTGGTTCCAGAATTGGAAACATCACCTATCAGGCCAACTTCTCACAGGCGGCCACTGCCCAGTCTCTAATGATGCATGGTAATACCGTTTCAAACAAGATGGCGGCCACTGCCCAGTCTCTAATGATGCAGGGTAATACCTTTTCAAACAAGATGGCGGCCACTGCCCAGTCTCTAATGATGCAGGGTAATACCTTTTCAAACAAGATGGCGGCCACTGCCCAGTCTCTAATGATGCAGGGTAATACCTTTTCAAACAAGATGGCGGCCACTGCCCAGTCTCTAATGATGCAGGGTAATACCTTTTCAAACAAGATGGCGGCCACTGCCCAGTCTCTAATGATGCATGGTAATACCGTTTCAAACAAGATGGCGGCCACTGCCCAGTCTCTAATGATGCAGGGTAATACCTTTTCAAACAAGATGGCGGCCACTGCCCAGTCTCTAATGATGCAGGGTAATACCTTTTCAAACAAGATGGCGGCCACTGCCCAGTCTCTAATGATGCAGGGTAATACCTTTTCAAAGAAGATGGCGGCCACTGCCCAGTCTCTAATGATGCAGTACAACAACGTCCCAGACAAGATTACAGCCACAGCCCAGACTGTGCCATTCTCTGCCAGGCCAGAAGGATCTCACTTGAGAAAGCATGAAAGGGTGCTAGTGTCAGGAATGACAGTAGCTTTTCCTCTAATGTCCATCCACCCAATATCATGAGTTTTTGATTGGAGATATCTAAGCCTTGTGACTCTGGTCTGAACATTCAACGGAATGTGCTTATTCGACCTGTTTTGCTTCCACAAAATGCTTTCTGGGTGATGAAGCAGCCTGAATCCTGGCCCTGGAATATAACCTCTCCTCCCATTCTGGGAGGTACAAACGGATGTATGACGTTTCAACGCATGCTTTTACAACGCATGCCATTACGACTCAGGTTTTACAACACAAGTCGTTACAACGACTTGCGTTGGGGGGCGCTGGATTGTGAATAGTTTAATTTACTATTCCAACTCCAGTCCCCGTGGATAGTAGGGAAGGTGTTGGATAGTAATCAAACTATTCCCTATCCTTGAGCGCCCACCAGCGCAATGCGTTGTAATAACTTGCGTTGTAAAAGTTGCGTCGTAATGGTAGTGCGTTGTAAAAGTTTCGTTGTAAAGGATGTTCCCCGGTACAAACACATGCAACCCTCTGTCTCTTTTCCAATGCAAGGAGGAGCAGCAGGCTGCAACCAAGGGTAGGGTTCTGTGAGGACTTTAAAAATCAGGTCTTTCAACAAATAGAGAGGGGGAGCAGCTTCAGTTTAGCATCCATGGGGGAGGGAGGGGGCTTCTGCACAGCTGCAAACTCTCTTTCAACATCCTGCCACGCCCAGGTACACAGAAGTTACACCAGGGGTTTCCAACCTTTTCTGTAATAAGAGCTACTTATGTTCAGTGAAAATCATTTGGATCTGCAAATATTATAAGTACTCCTATAGTGACCACAACGGACAAGATTACGTTAGTGCCACTATATGTAGCTTGTCATACGCGTTCCCCTCAATGCTTCGGGCATGGCTGCCGGCAGTAATGTAAACAAAAGGTAATATTAGTCATTTATCTCCAATGCTGCATGATTTATCCCTTAAATATCAGCTGTAAATGTGTCCAATCAACAGCTTATCATATCTGAAAATATGCACTTTTCAATGTAGGTATACGTATATTAATTCAACCAATCAAAAGCTTCTAATTTAGTAGTCAAGGCTGCACACAAGAGAGGCGATGGCAGGTAGCTGGCGAGCTGCCGGCAGCTCACGGGCTCCTCGTTGGAGTAGCCCGAGTTACACCTTCTTCGACCCGTGTGGCCTAGAGGAGTCGCAACGCCTTTGACTCGCCGGCACCTGCTTTGTAGTCTTGATGGCACGCGAGCTGGCTTTACAACACTAACCATCCCAGCCCTAGTAACCCTGGAGCTCTGTGGAGCCAGGTGCAACAGATGGAAGCGTGTACCTTGCACCTTGACCACTTGTTCTTCCTGCCAATGAACCTTCCCTGTGACTCCTCCCACTTTCAGGCTCTGTAGAGTGAGATCAGACTCTTGACCCTAAGAGCTTCTACGCTTCTCGGCCATACAGACCAGGTACCCGGGGACTTCCTGGGCGAAGGGAGTGTAGTGTACTGTTTACGCGCATGTGCCCAACTCCTGAAAATGGGCTTATAGGATGCAGTGTTTGACCTGACTACACCCTGGCAGGTCTTCTGGTAGTAGCGGAAAACATCCTTTAAGGCGAACCTTTTACAACGCGGTACCATTACCACCCAGGTTTTACAACGCAAGTCGTTACAACGACTTGTGCTGGAGGGCGCTGTAGGATAGGGAATAGTTTAATTTACTATCCAACACCTTCCCTACTATCCACGGGGACTGGAGTTGGAATAGTAAATTAAACTATTCACTATCCAGCGCCCCCCAACGCAAGTCGTTGTAACGACTTGCGTTGTAAAACCTGCGTGGTAACGGTACGCGATGTAAAAGCACGCACTGTACCGTCATACATCCGGTAGGAGCAGCATCCTACAGAGGAGATTAACCCCCAGTGTACAATGGCTGCCGCTATTTCAACGCGATATGTATTAAATGTAGTTTACTACTACCTACATCCTCCATTTACATTACCCCTAACAGAAATCCTTTTACTACCACTTACACAGAAGTAATTACTTGTAACTGAATCAGTAATCTTACCCTGGACGAACACAATTCATAACCTATATTTTAGTACAATTAATTAAATCATATTACACTAAAAGATATACTATTCAATTAAGTGTAATTTCATTAAAACATATCCTTAACTTATCCCTCATGCCAGCTCCAAATAAAATAATAAAGTTTAACCTTGTTTCTCCGTACCCAACCCGAATGCTGTGTCTAACCAAACTTTCAGGTAAATTGAATTAAAATTGACTTAAATTTTGTTAAATTGAGAAACTTTAATATAACTTTAATGCTAACCATAAATACAAATAAATGACATTTAGTAAATGTCTTTAAATGAATCTTATTTCTAACCCAAACCCTAATTGAAAAGTATATAAATAACCCTAACCTAAGCTAATACTAATATTTTTAACTTACGGGTATGCTTTATTTGACCTTAAAGTTCATTATATCCCATACCTTCCATTACGTCCAATTAAAATAAATGTAGTAAGTAACCTTAGCATGATGCTGAACCTAAACCCAGCTGTAATGAATTTAACTTAAAGTAATTCATTAACCGTCACTGAACCCTGATGCTGCGGCTTGAATGTAATGCATTGGATATTCAGTGGTGGCCCTTTGGATGCAGTGCTTCTGATGTATCGACCCCTACGTGTGGTCACCCTGCTATTGATTATACAGATAAAGCACTGATACCTAATAATATGCTAATGATTCCAGTGTCAGCCCTTTCCGAAGGACGCTGAGTGCAGGCCTCGCAGTGCATAGCACCGGGAGGACCTTGCCCGGATCCCAGTATCCATACTGTGTCCTCCTAATAATCATTTAATCAGTACTTGTAAAGCTCGGCTTATCACCCTGAGTGTATCCAGGTGCTGGGTTGTTGGGCCTAGTCGAACAGCCAGGTCTTGAGTCTCTTCCTGAAGTCCGTCACCGAGGGTGATGTTGGGAGGTGGAGAGGGAGGCCGCTCCAGGACTTGCCGGCGAAGGAGCGCCCTCTGCTGTGGCAGATGCACGGTGTCTGTGCGAGGGAGAGGGAGGCGGAGCCGAGGTTTCTGGATGGTTGGTGGAAGGATACTACCACCATGCGCCCCCAACTCCCTCACCCCACACCAGGCTATTCCACTCTCTGGGAAGCATGGTGCCTCCTGAGAACCTCGGCTGAGATTCTGACCCAAGCTCAGCGTTGCGTAGGGTGGGATACGACAACAGCTCTATTTAGGGACCTTGTAGAGGCACCTTAGGACAGCTTGTAGGGGCGGTGTACGTTCACACCAGAGACCGAACAGGTATCATTTATCTTGCGAGCTTAACTGACATCCTACTGTTCCTTGAAGGTGAAGCCAGGAGGTTGGGGCGTCTGCCCAGTGTGAATGTTTCCAAGAGACTGAGATCGCGACTTATGGAGTAACACAGTCAAGAATGAACAGCTGACTTTACAGCCCTGATTACCTGCTTACTGGACTACGGCAACACACTCTACGTAGGTGTCACCACCCAACTCCTAAAGAGACTCCAGACGATACAGAACACAGCCACCAGACTCTTCCTTAGCCTCCCCAAAGGGACCCACATTGCACCCCCCCTCAGGAACCTCCGCTGGCTCCCTATCCAGAAGAGATGCCAATTCCAGATGCTGACACACGCCTACAAGTCCCTCCAAGACCAAGGACTAACATACATCAGCAACAGACTGAACTTCCACCAACCTTCCAGACACCTGCTCTCCAACTCCCTCGCCGGCAAGTCCTGGAACGACCTTCCCCTGCACCTCCTAACATCTCCCTCTCCCACCAAATTCAGAAAGGGATTCCCGACCTGATTCTTCGACTGATCCCAGCTTGAACCCAGTGCCTGTATACCCTTGTGGGTGATTAGCCGCAATCTTCAAATCTAAGTCGATTGATTGATTGATTGATTGATTACATTTCCTAGGCAGGAACAGTTCAAGCTTTTTCTGTACTATGGGCAAAAGACAAATCTGTCTGCCGGAGAGCTTCCCAGTCACTGAAAAAATAAGCCATGTTCTGGCCTTTTGCCTTAAATAAGTCCAAGTGGTGTCATTGCGGTGCTACCTAACCTCAGCGGTAATGATCCTAGACATCAATTTAACTTTTAGACTTGCATCTGGAACTTAAGATGCTAAGATTGCCAAATTTTTGTTGTGTTTTGCCTTACCTTTTTCTGTGTGTAATTAGTTCTATAACTGACAGGGCACAGGCCTTTTATGTGCAACATTATGGCGTCTTACTGTGCCTGTTCCCTTAATATCAGGTCCTAAGCTCAGCTATGGCTCCTCATCCATCCCCCCCGGAGACTGACATACATGGTCAGTGCAGCGGCCTGCATGCCTGTCCCCTTCCTCAGCCACGAGGTAAGAAGCCACACCTGTGAGACCAAGCTTCGGAGAAGTTTGGTTCTCAGCCAGTTCTTAATTTGAGCTGGTGGTTTCCAGTGGTGGGCACCAGCACTTAATTCTCAACAACAGCGCTTTTGTCAGTTGGCCACAAGGTGGAGCTGTCTGGCTAATTTAGAGATGACCACAACAACAGCCAATCATGAATTCAATATACATTATTAGCATACATTATTACCTGCGGTCCAAACCATTTTTATAGCTTTGGGGGCCTGAAATAGTCAGAATTGTCACTTATACAAGTGTGAGGGTTAGTAGTTGTTTTGTTGCTGTCATTGGCAGCGCTGGCAGCGGCAATGGTTTTTGCAGTGGCCTCCTGCCGAGAGCCCTGGCACTTCTTTTTTTACAAATCAAGCACTGCTCCCGGCCACAGGTTGGTATTGAAATTCAGCAAGTTTGGTGGAATTATTTGAACAGCTGCAACAATAATCACCAAAATGGGAAATGAATGGACAGAATAGAACCAAGCTGGCTCTGCGCAAAGACGGGTCTCCGGTCCAGAGCAAGACCAACCCCAGACAAGGAATGGACTTCAGTCTGTGAGGGTTAGAATAAGAGCAGCTGTGCTCAGAGACTGGACTTCAGTCAGTGATAGACAGAAAAAGACGAGGCTTCAGTCAGTGAGGGTTAGAACAGGACCACACTTCAGACTGTGAGGGTTAGAACAAGACTGGACTTCAGACTGTGAGGGTTAGAACAAGACTGGACTTCAGTCTGTGAGGGTTAGAACAAGACTGGACTTCAGTCAGTGATAAACAGAAAAAGACAAGGCTTCAGTCAGTGGCAGTTAGCACAGGACAAGACTTCAGACTTTGAGGGTTGGAACAGGACAAGACTTCAGACTTTGAGGGTTAGAGCAAGACTGGACTTCAGTCAGTGAGGGCTAGAACAGAACCAGCTGCATTCGTTGACAAGGCTCCAGTCTGTGAGGGTTAGAACAAGACCAGTCGCATTCGTAGACAGGACTTCGGTCTGTGAGGGTTAAACAAGACAGGACTGAAGACTGTGAGGGTTAGAACAGGACAAGCTCCATCCATAGACAGGACTTCAGTTTTTGAGGCTTAGAACAAAACAGGGCTTCAATCAGTGAGGCTTAGACCAAAACAAGATTCAATTTGGGCGGGTTAAGACAAGAGAGGACTTCACTTATTGAGGGTTAGAAAAAGACAGGACTTTGGTCTGTGAGAGTTAGAAAAAGTCAAAACTTCAGTGTGTGAGGGTTAAAACAAGACAGATCTGTTCGGAGACAGGACTTCAGTCTGTGAGGGTTAGAACAAGACGATACTTCAGTATGTGAGGGTTAGACCAATACAAGCTGCATTCAGAGACAGGACTTCACTCAGTGAGGATTAGAAGTAGTCAAGACTTCAGTGTGCAAGAGTTAAAACAAGACCGCTCTGTTCGGAGACAGGACATCACTCTGATATTATTATTGATAAATACAATGTTGATGACCTCATGATTAGGGCTCCTGGTTGTATGGAATTTATATTTTTGTCATTTCCGTCTGTATTTATCCAGATTTAATTTTTGCTCATTTTACCTGTATTTATCCATATTTATTTTAGGTTTTGTGAAAAAATGAAGCTGAAGTGTGTATATTTATGCATTTATTTAATCAGTGAATGTACACTCGTGACTGAACACCTGACAGGTTTCAATGATATACACACACTCAGATGATAAACCATGCACGTATGAGTAAACTTCCACATTTTAGTATCAAGGTTGTGCAAATCTACTTCTATTTAAGGCTCTCTACTAAAGTTTCTTTATTTGTCTAATCCCTTGTCTGTCTATCCGCACAGCTTTTGGCCTGACAGTCATGATTGACAGCATTCAGAATCATTAAAAAACAACCCAATTTCTGTTTTTATGCACATTTAAAAATAAATACAGACAGGAAAATAAATGGTTCTCTGTCTGTATTTATATGTAAAAATCTGTAAAAACGGAAAACAGGGAGCCTTTATCATGATATCTGTATGTGTAATAACAATCTTGCATCTCTATTGTTGAATTCACCTGCTATGACCTCCCCCTCAACACTGAGTTAGAAATACGTGGTCAGGCAGGCCCTGCGACCTAGGCCTGAAGAAACTGATTTACAGACACAGGTGGGGGGACATGTAACCCTTAGACAAACACGTGAACAGGCGGACGAAACCAGGGTGCTTTGAGACAGACTTTGGACCCCGACTCTGTTGCCTGCTCTCTCGGCTGCTGCGTTTAATTAAACCGACAGCTCCTGTTTTGCCAAAAGCCTCTTGTCTTTCATTTTTTCAAGGTAAATTGATATTCAAGCAACATAGTGAGGGTTAAACAAGACAGGACATCAGTCTGTGAGGGTTAGAACAAGACTATTAAGTCAAGGTGTAAGTTCAGCCTTCGCCAAAGTGTGCTGACAACCTAGGAGGGTGCATGAAGGGTACCAGAGGCAACAGCCAAAATATAGCAGAAAAGTGTGAAAGCACAGTGTATATACACTGGGTGCAACAGAGAAAAGGGTACAAAGCTAACACAGTCTAGTACAGTCGTCTCCAACGAGTAGCTCCGCAGCTACCTGTAAGTAGCTCTCCTGTGTGCAGCCCGGCTTACTCACTTAGAAGCTTTTACTTGGTGGGATTAATATATGTCCACCGAACCTGGGAGTGTTTATTCACGACAAAATCATGTGTTTTTTCAAAACTCGTAAGTTGATGTTTGTTGAAAAATAGCTCAGTTTCAAATATATATTTAAAGCTCGTATTTGAGTGAGAAATCATGTGGTGCAGCTGTGACTTTTTGCAAATATAATTAAGTTGGTATCAGGGGCATTGCAGCTAGGCCTGTTACCTATTAACCATGTAGAGGCATTCAAAATTGACAAGACTCTTTTTTCATGATTGCTGGCAACCCCTGCCGATGCGCAGCGCGATCAATGCTGGTAATCTTGCATATGGTGGCCGCTAATGTGATCTTGTATGACGTGGTCACTAGTACAACACAAACAGTATTAGTAGCTTGGGGTCATTTTGTTTAACAAAAAGTAGCTCTTATTACAAAAAAGGGTTGGAAACCCATGGTCAAACGAATCACTGATCGAATCACAGCCACAGAGGTGGAAGCTGGCAGGCCGGAGGGGTGAGGTCAAGTCTGGGGTGCAAGCAGTCGCGGCCGGCATGACTCGCGGTTGGGGGTCACACGGGAAGGGTGTCGTGAGGGGGGGTTTGTTTAAAAAAAAATTTAAAACTACCTTGCCTGCTTTGTCCGGTCCCGTGTCGCGTCTCTCCCAGTCCCAGGAAGCAGGCAGGCTCCGTCTGCTCCACTAAGCCAATCACAATGCTGCAATGGCAGCGTTGCGATTGGCTGGGACGCCGACCACACAGGCGTCTATGAAGAGGCCGCTTTCTCCATGTAGACTGCATGCAGCCTACATGAAAAAAACTGAGAGTGCGTATGACTGGTTTGGTCGGCCTTGGGGCCGACCAGCAGTCAGCGCCCACAACAGCAGAACCGCCACCTGCCCGCCCCCAACCAAACCCTTCTGCTTTCTCGCAGAGCGAGAAGCAGAAACGTAAAATGATATTCATAATACCATTTTATGGTTCTGCGTCGCCGCACTGCGAGAAAGCAGTGGGGCGTTGCTCCTCCGCCCACATGGAGGAGCCGCCCCTGGGTTCAAGGGCCCCGATACCACACTAAGAGACTCAGGGAAACATTTTATGGAAGATGTCACTAGAAACCCCCCCCAACAGAAGCAACAGTGAGTGTTTAATCGTTAAATGAAATAGCAAGTTCCGTAGTGGACACAGGGGCGTAACACAGGCCCCCGCAGCCCACGCGGTGTGGGGGGGCCTCAAGCTCCAAGGGGCCCCCTCGGCCCTGCACTCTGGCCAGAGAGCTCATGATTGAGCCCGGAGGGGGCCCCTCTACGTACCGTGCAGGGAGGCCCCCCTCAGTTTTCGTTACGCCAGTGAGTGGACAGCAGCAAGCGCAGGCCCTGGTGGGGAATAACTGTGCAAACGTAGCTTTTGAAAGACAAGTGTAAGCACTGTGTTGCAGTGCTTGAAATAGGCAGGTACTGTTCGGTACTGGGTACCCGCAGTTCTTTAAGTTGAAAGGGAGAGTTCTCAGCGCTGCTGCAGTACATTTAATGGGAGAGTACCTGCACTTCTCAGGACTGCTGCAGTACATTTAATGGGAGAGTACCTGCACTTCTCAGGACTGCTGCAGTACATTTAATGAGAGAGTACCTGCACTTCTCAGGACTGCTGCAGTACATTTAATGGGAGCGTACCAGCACTTCTCAGGACTGCTACAATGCATTTGATGGGAGAGTACCGGCACTTCTCAGGACTGCTGCAGTACATTTAATGGGAGAGTACCTGCACTTCTCAGGACTGCTGCAGTACATTTAATGAGAGAGTACCTGCACTTCTCAGGACTGCTGCAGTACATTTAATGGGAGAGTACCTGCACTTCTCAGGACTGCTGCAGTACATTTAATGAGAGAGTACCTGCACTTCTCAGGACTGCTGCAGTACATTTAATGGGAGGGTACCAGCACTTCTCAGGACTGCTACAATGCATTTGATGGGAGAGTACCGGCACTTCTCAGGACTGCTGCAGTACATTTAATGGGAGAGTACCTGCACTTCTCAGGACTGCTGCAGTACATTTAATGAGAGAGTACCTGCACTTCTCAGGACTGCTGCAGTACATTTAATGGGAGGGTACCAGCACTTATCAGGACTGCTACGATGCATTTGATGGGAGAATACCAGGCCTTCTCAGCACTGCTACAATGCATTTGATGGGAGAGTACCGGCACTTCGAAGCGCTGCTGCAGTACATTTAATGGGAGAGTGCACTGCTGCAATGCATTTAATCATTTGATGGGAGAGTACCGGCACTTCGAAGCGCTGCTGCAGTACATTTAATGGGAGAGTGCACTGCTGCAATGCATTTATTCATTTAATGGGAGAGTACCGGCACTTCTCAGGACTGCTACAATGCATTTGATGGGAGAGTACCTGCACTTCTCAGGACTGCTACAATGCATTTGATGGGAGAGTACTGGCACTTCTCAGCACTGCTACAATGCATTTGATGGGAGAGTACCGGCACTTCTCAGGACTGCTGCAGTACATTTAATGGGAGAGTACCTGCACTTCTCAGCACTGCTGCAGTACATTTAATGAGAGAGTACCGGCACTTCTCAGCACTGCTGCGGTACATTTAAAGGGAGATTACCTGCACTTCTAAGCGCTGCTGCAGTACATTTAATGGGAGAGCACCGGCACTTCTCAGCACTGCTGCAGTACATTTAATGGGAGAGTACCTGCACTTCTCAGCACTGCTGCAGTACATTTAATGAGAGAGTACCTGCACTTCTCAGCACTGCTGCAGTACATTTAATAGGATAATACTTGCACTTCTCAGCACTGCTGCAGTACATTTAATGGGATAGTACCTGCACTTCTCAGCACTGCTGCAGTACATTTAATGGGAGAGTACCGGCACTTCTCAGCACTGGTGCAGTACATTTAATGGGAGAGTACCGGCACTTCTCAGCACTGCTGCAGTACATTTAATAGGATAGTACTTGCACTTCTCAGCACTGCTGCAGTACATGTAATGGGAGAGTACTGGCACTTCTCAGCACTGCTGCAGTACATGTAATGGGAGAGTACCGGCACTTCTCAGGAGCAAACCGGTATTGTCTATATTTCCATTTAAAGCACGGCTGTATTGTAAAGTCTGACTGCACAAATGCTGTGTCATCTGCCATTGCTTCATTGTACACGTATTCACTCTCGCACTGAGCTCTCCGGTGACATGTCTTCTCTGTCTGTCTGTCTGTCTGTCTGCCGATGGTACCGTGAAGGGTGTTGTGGTCTCAGGACGCTGTCACGTGGCCGGTGTCACGTGCGAGTCGGGCATTACTCAGCAGCACTACAAGTCCCAGAATGCAAAGAGGCTTAAAGCGGGGCGCGTGCCACGGGCACCACGTGATGGACTCTGTCAGTCTGCTCTGCCACAGGGAAAGAAAGCATTGGGTGTTTGTGGATTCAAATCACCACTCAACCTGTTTGTTGTCATCACGTGGGCACAATATTTAGACACCTGTCGATTTTAGAGCAAATACTGTGATAGAGTGTTTACTCGGTGGATAGCAACACTCTCCTGCTGTGCATTGCAAAGCAGCGGGCAGCCAGCGGGTGTCACTGCAGCTGGCATTAGCACGGGCACAGGAGGGGGTGAGCCTGGCACCCCACCCAGGGCCGCTGGAATGATGCGATGGGCGGCCCTTGGGATTTCCCTATAGTTATAGACTTGCCACATAACCCATCTCCCATCAATCTGTAGATTTTGACAAAAAAATGTTTCTAGTTCAAAAGACTTAAAAGTTACTTAAAATGCAGCGAAACGTGTTGCTGCGCAGCAGAAGGCCCTCCCCACAGGCACAGCTGGACTGGGGACCTCTCTGCAGCTTATTGCTATATTTGGGTGTTAAACTGGTACTAATGGGGTGTAAACAATCTCCAGACAACGATACCAGGTTTAAAAATGATGAAATAAGGAAGTAATATTATTATAAAATGTGCCACATTTATGCCACACAATTTGCCTTTTCTTGCCGCATAAGTTACTCAACCCTGCCACTTAATGTGGCCCTCCGTACTGCTTCATTCGAGTGGCTCTGCCTGTAGGGTCTCCAGCGTTACCCCAGTTTACTCGATGCCAGGGCCCGCCCTCTGCATTCTGGGTATTTTTAGCCCATTCTTGCAATGTTAGGAGTGAGGCTGTGAGTGGGACTAGGCAGCAGAGCTGGCTGCAGCTGGGCGTCACGTGACCCCGCCCCTGGGCAGCTTTGCAACTTGTCTTTACATGAGAGCCTCAGACTGCACTCAGGGGGTATGCAAAGAATGTGAGCTTCCAGCCCTGCTCTCTCCTGCCCCAGCTCAACTGACTGTAGACAAGGCCTGGCAGGGGTCACGGGTGGGCTGAGGGTGGGTAAGTGTGGAAATGTGGTGGTAGAGGAATGGCTCGGCCTAGAATACCACCACCATTTTATTTAATTTTTATTTTAAAAGCTTTGCATAGCGCTAGCTTGACCCGTAGGTATCAGAGCACTTTACATACACACTGTAAAAACAGAAGAAATTTGCATTACATAGTAGGAAGGCGGTAAGGAAGCAAAACAGATAAAAAATAAAACATGAAAAATAAGTAAACAGTGCAGGGGAGGGAGAGAAAACAAACGAAGGTGGCTAACACAGTCCAGTCACCAAGTATCCTTGAATGTCAAGAGAGAGCGGAGTCGACTCGGATATTGAAGTCTAGGTTAGTTGACCAGGCCCCCACGACAGCCACCCCCCCTTATGTCCTCTCTGGGCAGACTTTGCCTGTCACTTTGCATAGAGGTGTGTCCCATGGACGCCGAGACCTGGCTCCGTGCACAGACATCACAGGGCAGCTGGTAAAAGGGCGCGCGCAGCCCAGCATAACACCGGGCATGTTAATGTTGGTGTTATAACATTGGTATAGCGCCTACCACCCGCACGTGAGGCGCGGTGCAGCAGCTCTGGGTGGCGCAGACGGGGACACCAGGGCCCCCCCTTCTCGAGGTTTACCTGCCAAGTGGCTCCATGCCATCTGGACACGTTTGGCCACTCCTGGCATGACGTCATCAGAGCGTTGCATGCTGTGATCTCTGAGCCCATGTTTGCAAACCAATAGTCCCGGAATGGGATGTGCCCTGGCCACAAAGCCAGGAATGTCTCGGGGTGTCATACGTGGAATTTTTTCACTTGGAAGTCAGAAGCCTCCTGGTCTGGGGCGAGGGGGTGCATAAGGGGGAGACTTACTGCACCCACTGCACTCACTTTTAAGTGCTAAGATATCCTCCCTCCTAATAACCTCCCAAGGAGTTCCTTGCTCCCGCGCCCCAATAAAGTCAACCTCAGCCTGTCCTCCACAGACATCGCCAACTTATTGGCTACCTACAAGACCAACAATGCCAATTCCCCTCCTCTCGCCTCTCCTAACAACTCTACTCAATTTGCCATTCAGACCATCTCTTCCATCAGAACTTACCAGCCTCCCCCTCAAGGGGCACCCTCATTCAGGAATCTAATCCCTATCCCCCTCATCAGTCCAGACACTCACATCACCAAAACAGTTGCGGCAGAGCTACACTGTATGCTCCATAACCGCAGATCTGCAACCAAACACAAACTGGAAATCTCCGACACCATCACTCACCACAATCTCGACATGCTCTTTCTCACTGAGACCTGGTTTAATGACTCCTCTCACACTTCATTTGATCTTTTGTTACCTACTGACTACTCTATTCTCAGAAACGACAGACCAGGCAAGATCGGGGGAGGTGTTGCGATTATCTTCAGAAACTCCCTTCAAATCAAAGCCTTTCCCACCACCCTCTTTCGCACCTTTGAATGCCTCTCCCTACAACTCCAGGTTCATCATGGCTCACCCTTCAGGTTCCATGCCATCTACCACCCGCCTGGTAATTGCTCTTCCTTCAGGAATTCATCGACTTCATAAGTGACCAATATTCACAAAGCGACAAGCAGATCTTCCTAGGTGATTTCAATCTCCACTGGGGCTCTTTGGAAGACTCGGCTGCCAACAAGCTTGCAACCTTTCTCTCAGCTAACGATCTATTTTATTTATTTATTTTATTATGCATCTTGTATTGCGCAAAACTAAACCCGAAGGTGTCAAGGCGCCTAACAAAAAAGATCAAAATGCAGGGCACAGCTACTCATAAGCTTGAACAAAGAGACGAGTTTTAAGGGCAGATCTGAAACTCTGTAAGGAGGGAAGGGACCTTAGTTCTATCGGGAGATCATTCCACCATTTGGGGGCCAGATGGGAAAAGGCCCTACCACCCCATCTGGTTTTCCGGATACGCGGGACACGGAGAAAAAGATGATGGGAGGAGCGGAGGTGTCTGCCCGGATGATAGTAGGACAGGGCAGATCCAATCCCTGTAGGGCAATTTCTCGCCAAGGCCTTATAGACCATGCACATGGACTTAAAAACTATCCGCTCCTTGATCGGAAGCCAGTGAAGCTGCTTCCTAGCCAGCGTGGCCGAAGACCGGCTGGGAAGATCCAGGACAAATCTGGCTGCCGCATTCTGGACTACCTGCAAGCGCTGCAGCTGGCTCTTATTCAGTCCAGCATACAGCGCATTACAGTAGTCCAGGCGGGAGCCCAGAAGGGCGACAGCTAGTTGCCTTCTTGCCTGCGGGGAAAGGTCTTGTCCAACACTGCTCGGAAATTACACACACCAAGGGCTCAATTCTGGACCTTGTAATATCCAAATCAGACCAGCTTACTACTGCTCCCCCCATCCTTGTAGACTGGTCAGACCATTTCCTCATTCCATTCTGTTTTCACCTATCGCATGTTATAACTCTTGGCCAACCTACAAGCGTTTCTACCTGGTTCCGCAACACAAAAACATTGATCTTGGGACTCTATGTGATTCTGCTTTGCGTTCACTTCCTAGTCTAGACCCCAATACGGATGTCAACGATCTCACTCCCCTTTGCCTCTCAATCCTTGCAGTCGAAATCGACAAGGTTGTTCCACTCCAAAGCAAAAGGAAAAGACCCACCCCATCAGCTCCTTGGTTCAATAAAGCTCTCAATGACGAAAGGAAGAACCTTAGAGTCCTGGAGAAGCACTGGAGACAATCTCCATCCACCCCCAACCTCTCTCTTTTACGTTCAGCAAGATCCAAATACCACAAGCACATCTTCCAGGAAAAAACATCACATTTCAGATTCCTCCTCGATTCAACTAAAAACAGACCCAAAAAACTTTTTGACCTCATCAAAAACCCAAATTGTTCTCCCCAAACCATCAAGCCTGAGGATGCTTCAAAGGAAGCAACTGAGTTCGCTATATTCTTTGATCAAAAGGTAAAATCTCTGGTGAAACGGGTCACCCACCCCACCCCCATTGAGGGGCGAAAATTCGTAGTCACTTGCCAGAACTTTGCCGCCATCTCGGAAGATGATGTCCTCACATGCATCCTCGAAACCAACCCCTCCAACCATTCTTCTGACCCCATCCCTAGTGTCATCACCATTGATTTCTATACTAACACTCTCTCCTATTGGACCAGGCTCGTTAATCTCCTCCTCAGTCAAGGATCCCTCCCATTTGTCCTCAAAACAGGAGAGGTTACCCCCCTTCTAAAAAAAACCCTCTGCAGATGCAAACGACCTCAATAACTTCCGCCCCATCATCAATCTCCCTTTTCTTTCAAAGATCACAGAAAAATGCGTTGCAAAACAACTGTCCCAACACATTATGGACAATAATCTCCTCGACATGTTCCAGTTGGGTTATTCAAAGTTGCAGCACTGAAACAGCCCTGCTGCGAGCGATCGATGATGCGCTGCATATTCTCGATTCGGGGGAATCGTGCCTTCTGATTCTTCTTGACCTCTCTGCAGCTTTTGACACTGTTAATCACAATACCCTCCTGAACATTCTTCAACAGAGAATGGGCGTGGAAGGCACAGTACTCAAATGGTTTGCCTCTTTCCTATCGGACAGATCCCAAATGATCAAGATTGCGAACAGTCTCTCGTCTCCACTGGTGGTTGGTCAAGACGTCCCCCAAGGTTCTATTTTGGCTCCCATTCTGTTTAATCTCTATCTGGAACCATTAGGGAACCTCCTAGGCAAATCTTGAATCCTCTATCATCTCTATGCGGATGACACCCAAACCTACCTCAAGGTGTCTTCTTCATATGATCTCTCACTACTCAACTCTACTCTCAACGCTATTCACAACTGGATGTTAGTTCACCAACTCATTCTCAATCCCTCCAAAACGGAATTCCTCCTCTTCTCTAGCTCTCTCTCCCCGCCTCCTGTTCAATCCTGGATGGATCAGTTGAATATACTCAACAGTAAACCCGTCATTGTGGACTGCGCTAAATCCTTATGTGTCATACTTGACAAAAGACTCAACCTAATCTCACACATCAATTCCATTGCAAAGAGCACATGTTATCAGCTGTGCCTTCTATGGGGGATTCGTCGGTTCTACCCGGAGAATGACCTAAAACCCTTGGTCCAATCGCTAGTTCTCTTTAGACTGGATTATTGTAATTCTCTTCTGACTGGCCTTTCCAAATCTCACCTCTCCCCCCTCAAATCCGTCCTCCATTCAACAGCCCGCTTCATTTCGGGGTCCAAACGAAGTGACCACATCACTCCTATCCTGTCTTCTCTCCGATGGCTTCCCATTGAGACTACAGATATTTACAAAACGGCGTACATTACCCACAAAGCTTTGCACTCTTCCTCCCCTCGCTATCTGGCAAATAAACTGAAATTGTCTGGAGGCTCAAGACCTTCTCGGAATGCGGAAAAGTTCCTTTGAGCCCCCCTCCTTCTAAAGGGAAAAATGTATGGCACAATCGTTCTCAGGTAATGCGGTGAGAATCTGGAGCTCGCTTCCTCCTTCGCTCCGTGCCATCACCTCCATCCAGATCTTCAAAGCGGACCTCAAATCTCTTCTATTCCAAAGACACTTTCAGAACTAATTCCCTCCTTCTCAGACCCCGCCAGGAAGTTCTTTTTGTCATTGTAAATTTGTCTTATATATTTATATTTGTGTTTGTACATCCTGTGCTTGCTGCGTTTGATATTGTGTTCCTTTTGCCTGCGTTGTTTTGATTCTGTGCCCTGCTATTTTTGTTGTGTTCCATTCCTGTAACAGTTCTCTCATGTAACGTTTGTACAATGCTCTGACACCTTCTGTTAAAGTCCGTGCTTTATAAAAATGCATCAAATAAATAAAAATAAAAATAAATAAATAAATAAATAAATCATGGCTCTGGCACGGCGCACTGTGTGACCCTGGGCAAATTACTCCATCTCCCTGCGCATAAACACACAAGGGAATCGGTAAATATGAAAAGCTCAGCATGATGCTAAAGGTCGCCTCCATCTCCCCCATCAATGTGATGCTCTGTCCTACCCCCTCCCTGCCAGGTGCGCCCTCCACCCGCCTACAACCCACCCTGCACCCTGGGAGCCCGGCCCTGCACCCGGAGCCCGGCCCTGCACCGGGGGAGCCCGGCCCTGCACCCGGGGAGCCCGGCCCTGCAGCCGGGGAGCCCAGCACCACCCTGGGAGCCCGGCCCTGCACCCGGGGAGCCCGGCCCTGCACCCTGGGAGCCCGGCCCTGCACCCGGGGTGTCCGGCCCTGCACCTGGGGAGCCCAGCCCTGCACCCGGGGAGCCCGGCCCTGCCCCCTGGGAGCCCGGCCCTGCACCCGGAGCCCGGCCCTGCACCCTGGGAGCCTGGCCCTGCACCGGGGGAGCCCGGCCCTGCACCCGGGGAGCCCGGCCCTGCACCCGGAGCCCGGCCCTGCACCCTGGGAGCCCGGCCCTGCACCCTGGGAGCCCGGCCCTGCACCCTGGGAGCCCGGCCCTGCACCCGGGGTGCCCGGCCCTGCACCTGGGGAGCCCGGCCCTGCACCCGGGGAGCCCGGCCCTGCCCCCTGGGAGCCCGGCCCTGCACCCCGGGAGCCCGGCCCTGCACCCTGGGAGCCCGGCCCTGCACCCGGGGTGCCCGGCCCTGCACCTGGGGAGCCCGGCCCTGCACCCGGGGAGCCCTGTAGTGTGCGCATTCTAGTTTATGCACGTCACGTAGACGTGACGTGCGGCGGCCAAGTTGGCGCGCTGCGCGCGCATTCCTCATTGCGCGCCGAGGAACCAGAACTATCGGCAGCGCCGGCCGGCGCTCCTCATAATGCTTGTCACTTAAATGAATAAATACCTACATATAAACTTACCCAGCAGTCTGCAAGTTATTACAATCAACAACTTTACAGTGGCGACGAGGGTGGGATGCTCCAGTCGGCAAATCCGAAGGAAAAAAACGGACCCCCCACGTGGGCAGCAGCAGGGTAGGCAACCCTCCATCCACCTCAGTACAACGCAGAGCTGCTCCACACAGCCCATACAGCAGAGGGCATAAGGGGGCACGGCTGAGCCACCAAAGCACGACAAGTTGAGGAGCGTGGCAGAGCCCCAGCCACCTGAGAGGCGGCGAAGGGGCCGGAGAGGCAGCAGCACGCCCCACAGTTGATAAGCCACTGCGCAACCCTTCCCACGACACCGTGCCAGGGAGGAACAGCGCTGGCTACAAAAGAGGAGGAGGCGGGGACTAGCACCAAGAGTCCCCAGGAAGACACCAACACAGAGGTAAAGGACAGCACCCCAGGGAGTCCCACCAGCAAGGACGTCAAAGCGACAGCGATCAGGGAGGTGAGAATGAGCACGCCAGCAGGCTATGCGATTGCGCCAGTGCAATTTCTACCGAAACCTGGGGACCCCCTGATGAAGTGGGAGGATTGGAAAGAATATATTGACAATTTCATAGGGGTCCTGGAGGACGAAAATGAAGAGTCATTCACCCCCCAAAGAAAGAAACGGATCCTGTTACTGAACCTGGGACCGGAGGGTCTCAGGATTTACAAGAGTCTGGTGCCCAAAAAGAGGGAAGACGCTGATAAGGATGTATATGCACATGCATTGGAAGACCTGGTCGAACGTTATCGCCCCACTATCTGCGTATCAGTGGACAGGTTTAACTTCCAGCAGAGAAGACAACGGGCTGGAGAAACCATTGAAGAATATGTAGCGGCCTTGAGGAAGCTAGCTGCCCCGTGTAAATACGCACTGTGGGAAGACGAATTCATAAAGGATCAGATCGTGATGCATACTACGAGCACAAACGTCCAAGACAAGTTATGGGCAAGCGGCGACACCACACTCAAAGATGTAATGGTCATCGTAAAAAGGGCGGAACTCGCAAGGAGGTGCGCTGATGCAACCAAGAAAGACGTAGCCCCCCCAATGATGGTGAACAGGATACAAGAGGGAGACCACCGCAAAGACCAGAGAGGCAAAGACCCAGCGGCCAAAGGAACTAACAGATGGCAAGGAAAGCAAACAGGCAATGATGGCAAGAAAACATGCTACAGATGCGGCAGTTGGTCCCACGACGCATGCAATAGAAGATGTCCTGCGTTCCGAGCCAAGTGCCTACACTGTGGCATCTTAGGCCACTATGAAAAGGTGTGTAGGAAGAAACATCCCAAGGAAATGGTGAAATGCATCGATCAAGGCGAAGAAGATCTGGAGGAGGTCGCAGAGGA
Source organism: Lissotriton helveticus (assembly GCF_964261635.1). Classification (NCBI taxonomy): domain Eukaryota; kingdom Metazoa; phylum Chordata; class Amphibia; order Caudata; family Salamandridae; genus Lissotriton; species Lissotriton helveticus. The sequence goes on along the minus strand of NC_136057.1, from coordinate 27,859,747 downwards.
AGAGGTGGTCACCGTCTTATGCATATACGACCAGGTACTGAGCGTAGAAGGGAAGAAATCCACAAAACCAATCCTGGACATGTCTATGGGTGGAATCACCATCACTGTGGTGGCAGACACAGGATCCCCATTCACCATCGTCCAGCGGGCAGTGTGGGAAGAAACGTTCAGACCCAAGTTGGGCCCGGAGTTGGAGAAACTAGACATTCGGCCGGTCACCTACAATGGCGACCGCATTCCAATGGTGGGGTTCCGACGCCTGTTGTTCGAATTTAGGGGCCGATCAGCATGGTGCAAGCTGTACATTGCAGAGAGAGGACCCTCCGTCCTAGGATGGCTAGACCAGGGCGACCTAGGGATAAAGCTGGATCCAGGAGGAAAGGAGCAAATATTACTCACAGAGCAAGAGGAATGGCCGGACCTGAACAAATGGAAGGAGAACTACCCAAAGGTGTTTGGAGGCACGGTGGGACGGATGGAAAAATTCCAACACAAGATCGTGCTCAAGGAAGGGGCCATCCCGGTGGCTCACAAAGTGAGGAACGTACCGATTGCGGTAAGAGAGGCAGTCCAGAAAGAACTCCAGGAGTTGGAAAAGAAGGGAATAATAGAACCGATAACCTGTGCAGAATGGTTGGCGCCCTTAGTGGTCGTGATGAAGCCCAATGGGAAGGTCCGGCTCTGTGTGGACCTGAGAGAACTGAATAAAAATATCGTGGTGGAGAAATTTCCCCTCCCCAGAATTGAAGAAATGTTGGCCAAGACCAGAGGAGTGAGGTGGTACTCCACTATCGACTTGACATCGGCCTATCACCAAATAGCACTTCACCCGGACAGCAAAAGTCTTACATCCTTCATCACTCCGTTTGGTTGTTACCAGTTCTGTCGTATGCCGTTTGGGCTGGCCTCGGCGGCTGCAGTTTTCCAGAAAATGATGCACCAACTATTCAGAGACTGCAAGGACGTCCAGTATTTCCAGGACGACATCCTGGTGATGGGGCGAGACAGGCATGATCACGATCAGAAGCTGGGAAACGTGTTACAAACGCTAGAAAACAAAGGTCTTACAGCGGAGTGGACGAAGTGCCGGTTGGGCCTACAATCGGTAACGTACCTAGGACACGAGATCGGACAACAGGGCGTTACACCCAAGTCGGAAAACGTAAAAGCCATCGCTGAAGCACCGCCACCCAGGAACAAGGAAGAGGTCAGGTCGTTCTTGGGGATGGCGGAGTACTACAGCAAGTTTGTGGTACACTTCGCCTCAAAGACCCACAACATGAGGCTGCTGACCAGGGAAAGCACTGTGTTCCAGTGGACACCGGAAGCCCAAGCAGAGTTTGAAACTATCAAGAAAGATGTCACAGGAGCTGTTCCTCTCAAGGGTTACGACCCACAAGGCACCACCGTACTGACGACTGATGCTAACGACAAGGGCCTGGGCGCTGTACTCATGCAAGACAGAGGAAGAGGGGAAATGGAGACAATTTCAGTTTTGCATCCAGAGCATTGACGGATACAGAGAGCAAATACAGCGTGATTGAGAAGGAGATGCTGGCAGTCGTATGGGCCATGGCGAGATTCCGGCAATTTCTGTGGGGAACACGTTTTCTACTCAAAACAGATCACAAGCCATTGGTGAAAGTGTTAACATCAAGCGGACACGCCAGTGCCACTCCCAGAATATCCAAAATGTCCCTAAAGTTACTCGAGTTCAGGTATGACGTGGAGTACATTCCTGGGAACCGGAACCGTGTAGCGGATTACCTGAGTAGGGCAGCCGCCATGGAGCCTGGAGAGGAAGACCCTGCAGGCAGTGGGGAGTTGGTAGCTCTCATAGAAGACCAAGAGAAATTAATTGGCCAACAAGAATGGACAGAGTCATACGAGGAGGACACCGACATGAAGGAAGTAAAGGTGCACATCGTACAAGGATGGCCAGATAAAAGAAACGTGAGGGCGAGCCTCAGGCCGTACTATGAAGTGCGGGAAGAACTGTCGGTAGGAGACAAGGGGGTATTCATTTACAGAGGAGATAAGGTGATCCCCCCAAGGAACCTCACCTCAAAACTGTTGGACCTACTACATGAGGGACACCTGGGCATAGGGAAACTCAAGGCAAGAGCAAAACAAAACTACTGGTGGCCAGGCATGGACATAAGGGCTGAAAGGCATGTCAGGGAATGTCCACAATGTCAACGGGCAGACAAGTCCTTAAAACCCTTGATGCCAGCGATAGGGAAGTTTGACCTTCCTTCAAATCCGTGGGAAGAACTATCGGTAGACATTTTGGGACCTGTCCTAGATGGCCAAGGCACACAGAAATATGTGTGTGTACTCATGGATCGATATTCAAAGTGGCCGGAGTTGAGAGTAGACGAGTCTATGGACACAGAGAACATCATAAAGTTTCTGTCAGAGACCTTCACTAGGGAAGGAATACCCAAATCGATCTTGAGTGACAATGGGCCCCAGTTCACGTCGGAAAGGTGGAACAAGTTCATGCAAAGAAATGGCATCACTGTCAAACACACGGCAATCTACCATCCGGCCGGTAACGGCCTAGTGGAGAGATTTAACAGGGTAGTGATGGGAGCCATACAAGCCGCCATATCAAGTGCACAGAACTGGGAGAAGGCGCTAGAGAACATGGTGTGGGCCTACAGAATAACCCCCACCGGCACGGGGTACAGCCCATTCCAAATATTGAGGGGACGTGAACCGTTCACGCATGACAACAGGATTTGGAAGGAAAAGGTCGTCACCAGCGAATGGTCCCCTGCAGTGGTGCGGGCCAACCTGGAAAGAGCACAGACAATTTACAGCAATCACTACAACAACCGAAGGAATGTTAAAGGTACAGGCCTGGAGAAAGGAGAGTGGGTGAGAGTAAAGTTGGCCACTCTACAGAAGAAAGGAGACAGCAAGTATAGCAAGCCGATGCAAGTCGTGGAAGTGTATGATCGAGCTGCTTTGCTGAGTGATGGGAATGTGTGGTCCCAGGACCGCATGGCCAGGTGCAACAAGGTTTTGGGCTGGGAGCAACATGGAACCGAATGGGAAGACGCGGAAGGTTCGAACGTGGAGAGGAGACAAGATGCCAGTGAGCAGCAAGGTGGAGTAAGAGCCGGGACGGAGAGTGAAGAGGAAGAAGAGAACGGAAGTCAAGGAACAGAAATGGACAGGTTGGAGAGAAGCATGAATGAAGGTGGAGCTGTGAGTGAAGGAGCAGAAGGACATGAGACGCAGAGCCAAGAGACTATGGAGAACCCTGTCAGGGTTACAAGAAGTGGAAGGCAGGTGGTAAGGCCCTCCAGATTCCGAGATTTCGAATTGGACACTGAACTGTAAGTGACTCAGCAAAGTTTGGTAAAAAGGGGAGATATGTAGTGTGCGCATTCTAGTTTATGCACGTCACGTAGACGTGACGTGCGGCGGCCATGTTGGCGCGCTGCGCGCGCATTCCTCATTGCGCGCCGAGGAACCAGAACTATCGGCAGCGCCGGCCGGCGCTCCTCATAATGCTTGTCACTTAAATGAATAAATACCTACATATAAACTTACCCAGCAGTCTGCAAGTTATTACAATCAACAACTTTACAAGCCCGGCCCTGCACCCCCGGACCAGGGCCTGCGCCTGGGGAGCCCGGCCCTGCACCCCCGCCCTGGGATCCTCGGCTCCGCAGGAATGCGCCTCTTCGCTGCCTTTTATGGCCGCGGCTGAGCAGAAACCCCACAGCCTGAGGCCGGGCCCTGCCCCCAACCCGGACTCCCTCCCCCCCCTCTGCCAGGGACCCGCGGGTGCGTGGGATAAACACACGCACAGACGCGTGGAGGGAGCCGAGGCCAGCGGCTCCTGGGGGGTGGGGGCTGCACAAATCTACAAATCCACAGAGAAATGTTTATTCAGATTAAAGCCCCGGCCCAGCCTGGCTGACGAGGAACCAGGCACCCACGCAGGGTGGGGGCCAGGGGCGTGTGCACGTGCGTCCTTCATGGACGGGAGTGCGCCAACGTGCCAAGGGTGGTGGAAGTGCCCTCACACGCTCTCTCACCTTACACACACACACGCACACACACACACGCACACACGCACACACACACACACACTCACACGCACACACACGCACACACACACACACACACTCACACGCACACACACGCACACACACACACACACACTCACACGCACACACACGCACACACACACACACACTCACACCCGAAGCACGCAACATACATTTAAAAGCATTTTTTCCCACTTGGCTCAGCTGCCAGGGGAGACCACATTCCAGGTAATTGTGCTCGAATTTTATTACAGTGAAAAGTAAATAATGTAATAATGATGCAAGATTTAATAATTCCACAGCTTCCTTCAAAAGGGAAGTCCAACAGATCCTGATGAAGCAATCCCTGAGCTCGGCCCCCAGCCCACCTGGGGCCCCTGCCCCACCCCCTGGGCTCGGCCCCCAGCCCACCTGGGGTCCCTGCCCCACCCCCTGGGCTCAGCCCCCAGCCCACCTGGGGTCCTTGCCCCACCCCTGGACTCGGACCCCCAGCCCACCTGGGGTCCCTGCCCCACTCCCTGGGCTCGGCCCCCAGCCCACCTGGGATCCCTACCCCACCCCCTGGGCTCGGCCCCCAGCCCACCTGGGGTCCCTGCCCCACTCCCTGGGCTCGGCCCCCAGCCCACCTGGGGTCCCTGCCCCACTCCCTGGGCTCGGCCCCCAGCCCACCTGGGGTCCCTGCCCCACTCCCTGGGCTCGGCCCCCAGCCCACCTGGGGTCCCTGCCCCACCGCCCCAGCCCACCTGGGATCCCTACCCCACCCCCTGGGCTCGGCCCCCAGCCCACCTGGGGTCCCTACCCCACCCCCTGGGCTCAGCCCCCAGCCCACCTGGGGTACCTGCCCCACCCCTGGGCTCGGCCCCCGCCCACCTGGGGTCCCTGCCCCACCCCTGGGCTCGGCCCCCAGCCCACCTGGGTCCCTGCCCCAACCCCTGGGCTCGGCCCCCAGCCCACCTGGGATCCCTACCCCCCCCCCTGGGCTCAGCCCCCAGCCCACCTGGGGCCCCTGCCCCACCCCCAGGGCTCGGCCCCCAGCCCACCTGGGGTCCCTGCCCCCAGCCCCCAGCCCACCCGGGGTCCCTGCCCCACCCCCAGGGCTCGGCCCCCAGCCCACCTGGGGTCCCTGCCCCACCCCCTGGGCTCGGCCCCCCAGCCCACCTGGGGTCCCTGCCCCACCCCCAGGGCTCGGCCCCCAGCCCACCTGGGGTCCCTGCCCCACCCCCTGGGCTCGGCCCCCAGCCCACCTGGGGTCCCTGCCCCACCCCCAGGGCTCGGCCCCCAGCCCACCTGGGGTCCCTACCCCACCCTTGCCTCCAGTGATGCTGCTGGGAGGGGTATTATTTTATTATTTGCCCCCCAGTGCTGCTCGCTTGTGATATGAACTTGGCCTCCCTTCCTAAGAAAGTCAAAGTCGTTCTGTTGAAGAAATCTCTGCTCAGACCCTCACTCTAGGATTTCCTTTCTCGCTCTTGCCTTTATTGAAATATTTGGTTGTTTTGACCAATGTTGGCCTTTGCTGGGCCGTTCGGTGCTAATGTTATTTCTTGCACCCTCGTCACTACCCGTCTGTAAAGCGCTCTGAGACCCCCTGTGGTCTTGTTCGCGCTATAGAAAACTCCTTAAATGAATCAATAAAAAAAAATACTATTCACTATTAGTGTAATAAAAAATTGGCAGAAAACAAGACGAGGGACCCTGACCCTGTGACCCATGGCGACCCCTAAATGACCTCTGTGACCTCCGTCCAGTCCACCCATGCATTCTGGGGGGCCGTCCCTGCCAAGGAGACAGGAGGTAGCCCTCCTCTGTGCCCATGACCTCTGACCCTGCACCCAGCCGTAGTGGGTGTCTCTCCTATGTATACTTCAGGGCCGGCTTTAGGGCAGTGCGACTGGTGCGGCCGCACCGGGCGTTGACCTGTGGTAGGGGTCAGTGGTGACCTCAGGGGGGTGCTGTGTTTAGCAATATCTTATGACTGGAGAGAGGAGGGGCACTTTAGCAGGTGGTGGTGAGAGAATCCGAGGGACGTGGGGGGTGGCCATAAGTGATTGTCGCACCGGCCGCCACCAGCGCTAAAGCCGGCCCTGTGTGGTGTGCTGTGACTGTCCTTTTGTGGCTCCCTCTGCTGATGCTTTGGGGCAGGCCGTCCTCTGTCCGTTTCCGGCTGAGCACTCTCTCACCATTAACCGCCCGGGAGCCCCACTCACCAGAGCCGGAAGTCGCCTCTTTGTAGTGAAACCATAAGTGCTTCCTAGAATGTGGCCATTTCCCTATCAGCCCGAGACATCGACCCTAAACTGAAGGTTTAGTCCAATGCCCCCACCCCCCTGTCCAAACGCGGGTGGCCACTACGGGTCCTTGTCACTGCATGGAGAAGGCAGAGGATGGGGGGCCCTGGGTCCTTATCTGCAGTCAAAGGACAGGCTGAGGGCCCCTTAGGTCCTTACTACATGGAGGGGCCCGAGTCGGTCTCTCAGGGAATTGGCGGACAAGATGGAGTCTGCAGTCAATGGACACACTTGGTGGCCCTGGGGCCCGTACTACTCAGAGCAGAGAATGGACAGGGCTTACTAGCAGCCATTGGACACGCTTGGTGGCCCCCGGGCTCCGTACTACTCAGAGCAGAGAATGGACAGGGCTTACTAGCAGCCATTGGACACGCTTGGTGGCCCTGGGGCCCGTACTACTCAGAGCAGAGAATGGACAGGGCTTACTAGCAGCCATTGGACACGCTTGGTGGCCCTGGGGCCCGAACTACTCAGAGCAGAGAATGGACAGGGCTTACTAGCAGCCATTGGACACGCTTGGTGGCCCCCGGGCTCCGTACTACTTGGAGAGAATGGACAGGCCTTACTTGCAGTCAATGGACACGCTTGGTGGCCCTGGGGCCAGTACTACTCAGAGCAGAGAATGGACAGGGCTTACTAGCAGCCATTGGACACGCTTGGTGGCCCTGGGGCCCGTACTACTCAGAGCAGAGAATGGACAGGGCTTACTAGCAGCCATTGGACACGCTTGGTGGCCCTGGGGCCCGTACTACTCAGAGCAGAGAATGGACAGGGCTTACTAGCAGCCATTGGACACGCTTGTTGGCCCTGGGGCCCGTACTACTCAGAGCAGAGAATGGACAGGGCTTACTAGCAGTCAATGGACACGCTTGGTGGCCCTGGGGCCCGTACTACTCAGAGCAGAGAATGGACAGGGCTTACTAGCAGTCAATGGACACGCTTGGTGGCCCTGGGGCCCGTACTACTCAGAGCAGAGAATGGACAGGGCTTACTAGCAGCCATTGGACACGCTTGGTGGCCCTGGGGCCCGTACTACTCAGAGCAGAGAATGGACAGGGCTTACTAGCAGTCAATGGACACGCTTGGTGGCCCTGGGGCCCGTACTACTCAGAGCAGAGAATGGACAGGGCTTACTAGCAGCCATTGGACACACTTGGTGGCCCCCGGGCTCCGTACTACTCAGAGAATGGACAGGCCTTACTTGCAGTCAATGGACAGGATGGGTGGTCCTGGGATCCTTACTCCCCGGGAAGAATGTGTGGCCCTGGGGTCATTACTACTCAGGAAGTGTAGGAGAGCCTCTTTTGGACATGGTTAGCCCCCACTTTTTGCCTGGCAAATGGTGTCATTTCGTCTGGAAGTGCACAGGGTCTTGGCCAACCAGGTCCCCTCTGACAGAGCTCCTTCCCTAAACTGTACCTTTTGTTTCCTACTTCAGTACCCCTTGTAAGTCCCTAGTATTTGGTACCCCAGGTCCCTAGGGCACTTTCACCGAAGAGGGACCCCAAGGGTAGCAGCACGAATTGAGCCACCCTAGGGTCCCCTCACCAGGGCCGTGCACTCTGCCACTGCAGACTGCATGTCTTGGTGCAGACAAAACTGAAGAGTTGGCATGGCTACATCCCTGTGTGCCATGCCTACAAACACCACATGGGGTATAGGTAAGACACCCCTCTAGCAGGGATGTATGACGTTACAACGCATACTTTTACAACGCCTACCTTTACAACGCATTTTTTACACCGCAACATCCATTACAACGCACACCATTACAACGAATTCTTTGAAACTACCTTTACAACGCATTCCACTACAACGCATACTACATTTACAACGCATACCATTACAACGCATTAGATTACATTGCATGTAAGGTAAGTGTTGGATAGTGTAGGGGTAAAAATTACTATTCTAACTCCAGGGGGTGCAACAGTAGGGTAAGTGTTGGATAGTGTAAGGGTACTATGTGTTGTAATGCTATGCGTTGTAATGGTATGCGTTGTAGTGTCATGCTTTGTAATGACTGCGTTGTAAATGCATGCGTTGTAATGGATGTTGCGTTGTAAAAGTTTTGTTGTAATGGTAGTGCGTTGTAAAAGTTGCGTTGTAAAGGTTGTTCCCCCTCTAGCAGGCCTTAGCCCTAAGGCAGGGGGGCACTATATCCCCTGTGAGGCCATATCTGAATCAGCAGATATGCCCCTGCAATATCCATGTCGATTCCAGGATTTTGAAAGTGACCTCTGCAGCCATAGTAGGTACATGGGCTGGACACTCGTCATGACGAGTTCCCCAGCGCCACAATGGCTTCACTGAAGTATGGGATGTTGGGTACTAAACATCTTGTCATAATACACCTGCAATGATTCCAGTGTCAGATTTATAAAAAATTGCACACAGAGGGCCCCTTGGAGGAGTCCTCTGAAACCTACCAAGCCTTGGTGTGGTCACCGACTGGCCTAAGCCAGCCCGCTACCACCAGACAGGGTTCTGACCTCATGGGGTGACCACATGGGCCTCTGACCTCATGGGGTGACCACACGGGCCTCTGACCTCATGGGGTGACCACAAGGGCCTCTGACCTCATGGGGTGACCACACGGGCCTCTGACCTCATGGGGTGACCACAAGGGCCTCTGACCTCATGGGGTGACCACACAGGCCTCTGACCTCATGGGGTGACCACACGGGCCTATGACCTCATGGGGTGACCACACGGGCCTCTGACCTCATGGGGTGACCACACAGGCCTCTGACCTCATGGGGTAAGCACCCGGGCCTCTGACCTCATGGGGTGACCACCCGGGCCTCTGACCTCATGGGGTGACCACACGGGCCTCTGACCTCATGGGGTGACCACACGGGCCTCTGACCTCATGGGGTGAGCACTTTTCCTCACAGAGGTCGAGAACAAAGCCTGTCCTGGATGGAGGTGTTCCACCCTGGTCAGGAGAACCATCTGTGGAGGGGAGCTTGAAAGGGCTTGCTGCCTTTGTAATGCGACCCCAGCCTCTCCTGTTAGAAGGAGCAGGACCCCCTTCCTGTCCTCACCCCCTTTTTGGTGGGAGGACAAGAGGGAACATCTAGAAATAATAGGAGGTGTGCCCCCCCTTTCCCAATTCCACTACTCAGGTGCCGGAGGCGAAGTGAAGTACACTTTTCAGTGTCCAACATCTTAAAGATGGCGGGACTTATCCAATCAGGGCTAGGTCTATGCCCCCTCCCACAGGAGGTGGGCAAAATAGAGGGTGTAAACACCCCATGTAAGGGGCCCATTGGCCACGACCTCTCACTCCCTTGCAACTCCCCTAAATCTAGTATTTAGGTGGCATCCCCAGACCCTGAACTTCAGTTCCTGATGACCGAAGAAGAGCCGGACACCACAGAGCCACACCAGCAGAAGACTGCAGAGAACTGCTGACTTGGCTCCAGCCCTACCGGCCTGTCTGCAGCCCTCAATGATCCTGCGCCAAAAGACGACTCACCCTGAAGCCCAGCAACTTCCAAACCCTGGGAGGACTGCCTGCTTTCAAAAAAGGTCAAGATTTCCATAAAACAACAGAACTGTTCAAAAGCAGCAATATTCGACCACCGACTCCTGTGACCTGAAGAGCCACAAAGCTTGACCTCTGGTTCCAACTCAGAACCCGATGTCTCCGGCTTGAGTCCAAGTGGGCCACCTGTCCCAGCAAGGTTCCCCAGCACTCCAGAGCCTGAGTCCATTGTGAGTTGACCTCTCCTGGACTCCTCGACGTCGCCTCCAACCTCTGCACGGAGACCCCCTCAACCGTGACCTACTCTGGCAAGCTGTTTCCGACACCAAAAGACACCCCTGCAACCGCTGGCTCGGGCCTTGGTGAAGTGGACCAAAGGTGTTTTTACGTCCCGAAGCATCACAACTTACCTCTCCAGCTGTTGGTTTCCTTTGACCGGCCTCCTGGCCTGAGCCTGTAGCCCTTTTTCTGATTTGGCCTTTCACCATTGATTAACATTGGGCACACAACGCTGTGTTGGCACCCTGCACCCGGCCGCCCCTGTGCCGCTGGTGGTAAATTGTTGGTGCTGCCTTGCTTGCTTCAACCTCCGGAGACTGCCCCCCCCGCCCCCCCGCCCCCAACCCTCTGTTACTTGCTTGTAAGCAGCAGCATCTGTCCGATTGCCCCATTCTTCATTGAGTTGCATTGGGCGCCCGCCACCATACTTGCACCCTGCACCCAGCCGCCGCTGTACCACTGGTGCTGAACTGAACCTTGCCCAATATTGATCTTAACTCCAGAAGACTGGTTCTGTAAGTATCTATATGGTGAATGTTTTCTTCCTCCCATAGGTTAACATTGCAAAGTCTGAAAATTGCAATGTGTCCACTTTTGATATTGAAAAGTATTTCTGTTGTAAAACGTATTTACCTAAGATGAAGTTCTGTGGTTCTACAAAAGAAAGATAACCAAGTATTATTTCCTTTATGAATTAGTCTCTGATGTATTCATTGAGCGTGTGTCTCATTTATTGCAAATGTGTGTACAACAAACGCATAGCACTGCCCTCTGATAAGCCTAACTGCTCGCCCACACTCCCACAAAAGAGAGCGTTAGTATTATCTACTTTAGCCTCTGTGGATACACTGGACTCTCTGCACACTATACCTCTTTTTAGTATATTATATGGGAAAGCCAACTTCCTACAGGGGGACTGGGTGGGCCTGGGGCCATTAAAACACTGGAAGAATGGGTGGCCCTGGGGTGGTAATGGACCTGGAATGGGCAGAGTGGATGGGCGCAGGGTTCTTATTGTCCACTTCGGACCGAATACAGGGCCCTTGAACCTGCAAAGGGTCCAGAGGCCTAGAGGATGGGACACTTCCTCACTTACTTAATGGCTGACCCCCCAAGGCCAGGGCGGAGCGGGGTGATGCACAGATTCTCTGCACTATCCGTCCGGAGGAGTAAAGGCTGCATGCACCTTTACCAGAAGACGGGGCTCAGTCTGCACCCCAGGACAAGGGGACAATGGAACACAGAGAATAAATAAGTATAAGCTTCAGAGGACGCCTGGCACTGCACCCTCTACCAGAAGATGTGGTCCACACAACAGAGGACAAGAGGGCCCAGGGCGCAGTGAATCATGAGGTATAAGCTTCCCATGGCACTTCACGTGACCCCTGGCACGGTACCCTCTGCACCACTCAAGAGTGGACAAGAGAGCTACAGTGCACAGTGAATTAACAGGTATAAGATGCCCAGGGCACCATCCTGTGACGCGAGGTACAGTACCCTCTGCCACAAACATCACCCAGTCTGCTCCATCGGACATAAGGGCTACAGAGCACAGTGCATTATAATCTAGACAGGGCACCATTGTGTTAGGCTGGGTACAGTACCTTCTACCCCAAGACATCGGCAGAAGCATCAGTAACCCCTGGCTGCCCCAAGGCATCGGCAGAAGCATCAGTAACCCCAGGCTGCCCCAAGGCTTCGGCAGAAGCATCAGTAAGCCCTGGCTGCCCCAAGGCATCGGCAGAAGCATCAGTAACCCCCGGCCGCCCCAAGGCATCGGCAGAAGCATCAGTAACCCCTGGCTGCTCCAAGGCATCGGCAGAAGCATCAGTAACCCCTGTCTGCCCCAAGGCATCGGCAGAAGCATCAGTAACCCCTGTCTGCCCCAAGGCATCGGCAGAAGCATCAGTAACCCCTGGCTGCTCCAAGGCATCGGCAGAAGCATCAGTAACCACTGACTGCTCCAAGGCATCGGCAGAAGCATCAGTGACCAATAGCTACCCCAAGGCTTCGGCAGAAGCATCAGTAACCCCTGGCTGCCCCAAGGCTTCGTCAGAAGCATCAGTAACCCCTGGCTGTGCCATGGAATCGGCAGAAGCATCAGTAACCCCTGGCTGCCCCCAGGCTTCGTCAGAAGCATCAGTAACCCCTGGCTGTGCCATGGAATCGGCAGAAGCATCAGTAACCCCTGGCTGCCCCAAGGCATCGGCAGAAGCATCAGTAACCCCTGACTGCACCAAGGCATCGGCAGAAGCATCAGTAACCCCCGGCTGCCCCAAGGCATCGGCAAAAGCATCAGTAACCCCTGGCTGCTTCAAGGCATCGGCAGAAGCATCAGTAACCCCCGGCTGCCCCAAGGCATCGGCAGAAGCATCAGTGCCCACTGGCTGCACCAAGGCATCGGCAGAAGCATCAGTAACCCCCGGCTGCACCAAGGCATCGGCAGAAGCATCAGTAACCACTGGCTGCACCAAGGCATCGGCATAAGCATCAGTAACTCCTGGCTGCCCCAAGGCATCGGCAGAAGCATCAGTAACCCCTGACTGCCCCAAGGCTTCGTCAGAAGCATCAGTAACCCCTGGCTGCCCCAAGGCTTCGTCAGAAGCATCAGTAACCCCTGGCTGTGCCATGGAATCGGCAGAAGCATCAGTAACCCCTGGCTGTCCCAGGGCTTCGGCAGAAGCATCAGTAACCCCTGGCTGCCCCAAGGCATCGGCATAAGCATCAGTAACCCCAGGCTGTCCCAAGGCATCGGCATAAGCATCAGTAAGCCCTGGCTGCACCAAGGCATCGGCAGAAGCATCAGTAACCCCTGGCTGCTCCAAGGCATCGGCAGAAGCATCAGTAACCCCTGGCTGCCCCAAGGCATCGGCAGAAGCATCAGTAAGCCTTGGCTGCCCCAAGGCATCAGCAGAAGCATCAGTAACCACTGACTGCCCCAAGGCATCGGCAGAAGCATCAGTAACCCCTGGCTGCCCCAAGGCATCGTCAGAACCATCAGTAACCCCTGGTTACCCCAAGGCATCAGCAGAAGCATCAGTAACCCCTGTCTGCCCCAAGGCATCGGCAGAAGCATCAGTAACCCCTGTCTGCCCCAAGGCATCGGCAGAAGCATCAGTAACCCCTGGCTGCTCCAAGGCATCGGCAGAAGCATCAGTAACCACTGACTGCTCCAAGGCATCGGCAGAAGCATCAGTGACCAATAGCTACCCCAAGGCTTCGGCAGAAGCATCAGTAACCCCTGGCTGCCCCAAGGCTTCGTCAGAAGCATCAGTAACCCCTGGCTGTGCCATGGAATCGGCAGAAGCATCAGTAACCCCTGGCTGCCCCCAGGCTTCGTCAGAAGCATCAGTAACCCCTGGCTGTGCCATGGAATCGGCAGAAGCATCAGTAACCCCTGGCTGCCCCAAGGCATCGGCAGAAGCATCAGTAACCCCTGACTGCACCAAGGCATCGGCAGAAGCATCAGTAACCCCCGGCTGCCCCAAGGCATCGGCAAAAGCATCAGTAACCCCTGGCTGCTTCAAGGCATCGGCAGAAGCATCAGTAACCCCCGGCTGCCCCAAGGCATCGGCAGAAGCATCAGTGCCCACTGGCTGCACCAAGGCATCGGCAGAAGCATCAGTAACCCCCGGCTGCACCAAGGCATCGGCAGAAGCATCAGTAACCACTGGCTGCACCAAGGCATCGGCATAAGCATCAGTAACTCCTGGCTGCCCCAAGGCATCGGCAGAAGCATCAGTAACCCCTGACTGCCCCAAGGCTTCGTCAGAAGCATCAGTAACCCCTGGCTGCCCCAAGGCTTCGTCAGAAGCATCAGTAACCCCTGGCTGTGCCATGGAATCGGCAGAAGCATCAGTAACCCCTGGCTGTCCCAGGGCTTCGGCAGAAGCATCAGTAACCCCTGGCTGCCCCAAGGCATCGGCATAAGCATCAGTAACCCCAGGCTGTCCCAAGGCATCGGCATAAGCATCAGTAAGCCCTGGCTGCACCAAGGCATCGGCAGAAGCATCAGTAACCCCTGGCTGCTCCAAGGCATCGGCAGAAGCATCAGTAACCCCTGGCTGCCCCAAGGCATCGGCAGAAGCATCAGTAAGCCTTGGCTGCCCCAAGGCATCAGCAGAAGCATCAGTAACCACTGACTGCCCCAAGGCATCGGCAGAAGCATCAGTAACCCCTGGCTGCCCCAAGGCATCGTCAGAACCATCAGTAACCCCTGGTTACCCCAAGGCATCAGCAGAAGCATCAGTAACCCCTGGCTGCCCCAAGGCATCGGCAGAAGCATCAGTAACCACTGGCTGCCCCAAGGCATCGGCAGAAGCATCAGTAACGCCCCGCTGCCCCAAGGCATCGGCAAAAGCATCAGTAACCCCTGGTTACCCCAAGGCATCAGCAGAAGCATCAGTAACCACTGGCTGCACCAAGGCATCGGCAGAAGCATCAGTAACCCCCGGCTGCCCCAAGGCATCGGCAAAAGCATCAGTAACCCCTGGCTGCTTCAAGGCATCGGCAGAAGCATCAGTAACCCCCGGCTGCCCCAAGGCATCGGCAGAAGCATCAGTAACCACTGGCTGCACCAAGGCATCGGCAGAAGCATCAGTAACCCCCGGCTGCACCAAGGCATCGGCAGAAGCATCAGTAACCACTGGCTGCACCAAGGCATCGGCATAAGCATCAGTAACTCCTGGCTGCCCCAAGGCATTGTCAGAAGCATCAGTAACCCCTGACTGCCCCAAGGCTTCGTCAGAAGCATCAGTAACCCCTGGCTGCCCCAAGGCTTCGTCAGAAGCATCAGTAACCCCTGGCTGTGCCATGGAATCGGCAGAAGCATCAGTAACCCCTGGCTGTCCCAGGGCTTCGGCAAAAGCATCAGTAACCCCTGGCTGCCCCAAGGCATCGGCATAAGCATCAGTAACCCCAGGCTGTCCCAAGGCATCGGCATAAGCATCAGTAAGCCCTGGCTGCACCAAGGCATCGGCAGAAGCATCAGTAACCACTGGCTGCACCAAGGCATCGGCAGAAGCATCAGTAACTCCTGGCTGCCCCAAGGCATCGGCAGAAGCATCAGTAACTCCTGGCTGCCCCAAGGCATCGGCAGAAGCATCAGTAACCCCTGGCTGTGCCATGGAATCGGCAGAAGCATCAGTAACCCCTGGCTGTCCCAGGGCTTCGGCAGAAGCATCAGTAACCCCTGGCTGTGCCATGGAATCGGCAGAAGCATCAGTAACCCCTGGCTGTCCCAGGGCTTCGGCAGAAGCATCAGTAACCCCTGGCTGCCCCAAGGCATCGGCATAAGCATCAGTAACCCCAGGCTGTCCCAAGGCATCGGCAGAAGCATCAGTAACCACTGGCTGCACCAAGGCATCTCCAGAAGCATCAGTAACCACTGACTGCTCCAAGGCATCGGCATAAGCATCAGTAACTCCTGGCTGCCCCAAGGCATCGGCATAAGCATCAGTAACTCCTGGCTGCCCCAAGGCATCGGCAGAAGCATCAGTAACCCCTGGCTGTGCCATGGAATCGGCAGAAGCATCAGTAACCCCTGGCTGTCCCAGGGCTTCGGCAGAAGCATCAGTAACCCCTGGCTGTGCCATGGAATCGGCAGAAGCATCAGTAACCCCTGGCTGTCCCAGGGCTTCGGCAGAAGCATCAGTAACCCCTGGCTGCCCCAAGGCATCGGCATAAGCATCAGTAACCCCAGGCTGTCCCAAGGCATCGGCAGAAGCATCAGTAAGCCCTGGCTGCACCAAGGCATCGGCAGAAGCATCAGTAAGCCCTGGCTGCACCAAGGCATCGGCAGAAGCATCAGTAACCACTGGCTGCACCAAGGCATCGGCATAAGCATCAGTAACTCCTGGCTGCCCCAAGGCATCGGCATAAGCATCAGTAACTCCTGGCTGCCCCAAGGCATCGGCAGAAGCAGCAGTAACCCCTGGCTGTGCCATGGAATCGGCAGAAGCATCAGTAACCCCTGGCTGTCCCAGGGCTTCGGCAGAAGCATCAGTAACCCCTGGCTGCCCCAAGGCATCGGCATAAGCATCAGTAAGCCCTGTCGGCACCAAGGCATCGGCAGAAGCATCAGTAACCACTGGCTGCACCAAGGCATCGGCATAAGCATCAGTAACCCCAGGCTGTCCCAAGGCATCGGCAGAAGCATCAGTAACCACTGGCTGTCCCAAGGCATCGGCAGAAGCATCAGTAACCCCAGGCTGTCCCAAGGCATCGGCAGAAGCATCAGTAACCACTGTCTGCACCAAGGCATCGGCAGAAGCATCAGTAAGCCCTGTCTGCACCAAGGCATCGGCAGAAGCATCAGTAACCACTGGCTGCACCAAGGCATCGGCATAAGCATCAGTAACTCCTGGCTGCCCCAAGGCATCGGCATAAGCATCAGTAACTCCTGGCTGCCCCAAGGCATCGGCAGAAGCATCAGTAACTCCTGGCTGCACCAAGTGTGGGACAGTCAGTGGGCAGTCGCTGGGGCAGTTTAACAAAAAGTGGGGGCAACCATGCAGGAAAAAGGGTGCTTTCTCACATTGGTCAATAATAATAAATGGTCCACGCAAGAGTGGTCAGAAGGTCTCGTCGGTTTATGATTGGTCAGTGCTCACTTTCAGATTAACCAATAGACCTGCTCGGTCTCAGACTGGTCAGTGATTGGAGAAGTGGCCAGATCTCTTTCTCGTTATTATCTTCCGTCTTTCACGGTTTCTGAAAACGATAAACATCATGTACAAGTTCCATACACGCCAACGGGCCCGGTTCAGGCGGAAGACTCCCTACTTTAGAAGCCAATGGCTTTTCTTTAGCTGCCTCCCGCCGAAAAGTGCCTCGGCTGCTCCAATAGAAGTCAATGGGGAAATAGTTATTTACACTGAAATGTTGGCGTGCGTAGTTCGTTCAGACTTGAAATAGATTAATGTTTTGCAAGAATATAGGCACAACTCAAGCTATACAAAATGCTAAAACCCCAAGAGCTTTTTATTTAAAATAATGCATTTTGCAAACAATTGTCCATTTACATACATAAAGAAATCTACTCTTTCATAAAGAGAACTGGGGGCCTGCGTCATAAAACAATGTTCTGTTCAGAGAAGGTACAAAACGCCACTGCAGATAGCAGTGGGCTGGGCTTTAAGTGGGCCGGGTCCATGGCCGGAAGAAGCCTCAGCTAGGGAAGGGCGTGCACGTGTGTGATCCTCTGCACACTAGGCAGCCCCCGTAGGTACAAGCGTGAGGCGGAGGGTGCAGGTGCCTGTGAGCAGGGGCCACCTTCAGCGTCCGGGATTGCAGGCAAAAGCTGTGATTAATGTGGTCCCTACAATCCAGTCTGGCTTTATTCAAAATTGCAGCACTGAAACAGCCCTGCTGCGAGTGATCGATGATGCGCTGCATATACTCGATTTGGGGGAATCGTGCCTTTTGATTCTTCTTGACCTCTCTGCAGCCTTTGACACTGTTAATCACAACACCCTCCTTAACACTCTTCAACAGAGAATGGGCGTGGAAGGCACAGTACTCAAATGGTTTGCCTCTTTTCTCTCGGACAGATCCCAAATGATCAAGATTGCGAACAGTCTCTCGTCTCCACTGGTGGTTGGTCAAGGCGTCCCTCAAGGTTCTATCCTTGCTCCCACTCTGTTTAATCTCTATCTGGAACCATTAGGGAACCTCCTAAGCAAATCTGGAATCCTCTACCATCTCTATGCGGATGGCACCCAAATCTACCTCAAGGTGTCGTCCCCTCATGATCTCTCAGTACTCAACTCTACTCTCAACTCTATTCACAACTGGATGTTAGTGCATCAACTCATTCTCAATCCCTCCAAAACGGAATTCCTCCTCTTATCTAGCTCCCTCTCCCCGCCTCCTGTTCAATCCTGGTTGGATCAGTTGAATCTACTCAACAGCAAAGCCATCATTGTGGACTGCGCTAAATCCCTAGGTGTCATACTTGACAAAAGACTCAACCTAATCTCACACATCAATTCCATGGCCAAGAGCGCACGTTATCAGCTGCGCCTTCTATGGGGGATTTGTCGGTTCTACCCGGAGAATGACCTAAAAACCTTGGTCCAATCGCTAGTTCTCTTTAGACTGGATTATTGTAATTCTCTTCTGACTGGCCTTCACAAATCTCACCTCTCCCCCCTCAAATCCGTCCTCCACTCAGCAGCCCGCTTCATTTCAGGGTCCAAACGAAGTGACTACATCACTCCTATCCTGTCTTCACTCCGATGGCTTCCCATCGAGGCGAGAGCTATCTACAAAACGGCGTGCATCACCCACAAAGCTGTGCACTCTTCCTCCCCTCGCTATCTGGAGAATAAACTCAAACTATCTGGGGGCTCAAGACCTTCTGGGAATGCGGAAAAGTTCCTGCTTGAGCCCCCTCTTTCAAAAGGGAAAAATGTACGGCGCAATCGTTCTCAGGTAATGCGGTGAGAACCTGGAACTCGCTTCCTCCTTCGCTCCGTGCCACCTCCATCCAGATCTTCAAAGCGGACCTCAAATCTCTTCTATTCCAAAGACACTTTCAGAACTAATTCCCTCCTTCTCAGACCCCGCCAGGAAGTTCTTTAGTCATTGTAAATGTGTCTTATATATTTATATTTTTGTTTGTACATTCTGTGCTTGTTGTGTTTGATATTGTGTTCCTTTTGCCTGCGTTGTTTTGATTCTATGGCATGCTATTTCTGTTTTGTTCCATTCCTGTAACAGTTCTCTCATGTAACGTAACTGGTTCTATTGTACAGCGCTCTGACACCTTCGGGTAAAGTCCGCGCTTTATAAAAATGCATTAAATAAATAAATAAAAAATCTGGAAACACGTGGGTCTGCCACTAGCGTCTACACGCCAGCAGGTAGGCGCTTTGTTCGACGCCTCTGACAGGCTCCCTGCGGAGCAGCTAAATGTGACATAATGACACACGACGACGCCGGAGACAGAAGGGAGGACGTGGGGGCGACTGCCGTCAGGAGGTACTGGAATAGCCCTAATCTTCCCAGGCCCCAGAAACACTTTAAAACCGGAAGGGACCTGTATCAAACAGCCGCCGGCCGGTAGAATTTCGTTGCGCGCACTGCATCGCATTTGGTGATGCAGTGAAAACAACGAAATTCGTTTTATTTATTTATTTATATGTTTACTTACCTGTTAAAGTCCGTAATCCATACATTACTACCCCCCACCCTGCCCCTCCCCACGTCCCCGCCCTGCAGTTACACCTACCACCGGCCCCGGCTGGTCTCAAAGCTGCTCAACAATCAGCGCCGGCTTTGGCCCCCTCAGAGTGATGAGTCTGAAATGCCTGGGGGTGACTTACCGAACCAGTCCCGGGTTATGACGAATAAATGGGGGCGGGGCCTGACAGATCACCCAATGGAGGCGGGGCTAACACTTCAAAAGAATGGGGCAGAGCTGTCCTTCAGCCAATACAAGACACAACGAGGATTTGTGCATTTTAATTAAGCATATTGGTCAAAGATTGCAACCAACATGTTTTAGTGGGGTTGACAATGCTTCTAGGCTACTGACAGACATCTCTTAAAGGGGGATGGGTGACTTGACAATTATAAGTTGCTTTTGAAGATTTAAGTACAAAGCACTTTATAACCAGTTTTGATTAAGTTTTTTCAAAGCTCCGCCCCTTTTTGCCAACGCTACAAACATTCCATGTGTGAAATAGGGGTGGCCGGAATTTGCATAATCGTGTTATGCAAATCTCTGCGAAACGGTAAAAAATCTCTGCGAACACGCAGAAGTTCCGCGACCACACGCCATTGCTTGTTCGCGATGCTTTTTTACTGTTCGCAAGCGCTGTTTGAGTGCTCGGGGGGGAAAATATCTCGTGAACACGCATTTGAGAACGCAAACAAGCAAAAAATGTTGTGAAATAGCGGAACGCACAATTTTTGGCAATTTCGCGCTCTCCGCGGAACGCGAAATTACCCAAATTCCGTGAGCGGAAGGGAATTTACCGCCCAGGCCTAGTGTGAAATGGCAATGAGCTCACAAATTATTTTTTAATTCCATCTTCAGAAAAAATGCTACTGCCTGTGCATTTTCAGGCTGCCTAGCGGACGTAGGAACAAGGCTTGTTTTCACTGCATTCATACAAGTCTCAGAATGTTGAGCTTGGTGGGTTAATGCACCTAATTCACGATACGTGACTTACAAGTCGCAAGCTTGAGTCCTAATGCATTTTCCATTCCTTTGTGATTGATTGAACGCCAATCAGTTGCAGATATTACAGCCAGTTAGATACTCTGCAAGGAATCTGTCCTCTGCAAATTGAAAATAAAATAGAAACACAGCACCCCACGTTGAGAAGTTCCCAAGTCCGAAGACGAAGCTTCATCCATGCCGGAGCCACAAGGCCTAAAGAACTGGCACAAATGGCCATTTCTTGCAATCATTTTGTAACAAATAATATTCTCCTGTGCAAAGAAGATAAAGTGTTCCTTCAATCTAAAGTAGTATGTGTGATGGATGAGCAATGTCTGGCAAAGAGTTCACTCCAAAAGAAACAGAAATCATAACTAAGGCTCCCGGTATTCCGTTTTTACAGATTTTTACAGACAGAAAACAATGTGTCTTCTGTCTGCATTTATTTTTAAAAGTGGATAAATACAGAAAATTGTGCTTCTTTTCAGTGACTCTTCGTGCTGTCTGTCATGAATTAAAGCCCAAAGGCTGAGCAGATGGACAGCATGAGAAATTAAAAATCAGGATGAAATTTCTTTTAATAATGCCATGTGTCAATATATATTTATGGTATAATGCTAGTATTTACTAGTGGATGTATTGTTATGTAATATTTGGCAGCTTAAACAGCTGAAACATGAAAGACATCAAAGAATGAGTGCATGCCTATTTGTTAAATAAATATGGAAATGTACAGTTTTGCAAATTCATTTAAACGCAAAATACAAAATAAATATGGATAATACAGATAAAATAGCCCTAAAATAAATATGGATAAATACAGACGGAAATGCTAAGAAAATAAATACCATAAAACCGGGAGCCCTAATCGTAACAAACCGTGCTTTCGGTTCTTTTCTTAAGTCCCTCAGCGCCCACCTTGCCAAATTTACTCAAACATCAATGTTATTTAATCCCGTAGCGTCAGTGTCCATTATAAAATGCAATATTTAATGCCTTTCTCCAAAATCCCTTTGAGAAGAATGGCCATATGCTCTACCATGCTGTTCCTAAAGGTCTGTCCTAATTATAGCAATAAGCCTGGCCTGGGGAGCAAACGGGACACCCAAGAATGAGGCACAAGAGAGACCCCAGAAAGACAACTGTAAATGTGTGCGGGACTTGTAAAGCGCACAGCTGCACGTAGGCGTCCCGGCGCTGGAGACCGCTGGGGAACCCGTCCTGGCTTTCCCTGTGAGGTGGTCCCTGCTGGGTATCTCCAAGGTGAAGCCAGGCATCCCCGGCGTTGATGGGGCCGTTGTGGAGATGAGGCAAGCTAATGCCCAGAGTTGCCGAGTGTGATCCCTGGTTAGAGTAGGCACCGAGGCGAGAATTGTCGAGTCCGCTGACCCTGGTCCACGACCCTGCCGCGTCTGGAATCGAACCCTGGTCCCGGGCCGTCCTCTGCTTCCGGGTCTGCCCCCTCTAACCAGTGAGCCACACCACTCCATAACATGGTCACCAGGTTGTTATTGTAACACCAGAACAAGCAGTGAACAAAGTAGTATTTTCACTATTTACTGCTCTTGCAGAGACGATCCATCATACTCAATATCGGCGTTAGCGTACTTTTGACGGGCCCAGACGTAGTTTGACAATAGAATCAAGTTCTTCAAGCATTTTCAAGTGGCTCTCACTCAACACTCTAAGATCAGTCACCCAGACCCTGATACAGCAATGCTGTCTACGCAGGCATCTCCGCCAACCTCACCGAACAAACGTCTACAGGTCGTCGGCAACACAAGGGCCCGACACATACTCCTACGTCCCCCGCTGCAGCGTTCGCATCGCAAACCACCAAGAAACGACACCGGCTCCCGGTTCACCGACACACTTTATTCAAACTTCTTACTCGCGCACAGAAGGCACTACACCAGTGTGGCCCCACCGACCTGAACAGCCACATCAGAGTTCCCACTCCGACTAGAAACCTCTGCTCGGCCAGCCGCATCCTAGCCAGCACCGCATGCATCCACAAACTAGAGCCGGCGACAGAGCGTTCACACACCGAGGGCCTTGTTTATGGGATATCGGCGTAGGACAGCACAGCACGGCACCTTGGTGAAAGGGCAGGAATGCACCGTATTTATACCGTTTCGGCAGCCTAGCGCCAACGTAGGCACCTTTGGACCACGGTGCAAGGGTGCCTCCATTGCAGGCAGGATTGTTTTGATGCAGGAAGCGGCGTTTTCCTCATTCTATGTGTGCTGCAGAATGCAACACAACACAAAAGAGGAAAAAACTAGAAGAAATCAAAATATTTTTCCTCGTTACGCCTCATTTCAGGGAGTTGTACAGAATAGGTGCTCTCGCTCGCCTTATCCATAGGCTCCCGAAGTCAAGTCACATTACCCCCCTACTAAAAACACTTCATTGGCTCCCTATAATGGAACGTTCTCTATTCAAGATGGGCTGCTTGACTTTTTTGTCCCTAGACGGCACTGCCCCGGACTTTATTAGATCTAAGATCAATGCCTACGTACCCGGTAGAAACCTTCGTTCCTCTACCCAGTTCCTTCCGCAAAGTTCCCCGCTACCGGAGGAAAAAATTTGGTGGCTCCAGATTTTCGATCCTCACCCCTCTCTTCTGGAATGCCCCCCCTTTTGCGATTAGATCCACTCCTAGCCACTTGGACTTTCGCGCTGCCCTTCAAACCCATCTTTTTTCCTTAGCCTATCCTGCCTAACTCTTCCCCTTTCTTCCTCAGGTTCCGTTTCTTCTTGCTGCGCCAAGAACCCGCTTGGTAGTAGAGCGCTCTACAAATACTTTTCAACTTCAACTTCAACTCCTCTCTCAGGTTTACATGATTTTCTAAATCTGGGGCAGCCTTAAATTCCATGGGTGTTGCGTGGAAAAACCCACCAGAATTCCCATGGAAATCCTCCCGGGCACAGAGTAAGACAAGGCAGCACTTTGCACTGTGCCGCCTTACTTATGGATTATGAGGCCACTCGAAGCCACGCAGGATGGCTTTGCTTGGCTTCATAAATCTGATTGAGAGCTCTGTGTCACGCATGTAACATGTTACGTGGTGCAACAGTGACGCAGGGCTCTCGTAAATAAGCCCCCTCGTTCCCAAGGTCTGGAATGACCTCCTACCGCACATCAGACCCGCTAGCTCAGTCACGGAGTTGTGCAAGAATCTCGAAACCTGGCTCGTCATCCGGGTACCAGTCGGGACCTGGCACGTTATCACTGGAACCATGATACCCTCGCGGGTGATATGCCCTCCGTACAAATACACTTAACATAATACAACATGTTGCTGCCACTCTACATTAGTTTGGAGCGGCGGGACACAGCGACGCTGTGCCTACCCAAGGGGTGCACCGGGACACTTCCCCAGGATAGACACCGTCCTGGAGTAAGTCAAGTCAAGTCAAGTTTGAATTTATATAGCGCACTACTCACCCAGAGGGTCTCAAGGCGCTTGAGGGAGGGGGGAGCTTTACTTATCAAATATCCAGGTTTTTAGTTGTTTTCTGAAGGAGAGGTGGTTCTGTGTAAGGCGGAGGTGGGTGGGGAGAGAATTCCATGTCTTGGCCGCTAAGTAGGAGAAGGATTTTCCCCCCATGGTGGATCTTTGGATGCGTGGGATTGCGGCGAGGGCTTGATTGTATGATCGAAGTTTGCGGGTGGGGGTGTAGAAGGACAGTCGTGTGTTGAGGCATTCGGGTCCTAGGTGGTAGAGGGCTTTGTGTGCGTGGGTGAGAAGGCGGAACGTTATTCTCTTGTTGACGGGGAGCCAGTGGAGTAAAAGCGCACAAGCCATATGTTAAAGCAATTTCTGTATCAATCTTAGAACGTGATCTGAGAAACTGATCAGTAATCAACAGAACTCCCTCGTGACCTTTAAAATATTGTCTCAGGGTATGACCTCCGAATTGCAGGGCAACAACACGTCTCAATATTCTTACTTTTTTTGCATTAGTATTTTATTTAAATTATTTTTTCTTTCATTTGATTTCTTTTTTCTTATTCCAACATATAAAAACATATTATTTTCTCATTTGAAGACTCATTTCTTTTCATCTCAGTCTACGTTATTAAACACAATTCTACAAATGCAACATGTTAACAAATCATATTCCAGGTAGAGAACACCCTATTCACAACCATTCATACACACTCGTCCCCACACACCACTTAAATTACTCTAAATCACAAAACAGCCTCGTTTCTTTCTTTATCTGTTGTCCAGCATGTACCCAGATGGGTAAAGTTTTTACAAGGATTTGAGATGAAAACAAATGAATCTTCAAATGAGAAAATAATATGTTTTTATATGTTGGAATAAGAAAAAAGAAATCAAATGAAAGAAAAAATAATTTAAATAAAAAACTAATGCAAAAAAAGTAAGAATATTGTGACGTGCAAACCAGAAGTCATACCCCGAGACAATATTTTAAAGGTCACGAGGGAGTTCTGTTGATTACTGTATTCATTGATTTTCCCCTCTTTCTCCCTGACCTCAAAGTAAATTCTAGAGGGGGTCCCTCAAAATAGTTGTCTGAGAAACTGATCATACAGGCAGTTTTTTTAAGGCGGAAGAGGTATGTCACTAGTTATAGATAAATATTATGTTCAGTCTTCACACAGCGGAGCTATCTCTCAGTCTATCCTTCGGACAGACGGGGGACACTCGACCCATCCCTCAGGGCTCCATTGCCGAAAGGCAGAAACGCAACCCATTTTTTCTGCTTGATTTCTTCTAAAATTGCAGCCAGTGCTGCGTATAGTGACTGAGGCACCCCCTAAATATATTTAGAACCTACACATGCAAGATATGAGTTGAGTTGTTACTTAAAAAGTGCAATGGGCGCCCTCGGGATCGCGCCGCGGAACTGATTAACAACATCAGAAAAGATATGAAGCGAATCAATAAAATAGATGCATTTTAAGAGCTCTCTTCAAAGTACCCAGGCAAAGACGGAGTGCATTCCGCACAGGGGAAACAACAAAAGAGACGGTACATCGTGACAAGCCTTGCTGCCATATTCTGAGCGCCTTGAGGCTTGTAGATAGTTGGCTCAGGGTGGCCGATGCATCAAGCATTTGGCACAGCTCCAGAAACAATGGTAGCATTAGAAATGCAAGATTTCATGTGGTACAGAATATAAAGGGGGATTTCCTCCGAGACCCTCAGTTGGAGATAACAAGAGGACATAACTGCAGCAGCAGAATGCAACAGGATGCATCAGGATGCGGCAGGATGCAACAGGATGCATCAGGATGCGGCAGGATGCGGCAGGATGCGGCAGGATGCAACAGGATGCGGCAGGATGCGGCAGGATGCGGCAGGATGCAGCAGGATGCAACAGGATGCGGCAGGATGCGGCAGGATGCGGCAGGATGCGGCAGGATGCAGCAGGATGCAACAGGATGCGGCAGGATGCGGCAGGATGCGGCAGGATGCAGCAGGATGCAACAGGATGCGGCAGGATGCGGCAGGATGCGGCAGGATGCAGCAGGATGCGGCAGGATGCGCCAGGATGCGGCAGGATGCGACAGGATACGGCAGGATGCAGCAGGATGCAGCAGGATGCGGCAAGATACGCCAGGATACGGCAGGGCGCGCCAGGATGCAACAGGATGCAACAGGATGCAGCAGGATACGGCAGGATGCGCCAGGATGCAGCAGGATGCAGCAGGATGCAGCAGGATGCGGCAGGATGCGCCAGGATGCGGCAGGATGCGACAGGATACGGCAGGATGCAGCAGGATGCAGCAGGATGCGGCAAGATACGCCAGGATACGGCAGGGCGCGCCAGGATGCAACAGGATGCAACAGGATGCAGCAGGATACGGCAGGATGCGGCAGGATGCAGCAGGATGCAGCAGGATGCGGCAGGATGCGGCAGGATGCGGCAGGATGCGACAGGATACGGCAGGATGCAGCAGGATGCAGCAGGATGCGGCAAGATACGCCAGGATACGGCAGGGCGCGCCAGGATGCAACAGGATGCAACAGGATGCAGCAGGATACGGCAGGATGCGCCAGGATGCAGCAGGATGCAGCAGGATGCAGCAGGATGCAACAGGATGCAACAGGATGCAACAGGATGCAGCAGGATGCAGCAGGATGCAGCAGGATACGGCAGGATGCAACAGGATGCGGCAGGATGCATCAGGATGCAACAGGATGCAGCAGGATGCGGCAGAATGCAGCAGGATGCGGCAGGATGCGCCAGGATACGGCAGGATGCAGCAGAATGCGGCAGGATGCGGCAGGATGCGGCAGAATGCGGCAGGATGCGCCAGGATGCGCCAGGATACGGCAGGATGCAGCAGAATGCGGCAGGATGCGGCAGGATGCGGCAGGATGCGGCAGGATGCGGCAGGATGCGGCAGAATGCGGCAGGATGCGGCAGGATGCGCCAGGATGCGCCAGGATGCGGCAGGATGCGGCAGGATGCGCCAGGATGCGCCAGGATGCGGCAGGATGCGCCAGGATACGGCAGGATGCAGCAGGATGCAGCAGGATGCGGCAAGATACGCCAGGATACGGCAGGGCGCGCCAGGATGCAACAGGATGCAGCAGGATGTGCCAGGATGCGCCAGGATGCGCCAGGATGCGCCAGGATGCGCCAGGATGCAACAGGATGCAGCAGGATGCAGCCGGATGCGCCAGGATGCGCCAGGATGCGCCAGGATGCGCCAGGATGCGCCGGGATGCAGCGGGATGCGGCAGGATGCGGCAGGATGCGGCAGGATGCGGCAGGATGCGGCAGAATGCTGCAGGATGTGGCAGGATGCGGCAGGATGCGGCAGGATGCAGTAGGATGAAGCAGGATGCAGCAGGATGCGGCAGGATGCGACAGGATACGGCAGGATGCGGCAGGATGCGCCAGGATGCGGCAGGGTGCAGCAGGATACGGCAGGATACGGCAGGATACGGCAGAATGCGCCAGTATGCAGCAGGATGAAATGTCATCATTGTAATCTTGTCTGATGCAATTCAATGCAGACACAGGGGCAGTCTCTGAGCCTAAACCAGGCCGTAATCTCACATGGCTTCCATCTAGTAACTGCCACTCCTCAAGATGTGTAGAAAGCTTCTGAGCCAGAACTTATCACCAATTTTAGTGTGTGCTGGCAAATGATAGGTTTAGCGTCTGCTGGGCCAAAAAGCCTTTATTGCCTCATCCATCTCTGAGGCAGGAAACAAATCTGAGAGTTGCTTAAACTTGTCAACTCTTTCTTCTCTCCCATTGCAACAACAACACCCTCTTCCGTCTATGGAGTTACGTGAGGGCCTCTCTGACTTAAAAAGATTCAAACCATCCATGTGCAATTTCCGGGTCAGTGTCCCCCTACTCTAGGAGCAATGCCCTGCCCCTCTCTCCGGCCCATCTCTTTCTAGATTTTTCCCCATATCCCTAGATGAATCCTCAGCTGAACTCCCAAAGGGCTAGTCCGGCCCCCCGCTTGATTCCTGCCTCCCGACCATCCTTAAACTTGCCGTCTCTGTAGTAAATCCCGGGAAACATCCTTTACAACGCAACTTTTACCACGCAGTGCCTTTACAACGCAACTTTTACAATGCAAACCATTACAACGCATTGCGCTGGGGGGCGCTGTAGGATAGGGAATAGATTTAATTTACTATCCAACACCTTCCCTACTATCAACGGGGACTGGAGTTGGAATAGTAAATTAAACTATTCACTATCCAGCACCCCAAAGCGCTATGCGTTGTAAAGGCATGCGTTGTAAATACCGCGTTGTAAAGGCATGCGTGGTAAAAGCATGCGTTGTAATGTCATACATCCATAAATCCCATCCAGAACAGATTGCTAAATGAATCCTTAGAGCAGGCACCAGCTCCTTCCAGCTGGAAACAAGCTCTCCTGCTCCCCCTGATTAAGAAGCCATCAGCTGACCAGAAGGTTCCTAGCAACTTTAGACCAATTTCACTTTTTCCTTTGGTTGCTAAGATACTTGAGAAAAATGTAAACAGGCAAATATCTCACTTTCTTGAGTCTAATCATCTGCTTTACGACTCCCAGTCGGGATTTCGTGTTGGATACAGCACGGAGACGACCCTGCTTGAATTCTCAGAATATATTAAATGAAATTTGGATTCAAGCTCTCTGGCTTTGGTAATGCTGCTTGACCTCGCCCCGGGATCTGATATGGTCCCTCATGCTATAATAATAATAATAATCCACATTTGTAAAGCGCGAACAATCACCCGTAAGGGTCTCTAGGCGCTGGGGGCCGTCGGGAAGATTAAGCAAGCTATTGCCCAGAGCCACATGGTGCTGGGCTAATCTGACGCCAGCGATCGAACCGTGATCCCCAGATTCCGGAGTCAGTCGTCCTGGCCGCGGCGCCACACCTCTTCCTATACCTCTTCCTACGCTATAGAGACCAAGCCCTGGGCGGGTTGAAAACCTTCGTAGTGAGAGCTCTCAGGGTGTCCACTCTCCTCCTTTTACCTCTGCGTGTAAACCGTTCGAGTGTGCAGTCCCCCAGGACTCAGCTCTTAATCCCACCCTATTTAATGTATATTTGGAGCCACTGGCGAAAGTAGTCGAGTCTCGGGGAGTGAGAGTTGTATCCTATGCAGATGACACCCAACTCCTCCGGGCTTTCATAAAAAGGCCCCCACTACCTTGGATTCTTTTAAACTCCGTCTCAACTCAGCTGTTGATTGGATGAATGAAGCTGTTTAAAGCTTAACTCGGAGAAGACTGAGATTCCTATTTTGGCATTAGAACCTCCCCCGAACCTAGCTTTTGGTGGCCATCGGAAATGGATCCCCCGCCCCCTTCCGACACCCGTGGTAGGAACCCTCAGGGTTAAGTTTGACTCTGTCCTTACCTTTAAGCCCCAAATCAAAGCATTATCCTCCACCTGCTTCCTCACTCCTAAATTCTTAAGGAGGATGCCGCATCTTATCCCTGTAGAGTTTCTCAAGAACAGTTGGCCATGTTTTTTTTCGCACCTAAGAGGGATAGGCCTCAACTACCTCCAGCCTATCCTACTGTCTAAAGAACAATGCTTTGCTGTTATTCACAACAAGGGGTGGTGAGGGGTGTGTTGGATGCAGGTCAAACGGCAGCGCTTATTCTATTAGATCTTAGCGCTGCCTTTGACACAGTGTCCCATCGCATCCTCCTACACCGCCTGGAGAACATTGGCATTTGTGGCCTCGCTCTGCAGTGGTTCCGTTCCTTCCTCAGCGATCGTTCCTTCTGCGTTGCCACCCCTCCTTTCCAGTCCAAATTCCATCAGTTGGACCTGGGGGTCCCCCAGGGCTCCTCGCTGAGTCCCACGCTTTTCAATCTCTACGTGCGGCCGCTGGCTGATGTCGCCAGGCAGTGGGGCCTTACTATGGTCTCATATGCCGACGACACACAGCTAGCGGTCACGATCAGCGGGGATGCCGAACTGGATGCCCCCAGGTTCCGAGATGGGCTGAGAGAGGTGGCCAGCTGGATGAATAACAACTGTCTCCAGCTGAACGCAAAAAAAACCGAGGTGATGATCGTGGGAAGAGGAACGGACTGCTGGGGGGACAATTGGTGGCCTCAGGAGCTCGGGCCTGCCCCCATACCGGTGATGGAGCTCAGAAACCTGGGAGTATGGCTCGACCACACCTTATGTTTTACCACCCACACTAAGAGAGTGGCAGCATGCTGCTTTGGTGTTCTGCGCGGACTGAGGCCGGTGCTTAAATTTTTTGATGCCCCGACGAGACAGTTGGTCATCCAAGCGACGATCATCTCCCGGCTGGACTATGCCAGCTCGCTCCTGCTGGGAGCTAACCAAGCTGAGATCGTCCGCCTGCAGCGCGTCCAGAACGCGGCTGCGAGAGCAGTGGTGGGCCTGCCGAGGTCATGTCCCACGTCCAACACTCTGAGGTCCTTACACTGGTTACCAGTGAAAAGCCGAATCCATTTTAAGGCACTCAGCCTTGCTTTTAAAATTTTAAAAGGATCGGCACCTGAGATCCTCAATAACCTTATATCCCCCTATGTCCCGACTCGCTCCCTCAGATCCCTAGGGCAATCCCTTGTGGTTACCCCGCGTTTCAGGCTTAGCCGGATGGGCGGCCGCTCCTTCCGTGTGAGAGCTGCGGCTCTCTGGAATTCGCTTCCTTTGGAAATCCGCCTTTTAGAGGATCTTCTAGCATTTCGCAGGGCCGTGAAAACCCACTTGTTTTAATTTTTTTATGTTGACTTCTCACCTATTTTTTCCGCGTTGTGTTATGTTCACCTTTTCCATGCGCCAGGACGCTCCTTCGCTGGAGCAGCTGTGCGCAAAATAAATGCAGCTAACATAACATAACAGAGTCTCTGAATTAAGCAGAATACTCTCACCCTGTCAAGAGATCAGGGCTAGATCCAACACCGTTTTTTAGCTCATTGCACCATCCCAGTTTCAGAACCTGGCTGTAAGCAAATTAGTCTGTTCCTGTCCCAGTGCATGATGGGAACAGGGCAAACCAAACTACAAAAGCCAATTCTTACACTGGGAAGGAAACAAGCTTCCGGGGACCGGTTTCTGGCCGTCTTCGGCCCGGCTTGCTTGAATCCTGATGGTGCAATGAGCAAGGGACTCACATCTGAGTATACCCTTCCACGCTTAGGGTGGACAAAATTATTTACAACAAGGGGTGGTGAGGGACAGAGTCTCTGAATTAAGCAGAATACTCTCACCCAGTCAAGAGATCAGGGCTAGATCCAACACCGTTTTTTAGCTCATTGCACCATCCCAGTTTCAGAACCTGGCTGTATGCAAATTAGTCTGTTCCTGTCCCAGTGCATGATGGGAACAGGGCAAACCAAACTACAAAAGCCAATTCTTACACTGGGAAGGAAACAAGCTTCCGGGGACCGGTTTCTGGCATTACAGCCGTCTTCGGCCCGGCTTGCTTGAATCCTGATGGTGCAATGAGCAAGGGACTCATGTCTGAGTATGCCCTTCCACGCTTAGGGTGGACAAAATTATTTACAACACTCTGTCCATCACCACCCCTTGCTAAAAAACGGTGTTGGATCTAGCCCTGATCTCTTGACTGGGTGAGAGTATTCTGCTTAATTCAGAGACTCTGTCCATCACCACCCCTTGTTGTAAATATTGCTGTTATTCAGACAATTGTGGGTGTTTTGTGCACTGTTTACCTCATGCTGGCAGGTTGAAGGCACCAGGAGCAAAGACAGAGGTGAACCTAAGAGACTCATTTAGAGATTGGCCATAAGTCTGCGACGCTTCGATCCTGCCAAACTTCCCATCCCCCGCTCTAACTAGAGTTGGTGGAAGCCATGTTCACCCTGGTGAAGCCTCTGTTGGCTCTAGTGGTGTGAACGTCTGACCTGGCTACCCATTTGCCAAGGGGCAGCCAAGTCACAATGATGGTCGTTTCACCCTATCGAGGGTGAGGTAACCATCACTCAGGTTCCCTAACGAGGAATGGTGGATACAGACTGGAGAAATTCTAAATAGGCCCAACACAGAGGGAGAAAGCTCCCGGCACGTCTGGCCACCTGTGTTTTGAATTGAGAAAACAAATTGTTGCTTTGAGGGTTTATTTTGCCACGCCTGGCCACGCAGGCGGTGATCCATAAGTAGAGTGGGCGGTCTTTTGCGTGAGTGGCGGAGGCCTTGGGCTTCTCCCCACCCACCCCGCAGATCTGCTAACTGCCCTCAGGTTCTAAATGTCCCCCTAAGCATGGTGTACAAGTTTAGAGTAGGCACGCCTCTGATATATCAGGTGAGTCTGGTGGACTTTGTCAATTTCTTCATGATCTTGAATATCTATTTAGCAATTCTTGATGATGTCATCATAGAGGAGGAGCAAAGAGAGAGCTGGTGACTGCAGGAAAAAGAAACAAACACTTACCCCCAGTCAACTGATCTGGGTTTAATCCATCATCATTATTTAGCTCACTCTGCCACCCCAGTTCAGACATGGCCATATGCAAATCAGTCTGACCCTGTGCCTCATGGGAACAGTCCAGCCCAAACTGCCAAGCCATGTCTTCCTCGGACCGGAATCAAGCTTCCCAGGACCGGTTTCTGGCATTACAGCCGTCTTCAGCCCGGCTATCTTGAATCCAGTGGCAAAGTGAGCAAGGGACCCACGTCCGGGCATACCCTTGCCACATAGGGTGAACAAAGCAAACACAAGGAGATGATGGACGGAGAGCTGAAATCTTTCAGACACTCACCCCCAGTCACAGATCTGGGTTGAATCCATCATTGTTCTTTAGCTCACTTCGACACCTCAGTTCAGACCCAGCCATATGCAAATTAGTCTTGACCCTGTGCCTCATGGGAACAGTCCAGCCCGAACTGCAGGAAAATGGACAGACTAGATGAGCCCGGTCACCCTCCCTCCCCACACACTCACACACCCACACCACACTCCCCACCTCTGTTTATAACATGTCCTTGCCTTGTGAGGGCAAAGACAGGGGGCATTTCATGGGTAACATGGTTCATTTCTCCTGAATTTCTCACCTCTAAATAAAGCCTCCCACGTGGAGTCAGGGTTCACTCACCAGTTATTGCATGTTCTGCATTTATGTCTTCGCATTTTATCCGGCTGGATTTCCGCAGGGTTTTTCTGGAGAAATCAGTCAGCAGAACATTGCTGAGTGTGGTAACTGATGCCAACGCAGAATCACACGTGCAAACCTCCATTTGTGCACGGAGCGGAGTTTTAAAATGAGGTTATGTCAATAGAGAGTTGCATAGCTCAGTATTGCATTATGATGCCTCGCGGGGCTGTAGTTTTCGAGTATGTTGTCTTGTAGTGTCGTTGGTGTGGAAGAGTGTGGCTCAATGGTTAGCGCGGCAGATCCTGATGCAGAGGTCTAGCCCGGGACCAGGGTTCGATTCCCGCCTCGGCGGGGTCTCGGGCTCAATTTCATCGGACCTGATAATTCTCGCCTCGGTGCCTATTCTAATCACGGGCCCCACGCTGCAACTCTGGGCAATAGCTTGCTTAATCTCCACAACGGCCCCAACAGCGCTAAGGATGCCTGGCTTCACCCTGGGGGTGCCCAGGAGTGGACACTTCACAGGGAAAGCCAGGAGGGGTTCCACAGCGGTATGAGTATCAGCGCCAGGAAGCCGAATAGGCGACACCGCAAGGTGACCGTCTGGTGACAGTGCGCTCTATAAGTACCATGACATTTAGTTGTAGTTACTCAGGGCTTCATACTACTATCAAGCTGCCAATCCTCCTTTGCAGAGGGGTGGCACCCTACTCCGCCGAGGGCCACAGGTGGGATACTGCGTGTTTGCCATGCTGCTGGGGTATTGTGATGTCATGCATCACCCCAGAGTCATGGTTTTAATATGTCCTGTTGATGCCCCTGTGTGGATCTGCAGAGATTGAGTGACAGAGGCGGCTCAGTCCTTCCCTTCGTGAGTCATAGACGGGGCTGTGGTGACGGTGTCTGGCCTGTGGTTGAGGTGCTGTGGTCTGTGGATGCGGCTGAAACTGTGTCATGACCAGGCGTGGGGCTGAGCCTACTCGTGGGTGTAGGAGAGGAGGAGAGACACGACCCCTCCTGCCACTGTGGAGTGGGGGGGGTGTACAGGTTGAATCACATGGAATATGGGCTGAGGATGAGCTCAGGGAGGAGGGGAGCGTCCCTGCACAACACTATGCACAGATTAACCCCTTCGATGCTTGTGACGGAACCGTTCCGTCATCAGTCACGGCTGAGCTGTGCTGATGACGGAACGGTTCCGTCACAACCGCGCCCTGTTCTGGAATGTCCAGCACAGGGGCGGAATCGGCGCCGCACGGAAGCGGTTAATATACCAGCATGCACCACCAATCCAACCAAACCAGGTGAACTCCTTTTTACTCATCCAAAAGCCTCTTCCTACTGCTAAGACCTTAAACAAAAAAAAACAAAAAAATCCTTCACTCTTTTATCCCTCCCCGATCCTTTTCAATCAAAATAAACAGACTAACATGTTCACTTCTCAAATTCCATATTCTATATTCAACTATACTAATATACTGGCCAAATAACTGAATAACATATCCACTACTCAAATTACTTCATATTTATACTATACTAATTTTCAACACTAATCCTTTATGGGTTCCGGAGTGGCGTGCTACTCGCCAAAAAAGCGTTTCAACACCCACTAGGGGTAACAAGTGCTATATGAATGCAAACCTTTCTTCCCCTTTTATCCATTCGCTATCCTTCTCACTCCAAGTACCTGACTAATATCCACCACTGAAATTACCTCATATTCAACCATATTAATTCACCACTAATCCTTTATAGGCTTCCTGAATAGCGTGCGTCAACAAGCGAGCGATAAATAAATATAAACCCTTTTCCTCCCCTATCCTTCTGCTATCATTCCAAATCCAAATAACTGACTAACCTATCCACCGCTTAAAATGTACTCGCATGTTTCACTATACTAATTCAACACTAATCCTCTATGGGTCCCGGAGTAGCGTGCTACTCGCCGAAAAAAAAGCACTTCGACGCCTCGTCAGGGGTAGTAAGCGCTATATAAATGCAATTACAATACAATACAATACAATACCAGGCTCGAGCGTGACCCCAAAACCAGCCTCTCAGGAGGGAAAAACCCATAAGAACTTCACAGTAGAACAGGGCCCTTCACAGTAGAACAGGGCCCACAGAACCCAGACTGTGCACTCTGCATAAGGCATCAATTCTTTGGATCAGCGGTGTTTGGAAAGGCTGGGACCCTCTTAGAAGCGTTACTGAAACCTGAGATCAGAATGTAACGTTTTAGTGCATAGTTTTTGTTTAAACAATACCTGATATAATGAATGGGTCAAAACAATAGGAAAGTAAAACAAACCAACATGTCTCCCATATCCGCATTTTAAAGCAAGAATCTTAAATGGGATCTATTCTGGGAATAGTTGGCCTGGCCGCGAACTGGCGAAAAGAGGAAAGACCTGGAAACGTCCCCAAAATACCCAATGGAAGTAGGGAGTGTGGGATATGGGCATGGCAATTATCGCCCCATTCCGCTCTTACCGTATATGGCTGAAGTGCTAGAAAGGTAAGTTAACAATCAACTGTCTCACTCCCTGGAGAGTAATAATATCTTGGGTGCCACCCAAACTGGATCTAGACCCACTAACAGCGCCAATCCACCTTGTTGGCGGCATTGGACAGCATTCGATCTGAGACAGATCAGGATAAGGCAGACGCCCTAATCTTAGTAGATCTGTTCGCGGCTTTCGATACGGTGTCGCAGTCCGTATTCATACATCGGCGGTACGAGGCCGCTCTGCACTCTGCTGCGGATCTTTTTTGGGCAACAGATCCCACTCTGTACAACTTTTCCCTTCCAATTCCACCGCCACCTCTCCAACTGTTGGTCCCTGTGGGTCGCCTCTGAGCCCTTCTTTGTTTAACATTTATGCCTCGTCTCTGGCCGGCATTGCTAAGACCTGGGGCTTTGAGATCGTCTCGTATGCTGATGACACCCAGCTTGTCATTCCTGTTGGTGAGAGACGCATAGAGACATGAGGGAACGAAGCCTGTGACGGTTGTTTGGCGGCCTTCTCAACCACCCCAGAACTTTTCTCTACTGATGAGGGATACTATCCCGAAACACGAGCCATGTCTCGTGTCTAGAGACTCTGGAAATATCAAGTATTTACTTGCACCAACTTTGGTGAAACACTCACAAACTTTTTCCCAAACTCTTCAAGTTACACGCACTGCATATACCAGAATGCAGCGGGCGATCCGAAGGAGAGGCTAGCAGTGTGCTCCCATCGTTGTTTCCTAGAGACATGAGGGAACTCGTCAGCTGCCTCTCCAATGTGGCCAGATGGATGCAAACGCATTGTCTGAAAATCGATGCAGACAACACCAAAATATTGCTCTTTGGAGGGGCAAACAAAGTGTGGAATGACCAGTGGCGGCCTCTTCTCCGTGGTCCTGCCCCCAAGCCAAAGAGTAGCGAAGAACTTTGGATTTCTGATAGATGTTTCTCTCTCTATGCAGGATCAGGTGAATGCAGTCTGTGCGAGATGTTTTGGACTCCAACGCGTGCTGACGACACTTTTTCGATGGAGCCCGGTCGTTTGGCGAAGGAACGTTATCCAGGCACTAATTATGAGCAGGCTAGACTATGGCAATTCTTTGTATCTAAGAATGGCTGAATGTTTGTTTAATCGCCTTCATCTCATACAGAATGAGGCAGCCAGGCTGATTTGTAACAGCACTAGACGTAGCCCGGCCCCGGCTTGTCTCAACTCACTTCACTGGCTTCCGGTGCGCAAGAGAGCCAAATACAGGCTATTATGTTATGTACACAAGGCACTCCACAACACTGGACCAGCAATTCTGCGTGACCAAGTGGCTTTTTACAAACCAGAACGAGTGCTTCGATCTACGAATCCAGCTCTGGTGCACCGCAGACGAATCAGGAAGGCTAGAATGAGTGGCCGCTTTTGTAGTCATCTGGCAGCCCTCCACAGGAATTCTCTCCCTCTGGAATGCATCTAACTGGAGATCTCCACACTTTTCAGAAGAGGTTGAAGACTTGGTTATTTCCCTTATAGTGGTGGCTACTATATAGTGTCTGGTATCATTGGTTCAGCGCCGGGATAACCCTTAGGCGTTGATGGAGCGCTCTATGAATACTTTTAGCCCTTTCGTAGCGGGGGTAATTCCCCCGATGTGTTTGGGGGTGGGGGGCGCACACAGCGCCCCAGTGCTCGTGACGAGCTCAGCTTGTCACGCAGCACTGTGGCGCTGTGTTCATGACAAGCTGAGCTCGTCATAACGTTCAGCACAGCGGGGGAATGTGCCCCGCGAGCGAGCGTTGCGCGGCTCATGACGAGCTGAGCTCGTCATGAGCACACGAGCACGCGAGCACCGAGCACGGAAGAGGTTAATAATAATTATTATGCCGGCGGTACACTCTGAGCAGGATAAACCATGGATAGGTAGGAGGCCTCTATTCTGCTACTACTCTGTATTCAACTTATGAAGTATCGACCTCATAGATGGGTTACGGTCTCCACTTCCCGATGCACCCCGAAGGGTAAATCGGCCTCAGTTCCTGCTCAGTATTCGGATTCCTGAAGCAGACCTCGGGCCAAGATTTAGAGTTTGGAGGACGGGTTACTCCATCACAAACGAGACGTGTATACCGTCTGCCGTATTACAAGTACCATAGGATATAACACACGTGTAATATGTCGTCACAGGGATCCCATACAGGCCAAGCCCTGTCCAGGACCCTGAGACTGCAAAACCACTGAAAAGCTTCAGGGTGGTGGGGAAGCAACCTCAGCCGACAAAACACAACTTCTTATCCAATAATTTATATTCAGAAACATGGATTTTTTCACCATTTACTGTATAATATTTTTTGTGTTGGAAGATATCGGTCTTCTTTCAGCAGAAAATGCTTTTAAAATCCAAAATAACATTTGTACTTTATAACTAATAATTACTGCCTCTATAGGACTTTTATTGCTAACCAATTAAATGATTTGGGAGTGCTTGTTTATTAGTTGCAAACATTATGTGGAAATTTAAAGTAATGTTAGTCATTGTGAAAATCGTTTGTGAACATGTTACAGAGATTATTTTTGCCTTTTCACAAGTAATCTCGAGATTGTTTAAGAGCATCAAAACTATTTAAAAGTGTACAAAATGTGAACTTCTGTTTGGTGATTTAAACAGAGCTTCATGCTACACGACTGCAAATAGCATTAAAAAAAACTTCATGCAATGTTTTATTAAAAAAGTAGAACTAATTTGTGAAAACCTGTGAAAACATTCTAGCATTTTATCATAACTATGTTCCTGAAAAGTTACACGTTATAAAGCAGCGATCACAGTTATTTTTTTTATTTAAAAATGATTGTATAATGTACATGTGTTTTATCAATTTCCAATTTCCGTTGGCAAACAAGGCATTTAAATCATTAAAAGAAATATGATCTTTTTTAAAGACGATTAAAGTTATTTATGTTTTCAACACACCATCTGACTGTATTACAGATATGTTAGTGAAAATCAAATGTTAAACACACTATAGCCAGTGTCAGTAAACTTTGGAGGCGAGCTTCACAGGTGGGGGTTTTACAGATAAGTGTCATAGAGTGGAGGGGGGCCTCACCTTTGTTCCTGCTGAGGGGTATCCTCACAGCAGTTCCACCCCTCAGTTCTGTGAGAACGCCTCCTGTTGTCCCAGAATGCATCTCTGCTCTGGCTCTGACAGAGGGAGCCAGCAGGGAGTCCTGGCTCTGACACAGGTGAGTGAAACCTTAGCTGGCCGGTGAGACCTCTCGAGGTCACTGCCATGTCCCTTGGAGAGACTTTGATGGAAATCTCTCGATGAACTTTGAACCTGGTGCTAAGGGAAAGGCTGGATTACTTGGCCCATGTACAGTATCCCCCTGCGGAGCCAGGCCTTCGTCTCCACCACCAGCGGCATGTGACAGAGCGAGGGATGCGTA
Source organism: Lissotriton helveticus (assembly GCF_964261635.1). NCBI lineage: Eukaryota > Metazoa > Chordata > Amphibia > Caudata > Salamandridae > Lissotriton > Lissotriton helveticus. Next base: position 27,820,958 of record NC_136057.1, on the reverse strand, counting down.
CTTTCCACGCAGTGCAGAGCGTCGGCGACCCAGTCGACAGACACCTAAGCCACCTGTAGCAAGTGACTACTGCTGAAGTAGGGACTGATTTAGATCTTGGCGGACGGGTGACTCCGCCACAATGGAACATTCGCCGACATATATCTCATACGCTACAATGGAATTTATCATTCTATGGATGCGATAACTGTCACCGTTGTGAGAGAGTAACTCGTCTGCCGAACTCTAAATCAAGACTGAGGATATCCATCACTGTTGTGAGAGAGTAACCCGTCTGCCGAACTCTAAATCAAGACTGAGGATATCCGTCACCGTTGTGAGAGAGTAACTCGTCTGCCGAACTCTAAATCAAGACTGAGGATATCCATCACCGTTGTGAGAGAGTAAACCGTCTGCCGAACTCTAAATCAAGACTGAGGATATCCGTCACCGTTGTGAGAGAGTAACTCGTCTGCCGAACTCTAAATCAAGACTGAGGATTTCCGTCACCGTTGTGAGAGAGTAACTCGTCTGCCGAACTCTAAATCAAGACTGAGGATATCCATCACAGCTGTGAGAGAGTAACTCGTCTGCTGAACTCTAAATCAAGACTGAGGATATCCGTCACCGTTGCGACAGAGTAACTCGTCTGCTGAACTCTAAATCAAGACTGAGGATATACGTCACCGTTGCGACATAGTAACTCATCTGCCGAACTCTAAATCAAGACTGAGGATATCCGTCACCGTTGTGACGGAGTAACTCGTCTGCTGAACTCTAAATCAAGACTGAGGATATCTGTCACCGTTGTGACAGAGTAACTTGTTTGCTGAACTCTAAATCAAGACTGAGGATATCCGTCACCGTTGTGACAGAGTAACCCGTCTGCTGAACTCTAAATCAAGACTGAGGATAACCGTCACCGTTGTGACAGAGTAACTCGTCTGCTGAACTCTAAATCAAGACTGAGGATATCTGTCACCGTGGTGAGAGAGTAACTCGTCTGCCGAACTCTAAATCAAGACTGAGGATATCCGTCACCGTTGCGACAGACTAACTCGTCTGCCGAACTCTAAATCAAGACTGAGGATATCCGTCACCGTTGTGAGAGAGTAACTCGTCTGCCGAACTCTAAATCAAGACTGAGGATATCCGTCACCGTTGTGAGAGAGTAAACCGTCTGCCGAACTCTAAATCAAGACTGAGGATATCCGTCACCGTTGTGAGAGAGTAAACCGTCTGCCGAACTCTAAATCAAGACTGAGGATATCCTTCACCGTTGTGAGAGAGTAACTCGTCTGCCGAACTTTAAATCAAGACTGAGGATATCCGTCACCGTTGTGAGAGTGTAACCCGTCTGCCGAACTCTAAATCAAGACTGAGGATATCCGTCACCGTTGTGAGAGAGTAAACCGTCTGCCGAACTCTAAATCAAGACTGAGGATATCCGTCACCATTGTGAGAGAGTAACCCGTCGGCTGAACTCTAAATCAAGACTCAGGATATCCGTCACTGTTGTGAGAGAGTAACTCGTCTGCCGAACTCTAAATCAAGACTGAGAATATCCGTCACCGTTGTGAGAGAGTAACTCGTCTGCTGAACTCTAAATCAAGACTGAGGATATCCGTTACCGTTGTGAGAGAGTAACTCGTCTGCTGAACTCTAAATCAAGACCGAGGATATCCGTCACCGTTGTAAGAGAGCAACCCATCTGCCGAATTCTAAATCAAGACTGAGGATATCCGTCCCCGTTGTGAGAGAGTAACTCATCTGCTGAACTCTAAATCAAGACTGAGGATATCCGTCACCGTTGTGAGAGAGTAACCCGTCTGCTGAACTCTTAATCCTGACCTCAGTCTTGCGGGGTCGACAGCCGATACACTCCGGGTTCGAAGAGTCGTTCGAGTGCCTGAGTACCACACAACAGGATATTGGTCCGAAAAGGCCTGTCTACAGGAGTGCTCCCGAAAGGGAGAGGCAAGAGTGGACCGCCAACGATGGCCACTGCGCCAAGAACAGGTGACGGGTGCTGAACCTGGCGGGCTCCTCCTGGCCAGGAAGGTTGTCCATTCGCCGCGGTGACTCCTCTGATACAGAGAGGGCGGGTTGAGGTCTGATAGAGGTTCAAGGGAAGGATAACTCAGCCTCAGTGACCATCCGCGGCAGAACTCCGCTCCGCAAGCGCAGTGAGCGAGTACATAGCTATGGGTAGGGCCTTCAGAGCAGGACCTTCCTCCACTGATGTAGGCTTGTGCGCCACCAACCTAAAACCCTTCAGGAATCTGCAGGTCTTGAACCTTTTGTCCTCATAACCTTTTAATCCACCTTTCATTCTCCCTTACACTGACTGCTGTTATTTCTCCTTTGCCTGCGTCTCCCTTGTTTCACTTTTTTTTAATTGTATTGTATTGTAATTACATTTATATAGCGCTTAATACCCCTGACGAGGCTTCGAAGCGCTTTTTCGGCAATAAGGCAGTGTTACCTCTGCACTCACGTCTGAATGGGGAACAGCGTTTACAACGCAACTTTTACAACGCAGTACCTTTACCACGCAAATTTTACAACGCAAGTCGTTACAATGACTTGCGCTGGGGGGCGCTCTAGGATAGGGAATAGTTAATTTACTATCCAAAACCTTCCCTAATATCCACGGGGACTGGAGTTGGAATAGTAAATTAAACTATTCACTATCCAGCACCCCCCAACGCAAGTCGTTGTAACGACTTGCGTTGTGAAAGTTGCGTAGTAAAGGCATGCGTTGTAAAAGCATGCGTTGTAACGACATACATCCTGTCTGAATACACTCCCATATGTTCTGGTACAAACCTTCTTTCAGTGGCTCCCTACTGATTTTCGTGTTTTTTTTAATCAATGTTTATTACTTGTTTTAATTGGCTGTGCCCACTTACTCTCCCCACCTTTAACCTCTCGCCCTCTGCTTGTGAGGACGCACTCTGTACCCTCGAGCACACCCAGTCTCCATTGCACCCTGGTCCCAGCTCCGGCCGTTCTCTTGTGCCCTTTGACACCACTGGCGTTCAGTACCTATTTTTGTACTCTTCTAAGTTCACGACACAATGAATCCTTTATCTCTTCTATTTATACACATTAATCTTTTTACGCATTTTTCTCTCCACGGGTTATTTTGGTGAATCACGTTTTGGGTGCGCCCTAAATTCAAGGCCTGTGACACAGGAGGCGGTAATGCTCAGTTAATGCCCGGCTCAGACTGATGAGAGGTGGGCGGGATGAGGAGGCCAGAAAGGAAGACACCGACACACCTCGCACCTGCAGCAGGGGGGCCGTGGGGCGCACATAGTATAACCGAGGCACTCGGCTGGGGGGTCTCTCTCTCTATCCCCCCTCTCTGTCCCCCTTCCATATTTTCTTTCTCCCTCTGTCAGTCTCTCTCCCTCTGTCAGTCTTTCTCCCTCTGTCAGTCTCTCTCCGTCAGTCTTTCTCCCTCTGTCAGTCTTTCTCCCTCTGTCAGTCTTTCTCCCTCTGTCAGTCTCTCTCCTTCTGTCAGTCTTTCTCCCTCTGTCAGTCTTTCTCCCTCTGTCAGTCTTTCTCCCTCTGTCAGTCTCTCTCCCTCTGTCAGTCTCTCTCCTTCTGTCAGTCTTTCTCCCTCTGTCAGTCTTTCTCCCTCTGTCAGTCTCTCTCCCTCTGTCAGTCTTTCTCCCTCTGTCAGTCTTTCTCCCTCTGTCAGTCTTTCTCCCTCTGTCAGTCTCTCTCCCTCTGTCAGTCTCTCTCCGTCAGTCTTTCTCCCTCTGTCAGTCTCTCTCCGTCAGTCTTTCTCCCTCTGTCAGTCTTTCTCCCTCTGTCAGTCTCTCTCCTTCTGTCAGTCTTTCTCCCTCTGTCAGTCTTTCTCCCTCTGTCAGTCTCTCTCCGTCAGTCTTTCTCCCTCTGTCAGTCTTTCTCCCTCTGTCAGTCTTTCTCCCTCTGTCAGTCTCTCTCCTTCTGTCAGTCTTTCTCCCTCTGTCAGTCTTTCTCCCTCTGTCAGTCTCTCTCCCTCTGTCAGTCTTTCTCCCTCTGTCAGTCTTTCTCCCTCTGTCAGTCTCTCTCCCTCTGTCAGTCTCTCTCCTTCTGTCAGTCTTTCTCCCTCTGTCAGTCTTTCTCCCTCTGTCAGTCTTTCTCCCTCTGTCAGTCTCTCTCCGTCAGTCTTTCTCCCTCTGTCAGTCTTTCTCCCTCTGTCAGTCTCTCTCCTTCTGTCAGTCTTTCTCCCTCTGTCAGTCTTTCTCCCTCTGTCAGTCTCTCTCCGTCAGTCTTTCTCCCTCTGTCAGTCTTTCTCCCTCTGTCAGTCTCTCTCCGTCAGTCTTTCTCCCTCTGTCAGTCTTTCTCCCTCTGTCAGTCTTTCTCCCTCTGTCAGTCTCTCTCCTTCTGTCAGTCTTTCTCCCTCTGTCAGTCTTTCTCCCTCTGTCAGTCTCTCTCCCGTCAGTCTTTCTCCCTCTGTCAGTCTTTCTCCCTCTGTCAGTCTTTCTCCCTCTGTCAGTCTCTCTCCTTCTGTCAGTCTTTCTCCCTCTGTCAGTCTTTCTCCCTCTGTCAGTCTCTCTCCCTCTGTCAGTCTTTCTCCCTCTGTCAGTCTTTCTCCCTCTGTCAGTCTCTCTCCCTCTGTCAGTCTCTCTCCTTCTGTCAGTCTTTCTCCCTCTGTCAGTCTTTCTCCTCTGTCAGTCTCTCTCCCTCTGTCAGTCTTTCTCCCTCTGTCAGTCTTTCTCCCTCTGTCAGTCTCTCTCCCTCTGTCAGTCTTTCTCCCTCTGTCAGTCTCTCTCCCTCTGTCCTCTCCCCCCCTTCCTTTTCCGCTCTCTCCAGTGTCCACCTCCTGGGTCTGTCCACTCACCCCCCTTGAACCCGGCGCCCCCCTCTGTCTCCTCTCGTGTTCACCCCTCCTCTCTCCCATCTCCGCTCTGTCTGTCTGTCTGTCTGCTTCTCGCTCGTCGACTCTCTTCCTTTCACGCTCTCTCACCCTCCTCTTCCTCCCGGTCTCTCCACTTCCCTCCCCATCTCTCCTCCCCGCCCTCCCCCCGTCCACCCCCGCCAGCTCTTTCTTCCTCCACGAACAGAAAAAAAATTCCCAGCTAAAATACCGGAATAAAAAAACACGAGAGAAATTCTCAAAATAACTCTATTGATAGGGAAGAAAATTAAAATGACATTATGATATTCTTTGGAAATTCTCCATATCTCCCCCTTCCTCTCTCTCCTCTCTCTCCTCTCTCTCTCTCTCTCTCTTCTCTCTCTCTCTCTCTCTCTCTCTCTCTCTCTCTCTCTCTCTCTCTCTCTCTCTCCTTCTCACCCTCTCCTCTCTCTCTCTCTCCTCTCTCTCTCTCTTCTCTCTCTCTCTCTCTCTCTCTCTCTCTCTCTCTCTCTCTCTCTCTCTCTCTCTCTCTCTCTCTCTCTCTCTCTCTCTCTCTCCTCTCTCTTTCTTTCTCTCTCGCTTTCTTTCCCTCTCTTTCTTACTTTCTCTCTCTCCTCTCTCTTTCCCCTCCCTCTCTCTCTCCTCTCTCTCTCTCCCCCCTCTCTCTTTCTCTCTCTCTCTCTCTCTCTCTCTCCTCTCCCTCTCTTTCTCTCTCTCTCTCTCTCTCTCTCTCTCTCTCTCCTCTCCCTCTCTCTCTCTCTCTCTCTCTCTCTCTCTCTCCTTCTCACTCTCTCTCTCTCTCTCTCTCTCTCTCCTTCTCACTCTCTCTCTCTCTCTCTCTCTCTCCTTCTCACTCACTCTCTCTCTCTCCCTCTTTCTTCTCTCTCTCTCTCCCTCCCTCTCCTCTCTTCCTTCTCCTCTCTCTCTCTCACTCTCCTTTCTCCAGCT